>NC_060031.1:13868052-15309719 GCF_905333055.1 Maniola jurtina
CAGATAGCTATTCGATGTAAGTCCGACTAGTTAGTGTGAGTATAGCTGGTACATCCCATACTTAAAATAAATAAATATGTAATGAATAATAATAATTATAAAAGTTTCTTTAGTTCACATTGTAAGAAATATAAATTATGTTAAAAAAAGCATAACTAGTGGCCGATAACGATGAATGAAAACGTGAAGAAACCTGCACCCCCGAGAGTTCTCCATAATGTTCTCAAAGGTGTGTCTTCCAATCTGCACTGCCACGCAATACAAAAAATCTGCCAATCCGCACTAGTCCAACGTGGTGGATGACCTACCTTCATTCTGAAAGGGAAGCTGCTCGTTACTGGGCCAGCCGTGGTGGTACCTTCATATTGAAAGGGAAGCTGCTCGTTACTGGGCCAGCGATGGGTTAGGATATCGACTGTACTGAATTTAAAATCGTGCCAAAAAATTAAATTCTATCTTCTCATTCAAAGTTAGCAACCCTAATCAAAGAGCACTTTCGGTTTCGTTTGTCACGCATCTATTTTAGATAATGTCGATTATTAGAACTCCACATTTAGCCCGACGAGCCGCCCCGCGAGATCTATCCGGACGAGAGTGACTAATCGAGTCGGCATGAGGAAACTCGCGCGGCAGTTTAGGTCCTGTATCCGACCTCGTGTTTCCTATTTAAATATACCGACGGCTAAAATAGGGCACTATAAGGCTAACTTAGTTTCAAAGTCAGCGTGTGAACACAGCTTAGATAGTGTACAGTTCAGAAATGGTGTTGAACGGCGTAAGCGAGCGCTGCGGAACGTATTCCATAAACTTAGTTTGTGGGACAGTCAATGCCTTGGGTCTTTATATGCCATTGCTGGTCAAAATCTGTTGCATCATCTCTATAAGGATTTTTTCCTACAAATTAAAAGAACTGTACGTTCTTCTCAGAAATACAAAGGGATATAGAACTAAGACGTATCCAGGGTGGGTTGACAGTTTAGAAAATGCATTTTTACTAAGATTTTTGCCATGTAAATAGAAAACCCCAGACTGATGAACATTGTACTGAGAAAATTGAAATTTTACACAAAAGAATAAAGGTTCTTTATAATGTAGATAAGAAATTAGGCCGGATTTTTCGTTTTTAAGGGATATAGGGAATAAAGAGCATAATTATATTTTCGCTTGATAACTGAAACGAGAACTGGCCGATCCAATCCGTGGGGCGCATCAGCTAGTTTTAAATTATATTCAGAATTATTGTACAGATATTTGGGCAACAACCCACGCACTGTAACCCCTAGATCACTCGATTGTACAAACAGCGTGTATGGCTTTCACCGGACTGTACGTTCGCTATACCGTGGCGTAGACTGTGCAGCGGGTCTGCTGCAGACTGCAGTTATGTTGACTTTGCGGACGTAACCCGATACGAACGTAGTGACACGGGCGAGGACAACGCGTCCGTACTACAGTTCTTTTACTTAGACTGTTTTGTTTAGTATTTATACTTGGTATGAATCATTTTCTATTGACCCATTAAAAAAAGCAGTAATAGCATTTTTTAACCCCCGACCCAAAAAGAGGGGTGTTATAAGTTTAACGTGCGTATCTGTGTATCTGTTTGTGGCATTGTAGCTCCTAAACTAATGAACCGATTTTAATTTAGTTTGTTTTTGTTTGAAAGGTGGCTTGAACCAGAGTTACCATACCTGAGAGTTGTCCATAATGTTGTCAAAGGAGTGCGAAATCTGCTAATCTGCACCTAGGTCATCTTTGGACTTATGGCCTAAGCTCTTGTAATCCTGTTCTTAGTGATGATCAAAACTATCATTACATGGTTTGTGTACCTAAGTAAGTAAGTCCAAATATAAATGGGCAAAATAAATCATACTAGCAATTTCTCATTCGAATCTTAATTATCTCACGAATCGGGTATACATTACCGCCCATAAGCCATATCTAGGCGCCTGAAGGTCGGCTAGACTTTCGCTAAGCTGCTTGTACGTATATTTATACCAATAATCTTAGAGATTTACTTAAATTGTAGAGCGGCTGTTGGAAACATTTTCATTCTATTAACTGATCCAAGAGCATTCACTGAAACGGAACTAAGCGTAGACGTGCTTTAGATCAATCAGATTATTGGGAGATGACGTGCTAAAATTATCATGTCATCTTACAATAGGAACCTAATTTGTCTAATGAAGACGTCTCCGCTCTACCCCACTTCAGTGAAATCGCACTCCAATGGAGTCATCAAATCCTGGCACTTTTCGCGACCGGAATAAGGCGCATAGATGTTTTTTAATAGGACCTCTTACTAATAAGACCAAGCGCTTACCACTACGCCAGGGAGGCCGTCAAATTGGTAGAAATATAGGTATCTTTGGTAGTGACCCAACGGAAACCTAGTCGCCTACACGAACGCACCGCGAATACGAGATGCAGGTCGGCCGCATTACCATAGAGACAATCAAAAGTCAACGCGGGAGCCATGTTGACATTGGCCTGCTGTTGTTACATTCTGTTTTGTAATAGAATAATAATAGAACCAGAAACCTGCATTCCGATGTATGTTGCCGATTGAGTATATTTACGCAGAACCGTGTCGTTTTAGGGACGTGGTAGTGATTTCAAGGGTATTTGTTTAAGCTTCTTCCTTTTCTTCTTTTTTCCACTTTCAGTTCGTGAGTGTGGGTATGCGTCGGCTAGAGCGTAAAACGTTTTTCGGCGCTATTAAAAAAACACTTGTCAAAATTCTTGGGGCGTGTTCTCCCAAGGTGGGAATGACTCCATCGACCGCTTTTTCGTGCAGGGCAAAGTCGAAGGCATTAAAGCGTAGATGTCGAGGAAGGTCAACCACACGATTCCCCATTGGACGGCAATTTAACACGACCGGGGAGAGATTAAGTGCAGAACCAAAGGCTTTACAAGCTTTCTGTACCTACTAAAAATTTCTTGGCAGAAAATCCACTAACATCATATTATGGTGCTACGTTATGATACTAGACCAACGAGGTACCTACCTACCTAGTAAATCTTGTGTAATATAGTAACAGTAATTTTTTGACAGAGAATCCAATAACATTTTTGGCACGTATCTGCGACCTTCCCTGTACTTACCGCTAAACGTGCGCTAAACCACGAGGTACCTAGTCAATCTTGTGTAACATAGTAACAGAAGCCCGCATTCCAATGTTTAGTTGGTCGAGAGGAGTGATTGTTCTCGATCTGTCGCCCACGTGCTGTCGTGACAGTTGCACAACTAACAAGCAACCAGTCGCCCTCGCTCTAGCGCAGGTGAACATTCGCCCAGCGCTGGCCTTGACGGCGAAGGGCACGACCGTTGTCCGTTGCCCATTCCGGTACGTCCGTGAAGCGGAACGCCCCAACACCCCTGATAGGTGAGACTAAACCGGATGTCGATACCTACGTAATAAGACTAAATATAATTTTTTTTTTCATGAAGAAAGCTCATTTATTAATGTTTTTCATTATTTGTGTATTCGACAAGTGAAATAATATTTCTTTCATCAAGTAATAAAGATTAAGAAAAGTCAATAATTCTTTTACTTTTAATGACAAGTGTAAATTAAAAATTTATAACACCCCCGACAAGTGAAAGTTACAGTAACTAGAAAAGAGCTAATTACTTTCAAACGACTGAACCGATTTTCTTGGATTATAGCTAAGAACACTCTCGATCAAGCCACCTTTCAAACAAAAAAAACTAAATTAAAATCGGTTCATTCGTTTAGGCGCTAAGATGCCACAGACAGATACACAGATACACAGATACACAGACACACAGATACACAGATACACATGTCAAACTTATAACACCCCTCTTTTTGGGTCGGGGGTTAAAAAATGTGCGAATGATCACTCACACATTTTTTTAAAGATCATTCATTAATCATTTTACATCAGTACAGTTTCTGCACATTTCACTATTTAACCTGAAGGAACTGCTTTACCACAGCTGATGATACTGCAAGCTTTACATCGTTAAAAAGCTCGCATTTTTATTCTCATATTTATAAGCGAGTAATTAGTGTCTTTTGTCTGTAGTTTTCTTGAGAACTTTTTCATCTTTTTGCTAGTGACTTACTAGATTTATTCATGCCAAATTCAAATTGTGTTTTTTTAAATTTTTCAAAACTACTTTTTGTATTACATGCTCGTTTGGTCTTATAGAATCTGTCCTAAAATGGTCGAAAATCTTTGATTTAGTAATTCTCTTAATTAACGCTATGTATGCTAAACACGTCTAAAATACCCATAGATAATGAAATTATGCAAATTATATTATGAAATATAACATATCTATTATCTTATTTCTTACATCTTTCTTTTAGTCGGTAAGTAGTCAAAGTGCGTCTGCACAAGATTTTAATCTGTTTTTAAAGTTTTAACCCGTGTTGAGTTATGTTCGACGATGTTATCACGTGTAAATAATATTTTTGTTTCGTCAGTTCTGTTTGTCAGTTTTTTATATGGTAACATTATACTTACACATGTTAACAGGTTTGGTAGTTTATTTATTATAATATTATTTATTATTATAGGTGTATTATTGTTGTTGTCTCATAAGTTAAAACGCAAATATTACTTACTAACTCTGAAGTAGGGATGTTATGGATATATAATTTCGGATCCGGATATGGATATGGATATTGGTAAAAAATAATATCGGTTTCGGTTACGGTTATGGATATTAAATTATTTCGGATTATCCGATAGTTTCGGTTACGGATATTAATTTTTTAAGGAACTGTAAAATGAGAACTGATGAAGGTGTCGCATTCCAGCGGAGTGCACAGTTAATTCGTACGAGTGTAGTATTTAGTTAGACTCCGCCCTATCCGAAACTATCCAAAACTTTTATTACGGATTCAGTTACGGTTACGGATATTTTTTTATTTCGGATATCCGATAGTTTCGGTTACGGATATGGATATCCATAACAACACTACTCTGAAGTTGTTTTCGGAATCAGAACTTATAAATACTTAAATGTAAAAAACTTGTAAAATGATTACAATAATTGAATGGTTTGAATTTAAGATTTCTATAAATCCATGGGAACTCTTTGATTTTCCGGAATAAAAAGTAGACTATACTAGTGTAAGTAGAATTCTGTTTTTAAGAATCGTGTGTGTCGGACAAAAAGTAACCTAGGTCCATCCCGACCGGGGTGGAAGATATCTCTGTACCAAGTTTCGTCAAAATCGGTTAAACAGATATGCTGTGAAAAGCTAGCAGGCAGACAGATAGACACATTTTCTTATTTATAATATTAACTGTAGATTACTGACTATAACTTTTCCGTCTTGATGTCATGCAATCTAGCAACATTTCAATAACATTCTTCGGAGAACGTCTTAGATGCTGAGAGGATAAAATACAGTAAAATACCGTTGAATCCAATGAAAATTCTGCAATACCTGAGTTAAATCCAACAGAGTAAGAGAGATTTCACCAGCGTAATATAAGTCTTATCCGAGAGTAAAGATATTTTGGCAGGTTTTCAGTCCAAAAACTGTTATTACCCCAATTTATTCCTTGATTAAACGTCACTTGATGTTGGTGAAATCGGCACTTAGTAACTGGTAGGTACTTAGTAAGTTTCCAATCTCAGTGATTATTATAGAATTGACTCGGTTCAATGCCGTGAATCATATTCCACGTCATAATTTCATAAATGATGTAACACAGCTCACAAGGCTGGGGATTTCCAACAAATCGAAGAAATTCGGTCACCTACTTTTGTTGACCCAGTGATCGTACGGTTTTTACTTTTAATTGGTATTCTGTTTACATGTGTTGTTTACACTTTTAGGTTTTCAGAATCGTCCAAGGTAAACGATTTGCTATACAAAAAATAATAATAAAAAACTTACGTACATGATATTAGAATTGATTACACTTACTCAGTTTTAAAAACAAAAAAACAAAATAGGGAAATAAGGAGCAAAATGGAAATAGAAAAACTTAGAAACATACAGATGAAATCTGTCAAAAGTCCCTAGGTCCCTAAAGGTCCATAGTCCCTAAAGGTCCCAGCAAGGGCATAGACCTTAAATAGTACCTAAACTATGTTATGGAATTAGAATACACCATTCAGTTTGAAATTGAATTGGCTGGTCAAACTTTAAGTTTTGAAAAATGTCTCGATGTTGTCTTCAGAGGAGCATGTATGTGATTAAATAATATGATAAGGCAATGCCATTGTAGTATGCAATGTGTGATATTTATAGCCCTAGGTCTCAATAACACCACAAATGCTCTGTAAGATTCCACGTGCTACTATAGTGCGTTACATCGAATAGTACCTATGGCTTTATGTTGGCTCCCCTGTCTGTTGGCATGTTGGTGGTCATTGGCATCTTATTGGCATGAGAAGACGCAGATTTTGTTCATTTTCATTTCATTCATTCAGGAAAATCATTTGAAAATAAACAAAATCTGCGTCTTCTTATGCAAATATGGTGCCAATGACTTGGACAGACAGGGGAGCCAAAATAACGCCATAGGTACTATTCGATGAAACGCACTATAATACGAGATCGTCACGTCAAATGCACGTCTACGTCAGATACTACGAATTGAATAATATTTACGTATCCATTAAAAATATATTGCCCATTTATGTAGTCCGTAAGACTAGTAGTCGTATGCATGTTTATCGCTGTATTTATCTTTATCGTGTTTAGATAAGTGCTTTATAAACGGGCTATAAAAATTGCAATTTTCAATTATGTAACTGGCATCCATTATTTATTATCTATGGAATAATCAAGTCATTATTGTTTTAACCTTATTCTATACCTTACATTTTCCTTCGTCTCACTGAACAAATTATTTTACTCTTCGACACCAACTTTATTCTTGACTTGCCTCATAGAATCTCCTTCCACGCTTCTATAACCGATATATTACCCGTAATCATATTTCAGCGATAGTAAATTCAGTAATTTTTAGTAATTTTTATGCTTGAAAAGGAAAAAATAAACTCTTATAGGATCACTTCGTTGTCTGTCTGGCGTGTCTGTCTGTCTGTCGTCTGTCTGTCTGTCTGTCCGTCTGTGGTGTCTGTCAAGAAAACCTATAGCTACTTCCCGTTGACCTAGAATCATAAAATTTTGCAGATAGCAATGTCTTATAGCACAAGTAAAGGGAAAAATCCAGAAACCGTAAAGTTGTGGTTACATAAAAAAGTGTTTTTGCTTTTACGATGGTGTGCGAGCCCGACTCGCACTTGACCGATTTTTTATTTTGGGTTTAGCTGCCAACTTACCGGCTACAAAATTGCATCTAGGAAATGCCGAAAATATAGCCCGCTTATGGGCGTATGCCGATGTGTTATCTAGAATCGCAGATTCATTATAGGTACCCTGGTATGCTTCGAGAGGGGCCTCGAGTTGAGCTAATATTGACGTGTCTCGGTTTCATTGTTTGATCACTTGATGGGTGCGCTTCGATGTTCATAAGTTTTCCAAGAGTTTACGATTTACGGCACTATCCCTACATGCTCTTTGTTTCATTTTACTTGGGATTGTTTTTGAAAGAGTAGTAGATAGGTGAACGAAGAATTTTTTTTTGTTTACAATTTTTAATATTACTTTATTTATTTTTACTCTACAGCAGATGTAGATGAATTTTATTCCAACACTAAAACGGTTCTGATTAACGCATAACATTAAGTACTTAAGTAATAAGTTTTGATTTTGATCAAAAAGTTAATAATGTCGTCATACTTTACCTTTGGTCACTAATGTCAAATAGAAGAATCTCCGTCATCCAAGGATTTTTCAGTTTGTGACCATAGTCGATCCTAGATTTGTCCTAGGAAATCGCTCTCTTTGGCAACACTAGCCGTCGCATCGTCGCTCCGTTTGATGTGGATTCCCTTCCCTAACCTTGAGTCGAGTTCAGTGACTCCGATCTCGCTGAGCTCTAATTGTGCGTTTCCGGAGTATTTCCATCCTCCGCCAGGACCTAGGACATCGCGCAGCACGTGCATCCTGAATGTTTACACGCCCGTCTATATTTAACTCGCTCTTGTATTTGTGGCGCCCCCCGCTTTGACGTATACACGTGGTGACGGATTGGAATAAACACACAGATTGTCCTAAACTAGATTCCTTGTATTTTTTAACCGACTCGCATAAAGACGGAAGTTCTCAATTCGGCCCGTTTTCTTTGCTTCAAGCAATTTTTTGAATAACCAACATCGTTGAAGCACTTCGCTCCGTTTAGTTATCCAGATAGAGAAATTGAATTTGCTGATTTGATGAAGGAACGAATTAGGGAGTTTTTCAAATATTAAAAGTCCGTTTATAATTTCTGAAAATTAATAAAATTATAGGTATGTCAAAGTAACTAATACAGTAATTCTTTACCTATTGATCTATTCCATATTTCCACGATAACATTGATGGTATTTCTCTCCAATGCATGATCGTTTCCTAGAGTTTTTATCACGGGTAGTCCGCTTATGATTATCTCGAATGGAAGCCGCTTATTGTTCTAGCATTCCTCGGGGAGGATTTAAAGCACGTCGGCCGGCGCTGCGTAAATATAATTAGAGGGGCTATTTATCAGCGAGCGGAAGGGCGCGCTCTATCGCCGCTGTAAATCTGCCGAGCCCCCGGATGGCTCAATCTGAAGGAGAAATGGAGGCAGATTTTACGAACTCGCGCGGATTTCCGTTTTGGAATGACGCAGAAGTAGGGACAGATTCTGACTTATTGATACTGAGTCATTGTTCGATATCTTCCTGAGGATGTTCCTGTTGCCATTTTGGGATTTGGTGTTGGGTGACTAATTAAAACGAACTCAACTTTTTAGTATGTATCTATTAACTAGTGCCGGAAGTTGTAAAAAGAAAACTACACTGTGAGGTTTAAGATTAAGACATAATATATATAAAAACTTCTATCCATCGATCGATTTGTCCTCATTACATCTTTTGTTCCCGCGTGATACCGAATCTTTGGATAAAGATTTTGATAATTGCTCGCAATAATACTTAACTAGAATGTTCGGCTGTACTTTATAGTTCTGCCTTTTATCAAGGCATAGGGTAATTAAGACCAAATTAAGACCATGAAAAATAAGTAAAAAATGTTGAAGAAACATATCCTGGAGAATATGTTGGTCCATAACATCCTATTACTAGCATAAAACCTTGTACTTCATCCGTCAAAACCAGCAGAGGATTACCAGTTGAAATAGAGCTGGTACTTGGCTAAGTGGAATGGATAGGACGCATGGTTGGACGCTTCGTTGGGATTATGTTAATTTATGACATTACCAGACATCGATGCTAAACTGGGATCGCCCCGGCATTCCGATGTTAGAGAACATGCTACGATATCATTATTTCTATATTCAGATTATTCTTGAGTGTTTTCTTTATCCTTTGTTATGGCATCATTTAGATATTTCAGTAGATGTGTCGATAATGCTGGTTGTGAACTTCTTTATTGCATTAAAGCAGAGGATTGTATTGCAATCCGCTTATTGAACCTCTAGTCTTTACAAATTTTCTCTACTTAACTGTGTTCTCGGTTTATTTCTGACTTTGAATGCGTCTGAAAGATATGCAAATAGCCATAATATTATTGTCCTTATAAATATTCCAATACCGTAGCAAAGCTTAGTCTAAGTATTTACATTTTTTTAAATTTAAATTCAGAAAAGACTTTTTTCTTATAGTTCAATTCAAACGGTCCCAGTCAGTATAAAGCTTGATATTGTTATACTATATTCTATTTCAATAATAGGAAAATTATCGATTTTATCCATGCTAGTTCGAGAAATCATTAACATTATACAATGTAATTCAAATTATATTTGCATGGGTTTATAAACAGAATCGGCCGGGCCGCAGGCGGGGGATGGTCATCTGTAGCAACAATACATTAGCATACGCTATGCACAATTGCACTTGAGCACTGCCCCGCCCACGGCGAGCTGTGGCTCAAGTAGAAAGGAGGAAATCAAAACTACATACTAGTATAGTCAATATAAGACTATTGTGAGGAACTTTGTTATTGCTGAAAGCGATGATAATACACGTCTTGTAATGAGCATATTTTAAGCTAATGTTACGTAACAGGTAAAAGCTCACATAAAAAACAACAAACACCATTAAAAATCGTCGAATGCTCAAAGAGAACCCCTTAAGTTTATCATAAGATCAAGGAGATTTAATACAGTCATAACTAGCGAAATAACTCGGAAACTAGAATCTAGAAGTGTTGTATGTAGGAGGCGTCAGTTTTTCGAAAACGGCTCAAAAATATCTCAAAGATATCGCGACATGAGTCGATTAAAAACATTCTAATGGTAAATCGCGATAATTTTAAAACAAGAGCTCTGTAAAAGCCTTCTGAAAATTTTTAAGTCTGTCGTTTGTAGGGTATGAACAAAGTACACATCTTGAAAGCTTTTATGTGCAAAAATGATTTTTTTTTTGAAGCAATATCTGTCTGATGTCTCACTAATGTGTTTACACTCAGCGCGTTATCGTGATTATTTTTTACTCATCTCGTTGAATAAATTTTAATTTTTTATGCAAATATATCCCCTTTTATCTTTTTTTGCCTTTTTCCGCGTTTTATGAACTTCTACGTCCGTGTACCTGTTTAATGATGCGTTTAATTTTAAGGGACTTCAACCTGTGTGAATTCTTCTTCATGCAATTTTGTGAGTTTATTGAGCACCGTACTTTATTTTCTTCGACTACCTTCGTCAGTGCACCTAAAGAAAATATCGTGTGTTCTAATAGGGAGATAAATACTTACTTTGTAGAAGATTTATGACAAAGTTTTTGTACATAATTTCAAGGAAACTCTTGCTTATCTTTGTACCAAACACAATAAAAGTGCAGTCTTTATTGAACAATACGCGAATGCGGCTATGAATATTTAATGGGCGTCCACAACCATGACCTTTATTTTGGCCTTTCTCTCCGGCTATTGTTCTTGAACAACCATAGCTGGCTAGCCTAGCTATTTATCTTGTATTAGCTTCGTATTGAAAACTTGTAGCCGTAGAAAAACTACCAAGAACATGCCCATATTGTGCTACAATTTTTTGCGACTTGCTGTCAATAAATGTCTGTCAAGTAGCGATATGTCGATCCCTCACGTTCTTTGTTTAGATCAAAGTTACGATATGTTATGGCACAAAAAATACTCCATGTCAGATGATGTAATCAACTTTAGATTTGACCGATTATTGTGTGGATGTTTACTCATCTTCAACCCATCTATACTTACCTACTTTAATGGTACATATTTGCATTCTTTGTCTTCTTACATTTCAAAGCTATTTTGAAGTGTTTCTATCATCATTTTTAGAAGATCAATCTGACCTATTCAAGTTGTCACCTTCCTATAAATATTCTAAAATGTGGTTAAATTACAAGTCTTGTGGGTTCTACAATGTCCGCTTGGCATACCTCCCTGCCCATAATGATCCATCGGTAAAGGATATTGCATTTCTCAACTTATGCTTACTCATAAGCGGTTTTGTGAGGTGATGTTGTTGAGTTTTTTAGACTATTTTCCAGATGACTAATACGATATTTGCGTAGTTATGCCTTCTTAGAAGAATGAAGTGTGGTTTATTCTTTGGTGTGGTTCATTGCTCTTGAATAGTTGGGTTTCATAGACATGATGTGTATTAGATAGCCGTAGAAGTCAAGTAGTTAGAGCGAGTGCATCCTTACCAAGCCTAATACGTGCTAGTAGAAATTTCGACTTTCGGAATCTGTACTGTAAATAGCCGGGTTCTCACTAAGCCTCGCGAATTTTACTTTGTCTGGCAGCTCGGTTGGTATAGAATGTTTTGCCTCTGCCTGGGCGCGTAGGTAACTGGCGCGCTACTGTGCAAATCTGTGCCTAGTGAGGTTGTCTCGCGTATTAGGGATCCATTCCCTTTTGCTGATCGCAGACTATCATTACCTTACCAGAACCAGTGCTTTACCTTAACGTCTTCGGCTCATACTGCATGCTTTAATAAAAAATCCGAAAAATTGTGTGGAATTGAAAGGATCTGGGGTTCCACCGCATTATAGTCCCAAGAGAGGCGGTACTATTATGTGATTAATGAATAGGGGTCATGACCCTCAGCAATGATTAATACGACGCAGAGAGAGTCGCGACGGTGAGACGAGTATACGCATCGGTGCTCCAGACACGTCGCCATATTAAATTCCCCCATTTAGAGCTATACACTGTGACGCGTTAACTGTATCGAAATTAATTTGTTCACATGTAACGAAGCTCACCGTATCGTTTTACACGCGTTAATCAAAGCAGGCCGACTAGGAAGACGCCTCGTTGGCTACGGTGACAAAAAATCGTCACCGGTGCGACGCCCGTCTGACGCCAGCTAAGCAGTTAACGTCTACTCAGAAAACACACACATATTAAATATGTCACTTCATTGACTCAGATTCAGATTGATTCAGATTTCACTTTATTGGTCATGAAATGGCATCGTCTGTTGAAGGAGACTTGCTACTGTGTAAGGAAAACGTATTCATCATAATCGTAAGCAAATTCTGCTCCTCGATAGGCTGTGAAAAATTTTGAACAGCAAATTCAACCAAACAAAGCGTGGGGCAAAATTTTCTGTCAATTACGATTACGGTGAAAAAGTTTTGCTTACGCAATCGGGAGGCTGGTCCACCAACCGACTCCAGGATTAGGTTTTAATGATCTAGTCTTCTTTAAAAGAGTAGATAGTATATCGTACAATATATCAAGTCTATGGCCAAAGACGGTAGGTTATGGAAAGCTACTGCTGCTACTTATGTTCCACGGAAGAACAAAAGGACTCAATGCCTTTTCTTCTACTTCCACGTTCTTAATCTCGGTAATTCACCAAGGTACTTTCTCCACATCGCTTCAAAAAGCGGACAAGTTTTATCGTCGGAGTGATTGCCATTCAGAATTAAGTAATTGTTTTTCAAAAAGGTTTCCTAAATTCGTTTACATGTTAGACCTAGACTGCGATCTAACCTGGTGATAATGATGATGCAGTCTGAGATAAAAGCGGGCTAACTTGGAAGGAGTGTGCCAATTTTATTATCCCATACCTCATATCGCTTTCTAAAAGCATCGTACCTGAACACTATACCAATTGGCGGCATGACTTTGCTGGTATGATGGTTACTAGCCATGGCCTTTTCAATAAACTCGAAGCATATTAACATATAAGTTAAAGAAATCCATCACTTGAACAGCTTCCAAAATCTAGTGTCAAGTTTTTAACTTCGAACCTTACTTACACTCCTCTATTTTGTGTCTCAAAGGCAAGGGACAGTTGTATTGCGAGTTTGTTTACTAAGCTCGCGCAAGCTTATTCGCATTCAGTGGCACAACTCAGGATAGCAAAGGTCGTTTATATTCGCCATCGCCGGTTCCAATTTCCTGGATACCTGGTTAGTGGAATATTCATTTCGTTCCCGATATAGCGGTATTCAAATGGTTACGCGACCGGAAATTGCATTCGATTCGAGTACTTGCCCTGATTATATTATGGGTAAATATTAATTGATGAAATGCTTAGATAGATAGAATCGCAGGAAGCATGGCGCGAAGTTGCAGCAAGTACAGCTAAGTTTATACCGCGCATTAATCGATAAAGTATTATTTAAGATGTAGAGTGCAGGACTACGTAAACGCAAGTTTTGGAGACGCCTCGCGTTCAACATCTTGCAGAGTAACCACTAGCTAATGTTATTGCATCGCTTCATCTTTAGCAAAACGATTAAAGTTAGATACGATATCGGCATAATGATTTTGTAGAAAGTTTCTCTGCTCATTGTCCCCAACACAGGGAGGGACGATCAGCGAAGTTTAGATCATGGTGGCTTTGGCAGGTAATAGATAACAAAGACGAATAAAATCTTTCGTCAAAGTATACAGTCTAATTTTTTTATATTTTCTTCGGAATAGTACTTATTAGAAATCACGTCATGCATTGCCAGACACTTGTATCGTGGCAACTCCCTGCTAGGTCGGGGGTTGCCAAAATAGTGTCTGGCAAAATAACGAAGGTCTGGCCCTTTTGGGCTTTGTCTCTATTACCGTCGATGTACGATGCTATTAGAGATGTTAAGGGATGGCCAAGGAATATCTGATCTAAAGATCTGATCCAAATGATAGATCTATAGTAGATCAAATAAAGCTTATCATTGCCGTTCAAATATGCGATTTCATTATTCGCTCTGTCGCGCACCTTTGTACGTCCCTTTCTCCTGTAGTTTTGTTTGATTTTGGACGAGCGTGGTCGATGACAAAACTTGAAATGGCAGCGTCACTTTCTATGGACGCACGCGCAGCGCCAAATGAAGTGTCTCGCGTACGCAGACAGCTGCGTAGTATTAGCGTAACGTCACACTAGGGACGTTTTTGTCTTTATTCTGTCTCTTAAACGGTCTGAAGGTATACACTCTCGCCAAAAGATAGGGATCACTGAACGTGATGGCAGTTAAAATAAAAGAATTTTTCCTCATCGAAAGAGTAAAAATTTTATCGTTTCGATGTTACTCCTTTATGTTGTCTGTCCAATATAAGATATGGTAACTATGTGTATGTGTGTAAGTGATGATGCAGTCTAAGATAAACGCCGGCTGACTTGGAAGGGAAATTGGCAGTTTTACTAAACCCTTAAAACCGCTTGGCGGTACGGTTTTGCCGGTAGGGTGGTAACTAGCCATGACTGAAGCCTCCCACCTGACCAGACCACAGACAGTAAAAAATTATAAATTCCCATTTTTTTTTCTCCTATTGTATGCACCTTGCGTAGCACGTAGATTACGCGAGAACGACTTGTTTACGATTTCGGTCGGATAAGGTTTAGACCCTTAGTCCACAAAGCTATGTTGAATGTTTGATGTTTTAGGCGTACAGCATGTCGCTTATGTGTTCTCAGCATTTAGTTAAGTTTACTGCTCAAATGTACTCCGGAAGCCATCAATTGAGATAGGGCAAGATTGCCGCCGCAAACATTCTGTGGGATGCAAGTAACCAGCACCAACCAGTGGCTGGAGGAAACGGTGATTTATGACGTTTATTGTTTCGTTCTAGGATCAGAATCCTTCTACATCCTCAATTAACTTTTAATATTAAATGTTAGTGGGGTAACGACTTAGCTATATCTTTAGTGTTACGAGTAGGTATACATTACAAATTGTATTTAGGTATTACTTGAAGAATAAACTAGATGAATATTTAACCCATACTTAATTTTATATGTGCAAAAGTGTCTCTGTCTGTCTACTAGCTTTTAAACGGTTTACCCGTTTAACCGATTTTGATGGTTACTTTACAGCCTCCTCCCGTATAGGAGGCGGATGTTTTAACCACTAGGCTATCAGGGGATATTAGCTTGAATTATTGGGGAAGTAAGGGCGCGTCAATCCGCGTCAGTGAATGATTTTGCGAAATGTGATCCACAATCCACATTATCTAAATAAATGTTCGAATAACGAGGGGCCGTGACATCTGTTTCTCTTCCTGTTTCCCCATTTGCCACACATTTCCGAACCCTCCTGATTGATTTGATTGGGGATACCATCCATGCCATCTGTACCAAATTCTGTTCCAATAAGGTTCCAATAAAGTTTCTGTTGTCTGCTATTCAATAAAAATCAAACACCTAGTAGTTAGTACCTAATGATAACTCATTTTGCCAAAAACTTTCAGTGAGGTGTTTCTTCTTCATGATGAAACTTAGAAGTTCAGTAAGCAATCTGTTTACATTGTTTTGTCAAACCATTATTGATAAGATTATAAGATACCACCTTTACAAAATACAATTGTATAATATTTGACTATCTAGATTCTAGTCTTAATATCTTTGCTTAAAAGATGCAAAATTCTGTTCACTCTACAGAAAAAGTTGTTGGTTTAGTTAGTTCCTCAATCTGTGTAAATGCCGCAACGAATCCATATCGCTGTTCGTTCACGAATACCTTCACTCTTAATCCGTATAGCCTATATTTGCTTAAAATCAATGATCAATGTGTTCATACCGAACACTTTCTCGCGTCGGAGCGAGTCGAGCGTTGCGCTGTCGAAGTATTGTTTATGAAAAGCGGGTCAGATCTGAGAAGAAAGCGATTGGACGGCCGTCGGCGGCCGCGCGGCTGCTCACTCGGATATCTCCCGGTGAAGAGGTCACGGCCAAGAACATTGGAATACATAATAAAAATGAGCACCCTTTTATATGAAATCCATAAAAGACAGATTTAAGAGAATCAGTTAGGTATATAGAGATTGGATAGATATGGGTGAAACACAAACATTTATTGACCGAGATGTGAATGTTAAATAATAAGGAATCTTAGAAACTTTTCTGAGCGAAGAGATATCTACATATCAACTATAGTTTTCTTACATAAATTTATTGCTCTGTAAGTTAGTTTGAATACCACTCACTATTCTTAATAATTTATACTGTAAACTGTTAAACTCATGTACTCTAGAAAGTTTTTTGAGACCTTAGAACAATTAGAGGATATTTTATTTCTCAGAATTCACTGATGTCTAGTTTGTAACAGGCGGTTAAAGTTACGTTACAGCAAGAGTTAAACTTTGACCAGCAATAAAAAACAAAGTGGGTTGAACAAATTGATATTCGTACCTCCATTTAAGGTTAAAAGTTAAATGGCACCATAACTTTAACAGCCACTAACGGATTTAATTATCAAAAACAAATCTGGACTGTTTCCTGTCACCTGAGGAAGTCATAGTTACGTCTAGCTCTTTTGAATCTTTTTTAACCCCCGACCCAAAAAGAGGGGTGTTATAAGTTTGACGTGTGTATCTGTGTATCTGTCTGTGGCATCGTAGCGCCTAAACGAATGAACCGATTTTAATTTACTTTTTTTTGTTTGAAAGGTGGCTCGATCGAGAGTGTTCTTAGCTATAATCCAAAAAAATTGGTTCAGCCGTTTAAGAGTTATCAGCTCTTTTCTAGTTTTCTTGTAGAAAAGAAGGTTAGATAACCGTTAGGTTCTTAATATTATGTCAATAGACAAATTTATGTCAAGCTGTCAAGATGCCTTCACTTGTCGGGGGTGTTATAAATTTTTAATTTACACTTGTTGATAGAGCAGCTTAGAAAGCCTTTTATCATAATCATTGTTATGAACCCTCTCTTAGTCTAAATGACTCAATCCTACCGTAACAATACCTTTTTGTTTGGATTCCGTTAACCTATAAATGCTACGGATTTCTCTTTTCGCCGTCTTACCACTAATTGGTGCGATTCGAGTGCATTCATTGCATTGGAATTTTTATTGCATTGTTTTATCATTTTCCTCCGCTAAGCGTAAAAGATGAAATCCACAGTATTATGTGTTAATCTTTATGACTAATGAATATTGATACATAACTATCTGTTTAATTAATTGATATTGAAAACGTATATACTACTAGATCGCCTGGATAAAAAGAATTCTGTCACATTTGTAGAGCGCTATCTCTTCTACTCTCTTGAGTTTTGTATCTTCTTTCTTCTTATTTATCACCATTTTATGCGCCGTGTATGTATAATAATATGAACGTAATATAATATTTATATGCCACCACTATTGATTGTACTGATCTTTTTCCGACATGATTTGAATTATGCAAAAAAAACATTACATATTTTTAAATCGATAGTGTCAAACAGACAAGAATTTCATTTATAATGGTTCGGCTCTACTATCGAGATTCGGCAAATGATTCGTGATATCGCCAATTATAGCTACGGTATATCATTCTGCACATTCAGTCTAACCCAAATGGTTTTAAAAATCCCGCGGGAATTCTAGGATAAATCTAATACAGCACAGGAAGGACTATTCGCTATCACATAATGTCGCATCTTCTAGCCAGCTGATTTGCCAAACTTATTTAAAAATTCGCTAAACACAAAACATTCGCTGTATTCCGAATAATGTGGCCAGTTGATTTACCGAATACCGAACTATCGTAGGTTGAACCCGAATCATTTGCCGATTCTCGATAGTGGAGTAATTCCATAAAAGTAACCATAGGTGTGTTACGTATATATAACTCGAATAACAAGCTAACTAAGCACAAAATGAAATAAAAATAGACGTTAGATAACTTTTCATGGGTTCCATTCAACCATTGTTGTGATGAAGGGTTATTGTCGTTTGCTCGCTCAACTGTAAACAATCAAGCTACCGTTTGTACCGTCGACATTGCTAATTGAATTCGCTTCAAGTAGCTAGCTTGGTACACTGAGTTTCAAATACGAATGAGTGATCCATCGTCGGCTTTTCGTTATTTAATGGTATGAATATTCATTTGGGCAAGTGCATACGTCTTGATTAGGGTTATCACCACATTTGCTATACTTTAGTTTTCCTTAATTTGCTTAAAAGTTAAAGAAATCGCAGAAATCTTATTTTTCTTCATTAGATCTCTGGAGTTAGATTTTTCACTTGCATCATGTTTTCATTGTCAGTTCGCGATAACACATGACAAGGTCGTATGGGCCTCTTTTTACGCATTCAGTGAGCTTTACCTTTTAAGTTTTAAGTAAACTAAGGAAAACTTAAGTATACTTGCCACCGGATTAAAACTAGTTGTTCCTTGTGGACACTTCAATAATTTAGGGTAAGTATAATCATCCAAGTTTTAAGTTGGCAGCCCTAAGTATGTTTTTGTGTGCGCGGGCGCACATCGAATCAGGAATTCGTTTGCACAGCATGCGCTGCTGGTAGCGTAGTGTCATTTGTCTGCGATCGCTTTGTTTGAGCGCTATTTTGTCACAAGGTCGCCTGTCGTCCCGTATTGCAATTTGCAATACTCTATTATGTTCTTATATCATTTCACCGACATCGACAATACGAGTTTGTTGACATTCCGTAGTTCCAGTCAAGCAATATCAAAATACCAACCCATGTACGTACGTGTTAGCTTCATCTTAGACTGCTTTAAGCCAAGATTCATCATCATCATCATCATCGACGGCCCATTATTGAAAGAGAAGAAGGCTATATAGTCCAGTAGTTGGCTTCGGTAGACTTCACTCACCTTTGAGAACATTACGGAGAACTTTTAGGCGTGCAGGTTTACTCACATGTTTTTCTTCACTGTTAAGGCAAGTGATATTTGATTGCTTAAAACGCGCCTCCACGCGATCCTGAGAGAAAAAAGCAAATTATATTGTAGCCAATTCTTCAAAAAAGGTATAGAAGCCGTCAGATAACTAATTAATAGGCAAAAAGGGAATAACACTCAGCACCACAGCGGCAAAGTGGCAAGCGGTTAGGTACGTGGGTGGCGCCCACACGATCAATAAATCACTCATCGTTTCCATGTCCGCGATGTTTTCTATTACAGCATACAATATATTATAATGGAGGAATAACGTTTTCTCACCTCGTTAAATGTAGATCCAATGAGGGAATCATATTGCTGTTTCCTTATGCCGTTTTGTGGAGGCGGCAGTCGGTGATATATGCGGTCGACTTCTAAGGGGGTATCCCACACAACCGTTCAGGAACGTGGCAGCTGTTGAGGTTATTTATTTTTATTTATTTGGAAAAGCAAACATTTACATATTATTTAGGTTTCAGCCTGTCCACTAGTAGGTACGGGGATGAATCCATGTTCTTCTCAGTAGAATCTGCCGTGGTAGACAACCACACACACACACTCACACACATACGCACACGCTCACACACACACGCACACACACACACGCACACACACACACGCACACACACACACGTGCGCGCACTGCAAAGATTTTTCATTGTATATCATGGACTTCCGCAAAGTAACGCCTGGGTCTAATAAATTGGAGATGATTAATCAGATAGGTACTTACTTAAAAATAAAATGATAACTTCCTCAGTTCGTAATTTAAAGGTTCAAAACTTTCGAAATCACGATCGATGTGCGACCAAAACATAAATAAGGTTTCAATGAAATAATTTTTCTTAACAGAGCTCTCTCCGTCACTTACTCCATACAATCGTAGTTCCCATTTCATTTGAATATTAAGCAACCAAAGTCCATGAAATTTTGCAGACATAGTCTAGAAACTAATATCTGTGTCTGTGGTGTTTTAGATTTTTCTAAAAATATGTAGTTTTAAAATTACAGGGGCTCAAAGATTTGTATTTTTCTTTAAAAAAAGGCCCAACTTTGTGCTCGTTTTTCTAGACAACGAAGCAATTTAATGAAATTTGGAAAAACCACAGACCTAGAAAATTTAATGAATATTATGTAATAAAAAAATTATCGTTATATATTTTATATTGTTATAATTATGTGGGAACTACGAAAACCAGAAATTACACCCAGAAATCTTGAAAATTTCGTGCTGTCTCGATTTGTGCAAGCGGGGTGGTGAAGTGCGGGGGACGACACGTGAAACTGACAGAAACGGACAGTCTAAACACACGGGCCACATTTAGACTGCACCCAACTCCAAACTTGTCGATAGGTCTAACTAAATACACTGGTACATTTCAACTTGCGTTAGACGTATGCGTTACCTACTCAGACGTTGCCTGTAGATAAAAATATGTCTCATGTTTGCTGGCAATAGCGCATGCATCAAACCCTGCAAGTTGCAACTCTCTTGCAACCTATTCCTCACGCAATACGCACAGCTTTAATATTATAATTTTTGACAATGTATACTATATGTAATGCCATATCACAGGTCACTCTCTGATTTATTGCTAACAATTTACTTCCAAATGCAAAGAAATCTAAGTGTGTTGAATTCACACTGCCCAATACCAGGACCTTAAATGACATAAATTCATTGATAAATAATCATATGTTGAAAATAAAGGAGAACCCCGTGTTTCTCGGTATAATGTTAGATGCAAAGCTTCTATGGAACACCCACATATCAACACTTGATGGTAAACTCAGCTCTGCTGCTTACACTGTTAGAAAAATTCGACAGGTACTGACGTGGAAACTGCAAAAATTGTATATTTTGCTTATTTTCACTGTATTATGTCTTACGGACTCTTGCTATGAGATAAAGCGGTAGATATTGAGAAAAAAATGTATTACAGAAAAGGACAGGACGTGCAATTTATAATTTAAAACCGCGCGCTGCCATACAATAAAAATATAAGGAAATAAGTACCTTATCTATTATCTTATAGTAGCTTCTAAATATATTTACAACTAGCTAATGCCCGCAGCTTCGCTCGCGTGGATTTAGGTTTTTAAAAATCCCGATCCTTTCATTTCCCAGAACAAAAGTTGCCTCTCCGTAATAGCCCGTCCCCGGGATGCAACTTGTTTCTGTATCACGTAAGAATATTTAAACGGATGATCCTTTTCAAATCCCGAGGGATCACCAGGATTTAGGAATGCAATTTCTTACAGCATCAGGGTTGAGGAGTTGGAATCCAAATTTTTTATTGAACAATGTCGCAAACTTTCTTTATCGATTAAAAAAACTACCCAAAATTACGCAGTTAGGTTACCTGCCAAATTTCATGGTTTTGAGTCAACGGGAAGTACCCTAGAGGTTTTCTTGACACACACGACAGACAGAGAGATAGACAACAAAGTGATCCTATAAGAGTTCCGTTTTTCATTTTGAGGTACGAAACCCTAGAAAACGTAGGATCGGCATTCCGAACCAGTGGTAAATTTTTCTGACCATCCAAAAACACTTTGAAGTTTACCTAAAAGTTTACAGGAATAAAAATTTATCATTGTATTCCATTCCATTTCATTCTATTCCATTCTGTTCAAAGATAAATAGATAATAAAAATATTTTTCACCGAAACAATAATTTACGATACGATTACGATAATATGTATTATAAATTGTGTGCCGTTTGCATTCTCACTAGGTTCTCATTAAGTTTGTTTTATTTGGTTAAACTTTCTGGCATTTATATTGTTATGACGTTTAGTTGGCAATTAGTCTCTTTATTGGCTGAAACTCTAAAATTCAGCCAATCACAACAAAGAAAATATTGTAATAATGATTGATGCAGCTTTCTGTAATTGAAAACAAAATATTTGACATTAACTTGAATGTGACAGTGTTTTCCGAATAGGGTTGCCAGAGGCCCCGTATTTTACTGGTTACCCCGTATTTCAGGATACAGAAACCTGTAATTATGAAAATAAAATACGGGGCAAATAAAACTAAATATTTTTAGGGTTCCGTAACTCAAAAGCAAAAAAGAACTCTTATAGGATCACTTCGTTGTCTGTCAGTCTGTCAGTCTTTCCGTCTGTCCGTCTGTCCGTCTGTCCATTTGTCCTTCTATCCGTCTGTCATGTGTTCATGAACAATTATTAGTATTTTCAATTTTCAAAGTAAGATAACTACATATATCAAGTGGGTTATCATATGAAAGGGCTTTACCTGTTCATTCTAAAACAGATTTTTATTTATTTTTATGCATATTTTTTTAATGCATGACAGTTTTTGATTTCTCGAGTAAAATGTCGGAAAAAATACCCGAATACGGAACCCTCGGTGCGTGGGTCTGACTCGCACTTGGCCGGTTTTTTACAAATTCAGCAGGAGCTGGCTGGCGAAATCCAACACTGACGTTATGTCCAGTAGAAAGAATATTTTCCTTTTGCGGCAATGCGTAGCCGAAACCCACTCGATATTGATCATGGTCGTAGCCAAGGCGGCGGGGCTTGGTTTGAGGATGTAAGCCTTTTTTTATACAAGTTAGCCCGTGACTTTAATCTTTTCTAGTGGTAAGTGATGATGCAGTCTAATTTCTTGGCCGTTAGGGCCATACTAACCATATAACTAGCCATGACCGAAGCCTCCCACCAGACCAGAAATTTCGAAATGGCGACTGCGCCTGGGAAGCCGTCAAAAACCTAAGCCTAAAATAATACTTACACTATTTCTTGCATTTGCTTACCAATTTTTTTTTGGAAATATATCAAACATTTCGCGCTCACTTCACTCGCGCTTTGAATTTCTATTACTTGGTGTAAACCCCGCAATTTCGTTTGCATGAATTTAGATTTTTAAAAATTCCGTGGGGGATTTTCCGGGCTAAAAAGCCGCCTAAAAAAAATGTCTGGGATGCAAGTTACCTCTGAATAGTAAGTACCAAAATTTTGGTAAAGAAGATGGGCCGTGAAAGGGTAACAAATAGATAGGCAAATAGATATACTGTCGTTTTCGTAATATTAGTATGGATAGGAAGCTTTAAAAATAAAATCTTGCTATGGCTACACTCGTTTCCCTTTCACTTTAATTTTTTCTATATTGAACCAAAAACACTTACGCTCACTGCGCTCGCGCTTTTTTTATTGTTGTATTTTATCTCACTGTCAAATTGAAAGGCGAAATTCCACTAACCAGGTAATTAGCCCATAAAGTTGAGCGAATGTTTTTTTCCTCATGACAGGATTCAGTTCCGGCTCTAATAAAACCTCTCCCGCAATCGATTCCTGGCTACGGCCATAGTATTGATACTGTGAAGGTGGAATTACAAATTAAATGTAATTTTAAGTTGAAATGAGAAGATTGTATGCATGAAATGTATAACATTTTGCTTTACAACACTAAGAGTTTTTAAAAGCTATTTAAATAAATAAATCTTTTATTTAAAACCACATTGCAAACACAGTTCACCAATCAAGATACGGCAACATACAGAGAAAAAATACAAAACTTATAAATAAACTGAAATATCTAAATAGGCTTTCCATGCATTTCAGAGAGAACCACCGCCTATATAATATATATTCTTCAAATACTTCAAAATTTCAAATTTCTTCAAATCTAAACCCCGTATTTTTGATGGTGGTAGCCTGTAAATCAAAAAGAGCCAGGTGGCAACCCTACTTCGACCTAGACAGAATGAAAAATTGTTTTCATTACTCGGTATGCCTACTGCCATAGTGTGACAGAAAGTGTGACGGTAGTTGTGACCTCTGATTGGCCGACTCTCTTTCACTATTTGCTAAAATTGATGATTGCAACAACAATTTTTTCTTTTTTGTAATCGAAAACAGAACACGGACGTCAAACAGGTTGACTAATTGCAATCATTTCTGACCGGCTAACATTGTTCCGCTAGTGGCTCAAACTCACTGTCGCAGCAAGAACATGGTAAATTCAGCCAATCACAGCAATTTGAAATTTGGTTATCACAAATGTACCGATCTAGGAACCGAGAATGCACGAACCAGGGCAGATAGAGATGAGAACAATAATATCATACGTAGGAAATCGACGGGGGATCGTTGACAACGATAGCCTTAAGTGCGACATTACAAAAGTGGCAGGCCATTATAAAATCAATAAAATTTAAGCCCAAAGCTCTTCACCATAAATGGGCTTCCACATCCGCGAGCCTTCTGCGAGGATTTGCATAACAACACACCGTCGACACTCGTAATCTGCGGATATCAGTGCGAATTTATTCTCAAAATGTACTTGAACATTCTTATGACAAGTCTGTTAGTAGATGTAATGTGACCTCAGTATCAAAACAAGTGTAAATTAAAAATATGTATCACCCCCGACAAGTGAAGATTACAGTAACTAGAAAAGAGCTGATAATTTCCAAACGGACGGATTTTCTTGGATTATAACTAAGAACATTCTCGATCAAGCCAAATTAAAATCGGTTCATTAGTTTAGGAGCTACGGTGCCACAGACGGATACATAGATAGATACACACGTCAAACTTATAAATATACCTACTCTTTTTGGGTCGGGCGTTGATAAGCAAAATGAGGTTTAATAAGCAAAATTAAGTAAAACCTGGACAGTACTCTTTTTAACCCCCGACCCAAAAAGAGGGGTGTTATAAGTTTGACGTGTGTATCTGTGTATCTGTGTGTCTGTGTATCTGTGTATCTGTGTATCTGTGTATCTGTCTGTGGCATCGTAGCGCCTAAACGAATGAACCGATTTTAATTTAGTTTTTTTGTTTGAAAGGTGGCTTGATCGAGAGTGTTCTTAGCTATAATCTAAAAAAATTGGTTCAGCCGTTTAAGAGTTATCAGCTCTTTTCTAGTTTTCTTGTAAAAAAGGAGGTTAGATAACCGTTAGGTTCATAATATTATGTCAATAGACAAATGTCAAGCTGTCAAGATGGACGTTGCCTAAATACATAGTTATTTATTTGAAAATGATGTTTTGGAAAACTCAAATACTTTGGATCGTCGGGGGTGTTATAAATTTTTAATTTACACTTGTAAAATAAGCGGTGATATCCTAAGCCTATAGTGGTTCTCCTATTCTGGGACCGGGGTTTCAATCTCGGGCATGCACGTCTAACTTTTCAGCCTTAACTATGTAACATTTTAAGCAATTAAATGTTACTTGCTTTAATGATGAAGGGAAACACCGTGAGGAAATCAGCCTGAGAGTTCTCCATAATGATCTCAAAAATGTGTGTAGTCTGCCAATCCAAACATGTTCTGCAATTTTATTATTATCGGGGCTTATTTTTGTGGCTGCATACCACAAGATTTGTCATGTCATGATGTCCATGACAATATTATATGACAGGCAAAACTTAAGGGACACCTCATTTATCGAAATTGGTTCTTTTAAAAATTCTTTCCTTAGATGGTTGAGAGACGTTAACATGATTTAATCACCTTTAGATGTAAAGATAGTTTTAAGTTAGTTTAGTTCATGCAATATCGTCTGACTGAAATTTATCTGTCTTTCTCTTCAAATAGCTATAAAATAAACATATGATTGAATCACGCCAGTCAATTACTTGCCTTGCATACTTTAATGAAATGAATATTGCCCACTAGTGGGAGGTCTAGTATTCAGGCGACGCGACGCCCATAAAATGCTTTCATCAAGCGCTCAATCGAAGGTTCTATATGACAGTGTAATAGATTCCATTTTAAACACTTCCGCGTACGTTCGGCTGGTTATTCACACGTGTAGTTTGTGCCTTTGGGGAATGTTGGTAGGAACATATTTACAACATGCCACGTAGCGTGTGTTGTGTCGAAACTAATTGTAATACTTATTTCATATGGCCAGAAACATATCGCTTATACCTATATCTATTATCGGGCAAAGCATGTAAGGGGAAAATACCCGATAACACCCGATGCCAATCATTTATCATTTTTCAGGAGGAACCTTGAAAAAATTCTTTTTCAACATTTCAATATAGACGTTTAGTAGCGGTAGCAAGTTTCTATGAATGTGCCAAATTTTAACTTACGTGGTGGCATTTTATGAATATGTTTCTAGTTGTACTTTGGCTTATGAGTCAAAACTAGCGCCACGTGGGTGGCAACTTGTGTACTCACTACTTAGATGGGTTTTTTCACGTTCGAGTTCACCAATACTTAATAAGTATATTTGGCTGGGGACCTCCAGCATAGACGGTTGAAATAAGCTGCTTGTTATCCATCTTATATCGTTAACAATTGTTTACAATTTTGTTGTTTGTGTGTTTTGTTATTTCGAATCAACCACCGTGATATCAAATAACGTACAATCTATTTTTAACCCCCGACCCAAAAAGAGGGGTGTTATAAATTTGACGTGTGTATCTGTGTATCTGTGTATCTGTCTGTGGCATCGTAGCTCCTAAACTAATGAACCGATTTTAATTTAGTTTTTTTTTTTGTTTGAAAGGTGGCTTGATCGAGAGTGTTCTTAGCTATGATCCAAGAAAATCGGTTCAGCCGTTTAAAAGTTATCAGCTCTTTTTTATTAAGTTACTGTAACCTTCACTTGTCGGGGGTGTTATAAATTTTTAATTTACACTTGTATATTTTGTAACTAACGTTTACAATTTATTGAAATATATCAAATTAGGTATCAAAATCATTGACATGATCAAGTGTAGTTTTAACTGCAGTATTAAACTATTCTTCGTGACTTTGTTAGCTTAGATTCTAGTTAAGTATCTCGAGATCGATTTCGATCAAAGTTAGATTGACTACGAGTATTTTTAACCCCCGACCCAAAAAGAGGGGTGTTATAAGTTTGACGTGTGTATCTGTGTATCTGTGTGTCTGTGTATCTGTGTATCTGTGTATCTGTCTGTGGCATCGTAGCGCCTAAACGAATGAACCGATTTTAATTTAGTTTTTTTTGTTTGAAAGGTGGCTTGATCGAGAGTGTTCTTAGCTATAATCTAAAAAAATTGGTTCAGCCGTTTAAGAGTTATCAGCTCTTTTCTAGTTTTCTTGTAGAAAAGAAGGTTAGATAACCGTTAGGTTCATAATATTATGTCAATAGACAAATGTCAAGCTGTCAAGATGGACGTTGCCTAAATACATAATTATTTATTTGAATATGATGTTTTGGAAAACTCAGATACTTTGGATCGTCGGGGGTGTTATAAATTTTTAATTTACACTTGTTATACGAGGCTTTCGAAGGGTATTGTCTCAACCGGTCCAGTCATTTTTGCGTTTCAAACACAAACAAATATTTATTTTTTTGTAGAAAAATTAATACAACTACATTGAAGGGACCACGAATATCAGATCGCAAGAGTCACTTATTGTTATAATCGATGCTAAATCTATTTACCCTGCAAATATTCGTCATTCATTTTATTTTGGTCATTAAGTACCTATAGCTAATAAGTCGGTATGTACATAATATTATGTTGCTATAAACGGTTTAGACTGTATTATAGTGTTCATTAGTTTAATTTAATTCACTTCGTAGAATCAAATTAGATTGAACTTGCTTGTTCTTTGTAAAACTCAAAAGAATTCAGTCGAGAAACCAGTTGGACGGCCCGCCTAAAATATGCGCGTGTATGCCTCAAATTGGGTTATTCTCTTCAGTATTTTATTAATGAGTACAATCAAAGATTAGGGACATTCTTGGCATCGTTTTTCGTAATCTCACCGGAAGGTCGTAGTAACGTTATCCATTTATAAACACCCACTCAAATTTATGCTCTATCACTATGTAGTATAAGATTTAAAATTGCTTGGAAATAATAGCGTAGGATTAAGAATTCAATTTGATTCACGGCTTGGTGTCACAGGTTAAAGTTAATTATGAAACAGCTGGGGATAAATCGAATAAGGGAACATATTTATTAATATAAACAGTATATCTTGTAAATTAACCTATTTTCCTTGTGGTACATCATGTTGCAGTGTTAAATAATTTTAATGGCAAAACTGGTCCCTTATAAGGAGCTAGGGTTCACATAATAAGAGTTGATTTGTTACTTAGTACTTACACAGTGGGTAATGGGCAATGGTGATGGGTAGGGGTCAAATTCATAGGCTTGACACTTGACACTTATCATGACCTGATTAGCTCCTATGTATTAATATAATCAGTAAATTAATCTATTTTCATTGTGGTACACCATGTTTCAGTGTTAAGTAGTTTTAATGGCAAAACTGGCCCCTTATAAGGAGTTGGGTTCACATAATAAGATTTTAGTACTTAGGGGTCATATCCATTGAGTTGATAACTGATTACAATTGATACTTAATACGACCTTATTAGCTTCGTTTTTGTAGGACAAAGTCGAATATCCTCAGGTCAGAGTTTGAAAATACATAGATTATTAAGCAGTTATTAGCAGTAAGTGTTTTTTCAGACACAGGCAGGATGTGTGAACAACCACTACAAGCGAAGTGAAGCTTCTTAACGGATAGCTCAAAGATGAGGAATTAGGCCTTACTGGGTGAACGTACGAGGCTCATAGGCAGCGCGTACTGCTGCCCATTATGAGGAGCGAGACAGAGTACGAGAGAGTAGAGCTTCGCTTCTCTCTGTTCTAATGACACCTCATGGGTTTTTAACCCCCGACCCAAAAAGAGGGGTGTTATAAGTTTGACGCGTGTATCTGTGTATCTGTCTGTGGCGTCGTAGCTGCTATACTAATGAACCGATTTTAATTTCGTTTTTTGTTTGAAAGGTGGCTTGATCAAGAGTGTTCTTAGCTGTAATCCAAGAAAATCGGTTCAGCCGTTTGAAAGTTATCAGCTTTTTTCTAAATACTGTAACCTTCACTTGTCGTATCGATATCGTAGCAAATAAAATTAAAATAAGAAAAAAAACAGATTACCATATTAAATGAAGGTGTCGGAAGTTAGCGCATTATTAATTAAAACAATTAATTTAGTTAAAATGTCTCGATGTTAAAATCGTTAAATTATTGCGACTTGGTACAGAATTAATGAGAATTGAGAATTTACGTGCAACCTTCGGGGCTTGAACTCAAGTCCTTTTGTGGTCTTTATTTAGTCCGAGTCAAAAGTAGTCATACCATTCCTAGGGGAGGCGTTATATTATGTAAAGTTCCTCTGTGCCAAAATAGCAGGATCACTGGGTCTAAAAAAATTTTTTGAATTGTTGCGTCAGTCTAACATGTGCGTAGGTTCACAAACCGCCACTAGAATTTAAATGCTTTGTACGTGTGTATCTATAGAATTTTTTCGGTGTGCATTGAAAATGCTATTTTTCCCTTACTATTTCTTTTTCCGTATATCTGTAAATTATATCAGGCAAGAACAGGCAGGTCCAATCAAAAGCCGTTGATTGAGCTGAAGGCAAACCAAGATCTTACAATATAATCAGCGGTGGACCGTTCTTAGTGAAAATGAATGATCATGATGATGTCTTGCTTTACATTTCTTAAGAGACGGTAATTTAAAAAAATCTAAGCCTGTCTTGTCCAAGGCGTGTTGCTCGATGAGTCCGAATAGGCTACTTTGTCGCCGTTTACACATTACCGAGATCGATGGAATCGGTTTTAACCTTATTTGGCGGCCATATTGTTTTACTGTTATTTCCATTATTTATTCGTGTCGTAAAATTATTAATTTAATATTAATCGGTCAATTACTGTAGATCTTTCACTTCATAATTTTCGCGGACTCACTCAACACAAGCATTTTACAATATGTTTTATGTTTCTTCTCAGTAGAGTTTTCTTTCCGACCCAATGGTAGAGTCTTGAAGTAGGATAAGTTCTATAAGTTGTCATAAATTATATGAAATAAAATACATTACAACATTTCTTAACTATTTTTTAAAATATAATTTATGGGCTGTAGGCCTAAAGTACCGAAAGTAAAAATAAAATAAATCGGAATAGAAATCAAAATTTCTATCGCGCTCAAAATTTTCTTATTGCAACAATATTGATTTTCCGGGAAAAAGTAGCCTATGTCCATCCCCGGAATGTATAATAACTCTATACCTTTCATCAAAATCGGTTGACCAATTGGGTCGTGAAAAGCTAGCAGATAGACTGACAGACAAACTTTCGCATTTATAATATTAGTATAGATGGAACACTACATAATAGATGCATTTTATACTGAAATTAATTTATCTTCAATGGTAGAGCAGAGGAACTGGTCTGTTGGCCACAGTATGGTCGCAATAAATAATCGTGGCCGGATCAGCGTTATTAATCATAATATTGTCTGGCGGGACTTCTCAAGTTCCCGTCCCGTTCCGGGGCAGGTGGGTGTCCATCCTTGCCTTATTAATTGATCCTGTTACTTGGTACTATTCACTTGTCTTCTCATTTTACGAGTATGTCTATGGCTATCTATAGATATAGTATGATCTGTAGAGCTTATATTGATTTTGCTATGACTAAGGGTGAGATCCATAGAGTGTACTTCGACTTTAACAACTCGGCATTATAGGTATAGGATGCGCGGACGAAGTCGCGGACAAAAGCTAGACAATTACAAACAGGTGAGATCATACTCAAGGACGAACTTGTCATCGAATAAAAAAAAAGATTATAGGTATTTAATTGTAAGGAAGTACTTTGTCTTGTACGTAAAACGTCAATATTAAAATAGTGTCCAGTTGATTTACCAGTTGTCAGCGCTGGGCAGGTTTCACTCAGTAATTGGGACGGAGCCAATTACCTACGTACATGCGGCACAATGCAAATATACGAGCCGCCTGTACATAGATCCGAGATAAAGTGAGAACCTACGAACGTACTTACTGCTGCAATCCATTGGCTGAAACTCGGCTAAGCCACTACTGCTCGATTTTGAGTTTCTAACTATAATTGCGAAAGATACGTCTTTCTGTTACGTTTTCTTGGCTAATTCGCTTAACTGATTTTATCAAAATTTGGTACCGATATATTTTAATCTCTATCTAATCTATGTTAATTTAAAAACCAATAGGTACAGTCGACAAATGGAGACATCTAGACAGAGACATACCACTGCCACTCACTGCTTTGCTGAAATGTGCGATCTAAAGCAGAAAATTCTTCATTGATCTGTCTTCGAAATGTTTTTCATTGTTAAGTAAATACATCTCAATAAGTAGGTTATATTTTTAGTTCAATGTAATTTTTATTTTAAAACCTTTTGTGTGGTGACGAGCTCTTCGGAAGGCCTATGCCCAGTACTAGACGCAATTAGGCCGATTGATAGACTGATGTATTTGTCTTCCAAACCATGACTTTTGCACTTATCTGCGTTTTAGTAAAGTTTTAGTTAACGGACACCAGACTGGCATTCAGTTGCCTTTAATTTGACGAACGTTGCCAATGTTTGTTCAAACAGTTACTCGGCACACATTTCCCGCCGCGTCGATTACTCCAACGACGCGACGGCGAAAACTAGCCTGTACTGCTCTCGACCTGACGACCTTTATTCAAAGAGCTAGGGATAGCTCATCACCAGCGTTAAACGACCTCGCGACTTCTTCTAAACCCATGTCAGGATTTAAACCACCAGGGGTCAAGTGTGAATGGATGTGCTCGCTTGGTGGGGTGCCCGTTAGTCTTACTGCCTAGGGGTCATCGACAGGTGGCGATTTGCAATTGACGAGCGTGGTTTTCCTATTTTGGTTGTGCATTGTTAAGAAAATAAACGTTTCCCGTTGCGGACATGTCTTCGTAGTTATCTCGTGTAGCTCCCATGGCTAGCTATCCTGCCTTATAACAAGAATACGGGGTTTTATTTTGATAGACAATTCGATATCTTCGTGTAACGGTAATAAGCTGTGAACCGTTAACCGCAGTTTAAATTATTGTTATTGTTGCCACCGCGTGTGATTTAATACTTACATAGTATTTGATCATTGTAATTTTGTTGCTATGATCTTTGGCAAGCGGATCGATTAGATTTCAACCGCGAAAAAATATGAGAGGCGAGTTTTGAATTATCTATCTATCTATCGTTCTATTAATGGATTAACATTTTAGTGAGGAACCGTTATCTTTCTATTATTTAAAGGATTAAGTTTTAGTATAGTTTTTATGAATCATGCAAAAGATATTTTCGTAAAAAAAATTTAAGGCCGAAGTCCATGGAATTTTAATTTTCTACAATGACTGATTTCGCATATTCAAGCTCCTTATGAAAATTTGTTTTGTCACATAACAATTTATTTAGAGGTCATTTAATTAGTTTTTTTTTTAAGTTTGTTCCACGATTGTGATAAAAAAAAATGTTTTTATTAGGCTCGAGTACTTTAGAAATTCCTGATGTAGAGTTTGTAGTTAATATTCAGTTTAATTTCTCCGTCATAAATCCAATAAGATGTATCCAGGCTCTATTGAATTGCCATAATTATTCCTCCAATCTTTTCGTAGCAGTTTCGTTCTTTGCCATGATATAAATCCTGAAACCGACCGATTGCTTTACAATTTAAATTGTAGAACTGTAGGTCTATAAAATGATTGTAATAATCAAGACTTAATAATAAACTTAATAATAAACACTTAATTATGCAAACATTTATTTTATTATGGATAAAAAAATCTGACGTATTTTATTATTAAGTTACAAAGTTATGAATAAATTAATCGAAGCCATATTTAGTTGCATAAACAAACACGCTGGTACGCAGTTCCGATAGAATTAATTACATACGATTAAATACTGTGCAATATTGGCATAGTAATAATTTAAAAGAACCTATTGTTTCGTTTATATGGACATGGCAATCAATTTAAATAATCATGGCGGAAGATTTTTGCACCCATCGCGAGTCCTTTGGAGCGTTTATGTTCTTTTAAAGAGAAAATTGAAATTTAATAACATGTTCCATCAATGAAAATCGCCAACATTGTACAGAGTGGTGAGCAATTTGCATGTCGACGTAAACGATTATTCATACGTTTATTTTCAAGTGTCGGATGTATTATTTAAAGGCCATAGCAGGCTCGATGCTTTTGGCATCAGCGATTGGCGTTTACTTAGTTGTTTTTCGGAAGCTCGATGCTGCGATTGAACGCTTTGCTCCGCACACATACAATCACCAGTTTGCACCGAAATTCCATGGAAATTCTTTGATTTTTCAAGATAAAAGTAGTCTTTATCCATTTCAGGATGCAAGCTGTTCCTATACCAAATAAATGATGCCCGCGACTTCGTTTACGTGGATTTAAGTTTTTTTTTAAATCCAAGGGAAAGTCTGATTTTCCAGGACGAAAGTAGCCTATGTCCGTGTCAGGAATGCAAGCCAAGCTGTACCCGTCAAAGTCGGTTAAGCGGAGGATCTGACAGACGGACGCACTTTGGCATTCATATATTTTAGTATAGTGGGTAAGTATGAAATTGTACTGAAAATTTTATCTGAAATTCATGTTAGGTATCAAAAATCAAAAATTGAAAAATCTTTAGTGAAAAATCTGGACCGAGCGATTCTCTCGTATCTTGCTGAAAGAGTTCTTTCTCTGCTTCGTAATCCTCTTTGCTGAGGGTTACGATCCCTTCCATTAATCATATGAGGATAATAAGCTAGGGGAAAACTTGTTATCACACCATAGTTATTTATTAAGTCAACTAAAATGTTCTGTCTATGTTTGTTACCATGCAATATTTGGTAAGCAGTTCGATTTGCTTCGATGGGGATAAGCCAATACGTCTCTATTACCAGCCTCGGAGCAATTTCACGCAGGCATTATTCAGTCTAGATAAACACGAGATATTGACAGATGGCGTTCCTTGGATACGTGTATTATGAATCATTTTCGATTTTGCTTCGTTCGTGACGATGTAATTCCGCCTTAACGACTTAATGTAATACCATTATGGAGTTAGGAATTTTATTATATTACATTGTATGGATTATATATTATATGGTATAAACTTGTTCATAATATTAGCTGTAACCACGGCTTTGTTCCCATCGGATTGTTTTAACATAAAATTAATATATAAGACATTTTCAATATATCGAAAGTCAAAATATTGCGTCTCACACATTTTTCCATAGAGTATACTCACTAATCATTAATTACAAATGTTGAAAAGATAAAGTTGCATTTGTTGCCCTTAGATTTCAAATATTTTACATAATTTATGTTAGAGTTTTGCTCTTAACAGGGCTCTCTCCGTCACTCGTTTCCACTCGTTTCATACAATCGTAGTTCCAATTTCATTTGAATATTAAGCAACCAAAGTCCATGAAATTTTGCAGACATATTCTAGAAACTAATATCTGTGTCTGTGGTGTTTTAGATTTTTCTAAAAATATGTAGTTTTAAAATTACAGGGGCTCCAAGATTTGTATGAAAATTTTTAAGACCGCGTAACTTTGAAACCGAATATTTTAACAGAAATCTGGAAAACCACAGACATAGATATTAGTTTCTAGAATATGTCTGCAAAATTTCATGGACTTAGGTTGCTTAATATTCAAATGAAATTGGAACTACGATTGTATGAAACGAGTGGAAACGAGTGACGGAGAGAGCCCTCTTAATTAGAAGTGAAGCCGACCTAATTGTTGTAACTTACCTTCACGTAGATAACTAAACGTCAAATTACTTTCTGATTCGTAGATAAAGTTGTGTTTTGTCTATTTCCAATCGGCCCCACAGGTTTTAACGATTAAACGAAAACAGCTGTTATTTTCAAAACACTACCAGTTCTGGTTAGTGCGGCGCTCGCCATGTTGCCACGTTGAAAAAGTTGTCCTTACCGCTATACGTACATATACAACTATGCATCTTGTTTAATTATAGCTGGTTCTTCATAAAGGTAGAGCGCAAACATACCGCACCACGACTTTATGGGGTTCGGACTTTTAAAACGTGCGAGGAAAACTGGCGAGAGACCCAAGTGCCGGACTAGGCTTCCATTATAAGTTAGCCCATCACTCGGTAGTGAGTGATGATGCAGTCTAAGATGGTAGCGGGCTGACTCGGGAGGGTAAAATTGTATATCAAATCTTTGAAAAGAGCAACCGCCGAGTTTCTTGCTGGTTCTTCTCGGTAGGAAAGGCATTCTGAACCAGTGGTAGATGCTTTTGACGATTCAAAAGAACTTGTAAAAGTCTAATTGAATAAAAATATTTTGAATTTGAATTTGGTGTGGCTATATTTTATCACATCCATAACCCTTATCGGTTTCTACAAGGCATCGTACCGGAACGCTAAATCGCTAGGCGGCACGGCTTTTTTTTTATTTTTTTTATTCTAATATTTTTAAGGGGCTTTTATAGGTGTCCTATATGCCAGCCCCACGGCACGGCTTTGCCGGTACAGCCACGGCCGTAGCCTTCCACGGTACGATGCCGGGCCGTGTAGAAACCAAAGGGGTATGGGTTTAATAAAAACTGCCATGCCCCTGCCAGGTTAGCCCGCTTCCACCTTAGACTGCATCATCACTTACCACCAGGTGAGATCGCAATCAAGGGCTTATTTGTATCTGAATAAAAAATAAAAAAAGAGTAGGGCCCTATTACTGCTACATATTGCTGCCAACTGGTCTAGCTAAGTATCTATAGTAACCGATAAGGATAGTTCCTATTGCACTGCATTCCACCGAGCAGTGCGTTATTATGAAAACATTATTGTATTATCGACTTATCGTATTAACACTTTGCCTCATAGGCCTCAATGATATTGCTGGTTACTTCGTATAATAAAATGCTTAACGCTTAGGTTTCTATGACTTTTCCATTCTAGAATATCTCCACAGTTGTGAGCATTTACAAGTGTAAGTTAAAAATTTATAACACCCCCGACTAAGTATTTGAGTTTTCCAAAACATTATTTTCAAATAAATAATTATGTATCTAGGCAACGTCCATCTTGACAGCTAGTCATTTGTCAATTGACATAATATTATGAACCTAACGGTCTGTTACAAAGTTACAAGAAAACTAGAAAAGAACTGATAACTTTTAAACGGCTGAACCAATTTTCTTGGATTATAGCTAAGAACACTCTCGATCAAGCCACCTTTCAAATAAAAAAAAAACTAAAATAAAATCGGTTCATTCGTTTAGGCGCTACGATGCCACATACAGATACACAGATACACACCTCAAACTTATAACACCCCTCTTTTTGGGTCGGAGGTTAAAAACACGCATCACTGTCTATCGCATCAAGTTGCTTCGAGTGAAAAGATTTTATTTTACTTATTTATTATGATTTATCTACAGGATATACAGTAGGTACAATGATGACTGTGATGTAAGGCTATATTTAAATCAACAGACACATTTTCCGTGTAAACCAGTAAACACCAATAAACACAAGCAATGACATCTTACTTTATTAACGTGAAATAACTGTACGCGCATTCGTCATGAGGAAACACCGCTATAATGTCGACCATATAAAGAAATAAAGAACCATGAAATGTCGAAATGGAGATTCATAGAACGAATCAAAACAGTAAATAATTCTTTACTGCCTTCAACTACATCCACGTGCGTATTCGTGATCGCTGTTTCAAGGTTCAACTGCTAGACGTCCACAGCTAGACGTTGGTCTCAAGGATTTCTACCGAACTCGGTTTTGCGCCGCTCATATCCAGCGGCTTCCTGTGACTTTAATATCGTAGGAACGCGAACTTCCCAACTCTGTTTGTTAACCCCCGACCCAAAAAGAGGGGTGTTATAAGTTTGACGTGTGTATCTGTGTATCTGTCTGTGGCATCGTAGCTCCTAAACTAATGAACCGATTTTAATTTAGTTTTTTTTGTTTGAAAGGTGGCTTGATCGAGAGTGTTCTTAGCTATAATTCAAGAAAATTGGTTCAGCCGTTTGAAAGTTATCAGCTCTTTTCTAGTTACTGTAACCTTTACTTGTCGGGGGTGTTATAAATTTTTAACTTACACTTGTCCAGGTGCTGTTTGAACGCTATTTGATTTAAAAGCAAAAATTGCTACTCATATAATATTATACTGTATATCAGCTTGTTCATCCATTGAATCAGAACCATCCTTGACCGACATTTTATACATTAGATCAAGCTCTTCTGTATAATTGACGCACGATATTTTCTATACCCGTCGTCGATCAATCCAGTTTTAATTGACACTTGGTCGAGCGTATTTCTGCCGTGCCCGAATTCGGAGGGTTACCGTTAAACCGCCTCTGCTGGCGTTCCGCACGCGATTTATTCCCGACATAATCGGGTCCCTTACGGTATCCATCTATTCTGTATCGCTCATTGATATACTGAACTCCAAGAAATACACTTAACAGAAAAAGAGCCTGAGAAAAATTTGTGTTTCAGTCAAAATTGTCAAACAAAAATAACTATTAGAGATAAGAATAACAAATACCCGAAATACCTGTAAAAATTCTAGTTTCGCTCGAAAAAGGACCTGAGAATAAACTACAAAAAATGATAGGTCCAGAAAAGGCGATTTTAGTACGAGCGAAGGCGAAGTTAGTTGGAGTGTTCGAGAAAAAAGTGACATTCTACAAAATTGTACTGCTCGTATTTCTAAAGAGTTATACATATTTGTATCTTTGGTTTTGATATCAATGGTATCACTCAATAAAGCATGAAAAGCGCACCTGTATCACGCATGTCTATCGGTTGGACGTCGACCCTGATTTGGAGCCAATAGCTTGACTTGAACTCGCAAGAGTCGGGAATAAGGTTAAGAAACGGATTCTCAGTAAACCTCCCGGAATCGGTTTACTGCTGATTGCTTATAAATTTTCCAGAACCCAGGGATTTATAAACTACAATTTTCTTCCATGGTTTTCATAGTCTGGAACCGAGACGGAGAGGAAACCTGTCCGCCGATCTTATAACTTTTTTGACATTAAGGTCCACTTGCTCAAGGACACTTAACTGATCTAGTCATTTTTTTACAAAATTAAACTAAATAGGTTTAGGTAACTGCCCTGGTGCAAGCGTAAATTTCGTTCCTATACTAATTCTAAAATATGAGTATTTGACTTAACTATCAGATAGGCGAACCTACCTCCTCTAAAATTTTAATTTGAAAATCAATAACGCTAACGAGACAATGAATAGAATTTAGATTAGAAGGTGCTGTTGTCACAAAGGAAATACTGTGTCAAGTCAATATGTACCTACTAAGATTAGAGTTATCAACGCGCTGTAAAATTTCCGCTTTATGACTAGTCACCTAAGAATTATGTTACGTTTAAGCAATTAAATATCACATGCTTAAAGTGAAACAAAATGTCATAAGGAAACCTTCATGTGTTTTCCATAATGTTCTCAAAGGAGTGGGAAGTTGCCAATCTACATTTAACCAGCGTGGTGGACTGTGGCCGAAAGTCTTCTTATTCTAAATGGAGACCGTGCTCAGGAGCAGGACCGTGCTAATTAATATATGTAGCTAGTAGGAATAGACGTATAGTTTCAAATTTATACGTATTCAAAGATTTTCATAAAAATCTAACTTTAAAATTACACATTTTTACGGAAATCTCACACAGATACTTAATTTCTAAAACGTGTCTACAAAATTTCATCGAGTTTGATCGGTTAATATTCAAATAGAGTTTGTATGGAGCGCGCTCTGAACACACTCTTAATAATTTCACAGTCCATAATTGAAACTGTCATTTCAACTGGCATTCCACGTTCCTTCATTCCGGTAAACGGAAGCGCATAATCGTCCGCCGATGAACAGACGTAACTGTGAATGCGATCCGCTATTTCCCCACGCGATAGACGACTAGTTTTTATCTTGTTCATGCTAAAAAATCTACATAACCTTTAGGCTGATAATTAACCTTTACAGAGAGAACGTTGGAAAAGTTTTATCGTGTTGAAAGTCTCTTGGATGTTTCTAGTTATTTGTAATCTTTGGACTATTAAAATCCTTCTTTCTTTCCAATTAATTGATTGGGTGCCTCAATAGTTCAACGACTGCCGACGAGTAACTATAACTATTAAGTAAGAAATCTTCCTTGCCATTTAGTTTGTAAAGTGTTCATTAGTTTTTGAATGTCATGGAGTTGCACTAAGGCTGTGATCTATAAAGTGCACTTTGACTTTCTGTTAAAAAGAGACAGTGTTATACCGCTGGCATAAATCTGTCTCGTTTTAACTGAAACTTAAGTCTAAGCAAAGTCAAAGTGCGCTCTATAGATTTCAACCTAAGTGATGTTAGTACCTTTGTTATCTTTCGCAATAATTAATGATTTATTACCGTTGTCGTGGAATTCAGCAAAATAATCAAACTCTCATCCGTCATTTTCTAAAGAAGCTGCGAATTCTATTAAAATATCAAAACCCATGACTATGCAATCACGGTATTCTACCTACTCGAGTGGTGTAGGTACTGGCGCCTCTTTAATTGCGGAAACAACTCTACCTGACTCTCAACTTTAAAGCTCGTTATCTTTGTCATCCTTCACAGCCTTACATCTCTTTATGGCACTCGAATTGTCTTTGTTGTTTGCACGTCTGTTTGTCTGATTGCCTTTTTCGTGATGTGTGCTATGGCCAACATTGTCACAGGCAATTACTGGGGGTTTATTTTTATATACGCACCATTTACGGGCAACGGGCGGAATTATATTTTCGACTTTAACGATACATTGTGATTCCGTTAAATAAATGGCTTATTTAACAAAAAACTTGTAAGAGAGATGTTTAAAAAAATAAAAATATACGGTTGCGACTTAAATGGCGATTTATTTGTAATGCATTTATATAAATAAACAGACGTATCCTTCCTTATTTACTTATCGTATGCCAGCCGAAGTGCTAAAATTAGAACTCGCTAAGATAAGAAATAGAGACAGTAGTCCAGTTTTATGACGTAGGCGCCGCGCCCACTTAGGAAAAACTTTAAGATTTCTTCTAGAATTTTAGATCATCAACGTCTGCAATTACCTCACCTTAGGAAACCGTCAACTTCTTTAAGTTGGTAACCGGTCTCTAAACATAGCACTACCAAATATCTTTCATTTGTAATTCCTACTTCTATGGGCACTCCTGATTTGTTTGTCAATTTCTGAAATTCGTTTGACGAGATTGGGCAAAGTTGAGTTTTACCGCTTTACAGAATAACGCTAAATCGAAATAAAAAATTCTTTTTAAATATTTAAAATCGATTCTATAGGTAATCGAATCCGTTATTCTGTCTTGCGTGTGTGCCAAACAGGTAGTCGTTTAACAAATTAAATATTTATGACCCGTTTCGGTATGTACGCAGAGCTGGTCGCATTTGCGCACGAGTTGCCGTTTGCCGTCGGCGGCGCCGGCGCAGCGTCCGAGTGCGTTCCCCGACCCAATTCCCTGCGCGGGCGTCGAGACGCATATTACTCACTATTTAAAGTATTATACATACAGAACGCGTATCGGAATCTTTTTCAATGTTACTCTGAGGGTGTAATACTGTTCTGTGCAGTTGGTTTTAGGTAAATAGAGTTTTGGACGACAATGAATAGGACTATGTTTGCGCCTAGATACTGTTTTTTGATATTGCGCGCTAATCTAAAGGTTGAGTGAGGATATGAACCAATAGTGCGGCGATACGGATACACACGAACACGCCTCACTTCAAATATAATAAAAGGATAAATCTACCACTGTGCAGGTTCGAGGTCAAAGTTATGCGTTCATCAACTATCGTAAAAAGAGCGTGCATCCTGCGCTCCGCCCTCGTTCTTCATACAGTTCTTTGTATTACAAATAGGATAAGAGGATTTAATAGCTTTCAGTGAGGCTTCCTATCATGCCATTTCATATAAATCGCGAGCAAATGACCAAGAAGGTCTCTTGATTACTGTGGCTTATAAATATTTGCAACGCCAGAGTAACGGTCAATGAGTTGCCGGCTTTTTCTTAGGAATTCGTTGTTCTCTTGAATAACAACATATCAGTTAAGCGGGAACGCCGCAGTTGCCGCAACGCGACGCCGCGCTTTGTATTGTTTGTTTCAGCCTTAAGTTTATTTACTTGAATTCATCTGTCGGTTAGAACTTGTGTTATATAACAAGGAGTTTAATGAGATTCATGGAATTCCATGTCTGTTAGAACTCCGGAGGCGTGGAATGAATAGACTCAAGAACTGTGGACCGTTGGCTGTGGGATCGGCATTTGAGACAATATTATGATAATCGCCCTGAGTTCAGATTGGAATTTGTTTTTTATTAAAATTTTCTGTTTCCAGTTAGATTCGAATATTTTCCTAACTTATTTTCATATTAATTTCCGAGCCTATTCTCACTTCTACAGGCTATTTTTATATTAAAGATAACCGGTGATTTCCAATGACGTCTATTTTTGTGACTTTCTTCAGATAGGTACCCTGAGATACAGGATCTCCTAGTTTAGGGGCCAGGATTCCTTGTAAGCTTATGTAAACGATTATTGTTGATCAATAAATATTCATATTCGTTCATTCATCGGTTCAGCGATTAGGCTGTGAAAAGGTGAAATACACCACACGTTGACGTCAACTCCTGGAAATAGGTAATCATAGGAATAGGCATATAATAATGTATTGAATCAATAGTTACAATATTACTAAAGACTCTATTACCCAATTCACGTTCAATTAAAATGTTACAATATTATTATAGCGGTTGCAACACTCGTGATATTTGTTACGAGTGGCGCAGCGTTGCTGCAAGGACGTGGTCATCACGCGGACATGTGACGCGGTGGTCACGAAACGCCTTTCGAGATTCGACTCCTGCGCATTTGTAAGCGCAAGATCATCCTTGCGATATGTCGCGCGACAAATTGTCATTGCCGTCGCTCCGACCGACAGGTCTCCAGGGCTGGACATAGGTCAACGACCTCTAAATAAATCCAACTATATTCAGCGATTCGGTTTAAATCGTCCGGTCACATGTTGGGAGACCACAAAGTACCTAGTTATTTCTCGTCCGGGGTTGCCATACTGATTCTTTGAGACCCAGTGTTCTTTGAGCTAAGTAAGTGCCCTTCCATTCTAGGCCCAACTAAGCGTAAAGCTTGTGCTAGGAGTGGGTACGACACTAGTGCAACGGCTGGGGTTTGAACCGCCGACCTTTCGGAATTCAGTCCACTCCTATAACCGTTGAGCTATTGAGGCTAGTTTAGGTCGTTAGTCCCTGTTTTACTTGTCGTTCACGTTTTTGGTTTATGAAACATTAATCTGAATAATATTGAAATAGTTACCCACGGCAATTCATTTCCTTTCACTAGCGATCGTGCTTGGAAATATATTTTATTAATAAATTGAGTGGCAGCTGTAGGTACCACTTTTGTAAGTGTTTATATTATTTTTAGTCTCAATAGTTCAGCTGTAGATAAGAACGCATTGAAATCTGAAAGATTGTAGTTCGAACACCATCGGTTGGACTGTCGTACAATAATTATATGCCTCATTGATTGATAAATTGTATTAGAGAAGTTGAGCAATGGTCGATCAACTGTTCGTGTAAAACGATCATGATGAGATTAGGCACCAGAAAGTGTCAAGGTCCTAACAAACGCCCTATTAAGAATAATAGGCAGACAAAACAATGACTATTCACTAGTAGTCAAAAAATGTGTTCAAAAATTATATGCCTCATTGATAGACAAATTGTATTAGTGCCGTTGAGCAAGAGGCAATCAATCGTTCGAGTAAAGCGATCCGATTATGATAAGACAGACGCTAGAAAGTGTCAAGGTCCGAACAAAAAGCCCTATTACAAATCAACCGGTTATCATATGAATAAACATTGCTATTGGTTTAATTAAAAACCATGTCCTAATTAATATGATACAATCGCTATTATGAAATGTTGCGGTTATGGACAATGTGCACCTATCGAAGATAAATTGAATCGATAAAGTTTTACTGTTTAGCTGCTATTGAATGCATTAGGATATTTAATTTCTAATTTTGTCTCTCAAGGCCGAACGTACTGCTTAAAATTGTTTTAATAAACAACTGAGCCAAAAAATTGAATGAATTGTATCATCAGAGAACCAACCTATACATCGATTTGTACCATTGGGATATATTGACATAGCTGGAACTATTCAACCAATATAAAAAAAATCATAATTGCAACATAAACTTTAAATACATTCAAAAAAAAAGCAACACATTCTTGTGTTTAATGAGCTCAGTTTTTGTAAACATATTTTGAAATTGCTTCAATTCTGTCAATCGATAAAACTCATCAATCACCTGCACTTATTCTTTAAGTTTCTTAGGAAAGAAGCCATTTTTTAGGGTTCCGTACCTCAAAAGGAAAACCGGAACCCAAATAACCCAATCACTTTGTTGTTTGTCTGTGCCTGTCTGTCTGTCCGTCTTCCCGTCTGTCCGTCTGTCGTGTCTCTCAAAAAAACCTATAAAGTACTTCCTGTTGACCTAGAATCATGAGCAGGTAGGTAGGTCTTATAGCTCAAGTAAAGGTATAAATCCAAAAACCGTGAATTTGTACCCATATCACACAAAAAAAAAAAAAAATTTGATTCACTAAATTACATATAGCTGGCGCAGACCGTTATTAACTTGCATAAAGGTGTTAGGTATATTTTGTACGATGGTACGGAACCCTTCGTATATGAGTCGGATTCGCACTTGGCCGGTCTGAATATGCAGTGACACGGTAACTTCTGCACAAGATTTAGCCAGCGTTATTTTTTGTACAAAACGCGGAGCCATAGAATTGAGTCTGTTTTCTTCATTCCTTTTGCCTTTATCAATCATTCGGCGCAATGCCTGTCAGAACCCGAGAAGTACGATGTAATTCTATTCACATTCAATCTAATTCACCTTACATAAGTACGTTTGTTGAATTCTTATTCGTAGTAATTTTATTTGAATCATCTCTATTTGTGTGTTTCATATGTACATGGTGTATAAAAGTTGTTACTATAGTTATTTCTGCATCGCAAAGTGTTTCTACGGCACTTTAATTGTTTAGATGTTACGTATATTTTGTTGAGTAATTGTATGACCAAACTTAAATATCGAAATTTAATTTTCCTTTTGTGTCTGTTACTTTCTTTGGTTCAAGCACTGAAATATATCTGGAATCAGCATATTTTGACAAGATTTGGCACTCGTTTATATAGGTACATAAGGTATCTTACCTTATATTTTGGAAACGAACTTGTACTGTTAAAAACCGGTTAATGAACCTAATTTCTACGGAAAAAATAAAAAATATTTCGTGCGCAATACCACAGCAATGCATCGTACCTAACTTTCATTGTAATCACCTAAATAATCACAAGATTTACCAACACGTTTTGATTTTTATTCACTTCAATTTAAGTTCTCGCCTAGTCCTTCACAACGATTAACCTACATTACGCAAGATCGGTACTGTGCCGAATCGAATCGGAATCGACTCGGTAGCCCACTTCGCTGTACCCTTGTGAATTGATATCAATAATAATCGAATATATTGTGAAACTTGTCCCTTTCAATGATGATCAATTATGAATTATGATTCTATTGTGTTTACAAAGGCAAAACAATAGGTCAATTGAGATATTTCGTGGTTGCAATAAAAATAAATCAACGCTAATAGCTTGATTCGTACAATTACGACTGTTTCTGGTTTTGAATGCTCTACTATTTTAGTCACTATTTTACTTTTACGGAAATTTTTGTACTTATTTTTCAAGAAAACATCAAGCGGTACTTCGTTTTTAACCCCCGACCTAAAAAGAGGGGTGTTATAAGTTTGACGTGTGTATCTGTGTATCTGTGTGTCTGTGTATCTGTGTATCTGTCTGTGGCATTGTAGCGCCTAAACGAATGAACCGATTTTAATTTACTTTTTTTTGTTTGAAAGGTGGCTTGATCGAGAGTGTTCTTAGCTATAATCCAAAAAAATTGGTTCAGCCGTTTAAGAGTTATCAGCTCTTTTCTAGTTTTCTTGTAGAAAAGAAGGTTAGATAACCGTTAGGTTCATAATATTATGTCAATTTACAAATGTCAAGCTGTCAAGATGGACGTTGCCTTGATACATAATTATTTATTTGAAAATTATGTTTTGGAAAACTCAGATACTTTGGATCGTAGGCGCGGAATAGTCCAAGAAAATCGGTTCAGCCGTTTGAAAGTTATCAGGTCTTTTCTAGTTACTGTAACCTTCACTTGTCGGGGGTGTTATAAATTTTTAATTTACACTTGTCTTAGCAAGTAACTGAAAATTAATCTTGTATTCTATTTAGGTAGTTTTCCTTTTATCAGAGTTGGGTACACAAAGGAACCCGGCAGATCCTCAATGATTGACCTGGCCTACTTGCAGTGTCACGTTGGCAGTCAGTCCATCTGTTTGATCAAATGTTAATTTGAGTTTATTAGCCGTGATTGGCCGGCGGGTCAACATCGCAGTCATTTTGTACACAGATACAATTGCCTTTGGTCTATTTGCCTCGTTGAGGTCGTTTCTTGCTTCTTGATCTACTTTGCGTCTAGTATTAAATAGGTCTTAACTGTCTATATACTTTCAAAATAAAAAAAGCAGAAGTTAAAGTTTCTGCTTAATCGTAGTGCAAATAAGTTTGAAGCAAGAAGTATCGTTTGTACTTAATTTTTGTTTTCATTTTAACGGTCTACTAATTGGCGATTTTAAACTGATTATATGTAATATCGGGGTTTCTAGGTTTAATGTTTTTTTTATAACTTTTTTCATAACTTTTCTATTTATGGAAACATTAAATAGTCGTGTCCAGCAAAGTAAACCTTTTAAACGCTTGATTGAATTCTCGCAATGTGTATTTATAATTTGTTTGTTTTTGTTACAGGTAACTATCAATTAATGAATCATCAGTTTAATAATAAGTAATAACTAACCTGAGTGGTAAGTGATCTCATTTTTTTGGTGTTTTTACCCTTATCTACGTTCATGTACGTATCATTTCTACGTTCTACGTTAATAACATTTCATAATGCAACTAGGTTTTTAAAAATCCCGTGGGAACTTTTTAATTTTCCGGGACAAAATGTCCGTCCCTAAGATGCAAGCGATGTATGCCTTTCGTTAAATCGCCATTACGATTTAAGAGCCATTAAAAGGTAAAAGATAGAAAGACACACATCGCATTTATAATATTAGTATGGATTTACATAAAATACGCCTACCATACTTTCATTTGACTAGTTTGGGAGATCAGATGCTTTGTGTAAAAGGTTTTTTATCTGTACCGTATTGTGTTTACTCCCCGCGCATGTCACGAGTCAACGTTTCCATTCAAATGAGATGGTGCCGGTACACACGATTATGAGCCGCTGATTGGCCAGTTGACTCGGTTGATTAACCGTGCGGCAATTAATGCGCGTCACGGCGTGATAAATGACTATGCAATTAAGCCGACTGCGACGCGCCCCCGATTCACTCGCTATCACTTCGGAAGGTACTTTTCTGTTCTTTACTTTTCTGATAAAATGTTAGGAATTTTTGGGGTTCCTTTGTTCACGTGTGTCTTATTTCTATGCCCTCTCAATTAAGGTTTCATACAAGTGTAAATTAAAAATTTATAACACACCCGACAAGTGAAGGTTACATACAGTAACTAGAAAAAAGCTGATAACTTTCAAACGGCTGAACCGATTTACTTGGATTATAGATAAGAACACTCTCGATCAAGCCACTTTTCAAACCAAAACAAATAAAATTAAAATCGGTTCATTAGTTTAGGAGCTACAACGCCACAGACAGATACACATGTGGTAAACAACCACATATTTGGTTTCGCCATCTCTATTTTAAAATCTAAATAAAACTGTCTACAAATGTTATCCTTCTTCACATTACGGGGAAACAATAGTCACGGTAGTATCTGGTTTGTTGACTTAATTGTTAAGCATTGTTCTCAAACAGCGAATATGACTAAATATTCTTATGAATTTACTATGTGCTTCCCCACTCTGGTTTTATTTCTGTATTTACAGGTTACTAATCTTGTCCTCCAAAGACTTTTGGCTTGTCATTGTTAAACCTAAAACCACACTGTTTAAATAGATCTTTGAAGTGTATATTTTTAACCCCCGACCCAAAAAGAGGGGTGTTATAAGTTTGACGTGTGTATCTGTGTGTCTGTGTATCTGTGTATCTGTCTGTGGCATCGTAGCGCCTAAACGAATGAACCGATTTTAATTTAGTTTTTTTTGTTTGAAAGGTGGCTTGATCGAGAGTGTTCTTAGCTATAATCTAAAAAAATTGCTTCAGCCGTTTAAGAGTTATCAGCTCTTTTCTAGTTTTCTTGTAGAAAAGAAGGTTAGATAACCGTTAGGTTCATAATATTATGTCAATAGACAAATGTCAAGCTGTCAAGATGGACGTTGCCTAAATACATAATTATTTATTTGAAAATGATGTTTTGGAAAACTCAAATACTTTGGATCGTCGGGGGTGTTATAAATTTTTAATTTACACTTGTCTTATATTAGATTACTTTGAAATCATATTCATACCTACTAATATTTAAATGCGAAAGTGTGTGCGAACCGCTAAATCGATCTTTACACCATTTGACATGGGCATATCCTGCAGACTTTTATCACGGAAAATAAAAAAAGAGTTCCCACGGATTTTCAAAAAGCTCAAGCGACGCGGACAGAGTCCGCCGCATCAGACAGATGAAAGAGATTAATATTGTTTTTTGTGGATATATCACCCCACTTTCGATTCGTTTGTGTTACGTTACAAGTGTTACAATCTTATCCTCGCGAGCCTTTTGTCATGTCATTATTGAAACCACAACAATCGCTCGGTCAATGTTTATTCATCAGAAATGGAGATGTTGCAATTCCGAGAATCATAAAACGTAACATTATCGTTCAATTAACGGATTCCGTTACACCACTTTCACTCGCGACGATAAGTACGAGAGTAACGTTGTCGTTTTCATCTTGTTTTCGTTTGCTTTTGTAGAATTGGCCTACATTATAATATTAAAGATAAAACGATGGCTCCAATGAATCGCCTTGTCACACCCCTAATGTATTAAGTAAATAGCTGACATTGTTTAGGTTATTTGGCATAGATAAGATAGAGGTCAAATTAAAAAGCCTTGCTATTTGCAATATGTAATCTAAAAAAAATTGGATCAATGACGGCACGGAAGATAAGTTTAGATTACAAGTGTAAATTAAAAATTTATATCACTCTCGACAAGTGAAGGTTACAGTAACTTGAAAAGAGCTGATAACTTTCAAACGGCTGAACCGATTTTCTTGGATTATAACTAAGAACACTCTCGATCAAGCCACCTTTCAAAAAAAATAACTAAATCGGTTCATTAGTTTAGGAGCTACGATGCCACAGACAGATACACAGATACACACGTCAAACTTATAACACCCCTCTTTTTGGGTCGGGGGTTAAAAATAAGATCCAGACTAGGATCCATTATCTATAGTCCTTGAATCACCCCTTCACTATTACTATATTAGGGGACAAAAAGTACCGCTATCTTTTTCGTTTACGGAAAGAGAAAAAACTAAGTGGACAGTGGAAATACAGTTGATTAAACATTGGTACTGATTCTGTTGACAACTTAATTTTAGAGTGTTCGCATCCTCTTCTTACTAATGTAATATGAAGAGGACAGACACAGTTTGACAGATTTAAACTTAATTTAGAGCTGTCAAACCTCGTGACTTTAGCTGCCAGTCGCGAGCCTATTGCTTAAAATAGCGTGCACTAAAATTTAGAGTCTTTAAATGTAAAATTCATGTTCTGTCCCTTTTCAACAATATTAAAAGGAGGAGGACGCAGATACTATAAATTTAGTTTAGAGAAAGACAACAGAATCAGTACCATTATCGAAATAAATTAGTACTGTGGTACTGTGCGATAAGTTAATCATATTATGCCCAACTTATAATAATTTTATAATATAATGCCCAAATAATTTATTATTTTTTATTAATAATAATTTATTATTAATAAATTATTTCTCTCTCTCTATAAACAAAGGTACAAAGTAACTACCTACATAGTACATAATTTATGTAGTTACTCTTTATCGCACACGGAAATATTATTTTTATTTGTGTTGGAAAAGATAGTGTTATAAAAATAATATCGTATCTATAATAAGAGCTGTTCTATTTTATTTCTGTTCTATTACATTGTACATTTGTTTAATATTTATAAAAATAAAACCAAATAGCTCTTTTTTGTGACAGGGATAACATATAACCCGGACTCTCGGAGTGCAATAATTAAATATTAACTTGCTTTAATAGTGAAGGAAACATAGCGAGGGAACCTGCATGCCTGAGAGTTCGCCATATTGTTCACCATAAGGTGTGACGTCTGCCGATCCGCACTTGGCCAGCGTGACAGACTATGGTTCTCATTCTGAGAGGACACCATGGATCGAACTCCCGACATCACCGTTTTTTTAAGCTTAGGCCTATATAAATACATACTCTAAATAAGTATTGGAAAGTGGAAAGCCAATAAAATTGTTATAGACTACAGGCCCATGTTCAAAAATGGATGGGTCATATGAACCACCAGGTGACGTATACAGGACGATATAAGAGCATAAAATAATAAGATTCAGCACTATGCCGTCACTTGTAAGCTGTCCAACAGAGTGCTGGTGAGAATTCAAAAGTGCAGGTAGAGTGAGTACATTTTGGTCATATATTTTTGTACGGCATTTTTACCATCGATAGATCCATGAAAAATAATAAGAAAGCGCGCAGTGCCGTAAAAAAATGGTGCGCCACAAAGTCAGTAATTTTTTTGATTTTCTGACAATTTCCAGGGTAAATTTGGTCATTTCATTCTGTACGGCATTAGTTTCATACTGTTTCAATACAGCCTCTTATCTATTATTCCGCAACGCCGTACAAAAATCATGCGACAAGGGGAAAAAATTGAGGGTAGCAACCCCCTCTCTTTCCGTGGTCCGGGGGGTGATTTGAAAAAGTACGGCTTTGGTTCCAAAACATTATCTAGCACTCAAAAGTACTATTAAAAATAATGCCGTCAAAAAATTAGTGTTCATTTGAATGTGTATCAATAATTATCTTAATTTCAAGGTATACTTGATTTTTAAAGCTGTAAAATTATTTGACTCTGTACGGCAACTTTTTTTTTAACATGATAGTGTAAAATACTATTGTTATATAGTATTGCCGTTCAAAAGAAACTGTTCTAAAAAAAATTATAGAGAAATACAAAAACTGAAATTTTTCAAATTATTGCAAAAGTTTAAATATTCATAGATTAATAAAATATAGCAATTTTCTACGCTTTTCCCTTGTTTTAAATAGTATTAAGATAAATAAATTAGGAAAAAATTATGCCGTACATTTTAATGCAGACCATATCTTTTAGGCTGATGAAAATGACGCTACCATTTTAAGGGTGTAGTACTTTATGGCCATCTGATACTGTACGGCATTAACATATTTTTGAAGAGAACAATTGATAATATGATAAAATCACTATGCCGCCTAACTGAAGTGAACGGGTGTGTATATAATATCCACATCCCCTACAAACCTTTGGACCAATGAAAATGTACGGCATGTAAAAAAATATTATCTATGCATAAAACACGTTCAAAATAAATTAATTTTATGTTGTTTCAAATCATCCCCCAGACCACGGAAAGAGAGGGGGTTGCTACCCTCAATTTTTTCCCCTTGTCGCATGATTTTTGTACGGCGTTGCGGAATAATGGATTAGAGGCTGTATTGAAACAGTATGAAACTAATGCCGTACAGAATTAAATGACTAAATTTAACCTGGAAATTGTCAGAAAATCAAAAAATTTCCTGACTTTGTGGCGCACCATTTTTTTACGGCACTGCGCGCTTTCTTATTATTTTTCATGGATCTATCGATGGTAAAAATGCCGTACAAAAATATATGACCAAAATGTACTCACTCTACTTGCACTTTTGAATTCTCACCAGCACTCTGTTGGACAGCTTACAAGTGACGGCATAGTGCTGAATCTTATTATTTTATGCTCTTATATCGTCCTGTATACGTCACCTGGTGGTTCATGTGACCCATCCATTTTTGAACATGGGCCTGTAGTCTATTAGATCATTTAACGGTTTACAACAAATCTTATCATAGCCAATTAACAGTTTTGCGGTCGTTTCGTTATCGTAACGATAACGGAGGTTGTAATGTAAACTTGTAACGGCTAAAATACAAGTAGTAATTTAAAAAAATAACGGAATTACTCTTTATCTGCAGCGGTTAAGATTCCTCGTGACAGTTTCTGTGATAGTGTAATGGGTTTTTAATTACCGGCTATTAGCACCTTTCGTTATTTTTTTGTTTAACCTACATTTTTCTGTAAAAATATGTTAAATATGACCGATTCACTAAAATGTGTGAATAATTTGGACCAGGTCTGGATCCAGCTTTTGGATTTCAATCATTCTAAGAGATACAGTGGATGCTTCCAAAGCTCTTTATTATATACCTATTCTTTATTTTGTAAGTACCAAAACTTAAAACTAAAACAATCTTTGAAGGAACATGCGCAAAGGGAACAAGATAGACACTCACGCGCGCACACACACACTCCACATACATAGGCATTATCTGTGTTCTGTGTCTGTACCTCAATAATTTTAATTAAATAGGTACAACTACTTTGTTTGGTCACTGGCTCTTAAAATAAATAGGGCCTTTCCTAGTTCGGAGGCCAGAACTCTATGAAAGTTAAGTAGGTACTTATATGCAACCAAATTTTTTTGGTTAGTATAAATATTCATTTCATTTCATCTTTTTAAGAGACTTCTACCAGAAGTCCTAGAATGAGAGAACAAAAAAATTCGAAACAGAAGAGTAGGTATTACATTCAATTATACAAGGGTTGTTGAGTTTTTGAACATTCGCGTTTTTGAGCTTTTCCACCATGAAACCATGGAATAGTTCCACCACCATGAAATAGTAAACAGACTGGTCAGTTATCGGCAACATTCTAGAACGAATAAAATAGTCTTTGGAGATAGACGCACTCGTTACCTACCTATTAAAGACGACTATAACAAAATTCTTGTAATTTTTCGTGTCTGTCAATTCGTATATCAAAGACACATAAACCCTGAAACAAATAAAGTAGTCCATATTTCTATGATGATAAGAACCAAAATGCATTACGACTTACGAACATATACTAGATTCTAGAATGCGCCGGCGCCGAGCCCACCTGCCCACATAACTGATTTACGAGGAGTCAGAACAGAAGCAAGTTACAGCCATTAAGTATTGTTGCTTTAATGTTAATTTAACTACCTTACTGCGCCTACTTGTTTTGAATGGGTTAAAGCAGGTTAAAGTAAATGACCGTTTGCCCAAGATGGTCGGACGACCTGGCTCAAGTGGCTCTCATGCCTTTTGAGTGGTACTCTTATACCTTATGCTAGATCTGTAAGTGCGTACTGCGTAGTGCCTCGATGTTTTGAAGTAAGTACTTTTAAGAAAATTCACTGGTGTGAACGTAACGTAGCCTACGATCTACAAAAATTACTCGTACAGCATTGATCAGAGTTAGAAGGGTTTCCAGAGAATGCTCTTTTTGGCTTTGACTTCGTCCGCTGATATAATACACACTATACGCTGATATAATAAGCACTCGGGGATAATGTAGCTATTTTTCAGTGAAAGACTTTTCAGAATCGGGTCATTAGTTCCGGAGATAACCACGTACATACAAACTATTTTTTTTTATCACTTTATGATACCTATTACTCCTAGTGCACATCGGGCGGTTGACTTACATTACGTTTACTGTTTTTTGAACGTCAATATAGCAAAGGTTCTGTTTACTTTGGACCGAAATTTTACCTATTACCTTTACCTTGTGTGTGTAACCACTTTGCTTTTTATTGATGGCGCTAAAAGGCTTATATGCAATTGGATGATTCAATTCAATTAAGCAAATTCGAAGGTGTGGATGCAATATCGAGTATTAATTTTTTATATCCTACCAAGTAACTACGCTACTGGTGACCGGGTTCGACTTCTTTGTTTGTGTACCTTAGCAAGATTTATTTTGAGTAAAAAATATAAAACAAAACAAGTTTTGAGAATTGCAAAAATAGTCTCAAAACTGGTGAACTTACAAGCCCCAAACCGCATATGCAATAGAAATGACATCCTAGACAATACTCTATCCACGGAGAGAAATTAATATAGGACTCTCTCTGTTACGTAATCCTATACAAATGACAAAGACAAAAACTCAGTGGGTGTTAACGTTTTGAGACACCTGTCGTAGAGGCGATGGCCGTTGGAGCCGGAAAGTCCTTGAGTGGAGACCACGTTTAAGCAAACGTAGTGTGGGACGCCCTCTAGCACGATGGACCGACGATATAAAGCGGCTGGTGGGAAGTGGATGGATGAGGAAGGCTGAGGACCGGGTGTGGTGGCGCTCTATAGGGAAGGCCTATGTCCAACAGTGGACGTCCACAGGCTGATGATGAACATGATGATGAAAGTAATAATATTAAAAAGCATTTAAGTTTTAAGTTGGTAATAGTGTTTTTCCCTTTCTCGACATTTAAGCGTGAAGTGGACTTTCCAAAGATTATGTAAGCAGAACCTTAGCTAATAAATAAATAACTACTTTAATATTGTATGCTTTTTAGGGTTCCGTACTTCAAAAGGAAAAAAGGAACCCTTATAGGATCGCTTTGTTATCTGTTTGTCGTGTCTGGTGTCAAGAAACCGAGGTAGATAGGTCTTATAGCACAAGTAAACGGAAAAATCCGAAAACCACGAATTTGAGCTTACTTCACAGAAAATTAAAAATTGATATTTTTTGTACCATGGTACGGAACCTTTAGTGTGCGATTCCGACTCGAACTTGACCGGCTTTTTTTAGAATTGGTGTTTAAATTTACTGAAAACGTGATTAACTCCAATTTAGTCTCTCAAAATCAGAATCCAATGCTATAAATTGAACTGTAAAAAATAAATCTTTTGGCTGTTTTTACATTGATGCTTCACTAGTCATTTGCTTTACTAATTCTAATACCTATTCAGAGTTCTGTAATACGGATTTAATATAAATAAACTGATTATAGATATCCTTCCTTTACCATGATTGAACCTATCGTCTTACCAACGCGAACTGAACAAGTAAAAGAAATATATGTATGTTCGTTTATATTATACAGCGAGATTGCATCTGACCCCCGCAAGTCGTTAAGGTTTAATTAACCGAGGCGAGTTCCGATTAAAGATCAGCTCGTGTTAATGACCACTATCGGACGTACACTGTGATAATTAGCCTGGAGAATATCATCATCATGATTAACCCATCACCGGTTTACTACTGAGCACGTCTACTCTCAGAATAAGAACCTATAACGACAAGTGTAAATTAAAAATTTATAACACCCCCGACAAGTGAAGGTTACAGTCACTAGAAAAGAGCTGACAACGTTCAAACGGCTGAACTGATTTTCTTGGATTATAGCTAAGAAGTAAGAACACTCTCGATCAAGCCACCTTTCTTCTTCCTTATAACACCCCTTTTTTTGGGTCGGGGGTTAAAAAGGTTTAGTGGGCTATGCCTTGTTATGAGTTCACCTAAGTTACTAAGTTACTTCTGTTCAGGCGAGGCCGACGCGACGTCTTAACCATTAATTAGGCTAGAGTCTAGACATTAGGCAAAAGTTACACAAGGCGAATCACCTTTACTGGGTACGTTCTAAGTATACAAGGTAAGAAAATGATTTGCATACATTAAATTTAACTGGCTGTTAAAATGTAGCCGTTAAGTAAGCTCCATTAACTCGATGCGGGTCACAAGTCGCCGTGTAGGAAAACTTGTTATTGACTTTTTCTTTGTCGAAAGTTGTGGTCGTGAACTTGCTCCGGCTTGCTTGTCGCGTAACTGTGTGCACAGTGATAAGGCAGAAAAACCGGTCAAGTCCGAGTCGGACACGCACGCGAAGGGTTCCGTACCATCGTACAAGAAAAAACGCTTCTTTTGCATTTTAATGTAAGCACAAATGCAAGTTTTCGGATTTTTTTCTTTACTTGTGTGCTAAATTTCATGTTTCTTGTTCAACGAATAACAACGACAACGAAGTAATACTATAAAGGTTCCTTTTGTTCGAGAGATACCTACGGAACCCTAAAAACTTGAAGAATCGCTTACATTGCAAGAGGCAGGCATGTCTTAGGCACAGCAATGTGGAATGTTACTTAAGTTCTTTTTACACGACTGCCAGAAAAAAGAAGTGTAATGTTTTCAGGGTCGGGTGTATGTATTCTTTGACTCCAGCATAACTATGAAATTCTTGAAAAGATTTGGATTTATGAGGCTTAGATTACTTATATCATCCCGAGAGACAGTGACAATAATATTTAGAAAAAAAAAAAAACAATATAGCGGTTGTATATGACGCCATTTTCAAATAAGTACATGTTTTATTGAAACAGTCACACTACTAATATTATAAAGCCGAAGGTTTGTCTGTGTGTGTGTGTGTGTGTGTGTGTAAGTGTATATGTGTATGTTTTTTACTCTTTCACGCAAAAACTACTGGACGAATTGGGCTGAAATTTGAAATGGAGATAGATTATACCCTGGATTAACACATAGGCTACTTTTTAGACCGAAAATAAAAGACTTCCCACGGGATTTTCAAAAACCCTATATCCACGCGGACGAAGTCGCAGGCATTAGCTAGTTTTGTATATTAAAAAACCTCTCGAAGCTAGTATATAATACGAAGTGCACACAAAAACAACTTTCGCCCAGCGCAGCGCCGCGTCCGTCGTGTACCGCCTAAACTCGACTTCGAACGAAATCGCCTGTCAATTGAAGTTAGGGCTGCCTCATAGTGCTTGAGCCATTTATGTTAGTGACCTACTTACTTGTGTTTGAAATGAAAATGTAAAGACACATCAATTCTTATCTAAGAACCATTTTCCGGGATGAAACGTAGCCTATGTCCGTCCCAGGTTGCAGGTTGTAAATTTCATCGTAATCGATTAAACTGATGGGCCGTGAAAAGCTAGCAGACAGACAGACAGACAGACAGACACTTTTGCACTCATAATATTAGTATGAATTTTATAACGACTGTAACGGAGTTACAGTCATATTCATGATAGATCGCCCATGAATTTAAAAAAATAATCTTTTAATAATATGTTTGTGTGAAAATGTGTTTTTTCACTGCTCAATCGCCGAACCGGTATTGACGAAATTTAGCACTGAGATAGCTTACATCTTAGGGATTGATACCTATAATATGTAGGATACTTTTTATCCCGGAAATTCGGGTGATTTAAAAAAAAAATCTAAATCCACACGAACGATGTCGTTTGGCTCGTCTATTAATCTTTCGCTTGCAGAGCTTCCAGCGCTCTTTCTACGTGATCCAACAGTAAATTGCCTGTAGCAGTTAAGTAGTAAAGTGCCGTTTTAACAGTCTAGTCCTCATAGTAGATGTGGCAACCCTATGATTGGGTGAAGGGTGACGTCACCGCTTTCGCAGCGACCGGAAATGCGCCATAAACAACGAAGAGAAGAGGTGAATGTCAAGGCTCCCGCGTGTTTTGATGTGAAACTGACTGACTGACCGACGCGCGGTGCTTGCGAAGTTAACGACCGGCCAATTTCGTGTAATGGACTTTTGGACGTCGAAGCATGCTGTGTTGTCAGTTATTACGACTATTTGATGTCGATATGTTGCACTAGCCGATGCCCGCGACTTCGCCCGCGTGGATTTAGATTTTTCGAAATCCCGTGGGAAAAAGTAGCCTATGTGCTAATCCAGGATATTATCTATCTCCATTCCAAATTTCAGCCAAATCCGTTCCGTAGTTTTTACGTGAAGGAGTAACAAACATACACACACACACACACACACACACACACATACAAACTTTCGCCTTTATAATATTATTAGTGTGATTAGTGTGATAGTGTGATAGTGTGATTAGTGTGATAGTGTGATGTATGTAAGCTATAGTCTACCTACGTAGGGTTTATGAGTAGGTATCCGTTCACGGTTTAACTAATAGACGTACAGGGCTTTTGCATGCATGTTTAAAGAACACTGTTAGTCTCCATTCCAGCACTTTAAAATCATCCCAACGGATATCAGTTCGATGCTCAGAATACAGGACGACGTTAAAAGCGGCTAACTCCAAAAAGTAGTTTTCGGTTAGGTAATCGCCAAGTTATATGAGAATTTAGAAACCTATGTATTGTAAATACATATTATTGTAAATTGCAGAATTGAAAAGAGCAACCGCCGAGTTTCTTGCTGGTTCTTCTCGGTAGGAACGGTATTCCGAACCAGTGGTAAATTATTTGACGATTCAAAAGCACTTGTAAAAGTCTATTTGAATAAAAATCTATTCTATTCTATGCTACGTAGGAGCCAAACTAACAACGCTTTTAACAAAAGGACGGCAGATTGCCCGTTTCCACAATTCGTTTTCCAACTTAGTTTTCCAGTTTGGACCAGGATCAACTTAAAATTGATTGCAATGTCGGTTCTATGGCTTAGCCGTGAAATACGCTTTGTTATTAGATCTCTCGTATCATAATTTAATTTGAGCAATAAAATACAAGTAATAACTAGCTATTTATGTAAATGTATTATGTTTTTAGCTAACGTAACAATCTCATCATGTTAATGCATGTGCGTATGTCCCTTCATGTTCTTGGTATATATAAACGATCTACCATATTTTGTCCAAAATACTTGCGATATTGTACTATTTGCTGATGATACGTCTTTGATTTTTAAATTAGATAGAAATGAGAATAATTATGACGATGTAAATAGAGCCATATCGCAGGTCACTCACTGGTTTACTGTTAACAATTTGCTTTTAAATGCAAAGAAAACCAAGTGTGTCGAATTCGCACTGCCCAATACCAAGACGACAAATAACATAAAATTAATGATAAATAATGATATGTTGAAAGTAGAGGAGACCACCGTGTTCCTGGGGATAACTTTAGATGCAAAGCTTCAATGGAACGCCCATATATCAACACTTGCTGGCAAACTCAGCTCTGCTGCTTACGCTGTTAGAAAGATTCGACAGATAACTGACGTGGAAACTGCAAAAATTGTATATTTTGCCTATTTTCACAGTATTATGTCTTACGGAATCTTGCTATGGGGTAAAGCGGCAGATATTGGAAAAATTTTCGTTTTACAAAAAAGGGCAATACGCGCAATTTATAATTTAAAACCGCGCGATTCCCTACGAGAGAAATTTAAGGAAATAGGTATTCTTACAGTAGCTTCTCAATACATTTACAATAATATAATTTTTGTACGACAAAACATCCTCAGCTACAAAAAAATCGGTGATTTCCATGACAGGCCAACTAGAAATCGTAATAAGCTCGCAACTCCTACGCTCCGCCTCAGAAAAGTGGGAAAGTCATTTGTGGGAATGAGTGTAATATTTTATAATAGAATTCCACAGTCAATATTAGACTTGCCTTTACCAAAGTTTAAAAAATCCATTAAAAGTATGCTCCTGGCAAAAGCATATTACACAATCGAAGATTATGTAAATGATAAAAAAGCATGGATTTGACTCGCTCCAGCAATGCGCGGGTCTGCAATTGCTTGTATAGTATAGAATATTATTGTAAATTGCACAATTGAAAAGAGCAACCGCCGAGTTTCTTGCTGGTTCTTCTCGGTAGGAACGGCATTCCGAACCAGTGGTAAATTATTTGACGATTCAAAAGCACTTGTAAAAGTTTATTTGAATAAAAATCTATTCTATTCTATTCTATTCTATGATGTATAAATGTATAAGTGATGTATAAATGTATAAGTGAGCCGCATCGCCCGACCGCGACCACTTTCACTGACATTGAAATAGTAAACTTGGACTGTCGAGTGGAAATGTTGAATTCATCATCATGAATAATGGTGATGTTGAATAAATATACTAGTAGAAGTAGTTATATAGGATTGGTTAGCTGTTTTTCTCTTATGTGCCTTGTTACTTATCTATACTAATATTATTTAGACGCAAAGTTCGTAAGTTTGTTTGTAGGAAGTAATCTACTGAACCGATTTTGAAGAACCTTTCACCGGTAGAAAGCTATATTATTCCTGAGCGACATTTATTTTTATTTTTAAGAAAGTTAGAGAGCTCTATGAAAATAAAAGTATAATTTATAGCCTAAATCCATTAGGCCGAGTTTCTTGCTGGTTCTTCTCAGTGGAAAAGGCATTCCGAACCAGTGGTAGATGCTCTTGACGATTCAACTCTGATGTCACATATTCAAAAGTATTGTAAAAGTCTAATTGAATAAAAATATTTTGAATTTGAATTTGAATTTATAAAATAGGAGCTGCCTAAATCACTCGGGAATAATGTAGCTATACATTTACCTTACAGTGAAAAAATTTTGCGACATGCAATATGGGACGCAATATCACAATATTTGATTGGTCACCATATAGGACTTTTGATGTTGTAATAAAACTTTCAAGATACAAGTGTAAATTAAAAATTTATAACACCCCCGACGATCCAAAGTATTTGAGTTTTCCAAAACATCATTTTCAAATAAATAATTATGTATTTAGGCAACGTCCATCTTGACAGCTTGACATTTGTCTATTGACATAATATTAAGAACCTAACGGTTATCTAACCTCCTTTCTACAAGAAAACTAGAAAAGAGCTGATAACTCTTAAACGGCTGAACCAATTTTTTTAGATTATAGCTAAGAACACTCTCGATCAAGCCACCTTTCAAACAAAAAAAACTAAATTAAAATCGGTTCATTCGTTTAGGCGCTACGATGCCACAGACAGATACACAGATACACAGATACACAGATACACAGATACACAGATACACAGACACACAGATACACAGATACACACGTCAAACTTATAACACCCCTCTTTTTGGGTCGGGGGTTAAAAACCAACTCTAATCAAGCAAGTATTAAAACGTGTGCACAAAGTGCGTCTGAATCAGTAGTGTGTATAAAAATTAAAATAAATCATGTAATGAACAATAGGCGACCGGGTGAGGAATGTAAACACTTCTATGTACTGAGTGGGGAATTTCTACAATAACAGTAATTACTACCGGGTATGACTTGACTCGTAAATCGTAATGTATTGTTTTGAACTAACCATAAGGATTTTTTCAAAAGTCAACTCTGAGTTTCTTTTGTTCCCACTTCTGATGTCGATGACTTTTAACCCCCGACCCAAAAAGAGGGGTGTTATAAGTTTGACGTGTGTATCTGTGTATCTGTCTGTGGCATCGTAGCTCCTAAACGAATGAACCGATTTTAATTCAGTTTTTTTTGTTTGAAAGGTGGCTTGATCGAGAGTGTTCTTAGCTATAATCGAAGAAAATCGGTTCAGAGGTTTGAAAGTTATCAGCTCTTTTCTAGTTTTCTTATAGAGGTTTTTGTGTCGGGGGTTTTTTAAATTTTTAATTTACACTTGTTGAAGAACTTATTCGATAAATATTATTATAATACTGCTAGTAAAATATGGAGTAGGTATCTAGTAAGTTTATGCAAAGGTTTTGATTTGTAAATTATAATAATTTGGCATAATTAAAAGAGTAGGCTTTTGAAAGTATATAAGCTCTTGTATTTGTTATTTTATGAGTCTGCCAGTCTGTCTGTCACATATTATACAGAAGGTAGGGGAAATCCTCGTGGACACCCTTAAAACTGTTAATATGGCAATTTTATCCCACACTGAATATAAAATCTCGTAATGGACACAAAATATATATAGAAGAGTGCAATAGAAATTCTCTGTCCAGTTGTAAGATAGGCCGTAACACTATTATTTGAACAGAGTTTGAACTGCACTATTAATTGAAAAGAGCCATTAATAAAACCGACGCGTCATCGGCGCACGTGTGCAAACACTCATCGTTTACTTCTGACATTTACCCGGAATTTTATAGAGTGCATAGTTATCTTATTATAGGCAAGGTGTCCTAACCAAGTGGTGAACGTAGCCTTACTCAGTTATAATTTCAAGGACTTATTACCCTCAATTTATCAATCTGCTGTTTTTGAAGCGAAGTTTCTTATCGCACCTTATAGGTCGAATGCTGGAGAATAAAATGAAAAAATCTTCACCACGACGCCGTGTCTCCGTCACCGTCACTGTCACCTAGAAAAAAATATATTCTCTCAGCTCACTCTCATTCTTCTGCTGGTTATTGCGTATGCTCCTGGTATGCTCTGGCCAACACTATTGACATAGACTTCAACTTTCAAGATGCAACCACTGGGTGAGCATTCTATTTTCTCAATCTTATAGCTTCCTTCATCTCCGTCTATGTAAGCAGGGTGGGGCGGTCTTCTAACGCCGCTTCTTGCCTTTCAAGCACCTTGACACCCTGTCTGTCGGTTCTTCGAGCTACGTGCCTCGCTCATATCCTCACGCTTCAGCTTTACAGCTCGTTGTATTATGTTGGTTACTCTGATTTTTCTTCGGATCTCTCAATTTTATAACTATTTGAGATTAAATTGTCATAGTATAGCAACAAATATCCACAGTGTAATTAGACCAAATGGCATGTAGGTGTAAAGGTTTCAAAATATGCGTATGATTACGCAAGCATGTGCGCCAGTTCTCGCCTATGGGAAAAAGCCGAGGCGACTGTTTGTATTGTGCATGAGAAAGACTACAAGGAAGGCTGCCCAAATGATATTGTGTGATGTGTGTGCTAGGGGTGACCCTGACGTAAACATTTTTTGGTGTAGCAAGGTAAACATTTTTTGGTCTAGTTTATGATATCCTAGTGGTTACACTTCGACCTCCTATTTAGAGGGTCCGGGTTCTGATACCGAACACGCACCTCTAACTTTTTGGCATTATTTGCATTTTAATAAATTGGAAGAAACACTTACGGTGAAGAAAACATAGTAAGGAAACTGCATGTCTGAGAGTTCTCCATAATGTCCTCAAAGATTTGTGAAGTCTGCCAATCCGCACTTGGCCAGTTTGGCTAAACCCTTCTTATAACGAGAGAAGACGCATGAACAGCAAAGGATTGAAATCATGATGATAATGATTGCTACTTAAATGTCTAAAATAAATTTTAAATACTTTCCTCTTCATCTTTACAACTGAGTCAGATGAACCGGTAAAACATTGTAGGTTTTGAGGAATAATTATTCGCTTATTAGTTATTTGTTTTGAAGGAAGTGAAGGAACACCTTAGATTGGAGCTGATTTTAAAATTAGCATGATGTAATGTGTGCGCCATAAATTACCGGGTATGTCTAGGTACCTATAACGAAAATTACTTCAAGGTTTACTTTATTCATATTGATTTGTTTAAATATGATAATTATCATCTGCGTGAGGTTTTATATTGAGAATTACATGAAAACAGCATGTATTTAACAAGCTTTATCATTTGATCCATAATTTTGTTGTATAACGATAAAATCCGAGTAGGTATGTTTTTCAATTATTGAATTGGTAGTAACTAGTAATCGTCAATTATTAATTAGGAATTGGGATATTTGTAGTTAGCCACTAATTTTATAAAATCGAATGCGAATTTGTTTTTCCGGATGTTTTCCCAACGTGATTTTTAACCCCCGACCCAAAAAGAGGGGTGTTATAAGTTAGACGTGTGTATCTGTGTATCTGTCTGTAGCATCGTAGCTCCTAAATTAAAGAACCAATTTTAATTTAGTTTTTTTTTTTATTTGAAAGGTGGCTTGATCGAGAGTGTTCTTAGCTATAATCCAAGAAAATCGGTTCAGCCGTTTGAAAGTTATCAGCTCTTTTCTAGTTACAGTAACCTTCTCTTGTAGAAAGTGTTACAATTTTTTTATTTACACTTGTTCCCTAAACACCTGCTCACAAAATTCTAGCGATTCACAAAATCTTCTTGCGCATTCTAGAGTTTGTCACTAACTATTGTAGTTTGTGCAGCCCTCTCTAAGCTAATATTTGTTCTGGCAGGTTGCCGCAACGTTTAGTGTGGGCCACGGGTAAATATTGAGCCTCATACGATATACGAGTACCAGTCGAGGAGGTAATGGTGCGAGTAATAGGTTATCTTTGACGTCCATTGAGAAATCTTCTGAAATATCTTATTATAACAATTGTAAATTAAAAATTTATAACACCCCCGACAAGTGAAGGTTACAGTAACTAGAAAAGAGCTGATAACTTTCAAACGGCTGAACCAATTTTCTTGGATTATAGCTAAGGACACTCTAGATGGAGTCTAGAGCGCCTGGAGGGCTTGCCTAGAAGTTGCCTATCCACTCTTGACTTGAAGATAAGTACCCTTTTTTATCCCCCGACCCAAAAAGAGGGGTGTTATAAGTTTGACGTGTGTATCTGTGTATCTGTCTGTGGCATCGTTGCTCCTTAACGAATGAACCGATTTTAATTTAGTTTTTTTTTTGTTTAAAAGGTGGCTTGATCGAGAGTGTTCTTAGCTATAATCGAAGAAAATCGGTTCAGCCGTTTGAAAGTTATCAGCTCTTTTCTAGTTTTCTTATAGAGGTTTTTGTGTCAGGGTTTTTAAATTTTGAGTTATTTAACTTATTTCCTAGCTAGCCGCGAATACTTGCCATACAGCAGCGACTAGTAGCTACGTAGTCGCGAAATAGGTATGGTTTTGCTACTAATACCTACTTACCAAGCGTTTAAAATTCCAATACAATATGTCAGCGCCAAAATAAGAGCATTACTATAAAGAATACGCGCTGAATTTATAACCTCTTTTATAAGTCGGTCAAAAAGGCTCATCTACATTCTACACGTCAATTATGAAACTTTGTATCGTGTAATTACAGATCGTGGCATTACAGCAAATAGCAATTGTGCGATGTAATTTGCGATGGCAAATGTGCAGCCATTTATTTTGACACAAATAGGCGACGCTGAGCGATCTTTAGCTCACGTAACGTGGAAAGTGCCTTCGTGCTGCCGTTTTCCCATAGCGCCGCGCTGCGGTTTTTGGGTCAGTCATCGAATAAAGGTCGCTGCATACGTAACGTATTTTTTCCCGTCCCGGACGGGACGGGAGGATTTCTCGAACTACTATTGGACAACTAGAACGCCCCGCCCAGTCCGTTTTCTAGTTGTCCAATAGTAGTTCGAGAAATCGTCCCGTCCCGTCCGGGACGAGAAAAAACACGTTAAGGCTCGATGACACTAGGCTAATTTACGAGCTGCTAGTCGGCGAGTTTAAAAGCTAGCGAGTGAGCGAGTAAGCGAGTGTCGATGACACACAAAACATTCCACTCGCTCAGTAGCCAACTAGCTAGCGTGTTGACATTTTAGCTTTAACTGCCAAAACGCAGATGCTCGCAACTAGTTTACTAGCAGTGATGATGACACGTGGCTACTAGCTAGCTTACAGGCCAACACGCCAGCGAATGGCGAGTAAATTAGCCCGGCTTTCTATTTTTCAAGCAGCGTTTTTACAATCTGATAATCAAAAGCAGATTGTGAAAAAGCTCGATGACACGTGGCGAGTTTACAAGTTACAAGGCAGCGAGTTCGCTAGCAGCTTGTAAACTCGCCCCGTGTCATCGAGGCTTTACGTATGTAGCGACTTTTACACGGCTAGAAGCAGTAAGGCACATAGCACCTTTGAACGGTTTAGCGTCGAACCTTTTAAAAGAAGCTGGGCTATACTATTTTGACATAAAATAATTGGCGACACTGAACGATCTTTAATTCACGTTTAGTTTTTTTAAGTCCACAAATCTGAATACAATTTTATGTATAGCCAACTGGTAAGTATACAAAAATACAGGCTGTCAATCGAGTTTTCTGGTACTTTTGCTGTTTTCCATAGCGCTGCGGTTTTTGGGTCAATCATCGAGTAACACGGCTAGAAGAAGACATATCGCTTTATCCGCTATAGAAAAAGCTGGGCAGATTATTATTTGAGTTTTGACACAAAATAATAGGCGACGCTGAACGATTTCTAGCTCACGTAAAGTGGAATATGCCTTCGTACTGCTATTTTCCTATAGCGCTACCGTTTTTGGGTCACTCGTCGGGTTACGCGGCCTTGGAGTAGACATCGCTGTAATCTTATAGGTCAGGAATAATCCTGTCGATTTTGACACAAGCAACGCTGAACAATTCTATAATTACATCTGTTAAACCTGTATCAGCAAATAAATAAATTGATTGATTGATTGATTGAACAATCTTTAGCTCGCATAACGTGGAAAGTTCTTCGTTTTGCCGTTTTCAGTCTTCAAGCAATACGGCAAGGAGTAGTCATAGAACTCGCGTTTTGTCGTAGTGTAAAGGGGAAATTGCGTTCTACTCGTCCAAAATAATAATTCGTTGATATGACGCAAATCGCAACACAGAAAATTCACGCACATTTATTTGGTTAGTCGCTTATGTATGTCTTATACTTGCTGGAATGTTGTGTAGGAGTCCTTCCCCTTAAAAGACCACAGGGCCTTTTGATCACAGGCCATAGATAATTATTTTTCCTGTTTAGATAATATGTTTTGACACAGTTTGACGTTTGTAGGGCTTTGTTGACAAGTCTTGATTGGGACTATTGGCTACGGCCAGTATTTAAATGGTTATATTTGATTTATTTCTTCTACTGAACTAACTGGAATTGTACTGTAATTGAACGCTTGTGTAACAGAACTGGTCCGAACCGTAAAACCAAGAAATCAATGATTATTATTATTGTAATAGTCTCTGATTGAATCATTTGTTTCGCTTTCGTAGGTCACTGTCGGGTTGTAAATTATTATAATGTCAAAAGTACAGTTTACCCTTAGACTAAAATCGTACTTTTGACATGATAGTTGACCGTGATAGATCACTTTTTCAAAATTTATTATAAGGTATTTGGAAGGATTTATTGCGTCGACGCGATTGATAAGAAAGAGCCAGTGGCGTAAAGTCGAATGGGCCACGTTCAGCAGTTAAATCAGGTTGCCCTGACACCCATTGCGGTTGCAATTTGCATACCCTTCACCACTGTTGTCCCTCAGAGCGATTTTGGTATAGTTCTCCGTAGGGTTGCCTTATGATTCCGTAGCGAACCAATAAAATAAAATTATCTATTGATACAGTGCTTTGAAATATTGTTCCAAATATTTATCACCACTTTCACTCCACTCTCGTTTTTTCCACCAATTATATTCATTTACTTATAATTTTTATTTATAACTTATTTATTTTTAACTTCACACAAATAACTTGCGCTTGCGCATTGCGCTTAACGGACTTTAAGCGCAAGTCGGTTTCCAAACCTCTCAACAAATCTGAAAAATTCTTTACATAAAAATTAATTGTTTTCCTTAGGTAAGGTAAGTAGATTCAAATAGAAACGTCTGCACTCTAAATAAACGGTTATACAAGGAACAACCCTGGAGGTACCGGTTTTGATCGATTATTATATAATAGTGGGCGCCGTATCTCAATGCCTCCATCGCGTTCACAAACTACTAACTGCCCTATTTCCTTGTTTTTACGGTTCATTTTTGATTGTTCTGTGAAGGTACCTCGTTATGCTAATGCTAGGCTGCTAAAAGCTGCTAGAATGTTAGGTGAAGTAGCTATGAGCGTAATAGCTGGTCATTTGTCATTAGTTTTACTAGAAGCATCGCTTAGCTATCATACAGTCAAGAAATAGCTCTAAAACGTAGACCACCACCGCTTTTATTGTAGTATCTCTAGACATAATATTACGTTGTCGTGGTTTTTTTAGATGTTTTCGTGCTCTACAATAATAATTCTTCTTTATATAATTTTCATTATCTGTTACGGTTATAGTAGCGTTTTAAGATAGTCCTCCATCCTCCTCTTTTTTTGGTAGGTACCTGTTTTTTACGCTGTCTTGTATCAGAAAAATGGTGACTGACTTTCACAATCTTTTTGACAATTTCAAGAAACATAGCCAATAAGTAATAACGATCCTATGAGACAGGAGTACACTGTAACAACCAGTAATTTTTTTTTTGAAAAATCTGGTTAATACTTCCAGAGGGTTCCTCTGGCACTACAAATGTTCATGGGCGGCGGTAATCGCTTAACATCAGGTGACCCACCTGCTCGGTTGTATTTGTATAAAAAAAATTGGTTGTCTGTAAAGTCGGTTTACTGACGATAGTTGAACGTGACAACAAAGGCCGATTGTGTTTCTTTGTCGCTCGTTCCGCGCTCTCGCTTGCACTTCAAGCCTTACATGGAACGCCTCAGAGCGAGGTAACGCCGCATGAGTCATGTTTTTTCGTGCGTGCAACCGGCTCTATCGAATTATAAGACGTTGTCACGTCAAAAAAGATTACCCCATACAAAGATTATTATCAGAAACTACTTCTTTAAAATATTAAGTGCAGCATTTATGGACCCAGCGATCTGGCATTTTGACAGATGAGCATAACTTCTCCCAGTCCCTTCTTGGAGCCCACAAACATACATTCCCTTGTTAGTCAGTTGCCGTTGATGTACGCGTGTTTCTAAACTGTATGATAGCGAGACTGTGACTACAGTAGTCACAGGGCGGTTAGGCTGTCCGTACTTTGTGCAGCGTGTTATTGCTCTCCTTTTATAAGTGCGATCGCTTATTAACACACGATTTATTTTCATCTGACATAATATTTTCATTTTTTTAACTGTTTCTTGGTTTCGCTTACAATCATACGAAAAATAACATGATCTTATCTTAAAATCTCCTTTTATATTCTTATACTAGCTGATGCCCGCAGCTTCGCCCGCGTGGATTGGTCAGATCCCCTGCAGCATCAGGATTGAGGAGTTGGAATCCAAATTTTTTATGAAACAATGTCGCAAAGTTCCTTTATCGATTAAAAAAGAAATGACGCAAATCGGTTCAGAAATCTCGGCTATTTCGGTGTACATAGGAAGAAAAACACAACTCCCTTCTTGAAAGTCGGTTAAAAGAGTAGCCTATGTTACACCCTGGTCAATCCTCTACTTGTATGTGAAAATCCCGTTAAAATCGGTTCAGCCGTTCCGAAGATTAGCCTTTTCAAACAGACAGACAGACAGACAAAAATTTTAAAAACGTGTGATTCAGTTATGGTATCGTTCAAATAACCATATGACCTTAATATGTGGTAGTTATTTCGAAATTACAGACAGACACTCCAATTTTATTTATTAGTAAGTATAGATTATGAAGATTATAAATGTCAAACTACTTACAGATTAAACTTAAATCCTAGTGAACCAAGTCGCGGGGCAAAGCTAATTATAGCACAGGTACGTAAATCGCAACAAGTTAGTGTACAACTTAAATGTGTAATTTGTTTGACAGGTATTTCTATGTTTACATAATTTACATAATACAACGAAACTGGACGTTAACTAACTGGACTGGAACTAAGCTGAGTTGTTGAAAGTTAGTTTAGTGAAAACTGGAACTAACTAACAATATCAATGCTTGTACTCAAACGTGTTCCAAATACACGTAACATCGCGTAATAATTATGTATATAATGAAGTTACTCGTCAAAAATTGTATCCACCTACCTATTACTTATCACAGAATATATAATTACCAATAATTGATATTATCATGAAATTAACAGAGCATGCGATATTTGCTTTTAGAGTTCCGTATCTCAAATTGCAAAAGAAACACTTTTAGAGTATGTTTGTTGTCCGTCTGTATGTCTGTAAGATTCTCTTTCTCTGGAGTGCGTGAAGGTATTAAGTTGAAATTAATATGAAATACTTGGGTCTGCTGTATCTTAGAGCTATAAAAAAATCGAACTTCTAAGCCCACGCAGTCAAAAAATGCGTCCATTTATGCCGCATATTTTGATCAAAACCTATAGGGTACTACATACTTCCCTTTGAACTTTAATCATGGCAAGAAGAGAGGTCTCACAGCACAGTTAAAGGAAAAATTCAAAAAATCGTTAATCATTTATCGGGTAATACCTATCACGTAAAAAATATTTATTTACGTTTACAAACTTACGTTTGCAGTTGAAGATAAATTAAGAACTCAACAAAATAAATACTTCTTCTTCAAAATTCAACAAAATTCTTCCAAGGTACAGAACCCCCGGTGCGCGAGTCTGACTTGGACCAGGCCGGTTTTCATTTATTTCGACACGCTTTAGATATCCATGCTGTAGTTTGTGTAGTTAAAAAGTTCAGTAGTTGTAAATTAGCAGGTTAATATACTGCAAAGCACCACTTTAACTCCAAGACTGCTCAAGGGCCCTCAGAGAGCCTGTAAGTTTTGCTTAAGGAAGCTCACGTTCCGTTACGTTGCACCCGGCTACTTGACGCTACCTTACTCTACTCTTGTATAGTAGTTAACTTAGAATTCCTAGTTGAAAAGTTGTTCCTTGCCACCGATTACGCCCATAACTTTAAGCACATACCTGAGTTTTCTTTAAAACTTTCTCTGAAATAAAATTCATACTAATCCGTGCTATATTATCTGACTGTTTTTTAGATAAGTACCCTTCACGGTTTAACCGCTGAGATGATTTTGATATTTGGCACATGGTGGCATGGCTAAATTTTGGAACACTGTTCCGCGATCTGTGTTTCCTACCAGTTACAATCCGGATATTGTTAAAAAAAGAGTGAATAGGCATCTTCTAGGTAAACACGACCCATCTTAGGCCACATCATCACTTTCCATCAGGTGTGATTGTGGTCAAGCTCTTGCATATATTGATTAAAAAAAGTCTTATTATCTTACCCGGTTACGTCAGATGCGTTCCAATCATTTGTTACGACCTACGCTAGCGCAAAACACATTCATTTTCGCCGGCCATAGTCAATGGGCCGTCAACTCACATGTTTTTGCCAACATAAAGCAACCACGGATGATTTGCGATCGCAAATTGCACGATTAAATCATTAAATGATCAAATGATCAGTCTTTTGTGATGTACTAGGCATAAAAAGCATCGCGGCTCTTCCTTTGAAACGCCCTCTACCAATAAGGTAAAGATAGTTGCTCTAACAACGATTTTTTTTAAGTTTTGCATCGAAATATCATTCGACAGTGTAAGTATTCTGTTGTACAAAATCTCTAAACTTAAGTTAAACGACAGATATATGTTATGTATAGAATGTACCAGCTATACTAACGTATTTAAAAATACATACATAAAATGGAAATAACTCACGATTGATTTACATATATTTAGGTATTGATATTATAATGCTCCCGGGGAGAAGGAGAGCATTAGATTTAGATCTGTCAATTTAGTTAAGTTTAGAGATTGTGTACAACAGAATTAGCCCCTTTATGTACTTTGTATACAGATAAAGATAACAGACAGAAAAAGGATAGCAACTCAGGAAGGCCGTGAATCGTGATAGGCAATATACGTAACTTACTGGTTTCGGACCGCTAGGTCTCAAAAAAAAAAACTAATTGTGGTAAATAGTCAATGTGTTCTTCTATTTCCTAGATATTTACGTTTGCGATGTAGCAACGAATTACCTATAAGTAGGAGCTTTAAATAGTGTTCCCACAGCATGAAATGTTAGAACTTTTTGTTCTAGCGCTAAGCGCTAGATCTAATTCTAGGCATGTTGCGTTTAGAGTCATACCAATTATAAAATACCGTGTATGTATCGCTATTGTATAGAAATAATGATGCAACATATTTTTTTCGTTTCGAAAAATATTAGGTATTTTTCATAATTTTTTTTAAATATATGGTGTTATGCATTTTGAAGGTCAGACGGATGGATGAAGTGTCGAGACATTTGGTCGCCGAATTTACTTCCTCGCGGCCCGTTAAAGCCCGAATTTATTCGTCTGGTCTGTGGAAGAGAGTGGTTTTAGTCTAGACGAAAATGGTCATAAAATGCAAGATTGTCAACATTTTTTGGCCTGAGGAAACCTCTAACTAATAAAGTTATAAAAGTGTAGCTTATTAGCTAGCTATTATCTCTTTTTTTGTTACCCCTTCCTGGTCCATCCAATTTATTGTAACGGAACTTACCGAGATAGCTTGCATCTAGAGACGAAATGACTAACGGAAAACTAATTTTTATCACGTTAAATCAATGAATCTTGAACAAGTCACTTGTGCTATAATCCGCTAAACCAGATAAGTAAATGAATTCAAAATTTTTGACTTCGTCAGTTCATGCCTATTTCTGAGTTGTGCCTATTCCTATTACACTTCCATTCACAACCTTTAGCTGATCAAGTATGAAATTAGCAACATATATTTTTGTATTTTTAAAAAGAATCTCAGTAATTTATAGTCTTCCATTGCCAATTTGGGATGTTACGATATTTGAATATGAATAACCGAATATTACCAAATAAGAGCTGTTGGATTATTTATTGATTAAAAACACCTTTTTTTTTCTTAAAAGTCATAAAGTTCCCACAATTTCGAAGAAGCGAACTTCTAAAAGGAGGTCAAATGGTGCCCTGGCCAAACACGGCTCAGCTCGAAGCCCGCCTGCGTTCAAGAGATGATTATTTACTCAACGATTTCGCTGAATAGCTGCACACTAGTGCTTTATGTAGGTTCTGTATTTGTATCAAATTCCCAGGATATTCCTTCTTTTTATGAGACATGGAACGTCCTTCCGGCTTCCGTCCTTCAGTTTTACTTTCCTTTTTTAAGAAGGTACCTTTAAGTCAAAAGGGAATTGCATCTTCTAGGCAAGTGCGCTCCATCTTGGGCGCCATCGTGACTTGTCAGCAGGTGTAATTGAAGCCAACCGCTAGTCAATGAATAAAAAAAAAAACTATTTTGTCGACGTGGCCACTTCAGTCTATAAACTTATCTATGTATGCTGTATATCCATCCGATAAGTTGCTATTAACTTGGTTACATATTTGTCAAAAATTGTATCGTCTTTTTGACAGAGGATTGTTGCTAAGTAACTTACTGGCAGGTTACGCATGATAAATTGTTTATTAATTTCTTCCCTTTTTCTTCCGTGGGACGATAGGTTTTTCTGTCGGTAGGTATTGGCGCAGACACTGCTTGAACTGATGGATAATCTACCTACAGCGATCCGATTTGATGATCTCTGCGCCATCATTAACTCATGAGTCAAGATTGACGGAATTTCCCGTGCCAAAACATTACTTATCGGACGCCTTATCAAACTTTTATCTAATCTGTGACCTTATGTGATAAAGCCGTCAATCGACCATGATTCCTATCTTTTGTTACTTTTATGTATTATGACGTGTGTACGATGATCAAAATATGTATAAATAGTTTATTTTTACATTTGTATAGAGTTGGCAACCCTACCTGGCTATAAATTAGGATGTACTCGTTCCGCCAATAAGAAAAAGCCGAATCGAGTCAACGGAAACCGGTCGAAAAGAGACCTAGACAGATCGCCGCCACAAAGAGAGATACACTCGCATATATTTTAAAGCCCGCTCTACACTCGCGACCGTGAAAGCCGCGATTCGCGCGTAATCCGAGAAATGGCCGACAGCGACTTTTGGCAGCGATACAACCGCAAAAAAGTCGCAATTCAGTAGCAATGCATCGCTGCTTCGTATACCTTTGCCCACGATTCAGTATCGCTACTGTTACGATTAAGAATCGCGTTTAATATAAACGCGGTTGTATCGCTACAAAAAGTCGGTGTGGACGATGTCCCTAATATGTACTTTAACAGTTGGAAGTTTTCACAATTCGCAGTTTCGGCCGCATAATGAACCTGTTTAATGACGTCATTAATATTGCCTGATTTTTGACATTTCGTCAATACAACTTTTAAACGTCAGTGTTTGGAGCTCTCTTACAATGTTTCATTTGTCAGCTATATAAGTCGGGGAACGCTGCGAAGCGCGAACGCGAAACCATAATACCATCCACGCTTGTGTTGCGGCGTTCGCGGGCTTCTACGCTGCGGGTGAAGTACAGGCTTATTACGTGTCGCGGGCGATGTGGCGTTTTATATTTATAGAGCCCAACCGCATGATCTATGTGCGACTGGTACTGATAGTTGATACAGCTGATATGTATAGCTCCTACATATTAATATCAATGGTTTTCAAGTACGTAAAAGTCTAGAATTCCAACGCAATTTATAGCTTTAAGATATTCTGATTTGAAATTCTCGGTCCCTCAAAAAAAAAAATTTTTTTTTTTTAAATTGTAATTGCCAATACATTATTTATGTATGTAGAGCAGATTAGGTGCGTCCAATAGTCTCAGAAGATCACACTAGACATCTCACTTGAATACCATGGCAGCGCCACCGGTCGCGCTACCGTGGTGTCTCACATCAACACGAGCATGGCAGTGAGTGGGAGGAGCGTCAAATGAGTGTGACTGACTCCAAATAACTTACAATCTAAATATTAGTATTTGGGCCATGTTACCGAATTGGTTGTGCAACCAAGTGGACACCAGATGACGTACCCTCCTTAGAGTTGTATACATTTTAATGTTAGCGCGACTGGTTGCGCCACCACTGATGTCCTAGTTAGTTAAAGCCCTAAGGCCAGTCGTTCGAAGAGGGTCGATTCGGCTTGTAGGAGGAATAAATCATGTAAGCCTTTGCACTCGGTACCTGAAATCAAAATCTCGCTATCGGGCATTAGCCAGGTTATTGCACATTACCTCTGGCGGCTACAATGGCGCGCCGGCGCGCCTGAGACGCTGCCATCGCGATAAAGAACCACAGCTTGGCTATCATACAGTTCGGAAACACTCATAAATCATGTTGGTTATTAAACTTCTCAATGCGCGTTCGGATCTGTCTGACCGTGGGTCATGAGCCACCGATTAACTTAACAAGTAGTTTGTAAAGATGGTCAATGGATCTGTATAAACAAACTGCATGATAGCTAAGCTAATTTGTACATGATAAATAAAAATAAATAAATACTAGACCCTGCCAGCACTACTTGTATATTTCAACACGTAGTATGATAACTTGCCATTATAATAATAAATTCCTATAAAAAAAAATTAAGGTATTTTCTTTGGGTAGCCAAAGAAGAATCAATTTTGACGAAATAATACAAATCCCTCTTGCAAAAGTGACTTACAAAAACAAGGATGTCACTTGACAGTGTTTTTATCAATTTCGATTGTGGCGTGATCTTTGAAATTAATTTCGATGAGATTTCGATATTCTTTAGGGCTGACGTGACCGATTTAATGCAGACTTCAACGTCATAGCATCAACGCATTCAGGAGATAAGTACCTGCATACTTATGTTATTCACCGTGAATTTGCTCAAGTGTCCGCCCGGAGTGTTCCGATGTGGGATTAATGAGGAGCCGTCATGTGCTCAAGTCTAACATTGTGTATGCGCCGGCGCCGACTGCTCTAATAATAGCCGCATTCCAAACCTCTCTCCACCATGTATCCTGAAAGAGCCATAATAGTATAAGGATTAAAAGAAAAACCGTAGTGACTTAAAGATATACTCGTACATTTGGTTGGAAAGAATATTGTTTACAGAATTGCACTGCCTGCGAGTGATTAACTTATCACTATTGATTGTTCATCAAATCTTCCCCCAAAAATCATCAGATCTTCTGGTTTAAATGGAACCAATCACTTATAGTACATCGTTTGAAGTAAAACAGTGTTTTTTCAAAATAACTTTTGGTAGTTCTATATTTATTGTAGGTATTTATATATGTATTTATTGTATAGTATGTAACTATTAGAGTGTATGTTTATGTATACCTAATTGTATTTATAGCTGCATGACGACTCCTCCTCTTATCCTGTAGGTTCGAACATACGGGTTACCTGGGAGAGATCACTTTAGTGATAAGGTAGCCCTTTGTATTTTTATAAGTGTATCATTTATTATTGTCTTTGTATTTTTGTGCAATAAAGTTGTTTAAATAAATAAAATAAAATAGTTCTATCTTATCATTAAAAAAAATTAAAACTAAACTTCGAAGGTGGAGGACAGAACTGTTCAGCGAATCAGTAAAACACTTACGACTAGCGCAATCTTTTGGTAAACAGTACCTAAGCTTTTCAACCAAGCTTAATAATGTAACACATTGAAGTCTGCTTTCGATTCTTTAAAATCCTATTGTTGCATCTACTGAGAGCGACATAGGTTTATTTCTAGGCTTGTTTGATGGTAAGGTCTAACCACCTGCCTCACTTTCCTTTTCCCTCCGCCACTTTCCCTCCCACAGTGACATAATGTGTTAGATAAACATCTATCACACTTCCCCATTATTTCAGCCCAAGGGGTCAAAGGTGGTCGGAAACCTCTTGCTGTGTCGTGTTCACCTCAGTATTATGTCCTGAGAATAAACCGATCGGTGTATTTATTATGTAAGACTGTTTTAATATTATGGGCTCTTTACCTTTTATACAATGCTGAGGTGTAAATTGTGGCAGAAGTATAATTTTATATTCTTTGGATTCAGATTACATTATGTAGACTTTTAGCATAAAATGTTGTAATAATGTTTGAATGTTTTGACGCGTTTTCTTATGTTGCCCATAATGCTTTTTGCTTTACATGTACATACAATAATCACGATTTTTACCATGACCTAATCTGGGCAGCCCGACTGATCCTTTGCACAAAAATGAGCCAGCTCTTCTGTCACCAGATGAGGCTAGAAATGTCATATTTATTTTATTAAGTCAATATTCGCAATGAGTTTGGCGATGGTTTTATTTGTTGTTACACTGTTGTACAACTTTCAAAAATCATCGAAATGTGTTTTAAAGTCTAAATGTAGATTAACAATTTGGTAACTTTAATGATACCACAAAAAAAACCATGTTAAACTAAGTACAGTAATATTTCATTTAATGGTAAGTATTTGGTACAGTTATGTACGGAGACAATTTGACAATAGTTAGGAGCAACGTTTCTTAAGCTATTAAGGGAGCCAGGAGCCGTGGCAGGCAGCAGCGTGGAACCAACTAAAGGGCTGTCTTAGACATAACGTGAGAATGGTTTCAAAATACGCACCTTGCATGGCGATGACTCAGACTTGGGGATTCGAAGGCTGATTCAGCAGTAAACTTGAACAACTTAACGAAATGTGGTAGGTAATACTTCGACTAGCCATACTTGATTGACTACATTTTTTCTATTTTGACCAAAAAAGAAAGAATATGCAATATGCATGTTGAAGGACAAAAATGAGACGAAGATCAAAGAAAAGGTGAATAGATTGCGTGAAAGAAGACATGCGTGCAAAAGAGGTAGATTAGATAATACGTTGATGGATAACAGGAGCGATGAGAATAAGAAGTCATGTTGTGCTAACCCCATGGCATAGCTTGGGACAAGGACAGGAACAAGAAAACCAATAGAGTAGAGACCAAGTTACATTGGTTAATATTTCTACACCACTGGTAAAATGTCGCACGTCTGCTAGTTATAATAATAGCCGTGTAAATTAAGAAGTATTTAGTGTCATAAATGTTTTAATATTTGGTCATTCAACTGGACAACAACAAGTTCAAGTTGAAGAAAAATGTTAAAAGCCCCAATTATGTTTCAGAGAATAATTCAACATGAAATATTTATGGCACCGCGCGCAAGATAAACGCATTCTTACATTCGGTAAAGAAATTTTAACAAGGGCATCGGTTTCAATGTTATGTTGGGGTGTAATTTTAGCTTCTATTATTACCTAGAAATAAAATAAACTTGCACTATAAAATATGAGCCTCTGAAATTCCTGTTAAATTACCAACATCGGCTACAGTCACCTGCATTAAATATGTTTACATTAACCTAGCTACTTTAGATTACCCGAGATCTGGTCTTAACACGATTGGTCTACTCAGCACGATTTCTATTTGTTAATCCTATTTATCGCCCAAAATTTTCCTTGCAATCCTACTTTCCAAGGTTTGGCAAAGTCTTCTATCCTTTATAGGTAGGTATATTGCCCATTGCCTTGTTAGTATCTGTATGTGCTTATAGAGGTGGCAGAAATTCTTGTCTGTAAGTAAAAATTAAGATTATAAGTTTATCATGGAGATAAGACTTTAACTATATTTATAAATAAAGGATTTGTTGAGTGAAGAAATGTCAAAGGAGCTTGACAGTTCTTCTGAATTCTGCGTAGACTCATTTGCTCGGCAAGTTTATTATAAAATTATGGTGATATCGTCACACCCTGCGGCACGCTCTTTGTCCTTGAGGAAGGTACACCATCTGTCCTCAAACGTGTTCGATACGAGCATGGCATTAATTAACGCCATTGAATATCCTACTTACAATGGCCAAGAAGCGCCGGGAAGTACGCTTCCGCTCCTGCCTTCTCTGGAATAAAAAAACGTTCAACGTGAAGTTAGTTGAGTTTGAAGTTTTAACCTGTGATAAGAAAAACATTAAGCTTTTATAATTTTGAGATTATTCCTCATTTCTGTCTGTGGCATAGTTTAAGCAGATAGACCGACTGTAGTGGATTGAAAATTTAAATGTTCGTGTTAAGCATAAGTTAAGTATCTCTTTTCTGTGAAGTTATTGGGTAGACTTTCAGTCTTGTTTTATTTAATAACTGGTTTATCTGAGATGTTCTTAGACATTTTTTAGACTGTTATGGTAGGTTCAGACCAGTTCTCACAAAATATTTGGGCTAACACATTACCATTACTTATTAGTAAGCAAGGATAACCCAGATATAGGTTTTTATCAGGGAGAAGTTTAAATCTGGCTTCTATATCGTATGCAGTTACTATAGCATTGAAAATATTACGATCGGAATATTTTGAGTCCTATTTTACATCTTATAAGCCTATGATCAGGCTTTGCATCTCATCTGAATTTTGTAAATATTCAGCAGATAATAAATAATTGACAGTAATCAAAACACAAACGTCAGACACTTGCCGTGACCCTCTTATCCGTTATTTATCTATACATATAATAAAATTGTAGAAAAGTGGTGTCTGTACAATGGAAATATATAAAAAAAAAGTAGCAGGGGTTGTTATTATATCGATGCCGAACCCGAAATTGTAATTAAATATTTTTTTTGTCTGTTTGTCTGTTTGTCTGTGTGTTTGTGCACGCTAATATCAGAAACGGCTTATTCGATTTAGATACGGTTTTCACTAATATATTGTAGTAAGCTTCACTTAGCATTTAGTGTTTATTTCATGTCAATCGGTTCATAAATAAAAAAGTTATGTCAATTTAAAGAATCACGGTGCCTCGCGCCTGAGCGTCCGTGGCTATATAAAGCGCGAAAAGTCACTATTCCACGCGAACGAAGTCGCGGGCACAGCTAGTGTTACAATATCGACAAAAGCTGAAATTATACTTGAAGACCTTGTCCAGACATCTTGCAATCCACAGTCTAGTCAACATCCCACGAGTTCTACCTGTAATAGTTGCCTTGTAGGAAGCATTTATGTAAGTAATAAATCACAAAATATCCAAAATGACACATCACGTAATCACGATAATTTTTTTGCTTTGAAGCATATTTTATTGCCTTACACCTTTATTTGCATTTTAGGAATATCTCTAAATTCTGCCAATCCGCAATTGACCAGCGTGGTGGCCTATGAGTATACTATTCTCATTCTGAGAGAATATCCGTACTCAGTAGTGAGTCGGCAATGGGTTGATCGTGATGATGATGATGAATACCTACTTAGGTATGTATATCTTTTTGAATTCGGTGGTATGAATTCGTTTTGAATATAGGCGACTTTATACATATTGTGAATTATCGTACTACATCAAGACAGAAATACAAGCTTAGATTTTGCGAATTTTATCAAAATTTTGTTTTTATGAGCATGGTTATTCGTCTGCTTCTATCTTTATATCTGTGTCTCAAAGTATCTAATGGTGGCGTGATCATATACATGACATTCTGTGATATTCGCCCGTGTTTCAATCTGTGATTTATAATCACCATTACCATTAGGCTAGCAAGTAACAGGTGTTACAGTAGGTGATAATTGCGTCCTCCAGCGCAGTGTAAACTATTGCCACGTTAAGATAATGATCGCAGTCATTTGCATGCAATTCGATCCTTATTACCTTCAATCTGTTTAAGTAGCCCATTGACCAACACTGACTTTTTGCGTGTTACTGATTATCCGATGTTGCATTGCTGCGTTATTTTCGAGCATGATTGGTGCAATTTTGGTGTTTATACAAAAACCGTATATATTTACGTATATATCATTGTCATTTTATGTTTAGTTTTCTTATAATGCTATCTCCTATCGAAAGTTGATACTCAGCTAAGGATGAAATCAGACAATAAGATTAGTTGGACTATATTAACCGATATCCTATACTATATAGTGATTTCAAACTTAGCGCACTACGTTTAGTTTATTAAGTTTACTTTTTAAAAACCATTTTGGTATTTGTGGGATGTCTAACTTTCCAATCATTAGACAGTGATTTATTAAAAGTCAGCTATCGCGGTAACACTGATGAAACGTATTTTCTCGCAACGTGCTTAACCTGCGACCTTCTTGAAATGGTATGGGACGTATGATTCACGAATGTTTACGTGTTTTTCGCGCAGTGATAGAGCCATATCGAGGGATCGCGGGCGGGCGATTTGGCAATCATTCAACGACCGCTGTGTGTCCCAAACATCCAAAGCATTCCCTCGATGTTCGTCACCGGACGAATCATGCAAATGATATGCGAAGACCGCCGTTAGGAACCTGCCCTCGACCTGGGAACCGAGCAAATCGTTTTTTTTTTTTTTGCCAATATAACGCTTCTACAGGCTCTGACTCGTTTAATAACAAATTCCTTAAATATTATGATTATAAAATGTAGGGTACTCTTCAGGTTTTTGTAATCCACAAAGGTCAAGAAGCAACCATGCTTGTATGTAAAATGAAGATTGCCCTATTGTACTGTGTTTTCAATTTGATCCGAAGTTTGTATAGCCTTCATTTTTCTTTAAAGCTAAAATGATAAAGATAGCTTTATTTGCTCAAATGTGGGTGCTGAAAAAAGATACAATGACTTATTGATCAGTTCTGCCATAATTTAACCACATATATTGAAACTTTTTACTTAACATTTTCTTTCTTAACTCATAATCTCATGAAACCTTCAAGATCATCTATCCTTATTGTATCCTTATCCTTGTTTTCTTTTGTACATCCCTTGACCTATGTCAATGAGAATACATTTGTACCGTCGTAAAAAGTACTTAAAGACTGTGTTGTCCATTACCTAGTATGTACTTAAGAATCCTCACATAAGTCACCACAAAGGAAACATAAACAAAGGAACTTTAAGCCCAATTAATTAGTCCCCGTTTCGACAATTGCCTTTTTGAGTTTTAACTCATTTTTGTTTTGCATTCTTACGACGTTGTGATGGCCACTTTTTGTGTTGGCGAATTAAGGTTACTGTCATAACCTTTAAATTCATTACTCATATTATTATGATTGGATTCGGTTATTGTATTGACTATAATTAAGACGTTAGTCGGATGTTTTGGATGTTTTTCAGTTATTAATATTAATTTTACCTTTGGGTTAACAGTTCCGGGGTGATTTAATGTCGTTTACATTTAATATATGCCCGTGGAGAGATAGTTGAACGCAATCAGCTACAAATCACTGGGAAAGTACTCAGCATATCAATTTAAATGGTGAAAAGTCTTTCTACTTTTAAGAAATTGCCTTTTCTGAAACAAGTTTCCCTGGTCTTGTTGATTGATTCTACCACAAATACTTATTAACTCTTCGCGATCAAATCAGAAATGAGGAGATCCATAGAAAAAGCAGTGCAATCGATATAAGCTCAACGGGTTGCGTTGCGTAGCTGAAATGGCAATGGTGGCACGAACAAGGTGCTAGAATAGCAACCTCGCACTGGAAAGCATAGCCTAGGTAGAAGACATTAAACGAGTCATAAGAAGCCACTGGATTCCGGCTGCGCAAGGCTGGCCTGTGGAAGTAGCTACCTACCTGTGTCCATGTGGACGTCTATCGGTTCTTGACGATGATGTATTATTATCCTCGCCATCCGCCTTTCCAGACTGAACTTGGCATTCAATATTTTAAATCTATTGATTGATTGATATTGATAAACAAGCGTTGAACGCGTGTTTATTTCAAACCAGACAGATTTCCCCTATGGATTTCCCATACAAAGAATGGCAAATCGTCAATTCAATCATCAGTTAAACTTGTTTTTTTTTTTTTTGGTAAGACGGTCTAATGTATTTTACTACTTTCTTTAATGTTTTTTAATTCAAATATTGCTGTTTTTTCCTACATGTTTTCAATTTTACTACCATGTTAAAATACAGAGAAAAGAAGCCAAACAGCTAATAAATGATTTCTAATTCAATAAACATTATTACTCTCTTCACCTCAAAGTTAAAGTGAAATTACCTACGTGTATCAATTTATTACATCCGAAACTACTCGTACATACACGTGAGAACACTAACTAAGATATTAGCTGAAATTTATCTCAAGAGCAACAAGGCTGGTTCCGAAGTGGGACAAATTTACGACTTGATAATACTCTATTACACGGTGTTGTTTGAAGTTCCCATCGTATAAAGTTTAACTTTGTACACAACGCTATATTGTGGGTTGATTGCAATCTTGTATCTACTATCTACCACGAACCGTGGCTTCAAGCAACTGGAGGAAGTTAAGTCAAACATAATAATATAACGTTGAAGCTGCATGATATAAATCAGTTAAGAAAATAATCTTAGCACCAACCTGGAAATCTTGTACCACATATTGCTAAGTGAAGAAGGAAATAAAATGCTTTTAAACATACTTCAGAAGAGGTCATAGTCGCATAGTGCTTACGAAAAGAACACCGACAAGTTATTGACTCTGCATATATTTTGGACCCAGTAGTTCAGTTCTTTTAGAGGAACGTGTAACCGTGACGTAGCTATAGATCCTGCTCAAGAAAGAGGCGTTTTTCTTGAAACGTAGTTATCATGATAACATAATCTTTGATCTTTGTGCAAGAGCAATTTATCATCGGCGAATATTCTGATAGGCTATTATCACTGGCTAATAAATCTAATCGTTTTGACTCGAAGGCCGGCCCTTGAGGTGCCTTGAGTGTACTGTTTCGTAACTGTGATGAAATTGTTGGAAAGACTTGGATTGAGAAAACAGTTGCGATGTTTTGAATGAGATGCGGGTTAGGGTCAAGACTCCCAAGTTCAGCTTTGCAATAGCAGTGACCTACTCGTTTGACCTTGGTCCACTGATAAGCAGGCCTATCGCAATTTGATAGCTACAGAGATGTCGCAATCACCTCTGATTGGCTGACACTCTCTCGCTATTGGCTAAAATCACTGTTGCAGCAGGAATACCAAAAATTCAGCCAATCAGCTGCTTTCAGCAATGCAATAAATATAACTATCGTGCCGAGGGGACAGAAGCGCCGCCTCTAGCTATGTTCTTGATTCTTGATTCCTATTATAGTTAATTAGGGTAAAGTTTCAAACCGAAAATGTATGGATATGATCCGAGAGATAATGTCGAAGAAATCATCCCCCTGGTTCGTGGTCATGATGAAATGAATATTTTTGAATTTTCTAGGATAAGACCAAATTTTTCACTTCTGGATTGTACATTTTCTAATACACTACTCCACGATTGCTATACGATACATTAACCAATTCATTTTAATTGTATCGCCACTAAAACAAATTCTGGGGATATCGTCGCATTGATGTTCCCAATCAAGGATTTGGAATTGAAACTTTACTATTGAGTTAGCACAACTTCAGCCAATAACACAATTGCGTTTACCAATACAATAGTCACAAGTTTGGTGACCTGGTGAACGACCCTTTGTCACCATAGTAGCCACACACCTGGCTAATAGAATTCATCTCACACCTTGGCCGCGGCGCACCGTACCGTTACACTACGCCCCTCCCATCCGATAATGTGCGGATTATAATACGTACCTATTGCACAATTCCTTAGGCCATTCTGATCTTATCGGTGTGAGGTAAGCGTTCATGCGGTGGAAATTATAATTATAGTTTTCTGTGCTTCGTTGTTTTTGAAATAAGTATGTTGAGCAGTTGAGTTTCTTTGCGGGATCAAAACAGAAATGAGTTGATCCGAAGAAGAACTAAAGTAACCGACATAGCTCGACGGATTGTGAAGCTGAAGGGGCAATTTGCACATATAATTCCGTCTATAAACCGATAAAGTGCAGCGTTGGTAGACCTGCCACTAGGTGGTCAGACGACGACAAACGAGTCTCAGGGAGCCGCTGGATTCAGGTGACAAACAAGACCGTGGCGTGCCTATAAAAGAACTATGCCCAGCAGTAATGTTTATCGGTTGAGGAAGAACTAATTAAAAAAAAGTTAAAGCTTGCTTTGGCTAGTTAAGCACAGTAACGATCCCTAACCATACCTTGAACATAAAAATCTATCAAGGAAAAAGTTAGTGTCTAATAATTCATACTTACATAAACTGACCCTTATTAGGCGTTGTGATGATGAATCAAGGATGTAACAACGAGTAGCAATAATACAGCTCTTAATATTCCGTTCGCGTGTCTCTCGTCCGTCATTTAGTTGGGCTCTTCCTAGAAAGCGAAGTGGAGTGGCCCACTGTAGGAAACCTCCGAGCGCCGGATGTGGCCTCAGCGTCATATTAACTGTTGATTTTCACTTTTATTAACATACACAAGTAAGAAGCTACCTCGTTGGTGTAGTGGCTAGCTGGTTCTGCATCATGCGGTACCTAGTCTTAGGTCGGATCAAAAAAAAGTTATCAAATTTTTCAAAGTATTTCAATAGCAACCCGGTGTTGGGAAGTTGGCAGTAGTTCGTGCCTCGAAAATGGTTTCAAGCTGTTGATCCTGCGCCTGATCTCTCTCCGATCGTGTCGAATTGCCGTCCTATTGGACTATGATAGTTATGAAGGAAATAGAGAGTGTACACTTGTGTTTGCGCATATATTTATACACGGTAGATTATAATATCTTCTGCTTAGCACTCGTTGAGATTAGCGACCATGGCCGAAATTCTATCTGGAGGAATGTGGCCGTTATGTTATATTCGTCCTTTGCTGGACTGTTTCTAGAAAGAAAGAAAATGTGTAATCACCAATAATGTCACAGAAAAAAAACCTCATCTAATAGTGTCTGTGAGTTCTGTTACATCACCCAAAATGGGTTACAACAGCTCAGAGCGGAGTGGCGCGGGCGTGGACCACTGTAGGAAACCTCCGAGCGCCGGAAGTGGCGTCAACGTCATATTAAATGTTGATTTTCACTTTTATTGACATAGACTTGGTGCGAAATTGAAAATCTCATTCCGAACTATATTTTACACTTTCTCTACTTGCTATCGGGGGTGGTAGTCATTATACTATCAGACGCCGTCAGCTGGTGTGCCGCCCTATCAATAACCGTGGTTATTGCAGGAACTAAAGTTGTTGCTTTAACACTTCTGTGCACGTTATTTTATATCTATTTTTTCTGTGAAAACTTTGGGGAACCGGTCAGTTATCTACGAGTACGATTATATTAACACATATCAGCCTGCTGACGTCCTCTGTTGATCTTAGTGAACGCATGGCTATAAGCAATGACAATAATTTCAATATTGATTGGATTCAGTTATGCCAAGATGTGCCCAAGCCACATCGCATTGATATCGAGTAAAACTAACTTAATGTACTTAAATAATTATTTTAAATTCTAGTTTAAACAAGTGTAAATTAAAAATTTTCAACACCCCCGACAAATCATTTTCAAATAAATAATTATGTATATCTAGGCAATGTCCATCTTGACAACTTGACATTTGTCAATTGACACTTGAATATTATGAACCTAAGGGTTATCTAACCTTCTTTTCTACAAGAAAACTAGAAAATAGCTGATAACTTTTAAACGGCTGAACCAATTTTTTTGGATTATAGCTAAGAACACTCTCGATCAAGCCACCATTCAAAAAAAAAAAACTAAATTAAAATCGGTTCATTCGTTTAGGCGCTACGATGCCACAGACAGATACACAGATACACAGATACACAGACACACAGACACACAGACACACAGATACACACGTCAAACTTATAACACCCCTCTTTTTGGGTCGGGGGTTAAAAACAAAGAGTTTCAGAGTTTTGATACACTCCTAATTTTCTTAGGATTGTTTAATAAATAATTGAAAATTCATTGCTTTACTCATTTTATGTCAATTTGTAGGTTGGGTCATGTTGGCATAACATGCTCATACTGAGAAAACCTGAACACAAGTCTATCGCTACGAATATCAAAATCAGAAACATAACTTTGTAACAAAACCTAGCATTACGTTATCGCGGCGTGGAAATTGTAATGACATCAGGAATCGTGACAGAACGTATTGTAATACACTTCGTGACACCGCTGACAAAAATAATGAACCCGAAACGGTGTAAACTGAAAACGATACCGATCGTAATTCGCATGTCGACTTGGAATCAGCATATGAACGACACGACAAAGGGCTTGCATAACTTGGTGACACCGACTAACATGCTCAAGAAATGCGCCAAATCGTGCATGCAACTTTTTGGATTAAGAACAATCGACACTTGAGTTTCAATAACTACTTTACCCACAGAATAAACAACGCCATTTTGTCAGTTAAATTGTGATTCTACACTATAATGATGAAAATAATGAACCCGAAACGGTGTATACTGAAAACGATACCGATCGTAATTCGCATGTCGACTTGGAATCGGCATATGAGCGACACGACAAAGGGCTTGCATAACTTGGTGACACCGACTAACATGCTCAAGAAATGCGCCAAATCGTGCATGCAACTTTTTGGATAAAGAACAATCGACGCTTTTGTTTCAATAACTACTTTACCCACAGAATAAACAACGCCATTTTGTCAGTTAAATTGTGATTCTACACTATAATGATGAAAATAATGAACCCGAAACGGTGTATACTGAAAACGATACCGATCGTAATTCGCATGTCGACTCGGAGTCGGCATATGAGCGACACGACAAAGGGCTTGCATAACTTGGTGACACCGACTAACATGCTCAAGAAATGCGCCAAATCGTGCATGCAACTTTTTGGATTAAGAACAATCGACACTTAAGTTTCAATAACTACTTTACCCACAGAATAAACAACGCCATTTTGTCAGTTAAATTGTGATTCTACACTATAATGATGAAAATAATGAACCCGAAACGGTGTATACTGAAAACGATACCGATCGTAATTCGCATGTCGACTTGGAATCAGCATATGAACGACACGACAAAGGGCTTGCATAACTTGGTGACACCGACTAACATGCTCTAGAAATGCCACAAATCGTGCATGCAACTTTTTGGATAAAGAACAATCGACGCTTTTGTTTCAATAACTACTTTACCCACAGAATGAATTAGGCCATTTTTTCAATTAAATTGTGACAGTACACTAGTGATGAAAATTTTCAGGTCGAAGGACATTTCTCAATATTGTATATAGGCAAAATATATCAAGTTTTAAAGATAGAGAATGGTCTCATTTTATTTAATGTGAATAGCCGCTCTAACCTTTGTAGTGTAAATCTCCTTGATTCCGACTAGTACTAACATTTGCATAGCAAAGCAGCCACGCGACCTATTAGAACGAGGTGTCAGTTGAAACTTTAATGACTTCATGGAAAGCGAAAGAGCTAGCAAAAAGCCCCTTGATTATAAAATCGATGGAAACCTTGGAATGTATTTCTAACGAGTTAAAAAAGATATAGTATTCATTTGTAACCTGCTATAGTTTAACCCATCACCGGCCCACTACTGAGAACGGGTCTCTTCTCAAAATGAGAAAGGTTTAGGCTATAGTCTACCACGCTGGCTAATGCGGATTGGCAGACTTCACACACCTTCGAGATCATTTTGGAAAACTCTCAGTCTCAGGCATGCAGGTTTCCTCACGATGCTTTCTCCCCTCCTCATCGTTAAAACTTATTATTTTTCAATGGTTAAAACGCACGTACCTAACTCTGAAAATGAAGAGTTGCGTGTCCGGTATCTAACCTCGGATCTCCCGATTGTTAAGCAGTTATTATCAAAAAAAAGTGCCAATAATTGAAATACAAACGTAAAATAATAATCGAATGAATTGATTGATTCTGACAATAAATCAACTTACTAACCTGCATTTAATTTTAACAAACCATTGAGCATTTTGGCAACGAAAGTGTATATAATTTTGTTCGTGATTCTCACAAATTGTTATAGTTTTGATTTAATCATAGTTTGATGGTAATTTAATGTGTAAAGATGGCGCTGGCATACAGGTCACGTATAAAATTCCCTTTAAAATATCAGATTTAAAAAAACCCGGTATAATGATCAGATAACACCAGAAAACTTATCGTATTATGTTAGTGGGGCAAACAAGTTCTTAATTCGATTCCTAAAGGAGTTGCGAAATTAGTGGGCGTAGTGGCAATTACATAAAAGGAAAACCAGATTAACTGATCCATTAAGCCTTAATAGTTAAGGCTCTCTTAAGTCTACTCTATTCTATTAACTTCATAAAGTTCTCGCGTCTCTCTAACTGCGTCGTATTTCGTTTACGGCAGTTTATTTTGTTTACAGCAGAACCAAAAAAAAAAATTAAGCGCAACCAAGGCGCACAAAATATAAGTGCAAGGGTTATTTTCACCGACACTTTTTGATATCCATCATCTCATCTTTTGCAATTATTTATCGAAGTAAATAATACTAATATTAGATAGTTAATATGCGTGTGTAATAATTTAATGATACCTATTAATTTATTAACCAGCAACCAAACGTGCATAATGATTACAAAACTTTAATGTACGCACTGTCAAAATCATTATAACTCTATTGTAACTTGATTACACGAATAGCCAACAAAACATGACAGGCAATTAAAAACATACTAACTATAATTACAATGCAGTGCTTGAATATTAAATTTTGATCGATCTGACACCAGATTATAATGTCGCCTTGAACCGATTCCTTTGGCGTTCCAATAGTTGTTGGGTATTGCAAAATTGAAACCGCTCGCTAGTGATTCGTCTCGATCAACGAGCAATGTTCCTCTGGAAGGGGAGGTGTTATATACAACGTTTTTCTTTGTCAAAGTACTGGACCATTACGTCAAAAGATGTAATATCATCAAAATTGGGTAATTTTTTTGTGTTTTCTGTTTTCTATGTGTCGCATTGTTTCTGATTTCATTGCATTTACTAACATCAATATATTACAAAGTTTTAATTGTAGATATTTTTCATTGTAGCGACAAATTAACTAGTCAATAGTGAGTATGCTACATATTTTTCATTTTCATTTCACAAAAAATGTAAAAATCCTTACTAAGTGCACTGAGTTTAGCAACAAGGGAATGGTTTAAACACCAAATTATTTTAGATCTAAATGAGTCTAAATTCTAATTTGTTCGTAAAATTCGTTGAAATTCTAGGACTTATGTATTGGAAGGAAAATCACTATGTCCTCTCTTCTGTGTACGCGTGTTGCTTGATTCGCATCGATGTAGCTATTCCGCTACCGATTTGTGTCGGTAATTCAATTACAGAAACACATGTAAATGTCATAGCGCAATGAAACTTGCTAGATAGGCGATAGTCGACAATTTCAAGTGCTCTTGCGTAAAGTTAGAGTGGCCATACACGGGCAGTTCGAAGCAGTCGTGACCCCTTTAAGCAGCGACTGCCTATTACAATCTTAGTACACGAGTAGTTGACAATGTGGCTAACTTTGTTGTACAGACACAACCTTTAACCTAAACTAATTTGACAGGTTAAATCTCTGGTGGGAGGCTTCGGCCATGGCTAGTTACGACCCTACCGTCAAAGCCGTGCCGCCAGTGTGTTGTAATTTAGCGTTCCAGCACAAAACCGCATAGAAACCAAAGGGGTATGGATTTAATCAAAACTGCCATACCCCTTTCATGTTAGCCCGCTTCTATCTTAGACTGCATCATCACTTACCACCAGGGGAAATTGCAGTCAAAGGTTATGTAGTATCTGAATAAAAAAAAACTAGTACTTTTTTTTATTTGTACCAGAAAGTTGTAACAATTTAAATAAAAAGAAAGAAAAAGTGTACTATTTTTTCATAGGGATTTAGACCTGTCATTTTAGTTTAAAGATTGTGTACAACATAATGATCCATAATACTGCTCAAGCAGTTGACAATTACTGCTCAAGCATCCCGTGTAAGGCCGCCCTTACTCTCAGTTCTTCAGTATGTTGGCTAATCGCATTATTTACTCGCACGCTTTTCTTATTTCGATTTATGTTTACATTACGGTTAGGTAACGGCTGTATCATTTTATCTTGTGTTTGTTTTATTATGACTTTATCTTAATTGTCTATTGTTTTGTGTGTGTGTGTTTTTTTTTAATTTACTGTGTTTTTAGGTCAATTGTTGTTTGTTCTTGAAACACCAATATTTGAACCCAATAGAAAAATGTGAGGTTCTTTATTCCACCATAACTTCGATTTGGATGTATGGGGTATCGTTAGAATCCTTACATCATCCTAAGTGACACTATGAATTTTTTGGAAAAAAAATATCAACACGCGACGGCCGCGGCTGTGTGGCGTGTTTTCAAATATGAAAATTTTACTTTTTAGTTCGTTTTTTGGCAGGCTGGTCGTGCTTTTTAATTTTTTTATTACGATTTGTTAAATGATAGTAGGTAACTTTTAATGAATCACTTGTACCTAATGTATTTTTCCTCTCTTTACAGGTAAGGCGAAGTTTCTGGAAGCGTGCGTCAACATGGGTTTGTCTACAATAGCGTCGATTCTGATGTTTTTCTCTAAATATGGAGTATCTGCATCTTTATCTTTTTAATATTGCTAAAAAAGGCCTGAAAATGAATCTTACATTTAAAGACTACATTTTAGTGCACTCTACAAAACCATAGGCTCACGACTGCCTAGGCAGTCAAGATGTTGGGCAGTTCTAAATTAAATTAGGTTTGCCTGTCTTTGCGCCATTGTCACCTTTTCTTATTACATTGGTAGGAAAAGATACGAATACTCTAAAATTTAGTTACGCTCAGAATCGATACCAATATATGTTATTAAAATCAGACGTATAACCTTGTTAAGTATTCCGGAGGGCGCTGGCAATTCATCAGTATGCGCCCGCGCACTCACGGAGGATTTGACGGGTGAATCAAGTCACAACCGTTTTCTTCGTAGTTGGCTCACGTGACGTCACGATTTCGATGTCGCACGCGCTCGCGACAAGTAGTTAAATCGACTATGAAAACTGTTTATGGATTTTTAGGATCGTGGTCTATTATGATGATAATATAGTTTGTACTTTCTAACATTTTTTTTTTTTTTATAAAATTTACTGAGACCCGGTCTTCAGGCTGCGTCCACTAGTCCTCCCACTGCCACTTCAACGTGTTAGCCTTGAGAAAGAGCTAGGTGCGTCGGTCTCACTAGTTCTTTGGCGAATTACTTTGATTCTCACTATTTCGCTTAAAGACTTAAGCCCGCTTGGTGTCTTTGGTTTAGCTACTCTATTGATTTAGAAGTCGTAGTTTATTGGTACGAATACATAGTTACAATCGTGTTCTAGCGACACGGCTAATCCTCAGCTAAACTCGTACCTTGTAAGACGAGACAGCTATATTTTAAGCGATACTTACTAACGACTTAATGGAATGTGCAATAAAACTTAATCTAGTAGTAGAGAATCTCCATAGTCCCGGTCAGTCCCGGTCAAACAAAACGCACGACGGCAGCGACGTGGCTCAATCGAGAGGCTTCGAGCTCGTAAATCGGATATAAAATACTTACTGAATTTTTGTTATGGCCAACCGAACCCAACCAGTGGTATACTAACTTGACGATTCGAAAACACTTAAATAAAACGGTTTTTTTTAAATAAAAGACTCCATTCTATAATTTATTAAAGTAGTTATTACTAAACTGGGCGCGAGTGATTTGTTGATGTCCATTGTGGACTTCCTTCCTTCATCTTTATCTTCATCAGATTTACTTATGTGATGATATCGTTCTGACTAATTATCCCTTAAAAATTGGTTCTGTTTTCCCAGCTCTACCATCATAAAACATATGCGTCGAATTGCGAACTTCCTTCTTTGTAATCTGGGTCAAATCGATCGCGCAACGACGCGTGAAGAGAAATAACGCAGTTTCCAAGTCTGCCATGTACTCATCAGACTCTTATCAAACCAATCAGGCACTTGATAAAATTATCATGTCACCTCTCAAAAATACGACTCGTCAACTAAGCATGACAATCATATTTATACAGTGAAGTTATAACTACGACATTCGCTCAGTTACATTGGCGTTCGTGCCGTCACGCGTCGTGTCTGTCAGAGCCTTATGCTTAGCTGCTTACAATGTAAACACTGGCAATAACCCTGCTCATTAGTTTTATTATTAGTCGTAACTTCCATATTCCGGTTAGGTTGTAAAAAACGAAGGTGGACATAATAATATTTTGTCTCGCTATGATGTTACAAAAGAAAACGTGTTTCGAAACACTTTTCTCACTAGCTTTGCCCCGCGGCTTCTTCAGTGTATCGTTCCAATGTATATGGATAAATCCCTTCATCATCTTCTCAACCCATGGGTCTCCTCTCAGTATGACAAAGATTTAGGCCATAGTCTAGCACACTGGCTAAATCCGGATTAGCAGACTTAACGTACCATTGTTCAGTACATTACGGAAAACTTAATTACTTAAAACGCACATAGCTCCTAAAAGTTCGAAGTGCCCACAAGTGTAGTAGAAGTGTAGTGCGTACATATATAAATATGTATCCCTATCCTAAACTTTGTTTGGAGATCGAACCAGAAATCTTCGAATTATAAAGCTAAAAGTACACCTTTGCACGAGAGAGGTCAACATAGATAAGGAGACAACAAATTTTGATTTCGCACAACGTAATCAATAACTCGATAATGCAGACATCGGCTATAAAATACTGTTGAAATGGACATGAATTATACCTTCTGTAAGCTTAGCTCGAGTTTGCACATTTCGACAACGTTGATCGAATTCGAATATCGAAATACTATAACATCACATAAGATGGTGCTACACTTTGACGTGGTGAACAGTAAATATAAACGGTTGTTTAAACGACGGTTGGGCTGATTACGGTTATCCAAGCGTTGATTATGTAGCTTCTGATGAACTTCACCCTCAATAGTACTCTGACAACGTAACGCAAAGGCGACTCGTCCGCAAATATCAAGGTCGTTGCCTTAATATATGTATTTACGCTGTGGTTACAGTGTATTGATACTCGAAATCTTTCAACGTTGTCGAGATGGGCAAACTCATCGTAAGCCTGCTGTTCTTTTGTCTCTCAGTTCGAGCATTATTCATTAAGATGTATCGGCACTGACGCTAGATGATTCAGTGCAAATAATCAAACGTGCACTTTGATGAATGCTGCGGCTTGGAAAGAGGACGACTGCATTAATTCAACGTCCATGACTCATAAATTCATAATGCAACATACAATGTTTCTATTCTCAGTAAAATCGGTGGTAGATTCACTACAAACAGACAGGTTTCGTATAATATTGGTACCTACCTTCAATAAAAGAGTGGATAGCCATCTTTCTGGGCAGGCGCGTCCGCCTAGGCTGCGTCATCTCCTGTTTGATGTGATTGCGATCAAGCGCAAGCTTTATAGAAAAAAAAAAAGGGTTGACGTTTAAAAAGAACTTGTAAAGATAGCCTATTTCTGCTAGAACTACCGTAATTTGCGAACCAGAAAGAGCTTATAGAATAAAAAGTTTGTGCAGAACAAAACTTTCTTGTGTGCTCCTTCTTGGAACATACGTTAATAAATATCGCATAGAGAAGAGCATAACAAACTACGCAATCTATGGCAACATTCATCATGCCTTTGCATTCAATCGTCGACATTGACTTGAAAGGGACGGAGCAATCCACTAGACTCAGAGAGATTTTATTAAGCGACAGATAGGAAAAAGCAACCGTCATACTCATGGCTCATGAGCTATGTAAAAGAGACCATTCGGCTACTATTACATCCGTCCAAGCCCGTTTAACTTATCAATTTTATTTTATACTTAAGTATTAAAGTCAACCTTATTAAAACATGTAGTCAAAATGAAAATGTGCCTTACTCTACTTACTACTACTAAAACTTACACCTGTAATTTTTACTCACGTAAGTGCCTTACGTAATTAATTGACAGCTTTACAAAGGTATTGTACTGTTTGGAGTGTTTACATTAGTAAAGTTGTAACTACTCTACCTATTTACGTGAGTAAAACTTATAGGTTTATTCGCGGCGTTAGAATAACGCGTGATTCGTAAATGATGTTAAACTTGAAAGAAATTGTACCTACAAAGTGCCACGATTACAGATAACAAGTGCTTACGACATAATAAAACTAGGGCTTTGAAAAGATCGCACTAAAGGGCTATGATAGAATATAGAAAAGCATCTCTATCATTTAGCTGTTCTTTCATGTCTGTTACCAGGCTTTATGGCCAATCGGTCGAACAACCGGAGCATTTAGTTCCTGCCATCGTTTACTACAATCGCTAGATCGCGGTAAGTGCTATGGCAGCGCTATGATAGAATACAGAAAAGCTTCTCTATCACCTGGCTGTTCGTTGATGTCTATTACCAGGCTTTATGGCCAATCGATCGAACAACTGGAGCATTTAGTTCCTGCCATCGTTTACTACAATCGCTAGATCGCAGTATAGCGCTATGACAGCGCTATGATAGAATACAGAAAAGCCTCTCTATCATTTGGCTGTTCGTTGATGTCTGTTACCAGGCTTTATGGCCAATCGGTCAAACAACCGGAGCATTTAGTTCCTGCCATCGTTTACGACAATCGCAAGCCAATCGCCATTGTGTCGCAGCCACGCTGGCCGCTTACATTGTTGAACAATAGAGATGCCGATTGCGAAGCCGCAGACCGGCTTCGTTTTATTGGCTATGGTTCCTTCCACGAGTGTTAATAACGCTTATTTAGTATTGGAATGCGACATCGATAAAGTGACTTGAACATTCTAACTGATATTCGCCACTTCGCCGTGGCTTCGCGATATTTTTTTTTCAATCCCGTTGGATTTTCTCGAAATGCTTTCTTGATGGTCTACGTTACAGAGTACCATACTAGGTTGTCTGTGCAAAATATCAAGTTTCTAAACCAAACCGTTTTAGATTTACCTTTAAAATTTATTATGTCAATGAGTTTCACCTTTATGGGTACTTAGACTATGAGTTAACTTAGACTATGACTTCGTCCGCGTGGCACAAATTTCAAACCCCTATTTTACTCCTCTAGGGGTTGAATTTTTAGAAATCCTTTCTTTGCGGATGTCTATGTCATATTATCAGGCCCAGCCCAAACCGTCCAGTAGTTTGAGCTATGCGTTGTAAGACCAGTTAGTCAGTCAGCTTTTCGTCTTATATTATTTAGTTAGATGAAGATATTGGTTAAAGGTAACAGCGACTCTACCGCTGGTCTAGAAACGTACCAATACGTAATGTTTCACAGTTCGAGTTACACATCCGTGGTCGCAGCTGTAAACGGACACTGTAACGCGATAGTCGACCAACTCTCTCCTGCAGATGGAATGGAAATGCAGAGCGGAACGCTTCCTAGTGTGTTCTGCCTCGAGCTTGTACAGGGTGTTCAGTAAAATGCTCATCGTGAGTTGGTAACTGTGTTGCCTGCGCTTATAGACTAAGCAGCCAACGCAGATTCTAGGCGCGTGGCCGATGGACACCCAAGTCTCGCTTTCGCTGTCGTACAATTGGCGAATCGAACGAATCGGAAGAGTATAAGCAGTAAATTGCTAATCATGAGTTGGTAACTGTGTTGTTTAGGCTCTTATAAACTGAGCAGCGGAGCCAACGCGAATTCTAGGCGCGTGGTCGATGGACACCCAAGTCTCACCTTCGCTGTTGTAGAATTAGCGAAGCGAGCGAATCGGTGGGATATAGAAAGGGGGTTTTCGACAAAGACTTGTGAAGTTGTTTCAGTCGTACTAAGCTTCGGTCAGTTACCAAAACTTGCCGAGAAAAATAATACGGATTTCAAAATTTAGACGTGGGTCGTTACGTCATTTTTAAGAAACGTAACGAAATCAGTGACTTGGTCGGCGTCACCTGTTTCGAAACTAGTGATTTTTGTAACTAGTTTTGTAATTTTTTTTCAGCTTCTGTGATTGTTTACATTAACCTCCACCAACTATACCGTTACACACGAAACGAAAATAGCTTAAATCACTATCTTTGTTTGTAGTTATAGGTACAGTTATATCAATAAATTAACTTCCCTTCATACTTTATTCAGGCTTAGGACTGACTGCATTAAATGTATTTATGGTTGATTAGTGTTTAATAGGAAACTTGTAGGAAACTATGATTTTATAAAATTATTAATGCAGGCGTATTTAGAAGTTGATTTGATTGTATATACAATGATCATTTATATTTACAATTTATTTACAATTTTGATATATTTACAGTTTATTTACACTTTTTCAACGTTTTCACTGTCTGTTTTGGCACTTTTATTTATACACTTTGTTTGTTTGTTTGGCTATTTACACACAGTTTTTAAGTTTTATAATATTACAAGTACAGTACACATTTACATTTTTTCTACACATTTAGTAGTTTTATTATTCTGTTTATTATTTATGTATAAACGAGTTTATGACTCTATCAAAAATCTTTTTGGATCTAGATTAACATTTAAATAAGTTAATTGGGCAACTTTGTATGTCTTCAATTGTGTGCGGCGGTTATTAATCGTGAGACCTGTCTTACTAAATATCCTCTCGCACGGAACTGACGTTGCCATTATGTTGCCATACTTGCGTAGAAGAATGGCAAGGTTGGGATAAATGTGCTGTTTAAGTTGCCACCATTGCAATGGACAGTTAAATTTCCCATTTTCATTGAACGTGGGTAATATGTCCTCTTTTAAATAGGAGTCCACTTCTTTGATGGCACACGACAAAGGTGTGCCTACTTGCTGCTGCTGCGTCCCAACAATATTGTTTAAAATCGTCCATGGTGAAAATTTATCCCTTACTGGGACGGATGCAGAGGTTGAAGTCGATTGTTGTGGTTGTTTTTCTCCATGTCGTCGCCTAATATCCGTTGCCAGTATTTCCTCCAGCACTTTCTTTGCTTTTGCTGCCTCACTTGTGTCTGAGAATACATTGGTTTTGTACCTTGGGTCTAATAATGTACATATCGAGAACGTGCCACTTCTCTCAACACCTTCAAATCTTTTATCCAAGCCTGTCCGAAGTACTGTAATTATATTATTTGTTGTAACAGTAAAGCCTTCCAGGAGCAGTTGGTCACAGGATTCCTTAAGACAGCGTGTCATGACTATAATGGTACTGGCTGTCATATAATCTTCACCACTCATAGCTTTCGTAGCTTCGTCAAAAGGTTTTAAAACCTTGCACAGTTCGTGAAATACTGTCCATTCCTCGAGAGTTAAAATTGGTAAATCTTTTTTAAGAACTGCAACAGTGGCACATATTTGATTTTCCAGTTCTACAAATCGCTGTAACATAGCAAATGTAGAGTTCCACCGGGTTGGTACTTCCTGTATCAAGCGCTTTGGTGTCACGTCCGGCTTTTCCTGTGATTGCGCTTTTAATAATTTTTCTAGCGCTGCTGTACTTGTTTTAAAATGACGGACTATAGTTTTAACTTTGTCCAAAGAAGCTTGGACTGAATTCAAGGCATCTTGCACTATTAAGTTCAACGTATGGCCATAGCAACCATAATGCTTCCACCCTATATCAGCTATGGCTTTTTTGACGTTGGGTGCGTTGTCACTAACAATAAAATTTATTTTATTTGTTAAATTCCACTCGTTGGTCGTTTCGAGCAATGCAGCTTGAATATTCGTACTGCTGTGCGTATCTTTAAACTCTGCACATTTTAGTAAAAATGTTTTAAGAACAAGATCTTTTGTTAGATAGTGCCCTGTAACAGCAATGTAAGCATCATTGACCCGAGACGTCCATAAGTCTGTTGTTAGAGATAGAAATTCAATATTGTTTATTTCTTCTTTTTTTCGTAAAACTGTTTGGTCGTATAATGTAGGAATTAGAATATTAGAGACAGTTTTTCGCGATGGTAAGTCGTATCCAGGTATGTGTCGGGCAAATTTTTTAAAAGCACGTTCCTCTACTAAAGAGAAAGGGTGATAACTATCTATAAATAAATCGGCAAGGTCATTGTCAATTTGTCTTTTTTTAGTCAGTGTTACTTTTTTTTTGCTAATTCCGTACCTATCAATGAGCTGTTGCGCAGCGCGGTATATGGGTATGGTACTTGCAGCAGTGGACGTAGAAGCTGAGGCAGCATCGGAGCTGGACGACGAGGGCTGAGGTTGCACATCGTCTGCGGGTTCCTGCCCACGACTTTGTTCTGGGGTCCTTGCCGTTGATTGCGCGGTACAAAGGCTTGTATACGCATTGAGGTGTTTTCGCCTCAGATGTGTTTTCAAATTCGCAGTTGAAGTTTTGAAGCTATAAACTTCACCACAACTGTTGCATTTCGCTTTTTTTTCGTTATCCAGTTTTTGAAAAAACTCCCACAAAGCACTAGAATTCAATCGAAACATTTTTATTTAGGTATAGTTTACTTAGAGACAATCCACAATTCCACACTAATTATATTTACATAATATCCTAACTATATTTACATAACATCAAAGAAACTTTACATTAAATTTACAAAAAAAGCACCAAAATAACATTTATTAATTTTTAGAAGAAAGTACTCAAAAAAATACAAGTCCAACGACGAACTAAAACCATAAATTTACGAAGCGAAAAATCATAGGTCTATGACTAAGGCCTCCTACGCACTGGCGACCATAGACGCGGCCAGGCCGCCGCGGCTATGGTCGCCGGTGCGTAGGCAAGCGCGACATGTGGACGGCCGAAAAATTTGCAGTCGACTTCCAAGGATGTGTCAAGATGGACGTGCAGAAGATAATCACGCTAACTGTGCTTGTGTATTTACTACGAAAACGAAAACGGAAGATTTCACGTAAAAGACAGTTTTGGGTGCATCCATTACTTTGCGAGAGAAAGACTAAAGGATTATATTATACTTATTTTTTGGATTTAAAAATGTATGAGAAGAGATTCTTTAATTACATGAGAATGTCAACGAATACTTTTAACCTGTTACTGGATACAATAAAACCAAAAATTACTGGAACTGGTAACAACTATCGGAAATGCATTCCAGCAGAAGAAAAATTAGTAATAACAATAAGGTAAGCTTTTTCTTTTTTAAATACAGAATGTTTAAAAAATACGTGATATATTTTAAAGGATGTTTCGGAATGGAGTATTGTGTACAGGAAAAATAAAAATAATGTGATAGGGCCTTTTTTTTTACTTAAACTGCTAAACGGATTTTTTGTAAATTTGAATTATACAAGACTTGATTCTGAATCACCCTAAACCACCACTGTTGCGTTTTTCACAACAACCTGTATAATTCATTGACCAAGGTTTTGCCACTTTAAAAAATTTATGAACTATTGTTCAGTAGTATTCTACTTTACGACTTTGAAAAGGAGAGGAAAAGGGCTTGCTTATAACATGTTTTTAAATATTAAAAAACTGAAGTAGATAATCAAATTATTTGTATTTTCATAACTTAAAAAATGGCAATTGTGAACAATTAATCATTCAAATTGGGAAATAGGTCTATCATTTCTGAATTTTGAGAAATATCAGAATAATGAGTATGAGTATCGCTGTAATTTGAATCATCTGATATCCTGTTGGTAGTAGAATAACCTGAATAACTCGGTCGATGCGGGTCATATTCTTGGTCGTTAAGAGTATTGAAATTACTTGAATAGTTTATGCGCGCTGTTGTAGGTGTACAGTTCGGTTGGTATTTTTCTATAATTTCCATGATTTCCATTTTCGCTTTGGTCTTCATTGCAGCAGGGATTGTTTGAAATCTTTCGAGGAGGGATAAAAGAAACAATCTGTCACAATTTGAATCATTCTGTGTAGTCGCTATGGTCTTATGCAGAACTGAAATTAGAGGGTCTGTATCGGATTCTTCGTTTGGTATTTTTTTCTTCCTTTTTGTTCTAAGCGACTTTGATGCAGACTGTTGAGTCTCAAGATCAGAAGATCTTGCACTTTCATTTTCTTGACTTGCCTCTTCGAGACTATTTTCTGTTGCGTTTGTGTCCAGCACTGATTTCAAAAACAGTAATTGGTTGAAATAGGTGTATTGTGATTTACGTTTTGCAGCAGAACCACTTTTGACATCTTTAAGACGGCGCAGCTCTCTTGTGAAACAGTCTCTAAGGTTTTTCCATCTTTTTTGGAGAGTAATGCCTGTAAATCAATAAATAAATGTAGTACATATTACAAAACTAATATTATGTTTATTAATGTGAATTTTATTTTCAGGTATTTGGCTACTGGGTGTTCTTTATCTCATATAAGTCATGAATACCGTATAGGGCTTCCTACAGTATCGGAAATAGTATTTGATGTTTGTGAAGCAATATGGGAGATATTAAAACCAATTGTGATGCCACAATTGACCAGAGATAAGTGGATTCAAACGGCTGAAGGTTTTCAAAAATACGCCCAATTTCCTAATTGCATCGGAGCCATCGACGGCAAGCACATTAGAGTTATCAAACCACAACATTCGGGATCTCTTTATTACAATTACAAGAATTATTTTTCAATCGTGTTACTTGCAATATGTGATGTAAATTATAAATTTCTTTACGTAGATATTGGAGCATACGGCAAATGCAGTGATTCGTCAATTTACAAAGACTCTGTATTTTATCATAGGCTCTTAAATAATGATCTCGATATTCCGAGCAATAACCCCATCAAAGAAAATGGCCAATCAATGCCGTTCGTTTTAGTGGGTGATGAGGCGTTTTCACTATCGGAACATATGATGCGACCGTATGCTGGGAGAAACTTGAATAATGTAAAGACTAATTTTAATTATCGACTATCCCGTGCCCGCCGCTATATTGAATGTACATTTGGAATATTAGCCAATAAATGGCAGATTCTTCACCGACCCCTAAACGTCAAGAAAGAATTTGCAGTTGTGATTATAAAAGCTCTATGTGTGCTTCATAATTTTGTGCGAGAAAGAGACGGATATGATTTCAAGGACACGTTAACTGTACCAGAGGCTTTATTAGAAATACCTGCATGTTTACCTAATAGAGCAAATAGAACATCAACCGAATATCGAGATATATTCGCAAACTACTTCAGTACCGATGGTCGCTTGCCCTGGCACAATTTGTAAATATATGGGTGCTCGCCGCGAGCCGCCATTGCGCGCCGTAAACAAAATGGCGTCGAACGCACATGCGGTATGAGTAATCTTTTTAAAAAGTTATTCCAATCATTACGAAAACCTGGGAAATTTTAGCAAATAATTGTCAAAACTCATGTGCAAAGCGAAAAATAGTAGAAATAAAATAGTTATACTTTTGACAATTACCTATTTGCTAAAATTTCTTAGATTTTGAATGAACGGAACAACTTTAAAAAAAAATCACTCATGTCACATATACGTGTCGAATGCTACTACAGCACCTGCTGCGTTTATTGTAGTTCATCGCATTATTAATTTACTTAGGCATAATAAAATAAAATACTAACCAAGTTCTGCCTTTTCTTTATCTTCCATGGATTCACCGCCAAATATATCGACCACTTCAAGCCACAACTGCCGCTTAACATCTTTATTGGAGTAATCATTTGATGCTAAATCCCATAAACCTCTTCTATTTTCAACTTCAATTATGAACCTTTCCGTGTCGAAATTGGCCATTGTAAAATAATCACTCTGTAGCTAGCTACACGTCTGGTCGCCGCGGCCGATGCGGTAGCACTGATGAATTTTAATACAGAAGTGATGTTCTCGACGGCCACGATTGGTCGCTGGTCGCGTGGCATCAAATTGGACGCCGCGGCCAACGGTGGCCGCTGGTCGCTGGCCGCTAAGTGCGTAGGGGCTATAGCGATTGCCATATAAAGTCCAGAATTCACTGGCCGCCGCGGCCAGGTCGCGGCGACCATGGTCGCCAGTGCGTAGGAGGCCGAAAACAAACTAAGTTCTTTTATTTTACTTTTCAACAAATTGACGCTCGCTTCCTGGAATCGCAAGCCGTTGAAATTATTTACAAACAGAGATCACTTATTTTATTGTATTTGTCTAATGTCTATAGTCTTACGTATGAAAATTAAACGTACTTAAACTAGTACTGTTACGCTGTTTTGTTTTTTGTTGTATGCCACGGCATGTGCGCGTTCGGATTACTTCGGATTTTCGTGTCACCCGCTCTCGCTTACTCGGAAATCTGATCTGCTATCTCGCTCGACCGGCCGGTAGGCGCGATGCGAAAGAAATGTAACGCATTTACAAAATTACTACTCGAAAGAGAAACTAGTGATTCGGTTATATGCCGCGTATTCATATTATTGTGCGCGTGGTCACTCATGACCCAACCATCCCAGTAACGCATTTACAAAAATCACTACTTTTAATTTGAAGCGAAACTAGTGACTCGGTTACATGCCGCGTAACTAGTTAATGTATCTAGTGACGTGAAATAACGCCCACGTCTATTTCAAATAAAAATAAGTTCTTAAAAAATGTGAAATATCTACTGATTCTTCAAGATCTTTTTCTTCTTAAAATTTCTAATCTAAACTCGTCTTACAGCTCACTAATAGTAACCGGAATGCTATTTTCTGGGCAACCTGTATAACGTACTTTTATTTCTATTGTGTTCGCTATTCGCTTGCATCGCAGTTCAGAGGGCAGTCGCCATTGCGGCGCCCTCTCACAATGCGAGCGAGAGTAGGGTACTCTCTACTCCGTATAGCTTCCGCAGATCGTTATCACGCCCTCTAATCGAGTTCAACTTGTTTTGTTTACGTCCTAACTTCCGAGTTACACGACACGATGTTATTACCCCATTAAAATCCTTTCTTTTTTTTAGCTACTCGTATTTTTAACCCCCGACCCAAAAAGAGGGGTGTTATAAGTTTGACGTGTGTATCTGTGTATCTGTCTGTGGCATCGTAGCGCCTAAACGAATGAACCGATTTTAATTTAGTTTTTTTTGTTTGAAAGGTGGCTTGATCGAGAGTGTTCTTAGCTATAATCCAAAAAAATTGGTTCAGCCGTTTAATAGTTATCAGCTCTTTTCTAGTTTTCTTGTAGAAAAGAAGTTTAGATAACCCTTAGGTTCATAATATTCAAGTGTCAATTGACAAATGTCAAGCTGTCAAGATGGACGTTGCCTAGATATACATAATTATTTATTTGAAAATGATGTTTTGGAAAACTCAGATACTTTGGATCGTAGGCGCGGAATAGTCAAAGAAAATCGGTTCAGCCGTTTGAAAGTTATCAGCTCTTTTCTAGTTACTGTAACCTTCACTGGTCGGGGGTGTTGAAAATTTTTAATTTACACTTGTACGATTAGCACTTACGACTGCCTTGTCCGTGTGAGACAATAATTTATAATCTACTAGCTGATGCCCGCGGCTTCGTCCGCGTGGATATAGGTTTTTTAAAATCCCGTGGGAACTCTTTGATTTTCTGGGATAAAAATAGGCTATATAGTATATATGCTATCTATCTCCATTCCAAATTTCAGCCAAATCCGTCTAGTAGTTTTTGCCCGAAGGAGTTACAAACATACACACATACATTCGCTTTTATGATATTAGTGTGATAAATTAAATAAGAACGGCGAGTCGTTAACACGTCGGTTTTCTATTCAAGAGGTCGGGGGTTAGATCCCAAGCACGCACCTTTGATTTTCCGGGATTATGTGCGTTATAAGCTATAAATATCACTTGCTTAAACGTTGACGGAAAACATCGTGAGGAAAACCTGCATGAGAGTCCCCATAATGTTCTCAAAGGTGTGTAAAGTCTGCCAACCCGCACTTGGTCAGCGTGGCGGGCTATGACCTAAATCCTTTTCATTCTGAGAGAAGAGGAGTTGCAGGGAGCCACTGGATTCAGGCAGCTCAAGACTGTGGCGTGTGGAAATCCCTACGATGTCCAGCTGTCTACATCTATCGGGTGACGATGACGATAATGATGAATAACATTACATTATTACGAGTATTTACGTGCAATTGTCTAATATTTGAATAGTGTTGCCAGTGTTGCCACTGATATAAATTTTATTATGGTCACGCTAGACAATGAAATAATACAATTTTTATCATTATTATCTTAACGTGTGGTAAAGCCACCTACTTACTGACTGTTTAGTTGTTTGCGTATTGTGTCCCCATATTTGGGTTGTTAAACAAGCATTTTGCAACAAGAGCCAACACGAGACACGTATCTGTCGTGGGTGACCATCACCTCGATTGTATCTGTTGTTTTTAGAAAAAGTGGTCAAGTGTGAGTCGGACTGGACTGGAGGGGTTCCGTACTTTTAAATTAAGGCACTTACGTTATGGTGGCCATTTTTATATCTCTTATTTTTTGTTATATTATACTATAGCTGCAATAGAAATACACACTATGTCAAAATTTCATCTTTCTATCTATTACGGTTCATGAGATAAAGCCAGAAAGACAGACGGATGGACAGCGGAGGCGTGGTAATAAGGTCTTGTTGGCACCCTCAAATACGGAACCCTAAAAATAAAACGGATGTCACGTTCGTTGGAGGAGGATTCGCAATATTGCGTCTACTTCTACTAAATCAGATGAAACGATTTGAATTTCTGGTTTTGGTTTGAGGATGATAACATTTTATTATGTTGTTTTTCCAACTAAATTGCGCACGATGTCTACAAGTATTGTGGTAGAGAAAAAGGTATACTTGCCCACTAACTGGATAACAGTTTGTATTTATGTTTTTTTTGCTGTTTTCCTGGGCTATTAAGATTTTTCTCTCGCGGTAGAGTAGCCTACATCACTCTCCAAAAGTCTCAAGAAGGATCATTTCATCGGTGTAAAGGACAGAAACATTTTTGCAAACACACGGACTTTTGAAGTGATAGATGGTGCCCACAACTTCGTTCACTTGGATCTAGGTTTTTATAAACCCAGAGGGGACTCGTTGATTTTCTGAAATAAATAAAATATATGGTATTCCTTAAAAATAGGTAGTAGGTTCCGTAAAAATCACGTAGGAACTCTTTGGGGATAAAAAGTAGCCAATATCGGTCTTCGGGATGCAAGTTTTACCAATGTACTACAAAATCGATATAGCTGATGGACCATAAAAAGATGGATAACAGATGATAAAACATAATAGAGAAAAAGTAATAAGAGGTTTGCTAGACTTACATACTTTCGCATTTATAATATTAGTATGGATTATGACTTGTTTTATTAACCCCCGACCCAAAAAGAGGGGAGTTATAAGTTTGACGTGTGTATCTGTGTATCTGTGTGTCTGTGTATCTGTGTATCTGTGTATCTGTCTGTGGCATCGTAGCGCCTAAACGAATGAACCGATTTTAATTTACTTTTTTTTGTTTGAAAGGTGGCTTGATCGAGAGTGTTCTTAGCTATAATCCAAAAAAAATGGTTCAGCCGTTTAAGAGTTATCAGCTCTTTTCTAGTTTTCTTGTAGAAAAGAAGGTTAGATATCCGTTAGGTTCATAATATTATGTCAATTGACAAATGTCAAGCTGTCAAGATGGACGTTGCCTAGATACATAATTATTTATTTGAAAATGATGTTTTGGAAAACTCAAATACTTTGTCGGGGGTGTTATAAATTTTTAATTTACACTTGTTATATTATTATGGGAGTGTCAAGAATCCGATGTGGCGGTTGCCACACTCTCAGGCGCAAGCAACAATCAACTTCCTAGGCTGACTTCGTAGCCTTCTATTAACCTTCAGAAATGGTATCTAGATGGTATCTATCTGGTTGCAGATGCCCAACTCCACCAAGCGTTCGAATTCGTTCGGATCCATGAGACTCCCATAATATGAATAGATCCGCACTCTATATTACAAGATGAATGCAGTTGCAATATTCATCTGGCTCGTTGCTAAGATTCCGTGATATTTCAAGTCGGGAGCGCCCGCAGCGGTCTTGCATTGCATTAAAAGCACCGACCACCCTGACAGGGTCTGTTACGTTTTCAAATTGCACAGCTATTTATCGGAGACCCTTTCCTACAGACCTATATAGAAACTGACGTCCGTGATTTACGTAAACTAATCAGATGCAATGGTAGAAAATTTGCTTTGCTAGTTAACGGTGTAAGGACTGCTGTTGCTTGGTTTAAGTTACAAAGAAGTAATAACAGTACACTTTGACATGTTTTCTTGTTAACGGCGTAAAATCCTCAGTCGTCTACTACCTAATGGCTAGAATAATAATTTTGCAATGCAATAAATTCACTCAACAAGTAAAATTGCGAGGATCCTAATAATCTATCAATCTATAACAATCTATATCTTCTTATAATAAAACTGTAACTGTTTCTGTACATTTAACTAAACCGACATACTTGACTTGCTACGTACAAAATGGTAAAATGTTATACATTTTCGGAAAAGTCTATAGCCGGAACAATTCTCAGGAATTTCAGCGTAAATTGTAACCCAATGTGAATTCATTCATAGATCCTAATTTTAAACAGTTCGTAGTATTGGATAGTCGCCAATAAACGCGTTTACAAGAAATACTATGTTATCATAGCAATGCCAGAAATATACTGTTGTATTTAGAAATAGAAAATACTATTTTTACTTCACGGATATTTTTAGTGCCGAAAACATTGTTAACAAAGTCATTATCAAGATCGTAACAATTTTGAGGGACAATATGTAACCAGAAGTGAATAACAAAATATGTGCACCCGCATATATTATATGTATATCTGTCGATATACCTACAGATAACTACTACAGAATTATTTTAAATTCATCCAAATCACCCTTACTTGGGTCAATATACCTACTCATAGCAGTAATTGAGTAATTAATAAAATAATAGAAGTTTATTGAAAGCAAGAAAGGTTAATGTAGGTGCGCTAAATATTTTAAGTAAAATACAAAAAAAATGTAAACCACTACTGCATGGTTTCTATACTATTTTTTTTTTCTAAATAGGGCGAAATCCTCACGGATGTCAACAGTCTATTGACATGCCCGACTTCACTGAGGCGTCTAGAGCTGAAACCTTGCAATAGCGATTCACACAATAGTCAGAGTCTGTTGGCATCACCACTCGCACTAAGCATACATCGACTTTGTTCAGACTTTACTTAGACTTAAAACTGATGCAGCTGATTAGACCACTGAGACAGCACTGATAATAAGTAAAATAATTATCCTAAAGAAGCAGTATATATTGAAAATATGGTGGACAAATACAAGAGAATTGTTAAGATTTCTCAATATTGGAGGCTATGCTCTAGTTACGAAACGCGCAGACTTATATTAGCTATTCAAATGGAGGAAAACAATGCCCTCGGTTAGAGAGGTCAGACAGCTCCATGCCAGTATCCGACACTTTAGAATAATCACAATAGCTACCGCACAGATTACTAGTTGAAAGTAATAGTCAGAGATTACTAAAGGAAAACAACAGATGAAAGGTTTTATTTAGTAAGGGAATAAATAAAGGTTTGAACAAACAAGCAAACAAAGAGACAAAGGAAGGAAGGAAGGAAGAGTGTGGTGGCATTCACTAGTGGCTGAACCCTTAAAAAAGTCTAACAATATAAAATTTTAGGCCATCTTTGCACAACCATCGGAACTAATCCAATTCGTTATCCGGCAATACCAATATAGCAAATTAGTCCACGGCCTTGTAATTGTATTCTAATGGCGAATGTAATATTCCATTGTGCGCGTGCGCACACCTTCACCCACCGAGGACACACACTTAGGGTTACCAGATGACATAATTTTTCGTGATTGTCCAGAGTTTTAGCCAACTGCCAGTATTTGGAGCGGTATCAGCATACCAAAATTTAAAATTTGTGAGGGGTTTTTGCAGATCTTTCTAGCGAGAGGTGAATGATGTGGTTATGAAAGGTCCCAGGTTCGATTTTCTGTAGGGGTAATTTGGGAATTTTAAATATCTGAATTGTCTCTGGTTTCGTCTGATGGGAGACTTTGCCCTGGGTAAGTATCGGCGCGGCAGTGTACTCACTAGATTACAATATGGGGTTATTCAAGGGGCGGACCAACAAATCCCTGAAAGGCTGCCAACTCTCTTCGCAAGTGTCCGTAGAAACAAGTGCAGACCTTGACTATGCCTTGCGATATGATAGTAGAAAGGCGAACGTTCCTCCTTGCAGGTTAAAAAGCATACAAAATGTCTTGGGCACAATTACCACGAGGTGAGATCGTAGTCAATGGCTAACTTACAATCAATATCGGAGGGATAGCGATTATCTCGTTGTAGCTATTAAAGTGCGGTGCTATGCTGACAGACATTAAATCAGCGGCTCGATTGAGGAATGACAGCTTCAATGTCACGATCGCAATCATCTCTGATTGGTTGATGCTCGCTTACTATTGGCTACAACGTATTATTTGAACAAGAATACTATAAATTCAGCCAATCACAACGATTGCGATTGTAATAATGATTGGTGCAGTTTTGCCGCAATCGAGGAGGAGTTCTCACATTTGTATCGGGTAACCCTGCACGCAGCGTCACATTCGCGCTTTGACATTTTACAGCTTTATCTAATACCCGCTCTAATATTATCCTGTCAGCATAAATTACAGCGAGCCTTGTCCAATTATGCTGTTACGATGCCTAAAGGTGGTATTGTAATTGGCTATTGTTATATTTTATGCTAAAGGTTAATATATTATTGCCATTAGACAATATTCTCGTTTAGTTGAGCGCTTTATTAGATGAAAAGGAGCTATAGGAATAGAGAAATAGAGCTAGTTGAGTCTATTACAAATCGTTAATGAGGTTGTTCACCTTTATTTGCTTATAATACTATCAGTGCTGCAATGAGCAGTCATACGACTGCTTATTTCAGTTCAGCGTAAATAGTAGCGTCTAAATAGAAAAAAATAACTGGTCGAGAGCTTGTCAAAACTCTTATGGTAGGGTTCCATAATCAAGCTAGTTCCAAAAACTTTGAGGGTTATTATTTCGTTAACACTAGTTATTTTTTTTCCAAAAGTAATCTGACCTCATGATGATGAACCCCTTGAGGACTTTAGTCAAAAAATACTTCGGCTCGCGCTTTTCATGCCTCCTGTAATACAGTTTTTTTTCTCAGGAGGCAGGGCCACAAATACACTGTGTTGGCTGTGACACACATGCATACAGACATTATGGACTGGACGAAACTATAAGGATTTGTTGTTTTATTGCGGATCCCTAAAAATAAAACTTAATGTAACGCCATTATGAATTTGGCACTTTATGCTGAGATAACAGTCACGTGATATTTCACCACTGCCTTTACTCCTCAATTTAACGCTGAAAAGCAGCCTGGCTGTTAGCGCGAAATTAAAACGGAGTTGTACCTACGTTTTTAACCCCCGACCCAAAAAGAGGGGTGTTATAAGTTTGACGTGTGTATCTGTGTGTCTGTGTATCTGTGTATCTGTGTATCTGTGTGTCTGTGTATCTGTGTATCTGTGTATCTGTGTATCTGTCTGTGGCATCGTAGCGCCTAAACGAATGAACCGATTTTAATATATTTTTTTTTGTTTGAAAGGTGGCTTGATCGAGAGTGTTCTTAGCTATAATCCAAAAAAATTGGTGCAGCCGTTTAAGAGTAATCAGCTCTTTTCTAGTTTTCTTGTATAAAAGAAGGTTACATAACCGTTAGGTTCATAATATTATGTCAATTGACAAGTGTCAAGCTGTCAAGATGGACGTTGCCTAGATACATAATATTTATTTTAAAATGATGTTTTGGAAAACTCAGATACTTTGGATCGTAGGCGCGGAATGTTATGTCGAGGGTGTTATAAATTTTTAATTTACACTTGTTATAAGGTTTACTTGTTAAACAAGAAAACCCTTACAGATTGGTCATATCGGCATCCTAAAGTGTCTTTCTTAATAATTTAATTACAGTTTACTGTTTAGTTTTATTATACACATAAGTTGTTTTAATAACCCATAAACGTTGCAATTAGAGAGGAAGGTATAAAGTTTTATCGCACTTTATCTATTGATTATACTTCTTTATTAGCCGTAATGGCGATGCTATGATTTTATAAACACTGTTACTGTTGTAACAGCTTTGATTAGCGAAGTGTGCTGCGTTAATCAACTTGAGAGCTTTTATCAGGGGGCACGGCAGTGCCCCCGCCAAGACGAGCCAAATGGCGGCCGGGGCGCTACGTACCTTTTTCTCGAAGTGTTTCGCCGTATTTTCGACCCGCCATAACTTCGGTCTGGATAACGTTAGAAAGCTGAAATTTTCAATATAAGGTGTCCTCAGCAAATTTACCAAATATACCAAGTATCACATATCTAGCTTTTATGGTTACAGATTTATTGATACCTAAAATACGCCGATTTCGTCCCTCACTGATGATCATCAAAACCTCTACTCAAAACCTCTAAGGTACTTCCCGAAGTCCTAGAAGGCTGAAATTTGGTATGTAGACTAGAAATTGACAACAAACTACGGGAAAATTAAGAAATTGGAAATGCCCCCCCTCTACGCCTCTTATGGGTGAAGCAAATCTGTAAATTCTATCGCTAGAATGCTGATATTTTCAGGATAAGATGTCCTTGGCAGATTTATTAAACGCATTGAGTATCAATTGTCTAGCTTTTATAGTTTCAGATTTATTGACAGTCAAAACTTCTAGTCTGTAATTCTAGGGTACTTCCCGAAGTCCTAGAAGACTGAAATTTGGTGTGTACACTAGAAATTGCATACAAACTACAGGAAAATTAAGAAATTCAAAATTTTCCCCCTCCACTCCCACGTATGGGGGAAGCAAATTATTTGTAAAGTCTATCGCTAGAATGCTGATATTTTCAGGATAATATGTCCTTGACAGACTTATCAAACGTACCAAGTATCAATTCTCTACCTGTTATGGTTTCAGATTTATTGCCATTCAAAACCCCTCTAGTCAAAAGTTCTAAAGTACTTCCCTAAGTCCTAGAAGACTGAAATTTGGTATGTAGGCTAGGGATTTCATTCAAACAACAGGAAAATAAACTTTTCCCAGTCTGTACATTTAAAAAATGTGTTTCCTGAAGTCCTAAAAGACTGAAATTTGATATATCTGCTTTAAAATTGAGTTGCAAGATTCCACCCAAACAAACATAGTTACATACATTGCAAGTGGAATAAAAGCTTTTAAAAAAAGAGGTAACGATAGAGAGCGGGCCATGAAAATGATGTAGGTACCTACAAAAAATAGATCCAAAAAAAAAATCTAGGGCACCTGCCAAAAAGAAATGAAATCCCACCAAAAACATTTCATGTAAAATGTTGCCAAGACTCACAAGTTCATAATGCTTTCACTGTTAAAAAGTTATGAGATCTCTAGTAGAGCCAAGCCCCTAGCTGAGCTTAGAATTGCGCTGCCCATGGGACCTATCCCAAGTCCAAAGTATATAGCTCTTAAATGCTCTTGAGTATATCACATTTATAACAATAAAGAACAAATAACTCTACTTACAAGCTCTGATTTTACAAACCCTAAATCTTAGTTAAAAAAGTACGGCTTGGCCGTTTAATGTTCGTGAAACTATTACATGTCATAACATATTATAATATTAAGGTCATAAGGAATAGTTTGTTCGACAATTACTAATTTATATTATTCTTCATGATTGTCGCACAAGCTATTCCGGGCTTAAATGTCATATCAGATAAAAGTACCACGAACATTAAACGGCCAAGCCGTCCTTTTTTAACCAAGATTTAGGGTTTGTAAAATCAGAGCTTGTAAGTAGAGTTATTTGTTCTTTATTGTTATAAATGTGATATACTCAAGAGCATTTAAGAGCTATATACTTTGGACTTGGGATAGGTCCCATGGGCAGCGCAATTCTAAGCTCAGCTAGGGGCTTGGCTCTACTAGAGATCTCATAACTTTTTAACAGTGAAAGCATTATGAACTTGTGAGTCTTGGCAACATTTTACATGAAATGTTTTTGGTGGGATATGTATGACTAGCTCTCGCTTGCGACTTCATCCACAGAGAGGAGGTAAAAAGTTTCATCGTGCTTTATCGATTATATAGCTATAGCGATTTTACTGGCGGTTTTTCACGGAAAGTGATTTTTAACTGTCGTAGTTACATTCATGTACTACATCAAGTTGGCTGTATCATCACTTTCCAGCAGGCCTGATTGCAGCCAAGCGCTAGCCTATATTATAGAAACTAAATTCGGCCGTTACAGCTGGTATAATATTGTCTGTCTGTGTGTGTATACGACAACGGTCAATCGTTTTAGCGCATCACAGCAATAGATCAGCTTGTAATTGGCCTAATAAGCCGCATCCTGGCGCCAGGCAGCGGCCAACGCATTCGCATCAGCTACCTAACGCTTTTTACTCGTGTTTAAACAACTGCGAGTACCTATATACTAAGTAGTTACATAGCCGCTGTATAAAGAGACATACCCGACTTATTCAATAGCCGAGGTGTAATGTTAATGACCGGCTTCAATGAGTTCTATTTTTCATCAATACACGGAATCGGCAAATTGATGGGACAAATGAATACTTAATGATATCATTATCATCATCATCATCATCATGATCAATCCCATTGTCAGCTCACTGAGCACTAGTCTCTTCTCAGATGGGAAGGATATATTCCACGGGATTTTTACAAAGGGCTTGTAGGCTAGGTGAAATGAGTTTTTTGGTGGTTTTGTCTTTCAATCAACGGATCAACTGATGTTTTCATGATAAAGTGGATGGATAGTGGCATAGGCTACCTACTTTTACCCTCGAAAATCAAAGAGTTCAAATGGGATTTTTAAATGAAACCTAAATTATTTCGGGCCTACTCGCGGGCGTCGGCTAGTGAGGAGTAAAGGTGAAATGGTATCGTGATCTGCGTGCGCGCACGAACGGCGACCCAATTCAACTAAGTGCGCGCCCTGATGAATGGGGATCCATTTAAGAGATAGACGGATAAATAAAATTAATCGCACATCTAGCTAGCAACATACGCCGTACGAGCCGCACGCGATTTCATTTTAATTTCGCAGAAGTGCTACGAATTTAAATGACGCTTTTAGTACATTGTTACATTGAACTAGAGTGAGGGAACTCTCTGATCCTGGATCAGGATCTATCTGAGGATATGGGTGACGTGAAATCAAAGTAAAATAGGAACATTTGACGCCTGCCAGTGACGTCGAAGCCTCGAAATTTTGTTACAGGTCCCTTTACTGTCATGAACTGTAACATTGTGTTAAGAGAATTAATCCTAGTGCGTTCCCCAGCACTGCTCCATACAAACGTAGTTTGATTGTCATTTGAATACCATTACAACTCAACAAAGTTTTGTAGATTCTAAAATATATTGTTACATTTCAGCCAATGTTTTCTAAAATAACAAAATATTTTCAAAATACATCACAAGTTCCTCCAGGTAGGAAACGGCCTTACGCGTTTTTGAAAAATATACACCAGAAGACCCGTAATATCCTCATATCATAAAAGCCATTTTTGAAAATATTTAAATTCACTATATCACTTTATAGCTTGTATTAAAAAGTGGGACAATTCCTTGAGTTTCATCATTTATGCTTTCGTCGTATCCTCTGCTAGCGACAAGACCCTTTCCTATCCTCAGTGGGATCTCGCCGATTGTTTCCAGTCTAGATTCAAGGCGATTATAATGTAAGGGGTACAATTTAAATGCTCACCAAAATAATTTTTAGACTAAATGTAATGCCAGCTTAGTGCGTGTGTTGCTAGATGTGCAATCAGCTTAAGAAAATAGGCGGCTAGATACGGCAACACATGAGCAATGGCGGAGTAACCCCCGACATTCGTTTCAATTTATTATATTAGCCTAGACCAGCTGTAAGTGGCTGCTCCATATAGAGATTTATTGAACAGATTAGTTGGTGGTTTGTTTATCTATCTGCTGGTGGCTGTTTGATCGAAATTACTATTAATTTTCTTTTTATCCGACTTGTATCGGATATATATCTGTTGCCTTCCTTTTCAAGCCGATTTCACTGTCCATGTCTTTAACTAATATAGTATGCAAAAATGTGTCTATCAGTTGCTTCTTTGCGGCGTGATTGAAGGACAAACCATAAAACCGATAAATCAACAAACATGTTTGTTTGGCTTTAAATGGCACAATGATTAAAAATTATTTAAAACTAAAAACTAATTACTAAAAACGTGAGTATTGAAGTTCTTTTAGATATTAAGTAGTTTTACACAAGATTATCTTGTTAGTTATAAGACAAAACAGGCTTGCTCGATAAAAAGTGTCTGAAACTGATGACATTACAAATCAATGTACATACTACAAAAAAAAAATCTCATTAGCATACGTTCGGTAAGTCACGCTTAAAATGACAGCAAAAAGCATAGCTCTATATAAAGCAAAAGTATGCAAAAAATATTCGTATTAAATTCGATTAGCAACAAGATCAATGTCGCCTCGACGGCGCCTACGCCGGCCAGCGTAGACAGAGGATATAATTCTATCTATTTATATTCATAATATAGAAAAGGCCTTGGAGACGAGCTAAAAAAATATTAATGACATAAACAACATTTCCAAAGCTGTTTCCGAAACGCTCTCATTGATTAAATTAGTAAATTTGCCGACTATTCCATTCAAATATGGATTGCATAACATAGTATCTTTTTAGTTTTAATCAAATGCCTAAGACTATCTATAGATCTAAACCTTAGGTTTAGTATCCCTGCAAGTTATCGAAATTGATCACTTCATAACGGTGATAGCTCCTTAGCAGTCTATTAAAGAATTGGTACTATTATAGAACATATTGGTGAGAGAGTAATATCATAAATCAAGAAAAGTAAAGTTTAGTTTTTATTTGTGTCTGATATTTGAAGCCGATTTGACTATTTTAAAGTAGAAAATATAGTCTTTACTCTTCATTAGAATAAAATTTTAATGATAGAAGAGAAAGAGGTATATTGTTGTCTCGCTGACCTATTTCGGACACTCTGGTTCTTCTACTTCGGATCTCCTCAATAAAATTCTGCTTTGATCACGTAGACAAACTCCGAACATAGCTCTCTCCATCGCCCACTGAGTCTGAGCTTTCTTATTAGGCCTATAGTTATGGAACATCGATGTATAGGACTTTAAACGGCCACGCATTAGAAGGCGTTGCGGTGTATACAACTCTTGTCATTTATAGCCATCACAATCGTCAAATTGGTAGTTAGTGCCACTAATTAGGCAGGTCAATGTCGTTCACAGTCATCCTACATGGTAATCACAGGCGAGTAATAAACCATTAGATTTGATTACTGAGTACTGAGTTACTGACTAGTGAATACGAACTAACAAGCAACATATACAAATTATTGTTTGTCTGTTTGTTATCCATGCGTTCGCGCACCGTTAATCCGATTGAGTTGAAACTTTGTACAGTTATTGTTGGCACTTGCTAGCTAGAAGGTTTTGTTGTGTATAGTATTGCACAATAGATGGTATGCGAGTGGGCAGTTGGCACGCATGGGCACTTTTTTATGAATATAAAATTGTAATTGTTCGTTTATTAGATATTTGCATCGATGTATATGGATTAGCCTTTCCTTTACAATTCCGTCCGCAAAAATACGCTTGAAAAAAAGTCAAGAGACTTTTGCAATTTCTCTTGACTTTTTGAGCGCGTTTTTTATCTTCGAAGGGCCCATCCATATACATCGATGGATATTTGATTTTTACACCGTTTGGGATGGAACCTAATTCGAAATTGCATAAGTTTCATGAATCAAACTTTGATAAGGATCGATTTATTAAGTTCTGAAATGTAGCTTCGTCTGTCGTATCCCATACTACTGAACTTATTCATATAAATAAAAACATACTGTTAGTTTGATAAAATTGCCGTAAGACTGCTAATTTAGAATCCTAATGTGATGATAAATGTATTTAGGCTTTTATTTATATTGTTTACCTACTCATTTTCTTGGTATTTTACTATAGTATCAAATTATTCTCATCGTCTAATACCTAATCTCTAATCAAAAGCTTTTAGCAAGAACGGAGATTCATTTAAAATTCAAAATGAAATGCGTTAAGACATTTGAATAAAGTAGGTTTTCCAAGAACATCTGTTTTCTCAGGACCCGTCCTGATTTCTATGGCATCGTAGGTTTCTTTGAGAAATTTTAGGTTTTACATTGCATCATAAAGTAACTTGAAAACTCTAATTTATATCTAGTCGTGACTAGCTTTTTCCTGCAACTTCGGCCGCTTTCATTTAGGTTTTTGAAAGATTACGTTTGAATTTATCAAATTCCTTTATTAATGAGGATAGAGTTTACATACCTGTGCAAAATCTCAAAGTTTCAGGAACCATTTGAGCTGTACGAAGACATTTTATTTAGTTTTATATTCTATTTAAAAAAAAAGTCAATTTTTCGTTTTTGTATGGCTTGCACTGCCAAAAAGGTTTAGATACACTAGATTATGACCTGCTAATTTAATTTAGTCTAACTCTTAAATTAAGGATTGGTCTCCGCTGCGCTCGAGCGAAGACCAATCCTTAATCTAAGGTTGAACATAACAGCAGCATAACAGAATTAGCCACATTGTAGAACAATAAGAGGATTTACTTTAAAAGGTGATTCTTTTAATAAAAAATCTACATGTTGTCCTTGAGTCAAACAGCTGATAGTTACCCTACAATTAACTATGCATGTTGACATCATTTCGATGATTGGATTCGCTCCTTGGTTAGTGTGCCAGTGTCAACGGATATTTGACAAGAGAATTAATAATTTTAATGCAGATTCCGAATCATTCATTATAAAAACTTGGCTGCCATAAAACATTTTTGGCGCGTCCGTCGTACGATGTGTAAAATGAATGTGTCAGTTCGGTTTTGGTCTACTGACATCGATTGATTAGGTGTTGATTAACAGAATAATAACGATTTTGGTGGTAGTACAAATCAAGGAGTTAGGAATAGGGTTATAACTTTGGTACAAATACAATGTTTTTAATGGTCCAAATCTGTTTCATGAGCCTTTTATTATTTAAAATAATTATAACTCCAGCGGCCAACGGTTCTGCGACAGACCTTAAGATCTTGTAATTCTCTTCGAAAGTAGGTACCTAACTGTATAGTAACAAGAGATAATCTTGATTAACACGCATAATATCACATTATTTTTTAATCTGTTTTTTTTGTTGATAAAAATGTGCTTATCATATATTTTCTTTTGTTTCAGGTATTGTATCATTGCTGACATAAAAATGTAGGCTCTTCATCACAGTTCACGACAGTAAGGGAACTTCTAACAAAACGTCGTGGTTACGACGTCACTGGCAGGCGTAATGTCATGTAGCCCTAAAGTAGCCCTATTTTTTTTTTAATTTTACGTCACCATAGCCTTTTTTTTTTTTTTTTTTGTTGACGCTGGGGAATGCATTTACGCATCCCCCCCGGAGGGAGGGTATGTGGGACTCGCCGGCCGAGAGGCGACCGGAATACCCACTAAACCCCAGCGGCGCTACTGCGCGTCGCCTGGCGACTGGGTCACGGGAACGGCCGAAGCAAACAACCGCGACCCAGCCAGCGACGTCTGCCAAGGCAGACCCTCCACCGGGGACCTGCTCGGTCCCCATCGACGCACCTCCGGGACGCACCAACGAAGTGCGTCCCCCGACCTTGGGACGCGCACGTCGCCCGCGTCCCATCCTCCGCTTCATCCACTGTGCCCTCTGCTAGTCAGAGGGACACGCGGAGAAACCTCCCCCCCTGCCAGGTCATTAGCCATAGCCAACAATATCTCCGAAGAGAAATTATTAGCCATGTTACCGGGGCGCACCGGCCCGAACACTGCTCTTCCCCTCGGACGCATCCAAAAGGGACCAGCAGCATCCAGGCACACTGGGAGGTTACCTGGCTGGCGCCCCACGTCACCATAGCCTAATTGACGTAATATTTAATACAATATCGTCGATTCAGGGTCAAACCGGGGGTCACTCTAGTTCACTCTGACTGAAGCTTTTTTTTTTTTTTATTCACTATAGGTAAGCGCTTGACCACAATCACACCTGATGGAAAGTGATGATGTGGTCTAAGATAGCTTGATCTGAACTAACAAGGTTTACCGTAGGCACAAACAGCGACAAAGCTACGAGTAGGTTTGCATCCGACTATGGACGAGTGCAAACCAATGTTCGTCGCTGACTCTACTAAATCGTACTTTTGACATAACAGTTGGCACATAGAGCCAAATATGGCGGGTCCCTTCTCATTTACGCACTATACATGTTTTTTCAAATTTAAATTCCGTTAATTATGCATATCAATGTATGCCAAAGTATGTCAAGACTCGAGAGTACCGTAAAAGTTTTAAGACACAATAAAAGATAGCGGCGGGTCTGTTCTTAATACTACACAAAGTTTAACATAATGTGTAGCGTAATAAATCTTATTTAATATGCAGTTGTCACGAGCAATAAGTCCCCCTTTGAAGATAGATCGCGATTGTATTTATCTGGTCGTGACTCCGGGCTTACTAGTTGCGTATTTCCTGCTTTTCCTACTACTTACCTACATATTTGCTTAACTTCTGTGGTAATATTTGCATTTCTACTTGTAGTTACTAAGGTATTCTAATATTTAGAATGATACTAGCAGTGACTTGACGCACAGTCGACTAGTCGTTCGGCAACTCAGTCGACGGCGACCGTTAGCATCTGTAATTTATATAGAAATCGCCGTGTCATGCGCACGCAGTCGCCGCAACTCCGATCGTATGCAATGGGTCTAAAGCTAAAGCCAGGATAGGCATAGGTTAGGTAGATATAATAATGAGCATTGATCTATTGGAATTAGGGTAAGCAGTTCTTATAAGCCTCATCAATTTGATCAATCAATCATTTTGATGACAAGTTTCTGCTTAGCTACTAATTCACGATTTGAGGTACCCATACTAATTTAAAAAATGTGAAAGTGTGTGCCTATCTGTAATGTCTTTTCAGTTTTCACGCCCCATCCGTTTCCGAGGATCGATTCTGATTAGTATACCTACAGACTACAGAGATATAGGTTTTATCCTGAAGACAGTTTAAAAAGAAATCTAAATCCAAGCGGAAGTCGTGGGCATCATTTAGTATTGAAACAGACTAAGATCACTCATTTAAAAATAATGATTAATTTAATCATCTACGTATCAGTTTCTTCGTGCTATCTATCTTGCTATATTGTCGACTAACAATTACTTGTAAGTTGTAAGTTCATATCAAGTTTCCAAGCATCGCATCGACACAAAATAGTGATTCATCCCGTAAATCTTGATGAATAAACTTTATTAATCGAACGCGGTGCTAAAAACTGGCAATGATTTACACATCAATAAATGTTTTATCATCTTTCAATTCTCATGATCGGTTGGCTGGAAAGTTATTAGGCACAGCCCTTATTTAGGCTCTAAATGATGCCCGCGACTTCGCCCGCGTGGTTTTATATTTTAAATATCCCGTGGGAACTATACGATTTTCCAGCATAAAAATTGCCTATGTCACTTTCTCGCAGGTCGATTCCCGAAACCCTGCATCAATCATTATTACAATCGTAATTGTTATGATTGGCTGAATTTATGGTATTCTTGTCGCAACAATGCATTGTAGCCAATAGCGAGCGAGCGTCAACCAATCAGAGGTGATGGCGGTCGTGATATTGTAGCTGTCATTCTACCGAAATCGTGCCACAGGTTTTTAACGGTTTTTAACTATACCCATGCAAAAATCGCGTCGATCCGTTTCTCCATTGCGTTGTGACGTGATTGAAGGACAAAACAGAAAATCAACAAACAAACACACTTTCGCATTTATAATATGGGTTGTCATAATATGGGTAGTGATTATTACACACACTTAACGCGGAACATTCACGGGGATTGCATCCTGAATATAAATCCACCAATTAGCGGTCGCAGGAACCGAGACGCGACCGTTTGTCTGCCGATGGGTGAAGTTAAATACATTTGAATTTTCGGGGTTCCCTAACTCCTAGGATAATACCATGAAAGATTTTTTTTTTAGGATATCGTAGGAAAAATCGCAATTAACAGACTAATTTGCTGTCTAATTTCTAGGTTTGCCATGTTAACATGCTCTATCTTCATGCTAACATCTTCTATGTAGATTGTAGATCTTTAAAAAAAGCAACCGCCGAGTTTCTTACATGTTCTTCTCGGTAGGAAAGACATTCCGAACCGAGTGGTACTTAGATGCTTTTAACGATTCAAAGTACCTACTTGTAAAAGTTTAATTGAATAAAAATATTTTTATTTATATATTTATCTATATCATAAAATGCAACGTGGAGGCCTACAAAAATGAGCAAGAAATCGAATGGCAACTTATTTAGATAAGTACATATTTTTAAATAAATAAAAATTTGTTGCCTTACAATTTGAAAAAGCTAAGAAATCTCAAAAACATCTTTAATATGTTTAATGTAATCTGTATCCAAATTGACACTTGACAGTTCTAAATCTAGTGCTACGCTCTTCCTCAGGCAGCATTATGAAAGGGACAGCAATATATTTAAACCAGTCAGTTTAGATTTGTACAATAGAATTACTTAATTATACACATTATCTGACTCTATCTAAAATCTACCTAATTAGTGTGCCTGCGTGTACTTGTGAAAAGTGTTACGGAACCCATAAGAGGAGAGTACTTCCTTCACTTGTCCGTGTTTTTATTACAAAGCAACGGTTTCGGCGATTAGATTCACAGCCGGTCCGTGAGTCACCAACTGGCCAGGGTCACTGGACAGAGCGGTTTGCCAAATAATGGACCCCACCCGAATTTGCGAAACTACACAAGCAATTCTGTTCTATATCCCCATCTAATAATAACCATAATAGCCTGCAGGTCGGAAGCTGTTTAGTTGAAAAATCACACCCGAAAACTACTTATGCTAACATAATAAGTGTGAAAAAAAACTACACCCGAATTAAGTATGCAATGAATAAAAAACTTCATTTCATTAAAGGTGATTGCACATTTATGTATACGCACCGTTATCAAAATAGGTTGCAATCTTGAAGTGTGGATATCAGTTTTGACAGCATTCTGTTTTAATGTCCTTCTTAGCTTAAAAGTTATTCTGTTAGGTAACTTTTTTCCTAACATTCTCTAATTCTTGTAAAGCTCTGTTTTTGAGTATCTTGCCCTCTATGATCAGCCTGGGAAACTAGGCATCCTGAGTCCGAAAAATTGAATATATGTAGTTATTTTTATCTATGACGGATTAGTTCTTGTTTTTAGGGCTTTTTGTTATTTCTACTTACTTACATAAGTTTGTTTTGAAAGAAAATGCATGTTGAATCTCTTCTAGTGTTCTTTTTTTTCCTCCAATTATGTTTAAAGCTTATGCAAGGCACTTACCCACAGCTCATTGCTAGCCCGCCATCCCTATGGGGGGCTTGCAGAGTGGTGAGAGACAGAGTGTGGGCCAGCGACTTTTCCAAATTCAAACTGTTTTTTGACTGTTAACTTACTGAATAATATAAATTTGAATTCTGTGATTGAGCTATTTAGGCATCAAACTTATGTGCGGTGCAAACAAATGTGCTTGCACCTTTAACTCCAACAATAACCGTTGAGATCTGTTTGCGCTGACGTTGTATTTGTCTTGAACATTTAAAACTGGTTTCAGTGATGAATTCACTCGCCGAAGTTGAAATTGAAACTGGTAGTTTTTGTTATTTTTATAACTAACTGTTAAGTGTTCAGCAAATACAGGATATGATTGGCTGAGTTTCAATTACATCCATTCACTTTACTTCTTTAGTAATTAATATTGTTTTTTGTGTCCAAGAGGTACGCCGTCCGTAAGGATTATTATTACCAGTCAATCATCAGAATTTAATACTGGAATAGTCCACCAAGCTGGCCAGTTGCGGATTGACAGACTTCACACGCCTTTGAGAACATCTTGTAGAAACTCTCAGGCATACAGGTTTCCTCACGATGTTTTCCTTCACCCTTTGAGTAAGTGAAATGAATTGCTTAAAACGAAACTCATATAACTCCAAAGAGGTGCGTGCCCGGGATCGAACCCCCGACCTCCTCCCGAATAAGAGGCGGACGTCCACGCACATAACTCCAAAAATTTAGAGGTGCGTACCCGGGATCGAATCCCCGAGCTCCCGAATAAGAAGCGGACGTCCTTGTTACTAGGCTATCACGGCACTCTATATTAGGTACTGATATGTAATTATTTATTACTCTGGTCTACTTTTTACGTTTTAGGGTCCGGGCCTCGGGGTCCATACCATAAAATCTAATAAATTAAATCCTTGTTAAATGAGTGCCAAAGGTCCTTTGTTCTGGATGTGACAATACTGTACGTACGGTCTTGCCGGATATGACATGTTCCCAAAAATATCCACAAAAGCGCCAGGCTGTCTGCCCAAAACCCATTGTGCATTGTGTATACTTGTTGTACAGGTCTTTCAGTACCAGTTTAATATAACACCCGTATTTTTGGGAACATTGTATCTAGAGAATGTGTATTGTCATAAAATCAGGTCAAGAGCGAGCCGAATATGCATAGGGTTAGGTTCCGTAACCAATAACCATGCTAGATAATTATGGCTAGAAGCTAAAAATTTTGGCAGTCATTATTTTTAAAATGTAAGCTTTTTTAAAACTCACTTTATAATGGGTTTTAAATACCTACGTATTTAACGCAGAATTGTTCGAGGGAGTTCTTTGCGTCTCTCTCTCTTTATCACGTTCAGGAGGTGCCTTGAAAATTCTTTTCATTTTTTTTCAAAATTTTAATATGCCTCTATGTAACGGTAACAGATTCTATCACTATGCTAAATTTTAACTTATTTGTTTATTAACAGCTATTTTTGTTTATTTCTAAAATGGCTGCGACACATAGACAGACGGACTAAACGAAAGCTGTAAGGATTCCTTGTTTTCCTAAATAACTCTTAAAATCCTCTCTTAGGATTGTAGATTTTTCTTTTATTATCCGACTAGCTGACGCCCGCGACTTCGTCCGCGTGGATTTAGGTTTTTCGAAATCCCGGGAGAACTCTTTGGTTTTCCAGGATAAAAAGTAGCCTATGTGCTAATCCAGGATATTATCTATCTCCATTCCAAATTTCAGCCAAATCCGTCTTGTGGTTTTTGCGTAAAGGAGTAACAAACATACACACACACATACGAGTACAAACTTTCGCCTTTATAATATTATAGTGTGATTCTCTTACTTCGTTTTTTCTTCCTTAGATTTTTTTTCATCATTGGTTAATTATATTATGATAACATAATATTATACACTGGTTAATTACATAAAATAACTCACAGTTCGTTAAAATAACTCGATAGCGAGATACCTATTTCCTTCCTTATTAGACTCATGTTCCATACTTATTAACTACCTGAGTATTTACCTATACCTATGCCCGGTATAAAAGTATTATGCGACCTAGATAGAAGGAAGTCGCCGCAGACATTGCGGGCGCAGTTAGCACTCCAGGCGTTAATTACTCGACCTCTATATGACTCAGACTGGCATGGTTTCCAATTATTCTCTTGCTATTCTCTCTGTCATATTTCATGGCAGTTAGAAAACTTGTAACTAAACTTTGATGCTTCACCTACGCTGGCAGGCGTCAAATGTTACCTACATTTGACGCTAGGTAGGCTGTGGGGTATACAACTAGGTATCTTTAGGGTTCGATCCTTTTTGCAGAACTATGTCCAATGGTCAGTGTAATATTTTGTGTCTCTTCTACCGGCTTTCCTACAAAACCTGTTGGAACATCAGCAATATTCTTCATTTAAAGATTATATTGGTCGTAGAAAAATCAGCTCGACGCAAAGTAAACCTCTCGAAACGTGCACTCAGATAAGATAAAAGCAAAAACCAAGGGAAAAACAAAGCACTATAATATTAGTTCCTTGAGTTGTTCTCCAATATTGATTTTAAAAGTGAAAGGTAAAGTTCTCGGTATTTTATTTTTGCAATACAATGAAGGCTTGGACAGACATAACGCGGCAACGCGCTTCGGGAACTGCGCAGGACGTCACTCTGAACGCGCACGTGTGCAATGTGCTTGATATAAAAATTATCTGCATCATATAAGTTTCCTTAGCTGAATTTTATGTTATAACAATGTAAACAAATTCCAGTGGGAATCAGCGACGCGCTTTGCTTGGTCCTAGACGTTTTGAAGTTTGGTTTTCATTCGAATTGCGAATGATTTGATTGTTAGTTCTCTGTAACGCGTAAAGTGCGACTTTTATGCGTTTTAGGCGAGAAACTCCTGTTCCATTAAGGAAAATCAGATTGTACATGAAACTGTATGAAGTACGTCACGCGACAGACTTTTGCAACGCAGATCCAACGTTTCCAATATCATCATAGATATTCTGGGTGTTTTCTAATATTTGTAATACAAGAAACCGGATACAGGCATAACAAGTGAGCAAGTTGCTCTGCAGGCAATGTGGTGAGCTTTTAACAGTACCTCTTTTGGTTTTTAAAAAAGGTATTGTAATGAAAACGGGAGCCACTTCCATAAAGGCTAATTTAACAATACGAGTTTTGTCATGTTAGCAGCCGCTACAGTACCTTGGTTAAAAATTTAACACATTTAGGCGCGCGTTTACTTAGATATCTTTCGGGTGTGCTGCTGCTATCGCGCGTCGCTCGCTGCCATCTCGCGTTGTGATTGTCCAGGCCTTTTAAAATTTCCATTTTATTTTACCTGTTTCAATGGAGTGAAAAAATGTTCATTTGAATACAGGAAACGAGAATGTGGGTTGATTGAGGCGTTGATGGATGGCCCTCTGTTGCGAAGTCGGTCAAACTATGTGGGTTACGACTTGCGGCCCAGGACCATTGCAACCGAGTACTTAGTACGAGTTCGGACATTCGACAACGTTAATAGACTTCGAGTGCGGAAATTTTATTGTTGCACTAATTTCAATTATTGTGAATGGCTGAATTTATGGTATTCTGGTTGCAAGCATGCATTCTAATCAGAAGTGATTGCAATCGTTACTGTGTCCTGTAGCATTATGGCTATCAAATTAGGGCGCTGAGGAGCTTAGCTAATGGTCTCTGTTTTAAATTCTAGTTCATCCATACATTTACAGATACAGCACAAGCGAAACTTTGTAATATTAAAATTGATAGCAAAAAAAAAAAACGAACTTTGGCTTTATTTTATCTGACGTTTTAGCGAAGTTTACCTATTTTATAGAACCTTTGGTTATAGCATTTCGATTCTCGAAAGCTATCAACGTTGACGAGATTTCCAAAGTCGTACTAAGATTAAGCACTGGGAAATACGACGAGCGTACAAAAGCGCATTGTCGCATATTTGCCGCTACTTTTCCCACGATACAGTATCTCTGCAAGATTAACAATGAATATTCCTCACCATTCTAAACTGCATCTTAAGACTTGAAGTTAAAGTTGGTATTTCAGTGGCGGTAAAATCGTGATTTATGAAGTTTTGGAGGGGTATACATTCAGATGCGATCGCAAGAGAGCATTGTTTTAAGTTGCAGAATGCCATTGCCTCGTTTTTTCACCAACACCAATGGACTCTGTTGACCTTCCTGTAATTGAGATGTACTCTTTCATTGAGATCTTTAACTCTGTCTTCTAACTGTGCAGAATTTGCCGTAGATATCGAATACCAAAAAACCCCTCTCTGTAGCAGAAAATCCTGTAAGAACGACCATATTAATGGTCAATATAACGTCATGATTGAAATAAAATAAAAAAATAGGATTAAAATTATTTAGTTTCCTTGAAGTGTAGGTAAAATACTGTCATAAAAATGATAAATAAAAGGGCCCGATTAGGTTTATAAAAATCCCGTGAGAAATCTTCGATTTCTCGGGACAAAAAGTAGTCTATGTCACTCTTCAGACTCACTCTGCTACCTACCGCTATTACCTTTGATGATGTGATGAGGGTTGCATAGGAAGGTATCATTAACGTTAGATCATTTACATACTTTGTATAAACACAGCACGAACCCAAAATTTCGTTCAGTACGATGCAGTCAAATGTGCATTCAGTTTAATCTTCAAACAGTACAGTAGCTCGCGCTGTCTGGCGCCTGCGAATTTTAAACATACAATAAATCTTAAGTACACACACGATTATAAACTTTAAGATGAACTTATTAAGGTTTAGTATGACCTGATGATGATTAACAGTAGGTTGTCAATCAGCCCACCGTGCAGTATGTAAACAAACGGTGGAGCATCAGTCGACTTCCTTTCTTCTCGGTTCGGCGAAGTTCCCTTCTCGGAACATTAACGTTAGCCGTCCGTGTTATGCTTTAATGCATTTAAATGTTATTTGGTTTGCAATCGATATGTGGGACGGGGTACAAGGTCGTCCCGATACCAATCGTTTAGCGTTTAACAAAGGATAACCTTTATAATATTGAAACGAAGCTGGTAAAAATAATAGCACTAATTGAAACGCGAAATATGATTTTTGAATTTCGAAATGTGGTAAAGAAAAAAATGATACAAAAATTACATCGAAGGTGGCTGGTTTGCTCAAATGCCTGTTTTATTTGCTTGCATTAGGTTTGTTTACATGTGTAAATAAAATAGAATAATAAAATTTTAATATCTCCAGCAATGTGTGTGACTGTAACTGCAATATACATTTACTGGCTAAATAATGGCAAGTGACTTAGAAAGAGTAGCCGCCGAGATTCTTCTCCTTTCGTTAGGGCTTTCCGAATCAGTCGACGATCGAAAAGCACTTTGTACAAGTTTATTAATTATTATTAATAAGAAAAATAATTTAATAAGAAATTTATTAATAAGAAAGCTCTTCTACTTTATCATAAAATCTATGCAAAAACCGGGTACATACCAAGGCAAGGGTAACCTACTACTACCACTACATAGTAAGTCCTATCTATAGTCTAATAACATAATTCCATTGAAAGAAAATCAACATCCTGCAACATAATAAACGTAGCTGCAATACCTAATACTGGTCAAGTGTTTGCACAATTTTTGTATAAGCAATGCCTCCCACGTTCCCACGAAGAATCAAGAAGCCTTAGCGAGGTAAAACGCCCACGACTAACGGCGAGAATGTACCGCCATGCTGCCACAGTTTGCACAATCCTTATCACGTCAGATGATAAGCGCGCAGAGCATACATTGTGAAACTGGGGCGGAGGCAGGCTGATGAGCTGAATGGATGTTACTCCATACTTTACGAGCGAGTTTAGTGAAACTCCAAACAGGTGATACTCATGCATAATATTGAGATCAAACAAATACCTACCGAGAAAGTGTTTTGCATAGTCTAATTCCTATAAGAAAATGTTATGTTTAAACTTTTAACGAATGGATATCTAAAACAAAAAAAAGCCCAAAAGGTTCTCTCTGTAACGTAAGAAAGAATTTTGATATATTATTAATATAGATAAATCTAAAACCACGTGGATGAGATTGCATGCATTATTCAGTAAAAAATAAACAAAACAAGGTCAAAAAAAAGAAGGAATTGAAGAAAATAAAATTATGACCTTAAATGCCAGAGCAATTATTACAAAGTTTACTAGCACGACATAGAAAAAGGTAGAGTAGAATATTATGTAACCAAACAAAATAACATAATGATAACTAATGTATAACACAATTATCATTATGTATCTTTGTGTAAGACAACGTTACGCAATTTAGCAAATACTAAAAACGTCTTGGCCCTATAACCGAGTGAATAAAATGCGTTTGCGCAACGAGTGGGCGATCCGAGCCAGGGATCGTCGCTCTAGATGCGCGGAGACAATGCGCTTGCGACATTGAGCGCAATGCCCACCAAGAGCTCAGCTAAGCTTCTTTAAAAAAAAATAGCGAGCACACGAGCAGGCGGATCATCTGATGTTAAGTGATTACCGCCGCCCATGAACATTTGCAGTAGCAGGGGAACCGCCAATGTGTTGCCGGCCTTTCAAGAATTTGTTGGTCCACCACCACATTGGTAATTAAAAAAAAATACGATAATGGAACAATCCTGTTCTGTTGGTGGTGGCCAATGGTCTGTCAAAAATAACATTTGGCACATCTCACGTTCATAAAAATAACATCGAAGACAATGCAACCATTATTCTTGAGCCAAAGCTACGCGTTCTCATCTATGTTTCTGCAATGATCAGGATACGCCTTTGCTAAGTATTCGGTGGTGGTAATCAGAATCTTGCCCGAAAACCGAGTTTCTATTGATACTATCAATATCGATTTGAAGCTTTTCTATAGGATATCCGTTCATCCATCAGCTTGTATGCTTCCACTCCTAGACGTTGACCTTTCTTATCAACCCACTTCTCGCTACTACCTTGTAGGTCGTCGATTAATTGATAATATCTAGTTTTATTTGCGATGGAAATGAAAATTAGAGAAACTTGGTTGCGAATTGTGATGCGAGTGAAGCTAAACTAGCTTAGCTGGACTATCTTAGCTTCGTCCGCGGAAACAATGCGGTTACAACGTTTACGGGTAAAGCCTTACGCAAGGCGGTCGCTATTCGCAGATCGTGGAAAGCAATCTATGGGCAAGGTTCGCTCGGCACGTTCTGCCTTATGGAACTTATGTTCGTGACTGGAATTTAATAGGTCTTGTTAAAATTTTTGTTCCAACCTTTATGAGAGTGGGAAAAACCGACTAAATAAGTTTTCTGTAGAGCGTACTTTGACTTTGCTCAGAATTGAACAGTCGAAATTCACACAGATTTTTGTCTAAAAGAATTCTATTTTGGTTTAACTCTAAGTAAATATTTGGAGAAAAGGCAAAGTACGCTGTATGAGTCTAACAGAGACCTCCCTGGCTAGTAGGTACTTAAGCGCTATTGATGTTATAAGAGAGAGAGATTTCGGGTTTGATCTGGACCAGGAGCGAAGTAGAACTTACTAATTTCAAGAGTCCCTCTGGTCAGGTAGGAGACCTCAGACGTGGCAAAATACCACTTTATCGGCAAAGAAATACCGCCTGCAAAGATAGACTGCATCGTCACTTGTCACCAAGTGAGATAGACGCCAAGGCCTACTAGTCGTTGAAAAAAAAGAAAAAAATTACGAAGGAGCTTGTAACGTACAAATACAAACCACTTTAAGCCAAAGTCTAGACTATAGAGGCCACGGTAAATGTCGGAATGTGTAAACAAATATACTCACTTAAAAAAAACTGTTTATATTCGAAACTATTGGATTTTTCGATCCGTGCGTCCGTACTCCATAGTGTTACTTCCGGGAAGTGACACCTTAGCATTTAAGTTTATCCGATTAATTTTAATTTAATGTGACATCGACCAATTTATTTTTGTCACGAATGTGGTTAAAGAAACTGATACTCGAATTATAATAATACAGTTAATATAAGAACATATTTTTCCGTTTCTGAAATAACAAAATCTGTTTCTCTTTGGATCTGAACCTTGAGTGTGTTTATAAGAAGAGAAACAGTATCTGTTTAAGTATGGACTGTCAAATGATACAATTTGTAATGGCGGCCACACACTCTCAAGTATTCTTCCAAGTTGCATGATAGCTTGAGGCTTGATTTAATCGCTACTTCATCCAATATGGTCTAGCCCGGGAGGGCCAGACTTTCGTTATTTCATAAAAGCTGAAAGTTTCCCTGCGTATTGTCCTCAACATTGGGAGGAATGATCAGCGACTATACCTTTGTTACGTGTTATCTCCCAAAACCACCATGATTCAAACTTCATAGTCTTAGTAATAGATGCTTGTAATCAAAACTGACATCCCACGCGATCAAGATTACATGATCAAGCCTTCAAGTCTAATGAAAAAACGCACTTTTGAAAAATTATGGCAAACTCCAGGGTCAAATTACTTATCTAATATACATTTAAGACTGCCTGCTTTTCAAACCCAAGTAATTGTTTACTTGAACGCTTACATTTTACTCAACTTATCTACACATCTCTGGTAAGGCAGTGTCTGAAAATTGGTGTTGTTTTATAAAAGAATGCTACAATAAAGAAAAACCAGTGCGGTTCTGTAGGCTTGCTAAGATTTATGCGCCCGCTTCGCTTAATATTTCACATCCGGCACGCACTTTCCCTGCGACGCGTTTGAAAATTGCCGCATCTCCGACCATCCGCGTGCTTTAATAAAAAGATTGCCTCTATTCCGTGATGCTATGCAGTATTTCAACATTTTCTTAGTGTCTCAAGGAAGTATGGTTTGGTAGGTCATATTGGATTTGACTAACAAGATTGGAAAGAGAACCCTACTTTAGCTTCTAAACTAACTGAGACTTAGACGACCGTCTTTCTCTTGAATGATGTTATGCACAACGCTTGTTCTTCATTTTCTCAAAAGAGTCTCTTTCTCTTCTAACAATGACATTAAAAAAATTAAGGTGTCTCTGAAAACTGGTGATTTGGTTTGTTATTAGATCTTTGCTATAGTTCAGTGTGCTAACTGCTATTCCTATGACTTGGGTTTCTCTCTTTCATCTCTTTCAGCCCATATTATTGCCCAAGCAAAAAACATCAAATCAAAAAATATTATTCCACTGTTTTGGAAAAAGATTTCGTTATTTTGCCAGACTCCTTATAGCCATCAATACTGTTACATATAGCCATCTAATAAGTCTGAAAATGTTATTCAACGTTTTTGGAAAGCCGGGCAAAAAGGTTTCGTACTTATACTGTTTGCGCCCTATCATTTGCATTATTTACAAGTCAACAAGCGCTTGTTGACCTCACAAGTCGCAACACAGTAGGTAAAGCCGGAACCGCGAGCAAAAGGCTTCGCACGCTCAAAAAGGGAATAAGCATTGCTTTCGTTTGGAAACAATGGGCCGATGGAAGCCGCCTCGCGGGGCAATGAGCATCGAACTACTCTAATTTGATTCGCCTTTGCGGAAATTTGAGAAAGCCACGATTTGAGCCATTTATTGAAGTTTTAGTGCTCCTATTCCATGTATGGGAGAGATCAAATTTCCAAACAAGTGATGGCGGTGAAAGTGCGAAACAAGAGTCGTACCTACACAGAAACAGAACTGTAAATTGCTAAACTTTGCCCTACTTTATTCTTAGTATTATCTTACCTAATTTACGTTGGTCTTCGCGCAGTTCATTGCTACTGCTAGCTCATCACCTGTGTCCTGTGCAGGTTATATGTACCAAGACTAGCTTATCTACCTCATAATAACTATCTGCATGCCTTTCAGTCCGATCCGTCCAATAAATTGAGCTTTGCGTTGATAGATCAGTCAGTCAGTCAGTCACCTTTTCTTTATATATTTTTAAATTTATCCTGAAGTATTCTGGCTCCCTCGTGTAGTTTTGCTTTCATTGAAAAGTGCGTGATCATTTATAATATCAATTAAATGTTTCCTTGTAGTAAACCTCGGCAAAGATATCAGTCTGGCATTTGAATCGGTGACCTGGATACTCCATGCTTATTTCAACACTGGACCACCATGGGTTTCAACAATGTGTGTAAAAACAAGCTCATTAGTGCTCAGGGTCCACGCAGATCACAGATAGCGTTGTATGAAGAGAATTGTGGTGCCTCGTGGGCTGTTGTCGCCCATGTAGGAGTAGATATACAGGATGTAACCAGAACGCTAGTAAAAACGAAGACAGGTGACAGTACTGATGATTATTGAAAAGATACCATAAAAGAAACTACGAAAAAAATAATTGCATCACTTAAGTATCACAATATATTGAAAATAAAGTATCTGACTGACACTGGAGGTCAACGACCGTTCCGTAAATAGGTCACTCGAAGTCAATGCAGCGTCGCAGGTGGGGTACCTATACCTACCCCGAGTTTTGCACGCTATACAATGCGGTTTTGAAAAATACTAAATCACTAAAACTACAAGATAAGGCAAATGGTTATTCGCATTGGATTTTGTTAAGCCTGTATAATAATAGTGCTTAGTTTTTGCTAGCGTTCTGGTTACATCCTGTATATACCTACCTACAAACTCAATGTATCAGATACGATTTAGTTTGAATAGATTCTTTAGGTATCTCTTTCTTCAGTATTGCGTCGTTTGTCTAGTGATACAAGTATCGAGTGAACCTTAAAAAAAGTTACTCGGTTCTCTGTAAGAAATTCTCAGTAGTGCCCCTGTGTTCCGTACTTTTGTTTAGTATTTTACTATAGTGAATTTTCCTAGCACAAACGGGATTTGACTTTCTTGGATAAAAAATAGCCTGCGTCACACTATGATGGAAACTATCTCTGAACCAAATCTTAAAAGCTGCTTAGCGGATTGGGCGAGAAAAAGGTAGAAAACAGATTGACTTTCGCACGGACGGATTTTTTTATTTATAATATCAGCACCTAGGTTCCCCAACCTCACTCCATGAAGTCCTCGGCAACCTGGGCGGTCTACTTGGCTTCTGGAGCGAGCTTGGATGGCTGGAGTGAAGACTTCGGCAGGGAGGGGCTACACACGCACTACAGACGGAAACGTTTAAGTGCGGAAACCAGCCCAGAGAGAAGAAGAAGAATATCAGCACCTGTAGATACTACCATGTTTCATTTGTAAAATAGAATGACAATGCAACACACTAACACCTACATCATATTTAGACCAATTGGTCTTGTACTTTGGAAAAGGCGTATAAGGTTGCCTCTTAGTAGTGAAACAAAACTGCGTTTACAATGTTGCTAGCGTATAACAAGTTCTCATTAGTAAAGGCCCACAGATTGTCGATAAAGTTGGCAGAAGAACATTACCTCCTTGCGCGATAAGAGTAACAGATGTCTGAGAGTAATGCCAATTTATTGTCTGTGACACGAATTTTATTGTAACTTTTTTTTAAACAGCCTTGCTTGTGTTTGAGTTGACTACAATCATTCAGAGATTTTAGGCAAGCCCAAATACTTGACTAAGCAGATTCTTATCTGCAGCTCTTTTTTTGAAGGAACTCAAGAAAAAATTATATGTACATATTTATATAATGCAAGCCAACTTGTGGTTCTTGTTAAAAGGCAAGAGTCTATCACCGATTCGGAAAGCAGATTGTACTGAGAAGAGCTGGCGAGAAATTCAGCTGCTAGTCTTTTTAAAAGGCAAAACGTTACCTGTTAGGTATGAAGCTGTATCACAATGTAACAAATCATTGTACCTACTATCTTGTGGGCACCTACTAGAAATCATGATCAACCCATCGCCGGCCCACATTGAGCACAGGTTTAATTTCAGAATGAGAAGGGTTTAATCCGCCAAGCTTGCCCAGTGCGAAAAGGCACAGTTTTGTCCATTAGAAAATATAACTTCCCTTAATTTATCACGTGGATATCAAAGTAAAACACGGTACAGTAATTAAAATTTATAAAAATTAAAATACTCAAGTTCTTCAGACATGTCTCCTGGTGTGAGGGTGACTCTATTGAGCGTCTTGTAGTGCAGGGCAAGGTGGAGGGTACCAGAGGGCGAGGAAGGTCGCCTACGCGATGGACCGACTAAATTAAGTCCGCTGTGGGCGGTGCCGTGCACGAGTGTACCAGAATATCGACCAGCAGGGAGAAGTGGCGAATGCTCGTCAGGCGTATAACATCTACGTCCAAAAACGTCACTTCATGATGACCACGACCGCTCTGCCAACAATGTTACGACGAAGAAGAAGAAAAATTAAATACTAAATAGTCTAGTAGTAAACATAGACGCCACTTACCATAGATAAACTGAACAAATTGTACTAAGATCTGAAGGAAACTGATACTGCATCTCATTGGAGACCTTGTAATTAAGACGGGGATATCTTTATCTGAATTATCTATCAAACGTCGCAGCGACTGTCTTGAGATAATCCGTGTCTCTATTCTCTTATCTCTGTAGGTATTATCTATACATACATATATAAAATACTTGCCCTGACTCCTGACTAACTGACTGACTAATCTATCAACGCTCTACCTAAGTCGCTGGGGTTAGAAACTTAATTTTTTGACAGTGAATTCCGTTCATATCGGACGGGGGAAATTTTTGAAAACCAGTGAAAGGATGGAATAAAAAAAAAAAAGTTTTAACCAGTCAAAGTAGAACTATAGTAGGATCGATTGATCGATTGTCTTGTAAAAGTCAATACATTGTACACAATTTTAATGCACAGACTCCAGTAAAGGACCAGTTTGTCACGATAGGACCTTGACTTTTACTTGTCCATAAAAGTAAAATGTTTTTTATTGCACTTGACAATTATCGAAACTGACTTGTGCGACGTTATAAAAGAACTTAACGTTAATGGTTTCTGGCATTTCGGTTATTTATTACTTAATACACTTGCTTAATACAATAATATTAAATAAATAATAATGTAAGTACTACAATGTACGATGATTTATGGTCAATTATTATTTTCATTCTACGAATTATTATTTTAGCATAGCGTATGTAATATGTTAAAAGATATTATTCACAAGGAACTACAAGCTTGATTTGTTAAAATCTGCCAAAACAGACCAATCTGTATGGTATAACGTGCAGCATGCAGTGTGTGGCGCCAGCCCTCCCAAAAAAAAAAACAGGAAAAGCAAGCCACAAAAATCTTCCTGAACACAGTATTAGCATTTTCAGAAGATTCCCTGAGAAGGTTCCGGTGTTGGAGTTTTAATTAAATCAAATTCGGTGATAAATCCGAGTTTGTTTTGTTGTGAACTAGCAAAATACTGTTAAGTATGTCCCTAGATAAAACTACTTAATTCTGAGTTAAGTGCTTATATCCTCATAACTCTGCGAGACAGAACATAAGACTTCAAAGACTTGCAGACCTATTACACACTCTTTGAAGGTAAAACCTCGTATTTGCTTGTACAGAAGGGATGTAAAAAAGTGTTAACTACAGCCACAAGTTCTTCCTGGAAGGGTAATTCTCTATCACACACTTTGACTTCCACCTTAATGTATTGCAGTAGGGTTTAAAGTAGCTTAGCCTATGTAGTAACTTAGTAGGTATGAAGAAATGCTTGTAGGTACATAAACGACATCAAAAATGCCGCGAACACTCAATTAGTGAGTTCCTAGAGATTTCATGTATGTCTCAGGTTGGAAAAAAGTGCATTGAAATGTCGGACGCGGCGTGACCCGGTCACTGCACGGAACCGATACGTGCCGGGTTCTGTGCTAGGTTGTGTGGAATCGCCCACTTAGCTCGTGTTAGATACGGATGGAAAACGGTTCTCGGTATCAGGGCGCGCTGAATCGGATCGTGGTTACTAACATAAGTACCTATTGTACTTAACCGATTTCAAAATCTCTGTTACAGTACTACACATAATATATATACTGTTATATAGGTATGGCTATACATATTGGCTTATGCCCTTTGAACCCCTATTTTACTCCTTCAGGGGTTGAATTTCCAAAGATCTTTTCTAAGCGGATGTCTACGTCATAATAGCTATCGGCATGCCAAAGGGGTTTGGGTAACTTTGTATGGAGCAGTGGTGCCTTTTTTTTATGTTGCGGCCACTGATGGTATTAGTGTTATTTTATAGTACTACTTTAAACATTGTAATGACAACAAATAATATTGCTCTAAGTGACATCGGGGCTGAGATATTTGAATTTGAAAAATTAAACTCGAACCATGAATATCGATTTCAAATTCACTTTCTAACTGAATAATATCTTTAAATATGTAGATATGACAATGAATAGGATCTATAAATATAAAATGATCTTATTTTGAGCTAAAAAGACCAAAGACTTGGAGGACAAAAGACATCAAACGAGCCTCAGAGAACCTCTGAATTCGCGTGGCGCAAGACCTTACCGTGTGGGAGTCCCTACAAGAACCTATATCAAGCAGTGACCTCTATTGGTTGATAATGATGATGATGATGATGATGAGAGCACGCAGTCCCTGTAATCTCCAGGCTATATACCTAAACAAAGTAAATTCTTCTCAAAGAATGATGGGACTGAATTAAAACTTCGAGCATTTGCCCACCGTGCGCTGACCGTAGGTAGACGAACCCTGCGCTGTGATTGGCTGAGCTGTAAGCACGGTGCTCCTCCATTTGTATTTTGGGAGACGTTCTATGGACAGTTCTAAACCACTACACAAAAGCTTGTTAAAGATTTGGCTAGAGATCCCAGAACCAAATTGACCCGACGCTACACCGAAAATGTCCCGGACGTCAGCCTTTATGAGATTAGTATGGCTCTCAAGCAACTCAAGAACAACAAGGCACCAGGTGATGCCGGAATCACAGCAGAACTACTGAAAACGGATGGAAAACCAGTACATAAAGTCTTTCAGCGTTTGTGTAATCCCGCCATTCACGTCGCCATAATGCCAGAGGCGTGGTACAGAAGCGTAGTGGTTCTATTCTTTAAAAAGGGATTGTTGATGAATTATAGACCCATCTCGCTGCTGAGGTATGTCTGTCAGTTTGAAAGTCATCACGAATCGTCTCGCTCGTAGTTTTGATGACTGCCAGCCTACCGAACAAGCCGGATTCTGAATAGGCTTCACAATAGTACAATAGATCACACCCACCCGATACGGCAGGTTATATAGAATGCAGGAAAGAATATATCGAACCATATCCTACGAGGCATCCTGTGTCTTGGCTAGGACCCCACCATGGGACCTGGACGCTATGACACTGGCTAGTGTGTACTAGAGGAGGGTGGAGGCCCTTTACTGGAGGAACAACCGACTCCGATGGAAATATATGGGTGGCAGCGATTAGCGCAGACCAAGCTCCTCTTCTATTGGCAGAGCAGGCTCGAGTCACCCACAGCCGGTCACAAGACAATTGAGGTGATCCGTCCTATCCTTGAGGAGTGGGCGAAGAGGAAGCACGAAGCACTCACGTTCCACCTTGCTCAGGTTCTTACGGGGCACGGGTGTTTTGGGAAATACCTGAGCAAGGTGGTGCGAAGAGAGCCCAGAGAGAATTGCCACCATTGTGGTAGTGCTTTAGACACAGCACAGTATACGCTGACAAAGTGCCCGGCATAGACGCCACGCCAATTGCTGGTGGAAATTATGTCGTGGCTGAATCCATGGTGGACAGTGAGAGGGCTTAGAAAGCGATGGTCTCCTTCAGCGAGGAAGTAATGACGCACAAGGAGGCAGCGGAGAGGATTAGAGAGGAAGCCGAGAACTCTTATTCCATGCGCTGCTGGAGAATCGGGCGCAGGAGAGCTGCGCATGACTGTTGCTTGCCCCCTTGAATAGGACCTACGGGTAATAGGCACGGGGAGTCTATTGCCCACGGGAAAGTAGGTTTTTGAGTTGGAAAACAAGCCCGTGTTTCCGGTGAGTCTTATACTGTGCGTTTGGGATCCCTTTTAGTCCCAGAGCGAGACTTGGGACACCAAAGTGGGTGCCGTTAGCTGGGTTGCAGTTGAATACGTTCATGTCCCTGTGCCCAGTAATAACGACCATGACGGAAAAACGTGGGGTATTAGGCGGTACCACCTCCCCGAGTGCGGTGGTATCCATGAGTATTTCCCTACGTAAAAGAAAAGGGTTATACAGAAGACTGAAGAGCATAATCGACCACTTTGCTTACCGTTTGTGGACTATGAGCCTTCAATTTAGTAGAAACTAGGGCTGTCTTAAGGTCGCTACAGAGACACCGAAACGGCTAATGGTATATCTAAGTGCTGAAGTGTTATATCCAAGTATAGGTGGGTCCATAAATGAACGTGAGGAAGACGAACTAAAATCATGTCTAATGCTCATGTCCCGTCCCATCCAGTAATTGTTAAGAGCCCTGCACTCGAAATTGTACCCCCCTTTTCCCCCTCCCTCCCCTAACTCCGCCACTAAGTGGACAGACAACATCAAACGAGTCACAGGAAGCCACTGGATCCAGATGGCGCAAGATCGTGGCGAGTGGAAGCCCTATCGAGAGACCTATGTCCAGCAGTGGGCATCTATCGGTCGATAGTGATGATGATGACGATGCATTTTGGTGTGGCCATTGCTTGTGAGTCAAAAGAAAGCACTTTTTATTGCTATTAGTGCGAACAATTACAAAAAGACATTGGGTGTAATCAATGGAATTTAACATATTAAAGATGGAATATCTCTGCCCCGATGTGAGTTAGCTATATATGTTACATAATATTTTTTGTTTGTTTTTTGCTGTTCTTTCATAAAATACCAGTTTTATCTGTGGCCGCTATCCTAAAAAAAGGCACCAATTTTACCCAAACCCCTTTCAGTTCGATGCATCCAAGAGTTTGAGCTGTGCGTTGATAGATCAGTCAATCAGTCAGTCAGCTTTTCCTTTTATATATTTAGACTAGCGACCCGCCCCGGCTTCGCACGGGTGGACATTTATTTTTTCTATTTTCCGGGATAAAATATAGCCTATACGAATTCGGAAGAATCCCTCTAAGTAATGGTAAAAGAAATTTTGAAATCGGTCCAGTAGTTTTTGAGCCTATTCAATACAAACATACAAAAATACAAAGGTTTCCTCTTTATAATATTAGTATAGATGGTAAAGGTAAGTAATCGCCTCGTAATGATTAGACGACATATTACGTTACACCCGGTCTCGGCGCCGCTCTCCCTTGAATCGACGATTTGCATACGCCAACGAGCACCATAAAGCATACGCAACAGATATGATTAATGCCGAAGTAATAGACCCATTAGGCCATTACGGAGACACTGGCCGGGCGAGAATGTCGCTACGTCCGCGTACAGCCAGCCTAATTGGTGTTAGGACTAGGGCTTGGAAATCGGACCATTTTTCAGCTCCGGAGTCGGGTTTCGTTGTCAGCAGTTTAAAAGCTTCATTGTAGAAATTGAATGTGATTAAATAATTCATTTAATTTGAATATTTATTGTGCACGTAGTTAGCGCTTTGTCTATGAAGCACAAAATAAAAAAAAAATTAGTTAAAAATTAAAAGGGAGCTTTCATTTTACGCCCTGGTAAAATAAATTTCTCAATCAGATTTTTCTTTTAGATTTTGTTAAATTATGTTTTTAGATAATTTTTATTATTATATTTAATATTTCACATGTACCTATTTAAGAAGAGTTTATACGGTAGAAATAATATGTGATCGCTGAAAAAGGACATCTTTTTTCTAAAGATTTGAAAATTGACACTCCGGTTACGTTCATGGCAACTCCGGTTTTACAAATGAACCTGTAATCTTTCGAAACTCCGGAGTTACACTAAAACTGGAAATCCGGAGTTCAAGTCCTCCGCGTACAGCCAGCCTAATTGATGTTAGGACGACGACCTGTTGCTAAGAGGATTAGTTTAATGTTGAACCGGCAAAAAGTTACAACCGGTTCAGTACTTAATCACTGAACAATCGATGTACACGTATATGTGTAGAGATAGGCCCTTTTATACATTTAGATAGATTTTGGATCAATTTGGATTGGTCCAAAATTGGATCAATTTGGATTGGTCCAAAATTGAGTGATTGATCTATCATCACACAGCTCAAACTATTGGACGGATCGGGTTGAAATTTGGCGTGCAGATAGCTATTATGACTGACAAGTGCAAATTAAAAATTTATAACACCCCCGACAACTGTAGGTAGGTAGAAAACAGTAACTAGAAAAGAGCTGATAACTTTCAAACGGCTGAACTGATTTTCTTGGATTATAGCTAAGAACCTTTCAACCAAAAAAAACTAAATTAAAATCGGTTCATTCGTTTAGGAGCTACGATGCCACAGACAGATACACATTTTTGGGTCGGGGGTTAAAAAGAGGCAGTGGAGACCACAGTCGGGGCTCATTGAAAGCTTTTTAATGAATTTATACTTGTTTGTTGCGTAGGTGCGTATATTATTTTTAAAATATTTAGTTGTTACTCTATTTATCCAGTTTCGACAGGCTATCACTTTACACGAGGCGATTACCATCTGACCTCATCGACCCGGGCCTCAAGATACCACAGCGGTGCTACACTAAACAATTTTGATAAATGAGCCGTGCCATTTCAATGCCGAATCCGTGCGCGAGCGTTCACAATTGAGAGATTAAGACCTTCTATTTTCCCGTGAGAATCGATCGATAGTAATCCACTTATTTGGATTAAGATATTTGACGCCGCGCTGGCGCAACGGGCACATGATTGGCCTCTCAAACTAAAGTTCCTAGTCCCTATTACTGGTTTTACATCTGGAGGAGGTTCATTGAAGCAGACGTTAAAATAATGGGATTCTCATGTCAAGGCAGCAGCCAAAGATAGGGAGACATGGAAAACAACTGCTGTAGCCTCTAAGTTTCACGAAGGAGTAAAAGGACTCCATCATCATCATCAATACAGGTTTTGTATGATAGATGATTACGGCTGTGACTAGTTACCACCCTAAGGTGCCGTGCAGAAACTTATAACCGATTAGTGGAATGTTAAGTTTCTTTCAAGTTAACTCGCTTCCATCTTAGACTACATCTACATTTACAATCAGGTGAGCACTGACAACTCAGTAAAGGACTAACTTGTGATCGATATCAAAAGTTTGAAGGTAAGGTTAGAGTCCTGGATTAAATAAGACGGCTTTATGAATTTTATTCGGAGTGATTTGCCTTTCAACCAAGAGTTCCCCGTCTACGGCAGGAAGGCTTCGGCTGTGGGCTGTGGCTTGTTAACATCCGACCGGCAAAGATGTAGGTATCTAATACACGTAATGAGTATTTTTTTTAATCCGACATTATCGCTAGTAGATAACAGTAAGCTTATTTGGATTAATATTTTTAACAACCTCACAGGCTCGACGGTGCGAATGATTGGCCTTTCGGAAAAGAGATCCAGGTCGGATTACAAGTTAGGTCAATTTAGGGTAATCCTTTCTTAATTGGCTTTAGTTTGGGGCAGTGTGCTCTAGCCAAAGCTACCCTAGATTGATTGATTGTTCTTAATAAACAGTTATAATAAGCCACTCACTTACTGCATAAACTGAATTCATGATTTTTTTTAAGCCCCGTGCGAACTGTTTGATTTTCCGGGGTAAAAAGTAGCCTATGTCACTCTCTAGGTCTTTAACTATACCTATACATGCAAAAAATCATGTCGATCCGTTGGTCCGATACGGCGTGATTGCAGCAACAAACCAATAACCAACAAACTAACAAACAAATCCAATAAACAACTTAATGTATAAGTGATAGTGATTATTATTTTTTCCTTTTTTTTATTCACATACAAGTTAGCCCTTGACTGCAATAACCTGGTGGTAAGTAATAATGCAGTCTAAGATGGAAGCGGGGTAATCTAGTAGGGATATGGCAGTTTTCATTAAACCCATACTCCTTTCTATATATGCCTACATTTTGATACGAATCCTAATCGGCGATCTCTATTGGCGCTGCTATCACACTAATATTATAAATCAGAAAGTTTGTATGTGTGTGTGCGTGTGTGTGTGTATGTTTGTTACTCCTTCACGCAAAAACTACTGGACGGATTTGGCTGAAATTTGGAATGGAGGTAGATAATATCCTGGATTAGCACATAGGCTACTTTTTATCCCGGAAAATCAAAGACTTCCCACGGGATTTCGAAAAACCTAAATCCACGCGGGCGAAGTCGCGGGCATCGGCTAGTTAAGTATATTAAGTTAGTGTTTAAACACAATAGCTGTGCATAATGAGCTTGAATCAGGTCAAGTATAGCGGAAGCGCGGCGACCGCACGCGCCCTATTCAATCTTTATCACTACACTAGCACTAGCACTGCGGCACGCTTCCAGCGGGTTTATTGAAGCCCTGGTCACACACAACGCGTGGCGATGGTTCTAAAGTATAGTGTAGAACTTTAAACACAATGGTACTGATTCTTAATTTTAGAGTATTCGCATCCTCTTCTTACTAACGTAATATGAAAAGGACAGACACAGTTCGACAGTTTTAAAAATTTAGAGCTGTCAAACCTCGTGACTTTAGCTGCCAGACGCGACTCTCTGTCTAAATTTGTAGCGTGCACTAAAATTTAGTCTTTAAATGTAAATGAATTTTACTCCGTCCTTTTTTTAGCAGCATTTAAAAAAATGATGCAGATACTCAGTAGTTTAGAGAAAGACAACAGAATCAGTGCCAATAGTTGTGCATAATAAGCTTGAATCGGGTCAAGTATAGCGGAAGCCTGGCGGACGCACGCGCTTATTCAATCTTTATCACAGCACTAGCACTATGTAAAAAATTTAAAGTAAAATTTAATGTAAAAAGTTTTGTAAAAAATTGTGTCATGTTGAGTATTGAAATATTCAACAAGATCCCTAATAGCATCAAATTGTTGCCTTTGAATAGATTTAGGACTGAGCTATTTAAATGGCTCAACAAGCACAATTTTTATGAACTTAAAGAATTTTTTGACATAAAATAGATAGATATGGACTTTGAGTGATTTTAACCATTGATGTTTCATGCACGAAATTTGCACGCCATTCCATGGCAAATGTGGTGATACCAATATGAATTTGTAAGACCTATTTAACCCGCATTTAAGCAAATAAAATAATTTGATTTGATAATTTGATTTGATTTGATATGCAGCACGATTGCGGCACATTTGCGGCACGTTTGCGGCACGTTTGCGGCACGTTTGCGGCACGTTTATTGAAGCCCTGATTACACACAAAAGTCGGGTAAAAATCAGCAGTTGATCTGCTGAACTATTTACACAGAACAGCTAAGATATAAAATACATATTACAGAGATAATCAAACAAATTGTACCTACTTAAAAATGAAATGGAGACTCTACCCATCACTACTTACCCAAAATATTATAAATGCGAATGTGTTTTGTTTGTTTTTGGTTTGTCCTTCAATCACGCCGCAACGGAGCAACGGACCGGCGTGATTTTTTGCATGGAATAGTTAAAGACCTGGAGAATGATTATAAATGTATATAAGTTACATTTTATCCCCGAAAATCAAAGTTTTCGCTAGTAACAGAGATGCATACAGACCCTTCCGCATTTATAATATTAGAGTGGAATTATAGATTAGAATTAGTTTAGAATTTAAATCCCTCCGCTTCGTATACAAATGATAAGGTTGTTTGAAAGAGCAATAGGCAAAGTAACTTTGTTGCTTATTCCAATATCAGTATGCGAAACAAATTGAATCTGATACACCATTGAAGTTTTAGCTTACCTTTACAATGTAACAGAAGGACACGGGTTGGAAATTACACGAACATTTTACAACAAGATATATGACTAGGATACTACACTATGTTTAATTTTACAAGCTGTACAAATGTTAATATTGCTAGAGTAAAATCAATGATGATAACATAATAATTTTATTGATTACTATAGCTGGTATCGCCGCTTCGTCCGCGTGGATTTAGGTTTTAATGAATCTCGGGGGAACTTTTTTATTTTCCAGAATAACAAGTGTAGATTAAAAATTTATAACACCCCCGACGATCCAAAGTATCTGAGTTTTCCAAAACATCATTTTCAAATAAATAATTATGTATTTAGGCAACGTCCATCTTGACAGCTTGACATTTGTCTATTGACATAATATTATGAACCTAACGGTTATCTAACCTTCTTTTCTACAAGAAAACTAGAAAAGAGCTGATAACTCTTAAACGGCTGAACCAGTTTTTTTAGATTATAGCTAAGAACACTCTCGATCAAGCCACCTTTCAAACGATAAAAACTAAATTAAAATCGGTTCATTCGTTTAGGCGCTACGATGCCACAGACAGATACACAGATACACAGATACACAGATACACAGATACACAGACACACAGATACACAGATACACACGTCAAACTTATAACTCCCCTCTTTTTGGGTCGGGGGTTAAAAAGTAGCCTATGTCACTCTCCAGTACGTAGTGTAGTGATACTTACCATAATTCCATTTATGAGTATTTGTTGCTTGAAATAAACTTCTGTTTTTAACCCCCGACCCAAAAAGAAGGGTGTTATAAGTTTGACGTGTGTGTATCTGCGTATCTGTGTATATGTCTGTGGCATCGTAGCTCCTAAACTAATGACCGATTTTAATTTAGTTTTACTTTGTTTGAAAGGTGGCTTGATCGAGAGTGTTCTTAGCTATAATCCATGAAAATCGTTTCAGCCGTTTGAAAGTTATCAGCTCTTTTCTAGTTATTACTGTAACCTTCACTTGTCGGGGGTGTTATAAATTTTAAATCTACACTTGTATATTTGGTAAATGAATGGTATTATTATCAAATGTTTGTAATTCTACAAATCAATTCAGCGATTGCGTAACCATTTGCTTCGCATTCGGAATACAAAATGTCGAAATTGAATCACGCGCAGTGCCTAAATTCACGCGCGAAATATCACGTTTTGTCGGCGAAAATCTCGGAATCGAAACATTGATTTATCGGCAGTATCGATTACAGGAACAGCCGAAGTATAAAGCAACATCAGGAATACCTATAGGTACCTGTGCCAATTTCCAACAATGTTGCATTTGAAATCGATTGTGAGAATCGAAACACCTTTAGCCCACTCACTATATTCTTAGCCCATAGCAGTGATCTAGATTTAAAGGTTTTTATTAATATACTAGGTTTTTTTTTCAGCTAAGTACTTCGTACACGTGGATTTAGGTTTTTAAAAATCCCGTTTGTAATTCTCAGAAAACTAGCTTGTCGGGCCTACATTACAGAGAAAATCTACATTCAATATCCCAATTATGTATCTATCTACGTATAACTATAAGCTATATTACGGTATATTATGGCTATAAGGTATATTATGGTAGGCATATACCTAAGTAATTCGTTTTAGCTAGACACTTGCCGGATGAATAGGTTTAACAAATACAATAATTTATTAGTGTTCTTTTTTAAATGTTCAACATTCAATGGATAATACCCCTTCAAGCGAAAATCTTATTCTAGAAATGTACCTACTTACCTCCAGTCATATCAGCTTGAAAACCGACCGACGGATGAGATTTCAACCTATGAGCTAACTGATCCTCCATCTAGTAGAGTAAGCTATTGAGAATTTGGTCTCCACAATCTATATTTCGAATATAAGACACATATTTCGTAGCATCGAATAGACGTTGGAGTTCCAAGAGGCTAGAACGGCGACCTCGTACTGGAAAGCGCAGTGTTAGACCTCTTATTGGGTGGATAAACGGTATCAAACGAGGAGCAGTTAACCGCTAGATCCAGGTGGTTCAAGACCTTGGCGTGTGGAAGTCCCTACAATAGACCTATGTCCAGCTTTGGACGTTACGATCTATTTACATTCAGCACAAATTACGTATTTATTGCTACATTAAATTCTACAATTCCGACAAAGGTAAGATAAATGGGCAAGCAATAAAAGTGTATAAACAATCGAGGTAGATAGCCAGAACCTAGAATCGCTGGAATCAAACGGTCAGCCCCGCGTAAACACATTCTGCAATCGAGCTCTGAGCCACAATGGGCGCGTTGGAGCCCCCTTGACGGATTTATGACCGCCTGTTGAATGAAACAATGTAGCTTTCTAACTGAACCTGCTGTTACCCTAAAATCTATGGGGCCGCGTCTGTCTACGACGAGGATATCTAAACGTGATGTAGGTGGCAGATAGGCAAGTCTTTTATCAAGAAAAATGCCATTTGGCTACTTTTCCTCTTGTGATTTTCAGTTAAAAGTTCGAAATTGACGTACAAAGGGACCGTGCCTACAATGGACTAAGCACTCCAGCCACGATAGGTCAGGGATTTTTGAGATTGAGATCAGAGGTTACTTATTCGTTTTTAACAAAAAATAAACAATTACCAAAAAGGATACAATCAATTTACACTAGCTTGCGCAATCACACTAATTAGCGTGGCATTTGTTAAAAGCCGCTGTAAAAAAATCCTTTTGAATTATTAGTTTTTTAAAGAGACCTGAATCATCTCTCCAGTAGGGGTTGGATACTTTCATTATTTTAGTAAGAGGCTAAAATGAATGCGATTTTGTACGAATCTAACTAGTGATACGTACGAACACGCACGAATAATCCCGACCTTACAAGTAGTATGGGAGCGCGCAGTGCGAGTAGTGCGTATTTACACCAGTCTGTACGCTCCTATTCATACGAAAACGAATCCAAAGTGTGGCTTCGCTGACGTCTATAGCCGCTCTACCCTTCGGTAAATTAAGAGGGTAAGGTAGGTAAATCTCTTTGGCCGGCATCCATTATTAGCAAACAAACGGTTTTGTACCGTTGAGAGACGTTTGAAGTTTGAGGCGTATCAAACCCTTAGATCCTGATCACCAGTTGCAATGAGGCCAACCACATTTCTTGACAGGTTAACTATAAACTATTAAGGATAGAATTTAGAGACCCTACGAGCTTCGAGGAAGTCCTAGTGAGTTAATCCAACTACTCGTAACAAGCATATACGAGCTTTACAAATCTTAAGTTGGGTAAGTATATGAGTCCCATGCCATCTGTAATACAAAGTGTATTACAGACTAGCTGATGCCCGCATAATATAAATAACCATATGACCTTAAAATGCGGTAGTTATTTCGAAATTACAGACAGACACTCCAATTTTATTTATTAGTATAGATGAAACTCGTTTACATTTAAGGCATTTCGTGAACAAGCTATTTCCTCGGTAGGATTGATATCCTGCGGACCCAGAGAAGGATCTTGCGCAGCCATCAAAAATCTTGATGGCTCCACTTCTTAAAAGGGTCAGTCTAATCTTTGATATTGTGGAATTATTCTGTTGCACACAATCTCTACACTAAACTAAATTTATTTGCGACCTGGACACTTTAAAAAAATGTCAGTAACGCTGATTTGTTCGAAACAAATTCAAAAATTTAAGTGGAAATTAAACTCATTTAATCACAAGGATTTTATGGAATCTCGTGTTTAATTATTTTAACGTCCACTTACATTTTTGAATTTCTTTCGAACAACCCAGCGTTAGTCCCGTTCTGTAGGGTACAAAAGCTTGTGCAATTCTAATTTAGTATTCCCTTTGTGAGATTTTAGCATCTATCGCTCGGTTTCACCTTTAGACTCCTCGATCTTTGCCAATAGCGTGTGGCAACCATTTGTTCACGTTCCCCGATCGCTGATCGCTCTACTGAGATTTGAAACAATCCGATGTTGAAACCACATTACGACTTGCTTGCTTCGTTGAATGTCACTTGATACCTTTGTTAAGGGACCATTTAGCTGTAGATCAATGTTTTTATGGCAGAAAGGAATTTGGAGAATCTCAATTTGTCCCTATACGTAAGCTGGAAGTTTGTGCATGGTTTTATTATGTACCCAGACATTTCAACTGGACCCGACTAATTTTTATCGCAGCTATTGAGACTAACTAAAACTAATGTAAGTGTTCAATATTGCGAAAAATGCATAATTAATATAGAATAGAATAGATTATTTTTATTAAAGTAAACTTTAACAAGTGCTTTTGAATTATCAAAATAATTTACAGCAATATTATACTTACATTTTGCCAATTTCAAATGCAAATCTGGGCAAATTTTTATTCGTTTAATATAGTGGATTTGAGTCGCGGTTTGATAGAAAACTGTTAAAGTATTTTTACCAATAAATACTAAGATCACTAAGGTAATTGCCAAAATAGTTGCTTTTAAATAAAATAAAATTCTATTCTTATTCAAAATTTATCAACGTCTCTACGTTTCTATTCTGATTTTGCGTAGTCTAACAGATTCTTGTATTACGTACCTACATCTAGCAAACTATCGGGAACTAATCGTGTGTTTCTTTTCCAGGTAAGATGACCGTTGTCCGCTTCCACGAAAGCCTACCGCCTGTGCGATGCTTACAACTCAACTCCCAAGGTTATACAAATAGTAACAAAATAAACAAATCAAATTAATAAAATTAATTTAAAAAAATAAGCACCTTCTAGGCAGGCGAGCCTGCATTTTCCCTATGGTTTGGTGTGATTGCAGTTAAGTACAAGTTTATATTAGGTATAGTTAAAAAAAGATTTTCTTTCTTTCTGTCTTTCTTTCTTTCTTTCTTGCAATATAGGTTTTTTAGATAACTGTGATAGGTATTGTGTGGGTACTCTTATCTGAACCTATAGAGTCTAGTGCAAGTTTTCATAGTTTTGAAAAAAGGTTTTTTTACGTTTAGTTCTTCGTATTATAGAAATGTTTCTTATACATTTACACTGTAAATGTGTGAAATGAACGAACGAATCTATCATTAAATACGAATACGAATAATACGAATCTTGCAATAAATATTAGCAGTACTGTAAAAAACGACTTCAAAACTAAAAGTTTTACTCCATTTTACTCCGATGTTTTAATTACGTGAAAGCTCATGCTGTACAGTCGTTATCAGTTTAACATAGTTGCTTATTAGTATCTTTTCGTCCTTGGCGCCCGATGGCCATACTCCTTGGTATGTTCCTACAATTATTATAGAGTTGAAATCAGATGGATTACTATCCATATATATCTACGGATAAAACACTCGACTGGGAGTTACGAAGTTGGAATAATATTGCCGTGGAGTAAAAACCAGTTGTATATAGGATGGTTGTAGTACCTACCTAAGGGTACCATTGTCAAATGAAATGCTATAATTGTCAGTATTTGTACCACCTCCTTTTAAGGTAAAATTGTGGAATTAACTTGTGGAAACCCTATTTGATTTCTTTTGGTGATCAAATTTAAAGTTAACTGTAACTTATCCGGTTGATATGTAACTGGTTCTAAGTAGTACGCACTACTACTTACTAAAATGGACTAGGATTCAAAGCCACCTTACCAAACCTTTAACAGGGCCGTATATTTAGGTAGAAATTGTACACGGAGCTTCACCTAAAAATCTGGTAAGGGATATTTTCCTGCCAAGATAATATACATATTAACTTTGATGGAACGATCAGGAAACCTTGCGTGGCCTTAGCACCATCTCGCGTTTCATTAAAAATAAAATTCCACTCGTTCAATGTATGTCGGTACAAAAAAACTACGAGGCCCCCTCCTTCAGGGGAGAAGCTATGCGCAACGTTTCCATTTAAATACCGGACCTTGAGTCTAAAAAAGAAATACTTAGCAAAACTACTTTTCATGTTGAGTTTTTCCAAAAATTTCTGATCACCTTTCAAAAAGAGTCAGTAAGAAATTCAAATCTAAAACGCTCAATACCAGGAGGTCTTTAACTGTGTTTTTTTGCCTACTAGGTAATGTATTGACATTGATGGATAACTAGTACCATCTAGGCTAGATGGTTGCATTGCGTGAAGGTTTGTGTCCTATGAGCCAACAACAACAATTTTACAAAGTTTCAGCTCAATCGGATGAATGATGAGCGAATGCATAAATAACAATTGAACAAACACATATCATTATTTTTCATAGATATGTTGCATTGTATCGGTTAATTTTGATATTTCAATATTGTCAATAAACTAATTGGAAGGAATGAAACTAGTTTGGATTTTACACCTTCTAATATCTAAAACTCTAAACCATTGAGCTATTGGAGCTTTCATAGTGAGTCTGTTTTGGATGAGAACATTATGTCTACTTCTACACGTGCAGCTTGTCGAGTTATGTACCAAGTATAATATGCGGTAATTTAATTACTGTGCGCCAATCGTGAAGGACGTATTAATAATGTTAGCGACTCAATTCTGAGAAAACGTATTTCATATAGGTCTATAAATTGTATGTAAGATGAGACGGATTGGGAACGCGGAAGTCATTAGCGCTTTTAATAAATAAAAATGTATTGAAAGGATCTTTTTGCTCGGTAAACAAAGTATATTTAAGTATTTTAAAATTGAACGAGGGTACAAAGCGAATAAAACCAACGGTGTACTGTACTGACTGGCATAGCAACCGCTCCCCGCTGGATCTAGAAATGAGAGATTTTGCATACAAGTAGGCTTTTTCTATAAACCCCTTCCCAAGAAAGGATTTTCAGAAATTCCACAGGTATGCAGGATTCCTCACGATGTATTCCTTCACTATCAAAGCAAGTCATATTATACTTAAAACGCACATAACTCCGAAAAGTTAGAGGTGCGTGACCGGGATCGAACCCTGGACTTCACGACTGGAAGGTCGACGTCTTATTAAACACTAGGAGGTCACCACCGTTTTTTAACACTTGGGTAATTTCATTTTTTAACCCCCGACCCAAAAAGAGGGGTGTTATAAGTTTGACGTGTGTATCTGTGTATATGTGTGTCTGTGTATCTGTGTATCTGTCTGTGGCATCGTAGCGCCTAAACGAATGAACCGATTTTAATTTAGTTTTTTTTGTTTGAAAGGTGGCTTGATCGAGAGTGTTCTTAGCTATAATCCAAAAAAATTGGTTCAGCCGTTTAAAAGTTATGAGCTCTTTTCTAGTTTTCTTGTAGAAAAGAAGGTTAGATAACCCTTAGGTTCATAATATTCAAGTGTCAATTGACAAATGTCAAACTGTCAAGATGGACGTTGCCTAGATACATAATTATTTATTTGAAAATGATGTTTTGGAAAACTCAGATACTTTGGATCGTAGGCGCGAAATAGTCCAAGAAATACGGTTCAGCCGTTTGAAAGTTATCAGCTCTTTTTAACCCCCGACCCAAAAAGAGGGGTGTTATAAGTTTGACGTGTGTATCTGTGTATCTGTGTATCTGTGTATCTGTGTATCTGTGTATCGGTGTATCTGTGTATCGGTGTATCTGTGTATCTGTCTGTGGCATCGTAGCGCCTAAACGAATGAACCGATTTTAATTTAGTTTTTTTTGTTTGAAAGGTGGCTTGATCGAGAGTGTTCTTAGCTATAATCCAAAAAAATTGGTTCAGCCGTTTAAAAGTTATCAGCTATTTTCTAGTTTTCTTGTAGAAAAGAAGGTTAGATAACCCTTAGGTTCATAATATTCAAGTGTCAATTGACAAATGTCAAGCTGTCAAGATGAACGTTGCCTAGATATACATAGTTATTTATTTGAAAATGATTTGTCGGGGGTGTTGAAAATTTTTAATTTACACTTGTCTAGTTACTGTAACCTTCACCTGTCGGGGGTGTTGAAAATTTTAATTTACACTTGTTTAAACAAACAAGTTATTAGCGTAATATTTGACATATCGTCGATTTAGATCAAGCGAGAGTTCCCTCACTCTAGTTCACTCTGGTAATGTCCAGAAACCCTGTACAAAGTCGATAATGCCAGGGCATTTTTAACATTACACCCTGATGACTTGGCCCTGGCCATAACATATGACAGTAGGTACAGGCAATACCAGTAATATATCGGCAGTGTCATACCAGTCCTCTATTTGCATCGCCTGCGCATCTCGGAACGGTATCGTTGCGTGCGCGCTTATGCAACGCGGGCGACGTCCTTGCGGTGCGGGGGGAGGGGCTCGCGGGGCGAAGGCCGAGGCAGGGCGCCGACCCTGTTCGGTAACCACCCCGCTTTTTATGACCTACGTCACTGGTATCACTAGTAGGTATCGCATTTTTTAACACACAAAATGCGGCTTATATTCGTCGTTGTCCTCGTCATCATAAATCGATAGACGTTCATTGCTCGACATAGGTTTCTTGTTGGGACTTCTATATGCCACGGTTTCTCCTAAATCCAGTGGGTGCCAATATTGCGCTTTCCGGTATGAAGACTAACACCTTGAGTCCCCAACAACTACATATATCGGTTCTTCGAACTATGTGCCCCACCAGTTGTCACTTCAGCTTAACAACAAATTGTACTATCATTTACTTTGGTTCTTCTACGAATTTCCTCACTTCTGAGTGACTAAGCTTTCTAATGAGGTTCATAGTTAGCGATCATGTTGGTTCTATATGTGATCAGTGGCAACATGTATTGTTCTAAGATTTTCGTCTACTGACTCCTTTATCCGGTTTATATTAGTGAGTGACAAAAACCGTAGTTCCGACGTATGTCTCTTTCATAGAACCAGTACAGTAGAGTAGAGCTCTCGCGGTCACTGTCACATACCCTGTGTACTGATGCCATGCTTGGTCTATGTGGAGAGTGGTCAGGTCCATGCCACGTCTCCTATTCGCCTCTTCTATAGAAACGGCGCGGTATTTCCATCGTGTGCGGTTACGCAACGCGGGCGACGTCCTTGCTGCGGGGCGGCGCGCGGGGCGAAGGCCGAGCTAGGGCGCCGACCCTGTTCGGTAACCACCCCGCTTTTTATAACCAGCCTCGGAGGCTCGGAACCAGTTCAAGCGAGTCCTGTTTGTAATCACTAGTGTATCGCATTTTTTCTATGCACCTACGGCATACCTTCTACTAAAGACTAAAGGAACTAAATAGAAGGAGCACTCGAGAATACTGAAGCCAGTTATATTCGTATTACATCTAGCCAAACAGGTCTTTCAAACATCTGTCTCCAGCTCACTTGACCATTTTGGATATCGCAGAATGATTGTGGACCGAACAAAAGAATCTAATATTATGTAAATGCATATGCGCCAACTTCTCTGGTTACTATAAAATATGTACTATAAAAATCTTGAAACTGATGCATTTGAAAATTTAGTTTTATGGCCAAAGATAAAAATTTGTACATAGATCTTTCCTCTCGCGTCGATCGTGGATGCCTCAAGATATCACCTCTTTCACAATGTTGTGCCATTTCTCACTGTTGGAGGCTGTACGGACGGTATTGCTGAAGGTTGTGTCGACTGCTTCTCTTATCTGATCAGGCCAACGTCTCGGCCTTCGCCCGTGGGGTCTCTTTTCTCCTAGCTTCAGTAGAAGATGATCATATGTATTGTGATTTCGCAATTTATGCCTATTCATAGTGAGGTAGATCATAAACATCGAGTCTCAAGAAACCGACTGGAGAGTTTCCTTCTGTGCCTACTGATTGATCATAATAGTTAAGCTTGCAAGCGGGTACGTAGTTTTTGAAATCGGCTTCCCATATCCCGTGTTCTGTCTTCGTTTCTCTTCAGTCTGTGCCCAGTACAGATACTAGTAAATCCAGCAAAGCCTATATGCCAGATGCGGTGTAAAGTACATGGTGCAGCTGCAGGAATGCAGACGCCTCAGCGACTACGCTGCTTGTACATTTTAAATATGCAAATGTTAATTACACCTAACTGCTAAATATGCAATTTCAAACACAATTACATCGAATAATTTCTAGTACACTTGATCAGAACGATGTTAAAGTATATGGGCATGTTAATATCTCGGTTCTGGACAAATGCGACTTCTCATAGGTATGAGAAATAGCAATCAATCCACTATGTTGCGGTATACTTTAACATGCTTCCAGTCTAAGTCTAAGAATTTTTCTAAGATTTTCGTACGAAATTTTCCTTTTCCATAAATCAAGAGCTTTTTACATTTTCCTTTTCCGTAAATCACATGATCGTACTTTTTCCTTTGCCGTCGTAAATCGTATGAGAACTTATAAACACCAGTTTAAGAACATATGTTTTCAGAGGGTTTTTCTAGAAAATTCTGGAATGTCCATAGACATACAATTTTCGCTTCGCTCAAAGACTGACAAAGTGAGGGAGCGAGAGTAGTTAGATAAGACACACTGCCGCGAGCGAAAGCGAGATAGCGAAACAAGATGCCGATAAGTCATTGTTTACGTGAGTATCGGTCCTTATGAGTTCGGCCTGTTCCAAGTCGAGGTGATTTTTTGCATTTACTAAATAATTTTACGATTAAAACGTAAAATCTATGTCTTGCCACCATGGTGTCTTGTTCAGTGAGCGAATGTGACGTTACAAAACGTTATAATCCGCGTAAATACACGTTTCACAGGTAATTACTGATTATTTATACTAATTGTTTATAATCATTATTTCATCATTTGTTGTTTGAAAATTAGGCAAAATAGCTATTGGAAGCTTAGATGATAGGTTTCCCTTAAGACTTATCATCAAATTACATTGCTAAATGAAGAATTTTTGGATATTTTGTGTAAAATTTAAAAACGTTTGTTTACGATAGGGATTGACAAAGTAATGACGTCACAAGTATCGATAGTCGATAATCGTGTCTACCGGTAGGTTTGATGTGATAGGTTTCATGTGATGTATGTAAAATACAATATAAAACACTAGGTACTTTCCAATAAAAGAAAAGAACGAAATAAATATTTTCACTAATTTTTATTTTATTTAGCGTGACTTAGATTTCATATACAGGGTTAAGGGTAACCCGTACATTACTGTATTTAAGTGCTTATCGGGGAGGTCATTAGCTATGAATTGAGCGCCATATATACATACTATTTATTTTTATTAACTTGTCACTTAGACATTATATCAGAGTGTTATTGTAATTAATCAAATTAAATTTACTTGCACCCTTTAAAAAAATAAAGGTGGAAAACCAACAAATTCCGGTAATTTATATGAAAATCCCAAAAATTGCTCTATTTCTCAAAAAAAGATTTTTTTAAAACGTCTTTTAATAGTTTTCTATCGAAATATCAATAAAAAATGTTATAAGGGGTTAAAATAACTGTAAGTATCTCAGAATTCATTAATAAATTATTTATATAAAATATTAAAGTCATTTCATTAATAAATAATAATCTGTTACCTAGCTTTAGCTTTGTTACTATTTGTGTATTTGAAATGTATTTGATTTTTTAAGATTATAAGATGCTTTTTACTTCACTTCGTTAAACTAACTCATTAGTGTCCTATGATTTCGCCAGTAAGACTATCGATAATACAAATGCTAAAGTCAGGACAACTCTATTTCACGCACACATTTACGTTTCATTTTTTGTAACACCGTTAATCTGTCACTGTTGGTCTTGTAAGTCTTTGGGAATGTCTGACCAAAACAGCATGGCGGCGGTCTGGCAGCGGTGTATTATTTCTCTAATTATTCTTTTGATTACTTTAACCTTTTATTTCATAACTGTTTTCCAAAATTTCATCAGCCATGATTGTCAAGCGCAGTCTTGAGCCTATCTACGTTAAAAAAAATATTCTTCACCTTCAAAAGAAGAGTGAATAGGCACCTTCTGTACAAGCGCGATCCACCTTATGCTGCATCATTTCTTGCTTGGTGTGGTTGCAGTCAAGCGCAAGCCTATATGTAATATGTAGTTATTAAAAAAATATTCTTTTGAAGTAGCAGTTAGTAGACGGTATGCTTGAAAGTCGCAGCCAGCTCCCTTCACCGTTTTGAAATGTTCCTTTATATGATAAGGGCAGTTCGTGACTGAGGCAATGGCGAAATCACACGACGCGAAAGCTCGTGGTAGTTGGAACACACGAATAACGAACGTTTAGTTTCGAAAAACTATTAAATTGTGGCGAAATATTGTTACTAATATTATGAAGTTGTAATGGTTTGTTTTAATTCCTTCATATTTCATATTTGTGCGCAGACATACTGCCTGGTGGTTTTCCAAATTAGCCCGCTGCCACCTTAGATTGCATCATCACTTCTGGTGAGATCGTAGTTAAGGACTAACTTGTGATCGAATAAAAAAAAGTTCAGTACCCTTCGAAGGGTTTACCTTTTCTCGTTGCTTAAAAGTCAGCTTACAGTTATCACTAATTCTAAAGTAGGCAAAAAAATGCAGCTTAGATATACGGGTAGAACTAATATTTTAGATGCAAAAGTGTGTTTTTTATTGGTTTGTCCTTCAATCACTCTGCATCGAAACAACAGATTGATGTGACTTGCATGGGATACATTTAAAGACCTGCAGAGTGACATGGGCTATTTTTACTACCCGGAAAATCAACAATTTCCAAATAACCTAATTCCACGTGGATGTAATCGCGGATGTTATATTATGTAAACTAAATTGTCATCGAATTAAAAGCTTACAATGGTAGATGGGTATAAAGTAATTCAGTAGAAAGCCAACAGAACAACTGCGTCCTGAATCATATAAATTCGCCGGCAACCGCGTCCGCGGCCGTTTGGCGCCGCAATAAACATCGCCAGATAGAGCTCGCACTATCTGTATCTAGCAGCTAGCTCGCTTTGTTTGAGTTACTTCTACGCCTTATTGTTTGGATATCGGTGTGGATTAGAATTACGATTGTACCCGTGTACGCGCAGCCTTACAGCTACCATTTGAATTTAGATTCGGTTAGGTTTGTGTTCCATCGACTATCGCATAGAATAGAGCTCGGATAGAGCTCACACTATATGGTATCTATAGTGCGTTTCATCGGATAGTACCTATGCCGTTATGTTGGCTCCCCTGTCTGTCCAAGTCATTGGCGTCATATTTGCATAAGAAGACGCAGATTTTGTTTATTAACCCCCGACCCAAAAAGAGGGGTGTTATAAGTTTGACGTGTGTATCTGTGTATCTGTGTGTCTGTGTATCTGTGTATCTGTGTATCTGTGTATCTGTCTGTGGCATCGTAGCGCCTAAACGAATGAACCGATTTTAATTTACTTTTTTTTTGTTTGAAAGGTGGCTTGATCGAGAGTGTTCTTAGCTATAATCCAAAAAAATTGGTGCAGCCGTTTAAGAGTTATCAGCTCTTTTCTAGTTTTCTTGTAGAAAAGAAGGTTACATAACCGTTAGGTTCATAATATTATGTCAATTGACAAAATATGTCAAGCTGTCAAGATGGACGTTGCCTTGATACATAATTATTTATTTGAAAATGATGTTTTGGAAAACTCAGATACTTTGTCGGGGGTGTTATAAATTTTTAATTTACACTTGTTTTCATTTGATTTTCCTGAATGAATGAAATGAAAATAAACAAAATCTGCGTCTTCTCATGCCAATATGGTGCCAATGACCACCCAACAGACAGGGGAGCCAATATAACGCCATAGGTACTATCCGATGAAACACACTATAGCAGCTAGTTCGCTTCATTTGAGTTACTTCTTTGCCTTATTATTCGGATAGAATCACGATTGTATAGTCCGTTCATATTGACTTTCATGGCGCCATTTTAACTCTATGGGTCGACTGTCATTTTGACACCTAAAGTTACAAGTGTAAATTGAAAAATAACACCCCCGACAAGTGAAGGTTACAGTAACTAGAAAAGAGCTGATAACTTTCAAACGGCTGAACCGATTTTCTTGGATCATAGCTAAGAACACTCTCGATCAAGCCACCTTTCAAACAAAAAAACTAAATTAAAATCGGTTCATTAGTTTAGGCGCTACGGTGCCACAGACAGATACACAGATACACACGTCAAACTTATACCACCCCTCTTTTTGGGTCGAGGGTTAAAAATGGCGTGTGAGAAGTCATTTTTTACACATTTCGCGCATTCACGCAGTCTTACAGCTAACCATTTGAATTTAATTTCAGTTGGGGTTGTGTTCTGTCGCATAGAATAGAGTACAGATATATAGTGTCAGTATCTGGCTACAAGTTGAAGCGTTGATATCACGACTGTACACAGTTTCGGTTAAGTATGTTCGCGTTCCTTGTACCCACGAAGGTACACATACGAGTATATTTTCATTAGGGCTTGTTACTCTCTACAGTTTATTCAAATAGCGTCCACGGCTCATTGTTCCGCCGGTGCCGGTGTATCGCTGCGGATTTGAATTGCGTAAATGCGATCCTTCGTGTCGGTGCAGCTTAATAGCCGCCATTTGAATTTATGAATACTAGATGTCCACGGTTTGTTTTGTACTTCTATCGTTTCAACTTCACTTTTTTGGGTTCCGTGCCTCGAAAGGAAAAACGGAACTCTTATAGGACCACTTTGTTGTCTGTCTGTCAGTTCGTCCGTCCATCCTTCCGTTCGTCTGTCAGGTTTGTCATTTATTTTCATGCATAATAGTTCAAATCCTCGAGTACGGAACCCTCGGTGCGCGAGGCCTATTCGCACTTGACCGATTTTTTAAAATTTATCACACTTTTCAGTCATCTCATCATCGTCTTACTCCACGCCGAGTACGGTTATCTTCTCCGCCTAAGAAAGGTTTATTTAGGCCATGTCCACCACGCTAGCCAAGTGTGGATTGGCAGACTTCACCTGTGAGAACATTATGGAGAGCTCTCGAACATGCAGATTTCCTCACAATGTTTTCCTTCACCTTCACACATTAACTCTGAAAAGAGGTGCGTGCCCAGAATCAAACCTCCGAATAGAAGGCTGAATTTATTATTGAGAGCTGAATATAATATTTTTGAGACTTTTCACACGCTTCTCGATTTCATCACAGTCCGGCAGCCCGGCTCCATCATCCATCATCGCGGATTAAGTAATGCACTCAGAAACGTGTAAAGTGGCGAACTCTAGTGTTATTTAACATCCGTTTTATTAATTTGAGTTGAAGATTTATGGTGATTGCCAACGACAGTGTTAACACAACCATAAACATAATTTTACTAAGTAGAATAGGATAGAAACATTTTAATCAAAAAAATAATACTAGTAGGTACTTTTGATCGTGAAATACATCTATGTACAGTCAGCAACAAAACTAGGTCTGCACCCGTCCATAGTCGCTTGTACTGGCGGGTGCAAACCTTTGTTGCTGACGGTACCACTGGTTCGGAATGTTTTCCTACCGAGAGAAACCAGCACGAAACTCAACGGTTGAACTTTTCAAAGATTTGAATATCATGCCATGAATAGGTACAAGTACATAATGGCAAACCTGCGCATTGCTGGAGCGAGCTGAAAGTCAAATCCACGCTCTTTTATCATTTACATAATCATCAATTGTGTGATATCCTTTTTTCAGGAGCATACTTTTAATAGATTTTTTAACTTGTGTGAAGCGTTCGAGATAACTGCTAATAGTGGCAGGGCCGCGGTAGCAGCCAGGCTGATAAATTCTCAAGTACGGAGCTACTAAATTAATATTCAGTACTGCCTTGAATTAAAATACATGTCTTAAATTTCGGCACTGGTGTAAAACGTGACCTAGTTGGTCGATGGCGCTCCAGATGCGACATCCATTGAAGACTCAGGTTCGAACTTTACCTAAGTGAACCGAGTGTCAAATATTTATTGTAAACGCTATCGGTATCCCTACCAATTACAATCCGGGTATCCTTAAAACAAGAGTGAATAGGCACCTTCTAGGTAAACGCGTCCCATCTTAGACCACATCATCACTTTCCATCAGGTGTGATTGTGGTCAAGCGCTTGACTATAGTGAATAAAAAAAAATAAAGGTATATTGATAATGCGAATTACGTAACCACGACGCAGGATTACCTAGTGTGGGTACCATCGGACAGAGAAAAATTGTATCATTTTATTTTTTTATTAACACTCTATCACACAAATTTTGTTACTCAGAAAATAAGTAAGGTCTGGCGGCCACGGGATCTTAGGCCATTATAATTTATGATATCCGTCTGCATTCGATAGGCTGTTAAATAAGGAATTAACTTGTTTCTAGAAATTAATTTAATGATAAGAGCTTAATATAATAGAGTTAATTTCCTATAAATAACGTTCTTATCAAATGAACAGTATTGAATATGTATATTGTACCTTATCAGACGGTGATTCAATACGACAATTATTCAATAAGGAAAACAATAAAACCATTATATTATACATACCTAGATCTAGGTAACTCAAAAGTGGGTCAATGTCTAGTTATGTGACACAAATAGATTGCACTTACGTAAGTCTGTCTGAGTCCTAGGGTATAGGGGGTACCCACTCATTTTATGAGAAATATTGTCTCCTACCTAAAACGATCCCAATTAGATAGGCTGGTAATTTTTCCTACCTATTAATTTTTTTTATTTAAACCTAGCCGGCATAGCCTAGTTCTCCTATTTAGGAGGTCGGAGGAGGTCGGACCTGCCTTCCTGAGAGTTCTCAAAGATGTGTGAAGTCTGACAATCCACACTTAGCCAGTATGGTAGACATGTGGTTAAACCCCTTCTCATTCTGAGATGCGACCCGTGTTCAGTAGTGAGCCGATCATCATCATGATGATAATGAAGTCTGTCTGTGTCCTAAGATACTCATTTTATAAGAAATATTAAACCCTTATTAAAACGATCTCAAGTTAAACCTACCTACTATAGGTACGTAATTTTTTCTAGCCATTAATTGTTTTAATGAATCGTACTTTGAGCAATAATAACTATCTATAATTTGAATAGGTATATTTTAATAATAATACATCCAAGTTTTTTTTAAAATCCCATTGAACTTATTGAAAATCCTTTCCTAGTGGGAGTTCACTTTATAGAGAGAACTAACGGCAAAATCTCACGTTTCTAAACTCTAGAATTGAACAAGCAGCCAGGTTTTACATACTATTTAAAGACCCTGGAACTATTTTAACACCAACAATTTATCGCAACAAGCATATAAATCGAAAATCAGATTACTTTTACGGGATTTTAATTAAAAAACCACCACAACGGTATCGGTTTTTGGACGTCAAACAATAAAATTTATACCTGCCCAGCACGGCATCGGCGCCTTTTACGAATTCGGGGAATAACATTAAAATTCGATCGGTTTAAACGTTTTCTCGGATACTACTAAAATATTCAATAGAAACCAAATCATTTCTTTACACCAATAATTCCTTCTAGGAAAGGACATTTACATACAAACCGTGAAAAAGTGACCGAAATAACTCAAAATTTAAAAACCCCCGACACATAAACTTCTATAACAAAACTAGAAAAGAGCTGATAACTTTCAAACGGCTGAACCAATTTACATCGATTATAGCTAAGAACACTCTCGATCAAGCCGCCTTTAAAACAATAAACTAAATTAAAATCGGTTCATTCGTTTAGGAGCTACAATGCCACAGACAGATACACAAACACAGATACACACGTCAAACTTATAACACCTCTCTTTTTGGGTCGGGGGTTAAAAATAGAATGTACCTAATGTGTTTCAAATTTTCAAATACTCCCGACTTTGATTTACGTTTTTTTCAAGATCCCATTTGGATTTCTCAAAATCCATCCTTAGTGTACCTGTAAGGTACTCGAGAAGTATTAAGTACCTAGCTCCAAAGAACAGGTACCTGTAGCTGAATGTTTTAGGAACATCTACAAAATTAGTAAGTAATTTAATTAGGACAAAACTTATTATGTAATTTGATTAGGCCATTTTTGTAGTTTTACATGTAAAGGCTTAGATTTAATTGTCACCACACAGTCACAAACGACCTCTATGGCGTTCTAGACACTTCCTAAAACTATTCAATTCATGAACATTCAGTTCATTGATTAAATTCTCATCCGGTATTGGCATTGACTTAGGGTGCTGCTGTCGCTTACAATGTCAGTAATAAAAATTACCAAAGTTGTCTTCTTAAATACTTTTACACGTTGTACAAGAAAATAGAAATGCTTTTAGGAGCTGTATTTCTAAGAACCATACATAGTTCCTTAGAAATGTAAAAGAGTTTTTATATAAACGGGAAAACAGTACAATGTTGGCTCCAGAGTCCAGACGCATTTCTCATAACAACTAGGTACGTACTTTAGCGTATGTCATGTCAGAAGGTGTCATTTAGGTGTAAGTTTTAGGAGGATAAACGTAGCTAGCAATGGATGGATTACAAGAGAAAGGGTGCGTGATATGTGAAGTTGCAATGGAAGTCTCTCTGGTGCATAGGGTTCGCAACTTCGTACTTCTTTTATGAGAATATAAGGTATTTGAACTTCTTGTAAAGTAGTAGTAAAGTTGTTCTTAACGTTCTCTGTATTTCGGTCTCTGAAGTCTTCCAATCTGCATTTGGCTAATGTTTTAAGCAATTAAGGTATCACTTGCTTTCACGGTGAAGGAAAACATTTTCAGGAAACCTGTATGCATAAGACTCTCCATAACGTTTTCAAACGTATGCGGAGTTTTCGCACTTGGTCAGCGTGGTGGACTGTGCCATGCATTTTGCGAGTTGCGACAGACAAGGTCTGGCACTGTCACTTCAGTTTGCTAATTCGTTCGGTTATGTCGGTCACTTAGGATTGAGTGTGGACTGTGGACGGACACATCCTCACATTACCTCGTCTTAAACTCGTCATTTCACCCCTGAGAACATTATGGTTAAATCTCAGGCAGGCATGCTTCCTCACGATGTTTTCCTTCACCGTTAAAACCAGTGATATTTAATTGCTGGAGACCTTTTATTCCCTCGTGGAACTTAGGGCTACAGCAGTTGTTTCCCATGTCTCCATGCCTTGTCCACGAGACTCACACTTTTAGGGTCTGCTTTAATGGACCTGTTCAGGTGTTCTTTGGTCGACCAGCGCGGTGGTTATCTAACTCAGTGTTTAACAATGAACGACGGCCACCGAACTCACTTTTAATCCATTGAAGGTTTTCTACGAACAATATTTTAATATCATCCAGTGAAGCAGCAATGTAGAATCAACCAGCTGCGGTGGCTCTCATTCAGTTACATTGAGCTGGCGAATCATCCCGCGGTGTGGAATGAAAAGATTTATAGTTGCTAAATCTCTTCAGTGATAACTGGCAACCCTAGGTCTGGTGTCCTTCAGTCGACGGGAACCAGCGGCCTTCGTCCCGACTCCCGTCTGCGGCTAAATTTAGCCCAGCGCCCTTGGGGATACGACGCCAAACAGGATTTATGGCCGGCCGGTGCACGCTGGAGCCACACCGCTTCGAAGCTATAGCTATGAAGAATATTGTGGCAGCGTGGTTGACTCTAGTAAAACGCCGCTCACATGGGTGTACACTTATATTCACAAGATACTATTTACAATACTTATACTGTATTTACAACAATTCCATTAAACCGATTTTGACACGAAAATGAAATTTGGCACGAAATAGATTGCATCCCGGGGAAGGACATAGGCTAATATTTATCCCAGAAGATTAACGAGTCCCCACGGGATTTAAACAAAACCTAAATTTACGTAGAACAAGTTGCGGGCATCGACTTGGTACACAGATAGCTTGCTTTCTGGATATGGGTATACACTAGGTACTTTTATCTCGGAAAATCAAATAGAATCCATCATCTAACATTTAATAATGTGTGGTTATGGGTTCTAAATATATACGAATTGAAGGTTGCTAAGAGTAAACTAACTGACTAGTAAAGGTTATGAATTTACGAGTAGGTATATGTATAAAGGTAGCCAGTACATGATGAGCCCTTATCCATAAGTGGTTGGCAGATTTAAAGAAGAATCTTTATTTTCTTTAAAACTAATCAAAACTAAATAACTATCTGTTTTTGTACGAGGTCCTTAGCCTTTATAGTTTATTCTGTTTTATTAATTGCATTTCTGAATGGCCGAAGAAAACCTTTACTACTCTTAAAATAGATAAAAATTAAAATCCCATGTGTATTAAACTATTGCATTGCATCTAAAAGTGAATCTTAACATTAATGGGCCACGTGCGACCATATCCAGTAACAATATAACCTGCATAGTAAACCCAACCTTATGATTTAAGGATATGGTTGAAATTTAATTGAAAACAATGTCGCCAGTTTTAATATATTTTATAAATTCCAACGCAAGTAACACTAATGCATTTTATATGTGGAAACTATAAATATGACGTTTCGTTGGATATGCGTGACCGTCTAATGGGTGTTGCAAGTCTTTTTACTTTGTAACCTTTTTAATGGGATGCATCATTCTGCTGTTATTTATGGACCCATCATCCCATCAAGCAGTTAGTGCTCTCGTCTGATAGGTTTAAAACGTTCTTGTTTTTCATACTGGAGGAAAGGCGGGAAGATTGCGATTCCATACAAAAGAGAGCCCTTTTAATGGGATGCATCTTTCTGCTTATAATTTATAGACCCATCATCCCATAAAAATTCAAGCAAGAGTTAGTTCTCTGATTAAATGTTTTGGTTTTTTCATAATAGAGTAGGAGATAGATTTCATTTCTACACAAACATATACAAAACGCAGTCCACATCACCTGAGGATACATTGATGGAGAAGTGAAACGTAGAAATCTGTTCTGTTTTGGGAATTTTGTGTGATAGTTTGTATAGCTTGCTTGCATATGTGTATTCTGCATTGTATCGCACAGATTATCTTAATTAACATATTATATTAACATATATTATAGTACATATTATATCCTCTTGTCCGCAACGGAAGAACGGACCGACGTGATTTTTTGCATTGATCCCGTGATTGCGTGATTTTTGATTTGATTGATTCGGGATTACGTTTTATCCCGAAAAATCAAAGAGTTTTCTCAGAATTAAAAAAAATTAAGTTGTAAGCATCAGCTAGTTCTATATTTAGAATTATCGCAACAAAATACTTAGGTACCTATTGCGTAAAGTTCTAAAAAAATCTTTGTCATTGCGTACTCTAAAGATGCTTTCGCGACTAACTCATCGTGGCGAAAATACAAAAGAATGTAACTGTTCTATTTTAATGACACATAGGTATTCTATGTAGGATGTGCTGACAGGTTAGGTATTTTTGTATTTAAGTAATTTAGACGAAAATACATTCATAAATTCCTACTGTTTTGTTTCAAAGTCGCATATTACCGTTGTCGACGGACATTTTTAGGGTTCCCGTGCCTACCCGAAGGGTGCCGACGGGACCCTGTTTCTAAGCCTCCGCTATGCGTCTGTCCGTCCATCCGTACTTTGTCTGATAGCGGACTGTATATCGTCAACCGTAATATCTAGAGAGTTGAAATTTTCACAGAAGGTGTATTCCTAGTGCCGCTGTGACAACAAATAATAAAAAATAAAAATAGTGGCATATAAAAAAAGAATGATAATAAAAAAGAAAAAATTGCATGATGGTACGGAATCCAATTTGTGTGAGTCCGACTTGCACTTGGCCGATTGTTTCTGATATATTTTAAGTCTTTATTTTCACGGTCTCATTTTGTAACAGTTCGTTAGTGCGATTCATTGTGCAATTATTTCGTCACAAGAATTTCGGATGTTGTAACACGAGGCACGTGATCGACACGTTTTTAACCCCCGACCCAAAAAGAGGGGTGTTATAAGTTTGACGTGTGTATCTGTGTGTCTGTGTATCTGTGTATCTGTGTATCTGTCTGTGGCATCGTAGCGCCTAAACGAATGAACCGATTTTAATTTAGTTTTTTTTGTTTGAAAGGTGGCTTGATCGAGAGTGTTCTTAGCTATAATCTAAAAAAATTGGTTCAGCCGTTTAAGAGTTATCAGCTCTTTTCTAGTTTTCTTGTAGAAAAGAAGGTTAGATAACCGTTAGGTTCATAATATTATGTCAATAGACAAATGTCAAGCTGTCAAGATGGACGTTGCCTAAATACATAATTATTTATTTGAAAAATGATGTTTTGGAAAACTCAAATACTTTGGATCGTCGGGGGTGTTATAAATTTTTAATTTACACTTGTTTACGAACTTAGTTATGAGGGTCTGTAATAAGTATGGGTATTGGGTATAAATGTAGCCCTCGTAAGAGGGTTGACAAGTTCATGTTATGTGAATAATATTCATTGAACTGGATAATAATGTGTTATTAGAGGGGAGTGTCAACTAGATGTAACTATTGAGTTGTCAATACATTACTTTCATTGCGCTTTACGTCAATTTATGTTATTAGCGCAAGTAAATGTAGTTTTTGTAATTTTGGAGTCCTGTTAGACATCGACAAAATTCCCTAAATAAAGTCAAAATAAATCTAGGACTTGTGAACTATGCTATGCTATGTATTTTTTTTTTTTGCCTCACATACTACGAGATAAGACTCGAAAACAGACGTCATAAAATACGTGTTTATTGAAATTAATAATTTTCAATTTCTATGAAATGCAATTAATTACTCCCCTCGAAAAATAGATTATTTTAGTAAATAAATATCAAGTCAAACAGTATATTACGTAGGTATTATTTCACTTAGGATATAGAAAGGAGTCTCAGTTCAGTACTTCACACTTATTAATATTATAAAGGCGAAAGTTTGTATGTGTGTGTGTGTGTGTGTGTGTGTGTGTGTGTATGTTTGTTACTCCTTCACGCAAAAACTACTGGGCGGATTTGGCTGAAATTCAGAATGGAGATAGATAATATCCTGGATTAGCACATAGGCTACTTTTTATCCCGGAAAACCAAAGAGTTCCCACGGGATTTCGAAAAACCTAAATCCACGCGGACGAAGTCGCGGGCGTCAGCTAGTTTATAATATACTTAACGCAGGCATTACATGACACGTGACAACTGCATAATCCGGCGACGCGATGGCGCCCAACGAGGGACCGATTTACATCATTTAATCTTTATTGACTTAACTGCGACTTCGTCCGCGTGGACTACACAAATTTGAAACTCGTATTTTACGCCCTTATGAGGTGAATTTTCAAAAATCTTTCTTAGCAGATGCCTACGTCATAAATAGGCTATCTGCATGCCAAAGTCCACCCCAATCCGTCCTGTAGTTTGAGCTGTGCGTTGATAGTCGGTCAATCAGTCACCTTCTCCTTTTATATATACGGAGTAGCTTATGCTTGTGACTTCTTCTACGTAGACGACACAAATTTCAAACCCCTTTTGCACCCTCTTTTCAAAAATTGGGGTGAAACATCTTTTATGTGCCTCATATTCAAATCGGACATTAATTATGATGTTGATATGTCAAAGATGTCCACTGAATAGAACAGAGATCGGACCGACTTTTTAACCCCCGACCCAAAAAGAGGGGTGTTATAAGTTTGACGTGTACATATATCTGTGTATCTGTCTGTGGCACCGTAGCGCCTAAACTAATGAACCGATTTTAATTTAGTTTTTTTGTTTGAAAGGTGGCTTGATCGAGAGTGTTCTTAGCTATAATCCAAGAAAATCGGTTCAGCCGTTTGAAAGTTATCAGCTCTTTTCTAGTTACTGTAACCTTCACTTGTCGGGGGTGTTATAAATTTTTAATTTACACTTGTATATATATGTATTTTCACGGATTCGGATCGGATTTGATAATCGAACCGCTTTTGATAATGAGAAATACGATATCGAAACAGACTCAAAAGCTAGCGCTGACCCATTGAGTTAATTAAGTAAATAAATCGTTAGTTAAGTTAATATTCGTCTGTGAGATAAATATTAGCATCTAAAGTGATGTTACACCGTTTTGTTATAGCACGAGAACGGTAAAAATAACAGACTGGTTAGGTAAGTCTATTGTTTCCTAAACCTGTGGTAACGGGGTTTATCTAAATGTATCGGATTTCATGCTTATTTTATACGATACTGTGACAGTTTAAGATAAGAGTAGCATTAATGATAATAAATACAACTTATGCAACTTTTAAGAAAATTAGGCATGATTTTTACCTAATGCATTTTTGAAGCAATTAAATGTTATTAAATGCTTTAACGGTGAAGGAAAACATCATGAGGAAACATGCAATCTGCATTCGTAAGATCTTTGCGTGATATTCTTAAAGATGTGAGAAGTCTATCAATTCACAGTTGGCCAGCGTGCTGGACTGTGACCTAAACCTTTTCAGGCTATAAATTGAAAAAAAAACGACTATGGTGGTAGAATTATGGCCTAAGCTCTTCTCAACCTGAGAGACCACCTATACCTACTCAGTGGGCGATGGGTTGAGATGATAGTTATGATTAAGTTCGTTTACTTCCGTTACCTCATAAACTATATCAACAAAACGCGAAATCCCTCGTGGCAACGGTAACTAATTAGGTGAACAACGAGAAACGAGTCAGAAGACTGAGTGCTGTCCGAATTTGGCCGCGTCGCTCCGACCTTGCGCCGCGGCAATTATAATTAGCGGCGCTTCTTAAATAGTCGCTAACGGCCTCCTAACTGCTTCCTAGATCACTTAGTCAAACGTGAGTTCATCTTAGAGGTGCTACTTCACGTTTATTAATGTTTAATTAACGAGCACAAAAGCAATAATAATAAGTAATTAATGATTAATATTCTTCTGAATTAATATCGGTCATAGAGCTTAGCCATCTTTGCAGGAAATATTACTGCACAATGCAAACTCATTCGTACTCTCTATTCCTTCACTCTCACATTGCCTGTTGGGATAGAAATCCGACACGATCGGAGAAAGATCAGGTGCTGAGTTGACAGCTCTGTGTGCTCTCCGGGGCAGGGGTTTTAACACTGCCAACTTTCTAACTCAGGTATAGTAACTTTCTAACTCAGGTATAGTACTGAAAATTTCTTAACAGAAAACCTATTACCTGATTAGCTTTGGCCCGATCCAGAACTCGAACCTGGGACCTTATGACGTGGAGTCGACTAAGCTAGCCACTAGAAGTATTTTCTTCCAGTCAACTTTTTAACTAAATTATTAGAAAAAACTAGCACACATCATATGAAGTCAGAAATGTCCGTTTCTAAATGAGGAGTCAAAGTTCAATGCTATAGAAGATATTTCATTCCGAAACTAGGTTTCTAGTTTAACAAGATAATCAAAAACGGATAAACATATTCCGAACAAAAGATTGTTTGCCTCCGATAGCGTATACGGTTTTATTGGGAAATATCATCCCAACTATTTGGAGCAACTGAGTGCAATAAAGCAACAAAGAGATTATATGTAATGCTTATGCTCTGTAAAAGCGATGATAGCCTAGTGGTTAAGAGGTTGGCCTTCTTTTCGGGAGGTCGGGAGTTCGATTCCAGGCACGCATCTCTAACTTTTCGGAACTATGTGCGTTTTAAGCAATTAAAATATCGCTTGCTTTAACGATGAAGAAACACATTGCAATTAAACCTGCATGCCTGAGAGTTTTTCAAAATTTTCTCAAAGATGTGTGAAATCTGCCAGTCCACACTGGGCTAGTGTGGAAGACTATGGCTTAAAGTTTAAACCCTTCTCATTCTGGGAAGACACACGTGCTTATTAGTGGGCCGGCAATGAGTTGATCACGGTGATGATACTCCGTAACTTCCGATGTAATATACGGTGATATTGGGAAATATTATCCTAACTATGTAGAGCAACTGATGTGCAATAAAACAACAAAGGGATTATGCAATTTATATACCCCGTAAGCTAACGGTGGTCTTTCACGGTGCTTGAAAACACAAGCATCCCAAATTGTATGCGGCTCGCGCTGCCTCGAATAAGACGTTTCCTATAGATTGTATGCTCAGGATTTGAACTACTTCAGGCTATTTGCCTTCTACTATCATAAGCAATAGCTTATCTTGGAAGTAACCGACTTATAGCGCAACAGACCAAGTCTCTTATTCGCTTTGCATAGGTAGGTATATTAGCAAAACTCGATATAATCGATAGTAGAGAAATAGGATGGAGCAAGCGCATTTACTTAGGAATACATTTTTAGACTTATCATTTTAGTTTCGGGATCGCATACAATTAACCCTACTCTGTCATTATTGGCTAAAATTAGGAGCTGAAACAAAACAAGACTACCATAAATTCAACCATTGTTGTTATGCCTATGTAATGATCACATCTTTCTGCTAATAAGTCTGAGCAGTGAACCCTCCTAACCAACTTCCAAGTCATAACCCTTCGCAAAATTGGGTTCACGTTAGTATGAATCTGAACAAATAACGCGTGGCATGAAGACCGGTGGAAAACCACCTCAATAACAAAATGTTAACAGCGTGCGTTACGTTTACACCTGAGATGACATTTCGCGGTCTTGGATCGTGACTGCGAAATGACAAGTCGTGGCATTCTCATTGCATTTTTCACCTTTGCGAACGAATCGTGATCGGTAACGACTGTCATTTACAGTCTGAGCCCTGTCTAAACTAAACATTTAGTTGCCACGATTATACTGAGTGATTGATATCAGACCAAAATTTATAGGAAGCAATGTGGAGCAAGCGAGAAATGGTGGAAATACTTGTAGCACTTATATTACTTACTGCAACAACTCTCTTAATCTCGGGACCTCAACCGCGTGTACGTTACGTTTTAGAAAAATCCTTTTGGAGCTTCTCAAAATAATTTTACTTAGAACTTTGATTTATAAAGAGAATCTACAAGCTGGATGTTTCAAGATCGTTTAATTTGTACTGACGTCTGACTCTAATGCATTCCCAAATTTTGAATCAAATGTTTGGAAAGGCACTGCCTTACGGGCTTGATGCGGGCTTTCCTTGTTTAGGCGTCAGGATTCTAATGTATTGTGCTATTACTGAGATTTACTAACAAAGATTTTCCAACTTTCTAATGGTAGAAAATATTACGAATACGATTAGACTTCATTAATATTAGCTGTTTAATAGAGAGCAAGGGCGCACAAAATGAAGCGGCCAACGTCCACGAGCCAACAATGGCGGGTGACAGCCGACACCTATAAATCCGGGGCTGCGCCGGCGCCGCTGAACTGTATTATTGTACGTACCATCTAGCAGCTAGTAGCTACAGAACACGCATTGTGCAACGCGTGGCCTACCTCTCGCCTCTTTGTTGTGTCTACGACTCGGAGTCGTGGTAAATTGCCACATTCACCTGGATGAATTACTTAACCTCATAACGTCTGAACGTTTAACGTTTAAACGTGAACTCGTGCGTTGTACTAGCTGCCACTACGTAGTACTATTATATGTTCTGTGCTACCACTGAAGTACCTCCACGACTTTCAAGTACCTATTATCTATACGTAAAAGAAAAAGCTGACTGACTGACTGATCTACCAACACACAGCTTAAATTACTGCTCGGATAGGGCTGAAATTTGGCATGCATTTAAAAAACATCGTGAGGGACCTATGAATGTCATAATGTTCTCTAAGGTGTGTGATGCCTGCCAATCTGGACTTGACCAGCGTGGCGGACTGTGGCCTAACTCTTGTCATTTTGAGAGGAGACCTATGCTTAGTCACTACTAGCACTTTAATAAAAACTCATGACGATGATAACAGTTTTTATTAAAGTCATTACTACCCTTAATTAACCAGTCCAGAGACAGTTTCGATAGTAAAATATTTCCAAATTGAAACTGCGACCTCCTATGTTACGCATATAATAATTGAAGCTATTCACTCACCACTAGGCCAGGGTGGTCCTCAATAGCATAATTTCCATACCTTTGCAAATGGAAAATTGATTCAACATCCAGCCTTCACAGCCTCAGATTGACGGACAATCTCTGATGATATTTAGTTTTTGCGTCCCATTCACTGTGTCTCAGTTCTGGCCATTAAGTGTATTAATAGGTTTTTGCTATCACGGAATGCCTGAATAGGTCGTTTATACGCAATTAGGCTCTCATTACCCGTTTGTTTCGCCCACGTCCTTTTAATCACGACAAGTATGTTGTGCTTTTTATAGGGTTCCGTGGCACATAAGTCCAAATGGAAAAACGAAACCCCTATAGGGTCACTTTGTCGTCTTTCTGTCAAGTTTTTATTGTATCAGAATTGACTTGACCCAGAACTAGTAAGAGAGCTCTCGGTTTGGCCCTGAATCGGCACCTGTCAAATATTTGGCATTTGAGCACTAGGGGTGACGAAAAATCTAAGATTTTTTTGCCACACTGCCAACGGCCCATACCACACTTACATAGCCTACATCTGACAGACGAAGCCTCGAGGTTTTGTTCCAAGTTTCATTACTGTCGTGAACTGTGCTTGAGCTATCTCGAAGTTGAAATTTATGTTGATACTAAGATCAAGCCCCTAATTGTTGTAAAAGTTTCTAGGTATAAAAAACTAGCGACCCGCCCCGGCTTCGCACGGGTGGACATTTATTTTTTCTATTTTCCGGGATAAAATATAGCCTATACGGATTCGGAAGAATCCCTCTAATTAATGGTAAAAGAAATTTTGAAATCGGTCCAGTAGTTTTTGAGCCTATTCAATACAAACATACAAAAATACAAAGGTTTCCTCTTTATAATATTACTAGCTGATGCCCGCAGCTTCGCCTGCGTGGATTTAGGGTCTGAAATCCCGTGGGAATTTTTGATTTCCCCGGGTTGCAACGTGGTTCTGTACCACGTAAAAACATTTAAACGGATGATCCTTTAAAAATCCCGAGGGTTAGGAATGCAATTCCTTACAGCATCAGGGTTCAGGAGTTGGGTCCTCGAGGTCAGCGACAAAGTCTTTACTTGGTACAGATACCTTCAATATCAATCAATTTATAACCGGCAGTTTCTAAATCCCATCAGTAGTGATGGTGAGGTCCCCTGCAGTATCAGGAATCCAATTTTTTTTTGAAACAGTGTCACAAAGGTCCTCTATCGATTAAAAAAAAAATACGCAAATCGGTTCAGAAATCTCGGAGATTTCGGTGTACATAGGTAGAAAAACACAACTCCCTTTTTGAAAGTCGGTTAAAAAAGTAGCCTATGTTACGCCCTGGTCAATCCTCTACTTGTCTGTGAAAATCCCGTCAAAATCGGTTCAGCCGTTCCAAAGATTAGCCTTTTCAAACAGACAGACAGACAGACAGACAGACAGACAGACAAAAATTTTAAAAACGTGTGATTCAGTGTTGGTATCGTTCAAATAACCATATGAGCTTAATATGAGGTAGTTATTTCGAAATTACAGACAGACACTCCAATTTTATTTATTAGTATAGATTAGTAAGTATAGATATAGCTAGTACAAACTTAAAAATTTGCACGAAAATAGGTCTGAAAATGATCGGTTTTTGGGCTGACTTATTACGAAAGAAACTTTTGGGTTTAATTTCATTACTTTTGGGTTTAATTACACTGTATGAATTTGCCTCCGTATAAAGATGTGGAACCGTCTGTATTTTATGAAATTGGTTGCATATAAATATTATGGAACCCTCGGTGCGCGAGTCTGACTCACGCTTGTCCGGTTTTTTCACATAATTTACTTGTAAGTGGGCACCTGAATGGAGGTTTATTACGGGCTTGCGTGTTTACAATGAAATGACATGTGGCTTGATAGTCAAAAGCCCATTGTGGATTATTATCATCTCATTTTGCTCGCTGAACTTTATTATTCCGCGCAATTTTATGCGACCACTTTGTGTCTCGAGAAACGTGTGTTTAATGTCCCCAGTAGCTAATCGATTATGGTCTTCGTTCCTTGCGCGTGTATGTAATTTATTTTTGTTGTGGAATCTACCTACATTATAATACTTTTAATTTCTTTAGGGTTGTCTTTGATCATTCATGTAAGTACAAGATTATGCTGTCGGTCTTTTCGGATAAATTACTGCTCACTTGCGATTGCGCATTTATCCTAACTTCCATATTATAACCTAAGTCTAAGCTATCAATACTAAGAATAAATGCGAAAGTGTGTATGTCTGTGTGATACTTTTTCACAGTCTATCCACTTAAGCGATTTTGACGCAGTTATGTTTAGCTTGCAGCCCGGAGACGGACATAAGTGAAATACTTTTTATCCCAGAAAATCAAAGAGTTCCCACGTAGAAGTCGCGGACATCGTCTAGTTTTATAGTGTGCCTTTAAACTTGTAAAAATACAAACATGTGTATGTTTAAAGTAGTTTATAGGAATCTGTGTTCTTGCTTATTTATTTCGTTCTGCTGTAAGTACCTATAAACTTGAAGCGGACTTTTCTGCATTATTCTGTATTGGACTGCATATCTTATACTTTGATGATCGAAGAGGGTTTTGTATAGAATTCGAACTCCAAACGCAAATGAGGGATTTATGTTCGAACTAAACGAATGGGGTTCGTCGTCAGTTCACGTGTCTGCTAAAATGTATGTAAATCGTCTGACTACGAATGAGTCATTCGACAACCCTTGCAAATGTTTTAAAGGCGTTGCATTATATAGCGAATGCTTTTGTGGATTTGTTTAAAGTCATGTAAAATAAATATTTAGGTACGTAACAGTTTATTTAAATAAAATGTTTGAAATAGTAGTTAGTACTCTACTTGCCGACTAAATTCAAATTCGATAAAAAATAAAAATGAAATATTATTTGTTTATTTCAGACCTTGGTCTCAGTGACCTTCTTTTATAGTGTCAGTAAGTACAATATTTACTAAAAACTATATTAGTACAAATTAAACCAAAGTTTACTCGTGATTCTTATGCTAAGCCTGCAGGGACAGCAAGACGCCTAGCACAGAAACCATGCAATCATAGGCGAGCATCAAGTTATCGTCCGATAAGCAATAAGGTTACAACTGCACCGTGATAGAGTACCCTACTTGCCGACTCAATTCAAATTCGATAAAAAATAAAAATGAAATATAATTTGTTTATTTCAGACCTTGGTCTCAGTGACCTTCTTTTATAGTGTTAGTAAGTACCTACAATATTTACCTAAAAACTAGATTGGTACAAATTAAACCAAAGTTTACTCGTGATTCTTATGCTAAGCCTGCAGGGACAGCAAGACGCCTAGCACAGAAACCATGCAATCATAGGCGAGCATCAAGTTATCGTCCGATAAGCAATAAGGTTACAACTGCACCGTGATAGAGTACCCTACTTGCCGACTCAATTCAAATTCGATAAAAAATAAAAATCAAATATAATTTGTTTATTTCAGACCTTGGTCTCAGTGATCTTCTTTTATAGTGTTAGTAAGTACAATATTTACTTTAAAACTATATTAGTACAAATTAAACCAAAGTTTACTCGTGATTCTTATGCTAAGCCTGCAGGGACAGTAAGATGCCCAGCACAGAAACCATGCAATCACAGGCGAGCATCAAGTTATCGTACGATAAGCAATAAGGTTACAACTGCACCGTGATAGAGCACGTGTAGCGTACTGTTGTGCTCGCCCCCATTGATAAGTTATCGGGTCTACCGGGACTTGCAGGTCACCAATTATGCATTGCATTGCATCTTTGGTTCTCCTTTCTTAAAAGGCTGTTGGAATTATACCTTGGACACTTTGCTTTAGGTTTGGATATAGATTTTTTAAACGGGTTGACTATGTCAGGAACTCTTTAATTTCCCGGGATAAAAAGTAGCCTATGTCCTTAAGGATAAGGATTTTTTAAAGGTGTTGACCATGACAGGAACTCTTTAAATTCCCGGGATAAAAAGTAGCCTATGTCCTTAATACAACGGGATGCCGGCTGCGTCTGTACCAAGTTTCATCAAAATCGGTAAAACGGATGGGTTGCAAAAAGCTAGCAGACATACAGACACACTTTCGTGACTTTCGCATTTATGATATCGGTAGGTATGGATTATTGAATTTTGAAAAAAGGTGATACATATGTACCTACTAGGGACATTACAATAAAGGAATTTCGAACTTTGATTTATGTAGAGTGCATACCTTCCCTGCATAGCGCATACTCCCATACCTAAGGGTGATATACTCGACATATAAGGGAGATAGGGAAAGCACTCAATCCTCAGAGGGCTTTCAGTGTCAGGCTTCACTTTGTCTAGTGTAGGAGCCGCGGGGGCTTTATTAACGGAAGTGCACGGAAATTAATGTGCCGTGTCTAGGCGGGCGTTGCATGCACGTTTCAAATCTTCTTAGTTATGTAGCTATATCGAGATTTTTCTCGTATTTTAACGTGTGAATGATTAGATTTAGGTGGATACCCAGTAGTTTTTTAATATGTTTTATATTTAGATTAGCAGCGTGTTAAATGAATGCTTCCCTTTTCTGAACATCTTTTTGGTGGGTGTGTACGTTAGAGAGAAAACCGACATGCAAAATCTTATATTTCTAGACCCAGACAGATAGTAGCTGCGCTTACTGTTATGCTTTTAGTGAGCCAGTCACCGAGTTGTAAGTCTAATAATCTCTTTGGAGCCATCCATCTCAGGTTTGTAGCAATAATGAAAACTTTAGTAGATAACCTTTAATAAATAGGTACCTATCTCATAAAGGATAAAAAATTACTTCTTATTTTGCTCAAAAAAATAATTCCTCTCATTCATTTGCGAGTCAAAATGTTTATTAAGTAACGATAATTGTTTATTAACGCCATATATTACTTGTATCAGCAACAATGTAACGAAAATTGGCGGCGTCAGTGTCAATTAAATACGGTGTAAATCTACAAAAACACGGAGCTGGCTTGATTGATGCCTTCCTCGATTCGATATGTCGCGCTTGTTTACGTTTATTGTTGCGAGTGGAGCCGTAGGATGAATAATATCAGGGACGTCATAAAGAAGCACCTTCATAAATTTCATTTATGGGGGGACGAAAGGTCCCACGAGGGTTGACGAAAAAGGCGGTGGTAGAAAAGGTTTCTCTAAGTGGTTTAAAAAGAAATAACAACGCAGGGTCGCACAGACCCCGCCATCCCCTTTTAACTTAACCCGTCCGAGTCGGATTGCCCCGAGTACCGAGCTCGCTTCGCTCGCTCTTGAGTCCTAAGTTCTCTATGTCTGTTTTTTCCTATGTATTAAACTTCATTTATGGAAAGAGGACATTTTATAAAAAAAAAAAACCGGTCAAGTGCGAGTCAGACTCGCGCATCGAGGGTTCCGTACTACCGTAGTATTGTTTCGACATTTTGCACGACAAATCAAAAACTGTTATGCATAAAAATAGATAAAAATCTAATTTAGAATTTGCAGGTAAAGTCCTTTCATATCATACCCCACTTGGTATAAATCTTAATTTCAAAATAAAAAATACTAATTATTTGTTCATGGACACATTTTGATTTATTTTTGTAATTTAACCACAAATTCAAGGTTTTTGGATTTTCCCTCTTACGTTACAGTGTAGATTTTCTTGACAGATACGACAGACGGACACACAGACAGATAGACAGACAGACAACAAAGTGATCCTATAACGGCTCCGATTTTCCTTTTGAGGCATGAAACCCAAAAATTACCCATTATCTGTGTTAGTAGTAGTAGCGGGAGAATTGAATATAACTTTTATTGTCAATCTGTTCCCGTATCTCTCAGCGATAATGCGTGCGCGCCGGTACAGTTAGGAATCTGATACGACAACTGTTAGAATGTTGAAATTTTCACCTACGCGGCGCCGGCGCTTCGCTCTATAGTCTATGCGATCTTAGGTTTTGGGACCGGCTCATATTTGAGACACAAATATGACACACTGGTACTGATTCTGATCGCAACTAAATTTTAGAGTATTTGCATCTTTTTCTTACCAATGAAATAACAAATAGACAGACAAACTTAACTTAATTTACTTAATTTAGAACTGTCAAACCTTGTGACATTAGGCGCCAGTCGTGAGCCTATTATTTTAAGGGTTCCGTTCCTCAAAATGAAAAAGAAACCCTTATCACTTTGATGTCTGTCTGTCTGTTTGTATTAGCACTAAAATTTAGAGTATTTAATTTAAAATTTATTTCCCGTCCTTTATAAGAAAAAGATGTAGATACTCTTTAAGTTTAGAATTTTTTTCAATAAAGTTCAAAAAGTAGTCCATATTTATGGCACATCTTGGACTCTCCGCAATCACACAACACATATAGCTACCTTTTGTCATCCGCGGGATTTTCCAGAGTTATTCCATTCCAAAAACAAGCCATAAAACTTAACAAGATCATGTTTTGAATCCCATATAGCATAGTTTATGACAGTAGCTAATGGTGTACCGACAGTCAACACCCACGCAAGATTAGACAACCATAGATTTACGGTCCACGTGTTTTGAATAATGACGTAGCCACGTCATATTGGGACTGCAAATCAATTGCTGTGACCAGACTACACCAGTAGAGCATCTATAGTGCTCAAAATGACTAATCCATTATCAACTTTGGAACTACACAAGCACTTGAATATTTTCTTAAGTCGAGGTAACCAACCGGGTGATTCGCTAATTTGATGATCATCACTAAATGAAAGCCATTAAAGTCATTTGCAAATGGATGGTTCTAAACTTCTTCACGAAGCCATATAAAAATAATATTTGGTAGCAAACCTTCAATGAAATAAAAATGAAAATTATCAAATGAACTTGGTGGCTTTCATTCAGTGATTATCACTGAGTAAGTTCTGTGACTAATTTTGATATCAGCCTAGGTCTCTATTATTTAAGAATATTAAGATACAATTTTTTTTACATTATAACTGGTTTAAAATATTTCTCCAAATTCATCTGTTTCTTTTATTGTAGTAGTTACTTCAACTCGAAGACTCATAATTTCTCTTTATATTTGAAAGATCTATGAAATATCCTTCATCAAGATATGGTAAATATAAGGATAGGCCTCCTTATTAGTATAATCGTGAATCTGAAGCATAAGGGAATGCTCCCGTTCACCATTTTGAAATGGCCGTGCAGCATAGCAATTAAGAAGGCTCCGCAAGAAGTTACCGTAGCACTGCGCATGTTCGCACGCTCCAGATTGTGTGCGCGCGCGCACGGCGTGTAAAGTATGAACGCATTCGTGTACGTTTCGCTGATTGCTTTACGTATTAGCATCAACACACGTTCCGACAAAGTTGGCTGCCTTTGTAGGAATTGCACATGTAAATTTTTTCGTAATTTGCGTTTTTGATCGAGACGCTATGGTTGCAAAAGCAAAGATATTTTGAAAGGAGAAAAGTGAAGAAATCACTAGGAGGAGGAGCCGGCTGCTTGACTGCTGGGTTGTAATTGTAATGCCAATTTCCAATGACTACGTTTGTGTATGTCGTAGCAAAGTCGCGGGCCGAATCAGCCTCAATACCTATCAATAATTTATTTTTAATCGGCTTCAAAAAAAGAGGTTTTCAATTCGTTAGAATCTTTTTTTTTTTTAAATAATTACATGGATCTTGCCAATAGACTAGCGAGTATGGTTGATTCGCAAATCGTCCCGATTTAATCTCCAACGTTACTTCATGTATTCATCACTTTGTAGGACCATGTCACATACATATGTGCCAACAGCCAACTTGTTGGCACATATGTATTCAGTAGATGCCGTGTGAAATATATTTATTATTTTATTTTGAATTCTTGGCATTGTTCCATCTAGACTGAGCCTCCAACTTATAAACTAGATTTTCGGATGTCTTCAACCGACTTGTTGGAACGTCTGTAGATATATGAAATATACATTCATTATATTGAGAATTCTCTGCATATTGTTATTAGATTGCTTTTTGGATACAACACATTTTGCTGTTGTTCGTAACACAGGTAATGTTCCAAAAGTCCAGTTACAGAGCAACGCGGAAATATCAAAGGGACAAAAAGTTTATGCGCTTTTCGTGTTCAGGTTTTTCAACGTGTTTTGAAAAACATTTGAATATTTGAAGAAACCTTGGAATTTGGTGAGAACGCAGCCCACTCGAGTTCCTTGTTGAGGTAATGAGCATGTTTACTTGATTATCTTTTAGGTAATAATCATGATTATGTAATCAAGTAAACATTACTTTTAGCAAACCTATATTTACCTTTATCATTATTATAGTTAGTATTTTATAGTTTCCTGGTTCCTGGAATTAGCTCAGAATTGGTAAGCTTTGACTTTAGCAAGTTACCACCCTGCCGAAATAACCGTACCGGGTTTTAAAGCGTTTTAAAGAGCGTTCTAAACTCCAGTAGAGTTTTTATAAAAGTCTTTTAGATTAGCATCTATTTTAGATTGCATCTTCAGTTAACTTCAGGGGAAATCGCAGTCAAGTCATAGGCAGGTATATACCTAACTTGACCAATAGCTTTAACTTGCGAAATGTTTATACTTTATAGGCTGTTCCTTTACTTATTTTCCTTTGCAATAACGTAATCCTCTGAATACCATAATGGATAGGTACTGTATGCAAAATGTTGTTCAAGTATAAAAAGTGTAGCATTAAAATATTGTTTTTATTGCACCCGCACTTATCTGATATCTGCGCGACACCAATCGCGATCGTTTCATTCATCGGCGATACCATCGAGCGATCGACAAGGACTCGTCAAGCTATACGCCTAAGAGGAGACACTTTACACTTTGACCGACAATAAAAATCTAATGGATTACACAAGTCAGTTTGTACCCGGACGATTAGTTTTAAAGTTAAAATTTTGATTAACAAATTGTAACTTTTGCAACCCGTTTTGAGTTTATTTACAGTCAAACTTTAATAGTAAGCGTAACGTTACCTTAACATGTTATTGAACTGGTCGTAATCATAACGTGACTTTAACTGGCTTTGATACCTACAGCTAGATTTTAATGGTTTTACGAAAGTTATATGTCACGTTTGTAAAGTTTTACTACGTCGGTTGTGGACACCACGATGACATATTTCCTATATTCTCTGTGTATTTTGCCGACATTTCAGTGGTCCGGTACTTTGCCAGAGGAGGAGGAGGAGAAGACCTAAACATTCTCCCTCTATAACGGAGGGCTTCGCTTATCTTCTCGAGCGATCGACACGGTTCAATAAATTTAATTAAACCTCCCGTCGCAGCTTTGCCTGATTACATTTTTTATCTTAATACGCGCGCGGTTAAAAAATACGGCAAAGCTCAGTACAGATAAGATAAACATGGCGGTATACCACAGATAATGAAGCGGGATTAAAAGAGGCTTTAGTTTTTACCTGCGTTTGATCTCGCCTAGATACTTAAAATCATAGTATGTACATTGTACCTACATATTTAGTATCTAGTTATATAATATTTTTCGGCGTGACTAACTCACTCACTCACTTAGCAATTCAGTCAGAATTAAATTAAACGTATGTATAACAATAGACTTGTAACAACAAAATGTAGCACATAGTAGTAACATGACATTGATGAAAAGTTTAGTTCCTTTACCTCCAAAGCTTCAACTATCAAGCTAAACTAGAGGTTCTACAAAGTTCAATGTAATGGAAATATCATTTTATGACGTTTTTGGAGTGCGTCGTCGACGCGCTGGCGGTTACCGTCAACCCCACATCGTCGTCCTTAAGAAAACTAATTGAAAACAGATACAATACAAAATACAGGAGAATTCGTTGAGACCCCATGCAGCCCATGTTAAGCAAGAGTGAATAGACATCTTCTAGGAAAGTGCACTCCAATTTAGATCACTTCTTTTAATCAGGCGTGATTTTGCACAATATTAACACATTAAATAATTAATAAGGTATTTGAAGAAATATGGGTAAAAATTAAGGAAGGAGCAATCTTTTCTTTATCTGACCTTTTGCATTCATGACCTAGTTTAAAATAAAGAATCCAAATAAAACAATAGGAAACATCATTAAGAACTTGTAATGATGCTGTCAGTTGTGGACATGATTTATCGTTTCGTGACGTCACAACCTCCTTTCCTGCAGCCGACATGTTTTACTTTAGTGACACCGTTTCGCTGGACTCTTTCAGTCTCAAGGTTTCGAGTCATTAGTTTAGGTACTGTTTTAACCGACTTCCAAAAAGGGGGAAGTTCGTTTGGTGCACTGACTTTTCCAAAGTTTCCGGACCGGTTTGCTAAAATTCCTTAGTCTATGGCCTGCGCAAAGCTCCATGTTGCAACTCCGGATAGGACTAATCGTTTTGCTGTCTCTGTAAAAGATATTCGTAATTGAATCGATTACAAGTCATTTTCTATACCGTTTGACTTCCGGCTCAAGTTACGCTCGTCCATCAAAGCGAATAAAAACATCAAGAAAGTTCTGAAAGATTGTTTTTCAAAAATAAATCACTTTGTGCGATAATCGATATTTAATCAAAACAAACTCGTAAAGTCTGGCGTCGCGAATCGATTCGACGCGAATCGACTTTCTTGGCGAGTTCGCGACGCATGACCGCGCGATCTGGCGATTTACCTCACGGCTATGTAAATAGAAATTGTGCAAGTATCAAACGATATTGTACTAGAAAGTCTTGACAAGTTTCAAGAGAGTTTTGTTTATTAAAGGAGAAAATGAATTCGTTTAGGTATTTTGTATTATTTGACCGATTGATTCGTCAACCGTTGTAAATACAAGTGTAAATTAAAAATTTATAACACCCCCGACAAGTGAAGGTCAGTAACTAGAAAAGTGCTGACAACTTTCAAACGGCTCAACCGATTTTCTTAAATTATAGCTAAGAACACTTTCGATCAAGCCACCTTTCAAACAAAAAAAACTAAATTAAAATCGGTTCATTAGTTTAGGCGCTACGGTGCCACAGACAGATACACAGACACACAGATACACACGTCAAACTTATAACACCCCTCTTTTTGGGTCGGGGGTTAAAAATTGTGGAAATGACCAATTTCATTTAAGGAAGAGAAATAATAGAGCTGCTAAAAAGAAGTTAGTCTTCCAAAAAAGACTGGACTGATTAAATAGTTTTAAAACTCTATGGTTGCGACCATAGAGTTTGCTCCTAATTAATCCAAACAGCAGCAGCAGTGGGTATAAATCTAATTTATGTTTACCGCTGGATATAAATGGTCTCTTGTAGGGACTTCTAGGCGCCACGATCTTACGCCACCTAGCCTGTATCTACTCGCAGCTGTTTCTTGCAACTCATTTGATGTCATTTGTCCACTTTTCGTGGAGGGTTTTCCAACGCTGCACTTTTCGGTGCGAGGTCGCCATTTTAGCATCTTGGGGACACTGGTATATGCCCATATAATGATTACTACCCATATTATAATTATGTGAAAGTGTGTTTGCTTGTTGGTGTACTAGTCTGTTAGTTTGTCCTTCAATCACGTCGCAACGGAGCAGCGGATCGACGTGATTTTTTTGCATGGGTATAGGTTAAAGACCTGGAAAGTGATATAGGCTACTTTTTGTTGCGGAAAATCAAAGATTATATTAAAGCTAGTATTTAAATGAAGCGAATTAAAACCTTTTCGATGCTTGAAATAAAATAAAAAAATATTTTTATGATTGCTACACTTTTACCAGTAGGTAGAGCAGCTGTAACCTAGATTTCAATCGTTAACCCGTGCTTTGTGGGCGCATAATATTTATTATTTCGACCCTCTCAAGACCGCGTTTAGTACAATTTAGTGGTTTTGAATTAATTGAAACGCCTTCGCTAAGAAATTTAAATTTGTAATTTACGAATATTGTTTCTTGAGCAGCATTCTAAGTGCACTTTGTAAGCTTTAGAATTTGAAAACTATAAAGTAAATAGTCTTGAGTCTATCACATAAGAATTATAGGCAATACAGAATTCAAGACCTAGTTATATGGTACTCTACCTTAAAACTAGGTCTTGAATTTTGTTGGTCAAGAAATTCCTTTTATTTAATGTTGACTCAATGTAATCGTAACAATAAGTTAAGTGTACTTTCATTGAGAGAGTGTACAGTGGTAGAGATAAGAGTCACTACCAACCTTCTACCAACAGTCAAAGACGTTTAATTTTGCTTTTGTATCATTATCTGACTTAGATGCGTTTTAAGAAATTGCCCATCACTTGCTTTAACGTTGATGGAAAACATCGTGAGTAAACCTGCATGATGAGAGTGCTCCATAATAAAGGTTGTAAAGTCTGCTAATCTGCCAGCGTCTATCAATCTGTTAGCTTGCTGCACGTTTGTTACTCAAGATAAAAAGTCTACTAAAATACTTACCAAAGACTTGGGGCCGGCTATTCGGGCGCACCTATTGCTGATACCGATACGTATGTGCCAATAGTTAATCAATAATTCATCATATTCCGATTTGAATGGCACCCCCAACCTTTGGCCGGTGTGGCAGACCTTGGCGCGGTCCCGAGGCGGTGTTTCTAATCGTGACCGGCCCGGCCCGCCGATCCCTTTCCCGATAATATCTGCGAGCATTGTGTTCGCGCCAGCCCGCTCTGTTGCTGACATTGTTGCATTATGTACCGAACCAGCCTACCCGGTACCAATACCCACTAGGCGTCCGTGACTTTGTATGTAAACCTATAACACCTGAAACAAACCTCTCTCATCTTTCACCACCGCTCTGGCACATTGGTGAGCTATGTATCTTGTGATTGTGTGTCCTGTGCTGTGGTTGAGAGGTTCTGGTTTCGATTTCTGGCTAGGCAATTTCGTAATTTATTCATCTGGTGGGAGAAAACTGGCATAGCCCTGAATCCACGCTCTTTACCATTTACATAATCTGCGATTACTAAGCTTTTTTCACAAGCATACTTTTCAGCAAGACACATGTTTTGTAGCTAGAGCTAATCACTTGACAGTTTTAACTGGGTTGGTTCTGTGAACCATAGAGGATGCCGCGATATTTTACTCTAGAACCTACCACCTGTGCTTGTTCTTCGCCATTTCTCGCTTATGGGCTCTCAGGCTTGCAGGTCTTTACACGCTTCGTTGATTCAGATATTTCTAGGGCGTCCGGTCCGGGTAGAGCATTTTAATTATGATTTTAAATTACTTGAAAATTTTAATTAAAAAAAAATACTGAAAAAAAGTTATGATTTCATATTTCTACTTAAAAGTCATGCGTGTAGTTTGAAAGTGTAACTCTTTGAAGTGCAGAGCGTAGGCCGTCTGGCTGTAACTGTGGCCTGCAATTAAAATAACTCAAAAACCCAAAACAAATTGAGAGGAATTGTTTTTAATGACATGTAACTTTGCAGTGTAATAACTAACATCTACCTATATGAATTTAATTCGCTAGTGGTAGCTATGTAATATTTAGGGTTGGTAAAAAGTGATTTTTAAAACTTTCTCGTTTTAACGTCATCGTTATGTCCTAGACTTGGCTACAATTTTTCCATGGCCCTTAGTATTAGTAATACATTCGAAATGCCTCTACGTCGATTAGCGGTAGGTACATAATGTATGCTTCGATCGCACTGATTGCCTCCACGTGTGAGTGACTCACTAATATACTTCGTACAATAATATGCTAGATATGAAGTCCCATACAAAATTTAATTGAAAAAGGTTTGTTTCGAGTTTGTTCTCTTTTATGGGTAATTTTTTTGTGGCAGAACTAATGAAAATTGGCAATAATACATTTAATTTTCAAAGTACTTTAAACCTTATATTCTTTATTACAACCTTGAAACACGCTGCGGGATTCTCACTATCAAACAATAGAAAATAGATTCTAAATCGTGGGTAAGAACTAATTTTTTAACCCTCGACCCAAAAGTATATAGTGTATCTGTGTATCTGTCTGTGGCATCGTAGCGCCTAAACGAATGAACCGATTTTAATTTAGTTTTTTTTTGTTTGAAAGGTGGCTTGATCGAGAGTGTTCTTAGCTATCATCCAAGAAAATCGGTTCAAACGTTTGATAGTTATCAGCTTTTTCTAGTTACTGTAACCTTCACTTGTCGGGGGTGTTATAACTTTTTAATTTACACTTGTCACGAACTGTTTTTGACGACCTAAAGCTTATGTAGTACATTATTGATCGAAGGTCCCATAACCATGTTTACGTGTACCATTTCTATGTAATGCCGCCAACCAGACCCGACCTTTTGGCGTTCGGAATTTTTTACTGAATAAAACATTAGTTACCAGTTACCACTATTTGCTTTGACGCACTATCCGCAATCTCGCATAGCTATCTTAACGGTCATATATGTGATAAATAAAAGAGGAATGGATTGGGACTGTACATTTGTGAATGGAGATAATATAAGGAATCTATAAAATTCTGACTTATGCCTCTTTACTTCTTTTGCAATTAATTGTACCTACATTATTATTTTTAATTTTGACTGTTCATAATATTCTCGCGAATTCATTGTCGTCGTCTTTTGTTCGATCTTCTTTTTTGGGTGTATGAATATACTAATCTCAAAAAATGCCGGAAGGTTTATATTCAAGAGGGTTCCGATACACCAGATTAATACAATGCCACACGTAAAAAGCAGGGGCTAGTCAGTCAGTAGGTATAAAAGTTACTGCCAATTTATATCAGCATGCCTACAGCTTAAACTGGAATACAGCTTAAAATCGAATTTGATATTTTGCATGTTTTCTATAACGTAGATCTTTACGAAAGGATTTTCAAAAATTCCACCCAAGTGAAGCCGGGGTGCTTCAGCTAGCGTTCCATAAAATATGACCGAGCACGGCTCAGTTTCTTACGTGTCTATCGCTGATTAATGGACCGAGATACGGAGTCGGACATCGTTCCGCCATCATCAATATCAATTCGGGGCTCCGAAAACAATCGGTAATCGTCTTTTTATTATTCACCGATCGCTGACGCCTGCTCGACCATGAAAACCATCTCTGACATCTAACTATTAGTATATTTTTACATGTCATGTAGGTAACTATTGAAGTCTTATATATATATATATATATATATATATATATATATATATATATATATATATATATATATATATATATATATATATATTTTAATGTATTTTCTTCTTTAAACGCCACTTAGAGTGTATAAGTATAGTTTTCCATGTCACCCTCCAGGTGTTTAACTATAGACCTGCAAGAAACCACATCGACCCGTTGCTCTATTGCGGGGTGATTGAAGGACAAATCAACACAAAACACACTTTCGCATTTATAATATCGAGTAGTGATAGTAATGATTAACCACCTGCAATAAATTGCTATCATCTTTAAATAAGATTTTAGTTAAAGATTTGTTTATAGTCGTAGGAAAAAAATTACAATCCACCATTTAGATCTTCCTAAATAATGTCTGAATGATTTCCAAAAGATTTGACATAATCCCTTTTCAAAATAACACTTTTTAGAAATGCAGGACTTGACTTATTGTATTCTCACTAGTTGCCATTTCCATATTATTACATTTTATTAGGTTATTTATTTGAGATTTTTACTTACCTACTGCTTCATAACAAGCCAATTAATCTTCCATTTGCAAAAAAAAACCGAGTTTTTCTAATTTAGGAATTGATAAATAAATTTTTAACGTGACCACATTAATTCTGCGGAGAGTCGTAAAAGATGCTCTTGCTGTTTCTTAAGTGAACAAAAAAGGTCGTTATGTTTGAGATAATTATAGTCTCAGCCTTGACTTTTGACGGTCACAAACAGCTTTACTCATTAGACTTTTTTAAGAGGGCTCTCTCCGTCACTCGTTTCATACAATCGTAGTTCCAATTTCATTTGAATATTAAGCAAACAAAGTCCATGAAATTTTGCAGACATATTCTAGAAACTAATATCTATGTCTGTGGTTTTCCAAATTTCTGTTAAAATATTCGGTTTCAAAGTTACGCGGTCTCAAAAATTATCATACAAATCTTTGAGCCCCTGTAATTTTTAAACTACATATTTTTAGAAAAATCTAAAACACCACAGACACAGATATTAGTTTCTAGAATATGTCTGCAAAATTTCATGGACTTTGGTTGCTTAATATTCAAATGAAATTGGAACTACGATTGTATGAAACGAGTGACGGAGAGAGCCCTGTTAAAGGATGGTTCATTTTAGAAATCTTCTTGACACCATCATCATCATCATTACAAGTTTCGCTTCCGTATACACAAGTCTTCCTTATTTTACAGGAAGTTTGCCCTATTTTATTTCTGCACTGTTTTCATGTGGCAATCATCTTTTATTATTACCTTTTATCTTCAAACTTTTTCAAATTTTTGATTCTATTAAAAGCCTTTGCTTCAGCAGATCTGCTAAACTGAAACAAGACAAATCAAGTCAAATAATCATCATTCAATTCCAAATTTATCTTCTTTTGAATTTTTAAGTCTTCTTCATTTAGACGAAGTTTGCCCTATTTCATTTCGGCACTATTTTATTTTCGGCAATTATTACCTTTTTATCGTGACTTGTATCATCGTGCTTTATCTTCCTTCTTTAATACTTTGCTAGATACGGGTAAATTGCACTATGGTACAAAACCATTCTTTACTACTGGTTTTATTTTTGACATAATTAATGGACCGTAAATTAGAGTGCCCAAAATGTATCCAAAGTGGGCGTTTTCTATAAGGCTCAGCAACAACAAAATTTACGAGCACTCATAAATGGTTTGCAACGATAACCTCCATTTTATTCGCCAAGGTCTTTAAATCTTTGAGGTCTATCAATTTCGCGTTCCTTGGGTTAGTATTTTGGGTTTAGCCAGAAGTTACACTAATATGGATTACGCCTAAGTGATTTCTTTAGTTGAAAATGATTAGGAGCGGCGGTAAATGAAGTCTTTTCACCAGCTTAATTATAACACAGCTTGACTCTATTTATCTATTCTTGCATTATCCGAATCTTCCTAGTGCCCAACCAGGCCATGTTCGTTCATTATTTTTTAACTCATTCTACGGGCTGTCTACGTCGGCATCTAACTTTTTTATTTAGTGTTAGTAAATACTTCAATTTTTTTCTCAATTCCCCTGTTTCTTGACAGCCTTCAAATGATTCTCTTAGTTAACTTAAGAATTTCCTCTCTCCCAATCATTTATGCGGTAAAACAAACCACAGTAGATACTCAAGGCTAATAAAGGTAAAGTTGACCTCACAAAATAATAGCATATTTGAGTAATTCTTCAAGCGAGCCGCCAGTGTATTGTTATAGACTGTGCGGAACCATCGATCCGCTTGATCAACCGCACTTAACCGCTTGTCTAATTTAGTATGGGCGTTTAATGGGTCATTGATTGCCACCACTCGCTCCCCGATTCGTCTTGGTTTGGGAACGCGGAAACGTTTTCCCGCCGCCAATCGGTTTTGACATCGCTCGCGGGAGTGTAACGAACCTTGAACTTGGCTTGGCTTTAAATATTTAGTTTGGCGGCACTGCTTATACGACCAAAAAACAACCTATTTACGACTATTTGTAGTTAATTTAGCTACTGCAGAGTTTGCTTTGCAGTATGAGTTATGTATTTATTTCGTGTAGGATAACTTATGTCTCTGGTTTGGAAACTCTTAGATTTTCTACTAAGAGATGGCAAGAAACTCGGCAGTTACTTTTTATAAAGCAAAATGTTACAATATGTACAGATATACTCGTACAATACATAAGTGATGGTCGCTGAATGCAAAGCCATGTAAATTGGACATTTAAAAATTCGTCAATTTTATAATAAAATCTATTTAACAAATATTGTTTAGCAGTGTTTTTAACCCCCGACCCAAAAAGAGGGGTGTTATAAGTTTGACGTGTGTATCTGTGTATCTGTGTATCTGTCTGTGGCATCGTAGCGCCTAAACGAATGAACCGATTTTAATTTACTTTTTTTTGTTTAAAAGGTGGCTTGATCGAGAGTGTTCTTAGCTATAATCCAAAAAAATTTGTTCAGCCGTTTAAAAGTTATCATCTATTTTCTAGTTTTCTTGTAGAAAAGAATGTTAGATAACCCTTAGGTTCATAATATTCAAGTGTCAATTGACAAAAATGTCAAGCTGTCAAGATGGACGTTGCCTAGATATACATAATTATTTATTTGAAAATGATTTGTCGGGGGTGTTGAAAATTTTTAATTTACACTTGTTTATGCAGTAGCAAATCTGAGAACTCTTTTCTCAGAATCATGTTATAAAAGTTTATTGTATAGATGCCAATGAATCTTTTTATAGTTTCCATTATTTAGTACCACAAATTGGAAAAGTTACGTACGTAAACTTGCTCGCCTTTGTGCTCACAAAGGATCGCAAACTTAATTCTTCTCTCTTCGAGAAACGGAAATCTTTATACGGCGTATTGAAGCGTTTTACAGAATTTCGTTCGGGAAATACTTTTAGTCGAACTTTTTGTTGTGTTGTAGCTAGAGTGATTGAATTTACCGTAGATTTATCGGCATAATATACAAATGCTTCAGCCAAATACTGAAATACGTATTAGTGCTAAAGAGATTTTCAAATAGTTGGTAATAATTGATTATTGTTTGCGATTTTAATAAGATTCTTCGCTTTTAAGATGCTTTTCAAGTTTTCAAAGTTTGGGGGTTTAATACTTACGTGCAAAGCATACCAGCAGAGCCAAGGGAGTTTTATTTACCTACTTTGGCATAGATAACCACAATAATGGCGACGCAACGGCGCGCGGCAAGCCTATGCGCTTTCAACTTCCAAGCGCGAAGCATCTTTTGTCTTTTGATTTCAGTATACGAATTCAGCTGTATTTTTATGACTCGGCTCTATGACGTCTGTTTGTGCTGGTCCTTATGTGTTGCTTCAATAAATTCAATTATTTGCTTTTCTTGGTCCATGTTTGTTTCCTTTATGAATTTAACCTCTTCACTCCGTCTGTTAGCGCTGGCCCTTAATATGTTGCTTCCATAAATTCGATTATTTGCTTTTCTTAGTCTATGTTTATTTTTTCTATGTAATTTTGAAGGGATATCGCCGTTGACAGCATCAAGAATGCAAACCGCTTCCGCCATGTGGCCGTGCGTTCGATGCTTGCTCCACGCGCGGTTACGCTTTGTTGACTTTTATTTACACGGACAGTTACACCGAGCTTAGGGCTGCTGTGCTTTCTAGTGTCTAAAGCATCAATATAAAATTTCACTAGTGTACACCCATGACTGACCTTACTACTTACATTGACCGTATGAAAGGAGAAACTGACTGACATGTCAATGTACAGCACTAACCACTGAGTCTAGAAACTTGAGATTTTGCATGTAGCTAGGTTATGTCTATGACGTAAGGGAAGGATTTCTGAAATTCTTCCCAAGCGAAACTGAAGTTTGCTAGTCAGCATTAAATACTGTGCTATGTTTATTCATAAAAATAAAAGATTTTATTTGTCTAGACTTTGACCCCAAACATTCGGTTGAAATCTATAGAGCTTTGACTTTGCTTAGACTTAAGTTTCAGTTAAAACGAGACAGATTTATGCTAAAAGAATACCGCTGTCTCGTTTTAACAGTGTCTTAACAGGGCTCTCTCCGTCACTCGTTTCCACTCGTTTCATACAATCGTAGTTCGAATTTCATTTGAATATTAAGCAACCAAAGTCCATGAAATTTTGCAGACATATTCTAGTAACTAATATCTGTGTCTGTGGTGTTTTAGATTTTTCTAAAAATATGTAGTTTTAAAATTACAGGGGCTCAAAGATTTGTATGTAAATTTTAAAGACCGCGTAACTTTGAAACCGAATATTTTAACAGAAATCTGGAAAACCACAGACATAGATATTAGTTTCTAGAATATGTCTGCAAAATTTCATGGACTTTGGTTGCTTAATATTCAAATGAATGAATTGGAACTGCGATTGTATGAAACGAGTGACGGAGAGAGCCCTCTTAAGTCTGAGCAAAGTCAAAGTGCACTCTGTAGATCTCAGCATTAGACGCCGACGCTTCAATTCCGCTGCAAACTTGACGGTTAACTTGTTCGTGTACGGCCAGCGTTATAATACGAGTATCAGTGTAGAAATATATTGATGACATAAATTGATCTAAATCACAAATGAATAAATTAAACGCAGCTGAACCACGGCGCCTTAAAGATATATTCAACTGTGATCGAAATCAGTATTTATCTATACTAATAAATAAAATTGGAGTGTCTGTCTGTAATTTCGAAATAACTACCTCATATTAAGCTCATATGGTTATTTGAACGATACCAACACTGAATCACACGTTTTTAAAATTTTTGTCTGTCTGTCTGTCTGTCTGTCTGTCTGTCTGTCTGTCTGTCTGTCTGTCTGTCTGTCTGTCTGTCTGTCTGTCTATCTGTTTGAAAAGGCTAATCTTCGGAACGGCTGGACCGATTTTGACGGGGTTTTCACAGACAAGTAGAGAATTGACCAGGGAGTAACATAGGCTACTTTTTTAACCGACTTTCAAAAAGGGAGTTGTGTTTTTCTACCTATGTACACTGAAATCTCTGAGATTTCTGAACCGATTTGCGTCATTTCTTTTTTAATCGATAGAGGAACTTCGCGACATTGTTTCATAAAAAATTTGGAGGCCAACTTCTCAATCCTGATGCTGCAGGGGATCTGACCAATCCACGCGGGCGAAGCTGCGGGCATCAGCTAGTTAGCGAATAAAGTTAAAGCAAGTAAAATGTCGACCGTAGCAAATTATAAATTGGAGGCTTAAACGCTATGTTGTCGATTTTGCATACAATGACGCCCCTTTGTATACAATATCAAGGTTTTCCTTTGTCGGTATCTATAATAATAATTTTATTCAGAGTTTGTGATTTCGAAATCGGCACTTGTTTGAAATTTGATATGGCAACACAGAGTTGTCTTGTTACTAAAGTAGCAATATCTCGAATTTAATCCACCCGACAGGTGTAAAAGTTTTCCAATTGTAGTTTATATCGTTCAGTAGATTGACGCTGGATCGTTAGGTCGGAACGTTTTTAGCGCCTAATGTGGTTTGCTGCTCCACAATCAAACTCAATGTGTAGCAACCCTAATTAGACAATTTCTTAAAATCAAGACCACACGTTAGGTTCCCTGAAGTCAATACTAACATCCTGGAAGGAGATATTATGCATTGCAAAACGGTCAGATTACCACAATGCAGATTAGAATCTAAAAGTCTTGGTTCAATTCCTTTTGGATTTATGTGTAATTGTCTAGTTAACTTGCTACCTTACCCGGCTACGCTCAAGTGCAATTTTGGAATCTCTTTGGGGGGGTTTACGTTAGTAAAAACTGAATATTTCTTATTAATTATTAATTATTATTAATTTCTTATTAATTAATTAAATATTAATTAATTGTTAATTAATTAAGAAATTAATTATTAGTTTCTTTTCTTTCTTTCTTTTAAATTAAATTAAGTACACTGTATTGTACACCCACAACAAGAGCGAACAATAAACTACTACAAACTCAATTGAAATTGGACAAGGAAGACAATTTAAATTTAAAACATATACACAACAACTTTACACAAACGATATAAAATAAATTAGACATTCATTTCACAAAATGCCATCTTTAAAGTTATACCTTTCGATTTACCATATTGAATGCTCCAAGTGAATTTACTCTTATTAAATGTGTAGTGCAGTTTCCGGTCCTCTAGAATCTAGACTGGTTTATTTTATTATGGAGAGCTATTTGCCCATATATTATTGGCTATAAAACCTTTATTTTTTTCTTTCACAGGTAAGATACTAGAGACTGTACCACACACAACGCTGTCGAACAACACCTCTGCATCCAGTAAGTGACCATAAATAGAGGACTCTATATAACGGTGCTATAATGGTGGTGTAGCGGTCTACTTTATTACTTTATTTGTTAAGTTCCCGGTTGCCATATAAACGTGTGAATCTTGCATCAATACTTGTAACGCAATAAGGAATTTCTTCACAGCGATTGTTTTCTGTATAGTGGCTGTTTAAATTTCCTCATGCTTGGTTTCGTTTGTGGATATTTGTAATTCTAATGGTTAGGATATTTTTTATGTGACTGTCTTTCAATTCATTAAGTTTTCTCAATCCGATCGTCCAGACGAGTGGTTCTCTGGCTTTATATCGCAAAAAGCCCCAAGTCTTTTAATTATAACTAATAGCTTACTAATTGAAAAACCGTATTTTTTGTTACATCGATGTTGCAGGCAGGACGCCAGCTTAGATTTGTAGCCTACTTGAAATCCAATTATATTTTTTTCTCTTAGTTTGAAAGAAATATCAAAAATTGTGAGAGAAGGGCTCATCATTTTAATCAGCTTTAAGGCAAAGAGATCTCCAAAAGTTAAGTAGAAATAAGCAGATCTTGCACTTATAATATGTAGTAGTTATAAAACTCTTCGAGCGTCTTTCCCACCAACTCTTGGATTATATTTGTTGGGGGTCTGAACTTTCCCGCGTCATCCTTGACCTATACATCTAACACCTGTCTCGCTGGGCCCGCATTAGGTGCCATTGTTGTAACAATAGCCGCTAATATACCAACAATTATTCCGTCTGTGTTTATGTGATTGTTGCATCAAAAGCTCTAAATCGTAACCAAGTTAATTGTACTATACAATCAACCTTTTTGTTAAAGGTGCAGTAATGACCGCGTTTAGCTCAATTTAATTTAACCTTTATTTAACATTTATTAATATTGTGATTTAGATAGTTTGTTTCGTCTACTTGTTCGTATATTTCTCTTATTTCATGTAGCTTATCCATTCCTAGTAGAACGTTTTATTTTTATATGGTCAACACCATTAAACTTGCTGAATTTTGCCAAAAAATAATATGGTGGGATTCGAGAAGATATCTGTATCTTTCTTGGACCCGGATGATGGTGGAATTCGAGAAAATATCTATAAGTATATATATTTCTAGAATCAGGATTATTTCTTTTTTTTTAATTTTCACACCAAACACATGAGAACAAATTTATTGGTATGACAAAAATTAGTGATTTGCTTGACGCTATATTCCACTATTATAAAATGTACATACTTTTTCTACGTAGGCATAGTTGCAGAAATCAAGATACGATATCGAGATTGAACTGTCCTATTACCATCTTCCATTAAACAAATATTTAGCTAAATCTATATGTAGATTATAATCTCGCAACATCATTGGCATCGCGGGATCAGTAATAATGGCAATTAGAAATTTATTCATTGCCTTTGAATAATAATGCGGCGTATTTCTTACATTTAATGCTGAGTTCTGACACCGAATAGGTACTGAGAGCGCATGAAGTCATAGAGATCTAGATTTAACAGATTCCTGCATTAATGTGAGGGAAAAGTTTACGGTGTTTACCTTATAAAGTGTTTCAGAGGCAATGGATTCTAGCCAACTTAATAAATATACGTTGTATTCGTTTTAAACGATTGCGGAGCGATACTTTAGTTTCTAGAACCTGACAGTGATCACTAGTCGAAACTATCTACCTATTGGTAATTTCTTAGCCAACTGCTATTGTTTAAAAAAAAAAAACTATAGAAAAAACTTTTGTAAAAACTATAGAAGTATGTAAATGTATGATATGATTTGATTATACTGTGAACTACTATTAATGTGTCTCAATTTAATATTAAGTACTCGATTCTGCGATACGTGGATTGTGTGATGACAGATGATACAATATTGTTGGCAAATATGCCAATATTTAAAGACTGAAAATTCCGGACTAAAGTATAAATAGGTACTTATAGCTATTCGATTGAACTGCCAAGTGAACTAACTAACATATTATTTTACTTGTCTCAATTCGATTCGATGTTCCTCGACGCTTTAAAATCTGTTGATTGTATGATTTTTAATAATTAATTAAATGAAATAAAATGAAATGATTGTATCATTTTAACATTTTTGGCGGTAATTCCGAAATGATATAAAAATTTCATATTGTAAATAGTCGATTAAACTGTCAAGTGAACTATCATATCCAATTCGTCTCAATTCTCGATTCCTCGGAATCGATTCCGCGAATGTCGTTGGTATGATGAATTCAGCATTTTGGTCGATAATGCCGGTCTTTAGCAGCTGACAGCTCTGAAAGGGTAATCGCTGGGCAATCAAGGTGAAAGTCAGGCATCCTCCGCGATGTCCTGAATCTCGAATATGACCCACTTTACGTGAAATATTACGATTTACGAGTATAATGTGAATCGGTTTTGTTTACGCACCATTAATGTTCATGATCTTGTTCTTTTTTTCTCAATTTTAAAAAGAATTTTAATATGGTTTCTCTTTTTTTGGAAATTTTAATGTTAATGTAATAACGTACCTACTCGTAAATTAAAATATGTAATTTTTTTAATCAAAATGCTGAAAATGAAAATGCTTTAGAAACGAAAATTGAAAGTTTTCAGATACTCACAGTATATGTACTGATTGGTCTGGTACTCTAGCTTACATAATACAAACTGCTGGTAAGTTGAAGATACAGAGGGGTTTTATATGTTTTCGTGTTTATTATAGAAAAGAAAATCATAATCGGCATGCCATTGATAAATAAATAATTAAGTAATTAATGTTCACGACTTCGTCGGCGTAGATTTACGTTTTTAAAAATCCAGTGAATTTTTTTTAATATTCCAGGATAAAAAGAGCCTTTGCGTGTCTCCCAAATGTAAGCTATCTCGTACTGAATTTCATCAAAATGGGTTACGCAGATAGGCCGCTAAAAGGTGTGGCACACTTTCGTATTTATGTTACTACTAGTATAATAGACGCAGAGCAGATGCGTGTTTGTATAACGCAGGATCCAAAATAAAAGAATATTTATTTATTTATTTTATTTGCAGTCTGTATTGAACAACTTAAGTGCTCGTACATTACCTTATATAATTTATTTTTATGACCTTAAATTTTAACACCGTTGCATAGCTGATACTGAAATAATGACCTATTGTGACAATAAATTACCATTTCCCCACCAAAACCGTTATGGATACTGTTTTGCGGACACGTTCCATAAATCTGTCCGTACGTACGTCCGCGGTCCGCTGGTAATTTGGCAATAAGTCAATGGTTAATCTGATGCAAATTGCTTCATATGTTTCTGTTATCGGTTCAAGTGTCACCTCGCGAATTTCCTCTGACCCAGAAAGAGTCACTATTCGTTGAGGACCTCTCCTATTAACTGGGGATATCCGGCAGAGAAAGGTGTCCCTGAACAAAAATTATATTCTGTCCCGTCAAAGTTTTTGGCTCCAAAGGAATAGTACCAAACTCAGCTATGTGGAACATTGTCAAAACATATTTGTAATCTCCTTTCATTTATTCAAAACTTAATTTTCTAATTATAATACTTCTTAATACTTTACTTAAGTCTACTCCAGCCACGGAACTAATTTAGTACTTATAGAAGGGTCATATTCGTGAAAGTCAAAGTCGCTTTGTATCTTAGCCAATTAGTATCTTAGCTAATTTGTATTTTAGCCAATATAATTTGTATCATAGCCAATCGATACAGTTTCATCGAAGATCTTAGCGGCTTATTCAGTTGCTTAACGTTCGTCTATAATAATTTATCAACGATTCACATCTTACTCTGCATTGTAATAACGATGTCAGTTGTGATAGTTTTCGTCGTTAGCATGCATAACACACAAAGTAGGGAAGTTTTCTTCCACATCGATCAAATCTGTCTCGTATTGTTACGCTGTTACATCCAGTTTGTATGAAAGTCCTCTCTCCATACATCGTCACTGTTTAGTCACGAAATGTTACTTAACACGCCATAATCTCAGCTTAAAAATATGTTTATTGATAATATTCTCATTCAGTTTTTGAGTGAAAGATAGTTTATTTGAATGCTTATTTTTTCCTTAAGATATTTCGTAAGTTATAGCATTGGATCATAATACCTAGTTAGTTTTGATTTAATTTTTTTCTTAAGTCATCTTCGTCCTAGATATTATTTTAGTCTAACTTCTAAACCAATCAAGGTTTGATTATAATGTTCTAAAACTAATTTTGGCTACTATATAGTTTGTTATCACATATTTTTAATTTAGTCTCAGTATTATTGTAAATTATTGAATTGTCTTAGATGATTCCAGATTCATATTTCTTAGAGAGAATGCGAATATAATGTTTTCCTTAGAAAATGCGAATAGGAATTTCGTTGCGAAAGAATCTAAGAGCCAGACAATATGTTAACTAGTGCCAGTTTATTCACTCATAGTGCCAAGAATCCACGTTATCCAATCACTAGACAACCATACCTTATTTTAATAGCTGTAAATTAAGATTTATAATATGCTACATAAAAATTCACGAGTTTATCTAATTTGTAATTAGCGAGTTTAAAATACCATTCATCACTCGATACCATCGGAAACGTTAACATATTTAAAATCGGCGTAAATCTTTTACGTCTGCCTTGCGAATATTTTTATTACCGAGAACTCGTCGAACTACACGCCTAGGAGAAGACATAAGTTTGAAACTTAACGCCCATTCTACCAAATAAATATCCGCTGTACATACAATGTTACAACGCAACCTAGAAGAACATTGATATGCCCATTTATTTTATCGATAATTTACTTCGTTCTACCGACTAAAGACGTATCATCAACAAATACTTCAATGTCGCAAGTATTTTGGGTGAAGTATTGGTAATCATTTTTATAATTATTTTTTTGTGAACGCCTTTTAACAAGTAAGGGTGATCCAGTTGATTTCACAACTGAGATAAAACGCAGTAAGTGTCAGCGCGGTATCTTGAGAACATTCGGATGCCTTACATTAGATAAATTACAGGAAATACCAATGACATTCTACGTATCTACGGATACTTATTTGGTAAGATTTAAGTAGGTTGCAAAAATGTATACACTAAACTGTTTTTGATTCTTGACTAAGCCTGGAACTTTGGCATTGTTTATATTATCTGTTCTCACGGCGAGATACCATATTGCTTAGAACTAGTGGTATGTACCTTCAATGCCTATACGATTTTCGAAGAGATCGACCAACCAACCAACCATTGATACCACCTTTATCTGTTTGTCTGATTTACTGATTGTCGTCATTCATTCGGATAGCTGAAGCTGAGCATTTCAAACAAATATAAATGCTATATTATGTTTATGTTTGACCCAGTGATCTGGTAATTTGGCAGAGGCTAACGTAGCATAATATATTATTACATCGCCTCTTCTTCAGGCGAATTGCTTTTTGCTTATAACTAGTTCTACCCACTAACCTCAATGCCTTCCCGATGCTCGAATAGATCCACCATTATATCGATACTGGTTGTCATCATTCGTTTGGCCGTCATGGCTGTGTTTATTCATATCTTGTATTGATGCTCCATATTCCATTTGTATTGACATAACCTGATTGGTTTGGATTCTTGTAAAGTGTTTGGGACGTTTTATTCGATTATACGGTTAGAATTTTAAATTGAATCGTGTGTTCTATTAATTTATGTATGTAAATGAATCAGTGTGATAAATAAGCACACGTGGGCATGTAATAAATAAAATAATTGACGCTTATCGCAGACATCTGATATTCCAGATATTCGGTCCAAAAATAGTAAGCAAAAATTACGAAAATGTTTTTTTTTAAATTGCTTACAATACCTATTACATACTTGAACGCAGACGTCCCAGAGAAAGTTGTTAGAAAATAGCACACCACTTCTCTTAACTAGATTCGGCTGATGTCAGATAAAAATCGGTTTCAAGTAAAAAACTATCTTCTGTTGGCTCAGACTCATAATAGGTCATCGGCTCAGGGAGTAGGTAAACTGAACAACGAAAGGTTCATATACCTACCATCATATAGGTCGGTTTATATACCGTGGTCGTTAAAATTTTATTATACATACGCGCGCATTAGTATGCTCTGTCAAGCGAATGATTTTTCCGAGTGTACTTAGATACTGCTAGCATGAGCTTTACGCATAATTGGAGAAAAAAAAGTGGAAAATGTGCAACATAGCTTTAAAAAAACACAGAAAAGTTTATACTTATCAATTAAAACTGTAAAACCAAAAATATTATCAGCATTTTTTCCCAGCTAAATCATTAAGGTATATCATGGAACGCATGAATCGCAATTTGAGACGAACATGGAAAAAGCGTGATCCATCCGTGGAGCTTCTCACGAAATGGTAATGCGTTTTTGTGGTTTTTACAAATTTCGTGGCAGCGGCAAGTAATCCACGGGCGAAACGCAATAATGTTTCGATTCGTTGTTGTGCCGCGGTAGGTTACAAATTGACTCATAATATGATGAAATATTTTTATTTTACGTCTGTCAATCAAATCGAATGCGTCGATTAGACTTCCTGAGTTTGAAGCCATTGGATTTAAATATGGAGTCAGGGCGCTTTTAGTGTCACGCGGATTTGCTCACGCACGCGGGATTGGACCGCATGCGTAGCATCCGCAAAGAACAATTTCATATAGGTATCTATTGTAAAGCGTGATAAACGCACGCGGGACGCGGGGCGCTGTGCGGGGCGTCACCCCGGTGCGGGGTATCCGCATGCGTAAGCGCTGCCTACAATTTCAGTGCCCATTTTAGAGTCGAGCGGGGCGCACGCGCCGTATTGTACTACCGAAATGAATGAACACGTCTATACCGTTACGCAGCCCGTAGAAAACTGAAACTCATGCTGCGTATGATCCGCAGCGTGAAATTTTACGCATGCGGTCCAATCCCGCGTGCGTGAGCAAATCCGCGTGACACTAAAAGCGCCCTTAGGGGCGGATCATCAAATTCCTGAAAACCTGACACCCATTGACGGTCTCGCCGTTGCTGTTAATGTTTTCGTGGCAGTGATCACTAAATATCTGGCGACACGCCTCATTTGCTAAAGTTTTTAAAAGTTCTAAAAATTTTACCTGTCAAATTGTCCGTGACACTTCAACGCTGTGTTTCAAAAAAGGAGATTTTTTCTTTTGGAAGAATTGGAAGAGCTGAAGGATTGAACCTGCGGCAATGGTTGATAAAGTAAAATTTTGGGAAAAGAATGATTTTTCACTGTAGTGTGTAGTGTCCTGAAAAGCGTTACTCAAAAAAAGATTTGATTTACTCTTTTGATTGATCCCTTGTTCGATAGGGTTTTATTATAATCGTTAAGGTTGCTTAGTCAGATTTTAGAAAAAACGTATAAGAAATAATACCCGCACAAGCTTTTAACTTGCGTGGCCGCGGAACCCTATCCTATGCGTATTCTGCCACACACTTGACCATTTAAGAAAGCGAATACGACCGTGTCGCACGTGATTGACATACCATCTCGATTTACAAAAGTACCTAAGTATTCGTATAATTTGATTCGTACTCGAAACATACTCGTATACGTGTGACCGCGAACTGAGACCTGACAGATTTTATTGTTCGCTGGATGACAGCCTCTTTGCAATTCACTCGCTCGATTTATTTCCACGAGGTTTATTCTCTTTTAGCCTGCTCGCACACTGGATCCGTCTTATTTATTCATATCTATTGAAAACTGTAAAAAAAAACCTATGACTCGGAAGAATTTGGGAATCCACCACTTTATTATCCAAGAAAACCCCTACTATTGCGTGATTAATGGAAGGTGGTCACGACCCTCAGCAATGAGAAATACGATGCATAGAGGGATAATTATTCGAATCGCACGAGCACAAACTATTCCAGTCTAGATACAAATTAAAAAAAAAAACCATATTAGCTAAGTTAATGCAGAACACTTTTTTTAAGTAATTAACGTTTGTCAATACTTTGTAAATTCGTTTGTACAGCTTTCGTTAGCACAAATTGTGCCGCCGAGTGCATTCGTCAAGCGAGTGGTATCTACCTGCAAGGAAGCAGACATAACACACAGTAAGAGTAAGTTCATTATAGGCTCGCAAATCTGTACCTAGTTAATTTTCTAGAGCTATTATGTTTGTTAACGCAGAGCAAATTCGTATCCCAGATAATAATTTGAAGGATTTGTTATCCTACGTAACGAAAAGTAGCCAAATTGCGGCCGGCCTTATTTCTTCAAGGTCCACTCAGAGTTAAATGTTTGTACAACTGCATCGGGGCTGTTTGAGTTATTGCATACTGATCGGTTTGCGTAACGCGGGTTTACGACGATACGTGGCTATTACATGTTTTATATATTTTTTCTTTTTTTTTTTTTAGAATCCAATTTTTTTTTTTTTTCATTTAAGGCACACCTAAAACATGTTCACAAAACACTTAAAAAATACAGTAGGTATAGTCTTATTCGGTGTGATTGATACACCCCTTATAAATATAATAGTAAATGACTGATCACATAATATTAGTTAGTACATAATAATTTTAAGAATTAATTTTAAGCTCCGAAGAATAATGATGCTCCGAAGAATATTTAGAATTACTTATACGGCGTACCCTTCGTTCAGAGGGATAGAGTCAAAGTTAAATGTTTGTACACTAGACAAACAGACTTTTGCTTGTGTATAATTTGTGAATACTGCGAATGTGTGAACGTGACTTCTATGCAATGTCCTTACCATGAATTGAATAAAATTGAAAAAAATATGTCTATTCCAGTAAACTCGTACAAACTTTTGTATAGTCAAACAAGTGTAAATTAAAAATTTATAACGCCCCTGACAAGTGAAGGTTACAGTAACTAGAAAAGCGCTGATAACTTTCAAACGGCTAAACCGAACACTCTCGATCAAGCCACCTTTCAAACAAAAAAAAACTAAATTAAAATCGGTTCATTAGTTTATGAGCTACGATGCCACAGACAGATAAACAAATACATAGATACACAGATACACACGTCAAACTTATAACACTCCTCTTTTTGGGTCGGGGGTTAAAGAATGGTTTAGCATGCACGAGTTAGAACTTTTACGAAACTGTGGGATATTGGTTCAAGCAACGAGCGTGTATGTAGGCAATAAAATTTGTGTAACAAGCTAGCAAGTTTGAGTGCTGAGCTGTGTAGTGTGAGTTGTGACTAATTGTCGTCAAACATTCCGAGAGCCGTATTATTTTTATAATGGCAAATAAGCCTGCGGTCGCCGCGCTGTCCCGTTATGGTGTGTTAGTCCTGTGTATGGGCACCATGGCTTATAGAGTAGGTAAGGACAAAAATACTTTCTATAAGATGATGCCAGTGGATTCGTTCGCGTGGATTTACGTTTTGAAAATCCCGATGTAACTTCAATTTTTCGAGGTAAAAAGACCTCCGCCCAACTCCGGGATGCATGCTATCTATAGATATCTGTATCATAACCAGTTAAGCAGATGAACCGTAAAAATGTGATAGACGGACACACTTTTGTATTAATATAATGGATTTATCCTTAGCTGCCAAAAATAATAACTTAATCGCTCGAAACTTCTCGCATATAGGCGTAAGTTACCCGTTATTCACGGCAAGGGGTTGTTCTTTCAATTAGCAATTTGTTTTCCCTTACATCTCAAACAATAAAAAACATAATACAGCTGCTTTATCGTTGTCATCGTCAACCATTAGACGTCTATTGCTGGACATACACGCTATCTGCGGATAGAAGTTAGTAGGGTGCTAACCATTTTGAGTCACCAACCAGTCACAAACAAAACTATGGTTTCTAATTGAATTTGGAATATTTTTTGAAAACATTTTCGAATAGAATTTTGAAAACTTATTTGTGATTGATTGGTGTCTCAAAATGGTTAACGTCCACTGAGTTTTTTTCGCTATCATTTGTATGGGATTACGTAACTAACTTCTTTCCTTGGATAGAGTATAGTAATATCCCCAAATGCAAGGCACACCTGGACAACCTAATACTGAGTAAGCAAACACCATTTCTTTGTTTGAAATGAGTAACAGAAGAGGAATTCACGGCTTAGCATATTATGGCATTACGACTGGGGACTTATGAGCACTAACTGTCTTTTATGTCGGTTATGCAAAGATTTACCTCAAAGGTAGAGCGGCTAATCCCACATATTCATCTTGGATGAATAAATACTCAGGATGGTATGCTCCGAAAAGTCAAATGAAGCAGGGGAACTGTCAGTTGATGAGTATGTGTGCGTTATGGAATGATACCATTCACATATGAAAATTTGCCTATTTTCCTATTTTTCCCTATTTTTCCCTTTCACGATGATTATTAAAAAATGAGATCTCATTAGATTAGTCTTTATTATGATAGTTACAAATCGATGGATGTTCGATGCTAGAAAATAATAATTTATCGATTGCAACGTATTAAAATTTACCTACTCTGTTTTTACATAATTTTGATTAATTACAGTATAGGGCCTCTGGCCTTATTGAAAATCTCTGCTTAACAGGGTGCCCATCACCATGTTTACTATATAATCGTATCCTGACAGTTAAAAATAAAAAAGTTAAAAAGTCAAATATAAAAACGCAATATATTCACTAAAAATATTTAATAATAATCCAAGTATGTACCAGTTAGCGATTTTATTTAGCGTATCTCGCAGGGTTAGTAGACTATTCACTACTTTTGGTGTTATACACCGGGCAAGTTTACATCCCTATATCGTAGATCTCTTACCAAATTACACAAAGCGGCTCTTGGGTAGCGGTTTTTTTTTTCTCTAAGCCAAATTCAAAGTTATTTATTCAAAATGGGTTCATATTTTATTTGTCTTGTGTTTTCTGACATTTATGACCTTAAAAAATACCTAAATAAAGATAAATATTCTAGCTATCCGTATAGCGTCCCATCTTTGACCACATCACGCGTGACGAGTCCTCCGTTCGTCGCTAAGGTTGTTTTGGTGGGTGCCTACCAAAACAACCTATCATGGACTAACTATAACTAAATAATATTATTAATGTAGTAAGATTTTGATTACCTATTTATTTATTTCTTTATTGCACACACAAACATATACATTTACAAAAAACATAGAAGACAACATGGTAAGTACGTTGGACAGTTTTTATCTGTCCAACGTACGTACACCAATTACGTAGGTACCTAGGTACTTCATGATAAATTTGGCATGCAGCTATTATGACGGAGACTGGTATATTAAATGTACTACATTAATTTAGTAATAAGTTTTGTTTTAGTTAAATTTCAATATCAATTTAAAATCTTTTAATTAACAAAACAGCCTTTTTCGCTTAGTTATATTATGATTGTCATCAAAAATAAAATATAAATTTGTCTAAATATAATGAAAAAAAAATTGCTCATTTTTAGGCAAAATTACCCCATTTATTTTCTGACAACCCTAGACTTCAATTTGAAGTTGTGTAATTTGCACAGCACGATTACGATACGATTTAAAATTAAATTATTTCATTGAAGTGTCAAACAAAAAAATATAATCACTACGTTGTGTCAAATGCGTATCGGAAGGTGTTAAGTGGCCAGTTTCGTAGAATTTATGTTGAGTTTGTGTGCGTGACGTGTAATTACAGAGATTTGGTCGATAGTGGGTCGATAGTTGTGCTTCCTTCGTTTGTACGGCGGGGTCACCGGTTGATATTCATTTAGTTTTTTTAAGGTCGACTTTTCAATCGCTGAATAAACGTAAACTGATGAATAAAGTCACTTTGATTGATAGATATCCAATACGAATTATGTTAAAATGTAAAAATTTCGCAGAATATTATTTAGCGACTAAAAATCGGCACTAGGGTTATTTTAATCATGAACGTGGTGCTGATTCGTTAGTAAAAAATTCGTAAACTAAAGAAAGGTTTAAAAATAGTGCTATCTCTTTCACAATGTTCCTTGCGGAAAAAGATAGCATTGATTTACGACCTATTAGTTATCCAAATTAGCATCAATTTCACTAAGTTTCGAAGAAATTAAGATGTTTATGACCCATCCTTTTTCTTTGTAAGCGATAAGAGGACACAAAAGCTGCCAAATGGTGCGCTCCTTTTTATTGACTTACGATTTTGTCCTCTTTGTCACACATTATCATTTCAAATATCCTTGTTATATGATATCCTGTTAATACTCAATACTTACGTGAAGCTTATTGTGTGATTTGTAATAAGGAAAGATTGTTGTACTTAACTGCATAATTAAAGTTATTGTGCTTTTTATTGGACATGCTGGTTGCATTGTAATGTGTACCTACTGTAATATGTTTGTTGTTTTTACTACTATGCTAGTTAAATCAGGTAATTATTACATTGTAACATGATAGTCGGTCTGTTGTTGTTGATACTTTGTAATGATAAGCTCTGAGGCTTTTATATTAACAAAAATTGTCGTTAGAATATAGTCAACTAGCTGATGCCCGCGACTTCGTTCGCGTGGTTGTAGGTTTTTAAAATTCTCGCGGGAACTCTTTGATTTTCCGGGATAAAAAGTAGCCTATGTGCTAATCCAGGGTATAATCTATCTCCATTCTAAATTTCAGCCCAATCCGTCCAGTAGTTTTTGCGTGAAGGAGTAACAAACATACACACACACGCACACACACACACACACACACACACATACAAACTTTCTCCTTTATAATATTAGTGTGATAGATTTTACTGATTGTTTCTAGGCTATTGATGATCTTGATGATATTTTAAATGTCAAAGTCTGTCTGTTTTTTGGTGTGTCCTTCAATTATGCTGCAACGGAGCTACAGATCAATATGATTTTTTTGCATGGACCTAGAGACTACTTTTTCTCCCAGAAAATCAAAAAGTGCTGCTCCATTTCCACTCCATAGGTACTTAGGTAGGCGTTTATCTTTCCAAATCTCGAATAGAGCATCTACAGATAGACCCTCAGAGAAATAACGATTGTGTGTGCGCATTTTGTTTTTAAGTTTATGTTATGACTAGAGACCCGCTCCGGCTTCGCACGGGTAGCTAATTACGAATTTCTAATAAAAAAAAAATTATAGTTTATGTCACTCAGGAATAATGTAGCTTTTTACTGATGAAATAATTTTCAAAATCAGTTCATGAGTTCCAGAAATAGTTCCTACAAACAAACTAACAAAATTTACCTCTTTATTATATGAATATAGATGATAAATGTATGAGAAAATACTCATAATTCAGCACTGACAATCTAATACTTGCGACTATCTGTATATCAGCATTCAACGCCATGTTTCCATCTCCGTCCATAAATACGAACTGTAGCGAGGATATTTCAACGGAGTGGTTTATAAGTTCATTGCGAGTCATAATTCCATAGGAACGGGTCGTCAAATACTGTGGGAACGTCGAGACACGAGGGTCGTGCGGCGACGTTGCATCCACGGGATTGCCCACTGTCATAAAGCAATCGATTTATACGCCCATGGAGTTAGCGATGCTGATAGCTGGTTAAAGTGAAGGCGTTTTTAGAGTTCCGTATCACAATGATAAGGCTGGATATCCACCAGAGCGAGATGAGTGGAGATGTGTTTAGTTTTCATAAGAACTGGTCGTCAAATACTGTGGGAACGTCGAGAAACGAGTGTCGTGCGGCGACGTTGCATCCACGGAATTGCCCACTGTCATAAAGCGATCGATTTATACGCCCATGGAGTTAGCGACGTGATAGTTAAGGAATAGCGTCCACCAAGCGCACCGGGCATCAACAGAATTATTTGAAAAAAAAAAAAAAAAAACAGATTCCGCAATTGATGTTCATTAACTTGAACACTGTTTCATCCAATCGAGGCATGGTAACAACATCATGAGAACTCACGAAAAAAGGCATTTCCATAAAATTCATAGCCGCCATAAATCCGCGTTCACCGAAATGTTTCAAACATTTCGAAGTGAACTCTCAAGACGAACGGCACCGAGTCACGCTAGACGCTAATTTACGAATTTCACCCGCCACTTAGCAAATGGCTGATGAGGATTCGCTTGATTTTCTCCCAGCGGCTATCCACCGGTTCTCTCTACTATCATTTTAACCTCCTATCATTGGGCCTCTTAAAAAAGCTCTGGTCTGCGCTAGGACCTTTTCTCCATTTGGTTCTTTTGAACCAAACTATATAGTGTATACGACAATATAGTGTATACGACATAGCTCAACAGGTTGGAAAGCTGAAATGAAGCTGATGAAGTCCCATGGTAACCTCGCAATTATTGAAGGCGCAGCGTTGGCAGATCCTGTCTAGATGGACGGACAACATCTTGTACCGATTGATGACGACGATACTGGATCTTAGCTTAACGCATGTTACGACTACACTTCCTACCATTTAATGCCTACAGTTTATGCTGGTACATCTGGCTCTAAAGTCCTCGTTGCGCGTCGTCGTAATGTCATATTCGTCGACTACTGCAAAGAGGTATCTTGTAGGGACTTCCATAGTCCGCACATATCCATTCCAAAATAATTATTATTAATGCAAAGCAAGTGGAATTTCCTAGAACGTGACATTATCAACTTTCCATACTATAAAGGCATCATTTTAATTTATTGTTTTGTAATAAACCGCAAGTTTGTATAATAAAAATTCAATAAAGAGGGCAGAATAAATTCTGGCATGACGTCAGGGCAGCGCGCGGCGCCGCGGGTGGCCGGCCGTCTCACGATACCCGCCCGGAGTTCATACGCATTTTACATTTATTACATTTATTATATGAAATATCTTTCATTCATCCGCACAAATTGAATTAAACTTGGTCAATACACGCATGAGCGTAAAAGACTCTATAACAGTATATTAAAACCAAAGAAATGTGAAGGTATAGAGTAAGTTTTAAAAATATTTTCTTAACATTTATCTCGGATTCTTCAGAAAGGCCTGTCTATCTGCCTAAGTACGTTCTGTACCTAATCTATAGCAATAACCAATCTTTTGCATTGCACGAGCGAGTCGAAAGTATCCAGATTTTATTTACTTACATTACCATACTCGTACATTGTTCCATACTCGTACAAAAGTTGCTACTATATGCTAAATTAAAGAAAAATAAAGAACAGAACAGTATATATGTTATTCTTTATAGTCGTATTCCTCATTGTTGATGGTGGTGACCATTTTCCATTTAATCACGCAATAGTAGGATCTCTTTGGATAATTACTCCCCAGTTTTCAAATAACTTCAAAGTTCAACAAACAATTTACGGTCGAACAGGAAAAACATAGAGTGGTCACACATTATATATAGAGTGTAACCGGAACGCTAGCAAAAACTTAGCGATATTATTATACTATCTACCTAAACACAATCCAATGCCAATAAACTTAATAAATAAATTGGCTTATTTTGTAGTTTTACTGATTTAGTGTTGTCCAAACCCGCAATGTAGGGATTATAGCGCGCAAAATTCGTGCCAATGCCCTACCTACGACGCGGCATTGATTCCGAGTGGCCTACTTACGCAACGTTCGTTGACCTCTAGCGTCAGTCAGATGTTTTATTTGCAATATATTGTGAACTTTTAAAAAATACAGGATTTTTAATTTTTTTTTCGCGGTTTATTTGTGGTCTCATATCAGTAATCATCGGTACTATCACCTGTCTTCGTTTTTGCTAGCGTTTCGTTTACACCCTGTGTAAATAATATATTCCTATTATAATTACTTTTCTTTGTATACCGTTGGCTTCCTATTAAATAAAATAAAATAAAATATATTGTAAAGATACAACATTCTGCCGTGAAGCCATCTGATTACATCTCGCGTGTAAACACGTGTGTGTGCGTGCATATTAAGGTTTTATCCTGTGATCTGTGAAACGCATCCGATGGTATCGATTCGATATGTAGATATCTATATGCAATTAAAACCGCAACGACTGTTGGTGTAATTAATTGTTTTTGTAATAAATATGCTGCACAAATGACCTCTCATATCTACCATACATACCTAGTACCTACGTGGGTGGTACTTAGGAAGAAAATTTAATGATATTTACAACACGTTTAAAAAAAATTCATTGATGAAGAACTAATTAAAAAAGTTGTGAATTTTGTCCAAAATATGTTGTTTATAAAATTTTAGGTTTATAAATTCATTTCTAATTTGTCCTATGGGTTTAAAATTGATATTGATCGATATATAAATCTTTAAAAACATATATTATCTAAGGAATCATGAAACAATAAAATACTTATGCCAATATGTGAACAAAAGTTTGTATGTTCGCCAAATAATAAATGCAAGCGACGTAACAAATAACGAGGAATCGATGACGTAACGGAAAGAAAACCGCGTCTGTTTGTCTGTTTGTCCATGCGGATGTTTACACGCATCTCTTAGGAATTTTACACTTAATTGTAATTTTGCTCTGAATCCTAATTAGCTACGGCGGAGTCTTTGTTTTCCTGAACAGACTGTGTGGCTCAGCTATGACATGTTGAGCTGAGAGCACACTGTGAAAACGGTTTTGTGAAAAAATTGATACAAAATATTTAAAAAATATCTAATATATAATTACTAATCAAAAAATAAAAAATAATTTAATTAATAATTTAATAATTATTAAAAAAATATCTAATATATAATTATTATGTTTAAAAAATTAACAGAAAAAGGGCCGTGCATAAATTCGATCGTAAAGCTATTATGTATTTCTTAACATTTCTATTATAGCTTACTTTTAAAAGATTTCTCTCACATATAATGCGAACTTTTGCTTATCTTAAGTCGATATGATATACTTTTGAACTAGAATTATAATGATAGAGGTGGAAGACATCTAGGTGGGTCTCGTCAGTAGCTAATCGAAAGTCAAGATTTTTTCTTATATGTGTGTAGACTGTAGAGTGTAGACTTAGTTTTATCTCTCTGCCCTGCATCGTGTCTACATGATTTGCAAGATAATGACAATTGTTTCGCAATGCTCAGTTCTTCGTCATTCGAATTTTTCTTGTAATTTATCCTGTTTTTGTGCAATCGAGACAACGCGCGTGGCATAAATTATTGTCTTGCACTATTTTTCCTATTCTTTTTTCTTAGTATACGGTAAGATCAATAAAGCCACACGTGTATTTATAATGAAAAACGTACCATAACGTATTTTTTATGCATAAAAATACAAAAACTACGCAGTTATCGATCTATGTATTGATAATATAAATTGAGTAGCGGTGCGCCGAGCGAAGCGAACGCATGTTTTCTTACGACGTGTTTATGGCATCAATTAATTATTGTTAATTTAATTTCAAATCCATTTTATATGAAAAATTATACATACTTCGAAAAAACTATATAGAACGGAAAAAATCTTTATAGAACCACAAAGGGAACACACCTATGCCTAGTAACTATGTATATGAAAAAAAACCTCCAGCATTATTTTTTAAGGTTAAGGTCACGCCTTCAACGTAAGACGATGTCCATTTATATAAGGGGCGGATTAAAAACAATAGCATATTACCGTTAACACGTGTCACATAAATAAAAAATTAAATGATTGACGTATTACGAAATACCGCTTCTGGTAACGCCTTACCTGTGTAAAGAAATAATAAATGAAACAATTTGTTTCCACTTGTCGTCTCTAAAAGGTCAGTACCAATACCACCCAAAGTTCTTCATTTGATTTATTGTTTAGGTAGGGTAAATAAATGTTTAAAACATAGAGGGTATGTGACCATCAATATGTTTTAAAGATATATTTACTTAAAAAAGTATTATACATCGACTCTATTGATTCCTTGTTCTTAATAATAACATTAGAACAATGACTAACAATTAGTTGTTACGGAACCTTTCGCGTGCGAGTCCGACTCGCATTTGACCGATTTTTATTAACAAGTGTAAATTACAGTGACCGACAAGTGAAGGTTACAGTAACTAGAAAAGAGCTGATAACTTTCAAACGGCTGAACCAATTTTCTTGGATTATAGCTAAGAACACTCTCGATCAAGCCACCTTTCAAACAAGAAAAACTAAATTAAAATCGGTGCATTAGTTAAGGAGCTACGATGCCACAGACAGATACACAGATACACACATCAAACTTATAACACCCCTTTTTTGAGTCGCGGGTTAAAAATAGGAAAAAAGGTAAATGATAGTTATTACACGCTTAAGTAAACAACACGCGCTTGTGTCAATCGGAGCAACATTGTAAGAACGTCCTTCGTAGGCGGGAACCTTTTTTATTACTTTTTTTTGCTACTTAATAGCCTTTACGTCAAGATAACGGCAAGGCACTATTGTCCCGTGTCGTTTTATTTATATTTTGTATCCTCCTCCGCACTAATTTACAATTCATTGGCATTGATATAGAAAAAAAAGATAACTTATGAAGAAAAAGTAATAAAGTAAAGGAAGCTTATATTTAATTATTGTGTTACTACCAATAAGTAATAGCGGTATAATAATAGGCTTAGACTTCGTTCGGGTTGTCAAGAATTCGACTCCGGACATGCACCTCGAACTTTTCGGTCTTGTGTGCAAAAATGATGTGCAATACGCAAATAATGCAAAAATTTTAAGTAATTAAATGCCATTTTCTTAAATAAGTTTTCATAAATATATATCTTCAAGAAACCTACACGCCTGAGAGTGCCCAATGATGTTTTTAAAGGTGTGTGTTGTCACCAATTCACACTTAGCAAGCGTGGTTGACTATGGCCTGTGATGATGATTTATTTTTACACGCCAGTCCAGGATATCGTACGTTTCGTTTATCAGTGGTCACGCATCCCTTTTTTGTCCGTCTGTCCGTCGCTATTAACAATGGTCGGTAAGCAGAAGGGTTGTGTTTTTCTGTCGAAAGTGATTTGTTGCCGGCCGCTTCGGCGGTATGTTGGGTGTTGACGTCTTGTCTGATTTGTTGATATATGGTTAACTTATTTTTTACGCTACACTTATCTTTTGTTTTTGATTTTGGAAAGTGGTTAAGTGGGTACCTTCAAGTAAAACTGTGCTTCAAGTCAAGAAGGAATAGGCATCTTCTAAGTAAGCGCGCCCCATCTTAGGCTGCATCATCACTTGCCAGCAGGTCTAATTGCGCTTGCCAAGCGCTAGTCTATTAATTTAAAAAAACACCTTCTTCTTCATCTTCAAAACGTTGTTGCCGGTCCCCTACCAGACGAGCTAGTAAAAACCTTTAATTTTAACTCGTGGACCACTACTAAATACAGATTTCCTCTCATAATAAGGTTTTAGGCCATAATCCGCCAAGTGCGGATTGCCAGACTTCACACATCTTTGAAAACATTTTGGAGAACTCTCAGGCATTCGGGTTTCCTACGTCGTTAAAGCAAGTGTTTTTTAACTCAGAAAAGTTAGAGACGTGCACGGATTCGAACCCCAGACCCTCCCGAATATGAGACCGAAGTCTGAGAACATCATGAGGAAACGTGTACATATTATAATGAGGTATTTAGTGTCAATCAACTTAAACATAATATCTCTTTATGTTACATGCAATGTGTTTCATAAAAGCGCGCTTACAAAACAGTTTTGAAAGGCTTTTCTCCAGTTCCTCCGTCACTAAGCCGGTGTGTTCTAAAACTTCTAACAATAAGGCTTTTAGCCCACTATATTCAAATGATTCTTAGCACCTCCGTCGCCTTTTAGTAGGACGTTTATTGCTTCTAATACGAAAGATCATAAAGGTATTATGGTAACGTGAAACTATACTTAGAAAGTTTTACAACATACTAGCTAATGTTGGTAGTTTGGTCCTCATTAGAATCTGGAAAAATATCTAGTTTTAAGGTTACACGAGCTAGTTTTTAACCGACTTCCAAAAAAGGAGGAGGTTCTCAATTCGTCGGGATCTTTTTTTTTTTTTTATATTTTTTATGTATGTTCCCCGATTACTCAAAGACCCCTGGACCGATTTGGAAATTATTTTTTTTGTTTGAAATTTATTTATATATTTATTTACCAAATTTATATGGGACCACCTGCATAGTATACCCTATACTATGCAGGTGGTCCCATATAAATTTGGTGAAGATCTGATTAATATCTTCGGAGATGGAGAACAGAACTCCTCAATGGATAGGAGCAAATTGCTCGCGATCAGTGTAATAGCTTAGTAAACAGTAGGGTTTTAACTGGGCACAGCATATTATAGTACAGTGGGGCCACTAAAAATTGTGAAATAAAAAATTTTCAAAAGAAAAATAAAACCGACTTCAAAAACGACAAACACTAAAAAGTAAAAAATAACTTTTGTTTAGCTACACGTAGCTAGCACGTAGCCTAGGTATGAAGTCGGGCGAGCTTCACTCTTGGATTTCTAATTTTGTTTTAATATGCTCGCTCGACTTCATACCTAGGTGCATTACACGTGTAGCTAAACAAAAGTTATTTTTTACTTTTTAGTGTTTGTCGTTTTTGAAGTCGGTTTTATTTTTCTTTTGAAAATTTTTTATAAGGTGACGGGTAGCTCCTCGAGGCATCGACGTCACTGCCAGGCGTCAAATGCTCCTTCGTATGATGCTAGGTGACCTACGAATCGCCTATTTTTCTTTGATTTCAGGTCATCCATAGCCTAATATTAGACATAGATAGTCCCCTCACTCTAGTTCACTCTTACAGTACAGAACGGAAGGTTGTCATGCTAAGACGACATAATCTTGTAGTGGCGAGCGACGCGCGGCTATGTTTCCCGGCCGTTGCCCGTCCGCCTCGTTCTGTCGCGTATAATATGCCTCTATTTATACCACCTTTGACACTACCTTTGATTTATATTGTACCATGGACGTGGCCAAGTCGTGATCTATCAAGAATATAGTTAGAGGACTTCGATCACAGTATGCCATTGTTTACGAATCGCCGCTATTTGAACGTAAAATAACTCAAAAAAACCCCTGACACAAAAACCTCTATAAGAAAACTAGAAAAGAGCTGATAACTTTCAAACGGCTGAACCAATTTTCTTCGATTATAGCTAAGAACACTCTCGATCAAGCCACCTTTCAAACAAAAAAACTAAATTAAAATCGTTTCATAGCTACGATGCCACAGACAGATACTACTACTGCACTAGAGCAATGTCGGGGCAGTAGGTTTCTTAGCTTAAGCTCCATATGCCTTTCTCCAGTGAGAGAGGCGGCAATTGGAGTAACAATTTCATGATAAGTAGCTATCACTAATAACTATGAATAATAGAAATTGTTTTAGCTACAGCGCGTAAAAGCTTTTCAGGCCGTCAGCACTTTCCTAAAAGCCGTAACATAAAGTAAGCATAATACCTTCTGCACGTGAAACTAAAGCTTGGCGCCCATTACACTAAATTTCATATTATCTCACTTCCGAGCAGAAACTCTTAGGCCTCTTAGCGCTTTCAGTCACTGCAATTTATACTAAGTACTCGTCGGTTACCGAGTTACATGGGATACAAGTGCGTACCAAAACTTTCTATTCGCGCCTACAAGAGATATATTTTACGATATAACATTCCCTTTCCCATGCTCTCGTATATTTTAAACACGTGTCGTTGAATAAATTAATATTGGAGTGCACGCAGGAGTTATGGTAGAAACGCACTTGCTAGACGCTTCTCCGCGCAACGTATTGACAGCTTTCGATTACCGTGATTACATTTATTACACGTGATTTTTAACCCCCGACCCAAAAAGAGGGGTGTTATAAGTTTGACGTGTGTATCTGTGTATCTGTGTGTCTGTGTATCTGTGTATCTGTGTATCTGTGTATCTGTCTGTGGCATCGTAGCGTCTAAACGAATGAACCGATTTTAATTTTGTTTTTTTTTGTTTGAAAGGTGGCTTGATCGAGAGTGTTCTTAGCTATAATCTAAAAAAATTGGTTCAGCCGTTTAAGAGTTATCAGCTCTTTTCTAGTTTTCTTGTAAAAAAGAAGGTTAGATAACCGTTAGGTTCATAATATTATGTCAATTGACAAATGTCAAGCTGTCAAGATGGACGTTGCCTAAATACATAATTATTTATTTGAAAATGATGTTTTGGAAAACTCAAATACTTTGGATCGTCGGGGGTGTTATAAATTTTTAATTTACACTTCTGTCCTATCACGTTAGCAAGCCGTGAACATTTTTTTGTTGTGATACAAGTTAGCCCTTGACTGCTATGTCACTTGATAGTAGATGATGATGCAGTCTAAGATGGCAGCGGGCTAACTTGGAAGGGGTATGGTTATATTCAACCCTTACCATTATAGCAATGTAGGTGCACCGCTTTGATGCTTGTGGCCGTGGCGTCACGTTGAGTCCTGTGTTGATAGTGTGACACTGGTCATACAACGATTTTTTGTTGACTCAGGCGTCGCGTTGCAAAAAGTCGCCGCTAAATGACGTTATCCAATCCAATCCAATCCATCAGCCTTTAAGCGTCAATTGCTGGACATAGGCCTTTTCAAGGTTTAATTAAATGACGATACCTTGCGCTAAAATCCAAGTCGTATATTTTGGAATTTGTTTTCACTTCTAATATGTCTAAAGTTGTATGACACGTCTCGCGACAAGGGATATTCATAGGCTTATAATAAAATAACATTATTATACGGATATAATAATGTTATTTTATTAAGCATGTAGGTACTTTACGCATTGTTTATGCTGAATACGAATACTCAGTATCAATAAACATTATTTTATGACTGAACATCTACATACGTTTATAAATGTTTTGGTTATTATTAAAAGTACATGTTAGAAGTTAAATCTTTAATAATTCTTTAATTTAGATTACCATCAGGCACCATATCACCGGTATTTATTTGTCAAAGTAACGTTATGTTCCATCATCCATTAACGTTATCTAATACCGGCAAAAAAACGATATTTTACCGAAAAATACCTCTATCTCTAACTATCGATGTCGTGTGCAATGCAGCATGTTTGCTTGACTTGCATTTACGGTTAGGTAAGGATTAACCTTACCTTTTTAACGAAACATAACGAAATATATTGGTAGTTTTAACGATAACAATTGAACAACGGTAACCGCGATCATGGCTACCATAAAACAACTCATGCCTACTACGAATAAGTACTCTATTCATATAAAGCATATCTCCAAAGTTTTGTTACGTGTAACGTGAATGAAGTTATAGTTACATCGTAGTTACTAAAAAGACCATTCCATTCAAAACATAATAGAGATAATATTTCATCCACGATCTCGACCCGCTTTTCTCCTATTATACTACATTTTAATTCCATTCATATTACTTGTACATACTTTGTTTAAATTTTAATAGACGACCCAATTTGGTTGGCGCCGACCAACGTGGTCGGATTATGAAACTGATTTTGTAAACTGTCTATTCATTAAACCAAAAATCATCAAACATGTGAATGTTTACGAGTCAAGATTTAATTGCAATGTTACCTACATGAACCAGTTTCTGTTCAATAAATTATACGACAATTATAGCTGACGCGCGGATTTAGTTTCTTAAAATTTTGATTTTCCGGGATAAAAAGTAGCCTATGTAACTCTCCAGGTCTTTAGCCCATTCAAAAAAAATCACTCTAATCCGTTGCTCCATTGCAGCGTAATTGAAGGACAAACCAATAAACAAACACACTTTCGTATTTATAATATTAGTGGTGATGCAAACGCAGTGTCGACACAATAGCAAAAATCAGAGTTTTTAACATGTTTTCATGTACGAGTATATGTTTTATCAAATATAAATAAAAGTAGGAAGGTACAGATGAATATCGTCAACATAATATCAATGCTAAATAATTTTTCATTCTCAGGTAGTTTACAGATTTTCATATTTAATGTGGACTATATTTTTCTAATTTTAAGTACACTTCAGGGAAATTTCTAAATATTTTTAATACTCGGCCGGTTTCGCAATTTTTGATATATATTTAAAAATGAATGTGACCAATTCGGTAGCGACCAAGTTGCTTCGTCTGTACAAAGCAATAAACTAAATTATACACACACGGACTATTTTCACGTTATGGATGCGTCTCTACCACGCACGATACATTTAAAAAATATATTTTCTATTACATCTGTCCAAATGGCCGGTTAGCTGATATTTTATGATGGCATTTCTCGAATTGATACCTATATATTCTATTCACGCCACACCCAGGCCTGTGTTTGTTTACAATTTAAATCGTTCTTATTTAAATCGGGACTACAGATTATGAGGGCATCCATAGAATTATTATGGTGGAATCATACTTTAGAAACGCAAATCGTAAGTCAAATTACACTAAAAATGTCCTTTAATCGGCTGAACAAGTTTTCAAGATTATAAAGAACCATTCATCATCATTGTCAACCGATAAACATTCACAGCTGAGCTTCTCTTGTGAGGATTTCCACACGCCGCGGTCTTGCGCCGCCTGAATCCAGCGGCTCCATGCGACTCGTTTAATGTCGTCTGTTCACCTTCTTCCAACGCTGCGCTTTCCAGTTCGAGGTTGCCATTTCAGCACCTTTGGAACCAATGTCTATGGGTTTTTCGAACCCTGCCCAAATGCCACTTAAACTTCGCAACTCACTGAGCTCTATCGGTTACTCTGGTCTCCTATTATCCTTCACATTGTAAAATTCAAAATAAGAATGCTTTCAAATCGGTTTGTTTGAGCGCTACGATGCCACATACAAACAAAGGTGTCAAATAATATATGATAGTTGCTGTCTTTTTGTGTCGAGGGTTAAAAAATAAAGAGGTTATTTTGCAGGCAGAGTCTAGAGCGTAGGTAGGTATACAAAGGGGAAAAGTGTGTTTCATTTTTAATACTCGGTTTGTTTGGTAACAAGAGATGAGTTACGGCATGTAAAAGTGGTCGCAATAAATATTTTACTCGCCCAAAATCGGGTCAAGCCGTCGGGACGAGCGTTTTCATTGGAAACCGGTCCGGGAACCGTTAATGCCAATAAATTATCCGAAATTAGTATGCCCACTGAAAAATGACGACCAAAACTCGGTCCATAATCATCCACCCACGTGGATTCGACATTCATCGGTTTGACCGAACGACATTTGTATCAGTTAATAATAATAGTAGGCATAAAGCAAAGTGATTCATAATTTAACTACATTTTTTTTAAACCGGTCATTCGAGTCGTATAATCATATCATTTTGGGTGTATGAAATATTTCTTTTCCGAATAGAACATCACAATAAACCATGAAAGAAAAAATGTTCGTTTGTTTTGGCCACAGCTTGCAAACTATTTTATAAATTGTTGTTTTCAGTATATGTTGTTTAAATACAGTAAATGTTTATTGTATATGAAATTTCAAATTCCTATTTTAGTATAAAAATGTGGTGTTACCAAGAAGTCCCACCAACATCCTGAGTTTACCTCCAACCAGGCTTATGACATCATAATACTCTTAACATTATTATAATGTAGTTATAATGTAAGTACACGATTAAAACATAGACAGACATTTAACAAGTATTTTTATGCGCCTAGGTGTGCAAGGATTGTATGTGATGTAATAGAAGTATGTATGTAATATAGTAATACAATTATAATAAGCAAGCAATTAGTTTATTTCTCGGTGAATATTTATAAGCCATAATTACGCGTAGGTACCAGGCTCTCCCGACGTGTTGTTGGTACTTGTTTTATTATAAGTGAGAATTATTAGTGTGGAAGCACACTTTTAACAACCGTCACGGCAACACGCCATGTGAGGTCTTGTGAGTATAAACAAAATATCATTTCAATTTATATTTTCATTTTATTTCATAAACGTACCTATCATTTTTTTTTCCTTTTTATACCTACGCGTACTATTTATCCGATTGTTTAGTTGTGTAATGGGTGTAAATGTTTCATTGGAAACAATTATTATATTGGGGGTTTTTATATGTATTGCCTGTCATTTAAGTATTGTATGTGTTTCCATAAAATAAACGAAATAAATTAAGTTATCGTGTTGCATCGGGTTGCATCGCGTGTCAAAAGTATGCTGCCACCTTCACTTGCTTTACAAGCGAGGATAAATATAAAATCTCATTTTAATTGGATCCTATCAGTGTCATGTTTTACATGTTGGGTTCGAGTACCTACCGTAGGTATTAGAATCTGTATTTTCCTGCTAACTACCGCAGACGTGTTTATAGTTATGCGTTAATTGGATAAATATTTGAGGAAATAACTAATTATTTTATTGATGATACTTTATTGAATTTCCAATACTGAGAAATATGCTTATATTTGCCCTCTTTACAAAGATAGGGACTTACATAAACTACCGTCCGCAAGCACTACCTAAATATTCTAATTTTAACAAAAATTAAGACTACGTCTGGAAGTATTTCGAGGTTGGTCTTGGTTAAATACTATCTCACTTAACTAATGCAATAAAATAAAAAATAAAATAATTTAAATAAAATAATAAAATAATTTCCAAACCGTAGAGATCTCAACTCGATTTCTTGAGGACCATTTTCAAGATCTTCCCCAATCGAATTCAAAACAAGAAACAGGCAAATCGTTTCAGAAATATCCGGGGAATCGGTGTCCAAAAAAACACTGTTTAATAAAGAATCTTCCCAAAGTTTTCATAGCAATATATAAGTTTGCTTTCAACGGAAACGAATCAACGAAATCGCTTTCGTTTAATTATAGTAATCACGTCAAAGGCACCGCGTTCGCAATTCGCATCTAAAGCGTATTTTAAGGGTTCCGTAACCGAAGGTTGCCATCGATAGGTACCCTATAACTAAGCCTCCGCTTTTCGTCAGTCTGTCTGCCTGTCAGTGGACTGTATCTCATGAACAGAGCAAGTACACAAGTAGAGAGCTGAAATTTTCACAGAGTGTATATTGATTTATTTCTATTGCCGCGATAGGCAACTTCTAGGCAAGCGCGATCCATCTTAGGCTGCATCATTACTTGCTAGCAGGTTTGATTGCAGCCAAGCGCTAGTCTGTAAATTAAAAAAAAAACTTCAAGATGACGAATTTCAAAATGGCCCCCATGTAAAGTAAAAAAAATAATCTTGTGCGATGGTACGGAACCTGTATTGTGCGAGGTTTGCGAGGACTCGAACTTGACGGTTTTTTGCGCCTAAGTGACCGTGACGGTCGCGAACTCAGCGTGAGTTCGGCGGGTCAACGCCCTTGCGGAAATAATTTCAGACGAGATAAAAAAACATGGATGAAATTCTATACCGACGTTATTTGATTACCAGGCCGTGAAATGATACCAAATACAAAACGGTACTGTTTTTTCTTGACTTGAATCTTCAAGCAGCAAGCCTAAGGAGAAGACATATCGCTGTCGTCAAAAGAAGTTTAAAGCATCGGGTGTATCTAAGTTTTAAAGTCAATTGTGAAACTATTGCGTTTACCTGATTTTTACCGGAGAACGTCAAATCACGGCGTTTCGCGATTCATATTATCTTATTTTTTGTATGTTAACTTAATTCATAGATACTTACTAATGAGCTCTGGCATTTACTGGAGTATGTTGTGATTGAAAATGTTTAACAAACACAATTTATAATATGTACCTAGTGTGGATTAAAGTTCTTAGAAATCCCTTGACAGCTTTCTGATTTCCTGGGATACGAAGATAAAATGTCACTCTCCGTGTCTATGTCCAAGCAAAAAAAAATCACGTCGATCTGTAGCTCTGTTGTGGAGTGATTGAAGGATAAACCAACAAACTAACAAACACACACTTTCACATTTATAATGGGTAGTGATTTTGATTAACACACTCAAATCACTTACCATCAATTGAAATCGCAGTCAAGAGCTAGCTTGTAATGGAATAAAAAAAAAACACTTTGATGATACCTTTATACCTAGTGGTCCAGTATTTAGACCTAGTGGTCCAGTAATTTGTCAGAGGGTGTAGTTGAGTTAAAGACAAGAGGCCGTATAGCTTTTTGTGCCCGCCAAAGGATTACATCGCTGCGGCTTAATAACGACGTTACGTTTCTTTTGGAATTGCAAAAAAAAATGAGATGTTGATTGTAATCCAATTGTAAACGGGCGGCATCATCAGAGGCGTGGTTGATGGTTATTACTTACAAATTCGTCTTAGCAGGTTAGGGTTTACAGTTCTCCTGATTTTTTAGGACATTTTGAAATAGCAAAAAATAAGATGCTGATTGTAATCCAATTGTAAACGGGCGGCATCATCAGAGGCGTGGTTGATGGTTATTACTTACAAATTCGTCTTAGCAGGTTAGGGTTTACAGTTCTCCTGATTTTTTAGGACATTTTGAAATAGCAAAAAATAAGATGCTGATTGTAATCCAATTGTAAACGGGCGGCATCATCAGAGGCGTGGTTGATGGTTATTACTTACAAATTCGTCTTAGCAGGTTAGGGTTTACAGTTCTCCTGATTTTTTAGGACATTTTGAAATAGCAAAAAATAAGATGCTGATTGTAATCCAATTGTAAACGGGCGGCATCATCAGAGGCGTGGTTGATGGTTATTACTTACAAATTCGTCTTAGCGGGTTAGGGTTTACAGTTCTCCTGAATTTTTAGGACATTTTGGAATAGCAAATAATAAGATGCTGATTGTGATCGGGCGGCATCATCAGAGCCTAAGTTAGTGGTTATTACTTACAAATTCGTCTTAGCAGGTTAGGGTTTACAGTTCTCCTGAATTTTTGGAATTACAAAAAAATGCGATGTTGATTATAATCCAATTGTAAACGGGTAGCATCATCAGAGGCGTGGTTGATGGTTATTATTTACAAATTCGTCTTAGCGCGTTAGGGTTTACAGGTTTCCCGATTTATTACGACACCCCTGGCTGTTTGGCTGAATTTACGGTATTTTATTAATTTATTTCAACTATACATTTAAGCTAATAGCAGGAGGGTTTATTGCAATTGGCGATTCTCTTAATAGGTACAAACAAAGTAGTTATAGTATTCGCTTATATTAAACTTGATCTATCGATCTATCCATATATTGATCTTCCGATCCATCGATTTTTGTACGGAATAGCCGTTTTGATTCAATGATTACAACGCTGCAGCTGTTAAACTATAGTGCTACTCTATTGCTCAGTTTATGCTGGTGATAGCCTGCTAGGGCAGCCTATATAACTCAAATGTGTTTTATATGTCGGACTTGACATGTTTACATAGAAGAAGTTTGGGCAATTATCATAAAAGTTTAAGACTATGTTCTCAAGGAGGTAGATATTTGCCTGATACCATTTTACTACTTTTTGTTTGCTTTTTATGCAAATCCTTTTTTGACAACTGCTAAGACTTTTATTACAGTCCCATAAGGCGAAGCATAAAAAAGGTCACACGACAAATCTCGACAGAAATCCCCTTGGGAGATGACAGTCACATACCACACAAATAAAATAAAGTTGGCTCTATATACAGGCCAAGGTTTGTGCCAAGCTTTCAAGAAGTAGAGGGTGTTGGCTCATGTTTGGATGCAAGCTAAACGACATGCCATTTACATTCAGCGTAGTGTGCGATGAGATTGAGAAACGTATGTGATCAGATCAGTGATAAGATAATACGTTATTCGTAATGCTACTGATACTGCCGCTTATGCTTCCCGAATCCCGTTGCTAGTTTGTCGAATGCGAAATAATAACCGAGTATGAAAATATGTATTTAAGGGTGTGGTCGTAAAAAAATGTATAGTTGCATTCATGACATCGTAACAAACGTTACATACCTGACTCAATGATACATTCATGATCAACATAAAGCTTAGTTCAGAATCATACAATATTATGATTAGAATATTATATTATTTTTACAATATTATATTATTACTAGCTGACCCGACAGACTTCGTCCTGTCAAAAAGATTTGTAATGTAGCAGTTTTTGTGCCTACGTATTTTAAAAAATTCTCCTGAACAGAACCGTTGACGTTAGGAACACACCTACATTGCTTAGACAACAGTGAGTGCTTGTAATTTAATATGAACTTTATACCATAGCAATAAAGCTCAAATTGACTACGTTTTAGTTAGAAATCATTTGTATGGGAAAAAGAAAAGGGCTATTTTTAGGGTTTTTCCAGCAATAATTCTAATTTTTCTCGCCGTAAAAACCATCCTTGAACTTCAACGAACATTTAAAAAAAAGATTTGGCCAAATTGGTCCAGGCGTTGTTGAGTTATGCGCTTACCAACACATTTTGCGATTCATTTTTATATTATAGACTAGTGTTTTGCTCGGTGCGCGAGCTGCTAAAGCAGCTCGCGTGACGTGGTAAGGTTAACTTTATTATATAAAACCAAATTGATTTATTAAGATACATAATTCACCCCGAAAAAACCCATAAAATGACAGGCATTTCTATTTTTTGTAGAAAATGTAAGTCCGCCATCTTGGATTTGAAAATTAATGTCATTATCAAAATCAGCACCCTGGAAAACCCTGAAAACGACATCCATATTATTTTTTGTAGATTAGGATAATAATTTAGTAGGGTGCGTGGGTGCGCGGACCACTAAAGTGGTCCGCGAGCATGCAGAGTTTGTTCCACTGAGTAGACCTTCGGACCCTACTCATCTTTTGCCAAGAAACCACTCTTCCATCTTTTATATTCTCCGAGATAGACACCGACGAAATTTGTACGGCGGCCATCTTGTTTTTCCAAAATTTTCCACTTTTTCTATTAATCGTTTACTACATTCTTCAAAGATTGCGAGTTTGAACGAAATCGGTTGGAAAACAAAAGAGTTGCAAAAATCATATAGGCCGCCATCTTGTTTTTCTGAAATGTCATAATTTTTCCCTACTCGTCTCCCCCACCCGAACACATCTCGCCTACATTATCGTATCGTTTTTTGTCTCTTTCCAGGAGAATGAGACATTCAATATTCGCCATACAAAATGTATGGGAAAATAAATTCCGCCATTTTGAATTTTTTTTCTATTCATCGAGTAGACCTTTGGATCCTGATCCTCTTTTGCCAAGAAACCGCACCTCCATCTTTTATACCCTCCGAGCTGGACGCCGGCGAAATTTGTATGGCGGCCATCTTTTCTTCGCCATTTTGAATTTTTTTTCAGCTTTTTGGCAATTGGATGATGTCATGAATGACATTTGGTCGAGCACCCCCCACCTATCTTCAATACCTTGAGCGGACCCTTCACCCGTCTCCGACATCCTCGATCATCAGCTATTTCCAAATTTTTCCTCGATTTTTTTTTAATTTTCTATACGAAACCATCAGTGGAAAAAAAATTTTCATACAAAATTTTACAGGAGGAGTTTTTGGGGAAAATTTCGAAAAACTCCCCAAATGTGGCAACACCGTTTACATATTTCGATACTGCTGGTTGAGTCACACAATCGATTGATACATGTCGACTTTCCAAAATGTTGCCAACTGCTTCAAAAACGTGGTCAAAATTTCGAAAAATTAAAAAAAATACAAAATGGCCGCCAACTCGTTTCACAGAAAGATTTTACACTGTTTCATAATTTTCCTATTAACTACAGGATATACCGCTCCCGATGACGTTTCAATCTCTCATCTCGCTCGCACCCACGCGAAAGGGGATACCGTGAAAAAGACCGTGTCGAAAATCACTTTTTCTTTGATAAATTCCAGTGTTGCCAGTCTCCGGCGACAAAAATACCGAAATGTCATTTGTATGATCAAAACACATAATCGCTCATACTCGGATTTTGCGAAAAGTCCGTATTTCGATTTTTTTCAATTTCCCGAAAATCTTGAAATTTCCCCAAAAAATGGGGTAATTTTTTTCCTCCAATCTATACCTCGAGCCTATACGTACAATCGCTTCATAGAAGCCGAATCGCTCCGATGTTGTCAACCTTGGGATATTTAACTTTAAAAATTGCGTTTTTTCGTACCTCTAACATAATGGCCGCCACGACAGCCGCCATCTTGAATTTTTAAAAACTACCCCCATTCCGTCAAAATTAAGGATAATCGTGGGCGAAACCAGAAAAAAATTATAAGTTTCAATTTCCCGTTTCGGATCTGTGGCGCCGCGGTTAGGGATCGAAAAATGAAAATTTTGAAAACGCTCCAGCTCGGCCGCCATTTTGTTTTTCCAATTTTTTCTACCTTTTCTATTAACCGTTTACTACTTTCCTAAATAGTTGCGAGTTTAAACAAAATCGGTTGGAAAACAACGGAGCTGCAAAAATCACGTCGGCCGCCATCTTGTTTTTCCGAAAAGTCATAATTTTTCCCCAGAGGGTTCCCGAATCCAAACACATCTCCTCTACATCACTATATCATTTTCCTTCTCTTTCTAGGAGAACAATTATGTCAATGAGTCAGTCAGTCAGTGAGTGGTAATCGAGCTATATATATAACGATTTCGCGACCCTGGGGTCCCGGTCCTTTAGTAGGCATACGAGGGGCCAAAGCCAACTCGCAGAGACCCCATTAGACATTATATACACTAGTTTTTTTACATCAGGTGATACCGCTAAGAATGGTGACACTTATTTTTTTGATTTTGATTTTGAGTTCGCAACTTTTCCCGATATTTGTTTTGCCTTTCGGTATTGGTTATTGGTGCCATCTGAAATATAAATTGCACTCTTCGCACTTTTGTGGTCAAAACGACGATAAAAGTTGGAGGAACTGAATTAATACAAGAGCTATTCTATATAATTAATAATTCAAAAATTATTTTTTTAAAGCAAAATTTTAATTTAATATTTTTTAACTTTCGCAGCCAATCACAGACAAGCAAACCAGAAACTTTTGATGTACACCAAACACGATAAATATAAATAACTGTATGTACTAAGTAGTTCAGGCATAAAGAATCCTACGGTTATCATTAACAGGGCTCTCTCCGACACTTGCTCCATACAATCGTAGTTCCAATTTCATTTGAATATTAAGCAACCAAAGTCCATGAAATTTTGTAGACATATTTTAGAAACTAATATGTATCTGTGTCTGTGGTGTTTTAGATTTTTCTAAAAATATGTAGTTTTAAAATTACAGGGGCTCAAAGATTTGTATGTGAATATTTAAGACCGCGTAACTTCGAAACCGAATATATTAACAGAAATCTGGAAAACCACAGACATAGATAGTAGTTTCTAGAATATGTCTGTATGTCATGGACTTTGGTTGCTTAATATTTTCAAATGAAATTGGAACTACGTTTGTATGAAGCGAGTGACGGAGAGACCCTTCTTAAGAAATTAAATTAAGTCATAATTGAATTTCTAAAGAAGTGTACTCTCCGCCTTACAATCGGTCATGACCGTAACGTTACACATTTCGTTACATATGTTACAATCATGACAGAAAAAAGCGAACGACATAAGCTCAAATCAAAATATCACTGTACAGCGAATAATTACGGACAGAGAAGTAGTTTCATTGTTTTACGCGATAACAAAGCTTTATTAACCTTTATTTATGAGTTCGAAAGAATGTCCAATACTCACCCTGCAATTCAACATAAGAAAAACAATTTTTGGCGACAATTCTCGCGTCAACACACACTAACAATTTTACTCCTAACAAACATGGCCGTTTTTATTTTCTGAATGTTGGCGCCTTGTTCAATAGTGTTGCCAATAAATGAAAGGCAAAAGAAACCAAATTATTTATGTAGTATGGCAAAAATAGGCGTTATAATGTCGTTACATTCAGGACGTTACACACGCACAAAAAATTGGACACATTTTAGAAGTTGAAGAAAATTATGGTTATTGATAAAAGAATGGTAACCTTTTGTAAATACGTTGGAAAAGTAATCAGAACTCGAACCTAACTTACAAACGCAATATTAGGACAAAAGTTTTGTTAAAATGACATGTTTTCGATAATAGTGTAGTAGTTGGACAAACTGTTTTTGTATGGAGCAAAAATTTTGCCAATCGGAAAAAAACTAAAATAAATACAAATTTGTAAGGATAGCTGAGATTTCATGGTTTTATCTAAACTACAGAGAGGTTATATTTAGATCAATATGGAACATATATTCGTAACTAAAACAGCACTGATTCTATGACAAAAATAAAACCAGGACAACAAAAAAAAAACTAATGTACATTTTTTTACGACCGAACCCATAATATGATCGATATTTCGACCCATTTGCAACTTGCATGGGTCGTGGACACGACGCGACGGGACTGTGGGATTATAATAAATGTCGTTAAACTACGAAATAAGCCCAAAATAATAAGGATCTATCATTTCTGATTTGATCTCATGCCATTCCGACTGATTAGGAGGTAGATGTCTTAAGCTAGGCTTCTTTCTTTCTTTCACGTCGCGTAGCACCGACGGCTACGTTTAAGTGCGGGAAAGAAACCCAGGCAAAAGCCACTAGGCTATCACGGCCTTTCAAAGTATACGTGGTTGGTTTTACCAACACTGTTGGCACACGCATTAGCCAGCATGCAAAGCGGACTATACGATCGCAGGCACCGCGAACGACATCAAAGGCTAAGCCGAAAGCCCCCAAGTTCATTGCCGTGGCAGCCGCGTGCGCTCGATGCCGCGATAACCGAAAATGGGTGCGCAAACAAAATAACGCCTAACATGTCCCAAGTACGCGCATGAAACGATAGAGCAGCGGCTCCCAAACTGCTTTGTCGTTATATCTGATGTTCTCTCTTTCGAGGTGGAAGAGAGTGGAACTACTTTTCCTAAATCCTCAGTTAGATCGGCATCTGAGGTTCTAATTAAGTACCTATCTAGATCGCATCAAGGCCTAAATTTATTTGACTAATGTAAAGTGTTTTGAAAAACTTTTGAAAAAAAAAAAGTTTTCTTTTTATCGTTCCAATGACCTAGTTGTACTTAAGTATATGCCAAGATTATCGTTGCTGCATTTAATACTAAAAAAAGTCGTTTTATTACTCTCAATGTTTTTCTGTCATTTTTATGCACCAAGTATAGAAAAATGTTTATACTTTCAGTAGGTACCTAGTAGTCATGTTTTCCGGATTGTATCTAATCCATTATAATATATCATTAGGATTTAGGACCTAGTACTTGTTGATCTAATCTCATGGTCTTTATTGATGACCTAACCTGGGATCGTTGCCGACTATTTTGGGAAACGCTGCATTAGAATAGCATAGAGGTGAACAAAGATTGCAGTTTACACGACTTTGAACTTTATCCCTATCGTCATAAAGAATGGTAGGGTTATTATAATCTTCGATCTCGCAATCTTTTTGGTGCGGTAAAGGGACCGCCACGGAAGGGGGCGGAATCTCACGGTTCTTATGAGTTTAACGTCTTATTTTACGGTGTATTACAATGGAAAATGAAATTAAGGTTTTTGTTGGAGCGAGCAATAAAATTAGGTGTTTGTTAGTGCAATTTTTATACGCATTCACTACTTACATAGTTACTAAATGACGCCACTTGCCGGCGACTTCATCCGCGATACGTAGTTTTTTTTAAAACCTATGGGAAGTCTGATTATTCGGGTAAAAGTAGCCTATTTACATCACCGAGATAGGAGCTATCTTTATATAAAACATCAAAAATGTTAAACAGATGGGCCGAGAAAAGTTTTCAGATAGACAGACAGACACACTTTCGCATTAATAATATAAGTAGGAAAAGATCGATGTCGACAGCTGGTATATTGGAAAGCTCTACTTCGCTAGGTATTCAAATAGAGAAATCGCAAACTTCAGTAAGCGGGTTTTGTATTTTAATATTTATACAGTCAAAGGCCGTAAATCGTGTAGCACCCTTAATGATCATATTTGTGTGGCACGGTATGTACATGCGTTAGGGTGTGTGGTGTGTTTCTAGATAAATTTCGTTAGTGCGACAGGTTTTTGATGCAATAGTTTCGCGGAATTGCTACTTGAATTCTGAGGCTGACCGTACAACTAAGTACAAATGTTAAAATAGGTTGAAACTTACATGAAAGACAATCAACCTAATGCTAAGCGATCACATGACTTTAGACTACGTATTAATATGCCATTATGGTACAGCATCCCATCATATTTCAATCATATTCCCATCATAAATAAATATGTTCTTCTGTTCCCGCAAAACATCAGTTACCCGTCGACACCCTTTGTTTAGTTCTTTGTAGTTTGTTTAAAACATAATATCTTCTCGTATACCGACTTACGCTAGGGTTGCCTCCTTGGCACTATAATAAGAACCCTTACGTACCCTTTCTTTCATCACATATGATTGAAAATGCCAATGTAGGTAACATTAGGCAGAATGCGCTTGAAGAACCCTACTTTCCCATTTTCGTATGGAAAAACGCGCTTGATTGATTTGAAGTATTTAGAAAACCTACAATTAATCAGGATTAATAGCACACGGCATACCTAGCAATTCAACAAAACGCACTAAACTGGACCATTTTCGAATATGCCTTCTCTATTGTGTCCAAGTCGAACATATACAGAGGTTTTTTTTTATAAACTAGCGTTTCGCTGCAATCAGACGGTGCGGGCAAGTGATGATGCAGCCTAAGATGGAGCGTGCATGCCTAGAAGATGCTTATTCACTCTTGACTTGAAGGTACCCATATTAAGATTGGAGAAGTAAACTGAACGGATTGGCAGAGATTGGCAGCCCTGCAGCCACAGACCCCGGCGTCGTGGCGGTCGCCGCGCCGGCGCCTGCGCACCTACTATGCCTAGTGCCTACCTCATACAATATTAATGGCCACTCCACAACGATTAGTGCTGGCCACAGCCGGCCAATTAGATATCTATCCGATACAAAAACACCTAGAACCTACTCACGATGAATGACAAAAAATAAAAGAGCAATATGTAATCAGTTTTGTGACGTAAATTATATTGACTTATTAGAAGTAGGTAATCAATAGTAGCTGGAACTATAAAATTAAACGTATCGGGAACTTTTGCTCGTACCTATATCCGCGTAGTATATGTACATATGTTCTTAGGAGGGGCTCATTCTTTTCCCGGAATAAAAAAAAAGTGTTCCCGTTGCAATTGTTTTCGCAGTTAGGGAGTAAAGGGAATAAAATATAAACCAATGCATGCTGTCGGATTAACATTAATATCAGTATGGGATAAATCGTTAATCTTTAATATCATTACAGATTTATCATCTTCCCCTTGTCCCGTTGTTGTGAATCCCGTGGGAACTCTTTGATTTTCCGGGATATTTTAACCATTGTGACGTCGTGATTGTTTATTGTAATTTTACATTGTCACAACTATACCCATGCAACATGCAACAAATTACGTCGATCCGTTGTACCGTTGCGACGTGATTGAAGGACAAATAAACATACCAACAAACAAACATACTTTTGCATTTACCATATGGGTAGTGGTAATTTGCAATAATGTCTATCTTTGTAGTAAACAAAGCGGCGATCCATATAGGCTCAAATTATTCGTACGCGACATAATATTGTGTAATAGATATAGAGTAGTAACGGCGCGGCCGTCAAAAGTTACCAAGCGGAAATATTTTACCATCGTACCTACTGAATAGTCAATAGTTTTTTAAATATCCACAAAATAAGAACTTAACATTTGTATTTTGCTTGGTAACCCCAGACTTACAATCGAATTTGCAAATCTAATCAAAACACATTACGGATTCCTACAACAGTCGTGTCTGCAGTAGATTTATCGAACGCTCAAAAGAAATGCACTAGTCATCAATAACAGAACAGTAGCGGAATATCGGCGGCGCGTGCGCAGCCCGCCAGCCGCTGACATAATACGAACGCTAAACCTATTTATTTATGTACAGGATGCTTCACTTTAATTCAGCGTCATATATTTTACACGTAAAATAATGTTTTTTATCTTTATTCTCTGAATGTTGTGAATAATTTTAATATTCTTTGTTGCAGGTAAATACATTATAGCAAGTTGGTTGTCAAAAAGAGAACCAAAGCAAAGCAGCACTTTTACAAGGTTTGAGGTCACACAGAAGTTTGCAACTTCAGTTAACCACAGCTGGTGTTCGTGTGTGCTGCGACGCGCTTTATTGCGAGAATTGACCAATCAGAGCCCGTACAACTTAACATCAATGCGCCAGGATCACTGTGTGCATATTATAGTGGTCCATATCTTGCTGTAATAGCCTTGTGTTTAAGACTACGGGTTATCCTATTCTGATGGTTCAGGGTTTGATATCAGGCACTAACTTTAAAATGTTCGTAGTTATATTATGTGCTTTTTAAGCAAATAAATATTTTTTAACGGTGAAAAAAAAACGTCGTGAGGAGTTAAATCGATAATTTGAAATGGTTAGCAAACTTGAAACTAACAGCGAATGTGAATTTAACGAATTTTTAAAGACCCTTTATTTAATAATTCCTAAGAAATAATTTATTTTTAATATAGGTATCACTATCCCAATTACAGTCGAAATAGCTGATTGGCTCACGGGTGTAGCGCAAGTGAAAAACAGTCTCCATGTTATGAACAAAGCATGTGTTATGAATTAGAGTTATTCGCTGTTAGCATGTAGCTGATCGAAGACCACCAGTCTCTCTGCCCCAGGTCTAGATTCTAGTCAGGTTAAGTAAATAAGGTTGTCGCCCGTGCGGTGAGGATTCTGCGGATTGTTGAGATGAAAGTGGACAGTGACGGATAAGTGTCACTGGCATCTGCTTTTAGTGCTGCGTAATGATGAGATAAATTTCTATCGATAAAATCGATACTAATATTATAAAGAAGAAATGTTTGTTTGAAATTTTCCACCTCAAATTATTCTTATTTGATGTTACAGAGGCTATAGAAATACACTTTGTGTAAAAATATCAACTCTCTACCTGTTAGGTAGAGAGTTGATATTTTTTGAGAGTTGATTATTTACCTGTTAGGTAGAGAGTTGATACCTGTTAGGTACCTTCGCCAGTGGTTTAACATGAGTACAAGGTCACTGTTTAGAGCAGCGGTGAACAAGATCCAGTTAGCCTCAATGATTGCCAACCTCCGATAGGAGATGGCACTAGAAGAAGAAAAAGACCTGTTAGGTACGATTAACGAGATACAGCCCGCTGACAGATAGACAGGCGGACAGCGGAGGCTTAGTAATAGAGTCGCATTGGCACCGTTCGAGTACGGAATCCTAAAAATATTTATCGTTCGTCTTTATCATCTCAAAAAAAATCCGTTGATTTATAGCGTCACATTTGCGTGCAAAAAATGAGATTACCGTACTGTATTTTCTTAATTATTCTTATCAGTAGTATCATTTTATTATGTCTGACCTCTCAATTTCATATTTGTTATAATCTACGCAGTACACAGTTCATGACTGATAAATACTCGGTACAAAGGAGCCGATGGGAATTATCTAGAATATTAGTGCAAATAACATGTGTTAATTGCAATCAAGTTACTCGTAGATAACGTAATATAATTTCCACTATTACTTTTGAATAATATAATTATTCAATTATTGAATAGTAGTTTCACGGTCAGCCGCCTCTGGTCATAACAAAACAAATAAAGGGCAATGCAATCCATATTTATTGTAAACAACATATTGAATCTTAGATTTATAGAAGTAAAGGATAGATCCGATAGTAAGGTTCCGACTTTCATCCCGTTGGCGGGATTCTCACGCGGCGGCAGCGCGTTCCAACCCACACACATTTCAATATTTTTACCTGTGCTATAAGACCTACCTACCTGCCAAACTTTATGATTCTAGGTCAACGGGAAGTACTCTATAGGTTTTCTTGACGGACGGGCAAACAGACAACAAAGTGTTCCTTTAATGGTTTTTTTTTTTCCTTTTGAGGTAAGGAACCCTAAAAAAAATTATAATATTTTTTTGATCTAGTTTCAATTTATCGATGGCAATTAGTTAGTGCATTATCACATCCCTACATCTAACTACCGTGAACAATTTACTTAGGTGTGCATTCGTATAAAAAGATGTCTTCGCACCAGTGCATGCATGGGTCGTCCCCGTTTTAACGAGAACAGAAACTCGACTTGGGATTCTTAACCCCCGACCCAAAAAGAGGGGTGTTATAAAGACGTGTGTATCTGTGTATCTGTCTGTGGCATCGTAGCTCCTAAACTAATGAACCGATTTTAAGTTTAAGGTGCCTGATCGAGAGTGTTCTTAGCTATAATCCAAGAAAAAGAAAGAGAACATAAATAACTCGTCTATTCCTCCTCTGTACTTATGCGTCGGCCCTAACAATATTATAACGAAGTTCTATATTATATCCTTGATGCAATCCACACCGACTTGATTTATTTTAATCGCTAATCGTAATTGATCCACTTACCATGATAATTTATTGTGATCACATAAATTGAGTGGAAATCTAAATGGTGTGGCGCTTAAATACACTACAAATATGTATAGAACTTATAAAAGCATGGAACGTAATCCTTGATTCCTATATAATTGTGCAAATTATGTTATCTGATTCCCATGGCTAAAGTTACCACAGTCTAGCAATTGTACAGTAAGATAACGCTTTTGCATTCAACGCAATTTAATGCGGGCGACTGCCACCACTAAAATATCAAATCAGAGAAAGCCTTTCAAACATCCTAAAACTTAACAAAATCCATCGGTCTTATTACCCTGTATAAGTAGGTATCAATATTAAAAGTTTGTTTTGATATGAACTGTATGATCGTCAACTGTGGCTTTACATTATGCATTTTATTATTGTATCTGGATGTGATTCCCTGCCGGTCCGTCGTCGCTGCCTCGGGTCGAGCTTAGGATTTATTGTATTTGTTATTGTCCTTACTCGTAGATTTTTTATTCCATTACAGTTGGCCCTTGATTGCGATTTACGACCTCACCTGGTGGTAAGTGATGATTCGGTCTAAGATGAAAGCGGGCTAACTACGAAAGTACGGCAGTTTCAAAAACCCAACCCCTTATCGGTTTCTACATGGCATCGTACCGGAATGCTAAATCGCTTGGCGGCACGGCTTTGGCGGTAGCTTCGGCGTTTCTTGTAAATTTAAGTAGCCAACTGTATGTTTGCTATACGGCGGTAATACATTATGCATTATATTCTTGTTCCTAGATGCCTAGATGCTCCGCCGCTCCGTCGTCGGGACTCTTGGAGGGCTGCCTCGTGTCGTGTTTAGGATTTCTTCTATTTGCTGTTATTGTTCAAGCTTCAGCGATCCTTATGAATTTTGTATGTAAGTTTGTACGCCTTTTTGTTGGATGGTTTTACGGGTTGCCTGATTTAACAGTTTCATGGCATTTTATAGAATACTAGCTGATGCCCGCGACTTCGTTCGCGTGGATATAGGTTTTTACAAATCCCGTAGGAAATTTTTAACTTTCCGGGATAAAAAGTAGCCTGTGTTAATCCAAGATATAATCTATGTCCATTCTAAATTTTGAACGAATGCCATAGTGGATTTGACTGACAGACCTATGATTCAAAACAGAAAAAGTCTTAAGTCCAATTGCATGACAAGTGGTTAAAGTTACGTTACCTTTACGGTAACGGTTAAGTTTTAACCATTAATAAAAAGCTAAGTTGTTTGCGGTCCAAAGTTAACTAACCCTGTGTTTTGCAAACTATTTTGCTTTTAGTGACGGTCGAAATGTGACCGGCGTAGCTTTGACCGCCTGTCATGCAACTGAGTACTATTTTAATTTTGAATAAAGTATAATATTGAGTTTACAACCCTATGATAGTGTGATAATGTCATACATTATGACAGATCTCATTATTATCGTGGTAGATCACTTAATTACATTGGCAGGTATGCAGAATGTATTGCCTCGACGATTTTTATCATATCGATAATATCGGGCGTGGGATTATGCTATCGTATCGACTTGCGGCCAAGTTGACAATCTCATCGATAATATAATAATATCGATATCGATAGAAAGTGCACCGCGGCCAATGCACAAATATTCCGGTTAAATTCTCACTCGTATCTATGATTTTTAGTTCTTATCTTCTTAGCACTTAGCTCCGTCTTCTTAACACTTAATTAGGGTTTCGTACCAAAATAGTAAAAAGGAACCATTATCGTGTGACTAAGTCTCTCAGGTCTGTCACACCTGCTTTTTATTTGCGGCACTGAGATCAGCTTTGGTTTAAATTAAAAGTTTTTTTTGTTTGACTTCATAAATACCTATAGTCCTTATATGGGTCATTTAACAGTTCAAAACCTGAGGCCATTGTACCCATAGAGGCACACAAGGTGAAGGACAGTTGCTAACGACGACACAAACGCATCGAGGGCACGTCGTTTCTCATGCGTTACTTTGTCTTCTTTCTGACATAACACAGTGGACTGCGCATCCTGCTGCGGTCATGCATGCCGGCGCTAGGCTAGTTTTTCGGGATCATAAGGCTACACCCTTTTTCTCTAGCCTTTTAATGGGTCATTTAACAGTTCAAACCTGAGGCCATTGTACTCATAGAGGCACACAGTGTGAAGGTGAAGGACAGTTGGTTAGAACGACACGTACGCAATGAGGGCACGTCACTTCTCATGCGATACTCTCTCGTCGTGTAGACATAACGCAGTGGACTTCCCATCCTACTGTAGTCACGCATGCTGGCGCTAGACAAGTCTTTGTAATATGGTGACGCACTTTTTCTCTATGTCTCTATGAGACATAGAAAAAAGTGCCAGACGGCAGTAATCTATTAACAATTTGATGGCGTCTTCGAAGATTCAAAAGGGCTTGTATATTGTGAAATACGACTAAAATGCTGAATGCATTGAATTCGTGAGCTTTTCTAGTCGATAGGGTACGATGTTAAGGATTTGATTTTAGTAATTTTGCTTCTTCATACAAATTCCTCATCCTGGCAATCTCTGGCTAACATTATTTACGAAAAATATAGAAAAACAAAGCCTGTGCTATGTAGCTTTCATATTTCTGTAGTAATCTGGATATGCTACATTACTTTCGTGTTTCTTAAGTTATTCAATACGTTCAATTTAAATCAAATAGGTAATTTTTATTCAAGTATTTTCTCCGTAATTAAAACCTTTAATTTATTTCACTCTTTCAGAAAAACTTACCTTATTTTTAATGTTTTCTTCAGATTAATATTATAATTAATCGTAAAAAGATAAATTTACGATTATTTCCGAACAGTATCCATCGTACATATTCCATTTATAACTTAAAAATATATAAAAAAAAATTAAATAAAATAATAAATAAACATTTTCGTTGTCGACCTTCACTTGTATTTGGCTGACCGTGGAGGGTTCTGTTTTTGTTGGAAGGCAGCAACACAGAACTCTAAATAAGCTGATAGAAATGATAAAATCTGCTGTCTTTTATACCTGTGTTTCGCCGATTATGAGCAACTCACTCATCTATACTTTCCATATTAATATTACAAATGCAAAATTGTATCCGTCTGTCTTCATGACCCTTCCTTTTAAGAGATTGACGCAATTTATTACAGCGTTAGCTTGCATTCCAAAGGTAGTCATAGGCTACTTTGTATTCCAAAAATAAAAGAGTTCCCACGACAATTTTAAAACTAGTAGGTGCAAAGACAATTAGATATGTACTTATCTTGTAGGTATCTTAAGTCTTGCATGCTAGAGGTAACATCTAATGACATATTACTTATATCATACAATATTTGGCAAATACGTCTGTTACAATTACACGCTCTGTTGGCACTTCTACAACTATTCTGGATTCTGTGGCTGCAATAAACAGGACAACGGGTATTGTCAACCTTTTATATTATGCGTTTTATCGACGGTTATTGTGATTAATGCGGGTGTCAGGTGGCGGCAACCTTCGGTGGCGCCAGGAGTACAGCACCCTGGTGACTGACCATGGACCTTTTATTGGTGACGAGGCAGATTTATAAGTAAACGCTGTTTTTATTTGGATGACTATGTGCTTATAAGGATTGATTGGGCTCAATCGATTAAGGCTGGGTGCAGATTGGTTACTATGGTCTGAAGGACTAGGATAGAGAAACTTGTACTGGCTCATTTTTAGCTTCAGATGCTAAAAATCACCCGCTTCAGCTACTGAAAAGAAGCTGAAATTCTGTAGCAACGATAAACAGGACAACGAGTATCGAGTATTTATGCGTTTTATCGACGGTTATTGTGATTAATGCGGGTGTCAGGTGGCGGCAACCTTCGGTGGCGCCAGGAGTACAGCACCCTGGTGACTGACCATGGACCTTTTATTGGTGACGAGGCAGATTTATAAGTAAACGCTGTTTTTATTTGGATGACTATGTGCTTATAAGGATTGATTGAGCTCAATCGATTAAGGCTGGGTGCAGAACCAATCTGCACCCAGCCTTCTATCCTATCTTAGTCCTTCAGGACTAGGATAGAGAAACTTGTACTAGAGTAGCCGCGGAGTGCCTCGTTTAAAGCTTCAGATGCTAAAAATCACCCGCTTCAGCTACTGAAAAGAAGCTGAAATTCTATAGCAGCAATAAACAGGAGAACGAGTATCGAGTATATATGCGTTTTATCCAGGGTTATTGTGATTAATGCGGGTGTCAGGTGGCGGCAACCTTCGGTGGCGCCAGGAGTACAGCACCCTGGTGACTGACCATGGACCTTTTATTGGTGACGAGGCAGATTTATAAGTAAACGCTGTTTTTATTTGGATGACTATGTGCTTATAAGGATTGATTGAGCTCAATCGATTAAGGCTGGGTGCAGAACCAATCTGCACCCAGCCTTCTATCCTATCTTAGTCCTTCAGGACTAGGATAGAGAAACTTGTACTAGAGTAGCCGCGGAGTGCCTCGTTTAAAGCTTCAGATGCTAAAAATCACCCGCTTCAGCTACTGAAAAGAAGCTGGAATTCTGTAGCAGCAATAAACAGGACAATCAGTATCGGGTATTTATGCGTTTTATCCAGGTTTATTGTGATTAATGCGGGTGTCAGGTGGCGGCAATCTTCGGTGGCGCCAGGAGTACAGCACCTTGGTGACTGACCATGGACCTTTTATTGGTGACGAGGCAGATTTATAATTAAACGATGACTAGTGTTTATACGGATTGATTTCTGCTGGTACAGTCAGCAACACAGCTAGATTTGCACCTGCCAGTACAAGCGACTATAAGCTGGTGCAAACCTGGCTTTGTTGCTGACTGTACATACGGATAAGTTCTCTGTTACGATAAAACTCATATTTAGGTGTACAATACGTCATTTCCCATAAGTCGTCAATCTTTTCGAGATCGAAATCTTGGTACAAATTGCCCCGGCGGCGGCGATTGTCCTGTGAGCATGGATAAATGACGTCTTTTAAATAATTGTACGGCTCGCGCATTGTGCCGGACATAATGAAGGCGACTGCCGATGATGTATATTGTTAACAAATTGTGAAGTGACGCTGATATGAGGATTTAAAATTCTTGTTTTTTGAACAGCTCGCGTTTTTGAGTGCTTTATTTTTAACCCCCGACCCAAAAAGAGGTGTGTTATACGTTTGACGTGTGTATCTGTGTATCTGTCTGTGGCATCGTAGCTCCTAAACTAATGAACTAATAAAAAAAACTATGTATTCAATACACGGCAGACGCGTGCATGTATTTCTGTCAATAATTACATGGGAATCAAAGCACAATCATTACAGTAATTACATTTGTGTAATAACAATTACTGCATAGCTACATGATCGCAGTATAAATTAGACGTTACATAATTATTATTGCAAGAAAATGATTTGTTTTTTTTTTTCTAAATGTAATATTTTCAATGACAGGACCTTGTTTGAATTCGTTTTGTTATACATAAATACATATAAAAGCAGTAGGTATGTAAGAGTGAACTACGTTTTTAACGACAAAACTAAAATACACCAAAGCAATGTGATCGCAGATTGCTTCAAGTTGTATTTTCTCAACGAATTGAACAAAGTTTTACATAGGTATAATACTTCATAATAATATTTTAATAGCAGTTTTTACTAAAGGCATTAAAACTACCCAGTGATATACAAATTAAAACAACATGTAACGTTATGTATGATATAATGAATTACCAGAGTTACAAAATACATAGATATAAATGTAAACTATCAAGAAGGAACCCTAAAACCGTTTAAAGTGATCATATTACATGTAATTAGGTCATGAGTCATGACCTACATATTGTTATATCAAATGTCTCTCAAAAATACGATATCTTTTGTGAAAAAAAAAAACACAAAAAAGACTTGCCCATTGTGTGAGCGAAATAATAGTGACTTTATAATAGCAGGATAATGGACGACCTACTTACGATCTTTTACAGCGGGACTATTTTCTACTGCAGTAAAATCATAATGGAAAGAAAAAAACTTCGTCCCCAAAAAATCTCGGGAACTCTGATTTTCCGTTATAAAAGTAGCATATAACCGTGTTCTGGATACAAGCTACATCTGTAAGAAATACTCGTAGATACAATAATATTCGCGACTTCATCCAAGAGGATTAAATTATTTTTATCCCGTGGGAACTCTTTCATTTTCCGTCCGTCCCCGGGATGCAAGCTTTTTTTTTATTCAAATTCAAGTTAGCCCTTGACTGCAATCTCATTTGGTGGTAAGTGATCATGAGTCTAAGATGGAAGCGGGCTAACCTGGAAGTCCACGCGGATGAAGTTGCGGGCATAGGCTAGTTTAAATTAAAATTTAAAATCATTAAGTTACTACATACAAGAACAAACCATCCTTCTAGTTTTGTTTATGCCCTCAATGACTTAATTCAGTAATCACAATAAAGAGTCATCATCATTTATTCGTAAATCTCTTAATAATAATTGTCATTAAGAATCCATGTCACGCGCGACGAGTTTTTCGAATGGTTTTTCGCTTTAACAGGTGTCGGGTGGAATGCATGATGACAGTGCAACACCAAATATGGCTTTATCACTATATATATGTACTTAATTACTCCCACATGTAGGGTTATTCTATAAGACGATGTATTCGTCTGTGAGTTCGCCGACGGAACGTCTGAAGCAAAAGAAAAAAAAAAAGAATTACTTTTTAGTGATTACTCTTAAATATATGGATCCGAGAACTGGTCGCTAACCCTGAATCTTATAAAAAAGCTCAGAGTCAATCAGCAGGCGATGGAGAGAGCTATGCTCGAAGTTTCTCTTGGTGATAAGGAGGAAATCCTCAGAAATTAGGAAATCTGGAGAAGAACCAAAGTAACCGACATATATCAACAACTTTCGAAGCGAAGTGGCAATGGGTGAGGCACATAGTTCGAAGAACTGATAGACTTCGGGATCCCAAGGTGCTGGACCTCGCACGGGAAAGCGTAGTGATGGCAGATTCCTCTCTAGGTGGACAGACGACTTAAAAACGAGTCACAGGTAGCTGCTGGGTTTGCAAGACCAAGACGGGGATAAGTCTCTACAAGATACACATGTCCAGCTGTGAGTATCAATCGGTTAGATGACAATACGGTTGTTTTACTAAAGAAAATGCATATACTGTTCAAAGGTTTTTTTTTGTTAACTGGCTGTTTGTGCATTTGTAACTTCTGAATGCTATGTTTATTAAAAATATTGTGTAGTTTATATACGTCATTTTGAAAAAACCTTGACTTTATGTAGCATAGAATTATAATAAACTAAGTAATACAGTAATATACAAATATACTCCATTCGACTGATGTATGAAGGTTGAGTGGTTACAGAATAGTACTTCAAAATGAGTCAACACGAAGTCTGAAGTTATATCTGTTTAGAAACTAAAGTATTTCTACAAATAAAGTAACAAATCGGAAAACTTGATTTACAACTTTTAAATTATACATTTGTCTCTTTTCCACTTGTATTCTTTAACTAAGGAAAGATAGAGTTAAATATAGCATTGTGGATGTGAAAACCACTAATGGCTATGTACGAGTAAGAATTGCATTCAATAAATATGTTGTCTACGGTAATTGACCAAATGTGTAAATACGTTGGCGCCAAACTTCTTCAGTGCTTTATATGACTCTACAATCTACATTTTTATAATCTAGACATATAATAAAATTGTAGAAAAGTGGTGTCTGTACAATGGAAATATATAAAAAAAAGTGGCAGGGGTTGTTATTATATCGATGACGAACCCGAAATTGTAATTTTTTTTTGTCTGTTTGTCTGTTTGTGTGTTTGTGCACGCTAATATCAGAAACGGCTTATTCGATTTTACTAATAAATATTGTAGTAAGCTTCACTTCACATTTAGTATTTATTTCATGTCAATCGGTTCATAAATAAAAAAGTTATGTCAAATTAAAGAATCACGGCCAACATTTTTAACGTACAGAGTACGTACTACACGCCTCGCGCCCCGAAAAGTCACTATTCCACGCGAACGAAGTCGCGGGCACAGCTAGTACATTAATATAATGTACATTAAACATTAACTTTGTCTTGTTTTGAATGGTTGGTATAAATAAGTAAATTAGAAATGCGAAACTTTGCTTTAAGGCTTGGCTTTTCATTAACCTGACTCCCGAGGTAAGATAAAAGTCAAGCCGGTTCCGCAATTTTTGATATTTATATAAAAAACGTAGGAGAACCTGAGTAACCGACACAGCTCAGCGGGTGGCGAAGCTGAAGTGGCAATGGCAGGGCACATAGTTCGAAAAACCGATAGAGGTTGGGGTCCCAAGGTGCTGGAATCGCGACCTCGCATCGAAAGGAGCAGCGTTGGAAGACCCGCCACTAGGTGGACGGACGACATCAGGCGAGTCGCCGGGAGCCGCTGGATTCAGGCGGCGCAAAACCGTGGCGTGTGGAAGTCCCTACAAGAGATCTAATATGTCCAGCAGTGGACGTTTATCGGTTGTTGTTGTTGATGATGATGATTTGAATATTATTTATAAACTAGAGGATGCCCGCGACTTCGTGCGCGTGGATTTAGGTTTTAAAGATCCCGTAGGAACTGTTCGATTTTCCGGGATAAAAAGTAGCCTGTCCTCGGGATGTAAGCTAACCTTGAATGCTGGTTCTTCTCGGTAGGAACGGCATTCCGAACCAGTGGTAGATTTTTTTGACGATTCAAAAGCACTTGTAAAGGTTTAATTGAATAAAAACATTTTGAATTTGAATTTTTGAACCCTGTACCAAATTTCGTCAGAATCGGTTAAAATGTTGGGCCGTGATAAGGTAGCAGACAGACAGACAGACACAAGTTCGCATTTATAATATAAGTATGTAGTATATAAGTATGCTGCTAGTATGATAAGATTTCTTCATTCTGTTCTGAAATAGTATTGCAAAATTGAATAAAACATAGGCTTCAGCTCTTAAGTGGTATAAACGTTCAGCTGATAGTCGGTAGTAGGTCCCCCTTTGTTGACTCAATATCTGGCGGTAATCTGGAACTCTAATTGCTGTGAAGATAAAACGAGCCTATTGCCTAGAATTCTTCCCAAGGTCTATATCACACTATCACATCACACTTCACACTAATATTATAAAGGCGAAAGTTTGTATGTGTGTGTGTGTATGTTTGTTATTCCTTCACGCAAAAACCACTGGACGGATTTGGCTGAAATTTGGAATGGAGATAGATAATATCCTGGATTAGCACATAGGCTACTTTTTATCCCGGAAAATCAAAGAGTCCCCACGGGATTTCGAAAAACCTAAATACACGCGGGTGAAGTCGCGGGCATCGGCTAGTACCAGATAAATACAACAATAGCCAATACAGAGGTGTAGAAATCCATCATCATCATCATCGTCAACCGACAGACGTCCACGGCTGGGCATTGTCCTGTTCTAGGGACACACGCCACGGTCTTGCGCCGGCTGAATCCAGCGGCTCCTTGCGACCATTCTAATTCTGAGAGAAGACCCATTCTCAGTAGGAGTGACAGCCATTCCTATGATACTGTAGTCTAAATATATAAAAGAAACAGCTAGCTGACTGACTGACTGACCGACTGACTGATCTGTCAACGCATACCTCAAACTAATGGACGGATCGGGACGTACATATCGGTTAAGAAAGGATTTTTGACAGTTCAACCCCTAAAGGGGTTAAATAGGGGTTTGAAACTAGTACAGTCCAGGTGGATGAAGTCGCGGGAATAAACTAGTGCACAGTAAAATTAATGTTCCCTCAAATGTAGGCGCATTCTTCCCTTACGTCGCGTCTCATTAAAAATCCAAATCGATATTTTAATGTAAGTAACTACCTACCTCCACCTACGTACTCCAACTAAGGGTAAAGTAATTTCTCTGCATTAGTAGCTGAAGTAGCATTCAAATTACATTGAATGGACGTTAATGAGACATTAATCATCGAATCATTACACGCAACGACTGACGTGTGCGCAGCGTCGGCGCCGCGTACGGCTCGTATTGAGCAAACATTTTGACGGCTCAAGGTTTCATGTAGCTACCATGTACAAATTCATGTTTGAAGACCTTCGTAGCACCGTGGAGAATATAGTGTTGGATAGATGGGAGATTCCGGGATCGATTCCCAACTGGCCAATTTTTATATGACAACACAAAAATGACAATACTTTATGTAAAAAACTGCATTAAAATCAGTCTAGTAGTGTTTGAAGAAAATGCCAACAAAAAACCGCACAAATACTTAACCTCCTTTCGCCAAACACATTTATTTACCATCTCGTTGTAAGTAAAAATAAAACCCATGAAACAAACTTCTGAAGAACTGAATACTAACATATTTTCTAATGAAAAGCGTGGTTGCTTAGTACCTACCTAATTATAAATACATAACATACAAATTGATATTCAAGATTAGTACAACAACAAGATTCCGTTTGTCTTAGAATAAATAGTGAATATAAATCATATTTGTAATAATTATAAATGAGTTTTACACTAGCACACCTATGCATATTTGCATTGGAAGTTGTATTTCGTAGTTTCGTAGAAACGAGCGTGAGAAAGATTCGTCAGTGGGCGTTAAAATGGATGGCGCCTCGATAATGGGCTGCCCTAACGATTTCAAAATAATAAAATAGATAGAAATATTTTCTGTTCAATTGAACTTTTACAAGTACTTTTATATCGTCTACCACTGGTTCGGAATGCCTTTCCTACCGAGAAGAACCAGCAAAAAACCCAGCGTTGCTCTATCAAAGATTGAGCCTCAATAGCTCAACCGGTAAAGCAGTGGACTGAAAACCGAAAGGTCGACGGTTCAAACTCGCCCGTTGCACTATTTGTCGTACCTACTCCTAGCACAAGCCTGACGCTTAGTTGGAGAGGAAAGGGGAATATTAGTCATTTAACATGGCTAATATTCTTTAAAAAAAAAAAAGATTTGATATACAATAATAATGCGTCTTAGAAATCGAAGTAATTAATAGTGTTTTGTTTTTTTACCTAATTCGGACAATTTTAATGTGGCCACTTTGCTTGACTTCCGTGGGGGCGGGTGGCAATCTCTACAGTGTTTACGTTTTTTTTATCGATGACTTTGTTTGTGATCACACATTAATGGATCGCTATCACGAACTTTTAAGTGAATAAATGATGAATAAAATAACCAAAATTTGTTCCAGTTTTTCAAAATTTCAAAACTTTCAAGGATTAATACTGTAGATTACAAGTTTTGATTATTTTTTAAATTAATGACACCATTCAGTCATCTCATCATCGTCTTACTCCACGCCGAGTACGGGTATCTTCTCCACATGGGAAAGGTTTATTTAGGCCATAGTCCACCACGCTGGCCAAGTGTGGATTGGCAGACTTCACCTGTGAGAACATTATGGAGAGCTCTCGAACATGCAGATTTCCTCACAATGTTTTCCTTCACATTCACACATTAACTCTGAAAAGAGGTGCGTGCCTGGAATCGAACCTCGGAATAGAAGGCTGAAGTCTCCTGAATGGTGCAAGCGGTGATAACGTTCCAACATGGGCCTCCTGAGTCCTGACATGGGATACTTGTAAATCAAATAGTTGCAGACAACTCCCTGTACCTACACTAGATGGTGCTGTACGACTTTCCGTCGCGCTGTCTTTCAAGGCCATACAACGTATAAGATAGACGTCAAACGTGATTTGCTAAAATCGGTTCAGTCGTTTTGAAGTATTTTTGTAAACTCTTTCAGCGTTTACGCTTGAAATAGTTATAAATGGTTTATTATCATCGAGTGAAGTTATATTACGCAGTCAAACTGTGGTCAAACCTCGATCTTTACGCAGTCCTGTTTAGGTCGGGTCTATAGAACTATTGATAATAAATAATAATTGAAAGGAGTGAAATTCCTTCTCCCTCCCTCATACAGTTATCCTCATATAATTATAAGTATAAATATCTCTCATATAATTATAAGTATTGTTTTTATTATGATTTGAAAAGAGTGATTGCTGAGTTTCTTGCCGACTCTTCTCAGTAGAATCTTGATTCCGAACCGGTAGTAGAGTCATAGACGAAGCATAAGTCGATAGTTGTCCTTCATGATATAATCAAATTTTGATTTCGATAAAAGGAGCCAAATAGTCGAATTGCTATACAAAGTGTCTTAAAATGGTTTGCATTTCGGTTGACCGTATCAAGATCAGCAGTATCATTAGTTGATATTTACGTGTCTTATGTCATCACAGTATAATTTACGAGGAGTTCGTATCATCCTCTGTAACCTCTGCGCGGCGTGGGCAGGCTGGAGTAATGACCGGCGACAGGCGTGACTTGCACGACTGTTTGTTTGTCATGCCTACGATTATGACATGACGTCTAGTTGTACTACAACCTTACAAATTATCTGGTGATTAGATAGACATTTCTATGGAGTTTTAACTGTAAATTCTCGATATTTAGTATGCCCTAAAGGCCTCTAGGTGTCTACTACGCAAAAATGGGTAGTTAAAAAAAAAACTACGGATTGCAACTCACTTTTGCTTATAATTTGATGGCCATACTTATTTTGAAAGCTTCATAGCACTCGATTATTGTAAGAAAATGCCATCTAGCGGAAGATTACTTAAAAAGTACTTACTTGAACTAGATTAAGATGAATATCTACTAGACTTGATATGCAGAACATTAAATCTCCAGAAAAGCATTACTCTAAAACTAAGTTTCTTTACTCTACAAATAAAACTAACTAAATGCTTTAGCCTTAAGGTTCAAAGTTTTAACCATTATCATTATAGTATTTTGATCTTATTTTGTTGCCTAATACGTACCTAGTTGCTGGCAATGAACTCCAAAAATTGATTTTGCACACCGCCCGAGTCTCTGTCCATGCTCCTCACCTCAACCACTTCCCACGTGCCATTTGATTTATATGCCTAATAAAACAAAATAATGATGCGTCTTAGATTTAGTGGCTAGTATTTTCCGCCCATGGCATGAGGTCCCTGATTCGAGTCCGGGGTTGGTCAGGTCAAAAAGTTATTGGATGTTTGTCAAGAAACTGTGAAAAGATTTGATTTGAAATTGACGAATTTCTAAATTGTCTCTGGTTTAGAGAAAAGGCTTTGGGCGTGGCAAATTTCTACCCTACCAGCTCGGAGTAAGCCGTTCCGCTTAGCGATTTAACTTTCCGGTACAATGCTGGTAACCGATTAGGGGTGTATGCTTACATATTAGACTGCATCATCACTTACCACCAGGTGAGATCGCAATCATATCAAGGGTTTACTAGTTCTGAATAAAGTAAAATAAAAATTCTCAGTAGCAAACCAGAGTTGGCGGTTTACAGCCCTATGTTTCACCGTTAAAGCAAGATATTTAATTGCTTAAAACGCACATAACCTCCGAAAAGTTAGAGGTGCATGCTCGGGAGCGCACCCCTGATCTTCTGAATAGGAAATCGACGTCTTAGCTCCTAACCACTAGGCCATCGCGGCTTTTTTTGATATTCGGTCAGGAGAACATTATTATTAACCGCTACCCACACGTGCCATTTGATTTATGTGCCTATTAAAACAACGTGACAATTTTATCTTTATTGCGTTAGGTACACTAAATTGATGTTTTTTGTTTTTGTTGTTACAGGTGAGTCTTTGGATACAAGTTACAGCAGTTAAGAGGGCTCTCTCCGTCACTCGTTTCACACAATCGTAGTTCCAATTTCATTTGAATATTAAACAACCAAAGTCCATGAAATTTTGCAGACATATTCTAGAAACTAATATCTATGTCTGTGGTTTTCCAGATTTCTGTTAAAAGATTCCGTTTCAAAGTTATGCGGTCTTAAAAAAATTCATACAAATCTTTGAGCCCCTGTAATTTTAAAACTACATATTTTTAGAAAAATCTAAAACACCGCAGACACAGATATTAGTTTCTAGAATATGTCTGCAAAATTTAATGGACTTTGGTTGCTTAATATTCAAATGAAATTGGAACTACGATTGTATGAAACGAGTGACGGAGAGAGCCCTGTTAAAAGAGAACGTGAGTATGTAGAACTCTTTGTTCTCCCTCGTCGTAACACCTCTGTCGTCGTAACACTCTGGGCAGAGTGGTCGTGATGATCACGGAGTGACGTTTTTGGGGCAGATGTTATGCGTTTCACGACTCACGAGTATTCGCCATTTCTTACTGCTGGCCGATAGTCTGATACACTCGAGCATTTCCTTCCTCGCCCTCTGGAAAGTCTTTTTCAGCTCTATTTACTGAGATGAGTAGGTTAGCAAGACTATAATCTGATAGACGATAACACTATTCAATAAAACGTTTGATAAAACGACTTCTGAACGTTATTCTATTATTTGAATACCTCTTAATAATCCAGTTTCGGCTCCATTCAACTCTCGAAATGCTGATTGTAGGTATTTAAATTGGCTCTATCTATTTTATTAGTCGTAATCGACATACAGATTACAGCTACTTCTAAAAAATATTGTTTTTTAAGAACACGATTTACAGGTTTTGATCTTTTATGACTCATTGATGACCGATACTCGAATTCTTTAGTTTTTAGGGTTCCGTACAAAAAGGGTGCCAACGTGGCCCTTTTACTAAGACTCCGCTTTCCGTCCGTCCGTCTGTCCATCTGTCTGTCAGTGGGCTGTATCTCATAAACCGTAATAGATAGAGAGTTGAAATTTTCACAGAATGTGTTTTTTCATCGAGCTATAACAACAAATAATAAGAATTTCAAAACGATCACCATGAAAATTGAAAAAAATTAAGTGGTATTTCTTGTACAAAAGCACGGAACCCTTCGTGTGCGAGTCCTACTCGCACTTGACCGATTTTTTTATAGCGATGTACCACACTTTAACTTCATTAATGGTTGGGTATAGACAAATTCTAAACTACTTATACATTAAACTACAGTTACTACTTAACTTTGAACCCAATTTTTCCAATCTAAACGACTGTTAACGACCGTTACTTTTCAGTTAACCTTAATAAGCCACTAATATATTACCATAATAAAAGATTAGGTAATTTAAAATATATACGTAGCACTGTAAGGGTCAATACATACAGACGGACTGGACTGGAGCCGACTTAACAACTAAACTAGGAAACTCAAAGGACACACGGCGGGTCGAGCGACAACTCAATGCCAAAGCACGCCAAAGTAAATAAATCCTTTTAGATGTTTATGTCGTTTTCAAGAATAACGCTGCATCTGAGCACTTCAATCTGCGAGTGGGCAGAAAAACAACGATAGACATATTTTTTTTTTCACGAAAAAAAAATCCTTTGTAATTACGATTCTTAATAATATTTAAATGAACCGATACATCCTTATGTAAATTTTTTGCTTCAATAATAAAGCATTAGACATCGCCTGATATAGTTTGCCCTCCAGCTATTATTTTTGTTAATTGACATCAGCAATTAAGGCGCTTCAAAAATAAACTGGTTTTTAGAGCAGACTAGAGTTGTTCGCAGAAAAATATGAAAGATACAAACGAAATTTCTTTATATTTTTCCCTTGACTGCAATCTCACCTGGTGGTAAGTGATGCTGCAGTCTAAGATGGAAGCGGGCTAACCTAGAAGGGATATGGCAGTTTTCATTGAACCCATACTCCTTTGGTTTCTACGCGGCATCGTACCTACCGGAACGCTAAATCGCATGGCGACACGGCTTTTCCGGTAGGGTGGTAACTAGCCACAGCCGAAGCTTCCCAACAGACGACGATTTCCCACAGATTTCGCCGGTTTCCTAGGTTGAGGTTCGTTATAGTATGAGTCACGACTCGTGCGCCCGTGGCTGCGGGTGGGCGCGACCTTGCTGCGCAGGCGCAACTTTTTGTAAAACAAAAAATGCCACTACATTTTAACAACTCGATGACGGTGACGATTAAATTAATAGTAACGAATTTTTGTCTTTTTTCTTCTCTTTGCTTATAAAGTTTATAACTTTGAAGTTTCGATGTTACGGGTATAAGAGATAGTCCTGAGTTGGTACTATACTTCCTATTTTATTATTTATCGGTACAGTAATGAAGCGGTGACAGTAATGAAGCCTCAATAGCTCAACCGGTAAAGGAGTGGACTGAAAACCGAAAGGTCGACGGTTCAAACCCCGCCCGTTGCACTATTGTCGTACCTACTCCTAGCACAAGCCTGACGCTTAGTTGGAGAGGAAAGGGGAATATTAGTCATTTAACATGGCTAATATTCTTTTTTAAGAAAGAAAAAAAAATAAAAAATGAAGAGGTGATTAAGAGGTGTGGGCTTGCTATTAGGAAGATTGGGGATTCGATCCCGGGCAAGTACGTCCCCTCCAACTTTTCAGAGATAAGTGCGTTTTAAGCAATCAAACGGTGAAGGAAAACGTCGTGACTCGTGAGGAAACTGCATGCCTGAGGTCTCTTAGACTAACTACTAATAATTTCGCTTTGCATCTTCAAACTTTTAGAACAAAAACCTTCATTCCTCACATAAATGCTGCAATTGTTATGGGCGGCGGTAATCACTTAACAGCAGGTGACACGCCTGCTCGTTTGCTCGCTATTTTAAAAAAGTTTTTAATAAAATTATTAACAAAATTATGAGTCGACCAATGCACTATGGACGTAACTTCGCGTTTTATAGACCTAGTGTCTCCTATTGTACTGATATTAAAGCCAAGAAATCAAAGATCAAAATGTTCAGTTTATCCAAAGATATAATTACTATCTAGATAGCGCGGCCGACATCGGCCAGCTTGGGGCATTAGAATAAAGCCTAGCACTTAACGGCCTATTCTAGTCGACTTCTTAACGTGCCCTGGCTCTGAGTCCAATAAATACATGGTTTTATGCTAAGTTTTCGAATACCGTGCTAAAATTTAACAAGCTTTGGCTGAACCGTGATTAAACCTTTAGATTTTACGAGCATTAGCGTGTCTGAGTAAACATCATAATGTTTAAAACATATTTTGTAATGTGTAACACATAATAATTACAGCATTTACTACTTAAGTTTACAGCGCGCGTTCGTAGCGCGAAAATCTTTGGTTGAGTATTCAGAGCTTACTTTGACTTGGCTTAGACTTAGACACTCTAAAAATGAGCATAAATCTGTTTTTTTTTTTACTGAAATTTTAGTCCAAGCGAACTTTTTACTAGGATTTACTTTGACTTTGCTTAGAATTAAGTTTCAGTTAAAAAGAGACAAATCTGTCTCGTTTTAACTTTAAATAAAGTCTGAACAAACTCAAAGTACACTCTACGGATTTCAACCATACGATCACATGTCTAGTTTAATACATGAACACGTCACCTATCTAAAGTCCTTACTTTTCCTTTTTGTCAATTTGCCACCGGTCCGTAACAGACGTCGTATAACGCATTCCTGGTCTCATGTTACGTTTACCACGTGCCACGGGATTTGTCACCGGTGGCTTTCACTTTTCTTTTATTCAACCAACTAGGGTCGATGACACGCCACCAGAATGAATCCAAAAGCAACGAGCCAGCTCCCGTCAAGAGGAAGAAGCTATGTACAGGGTTAACAAATTGTTGCGCTGCTGATATATCAGACCATTCGGTCAAACAATATGTAGCGATTACATCGAAGCTTGTGTGAATATTTGAAGAAATAGAAAGATTTTTATTCAAATAAATTTTTACCAGAATCGTCAAGTCCGCTCTCGTAAAACGTTCGGAAGCGCATTGCATGTTATTCGTTTGATTGAGATTATTCATATTTTTAACTTCTTTATTTACTTGCTTTTGACTGCATACGTAGTCGCACAGACACGTACGAAGCGATTTGCCTCCTCGTTTCTAAATTGAACTGCCCGGATATGGAACGCCCTTACACTATCAGTTTTCCCTTTCTATAAATGTATATAATAGGTATCTTTAAACAAGAGTGGATAGGCATCTTTTAAGCAAGCGGCTTCCATCTTAGGCTGCATCATCACTTGCCAGCAGGTCTAATTGCAGTCAAGCGCTAGTCTATATATTAATTAAAAATAGGCATGTATTAATTGAAGATGAGCTGTATCTTGGGTAGCAAAGTACGTAAGTTTGACTACCCTGGAACAATCCGTTGGACGTCTCAATAGTTTCAACAGTGTATACATGAGGCGCACAGTTAATATACCGATAAACAGTTGCAGATTAGTGCTGTAAACAGTTCTTACGTCTTCTTTTGGACGTGTTGCTTGTGGTCGTGAACCCGTCGGAATGCTCTCCCCGTTTCCACGGCTTAATGAGCCATAAATCCATTTGTTATTATTGGGTGTCCGCGGCTCGAATTAGAGTCTCTGAGCGTTGACCGCCCGGCATGCCATTCATGCGAAGGACGGGGGAAATGCACGAGAAATTAAGAGGGCTCTCTCCGTCACTCGTTTCCACTCGTTTCATACAATCGTAGTTCCAATTTCATTTGAATACTAAGTAACCTAAGTCCATGAAATTTTGCAGACATATTCTAGAAACTAATATCTATGTCTGTGGTTTTCCAGATTTCTGTTAAAATATTCGGTTTCAAAGTTACGCGGTCTTAAAATTTTCATACAAATCTTGGAGCCCCTGTAATTTTAAAACTACATATTTTTAGAAAAATCTAAAACACCACAGACACAGATATTAGTTTCTAGAATATGTCTGCAAAATTTCATGGACTTTGGTTGCTTAATATTCAAATGAAATTGGAACTACGATTGTATGAAACGAGTGGAAACGAGTGACGGAGAGAGCCCTGTTAATGCGTGCGTGCCATTGATATGTCTAGTATATAGACACATAATACCACTGATATGCAAGACCATGATAAGTAATTTATATACATATAATAAAATTGTAGAAAAGTGGTGTCTGTACAATGGAAATATATAAAAAAAAAGTAGCAGGGGTTGTTATTATATCGATGCCGAACCCGAAATTGTAATTAAGTTTTTTTTGTCTGTTTGTCTGTGTGTCTGTGTGTTTGTGCACGCTACTATCAGAAACGGCTTATTCGATTTAGATACGGTTTTCACTAATATATTGTAGTAAGCTTCACTTAACATTTAGTGTTTATTTCATGTCAATCGGTTCATAAATAAAAAAGTTATGTCAATTTAAAGAATCACGGCGCCTGAGCGTCCGTGGCTATATAAAGCGCGGTCACTATTCCACGCGAACGAAGTCGCGGGCACAGCTAGTGTTGCCATAAATCTATTTCTTATCATTGAATATCTGCGGATTATTGAGGTTTTTGTGATGTTCAAAAAACTAGGACGAAGATTTTATTAGCTACGATGTAACTGTCTGTCTTCGCCTTTCGTTATATCAACGGTGTACGTCAACCGCCCGCCTCAGTTTCCGTTCTTCTAAATTTAACGCTACATATCATAAAGTCTAGACAGCTCTTTCATCAAATAAAATCTTTTGCTGAAGAATAATTTAGTTGTGCGGTCTTGATAAGCAATCTATGACTATGAATTTTCTATGGTCGCGTACCTAAAAAGTGCCAACAGGAGTCGGGCCCCTATTCCTAATTAATATACATTTTTGCCGATCTACCACAAATTAGCTCATATTTATGTGGTGTTCTGCCGCAAGTTTTTCTAATGAATGAGGAAGCCACGAGGAAGTTTACATTAGTTCAGCTCTATTAATCTTTCTTTCATAACTTAACTCAATATATCTAGTCCATACTCTTGTCTTCTCTATCGGTCACAGCGGGCAATAATATTTTTAATTTTCGTCATTGACCACCGAGGTGACAGAAATATTACTCACTAGCTGATACCCGCGACTTCGTTCGCGTGGATGTAGGTTTTTTAAAATTCCCGTGGGAACTCTTTGATTTTCCGGGATAAAAAGTAGCCTATGTGCTAATCCAGGATATTATCTATCTCCATTCCGAATTTCAGCCAAATCCGTCCAGTGGTTTTTGCGTGAAGGAGTAACAAACATACACACACACACACACACACACACACACACACATACAAACTTTCGCCTTTATAATATTAGTGTGATTCAAGAAATATCATACTTTTATGGAACAAGAGACCTTGATCTTTCCTAGGTGTTCCACATATTAGCCTATCTCTGTTTGTTATCTACTCAGCAGCAAGTTTTTCTAATGAATGAGGAAGTCATGAAGAAGCTCTCGTTAGATCCGCTCTATTAGTAATCTCTCGTCCATGACCTACCCTATAATATAGGTCACTGCCAGCGTCCGCGCAGATTTTACGATTATATCGCATACACGCCAAGCATATTGGCAAAATGTCAAAATTTCACACGTCTGTAGTAAGTCTGACAATGACTCGAACGAAAGGCGTGTAGGTAGGTACGTGAATTATTTCCTAACCAAAAATATTAAAAACAAAATATTAAGAATCTATGGGTGTCCGCGGTTTCTAATAATTTATCTTGCTTTTAAAATCTATAACATATCATTACTAGGTTATATTTTATTATTCGTTTTTAGATGTACAAAGAAAAGTCATCAAACTCATTTGACTTTTGTTGGATCTACATCACACTTCACACTAATATTATAAAGGCGAAAGTTTGTGTGTGTGTGTGTGTGTGTGTGTGTGTGTGTGTGTGTGTGTGTGTGTGTGTGTGTGTGTGTGTGTGTGTGTGTGTGTTGTTGTGTGTGTGTGTGTGTGTGTGTGTGTGTGTATGTTTGTTACTCCTTCACGCAAAAACTACTGGACGGATTAAGCTGAAATTTAGAATGGAGATAGATTATAGCCTGGATTAGCACATAGGCTACTTTTTATCCCGGAAAATCAGACAGTTCCCACGGGATTTCGAAAAACCTAAATCCACGCGGGTGAAGTCGCGGGCGTCAGGTAGTTACTGTATAATTTTTCGTAGAAAACCTTCAGTGGTTTAAAAATAAATGCCAAATGAGCTTGATGGCTTTCATTCAGTGATGATCACTGAGTTAGCGAATCACCCGCCTGGTGAGATCATACATCAACTAACTTATCACTTATCACCGGATTTTAAAAAAAAAACCTTCAATTTGACAGCGACTAATTCCGCATCGCGCAACATTTTGAATGTCAAGATCTAAACACCGATCGATATGTTACTCAAATCAATTACCGGATGACTAATTTTTTAACGTCAAGTTTTAATGACCTGTACCGATTTAGATAAATAGATAATGCATAAACATTTGTCAATTTAACGAGTAGTCGAGATTTCAATGTTGAAATCCTTTCGTAATACATATTTGCAAGTTGAACGGTAACCACTTTCGCTAGCCCTCAAACGTCTGAAGACCTCATTAGTAAGACCATGATATACAGGTGGTTAGGACCGATGTGTGGATATAGCAAAATATAATAAGCCTCGTAGCGTAATATCTGTAGGATATAATATGAGGATTTAAAGAATTTGAATATTGCATAGAAGTAGGCGTTACTTTGCAGAAATCCATGATATACATATCGTATGCTGCACGTTGCACCATACGTATACAGATTTGTCGGTTTCAGCATTTCAATATCAATCAATTTGTGTATCAGTCAAACTGTAAAGTGATCTTACAAACAGCTAATTCACGAAAGGTACTCTTAAAACAATTCTGTAAACTTGAAGAACTGACAGTTTAAAGACATCCTTATGTTTACAAGGAACCAAAAGCTTAATTTGCTATCACACTAATATTATAAAGAAGAAAGTTTGTATGTGTGTGTGTGTGTGTTTGTTACTCCTTCACGCAAAAACTACTGGACGGATTGGGCTGAAATTTAAAATGGAGATAGATTATACCCTGGATTAGCACATAGGCTACTTTTTATCCCGAAAAACCAAAAGTTCCCACGGGATTTCGAAAAACCTAAATCCACGCGGACGAAGTCGCGGGCGTCAGCTAGTAATCCGCTAAACACTAACAAATTAAGAAAACCACCAACTAGCAAATTAAGCTTTTGGTTCCTTGTATATTATGGACTTTCGCATACAACATCTTTACGTTTGTACCTGCATGCCCACTGAGATACGGAATAGGCCAGTTTATAGGCACCCTCATGTTTGTATCTGCACATCACAACGGCGCAGACGCACGCAACATCGTTATCTATACGTACTGCAGCGATGCCGTGTTTTTGCGTTGTCTCCGCGTCTCGTGTACTTGATCTCGATCGTGTTAGTGTAGGTTGCACTTAGGGATGCCTTGCGTCAACATAACTGATAAGAGTCTGAGTATCACTAACTATATTATAAACTAGCGACCCGCCCCGGCTTCGCACGGGTGGACACTACCACGAAAAATCCTATCTATTTTCCGGGATAAAATATAGCCTATACGGATTCGGAAGAATCCCTCTAAGTAATGGTAAAAGAAATTTTGAAATCGGTCCTGTAGTTTTTGAGCCTATTCAATACAAAAATACAAAGGTTTCCTCTTTCGTGTTAGTGTAGGTTGCACTTAGGGATGCCTTGCGTCCAACATAACTGATAAGAGTCTGAGTCATGATGAATCATGATCAACCCATTTCCGCCCCACTACTTAGTACGGGTCTCCTCTAAGAATGAGAAGGGTTTAGGCCATAGTCTGCCACGCTGGCCCAATGCGGGTTGGCAGACTTCACACACCTTTGAGAACATGGAGAACTCTCAGGCGTGTAGGTTTCCTCACGATGTTTTCCTTCACCGTTAAAGCAAGTGATATTTAATTGCTTAAAAAGAGTCTGAGTATCACTAACTATATTATAAACGCGTGTTTGTCCTTCAATCACGTCGCAACGGAGCAACGAATCGACGTGTTTTTAACATGAACATTGTTAAAGATTTGAAGAGTGCTGAGTGACATAGGCTACTTGTTATCCCGGAAAATTCCCACAGGATTTTTCGAAACCTTAATCCACGCAGACGAAGTCGCGGGCATCAGCTAGTTGGTTATAGGTAATAAAAATAGCAATTGTATTTCATTTATTGCAAGATTGTAAGTAAAAAAGATGTTACATAAATTTTAAGTAGGTACGTATCACAATCTGCCATGAGTGGCGTGCAAAATTTACTATCTTTACATAGATTTTATTTTTAACCCCCCCACCCAAAAAGACAGGTGTTATAAGTTTGACGTGTGTAATGTGTATCTGTGTATCTGTCTGTGGCATCGTAGCTCCTAAACTAATGAACCGATTTTAATTTAGTTTTTTTGTTTGAAAGGTGGCTTGATCGAGAGTGTTCTTGGCTATAATCCAAGAAAATCGGTTCAGCCGTTTGAAAGTTATCAGCTCTTTTCTAGTTACTGTAACCTTCAGTTGTCGGGGATGTTATAAATTTTTAGTTTACACTTGTAGCCTTATCAATTTGTTTCGGGTTTAATTTCATATGCAACAGGCAAATTAATATTTGCCACGAATGTTATTTGATTTATAAAATAAAATCGGATTGTGACAGCCCTACAGCTAGGTCACCCGATTCCGTACTCGCACCCGCGATTACCGTCCGCGTTATGTGGCGAATAGAAAGCGAGTCCCTGCTCACTGCTTGTACTTTACTAAGGTCTTCCAAACACGAAGCAATGACCTAACCTACCTTACCTTGTTCAGGGATTCGAGCTAATATATAGGGATCTCTCTTGTACAATATATAGAAGTGCAAGGTCGCACTACGATTGTGATCGGTGAGTGGGGTTGATCACACTAATATTATAAAGGCGAAAGTTTGTGTGTATGTGTGTGTGTGTGTGTGTATGTTTGTTACTCCTTCACGCAAAAACCACTGGATGGATTTGGCTGAAATTCGGAATGGAGATAGATAATATCCTGGATTAGCACATAGGCTACTTTTAATCCCAGAAAATCAAAGAGTTCCCACGGGATTTTAAAAACCTAAATCCACGCGGACGAAGTCGCGGGCGTTAGCTAGTCATTCCATAAAAATGTTACGGCGAGAAAATTATGGAGAACGCTCAAGAATGCAGTATGCCTCACGATATTTTCCTTCACCGTTAAAGCAAGTGATATTTAATTACTTTAACGCACATAAATTTGGAAAAATTAAAAGTGCGTGCCCGGGATCGAACTCTTCGGAATAGCAAGCGGACGTCTTATCTATAGGCTGTCACGGCTCACTTTACATGTACGTCGTGGAGCAACGGATTAACGTAATTTTTTGCATAAGCAGGTATAGTCAGTTACTATAATTAATAATTATATTATAGACTTCTTTTTAACCTGGAAAGTCAATGAGTTCCCAAGGAATTTTTAAAGACCTAAATCTACGCGAATGAAGTTGTAGACATACAATCTTTGGACGCATAGACGGCCTGAAAGCGTCAGAGGTCAGTCGTCAGCGGGTCTTCTCTAGGTAAGGTTATGGGGAGAAAGTGCGCTCATCTCATTGTGTAGGACCAGTTCGCTGGCCGCCTAGCGACGTGAGTAACGATGTCGATCACTCGATAGCTTTGTTTTCGCTTTTATATCGTGTAAACAGCAGGGCTTGTTCTACTTGTGTTTATTTTTTAATTCAGATACAAGTTAGCCCTTGACTGCAATATCACCTGGTGGTAAGTGATGCAGTCTAAGATGGAAGCGGGCTAACACTGGAAGTGGTATGGCAGTTTTTATTAAACCCATACTCTTGGGTTTCTACACAGTATCGTACCAAGCCCCCACGCTAACCCGTTTCTGGATAACGCGAGTGACGTACGAATGTGCGGGGCGTCCCCCCGCCTCAAACCCCGATTGCCATCTCATAAAATAAATCTCCTGCAAGATGCGGCAGCTAATAAAAGAAACTGCAGTTATACCCAAAGGGAACTATAATAATATTGTTATTCCACAAAATAATAGTTTTCTTCCCTGCCCCTTGTTACGAGGCGTCCCTCTAACGAGAGGCACCGCAAACACTTATCGCGAAGAGGGCTCCACCTCGCCCTCCGAGACCTCGGAGGGTAGACAAGTATCACTTTAGTTTCTATAAGACTGCAAGGGACCGTGTTGACGCTTCGATTAAAATATTTAAACTTTATCGAGGGCTTTACACACGAGTCGAGTTTGTTAAATTGACCTGGAGAGCTACTTCAATGAATCCCGTGGGAACTCTTTGATTTTCACAGATTAAAAGTGTTTATCCTGCCTATTTCCTTATTAGTTAGCCGGTGGATCGTGGAAAGGTAACAGGCACCCGGACCACAGACACACTTTCCCATTTATAATATTACAAGTATAAATTAAAAATTTATAACACCCCCGACAAGTAAAGGTTACAGTAACTAGAAAAGAGCTGATAACTTTCAAACGGCTGAACCGATTTTCTTGGATTATAGCTAAGAACACTCTCGATCAAGCCACCTTTGAAACAAAAAAAACTAAATTAAAATCGGTTCATTAGTTTAGGAGTTGTGATGCCACAGACAGATACATAGATACACACGTCAAACTTATAACACCTCTCTTTTTGGGTCTGGGGTTAAAAATGGTTTTACTTGTATTTTATGATTTCTGACAGATTATAGAGCGCACCACTTTCGCGGGTAATAATCACAATAAAATTCTCTCCATCCATAAGTCTATGTCTCCATCATAATATTCAAGTGCTGCAAAATTTTGCCCAGCATAAAAATGTTAGTATTTGGTAGGATTTTTTTGATAATTTGGGCATGCAAAAGGCAAATGTAAACTTAGAATAACTAATTAATACTTTTTTTTTTTCATTGGAGTTGAATTTACTTTTATTAGCTATTTTTCAACATGAAAAACTTTTACTTAAAATATGAAAGGTTTTTCCTATCGAGTAAGTAAATACGCACAGCAAGATAGGCGGTGAAGATCAGAAATAACTTTTTACCGATTTCTATTTAAAATAAATTCCCATGACCTCTAACGATTTAATAGAAAGTGCGAATTTTCTATGCAATCGGTTCAAGTTAACCTCCCATTCAGTAACACTTGCGGAAAAGTAAAAAGCGACCAACAATAGAGTCAATAGAGCATCGTGCTCAGCGATCTGCTCTCACGATAGCTCTATCCGCATCGATTCACTGATAATGGTGCAAGGTACCTACTAGCTCGCGTGGATATACCGATTTGGTACTGGACTTTAGTATCGCAATATCGATTTCAAAAAAACGGTTGCTAAAAATCAAAGAAATGTACAGGCTACTCGTATTTCTCAGTCTATATTATGACGATCTATTGAACTCAAGTTCTAACACCGTGTTGCAAACATTGAGCTTCGAAAAAATTGTTATTCGCGTCTACGTCTACAAAATCGATTGGATTTACGCATTATCGATTTTAGAAAAATCGATTTCCAATAATCGAGTACCGAAAAAATTACACATCAACGACCGTTGTTATCATTTTTCATCATATTTTCGGCCAATAAATGATAAGTAAGTAGTAATGACCCATTTAACTTTAAGGTCACAATATCAAGTTCAATAAGCAACGCCGACAAGAAAACAGCAATAACAAAAGAATCAATAGTGCTTAGCGAATGCTCCCACGATTGTTATTCGAGTCGATACCCTGATAATGATGCTGGATGTAGCGACTATTGGAATCGATAACCAGATTTTAGATAAGGAAGTTCACTTGCCATTTCTTGGCCCTTCTCACCCTTCTGATAACCTATCGAACTTTAAGTAAGTAGGTACGTAGTAGGTAATAGTTAGTATGCTTTGCTTTATGGGAGAAATTGATGTGAGTATTGTATATAAGGTTATTATGAAAAGGAAGCGTCCACCATCCAATCTACTCATATATGAACGCAAACAAATAAATGGAATGAAATGAAGGTTTGGCACGGCAATGGCAGTAGAGTGTTAACTAGCCGAAGTTGAATTTAGAGATTAAGTACGAATTCATTATTCAAGCCAACTTCTAGTTGCTATAAAATTCGATTCAATTTATGCTTGCTAGTCATCATGATCAAGCTATTACTGGCTCCTACAGACCACGGGTCTCCTCTCAGAATGAGAAGGGCTTTGGCCATAGTCTACCACGCTGGCCGAGTGCCAATCAGCACACTTTAGAAAAAAATATGAACAATATTCAGGCATACAGATTTCCTCAAGATGTTTTCCTTCACTGTTACAGCAAGTGATTAATAGCTTAAAACGCACATAACTCCGAAAAATTAGAGGTGCATGCCCGGGATCGAACCCCCGACCTTCCGAATAGGAGGCGGACGTCTTTACCACTAGGGCATCGTGGCTAAGCTATCACGGCTTTGCTTGTTTCTTAAAAAATGTGTTGCTTTTGGTTCGGCTCCTGCTACTATAAATTATGAATACCTGTATTAATGCTAATGGAAATATGGTAATAATATGGTGGTGGTATGGTGTTTAGCATTTGTATAGAATCTCCTTAATATCTATCGAAAGTGAAACACGAACTAAATCTCTACTAATATCTATCAGTCCAATCGCCTCGACCATGTTCCTCCGCCCACTCTATTAGGTCAGTGGACAAACTCTAGGAAGAGACCGTTGATATAAAAAAGAAAGATACACACGCACAGATTCTGAGAAATTAAAATCTGAGAAATAACTTAAGTTACGAGAAACGTAACTTAAGTTAACTCCAGACAATAATCCTTGCCGATACATAAAATTTTGTAAAATTAAATAAACTACACGCGAAAATCCATTTTACTCATTATAAACGCGAAAGCGTGTTTGACTTTCTGTTACTTTTTCATGGCCCATAGTACGTTTAAAATTTATTTTGGCGAAAAGTAGACAGATAATCTGTCACGAAGATGGACATAAGCAGTTTTTTATTTCGGAACATCAAAAAGTTCTCCCTAGATTTTTAAAAACCTTGAGCCAATTAGTTTCTATTAATTTCAAAAAAAATTAAATCATGTTGTTTTCGGGAGGAACACTTGGCCTTTGTATTTTTCTGTTTGTGTGTATGTTTGTATGATTGTGTGCTTTTTTTTGTTTTCATTTTTGAATCAATTACATTGCACAGCATACAAAAGTAATGCAATAAGTGGTAATAGTTACCAACCTACCTGCAAAACCGTGCCGCCAAGCGATTTAGCGTTCCGGTACGATGCCGTATAGAAATCAAAGGAGTATGGGTTCAATGAAAACTGTAAAACACGTTATCATCACTTACCACCTACTGAGATTGCAGTCAAGGGCTAACTTGTATGTATATTTAAAAAAGAAGTGCACATTAAAACACAAAAGGTTTGATCTATGTTTCAAGATCAACGGTAGAGGCGTCCGTTATCGGGACGGAGGATCGGAATGACAATGGCGCGATCCGTTTATCTGGGCCGGTTCTCAGATCTCACTAGGAAGTGAGTCTGCCTGCCCTGTACCAATGCCGTGTACGTTGCTTGCTATGTACTAAATGCAACTAATCTTCTTGATTGTTAATGCGAAAGTGTGATTGCAGTTTAAGCTATTTTTAAAGGTTCAGGAATTAGTTATAATGTATTTTTTACTAGACTGACTTAGGGCCGATTTTTCAATCGTTTTTCTTTCGATCTTTTAGGGCCGATTTTTCAATCTTTAAAACAAGAGTGAATAGGCACCTTCTAGGTAAACGCGTCCCATCTTAGACCACATCAACACTTTCCATCAGGTGTGATTGTGGTCAAGCGCTTGCCTATAGTGAATAAAAAAAAAAAAAAAAAAAAAAAAGTCAAATAACTTTTATCTAAGGAATTTTGACGTTTTGACAGATTTCCTATACAAAGTTATCTCGTAAGTCTGTTTGTTTTTCTAAAAAAAAAAAAAAACGGAGGTCAAAAAACGCACAAGCGAAGACTGATATCGGCGGAAATTAATTTAAAGAGTTATTAAATAGTATATTTTTTTTTTTCAAATTAAAGAGTTTGTCCGGAAAATTATTTTCAAATAAATACGGTAATGTACAATTATAATCATATAATATCAGTCTACATTTTATTACCTGTTGAGTGCTGACGTTGGACTAAAATGTTTTGCGCCTTCTAGCAAACTCAATTATGTACAAAACGGTGTAGTTTTTTTTTATGTCATGCAAATTGCTATGTAGTCTAAGAGGCGGTGAAACAAATCACCAGGATTGTACATTTGCACGTAAATAATAACTGTCTTACATCGCCCTGCCTAATGTGGATTGACCATTCTTTACTTCTAAAATAAAATAAAAAAAATTTTATCCATGCTTACTTTCTCGGTTTATTTTCTAAATTAGTATTTATTAATGTTTCTTAATTTCTTTATAAAATACTTAATCAAATTTTTACTAAAAAAAAGATGAGTTCGAAACTCAAAACTTATAATATTATTACGACAATAATCTAGCGCGGGTAGGCCTTCGGATTATTGTCACTCCACTTATTAAAAATCACTTCGATCTTTTGCTCCGTTGTGACGTAATTGAAGGACAAACCAATGAAGCAACAAACAAACACTGACATTTATATTAGGGGTATAAATTCTACTCTAACAAGTGTAAATTAAAAATTTATAACTCCCCCGACAAGTGAAGGTTACAGTAACTAGAAAAGGGCTGATAACTTTCAAACAGCTAAACCGATTTTCTTGGATTATAGCTAAGAACACTCTCAATCAAGCCACCTTTCAAACAAAAAAAACTAAATTAAAATCGGTTCATTAGTTTAGGAGCTACGATGCCACAGACAGATACACACGTCAAACTTATAACACCTCTCTTTTTGGATCGGAGGTTAAAAAATAAATACAAAAATGGAAGAGTTTCATCTTAGGTAATTACTTTCTACTGTTTCAATCCTCATTAAAAAAATGTAACTGTCTCTCAGATTATGAATATTAAGCTTGAGTTATTCACGTCGGCGATGTTCACTGCTCACGGATGCGTGGGCGATCTATTAATTACAGCCAAGTTGCTTCCGCGGCCGCGCCCGCGCATCTTTGTTCCCGCGAGATCATTAGGCGCTCGGGTGTTTGCCGTCAACTTGATAGCTATTTGTGTGTATGACTCAATGTCTTTAGGCACTATCATAATCATCATTATCATTTCAACCTGTCAAGAATTCCGCATCCGAATGACTATAATCACACTAATATTATAAAGGCAAAAGTTTTTATGTGTGTTTGTGTGTGTATGTTTGTTACTCCTTCACGCAAAAACTACTGGACGGATTGGGCTGAAATTTAGAATGGAGATAGATTCTCTGGATTAGCATTACTACATCCACGCGAACGAATTCACGGGCATCAGCAAGTATGATATAATTTTGCCAATTCTGTCCCCGCGGCTTCGCCCGCGTGGATTTCGGTTTTTTTAAATCCCATAGGAACCCTTTGATTTTCCGGGATAAAAAGTAGCCTTTGTCCTTCCCCGGAATGTATCCCAAGTTTGTACCATTCATTAAAATCGGTTCAGCGGTTGGGTCGTGAAAACGTAGCAGACAGGCAGACAGACAGACACACTTTCGCATTTATAATATTAGTATGGATTATTTATTTTTACATATTCATGACCAAATAATATGAATGTTGGGCATGCCCTTCCCAATAAACGCCACTTCCGACCCTTAGCGAAATAACAGAAAAGTTATAGGCACTCTTGATGAGGACAGCCTAACTCAAACTTGAAAAACTTCCATACAGCGTGATGTTAATAATAATTATGTTAAAAATTTCGAAAAATCTATTTTTTTTTTAATTATTTTCTTTTATAATGAATTGTAGCCCCATAACTACCTTTATAAAAACATCACATCAATTTATTAATACAGTCCAATATCCTACTGAAAATAAAGTAATTAAAAATTGAAATTCGTAAGCGATTAAAGGTCATTTGATTGAGTCATTGATACGCAAAGGCTTTTAACGCTATATTTTCGAAATTTTATTGCTTAGGCCTTTCTTTGGTCGTAAAACGTGCACAAAACAAAAATAACATTATTGCCGATTAACTGGGTGATAATGATTCGAGTAGTTCACCAACTTGAAAAGAAGGGAAAATGTTTAGATATTAAACCTAAGTTTTGATAACGATTAAAAATATATATCTATTAATTTTAGTAGGTAACAGGTATGAAATACGTAAAGCCTTCGTGTTAAACTTTTCGATTTCAAAAGAATGTTGAATTAAGGTATTGTGACTATGAACTTTTAACTCGCATAGGCAACAGACAATATTAATTGATTTTTTTCAGATAAATCTAGTGATTTCTAAGAATTATAAAATTAATTTATATTGTCCTTGTATTCGGATACTGACAGAAACACTTTCAAAATCCGTCGTAACATTCACAAACCTCTTACCCAGTACACATTGTCCCAATGCACTCGGAAAACATACATAGAGCCATAATAATATAAACGCCAAAGTTTGTTTGTTGGTGCTTTAATCACTAACTTTCACACACACACACACACACACACACACACAGACACACACACAATCACATATCAGTAACTTTTTGCATGGATATAATAATTAAAGACAAACAAGATTAATGACTAACTCAGTCAGATTAATGACTAATTCATTACTGAATGAAAGCCATCAATCTCATTTCACATTTATTTGTAATCCATTGAAGGTTTGTTCCGAAATTTAATTTTCATATCGCTCAGTGAAGCAGCAATGTTGAACCAGCCAATGTGAAATGAGTTAGTTGGCTTTCATTTAATTATGATCACTGAGTTAGCGAATCACCCCGCTGCGTTGCAGAGTGACATGAGATACCTACTTTTTTATCCCAGAAATCAAACATTTCCCACGGCATTTTAAAAACCTAAATTCAAGTCGCAAAAATCAGCTAGTTGTGAAAAATCAACGATATGATTTACCACTTACCGGCTTCGTGCATAAATCAAAGGATCTTGGCGTAGTTGGGACTCGGAGTTTACATATTTGCCGAACGCGTTTGGCCAATGTGTACTGTAGCCATCAGGCTTCAAGCAATCAGCTTAGTGTAATAGTAATAGATTTTATTAGTGAATCAAGCGTGTCTTTGCATACAAATTTACAGTTCGATTAATTTAGCTGTGCATAGGAATGGGTGTTCAAAGGCCAGGCACCGAACCTGCAGACCTTGACACCGCGGCGACAGGTGAACTGCCGAGTGCCGCGGGCATTCCGAACTGGTGGAAGGAATTTGCTAAATGAGACGTTTAAGGTTTAGTTAGACATGATAATGCGGGTCGGGAAATATGCAATTGGCTAATTATGTATTTGACTACATGTTAATTTTACTGAGAGTAAAATAACGAAAAAGCGGCGATTGCTTGGTGGTTAACGTGTTGGCGTCCTATTTTGTACCCGAGCATGAATTGTTCGGAATTGTGTGTTTTAAACCAATATCACTTTTTTTAACGGTGAAGGAAAATATCGTAAGGAAACTCGTATGTCTGAAAGTTCTCCATAATCTTCTCAAAGTGGTGTGTGAAGTCTGCCAATCCGCACTATGCCAGCGTGGTGGTATGGTCTAAATCTCTCCTATTTTGTAAATTGAAAATTTTACATACTGTATGTTTGGAGTGCTACTAAAATATACCAACAAAGTCAATTCAGAGCGTGTACGCTAAGTTATACTAATTAATTAAATACGAGATAACAAAGGATCAGGCAGCAACTTTATCTGTGAACCATGATTATTCATAACACATAACATTTACCCATATATACAGAAAATCTACTCTTATCTATCTATAGATAATAGCGTTGCGGCTACGATTGACGGCGATTAGCGATGGAACAGTAGTGCGTTGCCATTGTGTGCTTATCTGTCTGTGTGTAATCGCTGCCAATTGCCCGCTTCCGCCATTATTATTACCTTCTAGCCTTCTTGTGTTATAAGTGTTTGAAATGTGCACGCATGTGATTGTTTTGTTTGAACTTTGATGGTTTGAATCATCATGCCAGGCAGTCATCTATAAAGTCATTATTAACGTATTTAGTAGTCGTTGGAATACTCATTGAAACGCAATTTATCATCTAAGATATATAAAAGGAAAAGCTGACTGCCTGACTGACTGATTTATCAACGCACAGCTCAAACTACCGGACGGATCGGGCTGAAAGGCATGCAGATAGCTATTATGACGTAGATATCTGCTAAGAAAGGATTTAAGTACCTAAATTCAATCCCTTAGGGGATAAAATAGAGGTTTGAAATTTGTGTAATATCCAAAATGTCCTACGTGGTCTGTTTTGCTTAGAAAATTATTTACATACTTAGTTAAGTATAAATTACTTGTTAGAACATGTGCACGCCTTCGGGGCAAGCAATCAGCCCATTCCTGACTCCCAAGCGTGATTTGTGTGACGTCTCCCTAACCAGATAACTATTGCCTATTGGTAAATACTAAACACTAACTAAACGGGCCTCGGAGCGGTGTCGCAAATCGCAATAAAATTAATTACGCCCTCAGCTATTGCTGCGGTCTGTGGTATTTCAATAAATTATTTATATTCCATATCGAAACCCGCAAAGAGCAACAGAATCTGTCCCATCTAGGAGAGAGTAGCTATAGATCCACTGTTCGGCGTTGCCAAAGGACATGATCATTGACCTCGTGGTTCAAAAATATGATGTCATCGAAGTATTGGTGAGTTTCTATGTTTTTGCTAATTTTGTTCCTAGTGCATCGTCGTAGCGGACGGGAGAACAATATTTAAAACATGTTTTATTTGAAGTTTTTCTATGTTGGTGCGGCACGTACCATCGAAATAGAATGAAGCCGAGTTTTTCATGATAAAAATTATCATCAGTTTTTCTTGTTTTGAGATACCGTGAAATTTTGTAATGGAAAATAAACTCGGAGGAAACTCAAAACTGCACCAACATTATGCCAAATGAAACAAAATGTGAGTTTGTGTTGTTTAAAAATAGAATGATAAGCGCGCAAGGAGTGGTGGATTGCAATTTCACCATCCAGCCGCCTTTAGTTTATTGTTATATTCCAAATTCTTCAATTGGCTAAATATTTATGTTATTCTCTCTGCAATCGTGCATTTTCGCCAATAATGAAAGAGTGTCTACCAATCAGCGGTGATTACTACACACCCTACACTGGTACTATGTAGCTGTGTAACTATCGCGTGCTAAAATTTTTGTGATTATAGGGCCAGAAGATCCCCGCGTGAAATAGTTACCAACAATTTATTATAACGGAAGAAGCTATCTATATCTCCTCTTAGTCTTAAGCGTGTTGCTCATAGTAAATTCGTTATCGATGGCTCGTAAATAACCAATGAGCATATCTGGGAGAGGAGGCTCGGCGCACGCGCTTGCGGCAGGTGCGTACGGTACCGGCGCGCGGCGCCCTGCGGGAACGGAGATCGCTTCATCTGCATAATACTGGTATAAGTGCTCTTGTATCTATGTCTATGCAGTTATTGTATGATACTCGCTTTTTCGACTTCATCCGCGTTGATGACGTTGGTCATACACGATAAGTTTGCAGCGGGCTCGAAGCGGCGGCCCAGAAAAAGAGAAGTGTTATAAGTTTAACGTGTGTATCTGTGTATCTATGTATCTGTCTGTGGCATCGTAGCTCCTAAACTAATGAACCGATTTTAATTTCGTTTTTTTTTGTTTGAAAGGTGGCTTGATTGAGAGTGTTCTTAGCTACAATCCAAGAAAATCGGTTCAGCCGTTTGAAAGTTATCAGCTCTTTTCTAGTTACTGTAACCTTCACTTGTCGGGAGTGTTATAAATTTTTAATTTACACTTGTAATAAGTGTAGGTAAGTATTGGAGTCGCAACGTCAGATTTGTCATTTTTCGGGAAATTCCATCTCTAGTTCTATCTCTCTGGATTGCATAATCAAAAAGTGTTGCCTGGCATAAGAAAATAGGGTAGGGAGGGTAGTGGGAAGTGGGTGGTGGCGCCTCTTGGGTAGGCCTATGTCCAGCAATAGACGCAAACAGGCTGATTGATTGACCCTAATACAACCACTCTAGGGTGTATACTCGGAATCATTATCCATCTATCCACCCCGGACTAAAAAATGTCTATACAAATTCCGTTAATCGATATCGTGGATAGACGGACACCGTTTTGGCGTAAGTAGTACGTACACTCTAGGGTGGCTGTTTCAGGGTGGAAAAACAGGGTAAGCTGAAAGAATCTACGGTGGTCTCGTTTATGGTCATGGGCGTCTTGGAAGTATTCCCATCCCGCTTGTAAAATCATGTTTAGAAATTTATTCTCTAAACTAGACAGTATTTATTCTCGAAAGGGACTTTCTTATATGTAAATGCGAGTTGATTTATGAAGTCGCGCAAAGTGACGTGAATTTTCTGGTCGTGTCCTACTTCCCTTGTCTGATGCTAATACTTTACATCCATTCTATAGCTGAATCGATGAAGTATATCTAACAAGTGTAAATTAAAAATTTATAACACCCCCGACAAGTGAAGGTTACGGTAACTAGAAAAGAGCTGATAACTTTCAAACGGCTGAACCGATTTTCTTGGATTATAGCTAAGAACACTCGATCAAGCCACCTTTCAAACAAAAAAACTAAATTAAAATCGGTTCATTCGTTTAGGAGCTACGATGCCACAGACAGATACACAGATACACCGTCAAACTTATAACACCCCTCTTTTCGGGTCGGAGGTTAAAAAGTAACAGGTGTTTTTGCCTGTACATGAGCGATACTATTTTGGAATATACGATATTCAGAAGCTACTTTATTCTAAGCAATTGAGTGCTGACTTAAGACGGCAACTAGGCGGCTGTGCGACTTTTGGTGTCCCAATTTTGGCGGCTATCTTGTTATCTCGGAGAACGTGTTCGATTCTGGATGACATTATACTAAGGCTGCGATCTATAATGTATGCTTTAACGAGACTTTGAAACACCGTTAAAATAAGACATATTTATGTAGAGATAAAAATCAATATCTTAATATAAATAGTTAGTATAAATGTTAAGTCTAAGCAAATTCAATTTGCGCTCTATAGATCTGAATTCTCAAGCTTAAATTGAAATCATACTTTAGTGTAATCGTATGGAGAAAGGTCTAAAGCCCACCTCTTATCAGATTAGTTTCTAAAATATGTCTGCAAAATTTCATGGACTTTGGTCGCTTAATATTCAAATGAAATTGGAACTACGATTGTATGAAGCGAGTGACGGAGAGACCCCTCTTAAGAGTCAACAGAAGAGATGGCAACCTTCAGCAATAAGTAAGATACATCCGTATATTCAATGACTATTACGTCACCTCGCGATGTCGTCAGTCAATCTAAAGTGTAACTTATGTGATCTTGTTCTCCCTGATCAATACCTTTGTATGAACTATCCGTTCCCTGTTGTGTGTCGCGCGTGACATTACCGTTTGCCAAATCGCGCTGTCGCCGCCGGCGCAGCTGCGTAAAAACAAAGGTTAAGGCGGCTATACATTGAAAGCTATATAATTGACAAACTACAAACGTATTGATGAAATTATTATCCCAAGAAAGTTCTTGACATTATGTGATTAAATAGAAAGATGTCACAAAATCCTCAGTAGCTAACGATTAAAGGAGAGGACTGAAATCTGAAAGGTCGGCGGTTTAAATCCCACCCATTGCACTGTTGTCGTATCTACTTCTAGTACAAGCTTTACGCTTAGTTGGAGGAAAAAGTGAAATATTAGTCATGATAAACTTGATTTTGACTTAAAGTTACGATCCTTAGCAATAAGGAACGACGCAGAGGGAAGATAAACTTATTGCATCAATTAACTTATTATGACATTATATTATTATGTACAATAGACTTATTAATATGTCTGATTTTTAATGTAGGTATAGTTTATTTTAGAATTTTATCATTTTGAACTATAAAAATAATTCAAATTTTAAGGAAGACATTAAATTGTCCTAACACCTAACATAGGTCAAATGGCAAAATCAGATTACGAATTGATTGAATTATAATTAATTTTATTTTATTAGCAATATTAGCACATTTTTTCATATAAAAATGCAAATGCAAAGTATTTTGCATAATGGTGATTATTTATAAGTATACGCGTGCTTTGTTACGTGTTAAAAAAGTTAATTTTTAAGAGCTAAATTATTTTAGATTATATTACAATATATTAAACATAATATTTACATTATTCTAAAAGTTTATTTTTTATTTTTATATAATCTTTGCTTAGCTTAGCTCTCGATGTCATACACATTACTATATTGAGCTGGGCGTTGATCACGAAGTAAATGTTCAGGTAAAGCAAGCGACATATATAGCAAATCTTTCAGTGTACGACATGCCTTAGCCCTCAGCGAACCTTTTGTAACACACTCGACATAAAGTTGTACTTTTAAATGTTTACAACATCAAATCGGGACAGAGCATTTTCATAATTGAATGTAATGTAATATTTATGTTCGGGCGAAATGTAAATTACTTCTTACAATTGTCAATGTCACGCGTCTTTTGCAAGTCTTACTTACTTTATGGGTGTGTTTATGTGACTTTCATTTTTAACCGACTTTTTAAAGAGGTCGGTTTGTTAATTGTTTTAGGTCGTTTAGATTTTCTGTTTACTACATCATAAAGAAATTGCTTCATAATAGACTAGCTGATGCCCGCGACTTCGTCCCCATGGATTTAGGTTTTTCGTAATCCCGTGGGAACACTTTGTTTTTTTGGAATAAAGAGTAGCCAGTGTATAGTATGTGCTAATCCAGGATATTATCTATCTCTATTCCAAATTTCAGTCAAATCCGTCCCGTAGTTTTTGCGTGATGAAGTAACAAACATACACACCTACACACACACTTTCACCTTTATAATATTAGTGTGATAAGAAGTATAGTACGCGACAGGTCGAGATAGCAATCAGGGTATGAGGCGGGGGGGACGCCCCGCCCTCTCGCACGTCACCCGCGTTATCCCGCACCGGGTTAGCGCGGGGTCTGTGCGGGTGTGCGGGGCGTGCCCACCCCGATTGCCATGTTGACCTGTCGCGTACTATAGGTATATGTTACTACGTTATATACATATCTATCTAAAGTGAAGACATAGATAACTACGACACTTATGTCACATATTTTGTCACATCGCTCTCTCCTACTCTTTCTCTCCTATTCGTTTTGTATCCTCTGTCTTACTCATCACCGATAACGAATTTTACACGCCATGTTTGTATATGAATATGTCTATGGTATAATGTCGTTGGTTTATGGTAATTTGTTTAAATAAAGATTTTTGATTTGAAAGAGCAACTGCTGAGTTTCTTACTAGTTCTTCTCGATAAGAAGGGCACTCCTAACCTGAGTGGTAGATTCACTTGGCGATTTGAAAGCATTTGTAAAAGTATATTTGGATATAAAAATCTTTATACTTTGAATATATGTACAATTGTACAGGTAAGAAACTTGTTGGTCCCTTTGATATGCTTTAAAAGTAATATTTATTTGTGCAGTGTTATAAATTGTAATCTGTTGTAAATTATAATGTCTCCTTATAACATTAAATTATCGCTGTATTTTCATTTTCGTGATGTATTGCAGTGTTCTGAGATTAGATATAAAATCATATCTATTACAAGCTACGTTTCTTAAGTTGCGGCCCAATTTAGAGATACAAGCGATCTCTATCTCGAAATCTTTATATATAAGCATTTTTTATTACTTAAGTGTCTAATTTTAGCATGGAAATTAATATCTTTAATGCATACTGATATTATAAATGCGAATGTGTGTGCTGTCTGCCTAGTACCTTTTTACGACTCATTCGTTGAACCGATTTTGATGAAATTTGGTACAGAGATAGCTTGCATCCCGGAGATAGGCATGGGCTAGCCATAGACCTCTTATCCCTTTATCTTAAAAGGCAAAGAGATCCCACGAGATTTTCAAAAACCTTAAGTCCACGCGTACACAAGTCTCGGGCATCATCTGGTTTAATATAATAGATATAACTATAAAATTATTTATTAATCTGTCATTCTTCAATAATTAAGGTTATTTATCCTTTTATACATATATATATTATATACATTTTATTTGTTACTATAAAGACATCTTACAGAGCAAAGTTTTTTCTTCCTGACAGCGGGAACTATAAAATTTCGAAATAAACAATCAATTGTGAGAGTACGGACATACAAATATTATTATGGAAATTGAACTCTAATTTTTTTTTGTATTTGATTGTATTTTCTCTTTTTAACCCCCGACCCAAAAAGAGGGGTGTTATAAGTTTGACGTGTGTATCTGTGTATCTGTGTATCTGTGTATCTGTCTGTGGCATCGTAGCGCCTAAACGAATGAACCGATTTTAATTTAGTTTTTTTCGTTTGAAAGGTGGCTTGATCGAGAGTGTTCTTAGCTATAATCTAAAAAAATTGGTTCAGCCGTTTAAGAGTTATCAGCTCTTTTCTAGTTTTCTTGTAGAAAAGAAGGTTAGATAACCGTTAGGTTCATAATATTATGTCAATAGACAAATGTCAAGCTGTCAAGATGGACGTTGCCTAAATACATAATTATTTATTTGAAAATGATGTTTTGGAAAACTCAAATACTTTGGATCGTCGGGGGTGTTATAAATTTTTAATTTACACTTGTTTATAATAATATCCAATGATGAACTCGCTTCCGGCTATGCCTTGTGCCAACCATTCGCAGCCTACGTCGCGTACGTGCAAGGCGTGATATCCGAGATAAGTTCGCAGTAAACGCGAAACCTCTGTGATTTATTATCCTCCACCTTTCCAGTTCCCTCCAATCCCATCCATCTATCTCCGTTGCGTAAACGAAACGTAGGACAGTATCAGGGAATGTGTATTCTTTAACTTACAGTCTCGCTTTCAACGCTGACGCAGCGACGAATTGAAATAATTAGTTGACTCTTAGACCATATCTACTATCTTGCTATATTTTGGTTGCTCTTCTCAGTAGAAAAGACATTCGGAATCAGTGGAAGCTGCATTTGACGTTTAAAAAGTACTTATAAAAGTTTTTTTGAATGACGGCCGTATTCACAAACGTTACTACGAGGTCTCACAGTAAGCTTGAACGCATAGTGTAGGTTCCACCAATCAGATCATTGTAAATTGACGTGATACAGTCATCTGATTGGTGGAACCGACACTGTGCGTTCGAGCGCACTATGAGACCTCATAGTAACATTTGTGAATACGGGTGTTAACTATCTTTGTAACTACCTATGTATTTACCTACCTATTAAATATTTTTATATCAAAAAAATAAAGACTTCCAATCAAAAGTCACTTAAAGACACAAAGAATTTTAAACACTAGTTTTAAGAAATTATTGTTTTGGTTTGGTCTGGTGAGAGTTAACGCCGCGGCATTCGACTAGAGCTGCTGCCGAAACAAAGATGTAACAAACGATATTATTAATATTCCTGCCAACTCATGTTGATTGCCAATACTCTTTCAATAGATTACAACGTCATTTACTATTACGAATCACGGTCAAGCTATTGACTGTTATAACAGTTTAAGAATTTCGACGGCGACTACTGATTTTTACAGAATAACCCAGCAGATGTTGGCCAACCGTTGGTAACTGCCATGGCGTAAAGAATTGGGTTTTAATAAATCTCAATAATTGTAACAGTTTTTAGTCAAATGCTTATTTAGTTTTTGTGCTGTGTCGTGCTGATTCAATAAGTAGAGTACCTAGCCTTTTCAGTGATGAAAAAGTTGATGATATTCTTTTTAATTTGGATTTTAATTCACTTTTTTTACTAACGGTGCTCGAGATGTTCCTAAATTCATATGCGGTTTTTAAAGTTTCTCTATTGTAGTAACTTTTTTATGCAGAGTTGGATATAATCAATATTGAAGATCTTTTTCGTCCTAGCATAAACTATTCCATGAAAAACTGATAAATACTATACTCCTGCACTAATCAAACTCTCGGAAACATGAAAGGACGTAACCAGGTGTAAAACTGTTCCCAACACGAAAGACTACAAAACTTGAAGTGTAAACAGAGTGTACTACAAAACGCTACAACAGGCCTATTGTGGGCCCTTCAAAAACAAAAAAAATGTGATTAACTCTACTCCCCCGCACTGTGCGTAATTCTTTATTAGCGGTGTACACACCGCGCGCATACTCTCGAGGCAATCTCGATATCGTGAAAACGTGCTCCTGTGCTATCGCGAGCGACGTACCAACCGAACGTCATTTAGGTACTCTTGAATTAATTTTGGCAGCGGTTGCGTACAAACTGTGCCTGTACAAATACGTACGTCGTCATTGTAAGGCTGACAATGCTGACAGCCGTCCCAACTGCAGTACAGTTGGTGTAATGTAAAGAGGCCCTAGACAACAGTGGTAGGAATGTGTTATCGTCCCTCACTTCGTAGTTCGTACTACCAAATAGATTGCCTACTGTGCAGGTACATAGGTTTTTTTACGTGACAAATAGTAATTTTATGTGGCAACTGATATCAGTGTCGGAGAAATTAATGCCTAAGAATGATGGTATAGTGCAAATGAACGCAACGCATACATACTTTAGTATAACTTTATGCAATGCATATTTTGTGTACACAAACAAACCCAGTTACCTACCGGACGCATAGTTCGACAAATCGATAGACGTTGGAGTCCCAAGACGCTAGTATGGAATGCACCGGAAAGCGCAAGTTGAAGACCCCCACTAGGTGGACACACGACATCAAAGAATCGCAGAGAGCCGCTGGATTCAGGCGGCACAAGGCCATGGCGTGTAAATCCCTACAAAATACCTATTTCCAGCCGTGAACGTCTAATCTATTGGTTAGGTGGTAGTAGAATTCGACTTCTGTAGTAATTTTTATCTAAATGTGCTGAGTTTACGCACCAAAAAAACCTCTTTATCTTCCTATAGCGAGGCTGCAGCGCGTGCGCTCGGTGTGAGCACGGCCATCTCGACTCCCCCACATAAGGGCGTAATTGTCTATTGACGAGTTGACGTACGCACTGCATTGTTCGGATTTCTAATTTAAAACTTGATTGCACTCTCGGGCATGCATCCCTTGACGCTATTGTCCGATGATGTACAGAGTAGTTGTGACGCAGAGATCTAGGGATTTTCTAAAAAAAAAAAACTTGGAAAAATCGGTACAGAAGTTCAGAATCGAAAGAAACTTCGTGAAATGACTAAATGAAGTTATCACATTATTTTTAAATGATTTAAAAACAGATGTTACATCTTCAAAATCTATATAGATTTATTTCTTATCTTTGTTACCGGTCTATTTTAAAAGAAAAATAGCTTTGTAAAAAAAATCATTTTTTATTTTCAAGTTTGCAGCTGCATGTTAATAAGTATATTTTGAAACTGTAATTACATTATGTTGTTATATATGAAACTGTAATTATGTTATGTTGTTATGTTGTAATTACATTATGTCATTAACAAGTTAATTAAATACGCCTTGAAATTAAATATTTAAACAATGAATAAAAAATTAAGCTGTGTTATTAAGTATTTCAGTTTCTTGTAAATAAAACTGGTACATTTAATTTACATTCATGTCAACTCTACCTAGTTTTATACAGTCATCAAATGATTATTATGTTATTAAAGTACCAACCTACACATTAAATAACAATTCTATATGAAACCATAGATGGCGTTTCTCTACGAATCATGTACCAGCACTCTACTCTATAATTACTCTATGCTAATGACAGCATGCCCTTGTAAAGTCGTTGATTCCGCACAATTTGCATTCTAAATAAACTACCAGCCATCAATTTGGTCACCATTTGGAACCGTATCTTACTAAGATTTTGAGCTAAAATTATATTTATTGTTTCTAAATAAAGCTGTGATAAGTTATTATGACAAGAGTGTACGTTTTATTAATTTATTTGCACTGCGAATATTATTGTACTCTGCAGTAAATGTAGTTGAGCGTAGAGCAATGAGTTCTATTACTATTGTTTTAGAGTTCAATTTCAATTGTGAGGTTGGTGCAATAGAAGTAATGGCCATCTGAGGATGAATAAAGATAAGTTTTATGACTTCCCCTATATGGTCCTTTAAAAAGAATGATCGCTTCATTATATAATAAAATATGAGTTAGTTATGCGATGTTAAATATAATTATATTATAAACGAAGTTTATTCGATTATAAAATCAGCATCGTACCTAACGTTAACTTTTATAGTCATTGAAATAGAATAATCACTGCGTAGTGCGTAGTAAATAAAAATTAGATCTTTATTGCACACCAACACAAAAAACTAAACCACAAACTTAGAAGTACTAAATTAGTAGCTTTATTTATTATACTTTATTGAATGTATGATATTATTTAACAATGCGATTTTTTTCGTTCTCGATAGCCTATACGAATACCTTTGCCTTTTACTTAAATATGGGACCTTTATGTCAAGAGGTAATAGGCAAGTGGGCTCTATCTTAGACTGCATCATCACTTGCCAGTAGGTCAGATTGCAGCCAAGCGCTAATCTAATTTACAAAAATAAAACTTTCTAACGCATACGTCCAAAAGTTCACTGTTCAAGCACGCTGCAACGATTGGCCAAGGTTGCGTAACCGGACCGATGACCGTCAAGTGACGCGTCCTTGGCAATGACGGACGAGGCGTATCTGGTTCCACTTTCATACAACTATCGCTGAACGACAACGGTGTAGATATCGATTCTTTCCGTTTGCAATCGCCCTATAATTTCTAACATCCAAAAGTTCACTGTCCAAGCACGCTGCAACGGTTGGCCAAGGTTGCGTAACCGGACCGATGACCGTCAAGTGACGCGTCCTTGGCAATGACGGACGAGGCGTATCTGGTTCCACTTTCATACAACTATCGCTGAACGACAACGGTGTAGATATCGATTCTTTCCGTTTGCAATCGCCCTATAATTTCTAACATCCAAAAGTTCACTGTCCAAGCACGCTGCAACGGTTGGCCAAGGTTGCGCAACTGGACCGGTGACCGCCAAGTGACGCGTCCTTGGCAATGACGGACGAGGCGTGTCTGGTTCCACTTTCATACCATTATTGCTGAACGACCACGGTGTACATGTCGATTCCTTCCGTTTGCAATCGCCCTATAATTTCTAACATCCAAAAGTTCACTGTCCAAGCACGCTGCAACGGTGGGCCAAGGTTGCGTAACCGGACCGATGACCGCCAAGTGACGCGTCCTTGGCAATGACGGACGAGGCGTGTCTGGTTCCACTTTCATCCCACCATCGCCGAACGACCACGGTGTACATGTCGATTCCTTCCGTTTGCAATCGCCCTATAATTTCTAACATCCAAAAGTTCACTGTCCAAGCACGCTGCAACGGTTGGCCAAGGTTGCGTAACCGGACCGATGACCGCCAAGTGACGCGTCCTTGGCAATGACGTACGAGGCTTGTCTGGTTCCACTTTCATACCATTATCGCTGAACGACCACGGTGTAGATATCGATTCTTTCCGTTTGCCATCGCCCTATAATTTCTAACATCCAAAAGTTCACTGTCCAAGCACGCTGCAACGGTTGGCCAAGGTTGCGTAACCGGACCGATGACCGCCAAGTGACGCGTCATTGGCAATGACGTACGAGGCTTGTCTGGTTCCACTTTCATACCATTATCGCTGAACGACCACGGTGTAGATATCGATTCTTTCCGTTTGCCATCGCCCTATAATTTCTAACATCCAAAAGTTCACTGTCCAAGCACGCTGCAACGGTTGGCCAAGGTTGCGTAACCGGACCGATGACCGCCAAGTGACGCGTCCTTGGCAATGACGTACGAGGCTTGTCTGGTTCCACTTTCATACCATTATCGCTGAACGACCACGGTGTAGATATCGATTCTTTCCGTTTGCAATCGCCCTATAATTTCTAACATCCAAAAGTTCACTGTCCAAGCACGCTGCAACGGTTGGCCAAGGTTGCGTAACCGGACCGATGACCGCCAAGTGACGCGTCCTTGGCAATGACGGACGAGGCGTGTCTGGTTCCACTTTCATCCCACCATCGCCGAACGATCAACGATCAACGATGATTGATTACGGTACGCGCTCTGATTTTCGAGTCGGGAGTTCGTCGGCAAAGTGAAAATTTAATTTGGGTATAATGGGCTTTAACAATTTTGAGATGTTTTTGATTATAATCAGTTTAGTACCTACTTAGAAAAATGCACTTATTTAATTAGATAGATAAACCAAATATTATATTACCAGCTGATAACCGCGGCTTAGTCCGTGTTGATTTATGATTATTAAAAATCCCTCGGGAACTCTTTGATTTTCCGGGATATAAAGTAGCCTAGGTATGTCGGGATGCAAACATCTCTACACGAAATTCAATTTAAAATTGACTTGAATTGTTCTGAAAAGGTAGGTAACATTTTTTTTAATTTGGAATTATATTCTTTATTTAAAATTTAAAAAAATTAACCATAATGATATCGTATTGTCGATCTACAGAAACTCAGTCGATCAGTATAAAAGCATCCTTGTTCGTCATTCAGCCAAGCAACCGGCAGTGAATTGAATTGTCTAATATGGAAAAATGAGACTTTTATCGAATGCTCGCATGTTCATACAACTGACGGCTGACCATAAATACTGGTTGCGGCCAATTGCATTGAGCGCATTACGCGTCTATGCTATGACCACTTGATAGGTTAGCGCCACAGAAATCAGAATATGTATAGAAGTGTTAAAGAAGCGTGAGATTGTCACTGCCACGAAGCTTGCAACTCAATTAAGGGCGGAGGAGGCGGACCATCCTGAGCCTCGGATCTTGAGAAGTCTTTTAAAGATCCAAATATGTTAGTAAATTAAAGTTGGGAGTTGCAGGTGGAGAAGAGTAAAATAAAGAACGGAAAAATTCGTGCTGATCCAAAGAATTAGCAGTGATCGCAAAACTAGTAAGTAGTTTTGTAGATCTTTTTCTGCAGCGTTAAAACAAATGATTACTTAATTGCTTAAAACGCACATAACTTCCAGGTTAGCCCCGCTTCCATTTTAAACTGCATCACTTACCACCAGACGAGATTGCAGTCAAGGGCTAACTTGTACCTGAATAAAAAATATCTAAATTAAAGCACAAATAGCTATATAGTTAACAACTCCTTACCAACAGCTGCAAGATGTCTACTTAAGCAATCCGTTCAGTTCAAAGTTGTTTCAAATCAAACGGCTGTCTCCCGGCGTCGTATTTTCGGCATTTTTTCGGCAGTCGGCCAGCTGCCGCGGCAGGTGCGCCCTTTTCGCCGAAAATCTGCCCCCTCCCCCCGCCGCGCATACCCCGGTACCTACGGCCATAGCATCTGCACCAGTTTTTACTTTAGCTTCATTTAAACGTCGCAATCAGAGATCGCTTGAGGATTATATCTCCACAGCTTAAATGAAGTTTAATTTTGGCTGGTAGACTGAGAGCTAGTGAATCATTTGTTAAGGATATTGTATCTGTACCTATTCAAGTGTCACGTTATTTTCTCATAGGCCTGCAGAGGGTGGTGTGACTGATTTAGGTCTGAGGGTTTGATTTGTAGTCATCTTCATGTTATTTTCATACTCAAGGTGTTTAATCAATATCCAAATACGCAAATATTCAGATCTTAAACATGCTAAAGATAATTTTGGGGGCACTTGTACCATATATTTTATACACGTTACATTTATCATGATAATTGATTGAGTATATATTATTATCAATGTACCTACAGCTTAAATTGCTGGATTGAACTTGAGATTTTGTATGTACGAGTTGTTTATAATAAACACCACTATTTTCAGAATTTTCATTCATGAGAAACCGGTTAGTATTGTTTAAAACTGAAGTTTGCATTAAAACATTTAATGGACTTAAAAAAATTTAAGAGTACTCTCTTAAATTTTACATACTTTGTTTGGTATAAATACTTTGAACGAATCGGTTACTTGCTCTTGGCGTACCGCAATTGTAAGGTTTCGATGGCAAAAAGTTTAACTTCGTGATTTACTGTTATTTTCTGTGGAAGGTGAATGACACCGCTTAATGAAGATATTCCCACAAAAAGCGACGAGGCTTCCTCTGGTTTATGACCATTATAGATTCGACGGTTTTGGTCATACAATACGTTCTTACTGCACAAAAAACTACCTATATATTTCATTCATGTAATGATATTCAGATATTAAACTTTTTGAGATTTGAGAGAGAGCTGATAAGTAGGTATAACTTTTTTAATCTAATTCCAAAACGGCGGAGGTACGCAATTCGGTGCGTTTAAAAAAAAATTCTTAATCATCATCCTCATTTCAACCCATCGCTGTGTTGGGCACGGTTCTACTTTCAGAAATAGGTTTTAGGCCATAGTCGACTACGCTAGCCAAGTCCGAATTGCCAATCCGCACTGACTACTCAAGCACAAGCACAACACAAGACTGTCGCAAAAGCAAAAGTCAATCAATAAATTGTGCGCCAGCTATACCATCTGCATAAACAGAAACGTTATAATTAAGAGGAAAGCTTTGATCTAACAAGTAACGAAACACGTTTCACTAAAGGCCGAGCTATAGAATTTCCTCCCATACATCACGCCCGGGAGTTACACCCTCGATGACAGTACTGGCATAGTGTATAGCCACAGTATAAAGAAAGACACAGTAGTCCGACGCCTTTGATGTCGTGGTAAATGGCGACCGCGACGACTGTTCATTATAGGGCCCTAACTACGTAGGCCAGATCGGGTCGCTCCTTTCTTTCGCACTTACCGCATGAATGCTGTATCTAGACGGCTTTGTCGAACCTTTGTATGTAACAAGCTTATGGCCGCGACTTCATGCGCGTGGACTACTTTTTAGGGTTCCGTACCTCAAAAGGAAAAACGGAACCCTTATAGGATCACTTTGTTTTCTGTCTGTCTGTTTGTCCGTCCGTCCGTCGTATCTGTCAATAGTTTGAGCTGTGCGTTGATAGATCAGTCAGTCACCTTTCCTTTTATATATTCAAATATCATATCCTTACTCTGTGGTATAGCAATACAACTCTACTAGTTGAGTTGCGCCGGCGCCGGCCCGCTAATTGCGGCGCTCAGAAGATTTAAACCAGCTGATTTATGCCACAGAAGAAATAATATGCATCGGAACAAGTGAAACTGGCTAATTTCAAGCGCAGGCGCAAACATGGGAGCGTGGGCTATTGAATGCAACCTACATGATTCTAATGTTTACTATTTCTCCTTATCTTAAACTTACTGTTACCGTCATTTATGTTGTATACTTGCTTTTGGGTAGTACCCTGGCACTACATAGTGGCTGAAGCAGTGATTTTGTGGTAGAAACTTGGACCCACGAAATCAAATGAGTGCAGGGAGCCGCAGACGCAGGCGTCACCAGATCGTGAATTGTAGTAGTTCCTTCAATAAAGCTATTTCTAGCTATGAACTGCATCCATCATTTGAGACGATGAAGATTCGTGCCAGTCACCGAAGTTTTTGAAAGTCCTATTTTTTACAATATTGGCTTGCTGATCACTTATATAGCAACATTGATGATGCAGCCTAATGTGGAGCGCACCTGCCTAAAAGATGCTTATCCACTCTTATTTTGATGGTATCAATATTTTGAATTGCAAGAAAACAAATTTTAAAACAAGAGTGAATAGGCACCTTCTAGGTAAACGCGTCCCATCTTAGACCACATCATCACTTTCCATCAGGTGTGATTATGGTCAAGCGCTTGCCTATTGTGAATAAAAAAAGAAAACGGAATCTGAAACAGCAATCAATCATCATCAACCGATAGACTTCCACTTGGACTTAGGTCTATTGTAGAGCCTTCGACATGCCACGGTCTTGCACTACCTAAACCCAGCGGTTCGCTGTACGCCTCCGGAAAATGTAGTTACCAAACAATATTTTGCACATTCTGACAAAATGCTTAGTTACCGGCAACTGCAGGAATCTAGATTTAGCATAATTTGTCAGTAACTGACATAAACTGCGACGATGCATCACTGAAGAATGTAGGATGTATAGCCTATCAGACTTCTGATGAATGCGTCTCTTCCTGCTGCACAGACTGCAGACGGGTAATGTGTAAGAGTTTGTAATTGGGCAATTTCGCCAAGACGACAAGCTGAATGCGATAAACATCTCATGAAAAGACCATTAGTGGGCCATTTGTCGTCGTAATAGCCCTCTCGCATGACGTCTGAGAGTAAAACGCAACGCGGCTTCTCTCGAGAAGGGAGAAGGTTTCTCTTTGCCAAAGAGTTAGACCACGGGGTCCACCATGATGTTGAAGTGTGCGTGAATTTTTGATATGTTTTTTTTTTACTTCTATTTTCTTTGCTTTGAAAGACAATACATATTTTGTAGTTAACTTTATTGTTATTTTTATTTTCCTCCTCCATGAAATGGCAAAGTTTTCGTTTGAAGCAAATTGTAACGTTGGATCGTATTGCATATTATTTTTGCGAAACTGGGCACCTCCTGGATACGTTCTCGCCGTTCAAAAACGAATGAACAACATGTTCCGAGCGGTATTGAAGCGATCGAACCCACTCCAACTATTCAGGAGTGCAATACTGTGGAGGTTCGTGGACTTAGTTAATATCCCAGCTTCATGTCGACTTCGAGGCGTGTAGCTGGATGAGCAAGAGAGCATCGCAGTCATTCAACATTCAAATGGCTTCTTCCTGGCTGGAATAATTAGACAACAGTCAACACTAGTGATACACGTGTCTGAGCACATAGCTCTTCCTGTTTCAAAGGCTTAATGATATGTATCACGAGCTTACATTGTAGCTAAATTACCCACTTACACCTTAGAAAGGAGGCATTATCGTGTCTTCTCTTACAAACAATTTGTAGTAGATTCTAGGTATTATAAAGGAATTCTAATATTATATTCAAGCATATTGTCTACCCTTTAAAAAATTTTTGAGAAAATTTATCTACTGTAGATGAAATGTAGTGATGCGTAGCATTGATGCTTTTATCAGTTCTGTTTTACTTTGGGGTCTAAATAAACCAAACTTACATTGTAACTGAATTACCCACTTAGACCTTACAATCGAGGTAGGTATAAACCGCGTTTGCTTTTACAAAATATAATTTGTACTGGATTCTAGCTACATATATAAGATATAATATATAAGTTCTAATAAATAAATGTTAACGCATCCCTACCCTTGAAAAACTTTTGAGAAAACTTACTGTATGTGAAATGTAGTGATGCGCAGATGCTTTTATTATAAAGTTCAATTTTACTAAACCAAGAAAACCAAAAAACATCTAAAAATAATTTCCAAACTGTGTATTTTAGCCTGAAGACAAGATAACATGATTAAGACAAGAGCTTCTTGATTTATAAGTGATTTTTGTTTTATTTCTTTGCAGGGGCAAGTTCGCATCAGTCCGCAAAATCCGCCACCTGGTCTCCGGCGAGGAGTACGCGGCAAAGTTCATCCGCAAACGGAGACGCGCGGCGGACACCACGCGAGAGATCCAACACGAGGTTGCCGTGCTTGCCCTCTGTGCTGATAGCGCGCGGGTCGTGAGTTTACATGAGGTGAGATACGCTCATATACCACCCATATACCCATACGCTCCCTCCCTTTCAGACTTCAGGGGTTTATCGATCTCCCTACGATCTTAGCCAAGGAATTACCATTAGATAGGAAGATCAAACGTCGTAAATGGGGTTAATGGGTTAATGGGATTCCGAAATTTTAGTACACTTGATTTGTTTGTTTTTACCATATTGTCACCATAGCCTATATCGTCGATTCACGTTCAAAATTAGAGTTCCGTCATTCTAAACAAGTCCTGATGTCATCTAAAAGTTCCTTGGGTCTAGAACCTTTTTATGGTTAGTATACCAGCTGAAAAGTCTGTTGAGAACATAGATATGTAGAGAACATTGTTCTGATATCCAAGTTAATGGCCGAAGAACTCTTACTCATTATCTATTTGTAATAGTGTAACTCAGTTCAAATGGATTCCTTAGAATCTTAACTTCTGAATGTTCCTAAACTAGACAAACTCTGATTTTAGTCTAGCTTGATTCATCAGAGTCGCTGTAACTTAAATTTTTTAAACGATTAAAGCTAGTCAAATGAAAATACTCAATTGATTTCGCATTTTTAGGGGCAAGTACCTACCTTACTTACGCATAACTATGCTGTATTACAGGTATATGAAACACGTTCAGAAGTTGCCATAGTGCTGGAGCTGTGTGCGGGAGGGGAGCTGCAGAGACTTCTAGACGAGGAGGAGAGGCTGTCCGAGGGCGCGGCGCGCCGGGCGCTCCGCCACGTGCTGGAGGGGCTGGCGCACCTGCACGCGCGCAGGGTGGCGCACCTGGACCTGAAGCCACAGAACCTGTTGCTGTCCGCGGCGGGGGAGGAGCTGCTTATATGCGACTTTGGGATCAGTCGGGCGATACAGCCTGGGGCGCACGTTCGAGAAATCTTGGGCACGAGAGACTATGTTGGTGAGTTACCAATGCTACCATGTCCATTTTTTTTTTAAATAACACAAATTCGAAGAAATTGAGTCTCCCTCTCTAACTTTTCGGAGTTATCTGCACTTTAAGTACTTAATTAAATATCATTTGCTTTAACGGTGAAGGAAAACATCGTGAGGAAACCATCATGGCTGTGTTCTCCATAAGGTTCTCAAAAGTGTGTAAAGCCAAGCTGCACTGGTCAGCAATGTGACCAAACCCTTCGCATTCTGAGAGGAAACCCATGATGCTCAGTAGTGAGTGATGGATTGATCATGAATCATGATAATGATGACTATTATTTTTCTAAAATGCTTAGGATAGAATATAATAGAAAAGTTTTTGATTCAAATGGTCGTTTACAACGTGTATTCAAATTGTGAGGTGAACCTATCACTGCACTGAGTTTTCTTATAGAATCTAAAGTAAATGTAGCATTAAAAGCTTCGAGGGATCAAATGTAATTATTAATAATGTAAGTAATATTATAGATATAAGCCACATTATAAAACTTAGTAAGCAACCATAGAATTTCTATTTGTTTTTGATGTAAATAAAAACTATTCTATCCTATATTTCCACATACGTTAAGATTGCATAATTAAGATGCACTCAGTTGCATCTTCAGTTTTTCATTCCCTCGACCATAACTTAGATAATTTTTATGGTTGGGTTGCCATGGAAATTATACCAGGTAATGGTATGTAATGGTTTGAATGTTACGTTATGTAGATACACTTATGGCTTGGTTACACAGTTCAAGTTGATGGCCTTCTAAAAAACCTTTTTATAGCGCAAGTAGGTACGTGCAAACGAGAGTACCTTTATGCAAAAATTTCTAAATCTGCTTGACAGTAACAGACCATAGTACTGTTTTATTATATTTATTTTTTCCTGTTGTTACCTTAAAACTAAAATACTTATATACAATGAAAGCGACGGGCACAAACTTACAACTTGTCCCTGCAGGAGATATTTCTTCTAGCAGCTCCAAAATGTGAGAAAATTTATTTTTGACTAGCGACCCGCCCCGGCTTCGCACGGGTGTTCCGGGATAAAATATAGCCTATACGGATTCGAAAGAATCCCTCTAAGTAATGGTAAAAGAAATTTTGAAATCGGTCCAGTAGTTTTTGAGCCTATTCAATACAAACATACAAAAATACAAAAATACAAAGGTTTCCTCTTTATAATATTAGTATAGATGATGCTTAATAGCTACTGATCTTTAAATGTATGTATTTATTGATTATTTCATTTACACGTAAAAAGATCGCTAGGCCACAGCTATAGGGATCTATCTGCGCCCACCCATGTATATTGCATGTGGTTATTATAGTTGTACAGTATGTAATGTGTATATTGTAGTGTCTATATTGTCTGTACAGTTGTACAGTCTTACTTTCAGCCCGTAGACTGTATAATATACGTAATTTACAAGTTTATTTTGAATCGCTAGTCAGTTTCCTCACATTCTTCACAATTCGAACTTCGGCGAGTCGAGCTAACATTCGTGGCAGTAACTGTCTATTATCAGGTCAGCCGCTAGCACTGTGTAGCCAAGCAATTACTTGAGCTTATGTGGTAAATCGTGTAGGATAAGAATCGGTTCTGGTGTAAAAGCAGACATTATTTATAGACCATAAAACATTTGTTAACATGGATTGAGTTTGTGATTATGTTAATAGATGCGAAATATAGCGTGGGAGGAAATTTGTTCGTGATTAAATAATTTAGAAATTAATCGGTTTTGTCTCCCTGTATGCTTTAGGCTTACCTACGTTTTGCTTAAAATGTCAACAAGAAATTGTATAAGAGTCAAAGGTCCTCAGAGGATGAATAATGTAGGTGTCTAGTTCCTAAATTTTCAATGAATTCTTTTTTATTTTTTGCAAGATTTTTGCCGACAATCATATTGTATAAAAAGCAATAACGAGGTCTAAGTTGGAACACGCTTAGCTAAAGTTGCATTTAATAAAGATCAAGCACATAGGTCGGCTGCCGAGTTACGATTGAAAGCATTTCTATTTGCACTTTTATTTTAGCTCCCACTATAATAACAAGCTTGTCTTTGTAAAGAATACCATAGAAGTTATATAATAAGTATATTTTTGTTCCCAGCACCAGAAATCCTCTCATACGAGCCACTCACCCTGGCGGCGGACATCTGGTCGGTGGGAGTGCTGGCCTACGTGCTGCTCAGCGGGTACTCCCCCTTCGCGGGCGACACCAAGCAGGAGACGTACCTGAACATCGCGCAGTGCCAGCTGTCGTTCCCGCGCGACCTCTTCCGAGGAGTCTCGCAACGTGCCATCCAGTTCATCAGAGATACCCTTGTGGTTGATCCCAAGTAAGTGAACCCTTTACAACTATTTACAATAAATCGATCAAAGATTTAACTGAAATCCCATATTTGATTACTAGTATAGTGAAAGAACTCTCGGGTAACCTACCGACAATGAATGTATCGGGCATTTCACTTTCTGACGTAACATTTTTGGGTAACGATACTTTATACTCGTGGTACTGTTGCAAATATAAAGTATTTTGTAAGAATCCTATTTTGTAAAATCGTCAAAAAGATCATGTTGGAATATTTTTTCCGCAATGGTTATTTTAACAACTTTTTGAGTCTAATAATTTCATGCTCGCATCGCTTAGGTCTGCTTTAAACTCGCGAGACAAATTTTGGTGTATGGTGGTGATATTATAAATAAGCAGTTTTCAACCATCAACTAACCAAATATTTTTGTGTATAGGGGTCGTCTTACAGTGGAAGAGTGCCTGGAGCACCCCTGGTTGAAAGACGAGTCAGACATCCCGACCGCCATCGTCGGCGTCGGCTTCGGCGCGACCGACCTCGCGAGCGACGACGACACGTCCGACGACCTCAACGGTGTCAACGGACACCACGGACACAACGGAGTCAACGGACACAACGGCTCAGTCAACGGTGTCAACGGAGTTGGGTCGGTCAACGGCGTCAACGGTTGCACAAACGTCAACGGAGTGAGCGTCCACAGTGTCAACGGAGTGAATGGAGTCAACGGACACAACAGCGTCAGTGAATGCAATGGCACCAATGGTGCGCACGATGATAATGGTAGGTATTTTTTTACAATCTGTTAGTTTACAACGATCTCAACGGATACAATGGTGTCAACGGACACAATGGTGTCAACGGTTGCATTTTGTGACCTATTTTTATCGCCAATTTCTACCATAAGTTTTTTGTTTAAAGTTCACTAGTTTTGGTTTAAAACTTTGGAAGATTCGAGTATTTTTGATTCAAAGTTAATGTGAAAGTCATTTATTGAAAATAGGTACAATTGTACATATTTTTACTCTTAATTGTTGGATTAGTATGGTGATAATTAATAACGTTAACTTCAAGCTAAAAGCACGAGGGTTTCTAACGCGCCCAGGTCTGAGAAGAGCCAGAAGATTCTACCAACTTTAAGAATATTTGTTTGGTTTATTCCAGAATCAGAGTCGCGCCCCGCGTCGCCCGCGCCCTCTGGGGACCGGGTGGAGAGGGAGGAGGAGGAGCGCGACAAGCCGCTAAAGCACGCGCACGCGAGAGATGTCTCTCCCCCTTTCCCTGATGCACCCTCCACACCCAAGGTAAGCTTTCATACGTTTAGCCGGTTATTAGTTACGTTTATAATATGTCGTCCAACTAATTTTTATTTCCGGTTAATAAGGTGTGGTGGCGCTCTTTAGGGAAGACCTATGTCCAACCGCGGGCATCCACAGGCTGATGATGATGATGATGATGAAGGTGTTCTAATCATGCATACTATTCGCAACGTTTTGCAACTTGCTCATTCTGTTTTTATGACGTCCAGTGAGTTGACTCTCTGCTGACTGGGTTATCTGTTCACATATCATCTAACTGAATTTTCTTTCGGCTAACTAGGCACGTCCAACGTGAATTGTCTTTCAGCGAAAAGGTCAATCTGATAGGCATTACCTTTGAGAACATTCTGGAGAACTTTCAGGCATGGATTTTTCCTTACGATGTTTTCCTTCACCGTTAAAGGGATACATACTTAATTGCTTAAAACGCACATAATTCTGAAAAGTTAGGGGTGCGTGCCCGGGATCGAAACCCAGACTCCCTGACTATCACCGCTTATAGAAATTGATCTAAGTATATTTGTTTTTGTTTTTAGGTGTCGCGCAAATCGCACCCGCACCCGCCGTCCGTGCTGGCGCTGTGCAAGAAGTTCCAGCCCGACTACGAGAAGCCGGCCACGCTGACGCACGCGCACGCGCACGCGGACTGCGCGTGCGCGGCGCCGTGCGCGTCGCTGCGCGTGCGCGCGCCGCACGACCGCGCCGTGCTGTGCTAGCGCGCGCTGTGCTGCCTGTGGCGACGGCGCCCCTAACGGAGGACGCACGCGGACACATGCGACGTATCCTGGATATGATACGTTGAGATTGTTTGATGAGAGTGGGTGATTGTTTCTTTGTACGGATACATACGGTGCTTAGTATAATATTTTACCAAACGTTTGAACTTCGAAACACTTCAACGTTAAGTAAAATGGCCTTTAACCGCCTTGTTCTAAAGCTCAAGTTCGTCCCATACGTTTAAAGCCAGCGCTACGAGCGGAAATATTGTGAAATAAAAATCAGTGTTTTTTTTTAAATCAAGGCTTAAAATGAAATGAATGAAATGAAAATTTATCAATCAATGAAACGTACATTTATTAATCAAAAATCTTTTACATGCTAGTTTCATGGAGTCCTGGCCCCAAAACTAGGACAGCTCGTATCATAGGGGCCAGTGCCTTCCCATACAAATGTTTATAATAATTAAGATTTACTAGAATCAAATACAAGGTTGTAATGTAAAGTTTGATTCTTAAGGTTCTTTTTATTCTGCCACTATTGTGTGTGTGTGTCTGCCATCAAACTAGATATGATACAAAGAAACAATCTTACTCTATTGGATACGTGTCCGCTTCCCCTCCCATGCTCCGTAGCGCACCGACACTCGCGATACCACGCGTATCTTAAGTTTAACCAACTTGAAGAAAAGAGAGATTTATCTCCTTAGCAGTGTCGTGTGTGAACTATAGACTCTGGTGATGAGAGTTAGATAAGGCCGTAAGATATATTTTGATGCAAACTACACAAAAATCGAACAAATTGCGTGATAACTTACTCACTAGAGTAAGCGTTTAGTGTCAAGAAATAGGAATGATGACTAGTCAAATCAGCGACTTTTATTTGTGCATACACTTAGCTAGTCTCCGTTAAGATTTCATGCCATTGGTTCAGAGCATATTATTAATGCTCTTAAACAGCTATAAAACTGAATGTCTTCTAAAAACAAAACGCATTTACTACCGTTTGTGTTAAGGTTCAATTTGTACTGAAATTAAAACTTTTTCACTCCGCTTATCATTTACTTTTTGTGTAGTTTGTTTCATAATAGACTTGGGAATAATATGTAAATGTTGATTGTGCGATTATACGGCGACGCGTCGACGACTACACGACGAATTGCCAACGATTAGTGAGTATGGATCACATCAAGTACAATGCTAGGTACATTAAAGTTGTCGTGTCGTATTCGAGTCGTTGACGCGTCGCCTCTACGCTTTTGCTGAGAAACTGTGAACATTCGATCCGCTACCGATTTTGTTGTACTCAAAACTTTGAGACTAAAAATACTGCTCTCCCTGTCTTTAAAGAACATCGTGAGAAGGATAGCACTATTATTTATTTTCATCCAAAATGCTATTGCATATAAGTCTACTCATAATCATAATATTCAAATACTTAATCGTGTGTAATGTTTTACTGCGCGCTTTACGCAAACTATTTGCATAGCATGATGATTAATTATTGTAGTATTGCGATCGCCGTATTGCTTCGAAAGCGTTATTTTATATCGAAGCTCGCAAGCGTAAAATGACGAACAAATCTCTATGAAGACAGATACAAGATTTAAAGGTTCGAGTACAACACAATTAGTCGTGCTGTCGATTGTTACAATGTATTATGATGTTATGCGTAGCATCGCAAAGCCGCGATTGGCTGTAAATAACGTAATTAATTTAGGTACATTTGTATATTTTTAATAGTAGGGACCCGATTACGCGAACTCGATCGATTTTGATACTTGAACGAGTCCTCCCACGTACCAATTCGTGATTTGTAAAATTGTACTTTCTAATGGAATTTTTATTATCAATTATGACTTATGAGATATTGGAAACAATGAATTAGTTAATAATTTAATATACGTAGCTATTGTAATTAGATAGTTAATTGAAGGACTGCCATACAACAGCGTATATTAAAAGTAATGATATAAAGGTGTTTTTATATTTAAAGAAAAACTTATTTATAGTGCAAATTGACGCCTTTTGTGGTCCCAACTGTGCCTTAGACAACAATTTATTCGCATCAACGATGTCAGATTTAACCAACGATATATAATAGACTCCGATAAAAGCACCAAGACTATATAGTTAACGTAAATAAACTTAACCCTTAATGTCAACGTACGTAAAACGTAAGATTCGTGTGTATATTAATTACGTAAGACTTGAATTTCTCGTACACTGAAATCGATCGTGTACGTCGGCCGCACGGACTATTCGTACTTTGTTCTACCGACATACGCGACCGATATCAGTTTAAGAGGCATCCAGGCTTTAAGAAGATTGTTAGGCACTCGTCAAGGTCCTGAGTCCACTAGACTCGTCGAGTTCGTCGCATAATCGCGCTCCTACGCCGAAGGTACAAAATGCATAATCGTTTGTCTACGTTCGATAGGCGGCCTTATTTTTCCCGTATACTAAATTTAAACTAAAAAGACAGAACTGAAATAGTGCCATCCCTTTCGTAATATTTCATGCCGAAAAGGATGGCAAGAATTTGACATGTACATAAACAGCCGAATTCACACCACTATATACTTAGTAAAATTATTATTCTATTAAGATTTTATCACACGGTAAAATCTCGTATTCGATAAATTCCATCGGAAAAACTTAACACAACATCCGCTACTCGACACGGCAAAAAATCGTGTGCGTTATCGTGTACGGGGAAAATGTGTCGCACGTCTGGACCTGGCCTTAGTCACTGAGGCGAGGTGGGCCTGTCTGTATATGTGTTCCGAGAGCGTCGCGGGCCGACTGTACATAGTCTGTTATACGGTCGGTGTTGCGCTTCCCCCAAACATTTGCGAAAATATCGATCGGAATGACGACCGGTAATATCGGCAATGATACCGTGAGGTTCGCCTCGATATTTCTGTCCGTGATTTCGTATAGTTGTTCTATTTCAAGAAGACCGCTCAGCGTTGTTTGTAGTAGTGAGTGTGCGGATAAGCGTTAATGCATTTGTGTGCGTAACGTAAGCCACGCCGTGGTCGAGACTGAGGGAGAGATCCATAGAGCGCACTACAGAGTTAAAACGAGACAGATGTCTATCTCTCACATATATCTGTCTCTTTTTAACTCCAATGTGTACAGTCACACAAACATAGCTAAAGGGTTTCCATGAAATAGAACATGAATATTATCTGTCTGTATTGTGGTGTTTGGGAGAGGCCTTAATTTATTGAATCGGTCTCGCGTCGCTCAGCCTTCCACTTACTTAGATAATAAAAATTGTTGAAACGTGTCCACGACCGCTTGGCACTGTATTGGTCTAGAAGTTGGTGAACGATTTGGCCAAAGCGTTGGTCCTAATGTTACAACTAGATATCGAGTGCTTTATCTTGGTCCTGAAAGCTTTATAGTTGTAAACGCTTTTATGTATTTGTATAATATAAATGCAAAACTAAAAGACGGCGTCCCAATAAAACGCGATTATGTGATCACTACATTTTCGTACGAATTTGGTCCGTATGAATATTAGTTCATATGAACAAAATTCGTGCGATATTGAGATGTGGTATAATCGCGTGTTATTAAGACTGTCTGTAGCTTGATTTTAACACTATGCTTGCTTGTGTCAGTCTTGTTGTAGATATCTTGAAAAAAGCTGGTTTAAGCCCTGGGATTTTCCTTCTCGATATCTTGTTGGACACTAATACAAGTTTGTACGATTTTGGATCGGTTTAACGCATTGAATAAATCTTTCACCAACTCTCATGGTCGAATACTGAATCAGTTTAAGGGCGCATTGATACATTCTGATTTTTGACATTTTCTCTAGGTATTTAACAAACCGACTGGGAACATGTCCTACTTATCTCAAATTTTTGACGTTTCTACTTCACACTATTTCGTATGTCAATGTCGCAGTTCAAGAAAATTATCTAGCTTGGATTTTTTTGAAAAAGCACGTACGTACACTTATAAGCGTATACAATCACTATTGAGTCGGTGCAAAGTTTTTCTTGATCATGTTCTTGTGCAAAATGATATAAGTATCAGTTGCCAGCTCACAGTCGAAATGTCAAAAAAGAGTCAGCGTTCAGAGCTCTTATATTGTCTCAGTATTCGGTCGTCAGTCGTATATTGTTAGGCGCTGTCCTAACCGCCAATCGCCTGCACGATAATAGCCGTGTGATCGCAAGTTCGTACGATCCGATCGACGCATGTTCTTGCTAGCGACTGCTAATCAGTAGATTCTCCATTCTCACCAACCTTAATAGAATATCGAGCGTGGAAACACTCTGACTTTAAATTAAAATGAACCTTAATGATCTTGTTTTAAAACTCAAGTTCGTAGATACATCCACGGCCTTGGAGAAATAAAATCGGTGGTACTGAATTTTTGATTTTAAATTGAAAGCATTTAAGTCCATTTTACTATGGTATTATTTTTCGACGTTAGAATTCTACCAACGTTAGTGAGATTTCATCTCTCAATCTCATGCTAACCATATAGTGTGTACATGTGTAACATACAGATTTTACAATCTCACCAATTTGAAAGAACTCTAGCACAATACCGCCAGAGTAAAACAAACTAAAAGTCCTTGACTTAAGGTCTATAATTCAGTACCACATATTTTGATTTCGCCACGTTTCCGCTTGGAGCGCTGGCTGTAGATGTGTGAATGAACTTAAACTTTAAAACAAGCTACTCAAGGTTCAGTTTTCTTTAACGCTGATGTGTGTCAACTCTTGAATTTTATCAATATTTGTGATACGTGAAATCTTCTAACCATACAGGGCAGCGCCTTAGACGTAAGTGTTTAGATGATTTGTTTTAAAGAGTAATCGTTACGTTAGGTCGATACGACACCGGACGCGATGCCCCTGTATGAACTGGGACCAAAATTTTTGAGTAGTCGCAAATGATTCCATATCGGTATAGTTTGTTCTCGTGGTTGATGTAAAATAAGAAATTTATCACTAAGAGTTCCCTTAAACTACAAACTTTTGATTGGGCGATACTTTTGTTGGTTAGCAGCCGAAATTATTAATCAATCTTATCTGCAATCTATCGATAAGTTACTTAGCAACGTTGTTATTTGTCAAAAAGTATGATACAATTTTTGACAAATAACAACGTTGCTAAGTAACTTATCGACGGATTACGGATAGATTGATAGTAATTTCGGCTGTAAGAGAAAAATTCAAGTTTCTCAGGCTGGCTAGTTTAGTCTAACAAAACTATCGGCCTTTCAAGTCTATGGTTTGAGGGAGCTCTAAAAGTGACCGCTTTCGGGTTGTTGAATAGATAGGAAATTGTTACGTAGTGGATGTTTACATGAGCTCAAATCTTGCGACTTTTTAATCTTGTATAGTTTATACACGGACTAAAGGAAAAAGGTAGATGGAGTAACCGATAAAAATGAAGCGAGACCCTAAATAGAGCTGAGGCGAGCCATAACAACCGCACGCGAAGTATGAACGCAATGCATTATTTACTATTGCAAATGTGCATGAGACTAATATTGATGATGTAATGATGTACCCTTGGAAATGCTGAAAAAAATACTGTTTTCTCTTAGATATAAATTCCTCTTAATATGCTGATGTTGGTCACGCATATTATTCTCATACCATTTTCAGCGTTTTGAGCGTCACTGACCAACATACTATGAGACCGAATTTAGGTTATCATTCGCATTTCTTTGGCATGATGAGTGCAGGAGACATCATTCGTATGATATCAGTACTGGTAAATGTGTTATCTTGTTTTGATGCGTGCGGCTATAGCGGCAAGTTTGCTTTAGCTGTAACTTGCAATCGGCTTTAGTCGCCGCTTCGCGATCGGCTTCTTATATTTTAGCATCTATATTTTTCCTTTAGTCTCATTGGTGCATATAAGCACACTAGGCCGATGTTAGTTTCCACTTACTTTTTTAGTTGTGTATTATATTAGTTATGTTTCGTTCATCATGTTTTGTGAAATGTTTCATCGTATAATATTCTCTCAACTCATCTCGAAGATTTGAAACACCTTGTGAGAGCTGTTGTGATCCATAACTCATTTGTAAAAATAAATTATTGTGATACAAAACTTACCGTTGTTTATTTCCTGCCTACCTGAAAATATTCCCTGTATAGATATGAATTCACGCTATACTGTGCACGTGCAGGGCCGTTGCCAGTTTTGAATACCTGGCGCAGACTTGGCGATGTAGCATTCAAATTATAAAAAACCAGTCGCTGTTTGATCCTGCCTGTGACAATACGCGGAGAAACTTTCACCTTTTATGAAATAACGAAGGCCAGTTTGAGAAATTAGCTCGAGTATCGATCTAATTTGTGAGTTATAGTCGATACTAGAGCTAATTTCTTAAACTGGACCCTTTCAAGTAAAGATTTTTTATATAAACCTGTGAGGATGATACTGTCACTGGCGCAATTATAGTGCCATAAGCCTACTTTGTCGTATTAGTTTACAAATTGCGAAAAACCAAATAAAATATGAATTTCGCGGGCAGGCCCGTCGCATCCACCTTTAAGCGTTTACTTCTACAATTAGGGCAGAAAAGATAAGTGGTAATTGAAAGACATTGAGAGTAAAATTATTTTCATTTTATTACAGTCTTGTGGCTTATAACTAAAGACCATCACACACTAGTTGTAAATACATGCACATTGATATAAAAAAGAACTATCTGTATAAAAGGAGACACTGACTGAAATATCACAGCTCGAACTGCAAGGTCTAGAACTCTATATGCTTGGTGTGAGGTTTTCTTTATAATAAAGATCCTTATTAAAAATTTGAGAAATTCCACATGAGCGAAATCGGGCAAGTCAGTTATACTCCTATAAACTATTTTATTAAAATCATATTGATTTTTCTGGACTTCGTCTGTGATGGCGTTTGCTGGCGCGCGTGCTGTGCTTGTTTGGAGTGTTTTTTTTGTTAAGAGAGGCTGGTTTTTGTGTTAGTTGGTGTTTTTTGGTGGTGGAACTGACTGGGAAGCGCTCTAAAGGGGCGCCGCGCGTATGTCGGCGGGCGCCGGCACAGACGGAGTCCATACTTGTATAAATTCAATAACTTGAAAATATCACAAACTTGACATTGGCTAATCAGAGTAAAGCCAGATTAAAAAAAAAAGATTGATTTTTCTTTATATCGATGTACCGGCGGACACAAACACAATTTATTGACAGATTGGCACAATGTCTGAACACATTGCAGTAAGTAGGTAGGTATAATTTATTTTTTTCTTTAATAAAAGAAAAAATTGCAGGTATATTTTTTATTTTCCCTAATAAACGAAAAAAACGTGTAAACGACGCAAATAATGTAACAAGAAGCGGGGGTAAATAGTAAAAGTAACCCTTTTTAGAATAACTAAATACAATCATATGGCCAATATTTACAGAAAAAAGTTTAAAAAATAATCAAATGATTTAATAGTGGATTCGTGCTGATGAGAGAAAAAGTATGAAAATCACAAACAAACCTATCGAAATATCAACTTAATCTTACACACAGCGGTGCTAATTCGGTTGTACATTTAGCATAGAACCGTTTATGGAACATTATAAAGAAGGAAGATAGAAAAATTTAATTTCAACATGCAATCTACTACTAGGTACTACTATCACGAAAGCTATATACTAGCACGAAATGTTTTGCTCAACGTTTCTTATACGAACCGCTAAGGCGTGGAATGCCCTTCCAGGGTCCGTGTTTTCTGCCAAATATCACCTAAATACCTTCAAAGCGAGAGTGAACAGGAATCTTCTAGCCTAGATCCAGCCTAGATCTCAAGATTGCTTTTTCAAGCACGATTGTCAAGCACAAACCTATCACTACAGTATAAGCAGCCAAAGCTTTACGCTTAATTGGAGGGGAAAGGGGAGTATCAGTCATGATTAGCATGGCTAATATTCTTTTCAAAAAAAAAAACTTCAACACCTCTGATCTCGTGCTAAATATCCCGGTATTACTATGGAGATGCCGGGTCGCTCGTTACTAAGTAAATATGGAATACCTTTCCGGCTTTCATTTTTCCCAGCTATAATATTGGTGTCTTCAAAAGAAGAGTGAATAGGCACCTTCTGGGCAGGCGCTCCACCTTAGCCTGCATCATCTCCTGCTTGGTGTGATTGCAGTCAAGCGCAAGCACATATAGTTATAAAAATAAAGTTGAAAACTAAAACCCGACTGCGATCGTCTTAATAAACACTGAAATATTATAGTAAAATTGTTTTTCTGTCGCTTGGTATATTTTAATGTACATTTACATTTATGAACTCAGAATTTTCTTTTCTTTCATTTGGCACCCCACTCGATACAATAGCAAAAAAATTTTTGGAGACCCCACTTTTTTCATATAATATCCGTCAGGTCAATTTTTTTCGTATAAAATGTAGCCTATGTCACTCGGAGACCATTACGACGAATCAATTGACACCTCATTCATCAAAATCGGCCCAGTAGTTAGGCGCTACGGTGGAACACACAGAATCTGGATACAAACATACATACCCACATACATACATACCCATATACATACATACATAGACTGCTAAAATCATAACCCTTCCTATTGGCTTTGCCGCAGTCGGGTAAAAAAGAAAAACATGCCATCATGCAATAACAAAAAAGTGTTCTGTAAAACCGAATTAGCACTATTTAGAATTTTATTTACCTATGTGTAATGTGTATAGTTTAATGTACGTACAAAATTATAATAAAATCGGCAGTTACAGAGCGAGTCTTTTCTCATTTAAATATATTCATTATTTTTGACATATTTTAATTTTTATTGTATTGTATAATATATTTCTTAACAACTATCTACTTTTTTGTTGGTATGCATCGATTTTATGTTTTGATTCAATCATACTAATATTATACATGCGAAAGATTTGTGGGTTTGTCCTTCATACCACAATGGAGCAGCAATAGATCGACATTATTTTTAACCCCCGACCCAAAAAGAGGGGTGTTATAAGTTTGACGTGTGTATCTGTGTATCTGTCTGTGGCATCGTACCTCCTAAACTAATGAACCGATTTTGATATAGTTTTTTTTTGTTTGAAAGGTGGCTTGATCGAGAATGTTCTTAGCTGTAATCTAAGAAAATCGCTTCAGCCGTTTGAAAGTTATCAGCTCTTTTCTAGTTACTGTAACCTTCACTTGTCGGGGTGTTATAAATTTTTAATTTACACTTGTTGCACGGATATACTTGAGTTTACTGAGAGGCTACTGTTTCACCCGGAAAATAAATACGTTGCCATGGGATTTAAATCCATAAGAATAACCTAAACCCACGCGGACGAAGTCGGGGGCATCATGGTGTCATTAATATTTATTAATACCAACAGCCTTTAGTTGTTTTAGATTCAATTTTAACACCTATGCTATAAAGTAGCTGCCAACTACCAAGTGTTTTTAAAGTGCTACAATCATTTATTGCTAGCCAATATTGCTGACAATTTAGCCCGTATATGAAGCACTCACAAGTATGAAAGTGCAGGGTTCATTGATCATAGTTGATGCACTAAGAGGGAGAACATTTTAATCTAAAAGATCTTGTCTTTTTATCATCCATTTAAAACCGGGCAAATGCGAGTCAGACTCGCGCACTCAGATTTTAAAGAAATATTTTTTCCGGGCTATATTGCCAGCAAGGTTTGCAGTAAGGTACAATTTTAATTTAAATAAAAACTTAATTTCCGGGCAATATTGCCAGCAATGTTTGTAGCCCGTCTGCGTGGCCGGCTAGTACCCGTTGACCATAGCGCTGGTCTGTGTGAGGCTGCTGAGCTGATCGTTGTATTCTGTGTAGAGTCGCTGCCACCGCAGCTGACGCACTAACAGGGAGAGCATCTCTTCTAAAAGATCGTGCTTTTTTATACCCTGAAAAGGTTTAAGAAACAATATTATTGCGTGTGCTACTACGGTAAAAAAAATAATGTGCCTGTTGCATTGTTTTAGTGGTAGCAGCATCTTCGCAATATTGCCTTCCTATGAAAAAGTTTGGCGTACATCGATCGGTTGGATGGTTTCAAAGTCTATAATGAACATAAGTAGAAACATAGTGTTTTAATTAAAATAAATAAGTTTCTTGCACTATCTATGTTTAAAATTTTGTAACTATAAGTTTTTGTTTTAAAATTTTAAATTACGATATTTAATATGTTAGTATTCGATAATAATAATAAATTGACGAAGTAATTCAAACGAGTTACGATAAAGTAAAAGTGAATGTTCAAACATTCATTTTACAAGTTTTCTGAGTCTTCATTTCGGTAACATCCTCATAAGCATCGGTGGTTCAGTGGTAGAATGCTCGCCTGCCACGCGGGCGGCCCGGGTTCGATTCCCGGCCGATGCAATAACCTTTTGTAATTTTTATATCAATTTAATTTTATTTTGTAGTTTTTAATTTTTTTCTTAAACAACATTCCCCAAAAATAATAATTATGTGTGTAAGATGATTTTGTAAACTTAAAGGGTTCCAAATGCGCCTTTCAAACACCTTTTTATAGAGCGCACAGACACACAGAGAGACCGATACACAAAAATTAGAAAACAATCTTGGATGAAAACAATGTACGTTGAGTGTCATAGATAGTTGTTGACAGGCATATACCTGTCAGAACGAGAGCTGTGAAGTGACGCGACGACGTTCCGTTTCGCGTTACATGTGCCTATATAAAATTTTTAATACAGCATTTTTCTTACCAATATCGTATTCTGCCATTTTTTAGGTGTCGATGTACAATGGCTAGGTCCGAGCATATCGTCCAACATGTTTCTTAACTGCTCTTCAGTACCTGTAAGCATCAAATATTTTTCTTCTTTATTCTATTGTAAATATTTAGGTTTATGACTATGCGTAGCTATATGTAGCTTTATATGTTAATTTTTAGATTAGATTTAATTGAAAGAAAAGCAAAAACGGAAGAACAATGTTTATAGGCATCAGATGTTGTAAAAGTATGAAAATTCTACGATGGAATATTATTTTTTGTATAAATATAGAAATAAGAAGAATAATGCTCGCAAGGTACGGTTAATGAGTAAGTGATATTTGATAACTATTTCTATAACTTTTGAATTATGAGTTATTTTTAAATTTGATGTTTCGAAAACGTTCAAAATGTCAATTTAGTCATCAGCAAATCTTGAAATACAGGCAGCGTGGAAGATGGTAAATTAATGTTATTTTTTGGGTTCCTTACTTCAAAAGGGAAAAAGAAACCTTATACACTTCGTTTTCGGTGACTGTCGTGTCTGTCAATTCGGAGGAATCAAAATCCCATTGACCTAAAATCATGAAGTTTTATAGCACAAATAAAGGAAAAATCTGAAATCCGTAAATTCGTAGTTACATCAGAAAAACTTTAGTGTAGTAGTGCGGGTTTTTTTTTACTAGTATCACGACCAAAAAATATGTTAAGTAAATTTCATCATAGATGGCGCTGTCTGTTATTAAATTGCAGTGTTGCACAGTTGTTGGAGCGACAAGTGCTAGTGTAGCTCTTACATACCGTGATGCAGTAAGTGTTCGAAGAGTGCGGTGAGCCAGTGCCGGTAGTCGGACGCCAGTCGCAGATGCAGGCATGCCGACACCTGCGCCTCTAGCCAGCTACGCGCCGCGCCCGACAGCGCTTTCGCACGACTATAAAGAGTATAAAAATAATCTATTTTTTCTGCAATTGTTTTATTATGATTACAATAATAATAAAATAGGCTATAGGTACATAAAACTAAGAAACTAACTAGGAATGGTAATAATTTTACAGTGACAATCAATTTCATACTTGCCTTTACACAAGTTTAAAACATCTGAAATACAATCGAAGATTATGTAAATGACAGAAAAGCGTGGATTTCACTATAGCTCGCTCCACCGATTCCGAAATATTGTAAATCGAATGTTTAAAAAGATCAACCGCCAAGTTTCTTGCTGGTACATAGAATGTAGGAAAGGCATTCCGAACCAGTGATAAATGCATTTGACGACTCAAGTTATGGCAGCCCGGGTTAGCAACTAGATGTAGAGGGAGAGAGAGGGAGTCGGAAAAGTCTTAGGGTGGTTGTTGTAATTGCGCTGATGACCCGCGCAAAACTATGAAACTAGTTTAGTATCGCGCAGTTCAATTTCAGTATGAAACGATATAAAAACTAACCTTTTTAAAACCATTTTATATTGTAAATATTATTGTAAATTTCTATTAAGCCTTCATTTTAAAAATTCTGTGTACATCTTGTGTAATGTACATATTTATTTAGGTATAGTATTGCTGTGTACACATATTAGGGGTTGTCACTTAGATTAGTATCTTTTGTTTTTATGTTTGGACCATTTTTAGTTACAACCTGTTTTGTGTGCCTTTTCAATAAAATAAAATAAAATATCAGTCTCGTGTCCCGCACGCTTACCGCCGGCGCTGGCGGTAAGCGTGACTATGCAACCAAACTTACCCAGGCGTGGGCAGGGCGGGCGGCGGTCGCGGCGCGCGTTTGGGTGCGCGCGGCCCCACCCCTCCACCCGCGCGGCGCACGGGGTCCCCCGCGTCTGACCATACTACCCTGAAAATAACAATTAAAAAAAAAATTAAATCGGTTAAGAAATCTCGAAGAAATGGAGAAATCGAAAGGTCTGCCAATGCTGAGGTCACCATTCCAGAACCGATTTCTCCGAATAGATTCCTGGGCGCGTTTAGTATCCTGACTTTGATTTTCATTATGAACCTTGGGACTCGAACGTCTATAGAACTATATTTTCCGCCCGTTACCACTTCAGCTTCCTACACGCTTAATGAACTACTATCTTTGTTTCACAAGACCGCTCGAGCAGTCGCGCCGCTCCAAGCAGTCAGCTGCAGTTGAACTGTCAACAGTTGATAATTCAACTGCAGTCAATTGCTCGAGCAGCCCTGGTAAGGCCACTCTAATTCTATTCCATCAACCTGTATGTCACTAAACACGGTCCTCCACCTTCCTCATCCACTCACTTCCCACCATCTTCTTCAGATCATCGTTCCAGCCAGCTAGAGGTCATCCTACACTGCACTTACCGGTAATGGAGACCGCAGTCTCCACTTTCCCCATCGGCCGTCGGTTCTGGGACAGACATGACCTATCAATCCTACATGTCAATAATAGTAAGTAATATTTTGTACTCACCAAGCACATAGTTTCTTGCAGTAAATAAAGCTTTTTCCGTTGCTGAGTGAGATCATGGGGTTGCCGTCCTCTAACAGCGAGCAGCCGGTTACTGTCACTGAAACATTAAAAATGGATTTAAATACTAATAAATACCGAAAAAAAGAGTGTTAAATACAAATAATAAATAATTAATATTTAATAATTCACATTACATGGCTTGATCACAATACTTAAAGTGGGTACATTCCACGGTACAGAAGGATCACTCCGCAAACATCACTACCCATATTACAAATGTGTGAACTCAGTATTATAATAAATATATTATACTGATGCCTGCCTATCTGGAGTGTTATAATAATATTTATTTGGGAATAAAGATTTATGTATGTAAAACGTGATGGTGATCATAGTATATTTGTTAACCTACCCCCATGTGACAGTAAATTCCTGAAGCACAGAGGTCGTATGACGCAGGAGGCGGTGGCGAGGTCCCATATCGCCAGTGTGGCAAACGTCGTCACTACGGCCAGTGTGTCGCCTGACAATGTTAATTTAGCTGCTTGGGATGTCAACGCTGGAAACAACAATGGCCAATAATGAATGAATGAAAACTCTATTGTACACTAAGAAAAAAAGAAAAGTACACTAAGAAAGAAAATAATTACATATGGATTACTAGTTGATGCTCGCGATGCACTTTCCCGAGGATATAGATTTTTAAAAATCCCGTAGGAACTTTTTCATTTTCCGGGATAAAAAGTAGCCTGTGTGTTTTTCCAGGGTATAATCTATCTCCATTAAAAATTTCTGCCAAATCCATCCATTAGTTTTTGTGTGAAAGAGTAACAAACATACACACATGTACACAAACTTTATAATATTATTAGTGTGATACTAGAACGAAAAACAATAAACAGAAATAAAAGTGCAATTCGCGGCCTTTTAATAACTGGATTTCTTTTAAAATTACGCATGACTATACATATCCATACATACGTATACATCGATGCATAAACTCACCAATGGGCGGAAGCGCGCGTTGCGCGTTGGCGCGCGCCAGTGCCCACACGTGCAGCGTGCCGTCCGCGCACGCCACGCACGCCCAGCGCGCGTCGCACGCGATACTTGTCACCGGCGACCCTGATTAAAAAGTGAAACCTGAACGTTACAAGCAGCCGGTTGCTGATGAAAACAGCGAAGACAGCAATCAAAGATTCTAAGATTTTGTTTCCAAACCAATATAGTCGTTTAGGACGAATTCAAAGTCGCAAAGTGTTAAGTTAAGCTATTAATTAAGTATCTTGAAAGGTTAATCTAATTTTTATCCTCGTCAGATTCTTGTACACAACAAATCTAGTCAATATAAACCATATGCATACCTAAATACGTCTCCCACACGGGGTCATTGGATGCCGAGTTGTTCGGGATCAGCTCCAGCCTGGACAGCGTCCCGTAGTATGTGCTGCACGCCTTATTTACCACCTGAAACAGCCACTCTTTAAACTTTTACACACTTTTACAATTCTTGCTACAAAATCTTTAAGCGTAATCTAAACTGACATTTAACATGTATAGGAAAATCGTATAGGCCCTAATAGACAGGGAGTCAGCGCATGCCAGACCTTCGTTATTTTATAAAAGCTGAAAGTTCCTCCGCATATTGTCCTCAACACAGGGAGGAACGATCAGCGACTATAGTTTGGAACATGGTGGCTTTGGGCGATAACAGGTAATAAATGTGTAAAAATCTTACGTCAAAGCATAAAGTTTTTTTTTTTAATTTTGTTCGAATAGTGTTACAAATCACGTTATGCACTGCCAGACACTGAGGCTGAGATCTATAGAGCGCACTTTGACTTTGCTCACACTTAAGACACTGTTAAAACGAGACAGCATTGTGCCGCTGACATAAATCTGTCTCGTTTTAACTGAAACCTAAATCTAAAAAATGTCAAAGTGCGCTCTACAGATTTCAACCTTAGTGTCGTGGCAACCCCCTGCCAGACGTCCTTATAGCTCGTTCACACAGGCTGCTTAAGCGTTGCGTAAGCGTAGACGTAGCGCGTACCATTGCGTTGTATGTACGGAACTGTATAAAAGATGGCATACCGCTTGCGTAAATAAAAGAATTATTGTATCGGCGGTACAAACGGTATGGAGAAGCGCATGTGAACTATATATATCGTACCTGTAACCTCAAAGCCCCCGCGGCGCGCACCACGGGTCCGGCGGTGCCCAAAGCGGGCGCGGGCAGGGCCGGAGCTAGGGGGCTGGCGTTTGCGGCATTGGGGATCGCGTTAGAGGGAGAAGCGCAGGACCTCTTCACTTGTAACTCGTCCGCTTTGGGCCCGGGCAGGGACGATGCTGTGCGCTTGCGGAGCCGCTGATCTAGGCCACTGCAAAAATCCATTCACAAAAATTACCTGTAGTAAATGTCTTTTATTCAATAACAAAGATTATTTTTAAACAAGAGCCGATGTTACTCTGGTTAATCCTCTACTTATCTGTGAAAGACCCGTCAAAATAGGTTCAGCCGTTCCGAAGATTACCCCGTTCATACAGACAGACAACAATTTTGAAAACGTCTAATTCAGTTATGGTACAGTTCAAATAAGCATAGTTAGTAATTTCGAAATCGCAGATAGACTTCAATTTTATTTATTAGTATAGATAGTTTGATTTGATTTGTGGCGGGCAATCTTGGTTTATTGTCATCTCTTTCTCAGTACACTGCAGTAAATATATCTATCCTTGTCACATCCGCGACTCGCTCTGAGGCGACGTGTGCGTACATACTTGTCGCTCCTCGAGGCAGTGGCATGGTTGCTCACGTTGGGGTGTATGACGATGTCGTCACGCCTCTCCACTCGGATCCGCGACTTGCTCTGAGACGATGTACTGAAGCAACTCTCCGTAGCCGGTTGAGAACCTAGGGATTCGCTGGAAAAATCGAGGCAAATACTTTTTTACTCTATGATGATGGTGAGTGACGATGCATTCAAAGATTAAAGCGCTATAACCTAGGAAGAGGTAGGGTAGTTTACAATACCCTATAACTTTGAATATTAAAGTATAAAAATGCAGTCCCGTACGTATAAAGTTCAATAGAAAAAGTTATCTAGCTTATACTTATTAATTTATAGCAGAACCAAAAACAAAAGTAGTGGGTGTTACCTTTACCCGCGATTAAAGTAGGCATGCACAGGATTCCATTTTTGAAAATAAGTCTGATAAAAGATGGCAGCTTCTAAACAGGTGTTCTATTTGGTGGACATTTTAATTCGAATGGAAGTAACGCGACCGTTACTTCTGCGCAATGCACACAAATTATTGCAACAAATCCATGCGCAAGTTATGCGCAACAGATCCAGCGTTCAAAGTTAGTCATAGAATAGATACTAAGATGAAACAAAAAGATGGTCATACTTGGCATCAACGCTAGTGAGGGGGATGAAGACAGGAGTTATCCGTCGTTTGCCGTCCGACGTCCTGGTCTCGATCTGTCGGTCCATCGGTCGTAACGGGGTGTCGCGCGACACGGAGGGCGAAGGCGTTAGTACTGGTTTAAGCTGAAAGAAAACAAACTGTGAAGTCATTTTATCGAGATCGGTGCTGTGTGGCATGGTGCATTTTGGCATGGCTCGGTACTCGTTTACGGGCACATGTTTTAGAAACTACCTACAATGTGTTTTGTAGTGATTTTATATTTTATATTTGTATTTTTATTGTTACTACTATACTAGAACTACAACTACCCGCATACTTTGTGCGTAAATATTTTTAAACTTATGATAGAGGAATGTGCAGTGCTCAGACAAGCCGTCAAGCACGAAGAAACCAATATTGTTATCTCTTTTTTTTGTTAAAAAAATCTTACTATTCTATGATCAGTAAGTATAACCGTTCTCAAATGTGTTTGACCGTTGTATATCCACCCTTAGCCAGCATGGTGGATTATGGCTTAAGCCCTTCTCATTCCGAGATGAAACCAGTGCTCAACAGTATATAAAAGATATTTTAAAACCGGCATATTTAGACGTTCGCAATGTATTACTAATAAAACATCTGCTGACGCGAGGTCAACGAACGTTGCACAGATAGTTTTGCACGTTATACATTGCGGGTTTGATAAATACTAAATCACTGGTGATTAGCGATTTAGTATTGGATTGTGTTTAGGTAGTATATAAGAGCACTAAGTTTTGCTAGCGTTCTAATTACACTCTGTAGAATGTTACCTGTGTTTTATCACATTTGGGCGTGGTCTCATCCTTGGGAGGTTCCTTCTTAGCTTCCTGTTTGTCCCGAGCCAGCAGTATCTCATGAGATTCGACCAATAAGTTGGAAGACAAATCGCCACCAGATTCGTTGGCCAAACATTTGCCATATATTTTCTCGTAAAAGGAGTTCTGTAAAGAAAAATTTTAGAATAAGTTTCGTAAACTCTCTATACCTACTCTATAGCAACTATTCTACACCACTAATTTTTAATTGCTTGAGAAGTTGAAGTTTCTCTGCATATTGTCCCAAACACAGAAAGTTTGGATCATGGTGGCTTTGGGAAATAACAGGTAATAAAGGTGTAAATAAATCTTATGTCAAAGTATAAAGTCTAATGTTTTGACGCGTTTTACTTTCTATAAATAAAAGCCTTTTTTCGGACGGAAGTTACATTCATACGTCATTTCGTCGAAAATGGCCGCCAATCAGATCAGCTGTTTTGCGGCCGCCATCTTTTATCGAGATGGTAACAAGTAGTTAATGTCATAGGTCAAAAGCTCTTACTACTAAGTTTACTTCAACCGCGCATAAGTCACATCTACTATTTTTAGGATTCCGTATATCTAGAGAAAATCTCTTAGGCTCACTTCGTTGTCCATCTGTCTGTCATGACACGTCAAGGGGTTCAAAACCAAAACCGTCCAGGGTATAGAATTATGAAATTTGGTAGGTTAAGGAAAATTTCGAAAACCATAAAGTGTTATTTCTTGGACGATGGTACGGAACCCTTCGTGTACTTGCAGTTGACCGGTTTTTTTATTATTATACAATTAGTACTTAATAGTATAGTTTTAGAAATAAAGATGTTTGAGTGTTCAAACCGCCAAGTTATTTAGTTGGGGTATAATTCTAAGATTTTCTATAGAGTATAGACAGAGTATTATTACCTTTTCTTCTATAGTGAGCGGTGTCCCAATTTCTTTGTTAGTGAATTGTATACACGCAACGGTACCGTCCGAACTGCATGCTAAAAGATTTAAACCTGAAAGAGATAGATGTATACTAGACAAATTTCGTTTGCGCAGAAAAGTGGAACCTAACGTCTACTAAAACCGAAGGAAAACCAATGAAGTATTGTTTGACGTTAAGATTTCAAATGCAAAAGCAACAGATACTCATGCTATCTCGCTCATGGTGTGCGAAACAAAACATGGCGCGTAGGCAACAACCAATAGCGAACACGCGTTACGATTGGCTGAATATTTTGACTATATTAAGGGGCATGATACGGGTACGGCAAATCTAATTTGGTATTTCGTAATTTGTAAATAAATACGACAAAGCAGGCTTATGGTATTCTAATTCCGACAATGGCAGTGTCATCTTCACAGGATTACATAAAAATCTTTACATGAAAATGTTCAATTTAAGAAATTTGTCAAAATAATGAGTTTGACATGAGTTACTCAGAAACTAGTCGATACTATAACTAATTTCTTAAACTGGACACTTTCAAGTAAAGATTTTTATATACACCTGTGAGGATGATACTGCTATTGTCGCAATTAAAGTGCCATAAACCTACTTTGTCGTATTAGTTTACAAATTGCGAAAAACCAAATTAAATTTGAATTTCGCGGGCAGATCCGTGTCATGCACCTTAGCTTGACTATACTTGGCACAGAAATATATTACATTTTGGAAACAGGTATAAATTTTTTTTTTTTTTTTTCTTTATTTTTTGGTGGGGTTTTAGTCTAAGGAGACTATGTCACTCCCGTAGGTTCTACAATTAACAATTATAATGCGTACATAAAACATAACAATCAAAAAAAAAAAAACACAAATCATATACCTATATATTACAACAATATTAACACATTTTAAGAAGCGACCTAAAATATTTTTCATCCCGGAAAAATCAAAAAGTTCACATGGGATTATAAAAAACTGCACTTTCACAGTTACAAGTACAAAAGTGGTTTGAAAAGCAAAATATAAAAGCAGCAATTTTATTGGAAAACGTTTATAAAAGCAGCAATTTTATTGGAAAACTTTGAAATTAGGACATTTACCATCAGAACTCCAGGATAAGTCCAATACGCTGTCGCTGAAAAGTTCGTGTACAACCACGAGTGGCCTTTTGAGTGACGTCAGCCAGATGGACAGCGCGCGGTCGCGTGAACCCACTGCGGCGCAGCAACACTTCTTGCCTTCCTTCACGAAGATGTTGCTGTTGAAACGCTGTTGACCACCGAAAATATGTTACTTTTCAACATTCGAAAAACGAAAAACGGCATTCTGGTATAGCGAGAACAAAATTATGTTGTTTTTTTCATCATACCTATTCAAAAAACGAAAATTGGCATTGATAGCGAGAACAAAGTTGTATTTTGTCCTTACAGGAGTTGAAGGTTTCTTTTTGTGATTCGTCCGCGTTCGCACTGTAGTTGTAATAAAAAAAATAGTGTATGTCACTTGGGACCAAAATATTTTGTTCTCAGGGTGGCGTATATTGGATTTCTTTCTACGCTCCGGATTCTACTTTAGAAGCCTTCAATCTGTATTCAAAATAATGCCCTCGAGGAACAAAAAACAAAAAACCTTGCAACTTGCAACAAATAACTATTAGAGCGTTTCTAAAAATAATACAAATACAAAAAATCATAATAAGTCAATGAAATAAGTACTTTGATTAATATCTTACTTTCAATAAGTCAAAAAGTATTTCACTATTTTCTTAAAAAGAAAAACTAAATAAGTTCTGTAAAGGCGATATACAACCTCTATCGATGATGCCACGCTTTGCTGGCCGTTTAGACACAATATCCCAAGAACCAATTCAAAATTTCGCTGGTTCTTAGCGCGACGCCATAGCGAAGAGTTAAGCTTGGGAATCAGAGTGGAATTTACTCTGCCTTCAAGCTAAAATCAGCCAGTTTTATCCGAAATAACTGTCCATTGGAATCACCATTGAAGAACTAAAAAAGAAACCTTGAAGATCGGGTCAAATCGTTAGCAGGGACCCAGAATAGACTGACACTGGTACAAAAGTATACAGTAATGCCACCTACCACGCATGTGACGGCCATCCTCTGGCCCACAAGCACAAGGGCTGTCGCAGCGTCAGCCCTTGCGTTCTACCACTTGCACCGTGGGTCTGCTGCCGTTCATCACGTGACTCATATCACATACTGACCATCCGGGGCCCAGGATAGATTAACACTGGTACACAAGTATACAGTAATGCCACCTACCGCGCAGGTGACGGCCTTCCTGTGGCCCACAAAGTCCTTGTCGCAGCGCCAGCCCTCGCGCTCCACCACTTGCGCCGTGGGCCCGCCGCCGTTCATCGCGTGAGCAGAGAGCACGTATTGACCGTCTGGGGACCACGATAGGCGCAGTACGTGTGTTGTACCTGACCAGATAGATATCACAACATTAACCCTCTTTTTTAGAGTTTACACTTCACAGATATAAACGATTCTCAGAAAGAACATGCACGCACTTTTAATATGTACCTACATTTATTTTTTATTTTTTTAAACAATGAATTATTAGCCATGTTAAATGACTAATATTCCCCTTTCCACTCCAACTAAGCGTCAGGCTTGTGCTAGGAGTAGGTACGACAATAGTGCAACGAGCGGGGTTTGGACCGTCCACCTTTCGGTTTTCAGTCCACTCCTCTACCGGTTGAGCTATTCAGGCTACATTAACGAACCCGCAAATATAGAAATATACAAGTATGTCTGACTACAATGAAGCGAAAACCTATACAATTTAATAAAATACTAACTTTCGCACGCACTAATTCATGCACGCCTTCACTGACATACATTTACGCACGTATTCGTAATAGTTATTTGAGGGTAATTTTTTTATTTGGTTGGTATATTAACACTTAAGTAAACAAGTGATTCTCATAATTACCTCCACACTCCTCAAAAGGTTCAGTGATGATGGTTTCCGACGCCCAATCGGCGGTTTTCCACACCCTCAATGATTTATCATCCGATTGGGAAGCTAGGTATTTACCAACCTAAAAAAAATTATAAAAATGTAAACTAAATCATCAAGACGCCCGCAGTGTATATGCGTGTATATCTGTGTAACTCACAGGGTCCCAAGCAACACCTTTTACAAGGCCAGTGTGTCCGTTCAATACACAGACCAGTTCTGGAAACTTCTCTGCATTCCAAATGATGATAGTGTTGTCGACACTGCAACTCGCCAACCATTTGTCCAGCGGTGACCACGCTAAGTCTAGTACATCACCTGGAAATAAAATTATGTCTCTACTAGCCGATGCCCGCGACTTCGCCCGCGTGGATTTAGCTTTTTTGAAATCCCGTGGGAACTCTTTGATTTTCCGGGACAAAAAGCAGCCTATGTGCTAATCCAGGATATTATCTATCTTCATTCCAAATTTCAGCCAAATCCGTCCAGTAGTTTTTGCGTGAAGGAGTAACAAACATACACACACACACACACACACACACACACATACAAACTTTCGCCTTTATAATATTAGTGTGAAGTGCAAGTATAAGCCCTTGCCTTTAAACTGCTTTCCTCTCGCAATCTGTCTTCTTAATCAGAACAAAACTGAAATCACAGAATCAAATCAAGTTTTTTGCTACAAAACTTCATTTTTCCCCTTAAAAATCTAGATAAAATAATGTATTCAACTAGCATAAATAGGTATTAAATTATGGTGATCTTTTACCACTAATCTAGTAATTTGTAGTCATTCTGATGCACATTTTTATGCTCATACAATCTTTATTTTATGCCTTAAGAATCTAGAAAAAAATACTTATAGGTACCAAATAGATGGTACATTATAGTGCAGAGACAAAAGCACAATACTGAGCTTGCATGGATGGTCAAAATGACTGGGAACTTTTTAAATTACATAATTTGTACAAAAGTATTAAATAGTACTAAGTAGGTATTTAATGCTGGTGACATTTTCAATTTGTTCAATTTCAATTGGTGACATCTGTCATATTGTACAGTCATTGCACATCTCTTAATGAGAATACTCTTCTTTTAGATTGTACAGTAAAGTACCTGCATGCCCCCTCAATGTGCTCAAGCACCGCCATGTCTCTGCCTTGTGTTTTCCCGTGGCACCCGCTACTACACTGAGCCCCCACACCATCACCAGCCGGTCGTCCCCACCAGACGCCAGGTACCGCCCACCATTGCTCCACCGCACACAATTTACACAAGCTGGGGAATAAATGATAAATAAATTAAAAAAAAAAAAGAATATTAATCATTTTAATTATCACTAACATTCCCCTTTCCCCTCCAACTAAGCGTTAAGTTTGTGCTAGGAGTGGGTACGACAATAGTGCAACAGGTGGGGTTTGAACCTCCGACCTTTCGGTTTTCATTCCACTCCAATAACTGTTGAGCTATTGAGGCTTTAATGAATTATTGAATGTACAATGCACAAATATAAACATAAGTATATAGTTTATGTGATGATTTTTATCAATAATTAATTAGACACAACTTGACTAAAGAGTCAATTCTTGGCTAAAGAACAGTTATAGCAAGTGTATTACTAGTACTTTTTTAGTCTTTAAGTAGATTCATACTCATTCATGAATATAAAAATTTGCATTCTGAAAAATTATTTATTTATTTATTGGTAACATTGCCAAATCAATCAAATACCAAAGTACAAGTACAGTAGTACTAAATTTGAAATAGCTTTGAAGCTATAGCATATATATTAAGGCTATCCGTTGAAAAATAAAAAGCAAGTTCTAACCTAAATGATTATCCATTTGACAGAGCATTTTCGGCACATTTGGGTCCACTTCAACCTCCTCATATAGAACAGAGTTTAGGTTCCAAACGACCACTCGGCCGGAGTCTCCGCCTTGTCCCCCGGTCGCGAAACGTTTCCCAGTGGGATGTATGTCCACAGAAAATATTGGTTTCTCTGAAAAATATCAAATTATAACAGTAAAACAATCATGTTTGTGTGAAACAATGCAACACAATAAAATTGAATTTTTAACAGCTTTCTGCATTAACTTACCATCGTGATTGACCCAACTGGGCTTTAGAAGCTTCATTTATGAAGAATTGATTGGATTTATTATTGATAAGGCTTTTTATTTAATTTAATTTTGTTTATTTTTATTCTCATGAAAATGACAGTGACACTTTGGGTTGTTGACCTGCCGCCGCGCCGCCGCGCGCCGTTGAATATTTCGTTGCATTTAACTTGAATTGAGCTTTTACTCTATGGCACAGATCTATGGTTCTTCGTCTATGATTAGTCATTTTTTTGACATTGACGTAAACATTTTTTATGTCGATGCGATGTCATTGTCATTTGTGTTGTAAAAAAATTGAAAAAGTCAGCTGAGGAAGCTGAGGAGGTACTATTGTGAAAATTCAAAATATTTTTGCAAATATTTTCGAAACCGGTATGAGAGGAGCCGATACGCTTATACCAGCCCGCTTTTTAACACTCCTAGGGCACTTCTGTGTGCTTGTAACTCTGCTATGGGAGAGCAATCAGAGCATTCGTCATTGTTTGCCCAGCCGATATCACGCCAGTCATTTCCAGATTTATCACAGCCGGTAAGAATTTAACCATTTATTATAATTTATTTAAAGTATTTTAACATTTAAATAGTAGTTTAATTCAAGGCTGTGAGCGGTGTAATGATTTTTTGTCATGATTCTTTTACGTAAATGCGGGTTGCGACAAGTTGCGGTTGACTGCACTCAAACTGCACTGCAGTAAATGTGGCAGTAACTAATTTCCATACATATGTCTAATTTCATATATATGTAAAAGGACTTGTTTTATTTGTCTCTATATGACAGAAAAAGATAAAAAACTTACTAGGTAGGTACTTGTACTTATCCTTATCTGCTAGCTTCCTCATTTAAACAGTAAAAGTTTCATCAAAATCTGTTCTGTGGCTTTGTAAGAGTACAGAAATACAAAATTACCAACATGTTACTTTAAATACTTATACTTATCAATAAAATTGTTTACTTTCCTTTGTTTATTCAATTATTGTTGTAATTCGATAAAAGAACATTTCACACAGGAAAAAAATAATAGTCCTGAATCACTGACTCATCAACACCCAACCCAAAGCCTTGGACCTAGAAAGCTAAAATTTTGCAGAAGTTCCCTTTTTATTTATTTTGAATTTTTTACTATTTTTTGTTATAAAGGCGATAGAAATAAATACTCTGTAAAAATTTTAACTATCTACGTACGAGATACAGCCCGCTGACAGACAGACGGATGGACGTACAGCGGAAGCTAGGTGGACAAGGAGTAAAACTGGATTTTTCAAAATCCTCACGGGAGCGAAGCCGTGAGCGTCGCTAATTTTAACTTAAATATTGTGAGCAATAAAGTTTTAAATTTTAATTATAGCCTAAGGTCTAAAAGAAAATATCTGAAGCCATATGTGGTAGTATTTTTTAATTCAGTAGGAAAGGCATTCTGAACCAGTGGTAGATGCTTTTGATGATTCAAAAATACTTGTAAAAGTCTTATTGAATAAAAGTAATTTGAATTTAGTACTACCACATGGCTTCAGATCTGTCTGAAACTGGTTATATCCAGTTTGATGATAAAGTAAAGAGTAAAAACTGTGTAGCTAAAACTGCTAACTTGTTTTTCCAGTTTAATAATTCATGACTCAAATAATATGCATTAGATTTATATTCAGTAACTTTACATTAGTTTACGCTCAGTACTTACATAGCTAATGATACTATTGTTTCACATAACTTACATGTTCATAAATATCAGACTAGTCAATATTGATAATAACATATTATACCTAAGTCAATTGAGGAACTAGAATCTAGAAACAGTGTATTGAGATAATTATGTACCTACATAGGTACTAACTTAGTTATTATAAATATACTGTAGTAGGTACCAAGTAATAGTAATACTTTGTAGTGTTCAATTTTGTACCTACTGTGTGTACTTTAAATATTCACCAATATATTAGTAGTTATGTAAATACAGTAAAAAGTAAACTTAGTAAATAAATGATTAAAAAAAATACCATAATTCATATTTGTTTTGTCACTAACAAAATCAAACTTAGTAAGTGGCATTAAAAACAAAATCCTTTAAGAGGGCTCTCTCCGTCACTCGTTTCATACAAACGTAGTTCCAATTTCATTTGAATATTAAGCAACCAAAGTCCATGAAATTTTGCAGACATATTCTAGAAACTAATATCTATGTCTGTGGTTTTCCAGATTTCTGTTAAAATATTCGGTTTCAAAGTTACGCGGTCTTAAAAATTTACATACAAATCTTTGAGCCCCTGTAATTTTAAAACTACATATTTTAAAAAAAATCTAAAACACCACAGACACAGATATTAGTTTCCAGAATATGTCTGCAAAATTTCATGGACTTTGGTAGCTTAATATTCAAATGAAATTGGAACTACGATTGTATGAAACGAGTGACGGAGAGAGCCCTGTTAATAGGTTTTTATGTTTTTATGCATATTGCCTAAGTCAATAACGCTTTTCGTAAATCTTTTCCTGATCCAGTTGGATCGCTGAAATCGCATCTGTTTACAAAACACCAGGTAGGTATTATGATTTGTCGTTACAAGCATAATATGAGTAGGTACTCAGTGGTCAGCCGATGTCTATCACGCGACATCTTTGCACGTGCAAGATTATTTTTAACTAGAGGATGCCCACGACATCGTCCGCGTGGATTTAGGCTTTTGAAGATCCCGCGGGAACTTTTTGGTTTTCCGGGATAAAAATTTGTCTATATCAATAACATGGACGCAAGCTACATCGGTACCAAATTTCATACAGATCGGTTGAGCGGACGGGTCTTTAGAAATCCCGTGCGAACTCTTTGTTAAAAGTAGCCTATGTCCGTCCCCGGGATATAAGCTAACTCTGAAGCTTTCGTCCGGATCGGTTAAACTGTTGAGCCGTGACACGGTAGCAGACAGACAGTCAGACAGATAGACAGACAGACGGACACACTTTCGCATTTATAATATTAGTATGGATATGGATTGACACTTTTTATGTGACTTCAAAAAATTTATACGTACTACGTAAAAATTTTGGAGAACCAATGAACTATAGGTACGTCGCCAGTCAGTATACATTTACGAGTCAGTCAGTTTCTACTTTTACCTAGATATATTTTAATTTGCGTTTCAACTTTCGTGACGAGAGATTTACTACGTGGTATTGTTATTGCATTTTCTTACATCGTATTTATCATTCACGTACCTACCGGTTTTTGACACCAAAGTTCAAGGTAAGTAACTGTTAAGTAATAAGCTATAGCAAGTTACGAATACAAACAAGTGGACCGTTGCGAATCAGTTGTGTTGGTTAGCGTCGCATGGCAGACTACTGGTAGCTTTACCGATATTAAAATAACAATAAAAATAATTCGATACGAAATGAATTAAAAAAAGCGTTTAGTGTTATAAATAAACTGTTCATTATATTGCTCTGTTTTAATGAATATGTTTTGTTAGTAGTAGGTACGTTCGCGTCCGCGGTATATTTGTAGTGAAGTGAAATCTTTGTACATATTTGCTTAGTTTGATATACGTATACGATTAAAGGTATTATTGGATATTCATTTATCAGTGAGGTATGCTAGGGAACTTACACGTGTGATAGTAATTAATCAATTAGGAAGTAGGAAGCATGGCAGTAGAGCAGAAACCTGAGGTCAGTAACCTTTGCCATAGTACCTACCTATAGTGGTCAATTTCAGTGGTACGTAACTATATCATTGTAATCGTAAGTTAATGCTTCGATTTTTTTTATAGGTAGGTAGTTACTTATTAACTTAAAATAATTTAATTTCTCATTTATATTTATTCTTATTTTCCTTCTAGTTAAGTCCTTCCTGTAGGTTCCTAAATAGATCTAAAAAAATATTTATAGATTATGTTTATTCGGACTCGTTAGTCCCTGAAACCTTAATTCAGGGTCTGGTTCCTTCTTTATAATTATGAAACGGATTTTGATAAAAATCAACTTTTAAAGTATTGAACAGGTAGGTAGGTATTGCATACCTATAACAATCAAAGATTTGCTTTGAGACCTATGCCCAGCAGTGTACGTGAATCGGTTGACGTTGATTATAATGATGTTTCAAAGCCATCAAAACATTAATTAATCGTTTCAGATTGGTCGGTGGTCTAATCGCGTCAGTCGTTCTCATAGTGGCTGAGTTCACCACCTTCATATTTGGACTAACCATGTTCTCACCGTCCGTTGCCTTAACCTGTATCCTTTTGTTAATGTACCTATCTTTTAAACACCCGCTTATATGAACCACACTGACCTTATACTAACCGCTCTTACCTAACCTACAGTGACCGGCAAACATATTGAGCCAAAACCAGCGTGAGGGCGATGGATGATTCAAGGGCCGACGGATCAACCAATCGGATGCATCCGCGCGGTAGAATCATCTTGTCCCTTCAATCCGTCAAATAGAATTAAAAATCGACTATTTCGAATTTTTCACGGCGTTTGCCGGTCACTATTTACACTATCACATCTTTCTGAGTTTTACTGCACTCTGCAGCACGATTTGATTTTTAGTAACGACAATCTCTGAAGGATAGTCAGGCCAAAAGAGCGTAACTTTGTGAACTTGTTAATCGCATGTCTTTAGTCGCCATTTGATTCGTGTCTTACAGATGCAATAAATGATGTTAATTTTACGCGACTGAAAAACAGGACAAATGCCGTTACAACTCACAAACTTACGCTCGTTTTGTTTCACCCTGCGAAGCAAATTCAAATTCAAAGTATTTTCATTCAATTAGACTTTTACAAGTACTTTTGTACCTACTTTACAAGTACATAGATATACTGTAAGTGGGGTTGAAAAGAATTCTAGCTCTGTCTGTTGTTATTCACGGTCACCTGAGTGTATATTTATAAGTCAGGTAGCACATTTTAAAGCTCGGGTTATTTATGAACGATTCGACATACAAAGTTGTCAATAAGTGATATTTCAAGGGGCACTGACTTCGACAATGCACGTACACTAATGTTTGCAAATAGAGACGTACATATGCCAAGGCATTTTGGTAAACCTCCAAGTAACCCGCGATATATCACGGGAGTGGGGTATCCTTCGACAATCGGCATGGCAGTGCGCGTGTATTTGTATATCTACATCAAATATAATATTATGACGGTGACATCGATATATAGCGAATTAAACCGCGACCGCGAGGTATTGTTGTGCTTGTAAGCCTGTTAGACATCGTCGGCCTGTGGTTACCCTAAGCGTTAATTATTTACTTTTGGACTTATAACGACGGAGGCGGCACAAGACGACCTTAGGCGCGCCGCTCTTCCTTCGAGTTTCCTCCATGTTCATGCTCCAATTTCAACGATACGTCAAACTAGGTGCATAAAGCTGAGTGTATTTATAGCTTCTCCATATAAACGTAGTATAGCTCATTTGAATATTAACCAATCAAACTCAAAATAATTTTCCTGGCACTATCTAAAAACTAATATCAGAGCCTGTGGTTTGCCAGATTTCCATTTAAATACTTAGTTTCAAAGTAATACGAGCTCAAATATTTACATGCACACCTTGAAAATGAGAAACAAACTACTTTTGTACTGTGAATGTTGTTATCTTAGCTCTGCTTCATTCTGTAGGTTTGTGTCGGAAGAAATTCTTAAAATATCCCCGTTGTTCTGAAAAACTCCTTAACTCGTAAAACAGCGATCGCAGCCCATGGTTTTGCGTCTATGGTGCTCACATACTTCGTCCTCGACGGCTGGCTCTGCGATTGGTTCTGGCTCATCTTCTGCTTTTGTTCTGTACTACCATCGGTCGTTGATTTATCAACCGCTGTCATCACCTTGTGCACTTCCAGATGGTAGAACTTCGCTATATTACGAGATTTTTTGAAGATCTCAATAGATATTCCAGTTTTTCCGAATTTTGAATTACTTTCTGCACGTCCAAACGGTGATAAATATCTATCTAGATCTTTGCCATCTCAGTTGGCCGCTATTTTGAGTATTCTTCAGTAATTATTTGGTTTTCATTACAAAAGATTTTTATTCTAAATATCTGACATTACTCTAGCTACTTATATATTTTTTGAGAATAACCTCATTCGCCGTCGTTCATTTTCTATGGTTGTATAGTATTTACGACGTTGTGCCTTAGCATTAATAAGGATAAAACTTGAAGATAAGCTCTTGATTCAGTCATCAGTCATTATCTGATCTGAAATGATGATCGCAACGCCAATTATAAAAATTGTAAGTTTTATTTTTATGTTATGAAAAATAAATTACACCTGTGCAAAAAACATAGTTTTTGTCTTTTTGAGCATTTACAATTTTTTCAGTTATCAGGTTCGTACTCTAGACCGCCGTACAATTAAAATAAGTCATTTTTTTGCAATACTTTTACCTTCATAATTTTATACTATTATATTATATTAGTTGGTTAAAGATCTATGTTCCTTGGTGCATATGAACGCAACGCATACCTAGTCACAACTTACTAACACAGAAGTTACATACGAAATAAATAGTGTGCGTGTTCTATAGTGCGCACAAACGCACTGCCTATAAATGTCCTACTAACGCTTTGCGTTCGTACGCACCAAGGAACCCCTACATTTAATTATGTGTCTTGCAGGTAGCCAACGAGCACCAACATTTGACCCAATCCCATGACTACAAGGCAGGATGGTCGTTCTACTTGGTGCTAGCGGGTGTCATCACAACATTCGGCTCGTCGCTGCCAGTTGGTTTCAACATTGGAGTTGTCAACACGCCAGCTGACGTAAGTTATTGGTACTCTATCACCAACATTTGAGCAAATCTCACGACTACAAGGTCGTTCTACTTGGTATTAGCGGGTGTTATCACAACTTGGCTCTTCGCTGACAGTTGATAATGGAGTAGTCAACACACCAGCTGACGTAAATTATTGGCTGCCAACTAGCCAACAACCACCAATATTTGATCCAAGTTCCGCAGTTCTCACTCACTCTCTCACTCAGAGAAATTCTCACGGGATAGAAAATAAATGGTCCAGATTTTGCTGTATAGTAACTCCCGCACTAATGACCTAAAATGTATGTTAATCTTCTACCTTTTGTTTCAGCTCATAAAAAGTTTTTGCAACGAAAGCTTTATAACCCGCTACGACATCCAACTTAACAAGACATGGCTAAACGTGCTATGGTCTTCAGTCGTGTCCATATTTATTATTGGAGGATGTACTGGCTCCATACTTGGCTCGGTTTTAGCTGATAAACTCGGCAGGTGAGTCCTTCATCTTTTTAACCCCCGACCCACAAAGAGGGGTGTTATAAGTTTGACGTGTGTATCTGTCTGTGGCATCGTAGCTCGTAAACTAATGAACCGATTTTGATTTAGTTTGTTTTTGTTTGAAAGGTGGCTTGATCGAGAGTGTTCTTAGCTATAATCCAAGAAAATCGGTTCAGCCGTTTGAAAGTTATCAGTTTTTTTCTAATTACTGTAAACTTCAATTTTTACTTTACACTTGTTCTATAAAAAAACTGAAAGAGATGAGAGATAAGAATTAGGTATGAGATACAAACTGAGGCGTTTATTAAATTTTAGGCCACGGTGCTGTGCGAGCTGAATTGCACTTTATGGCGTCGTAACAAGAGATGCTATTTATTTGTACGTCTTTGCGGAATGAGTCTTCTGTACCTGGATGGTACTGTTAAATATTCTATAAGCCTCGAGTTTATATTTTGTAGCGAAACTCATTATTTGAATTAAAAGTTAAAACTTGATACAAATTAAAATAAAATTGAATATTCATGTATGTGGAACAGAAACAATAGATTTCATAAAATGCATTTTATTGTTGTACTGAAAAGCCGGATTGCGTACGTATGTCTTTAAAAAATAATTTGTTTATTTCAAACATTAAGTAACACGCTGAGGAGAAGACAACACTTTCATATATTTTTTGGACCAATTTTGGACCCAATTGGTCTGGTAGGTACTGTTCTTTATTTGATAGGAAATATTTTTCCAATTTTCAGAAAAAAGGCTACAATATTAACGAACGTTTTGTCCCTCGCCGGTGCCGTTCTTTTTCTGTTCTGCCGGGCTGCTAACTCGGTAGAAATGCTGATTATCGGCAGATTGCTTGTCGGGTTGTCTGGAGGTAACTACGTTACTGTTTGTCGAGATACTTGGCAAAAGTTTTTTGTTTCTATTCCATTGTAAGTTATGTGATCATGCAGTCTAAGATGCAGTGGGCTAACTTGAATGGGAAGGTCGCTATTTAGCGATAAGACCGCCTTTTTGTAACTACATTTAAGGTTTTCTCTTTTTTAACCTGTCATTTGTGTTTTGTGGTGCAATAAATTATATACAATATACATACATAATAATACATACATATTTTATACAAACAAATATTAATAATGGCCAAACTGAACTTATTATTATTTTCATCAAAATTAAATCAACGATTTTTTAAAATTAACTAATAGAAGCTCATTTTTTCTCCAGGACTAACAACCAGTATAGTGCCAATGTACTTAACAGAGTTAGCGCCATCGGCCTTAACGGGTGCGATGGGCGTGGCGTGTCCCATGGGTGTCAATGTTGGCGTGCTTGTTGGACAGGTTATGGGCCTCAAGTTCTTATTGGGTGAGTTTTATATTACACTAGAATCTATAACTGGGTCGTGCTAAGTTTGAACCTCGATGGAATGCGGCGCCTCTCCCATTTCCCCGCGACCGTCTTGTCGCGTCAGTGCGGTTCGCATCCCGTACCTAAGCGTCAGTGTGACGTAATCGACGCGAGGTGCAAACTTAGCTTGACGGAGTAGTAGATGATGCCCGTGATAAAAAGTTGCCTTTGTCAATTTCCAGGACTTTTCCAGAAAAAAACGGGTAAACGGATGCTTCTTTAAGGATTTCGTGGGAAATCGTTAATTTTCCGGGATAAAAAGTAGCCTATTATTGATGTATAATATACAAGGAACCAAAAGCTTAATTTGATAATATATAATTAATATATCATGGACTTCCGTAAAATAACGCCCGCTTCTATAATACAGATATATAATATTATCTATACTAATATTATAAAGAGCTAAATTTTTCTTTGTTTGTAGGAAGTAATCGCTGGAACTACTGAACCGTTTTCGAAAATTCTTTCACCAGTGGAAAACTAGATTATTCCTGAGTAACAAAGGCTATATTTTAGTTTCAAAAGAGTTTCTTGTGAAATTAGTAATCCTTACGAAAGCCGGGACGTGTTGCTAGTATATGATAATACTAGCTGATGCCCGCCACTTCGTTCGCGTGGTTGTAGGTTTTTAAAAATCCCGTGGGAAGTCACTGATTTCCCGGGATAAAAGTAGCTTATGTGTTAATCCATTGTATAATCTATCTTAATTCTATTTCAGCCAAATCCATTCAGTAGTTTTTGCGTGAAGGAGTAACAAACATACACACATACTGTTGCCTGTATAATATTAGTGTGATAGTGTGATTGTTTCCAGGCGGGGTTGACGACTGGCCTTACCTACTGTCCGTGTACGCGCTGCTAGTCATTGTGTGCCTGCCGGTACTACTCATACTGCCGGAAAGTCCAAAATACCTCTTTGTAGTTAGGAAAAATGAATTAGCTGCTATTAGTGGTAAGTGCAATATGTATTTCCTAAAAATCCCTTGTTTTTAGGGTTCCGTACCTGAAGGGTAAAAACGGAGCCCTATTAATGTCACTCTGCTGTCTGTCTGTCTGTCCATCTGTCCGTCCGCGTGTCACAGGTCTCTAGCTCGTAGACAAAATGAGTTACAAACCTGAAATGGTATTTGGTGTAAAACGTTGACCCAAAACCTTGATTGATTTAAAATTATTTATTGTTGTTTAGTATTTAATGTTTAGTATTTAGTGTCTAGTATTTAAAATTGATGATTGAATTAAAAATTAAAAAATAATTATTAAAGAATTGTCGTACCTACTACTAGCACAAGCTTTGCGCTTAATTGGAGTGGAAAGGGGAATATTAGTCATAATGATAAACTAAACTTGGCTAATACTCATTAAAAAAAATGTTTTCCAGAATTAAGCCGCCTCAGAGGCGTGTCACCAAGCGTCCTTACTGAAGATTTAGAATTATTGAGAGAAGAGACGCGAACTGATGTGAGTTCTGCCGGGAAACATTGGAGCATGTTGAAAGTGCTGCAAGAGCCAAGACTACGACTGCCCCTACTGCTGACGTGTTCCATGCAAGCGGGGCAGCAGACCAGCGGGATTAATGCGGTAAGATGATAAAACGTCGGAATTTCCATCTTTATATCTATACTAATAAATAAAATTGGAGTGTCTGTCTGTAATTTCGAAATAACTACCTCATATTAAGCTCATATGGTTATTTGAACGATACCAACACTGAATCACACGTTTTTAAAATTTTTGTCTGTCTGTCTGTCTGTCTGTCTGTTTGAAAAGGCTAATCTTTGGAACGGCTGAACCGATTTTGACGGGATTTTCACAGACAAGTAGGGGATTGACCAGGGTGTAACATAGGCTACTTTTTTAACCGACTTTCAAAAAGGGAGTTGTGTTGTTCTACCTATGTACACCAAAATCTCCGAGATTTCTGAACCAATTTGCGTCATTTCTTTTTTAATCGATAGAGGAACTTTGCGACATTGTTTCATAAAAAATTTGGAGTCCAACTCCTCAATCCTGATGCTGCAGGGGATCTGACCAATCCACGCGGGCGAAGCTGCGGGCATCAGCTAGTATATAAATAAAATAGATGTACGGGAGCTGTGTCTGTGTGCTCGACCGTAGCAATAGGGAAATTTCCCACCGAGCGGTATTGTGCTCAGGGCGCTAGCTGGGCCGACGGTTGTGCGTTGAATCTTCTATATATAGTGCATATTGATAAACGCTCTGTCAATGCGATTGAAAGTTGCGTGTTCTACTTGAGCTTCCGATTAAGCTACCCGTGCTGCCATCTAGTCCGTGCGTCGTGAGTAATCAGGCTGGGGTTCGTGTATCGAGCGTTGTTGATTGATTGAATTTAGAAGCGACATCTTCTTGTGAGTGTGGCAACCGCTACATTACATAAAATGAAATTTGTTTATTTGAGACCTTATAGTGTTTGTACAATTTACCTAAAAAGTATGTTAGTTTATTTAAAATCGACATCATTGTTCTTTCAAACCTCCTCAATTTCAAGTCTAAATTTTCGCTTCACAGAGCACTCTCCAAATAATACTGTGTAAAAAGTTCTATCATGCAAGGGAAACTGAAATTTAACACACACGAGACGTAGTGACAGAATATGGTCATCTTTACGACGCAATGTAAATGCAGTAAGGCAATATACGCATAAAAAAAATCACGCATATTTCTTTGGTCCGGTGGTCTGATATTTTGGAAAAAGCTACCTTGCGTATAGTCTCTCCTTAGAAAAACCGCGACACTTTTTACAGAATACATTTTTTATTCAAATTCAAATTCAAATTCAAAATGTTTTTATTCAATTAGACTTTTACAAGTTCTTTCGAATCGTCAAAAGCATCTACCACTGGTTCGGAATGCCTTTCCTACCGAGAAGAACCAGCAAGAAACTCGGCGGTTGCTCTTTTCAAAGATTTGATATACAATATTATGCCATGTATAAAAGCAATTGAAGTCCTGCGCATTGCTGGAGCGAATCGAAGTTCAAATCCACGCTTTTTTATCATTTACATAATCTTCGATAGTATAATATGCTTTTCTCAAGAGCATATTTTTAATAGATTTTTTGAACCTGTGTAAAGGCAAGTCCAAAATTGACTGAGGAATTTTGTTATAGAAGATTATACCCATTCCCACAAATGACTTTTGGACCTTCCTGAGACGGAGCGTAGGAGTCGCAAGCCTGTTACGGTGTCTAGTCAGCCTGTTGTGTAGATCGCCAACCTTCTTGTAACTAAGAATATTTTGTCTTACAAAAATTATGTTGTTGTAAATATATTGAGAGGCTACGGTAAGGATACCTATTTCCTTAAATTTTTCTCGAAGTGAATCGCGTGGTTTTAAGTTATAAATTGCGCGTATTGCCCTTTTTTGTAATACAAAAATTCTCCCAATATCTGCCGCTCTACCCCATATTAAGATTCCATAAGACATAATACTATGAAAATAAGCAAAATATACTATCTTTGCGGTCTCCACGTCAGTTAATTGTCGAATCTTTCTAACCGCGTAAGCAGCAGAGCTTAGTTTGCCAGCAAGAGTTGATATATGGGTGCCCCATTGCAGCTTCGCATCTAAGGTTATCCCCAAAAATGTAGTAGTCTCTTCTATTTTCAAAATATCATTATTTATCATTAAATTAATGTTACTTGTGTTCTTGGTATTGGGCAGTGCGAATTCAATACACTTAGTTTTTTTTGCATTTAAAAGTAGATTATTTACAGTAAACCAGTGAGTTACCTGAGATATGGCACCATTTATATCGTCAAAATTGTCCTTATTTCTATCGACTTTAAAAATCAAAGACGTATCGTCAGCAAATAGTACGATATCGCAAATATTTTGGACTACATATGGTAAATCGTTTATGTATACTAAGAACATGAAAGGACCTAGAATAGAGCCTTGAGGAACACCCATTAGTGAGGCTGATCCGGATGACTTCACATCATTCACACATACTGTTTGAATACGATCACTAAGATAGGACGCAATGAGACCAAGCGCAGTGTCTTTGATTCCATAGTGGCTCAATTTAACTAAAAGAGTCTCGTGCTCAACGCAATCAAATGCCTTGGATAAATCACAGAAAATACCAATGGCATTCTGTGACCCCTCCCACGCATTGAATATATGCTTTAACAGCATTGCGGCCGCGTCGGTTGTTGATCGACCTTTAGTGAAGCCATACTGTTCAGAATGGAGTAGCTTATTTAAATTGAAATGCTGAAGCAGTTGGTTGAGCATGATTTTCTCAAATATCTTGCTCAGTGTTGGCAAAATTGAAATTGGCCTGTAATTGTTTGGGTCACTTTTGCTACCCGATTTAAAAAGAGGTATCAATTTACTACATTTCATGAGATCTGGAAAAGCGCCTGTATCCACAGACTCATTAAAAATTAAGGCTAGATATGGCGCAATAATATCAATAATATTGTTAATTATTTTTACTGATATTCCCCACAGATCTCCGGTTTTTTTGCTTTGTAAAGATTTGAACACTTTAACAATGTCATATGGAGTAACGTATTCAAACCTAAACAACACACCGCATTCAGTGACATTGGCCCTGAGAAGATCATAGGCTTCTGTTGGTGAAGAGCTAAGGGAACTAGTAGTGATGACTGGAATGTTCTGGAAAAAATTCTCAAATGTATTTGCAATTTCAATATTGGAGTCAATAATACGGTTATTAATTTTTAGCTCCAATTTATTGTTATGCACTTTTTGTTTCCCAGTTTCATCCGTGATGATATCCCAAGCTGCTTTAATTTTATTATCAGAATTAATAATTTTTTGCTTTATGCAGAGTGACTTTGCTTGTATGCAAACCTTTTTGAATAATTTTGAATAATTTTTTACATATTCAACAAATGTGGGAGTGTAGTTATATTGTTTTTCTGCATACAAGTCGAACAACTTATTTCTACTTTTATAGATGCCAACAGTAGCCCAGTCACTAAATTTAAGATTTTTAAACAGTTTTTTTTCTACAATTTTAAAGGTAGAATTAAATTGAGAGTTTATGAGATCAAAAAAAGCATTATAGTGTTCATCCGGACCACCCTGAGTAAAGTCAAGTTTAGGTAAAGCAGTTAAAACTTTACTCCATTACTTATACTCCAGAGCTGTAGTATTTTCTATAGGTACCTAGTAGTTTTTCAATTTTTTAGGGTTCCGTACCCGAAAGCTGCAACGAGACCCTAACCGTTATAGGTAGAGTTGAAATCTTCACAACAAAAAATAGTAAAAATTTCACAAAGATCACCATGTAATGTATACTTACAAGTGTAAATTAAAAATTTATAACACCCCCGAGAAGTGACGGTTACAGTAACTAGAAAAGCGCTGATAACTTTCAAACGGCTAAACAGATTTTCTTGGATTATAGCTAAGAACACTCGATCAAGCCACCTTTCAAACAAAAAAAAAAACTAAATTAAAATCGGTTCATTAGTTTAGGAGCTACGATGCCACAGACAGATACACACGTCAAACTTATAACACCCCTCTTTTTGGGTCGGGGGTTAAAAAAAATTAAGAAGTTAGCATACATAATCTTGCACGATGATACGAAACCTTCGTGTTCGCCTCCAACGCGCACTTGACCGGTTTATTTTTATTTTCAGGTATTCTACTACTCGCAAACGATATTCAAGCAAGCAGGTCTAACGGAGTTACAATCTCAGTACGCGACGATTTGTTCGGGCTTCATCAACGTTTGTACGGCGGTGTTCATGCTGTATCTCCTGCCAAGGACTGGCAGGCGGCCTCTGTTGCTGGGCTCGATATTTGTGGCCTCCGTGCTACTGGCAGCTCTCGCCGCCGCTATGAAGTTTATTGTGAGTTATATGAAGTTTATTGCGAATTGTATGAGGATTTGCAAGTTATGATAAGTTTAATAAACGTTGCACGTTTTTTTGCTTATTCCGATACAAGTTAGCCCTTGACTGCGATCTTATGCGGATATAAGTGAAGTGAGTGACGGTATTCGTATTATACCTTATCATAACCAGGTGCTCGCGCCTTCGTCCGCTTAGATTTAAGGTTTTTAAAAATCTGGGTTCCCGGTTAAAAATTCAAAGATATCCTATGTTCGCCAGAATACAAGCTATTTTGTACCCGTCAATTAGATAGGTTCAGCGGTTGAACTTATAGCAAATTGACAGACAGAGAAACACATTTATAATTTATATTTGTTTTCCAGAACGCTGCGTCGTGGATGCCGTATCTATGCATGATGGCAGTGTTGGCTTACGTTCTAGTCTACGGGTTCGGACTTGGCCCGATTCCGTACTTCATTGCTTCAGGTAAGTTACGCAAAGTTGTAGGTAGTAAAAAGATCTACAACTTTTGTACTAACAATTTTTTCACATAACCTCGAAATTTAGGTGAAAAATTCAAATAACTAAGTTTTTAAATAAATAAATAAAGGTTTATTTAGCTCATATACAGAATTTTTGGTTTTTTATTTTTATCTCTTTCAAAAAAAATTTTTTTCTACGTGGTGAAAACTTACCTTATTATGTCCCGAATACACTGTAATTTATTTGATTTAAAATATTTATTTTTTCGCCTTATTTTAACTTAATATCAAAAAAGCACCCTAATTTTCTCGTGAAATTAAACAATGGCTAATAAATATATATATCTAATGGCTAATAATAATATATAATCTTCCACAAGTCATAGTACTCAATACTCATAGTACTTATAATGTACTTTGTGATGTTCGAGGTGGCCCCCCGGCCCGCGGGCATGGCGTGGGGTTCTCTAGCTAACTGGGGAGGAAACTTCCTAGTGGGGATGTATTTTCCCACCATGCGTGACGTCATCGGAGCCTACTTGTAACCCCTGCTTGTCCAACAGAAATGTTCGAGGTGGCCCCCCGGCCCGCGGGCATGGCGTGGGGTTCTCTAGCTAACTGGGGGGGAAACTTCCTAGTGGGGATGTGTTTCCCCACCATGCGTGACGTCATCGGACCGTACTCCTTCCTGGTGTTCGCGACCGTTACCATGGGACTCTTTGTATTCCAGAAGTGAGTATATCGGCATGTTTACACGTTGTGTCGTACATCATCACGATCAACCCATCATCGGCTCACTACTGAGCAAAGGTCTCCTGTCAAAAAGGGTTTGCCCATACTCAACCACGCTGGCCAAGTGAGGATTGGTAATCTTCACACACCTAGGAAAACATTATGGAGAACTCTAAAACATGCAGGTTACCTCCCGATGGTTTTTGATTTTTAAACAATTAATGTTTTAAGGTTTTGTACCTTAAAAGAAAACCCCTTATAGGGTCACTTCGTTGTTTATCTGTTTGTCTGTCGTGTTATGGGAATCAGAACTTATCTACCTAACCTACTTCGCGTTGACCTAGAGTCAGAGAGGTAGCAATGTCACATAGCATAAGTACAGAAAAAAAGTTCTGTTAATTGTGAATTTGTGGTTACATCACAAAAAAATAAAGTGTTACCTCTGGTACGATGATACCGAACCCTTCGTGTGCGTGTCCGACTAGCACTTGACCGGTTTTTTAGGGTTCCATACCTCAAAAGGAAAAACGGAACCCTTATAGGATCACTTTGCTGTCTGTCTTTCTGTCTGTCAAGAAACCTGTAGGGTACTTCCCGTTGACCTAGAATTATGAAATTTGGCAGGTAGGTAGGCCTTATAGCACAAGTAAAGGAATAAATCTGAAAACCGCGAATTTGTGGTTACATCATTTAAAAAAAAATTAAAATGTGTTTCAATTTTCAAAATAAGATAACTATACCAAGTGGGGTATCATATGAAAGGGTTTTACCTGTACATCCTAAAACAGATTTTTCTTTATTTTTATGTATAATAGTTTTTGATTTATCGTGCAAAATGTTGGAAAAAATACCCGAGTACGGAACCCTCAGTGCGCGGGTCTGACTCGCACTTGGCCGGTTTCAGAATAAGAATAACATTACAGGTTCTATTTCCCGGAGACGCGCGGCAAGACACCGGCGCAGGTCACCCAGCTGTGCAGCCGCGGGCTCAAGTCCCGTCCGCTGCGGAGCCTCGCGCTCGACCACTAACACTGTCAAACGGGCCTGTTGATATACCGCGAATAACAATATCCAAAGAAATGAGTTACGTATTGCGGCAGCGTCCAGGGTGGACTGAAGGAAATGGAGGCTTTTTACTAATTAACTTTATTCTTAAAACTATGTTATCTAAGTGACAATGCTGTTCACTATACTAAATCTACCGATCGACGATATAAAGCGGCTGGCGGGCAGTGGCTGGATGAGGAAGGCTGAGGACCGGGTGTGGTGGCGCTCTATAGGGAAGGCCTATGTCCAGCAGTGGACGTCCACAGGCTGATGATGATGATGATGATACTAAATCTTTATGTTTTATATCCGTGTCCCCTCTTCCATTCTTCAGTCGTTGGCAAGGTCGTTGGTTACAGAGATCACGTACAGTTGCGAGCGGAATTGGCGGTGTACTGCGTCGGCGAATTTCCACACGTAGTGCGTAGACATACTAACTCCTCTGACAATGCCTGGGTTCCTATAAGGGTATCGGTGGAATACGTCGTAACTAATGTAACACAATCCATTGTATTAAATCCATGTCTTTCTCTCGTGAGAGTGATCTATAGTACGCGTCAGGTCGAGATGGCAATCGGGCTACGAGGCGGGCTACGCCCCGCACACCCGCACGTCACCCGCGTCGGGTTAGTGCGGGGGCTGTGCGAGGCCATGATTGCCATAACGACCTGTCGCGTACTATACATATTAGCAGTGGATTAGTTTATTGGACTCGAATAATATTGAAATAATATACCCGCTGTAAGTACAAATTATAAAAATGATTATTTTAAGTATTACTGCAGTAATCCATACTAATATTTATAAATGCGAAAGTGTGTCTGTCTGTCTGCCTGCTGCTACCTTTTCACGGTTCAACAGTTTAAGCGATTTTGGTGAAATTTGGTACAGAGGCATTCCGGAAATTGACATTAGCATATTTTTATCCTGGAAAATCAAAGAGTTCCCACAGGATTCAAATAAAAAACTAAATCCGCGCAGACGAAGTTGCGGGCATCATCTTGTTTTGTATAATGTGTAAAAATGTCTTCTCACGCGCCATTTTAACCTTATGTGTAACCTAAATATCATGTCAAAAGTACGATTTTAGTCCTTATTTAAAGGTGAACCGTATTTTTGACATTACAGTTGACCCATAGAGTTACAAGTGTAAATTAAAAATTTATAACACCCCCGACAAGTGAAGGTTAACAGTAAGAACTAGAAAAGAGCTGATAACTTTCAAACGGCTGAACCGATTTTCTTGGATTATAGCTAAGAACACTCTCGATCAAGCCACCTTTCAAACAAAAAAAAACTAAATTAAAATCGGTTCATTAGTTTAGGAGCTACGATGCCACAGACAGATACACAGATACACACGTCAAACTTATAACACCCCTCTTTTTGGGTCGGGGGTTAAAAATGGCGCGTGAGAAGTAATTTTGTAAGGACTATACAGTTCGCTTGGTTAAGAAGTCGCTGGTAATACATGATATGTGTATGCGCATAGGTATATGGTCGTACAGCTCTTACCTACAACTCGCAAAAAAAAAAGATTCCGACGAATTGAGAACCTCGTCCTTTTTCGAAGTCGGTTAAAAAGGTTGATTGAATGAACCAATGCGCGGGCGAAGAGATGCTATCGCTGTCGCCTTTTGCATCATACTGTCAAATAGATGGATAATTCGCTTACTACTCAATCAGGTTAGTGGTTAGTTAAAAAGATTAAAAGAAAAGTTCTGTGTATCTCGTATTTTGTAACAATAGTAATTTATTTAAAATATTTTATTTTTAATTAATTGATAACTTTTAGATTAATTATAACAGTATAGGTAATGTCATTGTTGTAATTATCTGCAGCTTGGTCTTATGAAGTGTTTAAGTAAATAATAATAATTATTAGTTATTATAATACGACGCAAATATATTTTTGTATAATTGGCTACTTTTTGTTTTAATTATGTACCTACCTACAGTACCAAAGCGTCATGAAAGCTAAAACTGCATATGGCGAGAACACAATGTGGCTAATTATTTTGTATTTGATAACTAAACAAAATGAAAGATCTAAATGTACTGCTATCCCTTTCACAATACTCTGTGCAGAAAAGAATGTAGGTATTAGATGGGTCAATTAAGTGACAAGATAAAGTTAAAAACTAAAACCCGACTGCGATCGTCTTAATAAACGCTGAAAATATTCATCATCATCATCATCATCGGAGACTCACTTTTTAGATGTAGCATCCGTTAGGTAAATTTTTTTCATATAAAATGTAGCCTATGTCATTCTTGACACCTCATTCATCAAAATTGGCCCAGTAGTTTAGGCGCTACGGTGGAAAACAGAATCTGGATACAAACAAACATACATAGATTGCTTAAATCATTTAACCCTTCCTTTTGGCTTTGCCGCAGTCGGGTAAAAAAAAGTCTTCTATAAAGGACAAATTCCTATAATAGGTCTGTGAAGAATTTTTGGTAGTACTAAGTTCAACAGCTTAGCACTATCTCACTAACCTAGTATAAATGCGAACGTGCGTCTGTGGTTTGTCATTCCATAATTTTACATAGATTTTTTGCATAGGCATAGTTTCTAGAGAGTGGCATAGGCTACTTTTTACTAAAGAGTTCCCACGTAATTTTTAAAGACCTAAGATCACGCGGATCTGTCTTTATGTCAAATCGTATATTGACCCGTTTAATATCACTAGATTTAGATCTGTTATTAAAGATCTCTGGGTTCGTCAGCTTCTTAAATATTCTTCCAGTATCTTGAGTTGGTCCCAGCAGACCAGCAACAGGACGGTATGCGGTCCCAACCTCAGATAATTTGCGGTGACTCCCTTGTAGAACGCGCTTGCGCCTTCAGTACGCAGCATCTTGAGGAAACAGTCTGGCATTCCGCGGTACAGTTTGCCTCTGTTGTTGCTGTCGACCGCTGGAAGAAAGTAAATAAAAATTTGAAAATCTCCGACGGAAAACCTCTAAAAAGTTAAAAAAACCGGCCAAGTGCGAGTCGGTCTCGCGCACTGAGGGTTCCGTACTCGGGTATTTTTCGACATTTTGCACGATAAATCAAAAACTATTATGCATAAAAATAAATAAAAATCTGTTTTAGAATGTACAGGCAAAGCCCTTTCATATGATACCCTATTTGGCATAGTTACCTTATCTTACTTTGAAAATTTAAACACATTCTAATTTTTTTTTGATAATCTAACCACAAATTCACGGTTTTCAGATTTGTTCCTTTACTTGTGCTACGTGCCAAATTTCATTCTAGGTCAACGAGAAATACCCTATAGGTTTCTTGACAGACACGACGGACGGACGGACAGACAGACAGACAACAAAGTGATCCTATAAGGGTTCCGTTTTTCCTTTTGAGGTACAGAACCCTAAAAATAAAAATAAGTGTATGGGGGATTTTTTTAAATTTTTAATTTCATTTTTATTTCACGCTTTTTAAACTTATCTTGAAATGATTTTTTTTGTATTTTATACAACTTCCTTTTTGCTGAAGGTAGAGATTTTGAAGTTTTGTAGAGATAATAATGCCACCAGATTCTTAGGCATAGATTATTTTTTATGAATTCGGTAGGATTTGTAAAAAGTCAAATTTTAACTAATTTGATGAGATTTGTAGAGTCGAAAATAACTAGAGTCCAGTAAACAAAGAGTTGAAATCGACAATTTAAGATTTCACATGATTATCAGATGTTAGTGATAATAATTGAGACCTCCGAGGCTAGGGAGGATGCTCCCTTGTCTCGGATTTCACCTTTCCGATGGGAAAGGTGAAATTTGGACTTCCAAAGTTGATTACCCATCCATTCATCGACTCGGACCAACTTTGCTTGTGCTCTGTGCACTATATGTTCTGGGATACTTGGAGGTTGCTGCTTACTTACGTTGGTTGGACAGGCGAGTGGCGATGACGTCGAAGGGGTTCAAGCAAAGCGTCATGACGACGCCTCCCAGGTTAGCACCTAGGAAGGACAGGAGTAAGGGCGCCTGTACACCGCGGTCTCGGAGCCACTCCTTGGCGAAGGCAAAGCTGACCATCTGGGAACTGCTGCCAACCGCACCCCGAGGAATTTGAGGGCCTACGCCTCTGAATAAACCTGTTCAAACAATGTTGATTATCAGCTTGTGCAGAGCAGTATTAATGACAATGGCGATATTAGTGAAACTAATTTTGATACTAGATGTTAAAGATACTCGTAGTCTGGTACCTTATTGCTATTTTTAAATGAACAAACAAAAATCAGTGATGTTAAATGTTAATGTGGTTTCGGTTTAATCCATCTTTGTCGCAAAGTTAGGTATGCAGCTCAGGCTTCCCTCTTCATGCATCATATTTGAACTGTGTGTCCCGAATATCAGGTAATGCTATACCTAAACATGCACACGTATAAAAATACCGTTGCTTCCTATCTACCTCCTCACTCCTCGCGTTTCACCTACTCGTGCCTTTACTGCGACATATTGCAGCGAGACCACGCTGTGTTTATACTGGTAACCCACTGCGATGGCTGAAGTTGCCTGCGCTTGCTTGCTTGCTTCACTAGGAGGAAAGGCATCCCGGCGTCAGCGCCTCGAGTTACCTTTGATTCCTTCACTGCGGAATATCGCAGTGAGCGCGCTCATAGTCCCGCTATGTTTGTGCTGGTGGCCCACGGCGATCGCTGCAGTGGCCTGCGCTTGTAGTCTGGTCTTCACTAGGAAGAAGGGAGTTCCAGCGATGGAACCCAACGCCCCGCCCACTCCAGCCGCTAGAGCACCGCGTGTTACTGAGGTACGACCGTCGACGGTAATCAGACCACGGCGTTCCGATATACGGTACACACCTAACCTACAACATAGAAATACTTATTATAGGTAGGTAAATGTTTTAACGAATTTGATCTTGGACGAATTGGTGAGATTTATGAAATGGCAAGTTTTAACGAATTCGATGGGACTTGTAGGTGACTTGTAGTTAGTCAAGATACATAGATGAGACAAGTTTACGACTTGGAAGGAATTTGTAGGTATAGTGTCGACTTTTAACGACTTTGATGGAATTTGTAAAGAGGCAAGTTTTTTTATAAAGATGGGATATTTGTAAAGAACATGCTTTATAAACTTTGATGAGATTTGTACTTATGATGAGATTTATAAAAAGCTGAGTTTTAATGACTTCCTCGTCAAAAGATTTACCTACTTAAAAGAACTGAAACCCCATAAGAACGTCCCATGGGGGAGCTACCTCGACTTGAACTTGCAGGTTTATCAACTTTGATGGAATTTGTTAAGTTTCAACGAATTACAATTTTTATTAGAGTTGAGTTTTAACTTTGATGGGTAGTGGTTAAAGGCTTACCTAAAAGTATTGAGAAAGAACTGAAACCCCAGCATAGCAGGTAGTCCATTCTGTAGAGCAACGATTCCCTCTGTTCTGGCTATCACGTACAAGCCATGGGGGACGTTCTTGTAAAACACCGCGTGCTTGCCCCTTGCAGCCAGCTCGCCTTGCAGTTGCAGTCGAGTTTTAACGACTTCGATGGGATTGGTGAAGATCGTCGCAAACATGGCCGACGTGCCGCCCATCGCCATGTCTGTGACGTCACGAGTGACGCCATCTTTGGTTATTGAAGCTTTCGCCATGTCTGTCTGGTTCTGTGAATAGAGGATTTGTATCATGTTCGTATCCTAAAGGACACGGATAAAAATCGAGGGGTCCTTTTCCACTGTCAATAAATATATCTACCTAACTAAAAATAATGGCGTCGATTCTGATGTCCAGAATATATAATGTAGGTAATCTGTGCTGATGTCTTTTTCTAAACTAAATTTAGAGTATCTGCATCTTTTTTATTTTAATATCGGTAAAAAAGGACGAAAACTGAATTTTAAATTAAAGACTATTGCAATCAGAATCATTGTATGTGACCACCAAAATTTTTAGCAACTAGCGTGACTACGGAGCTCTGCCTAGAGCCTTATGCATGTTCTGATATACACTTGACCATATATTTAAAGAATTGGCTAATTTATTTAAATATACTTATCCGGTTATTGTATGCATAATAAATAAAACTCTATAAGTAAAATACAACATTTATTTCAAAAATCAATTATTTACCTTAACAAATTTACTGCATTTCAATAATAAACTAATAACACTGGCATAAAATACTGTAACGAATTCGACATAGATATTTTTATATACATTTAAAAAATCCTTAATAACTATTACAACGTAAACAAATAAAAAAATGAAATAAAAAAAATCTTAAAAAGATTTTGCAAATTGCAAAGCTTACGAAGTACTTAATTTTCAATGACAAAAAAAAGTTTTTCAAATAGCACCTAACATTTTTTATACCTAATTTTGTTAATACACACGTCAAAAATAATTGAATCTATATTTGAGGTAGGTAGATACTGGCTACGTTTACACTTATTTGAAGTTGCAGTTTCCGGTCAAATAAAATTTAGTAAATACTTACTAGACTAGTAGTAGTAGGTAGGTACCTACCAATAAAGAACTTACAACTAAATAAAAACTGAGTTTTTCTACGCAATCACATAACTACAACAGAAATATAAAACTAGAAACGTAACAACGTACTTCAATTTCATTCGTCTGTTTAGAATGTCACACATTTCTCGTAAACTAATTGATTATAAACTATGTATGTTTAAACTATTAACTACACTAACAATGCAATTAGCTATCTCTTTAGAGACACATTAAGGCCATAAATGACTATTCAACTTGAGAATAACGATTTAATTTCAACAGAAATGAAAATACATGTTTCAATGTATACCTAATACTAATATGCGAGTTTATAGTGCCTGCCTTATAATATACGATTTCTATACAAGCATAGAAAAATTAAAAATTATAATAAAACGTTCTTAATATTATAATTGTTGCAGTTCCAGAATATGTCATAATAATACAAGATTGAAATATTGTGGTAACTTGCCAAATTAATTTTAATAATTTGATTTAATTTCTACTCCACTGGAATGGTATACAGTGGACCCGCGGTAATCCGACAAACGTTTTGCAGGACATTGTCGAACTATCGAATTTGTCGGATTATAGAGTACTGCCTGAACCCCTATAGTCCAGAATTTTTTACAAAAGAGTACCTAGTAATCCGACAAATTACAGATGCAATGATAAGATTCTATATGTTATACATACTCTGAAGTACAAATCATACTTTACTATGTATGTCTTTAATAAATTCAGTAATAATAGATATGTCGGATTACAGGGGGTGCCGGATTAGACAGAGGCCGGATTACCGGGGGTCCACTGTACTAAGGTTTCAATTCTTTCTTAATACTTTTAGGCATGCCTTAACTATTTGAATAGGAAGTCATAAAAAATTGTTTTTTTTTTTTTGCATCAAAACTACAAAATCTATCAAATTACAAGCCTATTTTTTAATAATCTTATGGATAATAGTACAATTCAATCCACTTCTGCGATGTACCTAATTCGAGTGTTGTACGTTAGGTATATTATGATGCGATCACATCAGAATGAAGGCTCTATTTATTTGAATGAAAATAACGAAATAATTGATTTTTGTACACTACACTTTCATATTATCTATCAGGGTATTATAATTCAACGTGGTAATTAAAAATTTATCAAGTTCTATAAAGGATTGTTTTATTGGTCGATACCAGTAAAATTCACTAGTTGGTATCATTAATGTTTAAGAAATTGAATACTTTAACAGTAAACGTCTAAAATAAGCCTTATTAAATAGTAACACTACACATATGGTTATGAGGTATTTGTATAACTAACAATAATTACTTGTTATGATCTAAGATTTCGCATTACACCGACCTTTACCCATTTGCTCAGCAAATGAAAAGTATGGTTTTTTTTTGTAAATTTTGGATAGGGTGTAACGTGTACCTTAGCGGTCCCGTTACATCCTTTATTTAGATCGCATATTTTTATTAACATAACCTGAAATCTGTTTGTAGACCTTTTTATATGTCATATGTCAGTGTCCCAAACTTCACCATGACGTTTCTAAGGCGTGACGTTTGGGAATGTAATTCAACGATCTGTCAAACCTTCTTTCATATTGGAAAAAAAACTAGTAACATTTTTGACAGCTCGTTTACCGAATGAAGTTGGCATCTTTCGGTGGCCATTTTGAAGCTTCACTTTTCTTCCTACATAGACACGCAAACATTTGCTCGTCAATTATTAATTTTTAAAAATGTGAAAGTTAAACTAAATAAGTATAATACATATTTATGGGCCAGAGGGCTATAGAGTAGCAGGACACGGCGCTTTTAGCGGTGAGTGTTCATTTTTTTACCCAATCTCGCCATTAGAACATTGCATTTTCCAACAAGAAAATGGATGAAAATTTTAACCTAACATTTCCTTGTTACAGCCGTTGATCCTAGATCGTTGATCCTAGATCTCCGTTGATCCTAGATCGTTGATCCTAGATCGTTGATCCTAGATCTCCGTTGATCCTAGATTGTTATCATTTAACGCCTCATTTGATCATTTATCATGGGAATTTTCCCGTAAATTTCATTTTGGATCGTACATGTTACGTGTTATATCGGATTCCATCCCGGAATTGGTGTGATGGAATACAGTTTTCGGCCTGTGGAATTAGTTAGATATTCGACATGTGCCTAGCTTATTCTCTATTTTAACGAATTTTGTGATAATTTGGACTTTATTTTTTTTTATAACCTAGTGTGTGGCCATGTGGCCCAGGCTACTATAAGTTTGTTTATTTTTGATAATTGTATAAGACATATAAAATTAAGACAAGAACAAAGGGGCGATACCTATTATAAATTGTCATATTTTTTTTTCCTCTTTAATAAATAAAATTTGTATAAAACTTTAGAAATTTAATAAATTAATTTTTAATAATAAAAATTTTCTTTGTTACAATTGGCAGCCCCGAACAGGGACTGATTTTTATTTGGGAACCTAGTTGTGTTGATTCTCATAGTATTGGTGAATAAATATTTTAATTGTTCTAGTTCTTGTCTTAATTTGTATTTTTTGTAATATTTTAAGGTGTATTGTATTCTTGTAACTTATTTTTTTTTTGAATATTGTATGCCTAGATACTAAGATGTTTGTTTTAGCATAGCTAATTTAAGTGTGCTCGCATAGTTAATAAGCGTAGTTTATTTTGAGGTTTTTTATACTACTATTATTTATGTGTTACTAGTGAAAATGCTACTTACCTAAAAAGGCCATTTCTTTGTAAGAAACGGAGCCAAAAAACTTGATAGGTGTCGCTGTGACCAGTTTTCTCTTGAAAATGATAGGTGCACGACGATTGAAAATCTATTTTATTTAATTTTATCTATTTTTTTTTTGACTTTTTCCAAATTTTGTTAGAAGAATCTTCTAGAGAATAGACAGCGTTTGTAGTCCCAGGTCGTGGTCTATTTGTATTCGTTAGGATGTTATTTGGTATGACAAATGCACCGTCGAATTACACAGACTTTCTGATCGTTTGTTTGGACCAGATTTTGATAACGAAGTCCTGTTACCTAGATGATATTATTATTTTACTTTCAAAAGATTTTAAATTCATTCAGCATTTTGGATAAATAAATATCAAAGATTAAAAGATTCTAGACTTGCAAATAACTTAAATAAATTTGAATTTTGCTAAAGAATATAATATTCCAAAAATATTTCATAACATACTCCTCAGAATAACCCAGTTGAACGTTTTAATAAGACTATTGAGACTTGTCTAGCATGCTATGTTGAGAACGATCATAGAAGTGGTATAGGTATTTACCCCATGTTCAGGCAGCTATTAATGGCACTATTAATTTAGTTACAGGATACACACCTAATTTTCTTATGTTTGGTAGGGAAGTTTTCCTTGATGGATCCTTACATAAATTTTATTCTATCTCTGACCCTTCAGAGTTAACTATTGGTAGTCGTTCAGATTATTCGGACGCACTTCTTACTTTGAGTAATATTTTTGATAAAACTGTTAGTAATCTGGCCAAGTCATATAGACGAAATGCCAAATACTACAATGAAGGAAGAAAAAGCATTTCTTATTGTGTTGGAGACACAGTTTGGAGGCGCAACTTTGTGCAATCCAATGCTGCTTCTTTCTTTTCCGCAAAATTAGCCCCTAAATTTGTTAAATGTAAAATAATAAAGAAAATTTCAGATAATGTATATTTATTAAAAGATTTGGAAAAAAATAGTACAGGTAGATACCATATAAAAGATATTCTTAAAATTTGACAAAATTAAAACTTAAAATTAATTTTAACAGGAAAAGAATCTAGCAGAAGCTAACACAATAAGGACTCATTATTATTTTGTGTAGGATTTTTTTTGGCTCCTTTGTCAGTCCTACCGATTTGTAGGTTGCGGCTATGCAGTTGCTCCGCATTACCTCTCCTTTTTGTATATATTGTATATTTTTGATTTTATAGTTCTGTTTATAAGAGATCTTTTGGTAGCGGTTATGCAGTTGCTTCGTTTTACCAGGCTCTTGAAGAACTCATTTTTGGTTGCGGTTTTGCCTTTGTTTGCACCGTATTACCTAATTTTGTTGTAAATATGTATAGTTTTCTTTTAAGGGATTACGGTTTAGCACATGCCCCGTATTATCCTCCTGCTTGTTCTGCTATAGTCAGTCAGGTAGTTTTGTAAATATGTACAGATCTTTTGTGGGATCATGGTTGGCACATGCTCCATGTTATCCTCCTGCTTGTGTCTGTTTTATCGGCAAGTAGATGTATATATTTTTTTCTATGTGGGTCTTTAGTACTCATCCTTGGCCTTGTCTCACACATGTGGACATGTTCGCTAGGTCCTTGCTTTAGGCAGGACGATGTTTTAGGTGTTGCTCTTTTGTAGCGCATCTTTATTTTGGATGGTTCGACAATGCGCGGCGAGGGTGCCTGAGTGCTTTGTTCGGTTGCACACCATTCCGAAAACCCCTTAGCTAGGTTAGTTCGTCAATACGCGGCGAGGGTGCCTCAGTGGATTGATCAGTTGCATACTAACTCTAGACTCTTTTTATTTTGGCTTATGTTGTGTTAGGTTGGTTTGCCATTTCACGGCGTTGATGCTTAGTGTCTTGGTCAGTAGTATACCAATCCTAATCACACACTCTTTAGAAAGTTTTCTTCCCTTCTTAGCTAGTTTGGTTTGCCATTTCACAGCGTTGATGCTAGTGTCTTGGACAGTAGTATACCAATACTATGCAATTCTAGTTTAGGAATTTTGTTTTAATGGATTGCTTCTCAATCTGTATTTATTAATGATTATTTGGTTGTTTTGGCTTACATAAATTTAGATATTTAACTTTCCTTTTGTTTGGTAGTTCCCTTTGTTTTGTCTTATAGAATTGTTTAGGGTAAAGAAAAAAAAAAGGTTTTTTTTTCTTTTCTCTAGAAAGGGGAAATTGTAACGTGTACCTTAGCGGTCCCGTTACATCCTTTATTTAGATCGCATATTTTTATTAACATAACCTGAAATCTGTTTGTAGACCTTTTTATATGTCATATGTCAGTGTCCCAAACTTCACCATGACGTTTCTAAGGCGTGACGTTTGGGAATGTAATTCAACGATCTGTCAAACCTTCTTTCATATTGGAAAAAAAACTAGTAACATTTTTGACAGCTCGTTTACCGAATGAAGTTGGCATCTTTCGGTGGCCATTTTGAAGCTTCACTTTTCTTCCTACATAGACACGCAAACATTTGCTCGTCAATTATTAATTTTTAAAAATGTGAAAGTTAAACTAAATAAGTATAATACATATTTATGGGCCAGAGGGCTATAGAGTAGCAGGACACGGCGCTTTTAGCGGTGAGTGTTCATTTTTTTACCCAATCTCGCCATTAGAACATTGCATTTTCCAACAAGAAAATGGATGAAAATTTTAACCTAACATTTCCTTGTTACAGCCGTTGATCCTAGATCGTTGATCCTAGATCTCCGTTGATCCTAGATCGTTGATCCTAGATCGTTGATCCTAGATCTCCGTTGATCCTAGATTGTTATCATTTAACGCCTCATTTGATCATTTATCATGGGAATTTTCCCGTAAATTTCATTTTGGATCGTACATGTTACGTGTTATATCGGATTCCATCCCGGAATTGGTGTGATGGAATACAGTTTTCGGCCTGTGGAATTAGTTAGATATTCGACATGTGCCTAGCTTATTCTCTATTTTAACGAATTTTGTGATAATTTGGACTTTATTTTTTTTTATAACCTAGTGTGTGGCCATGTGGCCCAGGCTACTATAAGTTTGTTTATTTTTGATAATTGTATAAGACATATAAAATTAAGACAAGAACAAAGGGGCGATACCTATTATAAATTGTCATATTTTTTTTTCCTCTTTAATAAATAAAATTTGTATAAAACTTTAGAAATTTAATAAATTAATTTTTAATAATAAATTTTAAATTCTTTGATTTTTATTCACCAATATTTATTTCTTGTGGATATTTGGCGTCCCGGAATAGAGAGCACGGCTAGGTGGACCGAATCTCTGACTTGCGATTAAAAGTCCAGGCCTCGGCAAGTCTATCTGTGGAGATTTCTATCCAGCTGGCTGGCGCCCGAAGGTTTTCCCTATATCCATTTTTATATATATATATTTTGTCAGCTGGAAGTAAAAGTAAGGAATTAATTCTATTGTTTTGTTTTTTTTAAAATAAATTTTATTTTAAATTTTTCACCTATTGGGTGGTGAAAAATTTTCTTTGTTACAAGGGTCAGTTTTGTTTTCAACGTGCGACCCTGTGCCTTTTCAAGCTAAATTGGTAACGCTATTAAGTTTCAAATATCACAAGTCTATACTTTTCTGCAAGTCTTTGAGCATGTCCCAGAACACTAGCAACAGCACCGTGTGCGGGGCCTGCCGCAAGAAGCAAGGTCCGATCCCCTTGTAGAAAGCCAATAGTCCCTCAGTTCCGATGATCTTGCGCGCACAGTCCGCGATCCCGCTGTACAGCAGACCTCGACCGTGAGCGTCGACCGCTGGAAAGATATTTTTTTTTAATTAATCATACATGACATAACATTCATTAGTTTTGACGTGAGAGTCCACAGTAAAATGGGTACAATTCAACATATATCGTAAAAAATAAAATAAAAAATTTAAAAACCTCTAACACAAAAACCTCTAAAAAGAAAATGAGCTAAGTATGTATTGGAGCCTTTAAGTTTAATATAAATAAGTTGTTATACAAGCGCTCGTCGCGTCAGGGGACCGCTAAAGGTAACAGAAACAGCTATGCAAGTCATCTGTTGTAGAAAGAATAGCTTCTGTTATCTATAGTGGTCCCTTAAGAGGATCATTGTCAACGATCCCCCGTCGATTTCCTACGTATGATATTATTGTTCTCATCTCTATCTGCCCTGGTTCGTGTATTCTCGGTTCCTAGATCGGTGCATTTGTGATAACCAATTCTAATTGCTGTGATTGGCTGAATTTACCATGTTCTTGCTGCGACAGTGAGTTTGAGCCACTAGCGGAACAATGTTAGCCGGTCAGAAATGATTGCAATTAGTCAACCTGTATGACGTCCGTGTTCTGTTTTTGATTACAAAAAAGAAAAAATTGTTGTTGCAATCATCAATTTTAGCAAATAGTGAAAGAGAGTCGACCAATCAGAGGTCACAACTACCGTCACACTTTCTGTGAAACTATGGCAGTAGGCTTACCGAGTAATGAAAACAATTTTTCATTCTGTAATGTCATGTGGCAAGTAGGGTTGCCACCTGCCTCTTTTTGATTTACAGGCTACCACCATCAAAAATACGGGGTTTAGATTTGAAGAAATTTAAAAATTTGAAGTATTTGAAGAAATAGGCGGTGGTTCTCTCTGAAATGCATGGAAAGCCTATTTAGATATTTCAGTTTATTTGTAAGTTTTGTATTTTTTCTCTGTATGTTGCCGTGTCTTGATTGGTGAACTGTGTTTGCAATGTGATTTTAAATAAAAGATTTATTTATTTAAATAGCTTTTAAAAACTCTAGTTTTGTAAAGCAAAATGTTATACATTTCATGCATACAATCTTTGCATTTTAACTTAAATTTACATTTAACTTGTAATTCCACCTTCACAGTATCAATACTATGGCCGTAGCCAGGAATCGATTTCGGGAGAGGTTTTATCAGGGCCGGAACTGAATCCTGTCATGAGGAAAAAAACATTCGCTCAACTTTATGGGCTAATTACCTGGTTAGTGGAATTTCGCCTTTCAATTTGACAGTGAGATAAAATACAACAATAAAAAAGCGCGAGCGCAGTGAGCGTAAGTGTTTTTGGTTCAATTACAGAAAGAATTAAAGTGAAAGGGAAACGAGTTTAGCCATAGCAAGATTTTATTTTTAAAGCTCCCTATCCATACTAATATTACAAATACGACAGTATATCTATTTGCCTATCTATTTGTTACCCTTTCACGGCCCATCTTCTTTACCAAAATTTTGGTACTTACTATTCAGAGGTAACTTGCATCCCAGACATAAACTTTTTAGCCCGGAAAATCCCCCACGGAATTTTTAAAACTCTAAATTCATGCAAACGAAATTGCGGGGCTTATACCAAGTAATACAAATTCAAAGCGCGAGTGAAGTGAGCGCGAAATGTTTGATATATTTCCAAAAAAAAATTGGTAAGCAAATGCAAGAAATAGTGTAAGTATTATTTTAGGCTTAGGTTTTTGACGGCTTCCCAGGCGCAGTCGCCATTTCTAAATTTCTGGTCTGGTGGGAGGCTTCGGTCATGGCTAGTTATATGGTTAGTATGGCCCTAACGGCCAAGAAATTAGACTGCATCATCACTTACCACTAGAAAAGATTAAAGTCACGGGCTAACTTGTATAAAAAAAGGCTAACATCCTCAAACCAAGCCCCGCCGCCTTGGCTACGACCATGATCAATATCGAGTGGGTTTCGGCTACGCATTGCCGCAAAAGGAAAATATTCTTTCTACTGGACATAACGTCAGTGTTCGGTTTCGCCAGCCAAGTGCGAGTCAGACTCACGCACCGAGGGTTCCGATTCGGGTATTTTTTTCGACATTTTACACGAGAAATCAAAAACTGTTATGCATTAAAAAAAATATGCATAAAAATAAATAAAAATCTGTTTTAGAATGAACAGGTAAAGCCCTTTCATATGATAACCCACTTGATATATGTAGTTATCTTACTTTGAAAATTGAAAATACTAATATTTGTTCATGAACACATGACAGACGGATAGAAGGACAGATGGACAGACGGACAGACGGAAAGACAGACAGACTGATAGACAACGAAGTGATCCTATAAGAGTTTTTTTTGCTTTTGAGTTACGGAACCCTAAAAATATTTAGTTTTATTTGCCCCGTATTTTATTTTCATAATTACCGGTTTCTCTATCCTGACATACGGGGTAACCAGTAAAATACGGGGCCTCTGGCAACCCTATTCGGAAAACACTGTCACATTCAAGTTGATGTCAAATATTTTGTTTTCAATTACAGAAAGCTGCATCAATCATTATTACAATATTTTCTTTGTTGTGATTGGCTGAATTTTTGAGTTTCAGCCAATAAACAGACTGTTTGCCAATTAAACGTCATAACAATATAAATGCCAGAAAGTTTAACCAAATAAAACAAACTTAATGAGAACCTAGTGAGAATGCAAACGGCACACAATTTATAATACATATTATGTTAGTCGTATGTAATAGATATTATAGTAGTCGTTCACTTTGGTAATAGTCAGATTGTCATCAGTAAAATTGATATTGGTCGATGTATCGTAAATTATTGTTTCGGTGACAAATATTTTTATTATCTATTTATCTTTGAACAGAATGGAATAGAATGAAATGGAATGGAATACAATGATAAATTTTTATTCCTGTAAACTTTTAGGTAAACTTCAAAGTGTTTTTGGATGGTCAGAAAAATTTACCACTGGTTCGGAATGCCGTTCCTACGTTTTCTAGGGTTTCGTACCTCAAAATGAAAAACGGAACTCTTATAGGATCACTTTGTTGTCTATCTCTCTGTCTGTCGTGTGTGTCAAGAAAACCTCTAGGGTACTTCCCGTTGACTCAAAACCATGAAATTTGGCAGGTAACCTAACTGCGTAATTTTGGGTAGTTTTTTTGATCGATAAAGAAAGTTTGCGACATTGTTCAATAAAAAATTTGGATTCCAACTCCTCAACCCTGATGTTGCAGGGGACCTGACTACTAAAGCTAATGGGATTTAAAAAGTGTCGATTATTAATTGATATTGAAGGTATCTATACCAAGTAAACACTTTGTCGTTGACCTCAACCCTGATGCTGTAAGAAATTGCATTCCTAAATCCTGGTGATCCCTCGGGATTTGAAAAGGATAATCCGTTTAAATATTCTTACGTGATACAGAAACAAGTTGCATCCCGGGGACGGGCTATTACGGAGAGGCAACTTTTGTTCTGGGAAATGAAAGGATCGGGATTTTTAAAAACCTAAATCCACGCGAGCGAAGCTGCGGGCATTAGCTAGTTGTAAATATGTTTAGAAGCTACTATAAGATAATAGATAAGGTACTTATTTCCTTATATTTTTAATGTATGGCAGCGCGCGGTTTTAAATTATAAATTGCACGTCCTGTCCTTTTCTGTAATACATTTTTTTCTCAATATCTACCGCTTTATCTCATAGCAAGAGTCTGTAAGACATAATACAGTGAAAATAGTCAAAATATACAATTTTTGCAGTTTCCACGTCAGTACCTGTCGAATTTTTCTAACAGTGTAAGCAGCAGAGCTGAGTTTACCATCAAGTGTTGATATGTGGGTGTTCCATAGAAGCTTTGCATCTAACATTATACCGAGAAACACGGGGTTCTCCTTTATTTTCAACATATGATTATTTATCAATGAATTTATGTCATTTAAGGTCCTGGTATTGGGCAGTGTGAATTCAACACACTTAGATTTCTTTGCATTTGGAAGTAAATTGTTAGCAATAAATCAGAGAGTGACCTGTGATATGGCATTACATATAGTATACATTGTCAAAAATTATAATATTAAAGCTGTGCGTATTGCGTGAGGAATAGGTTGCAAGAGAGTTGCAACTTGCAGGGTTTGATGCATACGCTATTGCCAGCAAACATGAGACATATTTTTATCTACAGGCAACGTCTGAGTAGGTAACGCATACGTCTAACGCAAGTTGAAATGTATTTAGTTAGACCTATCGACAAGTTTGGAGTCGGGTGCAGTCTAAATGTGGCCCGTGTGTTTAGACTGTCCGTTTCTGTCAGTTTCACGTCTCGTCCCCCGCACTTCACCACCCCGCTTGCACAAATCGAGACAGCACGAAATTTTCAAGATTTCTGGGTGTAATTTCTGGTTTTCGTAGTTCCCACATAATTATAACAATATAAAATATATAACGATAATTTTTTTACTACATAATATTCATTAAATTTTCTAGGTCTGTGGTTTTTCCAAATTTCATTAAATTGCTTCGTTGTCTAGAAAAACGAGCACAAAGTTGGGCCTTTTTTTAAAGAAAAATACAAATCTTTGAGCCCCTGTAATTTTAAAACTTCATATTTTTAGAAAAATCTAAAACACCACAGACACAGATATTAGTTTCTAGACTATGTCTGCAAAATTTCATGGACTTTGGTTGCTTAATATTCAAATGAAATGGGAACTACGATTGTATGGAGTAAGTGACGGAGAGAGCTCTGTTAACACAACGACCGCTTGGATAAAAACTTTACTAATACATGTCTGATTATCCTTTTTTTAAAACTCACATTGATTATAAAGGCGCGTCATAATCACGTCCATGGGCGTAAGGGCGATGGTCTTTACGACGGCGCCGATGTTGCTGGCGACGAAAGCTGACAGGTACTTTGACTGCTGGAACAAGTTGTTGTTATCCATCCATTCCTTGCACCTGTAAATAATAAAAATACATATATCTATACAATAAATAACCTTTTACACGTTTATACAAACACTGACAAATATTTAAATGTTGATAAAGTCAAGGATTTTGCTACTGACTTCAATTTTTTATTTGGTGTAGTTCTTTTCAATGCTCAATTTTCTGTTATCTCTTATCACTAAATGCAAATTAACGCTAATTTTCTAAATAGGTACATCGTATATACCTACTTTATTAGTTATGTGTAAAAGATATTAACTTGTTTGTTTAACTTTATCACCTTGTATTGTTTTAAACTACTCACTTGGAACAATGATAATGTTCTTCAGTAAAAACCTATATCCGTCTTCAAAAATGCTTTTATCCAGTTCAAACTTTTAAAAAGGAATCCATATAGGATCACTTTGTTGTTTGTTTGTCGTGTTTGTCAAGAAAACCACTACTTTCAGTTGACTTAGAATCATGAAATATGGCGGTTAGGTAGGTCTTATAGCACAAGTGAAGGGAAAAATCCAAAAACCGTGAATTTGTGGTAACGTTACAAAATAATAAAACAGTGTCATTTTTTGTATGATGCAATGGCACAGTTCACGACAGTTAGGCCTCATTTACACGAGAGCTTTTTTAACGTCCGTTAAAAAAGCGTCTATGTGGACGCTTTTTACGTGTGAACAGATACTTAGGAATACATTTGTTTTATTTGAAGGCTTTTTTAACGGACTTTGAAAAGCTCTCGTGTAAATGAGGCCTGAGGTAACTTCTGACACTACGTCGAAGCTTGAACGTCACTGGCAGGCGTCAAATGTTCCTACATTTGACGCTCACTCACACACTTTTAGGGTCACTATACATATAAAAAATATCAGTGTGGATACTTACATAGCATATGCAGCAATTTGAGATGCTGACCCAATAGAATTCCGCATCATCATCCCATGAGCGCCTCTCCACAATCCAAAGAAACCACTCTCCTTATATAACATTTTAAAGGCATTTAAAGTGCCAGGGTGACCATGCTGAGTCCCAACAGCAATCTTCTTAGAAGAGTACGACATTAACTGGGTTTTAACTAGCTGGAAGGGACTGCCCACAGCACCCCCTGCCATTCCAGCGATAAATCCAAAGCATAAACTATTTACAAGCTTTGTATTGTGCTTTTCGTCTCGAAGAAGGCCATAATTGTCTGCTTGTTGATAAATTCCTAACCTAAAATGAACGGAAAAGTTATTAGCTGTTGACAAGATTTCATGTTTACTCAACAGCACGATAAAGGTTGCAATGACACTATGGTTTTTACCTTTGCCTTTTTTGGCATTTTGAATTTAAAAATAACAATTAGACCCATAGAAGCTGGCTCCTTCTTTTCTAACCCATTATCATGATAAAACTTGGATAAAATTAAGTTTTAATCTCGATAATAAGTAATGACACAGGAAAATTCATTTTTTAATTTGCTGTTTATTTTATGGGACTGTCCCGAACAACTAAACAAAGTTGGCTACAACAATACCAAAATTTTTGATTTGTTTCTATGTTTATATCTACATTTACTCTTTATCTGTCTTTTTCTTCTAAGTACTTTATTTATTTGAAATTAAAACTTAGGTAATTTAAAAATTATGATGTAAAGCAATAAGTTTCAAAGTTCATCCCAAAATTATAATATATATCAACCAAAATAGTTGACACATCATAGTATCAAAGTAAACAACTTACCGTACCCCGTTCACAAGCCACTGGAAGCACAGTGCAGGCACTAAGCCCTTCTGGAGTGCAGATAACCCATCATGCTTCACTATAGTGTACATAGCATGTGGTATGTTCTTATAGTGGACTGCATGTTGGCCCTTCGCCCGCAGCTCTCCTTGCAACTGCATGCGGGTCTTTACTACATCAAATGGGTTGCTAAAGAACCCAGCTCCGACGCCCGCTAGGCCTCCCACAACGAAATCCATGGTACTATGAAATATATTTTTTATTCTAACTTACACTTTGATGTTTTACCACATTATTGAAAAAATTGGTGCAGGTCAAACTCAGAACACATATTATGTGCGCTTCCATAGCTATGTTAGTTGCTAAAAACTTTGTCAGTCATTGTAACATGTTAAATGGTATGAGTAGTTTATGTCAATAACGGGTTCATTGCGAGTCGGACTCTCACACGAACCATACAAGATATACCAATGTAGAACACTGCAAGTTAATGACAGACTGCGCCATCTTGATATGATATATAAAAATGGTGTTACAATTAAGAAAATTTGTTTTTAATTTTTACTAAATGGAAAGGATTTTTTTTTCTAATTTTGATTGTTCTTTAAGTATAATGCTTTAGTTATAAGAGGTCTTTTTCTTTTTTCTGTTTTTATCATGCAATCAGTCAGCAAACTATAAACAAATGCAAGCATAAATTACCAGAGGATATTTTATAGGACTTAACTCCATAAAACATATTTTTTTAAAAATATGAGTCTACCATTTTGAAGCTAAAGACTTCATCCCACATTGGGTGAATTTGGATGTAAAAAGTTCAAGATTGCATCACCAATATGCTAATTTTATAAGCTTTTTTTTCATAATGCAGCCAATTCCATTAAAGATTGAACCTATTATGCTATCAATATTCATAGTACCTCCTAACAGTTCCTAATTTTTATGCCAAAGAAAAATTCACAACTTTCAAAAGTACCTTGCTTTACAAAAATCATTTTACCAACATGTTTTCAACACAAAAGTTGGCAATTTTCTTTAGGAGGAGATGTAGCTTAATAGTTTTAATTTTTGTACTTCTGACAGTTATTTAGTCCCCACTAATTTTATTTTTGTTACACTAACTTAATATGTTTGAGTTACTTAAGCAAATTACCTTTTATTTAAATTGTTTTTATTGAATGAATCACTGATGCACTTTATTGTACTAATAACAAGTTTGCTACAGTACACACTGTTAAAAACTTAACAAACACATAACTAATATCAAAGTTAAACATAAGCATGCAAGATCAAATTAAGTGAACTATATGTGTTAGAACAATGTTTTAAATCAAAATTAAAAACAAAATTATTTACAATAATTTGCAAATGCAGTCATGATTGCGAACAAAGCTAATTTTAACATAAAAGAACCGCACTTTATTCAAAAGTAAGTATTATAGATATATCATTGACCCCATGACTAAGATAATAATTTACTATTAATATAGTGAATTATTGTCGTAAGCACTGTTTACTACTCAAGTGTAATGTGACGCAAAGATAAAATATAATTCGCAAGTATGTTCGATAAGATCGTTTCGAGAATAAATTAAGGATGAAAAGTTAAGTCATTCTTACCAGAAGAAATGATCACCTCCCTATTTTAAAAACTAATAGCACAGCCTGCATCGTGTCTTGATTTCTACTGGAGAGTAATTAAATTATTAATACTGATAATCGGTAATATAAAGAACCTGTGTTTCGTAATAAAATGTTTTACTTTTTTCGTAAAATTTCCATTTGGGAAATACCACCAAGACCATGTGACAATGACATTTGACGGCATGTCAGTTGATGTCACAAACAGCTGATGACAAGCTGATGACGTTCAGAAACTTGGCTTGAATGTTACTGGTTAGATGAAAAAAAATATATGACTGCGTCGAAAACATTTTCATTGAGTTTTGTTATTTAGATCAAAGGTGCTTTTAAATTTTTAGTAAATCCATGATTTAAAATAATATTTATCGAAATTTTCCACTAGCGTTTGTTAAAAAATGTAAAGTACCCTCTACAGCTACCGAGTACGTTCCGGTATCTAAATGAAAAGTTCAAAAAAAGCAGAATAATGGCTGTATCAAACGCTATGTTCCTTTTTGAGGTAGTTGTGGGAAACGTTAAGAGTATGGTAGAGAGTCGTCATTTAATCATAAGAAGTGATTTTGCTGATATATTCTCTTTAGAACTTAAAGATCCTAAAACTATGCAAATTGTTATACCAGAGCCCCCACCTCTGCCTCCAGAACCACCAGGCAAAAAAGGTAAAAAGAAACCGCCGAAGCCTAAAAAAGGCAAAAAGAGTAAAACAGGTGCTTTAGTAGAGCCACCTCCTGAACCTGTAATTCAATCGGGTCAGTCTGTATTATTTTCAAGCAATGCAGAATTCATAATTCAAACCATGAAAAAATTCCCTTTAGAATTGTCCTTATGGAGTAAAGAAGATAATTTGACTTATATCGGAGGTACATTCATTCCATGGGATCCCGCTTTTTATACATATTTGGAAAAGATATGTAATTGGGAAGAACCTCCACCTATTACTATTTGCGATGACTACAACATCTTTGAAGAGGGTAAAGCAAAACTAATGGCAAAGATCGGCCTTCAGATAAAACTAACTTATTTGACCGATAAAGTGACAACGGCCTTTCGGACACTTTCCGAAGATCCTACAGTTAAAAAGGTTTTATATACAGGCATCAATTCAAAAACCACTTCGTACATGTGTACATTAAAAACTACAGACGAGGAATTCGAAGAGAACTGTAACAAAATAGAAAACAATTTCGTGATCGATAAAGATCCAATTAAAATAGTATACGCCGATTATAAGAATGCTCCCGGAGCTAATCTTACGTTCTTTAATGATGGAGATTACTGTTGTATGAATAACGCAGATAAACCACCGGAATCAATATACAAAGCGCCAGAGACTTGTCCTGATATTGATTTCATTATAGACTACGTAAGAAAGATAATTGTATCGTGTAACGACAATATGAGAATGTTAACACCGCGTCCTACGATACGACCTAGAATCAAAGCGACCGATATAGACAAATTGTGTTATTGCAAAGAAACAAACTGGCCAGAAGGACCAATCGCAGAAAGATTTAAGAATGACGTACAATCTGGACCCTGCCCGATGTGTATTAATGCTGGGAAGAAACCAGAAAGCTCTCGTGGAACTACGTTTGATATAGCTAATATCAAAGGACCTTGTGGAAGGGCCGATTGTAAAGTCGCCAGAGACCTGAGGGAATACATTGAAAAGCTTATTGAAGAAGATAATAAAGAGATTGACATTAACAACATAATTGGGCCATGTGGGAGTAATGAGTGCCGAATAGCGGAAAAAATTCAAGAATTCCTTCGGCACGAGGGTATGTTCGCTCAAGGATCTACGTTGGAGGGCTTGTCAACACAGTGCGCTTGCTTAAAGACAATGCAAGACGCTCTCACTAAAAAGGAATCTTGCGACTCTTCGTGCTCTAAGGATTGTGCAGAAACTAGCAGTGACGAAAGTAAATGTGACGGAAAAGCTTGCCCTTTCAAATCTAAAGATAAGCAAGTGTATAATGTATACTACTTCACTGTAGAGTATGACATTGATAAGAACAGCACTGGAACAAGATCCCCAAGTGAAACGGAAAAATCAGGCAAATCTGCCAAATTTAAGGGAAGTTCAGGAACATCATCGCCAACTGGCACGGACAAATCATCTAAGTTTAAATACTGTTCTACCGATTGCCCTAGCACGAAAACATCCAACACATGTTCTAAAAGCGTTTGCTCTACTTTGACAGATAAACAAAAATTTATGCCAGGTGGTGAATCAAAATGCCTTGATCCTGTTTGTCCTACAAATGTGGAACCACCTAGCCCGGCAGATAGCGACATCGTCATACGTTTTGATGATATTTATAATCCTTGTTGTGTGAAATCATGTGATGTTGCCGAAAAAGTAAAAGACTTTATAGTAGATGGTATGGAACATCAAATAGATAAGAAAGCGGAAGATGATCCATGTTTTTGTGACTGCGAATGTACTTTTAAATTTTCTAAAAACACTACATATTGTAATGTTTGCGGTGGATATGAATGTTTAGGCGAAGATGTTGAACAAATGCCTGAGTTTGCAAAGCCGCATCCATGTCCAGTTTATCATAAGTTGTATGATAAAAAGGCCATCAAAGTTAATAGTCCATGGCCAGAAGATGAAGACATTAAGAAACCAGATACTATAAGTAATAAAAGTTCACGCACGCAATCTGGTTCAAAAACCGGTTATGGGGATAAAAGAACTCGTTCTAGTTCTCGTTCCATGAAAATTATGCACGAAAAAAAAATAAAAACTGTCAAAGGAGATAAAACTAAACCTGAGAAGAAGAAAGTGGGCAAATTCACCGCAAACGTAGAGCCAACTGGTAAGCTTGAGTATAGTTTGATTATATATTTACTACACAGGCCTACCGCATAATTGAGTACGTTCCTGCGATAGTGGAGTGGTGCGGGAGATGGTGGTGATTCGTCAATTTGGGGTTGTCACTTAGATTAGGATCTTTTTGTGTTTATGTTTGTACCATTTTTAGTAACAACCTGTTTTGTGTACCTTTTCAATAAATAAATAAATAAATCTGTTATAACTGCAGTTACCCTTCCGCACCACTCCTATATCGCAGGAATCGTCTCTGTTATGCGCTATACCTACCTATAATATTATCTGTGTTTGCCTGCCCTGAGAAATGAGAATAGATTTCAAGAATCATTGATTTAATCAACTCTAGAAACCCCATTACCGTGGAGTCAATACTTTACATTTTCTCAATTTTATCACCTACGCTCTCATTTTAGTAATGCCAGTCGTGGTGAAGAGACCAGAAGCTAAATATCCATATCCACTTGTGCCTAAATCTAAGGGATGGAACTGGACCGCTGAAGATGTTCCTGGCATGAAGGTACTTAAACGGATTTACTTAATAATTGGTGTTCAGTAAAAGTAACTGGTGAAGTGCGTGTTAGTACACGTAGGTATACAATGCGCCAGGTCGACATGGCAATCGGGGTATGAGGTGGGGGGAACTCCCCGCATGTCACCCGCGCTATTTCGCACCGGGTTAGCGCGGAAGCTGTGCAGGTTTACGGGGCGTCCCCACCCCTATATAGCCATGACTTATAGTAGACCTGTCGTGTAGTATAAGTAGGCTGTAAGTTTAAAGTCTTTTAATTTCTAACACCACACAATTCAAAATTAGCAACTTTACGGAGCGAAAAAACTTTGCTTGCTTAAATAAATAAAAAATAACTTGTATTTATACCTCATCAATAGCCTATAACAATCCACTGCTGGACTAAAGGCCTATCCCAATGGGCGGGCTTGCCCATTATCACAACGCTGGGCAAACGCGTTGGTGATCGCAGTTGATAGCACAGAGGACGCTGCTGCCCGTTCTCCGTTATAATATTCTCTACGGAGCTATTAATTTATTGTTGTTGTTAAGAATAAGTAGTTATACTTGAATTATTTTGATTGTATACATCAATAATCAATAATTATTGTGAGCACTCGTATTTTTACGTCAATAAAGTAAACGATCAACAAATAATGTAATGTGTTGCAGCCTCGACCGAAATGGAAACCAGGAGCAGCTAACAAAATTTTGGTAAGGCGTTATAGGGCAATAAGAGAAGGAGTGGATATTATAGCAAAGAAAAAAAGGGCTATGATGCAGCGTAAGAAGAAAATTGAACATAAGCCTACTATAGTAGTGAAGAAAGAAAAAGGCGAATACACAGTTCAAATGGAGGTGTTCAAAAAGTACTCTAAGGAAAGACTTGTGTTTCAGTATCCATATGATGAGAAACCTCCTCTTATATACACGATAGGGAAAACCGAGGAGGAGAAACTAAAGATTCAAAAACAGCGAGAAAGACGAGAGCGAAGAGAAACAAGGAGAAAAAGTCGATTGTTACAATCAACTTTTAGAGACCGATGCCAAGAAATTTGTGTAAAGGCGTTTAATCAAGCGATGGGCGTGCTACCTTTACCGAACCCGAATGACCCCGAGTGCCCATGCCATACTGAAGCAATTCAAAGTGTAAGCCCACCAATAGATTCGTGTTCCTGCTCTGAGGAAGATGAGATCTCCAGCAGTGATACTGATGGTGATGAATGGGTTATACAGTTCTCGCCACCTGCAGCTCGCTGGGACGTTAAAGCAAAACATCCACCAATCTTAGCCGACAACGAAAGTCAATATAACTACTTAGATTACAAAGTGAAAGTGCTCGATAGATATGGAAATCCTGTCCCAAGATTTTTCAAAGGTCCCGATGGAAAACAAGAGTGTAGTGATCTTGGAGGTTTCTGGGGTCCCAATCATGTGTGGCTTGAAATCAATAAAGACGGCTTCATCGGACCCGATTGCCGGTGGGCACCTATGAACTTCGTTGGCCCTGATGGTATGCTTTATTCAGCAGAGGAGGGCTCTTTTACCGATAGTTCAGGACGGCATTTAAAAATAGGAGTCGATGGTTATATAGACAAAGATGGAAAATGGGCATGGTACTCGAAACGAACAGGTAGAAGCCTAAGATCAACGTCACCTTCAAAATCGGTCACAATGACGAGTTCTATGCGAGGTAAAACACCAAAAAATATACAAGCACCTAAAGAGAAAATTAATCCTAAAGATAAATTAGGAATGAACACTAGTCCCAAAAGCAAGGATGCTAAAACAACCTCACCAGTTTTATCAAAAAATCCTACGGACCAAAGTAAGGTAAAGAAAATCGTATCGTACTCGTCTGGTAGGCAAAAAAATCCTTTACTAATGAGTGTATCAGTTAACTTCGAAAGAAACAGACTGTTGAACTCAACTTGGTTGAAAAATGCCGAAGAAGCAAAGAAATTACAGAAATATAGAGAAATTATGGAAGAATTACAGATGTATGACGACATGCCCGAACTGAAGCGACCGGTCAAAACAAATAGAGCTTCAAATACACCAGCAAAAGGTTTTTCTTCTTTCGCAGACCAGAAAAAATACCCTGTCCAAACGCAGAATGTTTTAAGTAGTTACTGTTAGATCTGGAAGTATAATAGCATCAAGATCAATATTTCACGAATAGTGAAGTCACTATTTTTCTCACAAAAACCTATTCAGTTAGATATATTTTGTAACTAGTAGTTTATGTCTATGGTAATTTATTAATGTTTTTTTTAATGTTCGTACTAAGTACTCTTTGAAATAAAACCCGACACTCATCATTTGTTTTCTCTGCTTTTCTCCTTGATATTTTTTTATAGATCATTAGATTAATAGTTCAAATATTGCGATAATTTTGTGATCGTCCTATTGATGATCGTACATATCTTAGCTGATTCCTACTTCCGTGTATGGATATGAGCTAGACAAAATTATATTTAAGTAAATAGGTTCTGCGTTTATATTTCAAAACAGTAGGTAGGTTGGTACTATGGTAGTACTGGAGGTACTGGCCGATGTTCGTTTTTTAAATTTCATATTCAGACAACTTCCGACACATTACAAAAATATCTTGTCATGAAATGGTCTTTTAAATAAAACTTTTGGCTGTCATTAAAATTACAAGTGGGTATTTATATGAATTCCATAATTAATTAATTAATATATTTGCCACAAATCTCAAAATGGCTCTTGCGGATTCAATGTTTTTGTTTGAGATAGTTATAAAAGATTTGTGGAGTTACACGCATTACAAAAAAATGAAAATTATTGGTCAATTCGCCGATGTGTTCAAGGTATATTTGAAAAGTCCAACTCCTTACTCAAAGAAAACAGGAACGAAAAATGTTAAACAAGCAGACAAGGTGAAAAAGAATAATCTTAAGGATAGGACATCAGAATCAAAAATTAGAACCCATATGGGGCAATTAATTTTGATAGTAAACAAGACATCGAATCTTGTTTCTCTTATGAAGAAATATCCTTTGGAAATACTTATTAGCAAGGACCCTGAACAATACCTTGGATCAACTATTATTCCATGGAGTAATGAATATTTAAATTATTTGACTAAAGATCATTTGAAATCAGCATTTCCACCAGCTTACACTGAAAGAGAATACAACGTATTTGATGAGTTAACCACACGGCGAATTTTTACAATTAATATGAGTTTAAAGTTAACTTACTTAAAAGATAAAACAATAAGTCAGATCAGGTCGATATCTAACAAGAACTGCTCATTGATTGATTTAAATAAATACAAAATGATGTACAACGAATCTCTAATTGATGCAAGTACTAAATCTCTAATCAGCGTATCAAGCAAAGAAATGTATACTTCAGATAACGCTAAAGAAATCTCTAATGAACGAATTTTACTCAAATCAGAAAGTATAGTACAAGAAGTTGGTTGTATTGAAAGTGATATAGATATTTCTAAGGAACATAAAAATACAGCTGTTTCCGGGAAATCCTGTTCATCAATAGATTATAGACAAAATAATCTTTTTCGTTACATATTTGGAGATCCGATGGGATCTTTTGGTAACAAAGTTTATCAGGTGGGATATTTTACAGTAGAAACTGATGTTGCGGGAAAAAATTCCCCAAAAGTTGTCTCAGGTGACCAAAGTCCCGAAAAATCTACGGAGAGTAAAAAGAAACTAGGTTTCAAAAAATGTGATAGTGAATGTTTGAATAAAGAATTTGGTTCCTGTGAGGATAATGTATTGGATTTACCAGTAGAAGCTTCTCATTTAATTAACGTAACAAAATGCAAAGAACTTACATGCAATTATAAAAAACACAGAGAACTGCCACCGTCACCCGATGATCGTATATTATTAGATGTCGGTCAAAAAATTGATTGTTGTTCTAAAGTAATGGAGACAGTTGAGGAAGTCGTAGGAGGAGTTATTACAAAAATGAAAATTGGTCATGATCCTTGTTTTTGTACTTGTGAGTGTGGTTTGGTCAGTATTAGGAAAACAACATATTGCACAATTTGTGGTGGATATGAAATAGCAGGCGATGATGGAATTCGCAAGACAGCTTTTGAAGATGCTATGCCATGCCCGATTTTTCATAAACTGGTTGATAAAAATAAACTAAAAACTTGGAGCACATCTGGCAGCGATAGTAGGAAAAAAGGCGATGACCAAAGAAGTACGAGTATCAGGTCTAGTCAAAGAACAATAACTGATAGGCGCCCAACAGTTATTGAAAAGAAAAGCATTGAATCCGAAAAGAGTAGAAAGAAAAAAAAAGACGATAGGTTCAAATTCAACTACGGCTACAAAGGTATACGTATGTATTATTATATTACTCTTGTAATTTGTATTTCATTTGTAAGACCACTTAAGTAATAAGTATATAATCCTAACTTAATCTACAGCTCCTCAAATAGGACACAGCAAATGTGCTCTACCGTGTACAGGTACTTTAGATAATGTTCCAAAGCGTATGGGTTGGCTTTGGTCATCGGAAAATGTGCCAGGTTTGAAGGTAATTTTTAAATTACTCAATCGTTTTTCTAAATTGTTAATATCTTGCATAAACTGTATTTTTATTTTTTTTATTTTTCATAGTACCGTCCCATGTGGAAGCCAGGAGCTATTAATAAGCACGTGCTAAGATTACTACGGATGGCACGACATCCAGGTCAAATTATATCTAAAAAGAAAAGGAAGGATTTAGGGAAGAAGAAACGGCCACTTAAACGACCTCTACTTATGGTTCATAAAAAAGATGGAGAATACACTGTCACAATGGAGACTATGAAATCTTTTTCAAAACCAAGAGCACTTAACCAAAACCCATACGAAGACAAACCTGTAGTAACATTTACAGTGGGCCGAACTGAGGAAGAAAACCGTGAACGTTTAAAGAGAAAAGAACGTGAGCAAAGACGTCTTGAAAGAGCTCAGCGCAACTTCATCCAAAGTGCATTTAGAGATATGTGCCATGAAATATGTTTAAAAACATATCAACAAGCTCTCGGAATTCTACCAGATGCTGAAGATCTTCCATGTACATGTTATCCAGCTATACCATCTGCTAAGGATACAAACATGGACCTGTCATGTTCATGTTCTGAAGATAAGTCGTCAACTATTGGTTCCGATACAGATTCAGACGAGTGGTTAGTCGAATTTACGCCGCCCAATGCTACATTTGATCCATTTCACAAAGGGAAAAAAGTCTTGAAAGAAGATAACGGGTCTCAGTATACTTATTTAGATTATAAAGTTAAACTATTTGATAGATTTGGAAATCCCATACCTAGATTTTTTAAAGGTCCTGATGGAAAACAGGAGTGTAGTGATTTAGGTGGATTTTGGAGTCCAGATCATAAGTGGTTAGAAATAAATATAGATGGATATATAGCACCAGATGGTAAGTGGGCTCCGATAAATTTTATAGGACCAAGTGGTGAACAAGTGGAAGCAGATACTGGAAAATTTCAAGCTATGAACGGCAAATGGTTAGTCGTTGGTGTTGATGGCTATGTTGACAGTAAAGGTAAATGGAAATTTTATCCGAAGGCTATGGAGTCAATGAAAAAGAGATATGGTGGTGCTGCTAGGAGAAAAGGGAAGCCACGCGACAAAATAGAAAAGACTCCATTAAAATCAGAAGGTAGTTGGAGTTGTTTTGGTGATGTTTCTCCTAGACATCTATCGGAATTAGGAATTATCGGTCACGGCGAAGATCGAAAATTACTTTTAATCAAGTTACAAAAAATGTTGGAACGCGGAGAAGATGTAAGAATACCTCAACCGTCAACGGTTTATCGTTTACCACGTTCAAAGACTGGAAAGAAAGGAGTAAGTCGTATGAAATTTTATCGGAGTTTCCAAAAAAGTTATGAATGCCATCATCCTGTACCATCGGATAAAGGAATAGTAGCCGTGAATGATCATGGCAATAAAATTTATTTTAGATTGAAGGACCATAAAAATAGGCGGCCCATTGAACGGATAGCCAAGTTGACTGAACAAGGCATAAGTCTAAGTTCTTTCCACGTCCCGTGTTTCCATTCCTTCATTAATGCAGAAGTAATGAAACAACAACAAAGAGAAAGATTACTCGCCCTTTCTAATAAGAATGTTGCAACACTGTTATAATACTGATGCTCTGGCTATTTGCTGTCCTGTAGTTTGTTTTTTTTTTTTTGGTGTTAGAATTTGTGATGTGCCTAGTTAAACTTTGATTGATGTTAATTCATAAGTAGTAGTTTATTTATTTGGTATTGTGCTAAGTTAAATTTTGTAACGTTACGACACCTAATTGTTAAGAGAAAATAAATTTGGAATATTACTTAATGTTTCATTTTAATCAATTTCTATAACTTTAGAATCTTACGTTTCTGTAGTCTACAATCTACATAAAGTAAGTTTTTTGTTTTTTTTTTTTTAATTTTTTTTTGACTGCCTTTTAAAGTAAGTAGTTTAACTAATCTGTGATATTTCTCCAAAGGTCTCCCGTGGTTGGAAACCAGGTGCCATATCTAACAGGTTACTTCGAATGCTTGACAAAGCAAAATCTAACAAGTCAACCGCAGAAAGAGTCGAGCACATTAAACGTACCAAGAAACAAGTAGAAGAGAAGCCGACGCTTATAGTTTGCAAACGAAATGGGCACTACCATGTGGAACTGCAAGCATCTGCCGACAAGCAGAAAGAATTAAATGAACAATATACGCCTTTGATATACAAAATTGAAACTTTGAACAATAAAGCTAAGATAAAGAAGAAGGAGAAAATCCAGAGGCGGCTCACAAGAGCTGCACTAAACGGGGCATGGTCTGATCCTGTTTATCCAGAAGCGTGTGAGAATGTTTGTTTACCAGCTTACAAACAGGCTGTTGGTATTTTGCCAGAAAGTGGAGATGATCGAATAGATTTCCAGGAACATGTAGATGATTCAAATAGCTGTTCATGTGATGATGAAGAAATCAGTTCCAGTTGCGAATCTTCGGATGTTGATTGGGAGATTCATTTCACTCCCCCTTTTGTGTCACACCAAAAAACAACGTTCCAAAAGAACAATAATGAATTAATCCAATGAAAGAAAAATACAGCAAACATGCAAAAGAAAACGCAATTATTGTAACTGTTACTTTTTCAGCAATTTTAATTACTTAGCTGTTTCTAGTGCGTGCTTGCTTGCTTACTTAAATAAAATTTTGCCCGAAACTTGGCCCGAAAGCAATTTTTATCACACAGCAAAATTATTCTAACTGGCACTATTCAGGCTTTTCATCTTCTTTTGCTCAAGCTTTTGCTTTATTAAACCAAGCCTTTTTATTTAACTGCTTGTAGTGTGTTCTTGTTACTTTAAATGCTAACGTATGGCCGTAAGGTGGCTAACTAACTGCTAACATGAATGGATTATTGTATTTTGATTAATTTTTTGCTTGAGGGCTTTTTCGACAGACTTCGACTCTTTACTACAAACCATGTTAAGTATATATTATGTACTTCTTCATTGAGTTTAAATAAAAGGCATATATTGCTATCTGTTTTTATTACTGATCAATATATTCAACATATCCCAAATAACCAAGGAAAGTGTCGTGTGGGGTGCTATCCTGAGGTAGAGAGGGCCTAATCCCTTGTAGAGACCATGGAGTCCCTCAGTTCTGTATGTCTTGCTCAAGCAGTCAAAGACTCCTTTGTAGAGCAGTTCACCTTTTGCTGCTGGACCTAGAGAAAAAAAAAACAAAATTTGAATGTTTAAGAAAGTTCTAATTCAAATCGTAAATAAAATTTAGCTAACATCAAATATAGATAGGTACTTTAATTTTTTCAATTTATGGATTTTGGACACACATTTTACGAAATTTTTGAGAAGATAACATTTTTTTTTAACTGTTTTCAAAATCCAAGTGTAAGAAATAGATCCTGTTAGGTTGTTAACAAGAAGCATGCAAGTTATTTCTATGATACCTACTCTTGATGGTTAGAAAAACACATAAAATAAGCAAGCTTAAAAGCGAAATTATACTATATATAGCTCGATTACCACTGACTGACTGACTCATTGACATAATTGTTCTCCTAGAAAGAGAAGGAAAATGATATAGTGATGTAGGGGAGTTGTGTTCGGATGGGGGAGTCTACTGGGGAAAAATTATGACATTTCGGAAAAACAAGATGGCGGCCGACGTGATTTTTGCAGCTCCTTTGTTTTTTAAGGGATTCCGTTCAAACTCGCAACTATTAAAGAATGTAGTAAACGGTTACCAGAAAATGTGAAAAAAATTGGAAAAACAAGATGGCGGCCGAGCCGTAGCGTTTTCAAAATTTTCATTTTTCGACCCCGAACCGCGGAGCCACAGATCCGAAACGGGGTAATCGAGGATAATTATTTTTCTTGGTTTCTCCCACGATTATCCTGTATTTTGACAGAACGGGAGTGGTTTTTAAAAATTCAAGATGGCGGCTGTCGTGGCGGCCGTTTTGTTCGAGGTACGAAAAAACGCAATTTTAAAAGTTAAATATCTCAAAGTTGGCAACATTGGAGCGATTCGGTTTCTATGAAGCGATTGTACGTATAGACTCGATGTATAGATTGGTGGGGAAAAATTACCCCATTTTTCGGGAAATTTCAAGATTTTTGCGAAAATGTAAAAAATCGAAATACGGACTTTTCGCAAAATCCGAGTATGAGCGATTAAGTGTTTTGCTCGTACAAATGAAATTTGGGTATTTTTGTCGCCGGAGACTGGCAACACTGGAATTTATCAAAGTAAAAGTGATTTTCGACACGGTCTTTTTCACGGTATCCCCTTTCGCGTGGGTGCAAGCGAGAGGAAAGATTGAAACGTCATCGGGAGCGGTACATCCTGTAGTTAATAGGAAAATTATGAAACCGTGTAAAATCTTTCTGTGAAACGAGTTGGCGGCCATTTTGTATTTTTTTTAATTTTTCGAAATTTTGATCACGTTTTTGAGGCAGTTGGCAACATTTTGGAAAGTCGACAAGTATGAATCGATTGTGTGACTCAACCAGCAGTATCGAAATATGTGAACAGTGTTGCCACATTTGGGGAGATTTTCGAGATTCTCCCCAAAAACTCCTCCTGTAAAATTTTGTATGAAAAATTTTTTTTTCACTGATGGTTTCGTATAGAAAACAAAAAAAAAATCGAGGAAAAATTTGGAAATAGCTGATGATCGAGGATGTCGGAGACGGGTGAAGGGTCCGCTCAAGGTATTGAAGATAGGTGGGGGGTGCTCGACCAAATGTCATTCATGACGTCATCCAATTGCCAAAAAGCTGAAAAAAAATTCAAAATGGCGAAGAAAAGATGGCCGCCATACAAATTTCGCCGGTGTCCAGCTCGGAGGGTATAAAAGATGGAAGTGTGGTTTCTTGGCAAGAGATGATCAGGGTCCGAAGGTCTACTCGATGAATAGAAAAAAAATTCAAAATGGCGGATTTTTTTTCCCCATAGAAAATGTATGGCGAATATTGAATGTCACATTCTCCTAGAAAGAGACAGAAAACGATACATTGATGTATGGGAGATATGTTTCAATGCGTGATATGAGTAGGGGAAAATTATGACATTTCAGAAAAACAAGATGGCGGCCTATATGATTTTTGTGACTCTTTTGTTTTCCAACCGATTTCGTTGAAACTCGCAATCTTTGAAGAATGTAGTAAACGATTAATAGAAAAAGTGGAAAATTTTGGAAAAACAAGATGGCCGCCGTACAAATTTCGTCGGTGTCTATCTCGGAGGCTATAAAAGATGGAAGAGTGGTTTCTTGGCAAAAGATGATCAGGGTCCGAAGGTCTACTCGGTGAAACAAACTCTGCATGCTCGCGGACCACTTTAGTGGTCCGCGCACCCACGCACCCTACTTTATTAACCTCAACTACCCCATTTTTACAAAAAATGATATGGATGTCGTTTTCGGAGTTTTCCAGGGCGCTGATTTTGATAACGACATTTATTTTGAAATCCAAGATGGCGGACATGCACTTTTTAAGAAAAAAATTGATATGGGTGTCGTTTTGTGGTGAATTGTGTATCTTAATAAATAAATTTGGTTAAATATAATAAAGTTAACATAACCACGTCACGCGAGCTGCTTTAGCAGCTCGCGCACCGAGCAAAACACTAGTTATTATACTATATATAGCTCGATTACCACTCACTGACTCACTGACTCATTGATACAATTGTTCTCCTAGAAAGAGACGGAAAATGATATAGTGATGCAGGGGAGATGTGTTCGGGTGAGGGAGATGACTGGGGAAAAATTATGACATTTCGGAAAAACAAGATGGCGGCCGTCGTGATTTTTGCAGCTCCTTTGTTTTTTAAGGGACTCCGTTCAAACTCGCAACTATTAAAGAATGTAGTAAACGGTTAACAAAAAATGTGAAAAAAATTGGAAAATCAAGATGGCGGCCGAGCCGTAGCGTTTTTAAAATTTTGATTTTTCGACCCCGAACCGCGGCGCCACAGATCCGAAACGGGGTAATCGAGGATAATTATTTTTTCTGGTTTCGCCCACGATTATCCTGTATTTTGACAGAACGGGAGTGGTTTTTAAAAATTCAAGATGGCGGCTGTCATGGCGGCCGTTAAGTTAGAGGTACCAAAAATCCCAATTTTAAAATTAAATTTTTTCCCAGTCGACGACGTCGGACCGTTTTGGTTTCTATGAAGCGGTTGTACGTATAGACTCGAGGTATATATCGGTGGGAAAAAATTACCCCATTTTTAGGGAAATTTCAAGATTTTCGGGAAATTGTAAAAAATCGAAATAAGGACTTTGTGCAAAATCCGAGTATGAGCGATTATGTGTTTTGCTGGTACAAATGACATTTGGGTATTTTTGTCGCCGGAGACTGGCAACACTGGAATTCATCAAAGAAAAAGTGATTTTCGACATGGTCTTTTTTCAGGGACGATAGGTTCGCATGGGTGCGAGCGAGATGAGAGATTGAAACGTTATCCGGAGCGGTATATCCTTTAGTTAATGGGAAAGTTGTAAAATAATCTAATTTGCTTCTGCAAAAAGAGTTGGTGGCCATTTTGTATTTTCCTTAAATTTTCCGAAATTTTGATCACGTTTTTGAGGCAGTTGGCAACATTTTGGAAAGTCGACATGTATGAATCGATTGTGTGACTCAACCAGCAGTATCGAAATATTTAAACAGTGTTGCCACATTTAGGGAGATTTTCGAGATTTTCCCCAAAAACTCCTCCTGTAAAATTTTGTATGAAATTTTTTTTTTTCACTGATGGTTTCGTATAGAAAACAAAAAAAAAATCGAGGAAAAATTTGGAAATAGCTGATGATCGAGGATGTCGGAGACGGGTGAAGGGTCCGCTCAAGGTATTGAAGATAGGTGGGGGTTGCTCGACCAAATGTCATTCATGACATCATCCAATTGCCAAAAAGCTGAAAAAAAATTCAAAATGGCGAAGAAAAGATGGCCGCCATACAAATTTCGCCGGCGTCCAGCTCGGAGGGTATAAAAGATGGAGGTGCGGTTTCTTGGCAAAAGAGGATCAGGATCGAAAGGTCTACTCGATGAATAGAAAAAAAATTCAAAATGGCGGAATTTATTTTCCCATACATTTTGTATGGCGAGTATTGAATGTCTCATTCTCCTAGAAAGAGACGGAAAACGATACGATAATGTAGAGGAGATATGTTCGGGTGGGGGAGGCAAGTAGGGAAAAATTATGACATTTCAGAAAAACAAGATGGCGACCGACGTGATTTTTGCAACTCTTTTGTTTTCCAACCGATTTCGTTGAAACTCACAATCTTTGAAGAAAGTAGTAAACGATTAATAGAAAAAGTGGAAAATTTTGGAAAAACAAGATGGCCGCCATACAAACTTTGTCGGTGTCTATCTCGGAAAGTATAAAAGATGGAAGAGTGGTTTCTTGGCAAAAGATGATCAGGGTCCGAAGGTCTACTCGGTGGAACAAACTCTGCATGCTCGCGGACCACTTTAGTGGTCCGCGCACGCACGCACCCTACCTTATTAACCTCAACTACCCCGTTTTTACAAAAAATGATATGGATGTCGTTTTCAGGGTTTTCCAGGGTGCTGATTTTGATAACGACATTTATTTTGAAATCCAAGATGGCGGACATGCACTTTTTAAGAAAAAAATCGATATGGGTGTCGTTTTGTGGATTTTTGTGGTGAATTGCGTATCTTAATAAATAAATTCGTTTTAATACTTGTCAACCTAACCACGTCACGCGAGCTGCTTTAGCAGCTCGCGCACCGAGCAAAACACTAGTTATACTATATATAGCTCGATTACCACTGACTCACTGACTGACTCATTGACATAATTGTTCTCCTAGAAAGAGACGGAAAATGATATAATGATGTAGGGGAATTGTGTTCGGTTTCGGGAACCCTCTGGGGAAAAATTATGACATTTCAGAAAAACAAGATGGCGGCCGAGATGATTTTTGCAGCTCCGTTGTTTTCCAACCGATTTCGTTGAGTTTTGCAATCTTTGAAGAAAGTAGTAAACGATAAATAAAAAAAGTGGAAAAAATTGGAAAAACAAAATGGCGGCCGAGCTGGAGCATTTTCAAAATTTTCATTTTTCGACCCCGAACCGCGGCGCCGCAGATCCGAGACGGGGTAATCGAGGATAATTATTTTTTTTGATTTCGCCCACGATTATCCTGTATTTTGACAGAACGGGAGTGATTTTTCAAAATTCAAGATGGCGGCTGTCGTGGCGGCCGTTTTGTTAGAGGTACGAAAAAACGCAATTTTAAAAGTTAAATATCTGAAAGTTGGCAACATCGGAGCGATTCGGCTTCTATGTAGCGATTGTACGTATAGGCTCGAGGTATAGATTGGAGGAAAAAAATTACCCCATTTTTCGGGAAATTTCAAGATTTTCGGGAAACTGTAAAAAATCGAAATACGGACTTTTCGCAAAATCCGAGTATGAGCGATTACGTGTTTTGCTCGTACAAATGACATTTGGGTATTTTTGTCACCGGAGACTGGCAACACTGGAATTTATCAAAGTAAAAGTGATTTTCGACACGGTCTTTTTCACGGTATCCCTTTTCGCGTGGGTGCAAGCGAGAGGAAATATTGAAACGTCATCGGGAGCGTTATATCCTGTAGTTAATAGGAAAATTATGAAACCGTGTAAAATCTTTCTGTGAAACGAGTTGGCGGCCATTTTGTATTTTTTTTAATTTTTCGAAATTTCGATCACGTTTTTGGGGCAGTTGGCAACATTTTGGAAAGTTGACATGTATGAATCGATTGTGTATCTCGGCTGGCAGCATGGAGATATGCAACCGGTGTTGCCACTTTTGGGGAGATTTTCGAGATTTTCAACTAAGAAACTCCTGTAAAATTTTGTATGAAAAATTTTTTTTTCACTGATGGTGTCGTATAGAAAACAAAAAGTTAGTAAGCCAAAATTTTGGAGAGAGCTGAAGATTGAGGGTTTCGGAGACGGGTGGAGGGCCCGCTTAAGGTATTGAAGATAGGTGGGGGGTGCTCGAGCAAATGTCATTCATGACGTCATCCAATTGCCAAAAAGCTGAAAAAAAATTCAAAATGGCGAAAAAAAGATGGCCGCCATACAAATTTCGCCGGTGTCCAGCTCGGAGGGTATAAAAGATGGAAGTGTGGTTTCTTGGCAAGAGATGATCAGGGTCCGAAGGTCTACTCGATGAATAGAAAAAAAATTCAAAATGGCGGAATTTATTTTTACATACATTTTGTATGGCGAATATTGAATGTCTCATTCTCCTAGAAAGAGACAGAAAACGATACATTGATGTATGGGAGATATGTTTTGGTGCGCGATATGAGTAGGGAAAAATTATGACATTTCAGAAAAACAAAATGGCGGCCTATATGATTTTTGCAACTCTTTTGTTTTCCAACCGATTTCATTGAAACTCGCAATCTTTAAAGAATGTAGTAAATGATTAATAGAAAAAGTGGAAAATTTTGGAAAAACAAGATGGCCGCCGTACAAATTTCGTCGGTGTCTATCTCGGAGGCTATAAAAGATGGAAGAGTGGTTTCTTGGCAAAAGATGATCAGGGTCCGAAGGTCTACTCGGTGGAACAAACTCTGCATGCTCGCGGACCACTTTAGTGGTCCGCGCACCCACGCACCCTACTTTATTAACCTCAACTACCCCGTTTTTACAAAAAATGATATGGATGTCGTTTTCAGGGTTTTCCAGGGTGCTGATTATGATAACGACATTTATTTTGAAATCCAAGATGGCGGACATGCATTTTTTAAGAAAAAATTCGATATGGGTGTCCTTTTATGGTGTTTTTGGGGTGAATTTTGTATCTTAATAAATAAATTCGTTTTAATACTTATCAACCTAACCACGTCACGCGAGCTGCTTTAGCAGCTCGCGCACCGAGCAAAACACTAGTTATACTATATATAGCTCGATTACCACTCACTGACTCACTCATTGACATAATTGTTCTCCTAGAAAGAGAAGGAAAATGATATAATGATGTAGGGGAGTTGTGTTCGGATGGGGGAGTCGACTGGGGAAAAATTATGACATTTCGGAAAAACAAGATGGCGGCCGAGGTGATTTTTGCAGCTCCGTTGTTTTCCAATCGATTTTATCGAATTTTACAATCTTTAAAGAAAGTAGTAAACGGTTAATAGAAAATGTGAAAAAAAATGGAAAAACAAGATGGCGGCCGAACCGTAGCGTTTTGAAAATTTTGAATTTTCGACCCCGAACCGCGGCGCCACAGATCCAAGACGGGGTAGTCGAGGATAACTATTTTTTCGTGTTTCGCCCACGATTATCCTGTATTTTGACAGAACGGGAGTGGTTTTAAAAAATTCAAGATGGCGGCTGTCATGGCGGCCGTTTTGTTCGAGGTACGAAAAAACGCAATTTTAAAAGTTAAATATCTCAAAGTTGGCAAAATCGGAGCGATTCGGCTTCTATGAAGCGGTTGTACGTATAGACTCGAGGTATAGATCGGTGGGAAAAAATCACCCCATTTTTAGGGAAATTTCAAGATTTTCGGGAAATTGTAAAAAATCGAAATACGCACTTTTAGCAAAATCCGAGTATGAGCGATTATGTGTTTTGATTGTACAAATGACATTTGGGTATTTTTGTCGCCGGAGACTGGCAACACTGGAATTTATCAAAGATAAAGTGATTTTCGACACGGTCTTTTTCACGGTATCCCTTTTCGCGTGGGTGCGAGCGAGAGGAAATATTGAAACGTCATCGGGAGCGGTATATCCCGTAGTTAATAGGAAAATTATGAAACCGTGTAAAATCTTTCTGTGAAACGAGTTGGCGGCCATTTTGTATTTTTTTTAATTTTTCGAAATTTTGATCACGTTTTTGAGGCAGTTGGCAACATTTTGGAAAGTCGACATGTATGAATCGATTGTGTGACTCAACCGGCAGTATCGAAATATGTAAACAGTGTTGCCACATTTGGGGAGATTTTCGAGATTTTCCCCAAAAACTCCTCCTGTAAAATTTTGTATGAAATTTTTTTTTTCACTGATGGTTTCGTATAGAAAACAAAAAAAAAATCGAGGAAAAATTTGGAAATAGCTGATGATCGAGGATGTCGGAGACGGGTGATGGGTCCGCTCAAGGTATTGAAGATAGGTAGGGGGTGCTCGACCAAATGTCATTCATGACGTCATCCAATTGCCAAAAAGCTGAAAAAAAATTCAAAATGGCGAAGAAAAGATGGCCGCCATACAAATTTCGCCGGTGTCCAGCTCGGAGGGTATAAAAGATGGAGGTGCGGTTTCTTGGCAAAAGGTGATCAGGATCCGAAGGTCTACTCGATGAATAGAAAAAAAATTCAAAATGGCGGAATTTTTTTCCCATACATTTTGTATGGCGAATATTGAATGTCTCATTCTCCTAGAAAGAGACGGAAAACGATACGATAATGTAGGGGAGATGTGTTCGGGTGGGGGAGGCGAGTAGGGAAAAATTATGACATTTCAGAAAAACAAGATGGCGACCGTCGTGATTTTTGCAACTCTTTTGTTTTCCAACCGATTTCGTTGAAACTCACAATCTTTGAAGAATGTAGTAAACGATTAATAGAAAACGTGGAAAATTTTGAAAAAACAAGATGGCCGCCGTACAAATTTCGTCGGTGTCTATCTCGGAGGCTATAAAAGATGGAAGAGTAGTTTCTTGGCAAAAGATGATCAGGGTCCGAAGGTCTACTCGATGAATAGAAAAAAAATTCAAAATGGCGGAATTTATTTTTCCATACATTTTGTATGGCGAATATTTTATGTTTTATTCTCCTAGAAAGAAACAATCAACGATACGACGATGTTCGGGAGATATGTTCGGGTGCACGATATGAGTAGGGAAAAATTATGATATTTCAGAAAAATAAGATGGCGGCCGACGTGATTTTTGCAACTCTTTTGTTTTCCAACCGATTTCGTTGAAACTCGCAATCTTTGAAGAATGTAGTAAACGATTCATAGGAAAAGTGGAAAATTTTGGAAAAACAAGATGGCCGCCGTATAAATTTCGTCGGTGTCTATCTCGGGGGCTATAAAAGATGGAAGAGTGGTTTTTTGGCAAAATATGATCAGGGTCCGAAGGTTTACTCGATGAATAGAAAAAAAATTCAAAATTGCGGAATTTATTCTTCCATACATTTTGTATGGCGAATATTGAATGTCTCATTCTCCTAGAAAAAGACAATGAATGATACGATGATGTTCGAAAGATATGTTCGGATGCGGGATAGGAGTCAAGAAAAATTATGAAGTTTCAAAAAAACAAGATGGCGCCCTACGTGATTTTTGCAACTCTTTTGTTTTCCGGCCGATTTCGTTGAAACTCGCAATTTTTGAAGAAAGTAATAAACGATTAATAGAAAAAATGGAAAAAATTAGAAAAACAAGATGGCCGCCATATAAATTTCGTTAGTGTCCATCTTGGAAGGTATAAAACATTGATGAGTGGTTTCTTGACAAAAGATGACACGCACCCTACTGAATTATTATCCACAACTACCCCGTTTTTACAAAAAAAAAATATGGATATCGTTTTCAGGGTTTTCTAGGGTGCTGATTTTCATGACATTCATTTTCTAATCCAAGATGGGGGATTTATACTTTTCACAAAAAATAGAAATGGGTGTCGTTTTCAGGGTTTTCCAGGGTGCTGATTTTGATAATGACATTCATTTTCTAATCCAAGATGGCGGACTTATACTTTTCACAAAAAATAGAAATTACTGACGTTTTCAAAGTTTTCCAGGGTGCTGATTTTGATAGTGACATTCATTTTGTAATCCAAGATGGCGGACTTACACTTTTCACAAAAAATAGATATGGGTATCGTTTTCAGGGTTTTTCAGGGCTGATTTTGATAATAACATTCATTTTCTATCTAATCCAAAATGGCGGGGTATGGGTACCGTTTTCAGGGTTTCCCAGAGTGCTAATTTTGATGGTGGTATTTATTTTTAAATTAAACATGGCGGACATGCGCTTTTTACAAATAAAAAACTGGCCAAGTGCAAGTCGGACTCCCCTGCCAAATTTCATGATTCTAGCTCAACGGGAAGTACCCTATAGGTTTTCTTGACAGACACGACGGACGGACGGACAGACAGACAGACAGACAACAAACTGATCCAATAAGGGTTCCGTTTTCCTTTTTAGGTAAGAAACCCTAAAAATTAATATGGGTATCAATTTTTGGATTTTCCGGAGAGTTGATTTTGTTTATGACGTTTATTTTGAAATCCAAGATGGCGGACATGTACTTTTAACCAAAAATGGATATGGGTGTCGTTTTCTAGGTTTTGCGGGGAGCTGATTTTGATAAAGACATTTATTTTGAAATCTAAGATGGCGGACATGCATTTTGATAATGATATTCATTTTCTAATACAAGATGGCGGACTTATACTTTTCATAAAAATAGATATGGGTATCGTTTTCAGGGTAAATAAATTCGGTTTAATACAATAAAGAATTTTGAATTTTTTTTAGAATTTTTCAAAATTTTGGTCATATTTTGAGGCAGTAGGCAACATTTTGGAAAGTCGACTTGTATGAATCAATTGTGTGACTCAGCCGGCAGTATCGAAATTTGCAAACAGTGTTGCCACATTTGGGGTAATTTTCCGTACTTTTCCCAAAAGTTCCCCTTGTAAACCTTTGTATGAATTTTTTTTCAATCGTGGTTCCGTATAAAGAAAAAAAATCATTCGATGGAAAATATGGAGAGAGCTGATGATTGAGGATTTCGGAGACGGGTGAAGGGCACGCTTACAATATTGAAAATAGGTTTGGAAGTGCTCAAACAACTCGAAACGTCATCCAATTAGCAATGAGTTAAAAAAAATTCAAAACGGTGAAGAAAAGATGGCCGCCATACAAATTTCGTCGGTGTACAGCTCAGGATCCAAAGGGTTACTCGATAAATAGAAAAAAATTCAAAATGGCGAAATTTATTCTCCCATAGAAAATGTATGACGAATATCTGACTATCTCATTGACATAATTATTGTTTTCCCAGAAAAAACAGAAAACGATACGAAAATGATCGGAAATTATACTATATATAGCTCAATTACCACTGACTCATTGACATAATTGTTCTCCTAGAAAGAGACGGAAAACGATATAATGATGTAGGGGAGATGTGTTCGGGTGGGGGAGATGACTGGGGAAAAATTATGACATTTCGGAAAAACAAGATGGCGGCCGTCGTGATTTTTGCAGCTCCTTTGTTTTTTAAGGCACTCCGTTCAAACTCGCAACTATTAAATAATGTAGTAAACGGTTACCAGAAAATGTGGAAAAAATTGGAAAAACAAGATGGCGGCCGAGCCGTAGCGTTTTAAAATTTTTGATTTTTCGACCCCGAACCGCGGCGCCACAGATCCGAAACGGGGTAATCGAGGATAATTATTTTTTCTGGTTTCGCCCACGATTATCCTGTATTTTGACAAAACGGGAGTGGTTTTTAAAAATTCAAGATGGCGGCTGTCATGGAGACCGTTTTGTTCGAGGTACGAAAAAACGCAATTTTAAAAGTTAAATATCTCAAAGTTGGCAACATCGGAGCGATTCGGTTTCTATCAAGCGATTGTACGTATAGACTCGGGGTATAGATTGGAGGAAAAAAATTACCCCACTTTTAGGGAAATTTCAAGATTTTCGGGAAATTGTAAAAAATCGAAATACGCACTTTTAGCAAAATCCGAGTATGAGCGATTACGTGTTTTGCTCGTACAAATGACATTTGGGTATTTTTGTCGCCGGAGACTGGCAACACTGCAATTTATCAAAGAAAAAGTGATTTTTCGACATGGCCTTTTTCACGGTATCCCCTTTCGCGTGGGTGCGAGCGAGAGGAGAGATTGAAACGTCGTCGGGAGCGGTATATCCTGTAGTTAATGGGAAAGTTGTACAACGATGTAATTTATTTCTGCAAAAAGAGTTGGCGGCCATTTTGTAATTTTTTGAATTTTTCGAAATTTTGATCACGTTTTTGAGGCAGTTGGCAACATTTTGGAAAGTCAATATGTATGAATCGATTGTGTATCTCGGCTGACAGTATGGAGATATGCAACCGGTGTTGCCACTTTTGGGGAGATTTTCGAGATTCGAGACTAAGAAACTCCTGTAAAATTTTGTATGAAAAATTTTTTTTTCACTGATGGTGTCGTATAGAGAACAAAAACTTAGTAAGCCAAAATTATGGAGAGAGCTGATGATTGAGGGTTTTGGAGACGGGTGGAGGGCCCGCTTAAGGTATTGAAGATAGGTGGGGGGTGCTCGAGCAAATGTCATTCATGACGTCATCCAATTGCCAAAAAGCTGAAAAAAAATTCAAAATGGCGAAGAAAAGATGGCCGCCATACAAATTTCACCGGTGTCCAGCTCGGAGGGTATAAAAGATGGAAGTGTGGTTTCTTGGCAAGAGATGTTCAGGGTCCGAAGGTCTACTCGATGAATAGAAAAAAAATTCAAAATGGCGGAATTTATTTTCCCATACATTTTGTATGGCGAATATTGAATGTCTCATTCTCCTAGAAAGAGACGGAAAACGATACGATAATGTAGGAGAGATGTTCGGGCGCGGGATGGGAGTCGAGAAAAGTTATGACGTTTCAGAAAAACAAGATGGCGACCGACGAGATTTTTGCAACTCTTTTGTTTTCCAACCGATTTCGTTGAAACTCACAATCTTTGAAGATAGTACCAAACGATTAATAGAAAAAGTGGAAAATTTTGGAAAAACAAGATGGCCGCCACACAAACTTCGTCGGTGTCTATCTCGGAGGGTATAAAAGATGGAAGACTGGTTTCTCGGCAAAAGATGATCAGGATCCGAAGGTCTACTCGGTGGAACAATCTCTGCATGCTCGCGGACCACTTTAGTGGTCCGCGCACCCACGCACCCTACTTTATTAACCTCAACTACCCCGTTTTTACAAAAAATGATATGGATGTCGTTTTCAGAGTTTTCCGGCGTGCTGACTTTGATAACGACATTTATTTTGAAATTTAAGATGGCGGACATGCACTTTTTAAGAAAAAAATTGATATGGGTGTCGTTTTGTGGGTTTTTGTAGTGAATTGTGTATCTTTAATAAATAAATTTGGTTAAATATAATAAAGTTAACATAACCACGTCACGTGAGCTGCTTTAGCAGCTCGCGCACCGAGCAAAACACTAGTTATTATACTATATATAGCTCGATTACCACTCACTGACTCACTCATTGACATAATTGTTCTCCTAGAAAGAGAAGGAAAATGATATAATGATGTAGGGGAGTTGTGTTCGGATGGGGGAGTCGACTGGGGAAAAATTATGACATTTCGGAAAAACAAGATGGCGGCCGAGGTGATTTTTGCAGCTCCGTTGTTTTCCAATCGATTTTATCGAATTTTACAATCTTTAAAGAAAGTAGTAAACGGTTAATAGAAAATGTGAAAAAAAATGGAAAAACAAGATGGCGGCCGAACCGTAGCGTTTTGAAAATTTTGAATTTTCGACCCCGAACCGCGGCGCCACAGATCCAAGACGGGGTAGTCGAGGATAACTATTTTTTCGTGTTTCGCCCACGATTATCCTGTATTTTGACAGAACGGGAGTGGTTTTAAAAAATTCAAGATGGCGGCTGTCATGGCGGCCGTTTTGTTCGAGGTACGAAAAAACGCAATTTTAAAAGTTAAATATCTCAAAGTTGGCAAAATCGGAGCGATTCGGCTTCTATGAAGCGGTTGTACGTATAGACTCGAGGTATAGATCGGTGGGAAAAAATCACCCCATTTTTAGGGAAATTTCAAGATTTTCGGGAAATTGTAAAAAATCGAAATACGCACTTTTAGCAAAATCCGAGTATGAGCGATTATGTGTTTTGATTGTACAAATGACATTTGGGTATTTTTGTCGCCGGAGACTGGCAACACTGGAATTTATCAAAGATAAAGTGATTTTCGACACGGTCTTTTTCACGGTATCCCTTTTCGCGTGGGTGCGAGCGAGAGGAAATATTGAAACGTCATCGGGAGCGGTATATCCCGTAGTTAATAGGAAAATTATGAAACCGTGTAAAATCTTTCTGTGAAACGAGTTGGCGGCCATTTTGTATTTTTTTTAATTTTTCGAAATTTTGATCACGTTTTTGAGGCAGTTGGCAACATTTTGGAAAGTCGACATGTATGAATCGATTGTGTGACTCAACCGGCAGTATCGAAATATGTAAACAGTGTTGCCACATTTGGGGAGATTTTCGAGATTTTCCCCAAAAACTCCTCCTGTAAAATTTTGTATGAAATTTTTTTTTTCACTGATGGTTTCGTATAGAAAACAAAAAAAAAATCGAGGAAAAATTTGGAAATAGCTGATGATCGAGGATGTCGGAGACGGGTGATGGGTCCGCTCAAGGTATTGAAGATAGGTAGGGGGTGCTCGACCAAATGTCATTCATGACGTCATCCAATTGCCAAAAAGCTGAAAAAAAATTCAAAATGGCGAAGAAAAGATGGCCGCCATACAAATTTCGCCGGTGTCCAGCTCGGAGGGTATAAAAGATGGAGGTGCGGTTTCTTGGCAAAAGGTGATCAGGATCCGAAGGTCTACTCGATGAATAGAAAAAAAATTCAAAATGGCGGAATTTTTTTCCCATACATTTTGTATGGCGAATATTGAATGTCTCATTCTCCTAGAAAGAGACGGAAAACGATACGATAATGTAGGGGAGATGTGTTCGGGTGGGGGAGGCGAGTAGGGAAAAATTATGACATTTCAGAAAAACAAGATGGCGACCGTCGTGATTTTTGCAACTCTTTTGTTTTCCAACCGATTTCGTTGAAACTCACAATCTTTGAAGAATGTAGTAAACGATTAATAGAAAACGTGGAAAATTTTGAAAAAACAAGATGGCCGCCGTACAAATTTCGTCGGTGTCTATCTCGGAGGCTATAAAAGATGGAAGAGTAGTTTCTTGGCAAAAGATGATCAGGGTCCGAAGGTCTACTCGATGAATAGAAAAAAAATTCAAAATGGCGGAATTTATTTTTCCATACATTTTGTATGGCGAATATTTTATGTTTTATTCTCCTAGAAAGAAACAATCAACGATACGACGATGTTCGGGAGATATGTTCGGGTGCACGATATGAGTAGGGAAAAATTATGATATTTCAGAAAAATAAGATGGCGGCCGACGTGATTTTTGCAACTCTTTTGTTTTCCAACCGATTTCGTTGAAACTCGCAATCTTTGAAGAATGTAGTAAACGATTCATAGGAAAAGTGGAAAATTTTGGAAAAACAAGATGGCCGCCGTATAAATTTCGTCGGTGTCTATCTCGGGGGCTATAAAAGATGGAAGAGTGGTTTTTTGGCAAAATATGATCAGGGTCCGAAGGTTTACTCGATGAATAGAAAAAAAATTCAAAATTGCGGAATTTATTCTTCCATACATTTTGTATGGCGAATATTGAATGTCTCATTCTCCTAGAAAAAGACAATGAATGATACGATGATGTTCGAAAGATATGTTCGGATGCGGGATAGGAGTCAAGAAAAATTATGAAGTTTCAAAAAAACAAGATGGCGCCCTACGTGATTTTTGCAACTCTTTTGTTTTCCGGCCGATTTCGTTGAAACTCGCAATTTTTGAAGAAAGTAATAAACGATTAATAGAAAAAATGGAAAAAATTAGAAAAACAAGATGGCCGCCATATAAATTTCGTTAGTGTCCATCTTGGAAGGTATAAAACATTGATGAGTGGTTTCTTGACAAAAGATGACACGCACCCTACTGAATTATTATCCACAACTACCCCGTTTTTACAAAAAAAAAATATGGATATCGTTTTCAGGGTTTTCTAGGGTGCTGATTTTCATGACATTCATTTTCTAATCCAAGATGGGGGATTTATACTTTTCACAAAAAATAGAAATGGGTGTCGTTTTCAGGGTTTTCCAGGGTGCTGATTTTGATAATGACATTCATTTTCTAATCCAAGATGGCGGACTTATACTTTTCACAAAAAATAGAAATTACTGACGTTTTCAAAGTTTTCCAGGGTGCTGATTTTGATAGTGACATTCATTTTGTAATCCAAGATGGCGGACTTACACTTTTCACAAAAAATAGATATGGGTATCGTTTTCAGGGTTTTTCAGGGCTGATTTTGATAATAACATTCATTTTCTATCTAATCCAAAATGGCGGGGTATGGGTACCGTTTTCAGGGTTTCCCAGAGTGCTAATTTTGATGGTGGTATTTATTTTTAAATTAAACATGGCGGACATGCGCTTTTTACAAATAAAAAACTGGCCAAGTGCAAGTCGGACTCCCCTGCCAAATTTCATGATTCTAGCTCAACGGGAAGTACCCTATAGGTTTTCTTGACAGACACGACGGACGGACGGACAGACAGACAGACAGACAACAAACTGATCCAATAAGGGTTCCGTTTTCCTTTTTAGGTAAGAAACCCTAAAAATTAATATGGGTATCAATTTTTGGATTTTCCGGAGAGTTGATTTTGTTTATGACGTTTATTTTGAAATCCAAGATGGCGGACATGCACTTTTAACAAAAAATGGATATGGGTGTCGTTTTCTAGGTTTTGCGGGGAGCTGATTTTGATAAAGACATTTATTTTGAAATCTAAGATGGCGGACATGCATTTTGATAATGATATTCATTTTCTAATACAAGATGGCGGACTTATACTTTTCATAAAAATAGATATGGGTATCGTTTTCAGGGTAAATAAATTCGGTTTAATACAATAAAGAATTTTGAATTTTTTTTAGAATTTTTCAAAATTTTGGTCATATTTTGAGGCAGTAGGCAACATTTTGGAAAGTCGACTTGTATGAATCAATTGTGTGACTCAGCCGGCAGTATCGAAATTTGCAAACAGTGTTGCCACATTTGGGGTAATTTTCCGTACTTTTCCCAAAAGTTCCCCTTGTAAACCTTTGTATGAATTTTTTTTCAATCGTGGTTCCGTATAAAGAAAAAAAATCATTCGATGGAAAATATGGAGAGAGCTGATGATTGAGGATTTCGGAGACGGGTGAAGGGCACGCTTACAATATTGAAAATAGGTTTGGAAGTGCTCAAACAACTCGAAACGTCATCCAATTAGCAATGAGTTAAAAAAAATTCAAAACGGTGAAGAAAAGATGGCCGCCATACAAATTTCGTCGGTGTACAGCTCAGGATCCAAAGGGTTACTCGATAAATAGAAAAAAATTCAAAATGGCGAAATTTATTCTCCCATAGAAAATGTATGACGAATATCTGACTATCTCATTGACATAATTATTGTTTTCCCAGAAAAAACAGAAAACGATACGAAAATGATCGGAAATTATACTATATATAGCTCAATTACCACTGACTCATTGACATAATTGTTCTCCTAGAAAGAGACGGAAAACGATATAATGATGTAGGGGAGATGTGTTCGGGTGGGGGAGATGACTGGGGAAAAATTATGACATTTCGGAAAAACAAGATGGCGGCCGTCGTGATTTTTGCAGCTCCTTTGTTTTTTAAGGCACTCCGTTCAAACTCGCAACTAATAAATAATGTAGTAAACGGTTACCAGAAAATGTGGAAAAAATTGGAAAAACAAGATGGCGGCCGAGCCGTAGCGTTTTAAAATTTTTGATTTTTCGACCCCGAACCGCGGCGCCACAGATCCGAAACGGGGTAATCGAGGATAATTATTTTTTCTGGTTTCGCCCACGATTATCCTGTATTTTGACAAAACGGGAGTGGTTTTTAAAAATTCAAGATGGCGGCTGTCATGGAGACCGTTTTGTTCGAGGTACGAAAAAACGCAATTTTAAAAGTTAAATATCTCAAAGTTGGCAACATCGGAGCGATTCGGTTTCTATCAAGCGATTGTACGTATAGACTCGGGGTATAGATTGGAGGAAAAAAATTACCCCACTTTTAGGGAAATTTCAAGATTTTCGGGAAATTGTAAAAAATCGAAATACGCACTTTTAGCAAAATCCGAGTATGAGCGATTACGTGTTTTGCTCGTACAAATGACATTTGGGTATTTTTGTCGCCGGAGACTGGCAACACTGGAATTTATCAAAGAAAAAGTGATTTTTCGACATGGCCTTTTTCACGGTATCCCCTTTCGCGTGGGTGCGAGCGAGAGGAGAGATTGAAACGTCGTCGGGAGCGGTATATCCTGTAGTTAATGGGAAAGTTGTACAACGATGTAATTTATTTCTGCAAAAAGAGTTGGCGGCCATTTTGTAATTTTTTGAATTTTTCGAAATTTTGATCACGTTTTTGAGGCAGTTGGCAACATTTTGGAAAGTCAATATGTATGAATCGATTGTGTATCTCGGCTGACAGTATGGAGATATGCAACCGGTGTTGCCACTTTTGGGGAGATTTTCGAGATTCGAGACTAAGAAACTCCTGTAAAATTTTGTATGAAAAATTTTTTTTTCACTGATGGTGTCGTATAGAGAACAAAAACTTAGTAAGCCAAAATTATGGAGAGAGCTGATGATTGAGGGTTTTGGAGACGGGTGGAGGGCCCGCTTAAGGTATTGAAGATAGGTGGGGGGTGCTCGAGCAAATGTCATTCATGACGTCATCCAATTGCCAAAAAGCTGAAAAAAAATTCAAAATGGCGAAGAAAAGATGGCCGCCATACAAATTTCACCGGTGTCCAGCTCGGAGGGTATAAAAGATGGAAGTGTGGTTTCTTGGCAAGAGATGTTCAGGGTCCGAAGGTCTACTCGATGAATAGAAAAAAAATTCAAAATGGCGGAATTTATTTTCCCATACATTTTGTATGGCGAATATTGAATGTCTCATTCTCCTAGAAAGAGACGGAAAACGATACGATAATGTAGGAGAGATGTGTTCGGGTGGGGGAAGCGAGTATGGAAAAATTATGACATTTCAGAAAAACAAGATGGCGACCGACGTGATTTTTGCAACTCTTTTGTTTTCCAACCGATTTCGTTGAAACTCGCAATCTTTGAAGAATGTAGTAAACGATTAATAGAAAAAGTGGAAAATTTTGGAAAAACAAGATGGCCGCCGTACAAATTTCGTCAGTGTCTATCTCGGAGGCTATAAAAGATGGAAGAGTGGTTTCTTGGCAAAAGATGATCAGGGTCCGAAGGTCTACTCGGTGGAACAAACTCTGCATGCTCGCGGACCACTTTAGTGGTCCGCGCACCCACGCACCCTACTTTATTAACCTCAACTACCCCGTTTTTACAAAAAATTATATGGATGTCGTTTTCAGGGTTTTCCAGGGTGCTGACTTTGATAATGACATTCATTTTCAAATCCAAGATGGCAGATTTACATTTTCTACAAAAAATAGATATGCCTGTCATTTTATGGGTTTTTTCGGGGTGAATTAATCGAGGTTAATAAATAAATTTAGTTTTCTATAATAAAGTTAACCCAACCACGTCACGCGAGCTGCTTTAGCAGCTCGCGCACCGAGCAAAACACTAGTTATTTTATACTATATATAGCTCGATTACCACTCACTGACTCATTGACATAATTGTTCTCCTAGAAAGAGACGGAAAATGATATAGTGATGTAGGGGAGATGTGTTCGGATTCGGAAACCCTCTGGGGAAAAATTATGACATTTTAGAAAAACAAGATGGCGGCCGTCGTGATTTTTGCAGCTCCGTTGTTTTCCAACCGATTTTTTTGAATTTTGCAAACTTTGTAGAAAGTAGTAAACGGTTACCAGAAAATGTAGAAAAAATTTGAAAAACAAAATGGCGGCCGAGATGGAGCGTTTACAAAATTTTCATTTTTCGACCCCTAACCGCAGCGCCACAGATCCGAGACGGGGTAATCGAGGATAATTATTTTTTCTGGTTTCGCCCACGATTATCCTTTTTTTTGACAGAACGGGAGTGGTTTTTAAAAATTCAAGATGGCGGCTGTCGTGGCGGCCATTATGTTAGAGGTGCGAAAAAACGCAATTTTAAAATTCAAATATCTCAAAGTTGGCAACATCAGAGCGATTCGGCTTCTATGAAGCGATTGTACGTACAGGCTCGAGGTATAGTTTGCAGGAAAAAAATTACCCAATTTTTAGGGAAATTTCAAGATTTTCGGGAAATTGTAAAAAATCGAAATACGCACTTTTAGCTAAATCCGAGTATGAGCGATTATGTTTTTCGCTCGTGCAAATGACATTTAGGTACTTTTGTTACCAAAGACTGGCAACACTGGAATTTATCAAAGTAAAAGTGATTTTCGACACGGTCTTTTTCACGGTATCCCCTTTCGCGTGGGTGCGAGCGAGAGGCAAGATTGAAACGTCATCGGGAGCGGTATATCCTGTAGTTAATAGGAAAATTATGAAACCGTGTAAAATCTTTCTGTGAAACGAGCTGGCGGCCATTTTGTATTTTTTTTAACTTTTCGAAATTTTGATCAAGTTTTTGAGGCAGTTGGCAACATTTTGGAAAGTCAATATGTATGAATCGATTGTGTATCTCGGCTGGCAGTATAGAGATATGCAACCGGTGTTGCCAGTTTTGGGGAGATTTTCGAGATTTTCAACTAAGAAACTCCTGTAAAATTTTGTATGAAAATTTTTTTTTTCACTGATGGTGTCGTATAGAAAACAAAAAGTTAGTAAGCCAAAATTATGGAGAGAGCTGATGATTGAGGGTTTCGGAGACGGGTGGAGGGCCCGCTTAAGGTATTGAAGATAGGTGGGGGGTGCTCGAGCAAATGTCATTCATGACGTCATCCAATTGCCAAAAAGCTGAAAAAAAATTCAAAATGGCGAAGAAAAGATGGCCGCCATACAAATTTCGCTGGTGTCCAGCTCGGAGGGTATAAAAGATAGAAGTGTGGTTTCTTGGCAAGAGATGATCAGGGTCCGAAGGTCTACTCGATGAATAGAAAAAAAATTCAAAATGGCGGAATTTATTTTTACATACATTTTGTATGGCGAATATTGAATGCCTCATTCTGCTAGAAAGAGACAGAAAACGATACGATGATGTTCGGGAGATATGTTCGGGTGCGGGATGGGAGTCGAGAAAAGTTATGACGTTTCAGAAAAACAAGATGGCGACCGACGAGATTTTTGCAACTCTTTTGTTTTCCAACCGATTTCGTTGAAACTCACAATCTTTGAAGATAGTACCAAACGATTAATAGAAAAAGTGGAAAATTTTGGAAAAACAAGATGGCCGCCACACAAACTTCGTCGGTGTCTATCTCGGAGGGTATAAAAGATGGAAGACTGGTTTCTCGGCAAAAGATGATCAGGATCCGAAGGTCTACTCGGTGGAACAATCTCTGCATGCTCGCGGACCACTTTAGTGGTCCGCGCACCCACGCACCCTACTTTATTAACCTCAACTACCCCGTTTTTACAAAAAATGATATGGATGTCGTTTTCAGAGTTTTCCGGCGTGCTGACTTTGATAACGACATTTATTTTGAAATTTAAGATGGCGGACATGCACTTTTTAAGAAAAAAATTGATATGGGTGTCGTTTTGTGGGTTTTTGTAGTGAATTGTGTATCTTTAATAAATAAATTTGGTTAAATATAATAAAGTTAACATAACCACGTCACGTGAGCTGCTTTAGCAGCTCGCGCACCGAGCAAAACACTAGTTATACTATATATAGCTCGATTACCACTCACTGACTCATTGACATAATTGTTCTCCTAGAAAGAGAAGGAAAATGATATAATGATGTAGGGGAGATGTGTTCGGATGCGGGATTCGACTGGGGAAAAATTATGACATTTCGGAAAAACAAGATGGCGGCCGTCGTGATTTTTGCAGCTCCTTTGTTTTTTAAGGGACTCCGTTCAAACTCGCAATTATCAAAGAATGTAGTAAACGGTTAAGAGAATATGTGAAAAAAATTGGAAAAACAAGATGGCGGCCGAGCCGTAGCGTTTTCAAAATTTTGATTTTTCGACCCCGAACCGCGGCGCCACAGATCCGAAACGGGGTAATCGAGGATAATTATTTTTTCTGGTTTCGCCCACGATTATCCTGTATTTTGACAGAACGGGAGTGGTTTTTAAAAATTCAAGATGGCGGCTGTCATGGCGGCCGTTATGTTAGAGGTACGAAAAAACGCAATTTTAAAAGTTAAATATCCCAAAGTTGGCAACATCGGAGCGATTCGGCTTCTATGAAACGATTGTACGTATAGGCTCGAGGTATAGATTGGAGGGAAAAAATTACACCATTTTTCGGGAAATTTCAAGATTTTCGGGAAATTGTAAAAAATCGAAATACGGGCTTTTTGAAAAATCTTAGTATGAGCGATTACGTGTTTTGCTCGTACAAATGACATTTGGGTATTTTTGTCGCCGGAGACTGGCAACACTGGAATTTATATAAAAAAAAGTGATTTTCGACATTGTCTTTTTTCAGGAACGATCATTTCGTGTGGGTGCGAGCGAGAGGAGAGATTGAAACGTCATCGGGAGCGGTATATCCTGTAGTTAATAGGAAAGTTGTAAAATTATCTAATTTGCTTCTGCAAAAAGAGTTGGTGGCCATTTTGTATTTTCTTCAAATTTTCCGAAATTTTGATCACGTTTTTGAGGCAGTTGGCAACATTTTGGAAAGTCGACATGTATCAATCGATTGTGTGACTCAACCAGTAGTATCAAAATATGTAAACAGTGTTACCACATTTGGGGAGGTTTTCGAGATTTTCCCCAGAAACTCCTCCTGTAAAATTTTGTATGAAATTTTTTTTTTTCACTGATGGTTTCGTATAGAAAACAAAAAAAAAATCGAGGAAAAATTTGGAAATAGCTGATGATCGAGGATGTCGGAGACGGGTGAAGGGTCCGCTCAAGGTATTGAAGATAGGTGGGGGGTGTTCGACCAAATGTCATTCATGACATCATCCAATTGCCAAAAAGCTGAAAAAAAATTCAAAATGGCGAAGAAAAGATGGCCGCCATACAAATTTCGCCGGCGTCCAGCTCGGAGGGTATAAAAGATGAAGGTGCGGTTTCTTGGCAAAAGAGGATCAGGATCCAAAGGTCTACTCGATGAATAGAAAAAAAATTCAAAATGGCGGAATTTATTTTCCCATACATTTTGTATGGCGAATATTGAATGTCTCATTCTCCTAGAAAGAGACGGAAAACGATACGATAATGTAGGGGACATGTGTTCGGGTGGGGGAGGCGAGTAGGGAAAAATTATGACATTTCAGAAAAACAAGATGGCGATCGACGTGATTTTCGCAACTCTTTTGTTTTCCAACCGATTTCGTTGAAACTCGCAATCTTTGAAGAATGTAGTAAACGATTAATAGAAAAAGTGGAAAATTTTGAAAAAACAAGATGGCCGCCGTACAAATTTCGTCGGTGTCTATCTCGGAGGCTATAAAAGATGGAAGAGTGGTTTCTTCGCAAAAGATGATCAGGGTCCGGAGGTCTACTCAATGGAACAAACTCTGCATGCTCGCGGACCACTTTAGTGGTCCGCGCACCCACGCACCCTACTTTATTAACCTCAACTACCCCATTTTTATAAAAAATGATATGGATGTCGTTTTCAGAGTTTCTCAGGGTGCTGATTTTGATAACGACATTTATTTTGAAATCCAAGATGGCGGTCATGCATTTTTTAAGAAAAAAATCGATATGGGTGTCGTTTTATGGTGTTTTTGGGGTGAATTTTGAATCTTAATAAATAAATTCGTTTTAATACTTATCAACCTAACCACGTCACGCGAGCTGCTTTAGCAGCTCGCGCACCGAGCAAAACACTAGTTATACTATATATAGCTCGATTACCACTGACTGACTGACTCATTGACATAATTGTTCTCCTAGAAAGAGAAGGAAAATGATATAGTGATGTAGGGGAGTTGTGTTCGGGTGGGGGAATCGACTGGGGAAAAATTATGACATTTCGGAAAAACAAGATGGCGGCCGACGTGATTTTTGCAGCTCCGTTGTTTTCCAACCGATTTCGTCGAATTTTGCAATATTCAAAGAAATTGGTTAAAAATTAATAAAAAAAGTAGAAAAAATTGGAAAAACAAAATGGCGGCTGAGCTGGAGCATTTTCAAAATTTTCATTTTTCGACCCCTAACCGCGGCGCCACAGATCCCAAACGGGGTAGTCGAGGATAATTATTTTTTCGTGATTCGCCCACAATTATCCTGTATTTTGACAGAATGGGAGTGGTTTTAAAAAATTCAAGATGGCGGCTGTCATGGCGGCCGTTTTGTTCGAGGTACGAAAAAATGCAATTTTAAAAGTTATATATCTCAAAGTTGGCAACATCGGAGCGATTCGGCTTCTATGAAGCGGTTGTACGTATAGATTCGAGGTATAGATCGGTGGGAAAAAATTACCCCGTTCTTAGGGAAATTTCAAGATTTTCGGGAAATTGTAAAAAATCGAAATACGCACTTTTAGCAAAACTCAAGTATGAGCGATTACGTGTTTTGCTCGTACAAATGACATTTGGGTATTTTTGTCACCGGAGACTGGCAACACTGGAATTTATCAAAGTAAAAGTGATTTTCGACACGGTCTTTTTCACGGTATCCCCTTTCGCGTGGGTGCGAGCGAGAGGAAAGATTGAAACGTCATCGGGCGCGGTATATCCTGTAGTTAATAGGAAAATTATGAAACCGTGTAAAATCTTTCTGTGAAACGAGTTGGCGGCCATTTTGTAGTTTTTTTTATTTTTCGAAATTTTGACCACGTTTTTGAGGCAGTTGGCAACATTTTGGAAAGTCGACATATATCAATCGATTGTGTGACTCAACCAGCAGTATCAAAATATGTAAACAGTGTTGCCACATTTGGGGAGATTTTCGAGATTCTCCCCAAAAACTCCTCCTGTAAAATTTTGTATGAAATTTTTTTTCCACTGATGGTTTCGTATAGAAAACAAAAAAAAAAATCGAGGAAAAATTTGGAAATAGCTGATGATCGTGGATGTCGGAGACGGGTGAAGGGTCCGCTCAAGGTATTGAAGATAGGTGGGGGGTGCTCGACCAAATGTCATTCATGACGTCATCCAATTGCCAAAAAGCTGAAAAAAAATTCAAAATGGCGAAAAAAAGATGGCCGCCATACAAATTTCGCCGGCGTCCAGCTCGGAGGGTATAAAAGATGGAGGTGCGGTTTCTTGGCAAAAGAGGATCAAGATCCAAAGGTCTACTCGATGAACAGAAAAAAAATTCAAAATGGCGGAATTTAATTTTCCATACATTTTGTATGGCGAATATTGAATGTCTCATTCTCCTAGAAAGAGACGGAAAACGATACATTGATGTATGGAAGATATGTTTGGATGCGCGATATGAGTAGGGGAAAATTATGACATTTCAGAAAAACAAGATGGCGACCGACGTGATTTTTGCAACTCTTTTGTTTTCCAACCGATTTCGTTGAAACTCGCAATCTTTGAAGAATGTAGTAAACGATTAATAAAAAAAATGGAAAATTTTGGAAAAACAAGATGGCCGCCGTACAAATTTCGTCGGTGTATATCTCTTAGGCTATAAAAGATGGAAGAGTGGTTTCTGAGCAAGAGATGATCAGGATCTGAAGGTCTAATTGTGTAACAATCTCTGCATGCTCGCGGACCACTTTAGTGGTCCGCGCACCCACGCACCCTACTAAATTATTATCCTCAACTACTCTGTTTTAAAAAATAGTAATATGAAGGTCGTTTTCAGGGTTTTCTAGGGTGCTGATTTTGATAATGACATTCATTTTCAAATCCAAGATGGCGTACTTACATTTTCTACAAAAATAGAAATGCCTGTCATTTTATGGGGGTTTTCGGGGTGAATTGTGTCTCTTAATAAATAAATTTGGTTTAATATAATAAAGTTAATCTTACCACGTCACGCGAGCTGCTTTAGCAGCTCGCGCACCGAGCAAAATACTAGTCTTGATATATAGGTAGATACTAGATCAGAATCAGTCACACCTAGGTATTCAATTGTCTTACTGGTGGCATTTTGCACATATACCTACATGAACGAAAAGCCATAAAAATAAGCGCTAATTCACTGGTTAATTTTTAAGGTAATTGTTAATAATACCCGATATAATCTTCGAAGAATTTCGTAGAATAGGTACTGCTAGATATAACCAGTGATAAAACGCCATTTTACGGCTGAAAGCCAAAGTGCGGTTGATTCTAGTTTTAACTGGCTACGAATATGTGTGGCCCGTAGCAGTTGATCAAAACTTAACTGTACCTATCGGATGTATTTGACTGAAATGGATTACGCCAGAAGTCGTCCTTTCAGTCAGCTTTATCTACTAAACCTGTTTTTGTCTTGTTGATGTCGCTTCGATCGCTACCTCCTTCCTTCATTCCACTTGGCCTCGTAAGCTCACTTCATTCAGGATCTTTTTGAGCTTCTGGTTTTCGCTTTACAAAAAACTCTAGGGGTTGAACAGACAAAACTGAGTGGATAAAGTGTGATCAGATTTGAAATAAGGGGCAGCCAAATGCTGTTTTTGGTCAAACGTAACCGCATGTACCTAGTCTTAGCCCTGAATAAACATGTTGCATTTAAAAACCAACTGCTACCTGCTGCATCTAGTTGTAGCCGGTTAAAACTAGGTGTAACCGCACTTCGGCTGCATCCCCTGCATGCCTCGCCAGTATATCCGATGTACGGCCAGCCACAACACCTTCACCACAATTACCCTGGTTGTAAAGCCGCGTATTGACCACGTCCAGCGGCGTTTCCAACAACACACACACCACCCCGCTGACGAGGCTTGCAGCGAACGCGAGCGCAGCAGGCGACTGCTCCAAATAACCGTGGGCAAGGAGGGCCTGCTTCACTCTGCAATGGAGTCACACCATCAAACACATTCAACCATGATGTGAATCACTATGATAATAATGGATGTTTGAGCGTTCTTTGAAATAAGGAGAAAATTTTAACTACCATCCGTCATGGCAACTGGCAAGCATCATCATCAATAATCATGATTGTATATACTATAAGTGAGGTACTCAGAAAAAGAGACAACGATACTCGTAATGGTTGAACACAGTGACAGATCAGGATGTTCAGCGTACCGGAGAGAGAGAGAGCGTTGAAAAGTGTGGAGCCTCCAATAAAATGCGTGCTTGCTACTCTTTATTGAAATGAATTACCTCCAAGATTATTTACTATTCAATTTTTTCTGGAACGATTATGAAAATATCGTTAAAACAGATCTTACCACAAATACTTTAGGGGCGTATTAAGCTGACGTTTTGTATGGGATAATCAATTTCAACGTAACATTTAAAGTTTGTGTGGTAAGGGTAAGACAGTATTCTCATGCGATATCTTAACTTTGTTTTAAGATTCAAGATTTTAGATTCAAGATTCAAGATTTTTTTTATTTGCAGAAACATTTTTTACAGTGAGATGTTATTAAGTACATATTGTCCAGTAGAAATGTTTCACCTTACATAATGAGGCATGCAAAATTTGTACAAAGTCATTATTTAAACTATTCTTTGAATTCATTAAACTACATTAAATATATCATTTAAGCACACTCTAACATCATGCATCACAAATCGCTATCCTACATGAATTCACAAGATGCACATTCACATTTTGCAAGCGGACCAGGGGTTTACTGAACAAGCAGGGAAATTCAAGGGTGCTCTGTTTACCCTGATTATATAGTCGTACTGCGACGACATCTAATGGGCATATGGCGAGTGCCACCATGATGCCGCTCAGACAACTCGCTGCGAAAGCAAGGCCGAGCGGCGACCGCTCGCCTAAGCCATAAGACTGCAACAATTCTTTTGCACTGCAGGAGAAAAAATAAATGTTTCGTCTACAGTCTAAGTACATACAAAATACCATAACATCTTGATGGTATCGATTTCTCGTTGAAATTCAAAGATAATGCCAAATAGACCAAATTCAGAACTGGTTTCATCAATTTAGGAACTTATCCTTTATTTCTTGAATGGCTACTATCAGTGGCTGCTACTCATTTTAAACTCATGATTTGTGCGTTAATTTTCTACCTCGTTAAAGTCTCTTACGTTTCTTACTAGTTATGCTCAAGCTAATAAATCGCACCTATCTGAAGGATAATATATTTATTCAATTACAAAAATATTTATTTCATATAGGGCAGCTGTAGCTTGACATGTCAAGATTCTACCACCTTCGAGTTAGGAAAACAGATTCAACAGAGAAGAACTGGCTAGTGTGTAAGTTAATGCATCCCGGAAATCTCAAACTAAATACCTTATGAGGAATATCCAACATTTGAAAAGCCGGATTCTGCTTTAGCAATAATTGCTCTCGATTCTAACACAGGTAGGGAAATCAAAATAGGAACTTACGTAGAGAATGTCGTGAGTTGAGCTGCAGATCCTACGGCCAGCCTGGTGCACGTGGCGTTTACTCCCGCAAAGAAGCCACGAGTGCCTTCAATTTTGTAAATCTTCACAAATCCATCTATCATGCCTGAAAAATTAAAACAATTTAACTAAGTTATTGCTGTATGCGTGAAACGAGACATTCGACTGGAACCCTCAAGGAAGCAAGAAGCGTGGCTGGCCTAGCAAAAATTGGTAGCGTAAGGTACTGGCTGAAGTCACGAGGATAGGGTGCAGACTCCAGCCAGACCTCAGGTCTGGATGAATGGAATGGACTCGCCAAACCTATACTCAAACTCAAAATCATTTATTCAAAGTCACTTTTTGATGGTCGGAATTGTTAGATTTGTAAGATGATTTAGTGGTGAAAATAATAATGAATTAGCTACGAGTGGTACTAGAGCTATTGATTAAATTAAAGTTATCTCGTAAACTATCGTATTTAAGCTAATTCATCAAAGGCTAAATTCAATAGTTTACAAGTTGGCCATGTCGGACTATCGCGGTCAAGCTGTGAAAAATCGTTGCAGTTCTTGTCACTTCACTCTTGATTACTTGACTCCAATTTTTTACCCGACTACGGCAAAGCCGAAAAGAAGGGCTGTGATTTTAGCAGTCTATGTATGTATGTGTGTATGTTTTTATCCAGATTCTGTGTGTTCCACCGTAGCGCCTAAACTACTACGCCGATTTTGATGAATGAGGTGTCAATCGATTCTTTGTAATGGCCCGGGTAACATAGGCTATACTTTATACGAAAAAAATTGGCCTGACCGATGTTACATCAAAAAAAGTGAGGGTCTCAAATTTTTTTTTAGTTGTTCGATTTTAATTAAGTAAAAGAAAAAAGCGTTTTCCTAATTTGTTTCAGTGAGATCTCTCAAGTTGTTATAGGTGCAGGTATAAAGCTACTCAAATGAAAATTACTGTTACTCCGAATAGATTGTTGATTGGAAAAACGGTCAGATGCTAACTCTCGACTAGAATAGGTTTATTCAATTAGATCGCAAAGCAAACTGGACTATTTTGTACGTTTTGTAAGTATTGTAATGCTGAATGCATTCACTCGTTCACTATACATAGCCCACAGGGCTCACGTCCCTATGTATAGGTATAGTACATACCATTATAAACATACTGCCTCCCGACAGCTATGCTGGGATGGGCGGCAGACTGCATCCTCGTCTTGACGACGGACGCCGGATTGGCAGCGAGCCCGCTCACGAAACCACTCACGCTTGACCAGAATATAGTCTTGTGAATACTGATATCGCCTTCCTTCGTCTTGGTCCACCCTTGCACTTCAGCTATGTGGTATATGCCTAACCTGTCCAAAAAGTACGGACACTAAGGCATGAGATCTATAGAACGCACTTTGTTTTTGCTCAGACTTAAGATACTGTTAAAACGAGTCAGCGCTATACTGCTGGCATAAATCTGTCTCGTTTAAATTTATAAGCAAAGTCAAAGTGCGCTCTGTAGATTTCAACCCTCGTAGTTCAAGTTCGACTGAGGTTTGGATAGTGCCACTTTTAAGGTCAGGGTTAATTAATCTAGTACTAAGTATAATAAATTATTCGTTAACGTGTTTTCTAATTTCTGGATGAGAGATGGGATAATTGCCTTAGTCGCAAATAAAAAGCATTTGGAGGAAAGGATTATTGAGTCAAGATTCAAGACAGTTCTGTAGGTGGAACTTGATTCAAAATAATAAGAAATCTTTTTTGATTATCTAATACAACCCATAGAATATACCCCAATTTCGCATTACTATACCTACTCGTTTTGTGCCAGCAACTCCCAATATAAAGTTACAGCGAAATTTTCACCCCGTTCTTATAGTCTCCTAGTATTCTCACCTGACAGAATTCATACAAAATCCCAGCACCATGGCTGGAGCGAGGCCTTTCTGCAACGCCAGAGCCCCATCGTTTTTGGATATCACATACAGGCCATGGAATATGCCCCTATATCGCGTGGTATGCTCATTCCGTGCCCGCAATTCCCCCTGGAGCTGCAGCCGAGTTTTCACCACATCCATGGGATTTGTGAAGATGGTTGCACCGGCGCCCGCTAGACCGCCGATGATGAAATCCATTATGAACACGGCATCTACCTACTGTTGAACTGAAAAAAATTGGTTGTCTGTAAAGTCGGTTTACTGACGATAGTTGAACGTGACAACAAAGGCCGATTGTGCTTCTTTGTCGCTCGTTCCGCGCTCTCGCTTGCACTTTAAGCCTTACATGGAACGCCTCAGAGCGAGGTAACGCCGCATGAGTCATGTTTTTTCGTGCGTGCAGCCGGCTCTATCGAATTATAAGACGTTGTCACGTCAAAAAATTAAAAGTACTTAAACAACCATATTTTTTCGTCACGTCGAACATTTTTTTTAAATTGGACGTAAATAATTAAATAGGTACAATCAGTACCTAGTTCAGATTCAGGTGATCAGTACGGTCTATCTTGATTTTTAGACGTGGCCAGTTACCACCCTAACGCTTTGCCGTCAAGCGATAACGCCCCGGTACGATGCCGTACAGTACCTATCCATGACCCTTCACCTTTGAAGTAAAGGGTTTCATAAACTATCATACTCTTTAGGTACAGGTTCATCATCATTGTCATGATCAACCCGTCGCCGATTCAGTTGAGCTTAGGTGCGGGAGTTAGGACATAGTCTACCACGCTGGTCAAGTGCAGATTGGCAGATTTCACACACTTTTGAAAACATCACGGAGAACTCTCAGCCATGGAGGTTTCCTCACGATGTTTACTAGGATTGCTCGCAATCAATGGCTAATGTTGTTCCATCGAATTATCTAACCTAGCAGTCCAACGCTGGATAAGATAACTACTGGAATACATAATATTGTGTACGGTATATGCTAGAGTACGGTAATTGTTGAGGTTCCATTTAACAGTAATAAAATGTAATATCTACGGTATGTGTACCTAGCCTTCGTATGAGTATATGTAGGTAGGTACGAACTTCGACCGTATCCGTGTACGATCAGTTGTTGGTGTTGTTTTGCTCAATAAAATTTTAATTAAGTAGATTCAATTTTGCATTTGAAGTTTTAACACGTGACTTTGTTCGCTTAAAATTACCTGCCTGTGACTACAATCGTGGTTTTGCTGGTCAGCCTCAAATTCCAATTTAAATTTTGTAATAGTTACCTAACGTTTAAAATTCGTAGGTTTAAATATATTTTTTTGATGCACTAAAGACCTTCCTGGCGTAGTGATGAACGTTATAGTCTTGTAAGTGGGAGGTCACGGGTTCGATTACACAGGATTCCTAAATTGGTTTGGGTAGGTACCTATGTCGGCTTCGGCCGTGACTAGTTACCACTTTACCTACAAAGATGTGCTGCCAAACCATTTAGAGTTCTTGTACGATGACATGTAGAACAAGAAGGAATTAGGAAACCCATTACGAATTAGGAAGGAATTAGGAAACTGCTATACTGCTTCCAAGGCAGGTAGTTAGTCCAATTCCATCGTAGACGACATCGCCACTTACCATCAGGTGAGGTTGCAGTCAAGGACATAACGTATCAATAAACTAACCTGGTAAGTGGTGACCTATAAAATTCTAAGATAATGTTCTTGATACACATGGTCAATAATACACCGCACGCACAATCAGCTGCTAATTTATTATCATTTTGCCAAACGATTATCGTTCCAATTACTATAGATATACGCGTTAGATAACGAATTAATTCACTCACCGTTTGAATATAACACAAAACTTTGCCACAGTCAATTTACTTAGCACACCATGTTAAAAGTAGGTCTTTACAAGGTACACTATTGAGATCTTTCCATGTTACCAATTCACATTTGTTTAGAGTTTAGAGCGAATATAAGTTTAAAGCACGTGATTTTTCGTCAAACGTTTCGTATGCCCGAGATAACGTTACGTACTGACTTATAAATCGACAAATGACGTTTTGCGGTTCATGGCAATGAAACAAGTTATGGATAAGATAATGCAATACGCACATCGTCATTTTATTCATCTTAATATTAGGTATCAAAATATAATTATTAGGTTTCAACTTTCATTGAAGTACGGTAGATTCTTTTCCCTTAGTCCAGGAACCTATTCAATTCCTATAAAATATTTACTTATATTCTAGAGGAATTTGTCGTATGAAATTGTTAGGAAAGCGTGTGAAAATTATTATCTGCGCAGAATGCAGGCACTGAAAAATAATAATTCAGCTGCACGCGTGCTCCGTGTTTTTTCAGTATATACTACAAACTTCAACCAAAATACATTTAAAATTTGAGTTTAGATAAAAAAAAAGACTCTACCTATTTCACTTCATAATAATTTGTGCTGGCCCTAAACGTAGAGTTAGCGAAGGTAGACTCGGGTTTGCATAGCGCCATTCAATTGACGTAATATTCATACGAGATTTGGCAAAGGTTTGAGGATGTGTGAAGTATAGTTACGTTTGACTTGTCAATGAGTACCTACCTATGGAATGGTTTCATGGAATCCCAAAAAATGAGATTTTCAATGCGCCATACTTTGGCTGGTAGTGTTAGAATACTTGCCAAAGACTTAGATATTCTATGACGCTCGATTAGATCAGACATTAGGCAAAATCTGTTTGTAAAGCAGGTAAGTAGGTAACCTACTATCTAACAAACGAGACAAATAATTAGGACAACCTGGAAAAATTCTTGCCACTAGGTAAGTATCAACTTCATTAGGTAAGTATCTACTTATGCTGTAATTAATTAGATTAGGATTGTTGGAAAATATAATAGGTAGCTTCAGGTAGGTATATTTTACTGTAAAATTTTCGATTAAAAAAAACCTGGTAACCTTCTCACTAGAATAAGATAGAAAATTGGCCAAATGCGGATCGGACTCGCACACGGAGGGTTCCGTAACATCGTACAGTAAGTGACACTTCAATTTTTTTTAATTTTCGTAGTGGTTATTTAAAATTTTTGTTTATTTGTTTTTATAGCGCCCATAAAAATACAAAATCAGTGAAAATTTCTACTCGCTACTTATCATGGTTCACGAGATACAGCACATTGACAGACAGACTGACGGACGTACGGGCGGACGGACGGACGGGCCGATAGCGGAGTATTAGAACCCTTAAGATAACAGTTAGCAGACTGGACGCACATTGGACGTCTTTCGATCTCGTATTTGTCACAAGATTGGAAATTGTCCTAAATTAGGTAGGTCCCTACTTGCCTAAATAACTGGTTTAAAAAGATAACGATGGAAATTAGAATGATAATATGTTACAATTTTTCTCTTCTACTAACTTTTTTACCTAGTTTGTAAAATAATAAATATCTAGGTAGGTAGGTAGGTTCTTTGAGTTTGAAGTTATTTTGGGGTTTTATTATAAACCCAATAAATCAAACCGATCGCAACAGGATCGCGACTACCATTATCAAACAGTTAACGAGTAGCTAAGCCTATCTACCCCTCTTAGCCAAATGAATCATTAATTGTGACCTTTAAGGTCAACAGCACGAATAAAGGTCAGGGGTGGCTCGGGCTGACTTATCAATGAATCACAGTGCCAAGGTCAAGCTGGCTTTCTAGTTAAGAACACTGTTTTCTAAATAACTTGAAAGAAATGTTTAATAGGTAAGTAGGTAATCGAAAATCTAATCAAAATCTACTTATAAATCGTAGATAGGTAGGTAGATCTTAGATATAGAAAGATAGACTCATATGCCATAAGTCTATGGTATCCGTACTAATATAATAAATATTATAAATGCTAAAGTGTCCGTCTGTCTGCTAACTTTTCACGCCCATCCGTTTAACCGATTTATATATGAAATTCGGTACAGAGGTAGCTTGCGTTTCGGAAATTGTCAACTTTTTATCCCGGAAGATCAAAAAGTTCCCACGGGATTTTAAAAAACCTAAAATCCACGCGGATGAAGTCGCGGGCCTCATCTGGTATACCCATAAGTATAGACTTAGGTAACGTAAGGAAACGGAAGATCATTCCATATTCTACTACATAATATTCTATGTACTCAAGCAGTTCGTATTAGAAACGAGGAAGCGAATCGCTTCGTACGAGTCTGTGGAATTTTCCGCTAAGGGGGTGCAGACTGCAGACGATTATATCTTGCCTAAGCCTGGCCCGATCTGTGAGCGCAAGGAAGGACATCAGCTGCACCATATAATAATTCAGCCGTCAGCTAAACACATTGGCGTACCTACTGCCTGGCATTATCTTGTAGAATATTGACAGACAGGCAACCTTGCGCCGATCGATGTTCTAAGCTTTGGCTTTAGAATTTTTTTGAACGACCCAATGCACGTTTTTTATAGACAATTTTTTTTTTAAAGATTAGCCATTCGACTCATGACTAATAGGTACTCCCCTTTTCCCTCCAATTAACACATAGTGCACCGTGTGGGATTTGAACCGCCAACCTTTCGAAATTCAGTCCGCTTCTCAACCGTTGAGCTATCGAGGCTTTAAAGAATTATATCGTATCGTGTATTTGAAACGCATAGACTATAGGTACTACAAAGTTGAAGTCGCGGGCACCGCCTAGAAGGTAAACGTACCTAAACATTATAATTTCCTTTAAAAATTCATATCGCTCCATCATGATAATATTCGGATACCTGCGTCCATGGGTTGACAAATAACTTTTTCAAGGTGGCGTTCGATCGATGCCACTTTGGAACTTGGTATGTGGTACGTACCTAATGACAGTCATTATATCCAGTAGATGTGGGAGTTTTTACTTATCCATGCTGACCATTTTAAGTCATATAACTTTATACCTAGGTAGGTAGGTAGTAGATACTTCGATGGTACTTCGCACATGATTTTTACTAAATAGGCTGGGCCCAGCGAGCCCACCTATTCCATAGGAAAATCTAGGTATGATGAAAATCTAGATTTAGAATCATGAAAGGCAAGTAGGTAGGCTTATAGCACAAGTAAAGGAAAAAATCCGAAATCCGTGAATTTGTGGTTTGTTACATCGAAGCGAAAATTGTATGTCTATGGTTACATCATATAAAAAAAAAGTGTGTTCATTAACAATTATTTATTATTATTTATTATTTTCAATTTTCAAAGTAAGATAACAATACCAAGTGGAGTATCATAATATGAAAGGGCTTTACGGTCTCTACATTCTAAAACAGATTTTTATTTATGTTTATGCATAATACTTTTTGATTTATCGTGCAAAATGTCGGAAAAAATACCCGAGTACGGAACCCTCGGTGCGCGAGTCTAATAGGTCGGTTTTTTTTTATATTGTCTTCGGACCAATATTAGAAATCACGTCATGCATTGCCAGACACGTAGTACCTTTCGTGGCAACCCCCTGCCAGACACCCTTAAACTTAACTAACAATATAAATAATAAAAATGTAAATGGATGCATTCGAAGTGAAAGTAGTGACAAAGCTTAGTTAATTTATTCCATGAATTGCTAGCTACAAATATAATATCCTTTAATATGATATCAAAGAGACTAATTAGGTGGGTAGTGTAGGTATCGCATGTGAATAGCGCACGTGTTGTGCTCTCAATAGAGGCACAAAGGCATTGCCTACTACCAAAGTTCTATATCTACTTACTTATTGGGTTTGATTGCATCATCGATTTTGGAGCGCCAATGGATTGCATATTGATCAAAGAGAGCTACGATGTTTTTTATCAATAGACATTTATTCAACTAAATCCTTATTTAACAAGCAACATGCACCTCAAGCACGTCAGAGAAAAAAATGTATGACATTATTTAAAAAACAAAACCAATTAATATCAAAATGACAGTCTAATTTTAACACAAAAATAGTTTTAAAAACGATTTCAATTTTTCTCAATGCTCTCGAATTTTCCTCTTTCCAGTAAAAACCAGTGTGATAAGGACCGTCGGCTCCGTCGATCCGTCAAATCGCGTCGATGCAAACGCGTCGTGTCCAGTCAGAGGCTATCGCGCGTGAGCCGTTCGATTATCAGCCCCGCGAAGGTCAGGGTTTGTAGGCGGGCGGCCACCATGCTGCCCGGTCCACTCGCGCCCCTCGACGCACGCAAGACGCGCGCCCTCACCACCATATACGCACCCCGGAAGCCGAAACCACGGAATCATAAGACCGCACAGTCCAGGATGCTAGAAAACGACATCAAAACTACCTTCAAAACATCCCTTTCCACTTTCCACCCATTACCAGCCATCGGCCAGAAGCAAGAAAAAACTAAAGTCATAATCTTCGACTTGAAGAATGAAGATCGCACACTAAAACTTCAGGAAGTTCTTAAACCTCTCACGCCGTTAAGCATTCAAGGCTTCCGGAAGAAAATAGAATGTGATAAGAAGCCTCAACAACTTTTAAGAGAGAACACTTACGACGTCATCGAACCAATTTTTTTGACTCCGAAAAAAGTTAAGAAGAACCTCACACCATGTAACTCCCAAGATAAGGATGTAAAAATGTCGCCGAAAAGTCGATTCAAAAATGCGGCACTCCAAGTCGCTAAACTAACGTCTATGCCTGAAACAGGCAAGTTGCTTTGTCTACGGGAAAGAGAGACTTACACGATATGTAGAGAAGATGATTCGTGTAGGTTGCAAAAGTTACCGCAAAGTCCTGCGCAACCTTTGAACAAACTTTCGGAGATTTTTCAAAGCCTAGACATGAAAGGAAGGCATAGGGATAGAATGAAAAAAGAAAACAGTTGGTTTTGATTACATTTTAAGGTGTTAAGAACCGTGCAGTTTTATAAACTGTTTCTTAAAAAGAAAGTTGTGAAAAAGTTAAGTGATAAAGTGTCGAGGTAACGTCAATTTATTTTTGCTAATATTTCATTTCGTGTTACTGTGTGTGAGATATTTAATTAAAAATGCCTATTGCTCAAAGTTTCCGTGCTGGGTAGGTTGAAGTACCAGTTGTGTTTTTCATATTTTAATAAAAGTGTGTTATGTTTTGTACATTATTTTTTCCCTTTTTAGAAAACGCAGAAAACCCCGTTGCACGGTTACACAGCAAATCTGCAAAAATGTGGAATTAAAACAAAAAAGATATGCACGCAAGTACTTAGGTATGCATTCCCTTTAACGGTGAAGGAAAACATCGTCAGAAAACCTGCATGCCTGAGAGTTTTCCATAATGCCCTTGAAGGTGTGTGAAGCCGCACTTGGCCAGCGTGGTGACAACCGCCAAGCCTTTCTTATTCTGAGAGGGAAACCTATGCTGGCACTTTGTTGATGATGATGACTTGATGAGATAATGATTTAAATTAATACTCAAAGAGGAATGCATATAAAAACGTTTGCAAAAGTTTCATCAGTATCTGCGGTCTGAAACTTAAGACCATGACTACGATGAAAAGTGTGCTGTGGTCTGTGTGATATCTGTCTACCTATTCTACCTATTCTATTCTACCTATAAATTCACATTAAAAAACTGGTAGATGGTACCTATAGCTTAGTACTACTGTACTTAATTATTTAAGCAGTGTTTGATATGAAATCTTTGTCGATATTGAAATAATAATTGTGCTTAATAGTTATAGCACGCGACCGGTCGAGCTGGCAATCGGAGTATGAGGCGGGGGCCCCCCCCCCCCCCCGCACCTCCGTCATCCGCGCTATCCCGGTCGGGGTTGCCATCTCGACCTGTCGCGTACTTATACCTACCTATAGGTATAATTACACTGATAGACAAAAATTACCTTAATGAAAGTTAAATGTAATTGAATGGGTTATTTTGTATCTACAACTAGTCTGTAACTAATCTGCATTTTTAGAAAATTTCGATCACCCTCAGTTTTTTTGCAACAGCAATTAATCTTTTTTTAAGTAAAAACGGTAAAAAAATGTTTCAAATGAAGAAAAAATAACTCATATTTGCGTTTATTCAGGATTTTCGGGAATATTTAGCGTCAGGTACATCCTTTTTGAGTGTGCAGCAGTAGTCAGCTAACATGTTCGGACTCCACTTGCCTTGGTACCGTTTTTCCATGTTGGATATGTGCTGATGGAACCGCTCACCGTGTTCGTCGCTAACGGCTCCCAAATTTTGAGGAAATAAATCCAAATGCGAGTGTAAAATATGAATCTTGAGCGACATATTGCATTCCATGTCCTTGTAAGCCGCTAAGAAGTTGTTGACTAACTCTTCATAGTTTTCGGCCCTGTGGTTTCCAAGAAAATTACGAACAATATTTCAAAACATTTCCATGCGGATTTTTCGATCGGATTAAGTTTTTTTCAAACTCTTCATCAGCCAGTAGGTCTCTTATTTGTGGCCCTACAAATATTCCTTCTTTTATTTTGGCATCACTCATTTTGGCATCACTCTCGGATACATTTTCTTCGGTCACGTCATCCATGTTTACTGGAGGCTGAGAAACAGGTAAATCATCACTGTGTGGGATAGGTCTTTGAGCAGATTGTAGATTTAGATAGTTCACAGAGTGCCCAGATTTGTGATTAATACCTTTTACAGAAGTTTGGCAGAAATAACAATCTGATACAATATGGTCTTTCGGTTCGGCCCATATCATTGGAACTGCGAACGGCATATTATGACGAGATCCTTTAGCCCATGATGTTAACAAAGTGACACACTGTGCACAGCAAACACTAGGAGTCCAGGTTTTGTCCAAATTTTGCGCCGGAAAACAAAAATAATTAAAATAACAGTTTTTAACTAATGGTGTCAAACGTTGACTTTTAACAGTAAGTTGACTACCAAATATAACAGAAGTTATCAGGATGGTTTACACACACTCTCGGCATCTTAGTATGATGTATAACACTAATCTAAAAAAAAAAACTGTTTTAATTTTAATATTTTTCGTTAATTTATTCGGAAACACACGTCGATAAGCAAAATTCGCGTAATCGAGTAAGTCGATATTTTATGAAAACTGAAGGTGATTGAACAAAACTAAGTATGGGGTTTATATGCGGGTAGGTAGTAGTGTTTGAAAATATGACTTGATTTCGTTTAACAAATTTACTGTTTATCAGTGTTATTAGTTACTGCTACTGACCTTACTTCGTTATGTCTAATCAAAGTAACATTTTTCTTACTACCTACATAATATAATTTCTCTGATTCATTTCAACTCGCGATTCTAACATTAGGTACCTAAGTACCTAATGCCCCTTAACATGACAAAGTAAACATTGCCTTTCGTGGCAAAGTAAACATTTTGTTTACTTTGCCACGAAAAATTCGGTCACCTTGGCTTTATATTATTTCAACTATGCCCCCGACTTCGTGGATTCAATTTTTTTTATCCCGTAGGAACTTTTTAATTTTCCGGGATAAAAGTCCTATGTCCTCCCCCGGGATGTCAAAATCGGTTAAACGGATGGACCGTGAAAAGTTAGCAGATAGACAGACGCACTTTTGCATTTATAATATTATTACTCAGTACCTACCTATGGACAATAGATGATAATAATATGACCTTTGATGACAATAGAATCGAAAGAAACACCTTTATCTTCTTGCCGCGGGCGGTCCAAAGAGCCCAAAGACTAATAACCCTCCTTTGGGCTTCGCCGCAGTCGGGTAAAAAATAGGTAGGCATAGTATCAAAAAATCTAAGCACAAGTAGCAAATAGTGTTCGCAAAATTTTTAGGATTCTGTACCCTGTAAGTGTAAAACGGACCCCTATTAATGTCTGCTGTCTGTCTGTGCGCAGGTCACAGGTCTATAGCCCGGAAAAGAAATATTTCATACATCTAAAATAATTATTGTGTTCATAATTATGTACGAAACCCTAAAAGAGCGAGGCCCGACTCGCACTTGACCGGTTTTTGTGAATTTATCATGCATTATTGAATTCGAAAAATTGGAACTATCTGTATATTCATATCGGTAATAATACTCGTAGCTACTCCTAAAGCAGTAGAATTGCATTGGAATTTGGAGCATTCAACCGGAAGTAGGTCGAACGAAGCCCACCCTCGCGTGACAAATAGACAGACACGGCAGACAACGTGCAGTTAGCTGTTTACCCCCTCCCCTAATGCACACGATCAAATTGTTATGCCCTTTTTTAAAAGGCAAAATTATAGACTAAAAAAAGCACAACTGCATTATATTTAGTAGGTACTAGATGAGGCCCGCGGCTTCGCCCGCATGCATTTAGGTTTTTCCGTGGGAACTCTTGATTTTCCAGGAACAAAGTAGCCTATTCGTACTCCGTAGTAGCCCGTCCCTGGGATGCAAGGTATTTATTTATGTACCTTTCGTAAAAAATTAAAGAGATAATCCTTTAAATCCCGTGGGATCACCACTATTTGGAATGAAATTCCTTACAGCATCATGGTTGAGGAGTTGGGTCCTCGAGTTCAACGATTAAGTCTTTTCTTGGTACCTCCAATATCAATTTATAAGTTATAACCGACAGTTTCTAAATCTCATCAGTTTTGGTGGTAATGTCCCCTGCAGCATCAGAGTTGAGGAGTTGGAAATCCAAATTTTTTGTAGGACATCGCAGTTTCTCTATCGATTAATTTTTTTTACACAAATCAGTTAAAAAGTAGCCTATGTTACTCCTTAGTTGATCCTCTACTTGTATGTGAAAGTCCAGTCAAAATAGGTTCAGCCATTTCGAAGACTAGCCCATTCAAACAAACAGACAGACAGATAGAACTCCGAAAAGTTGAGACGCGGATCGAACCCAAATTGGACTTAACCACTATAGGCTAATAAGGCTGGGCATGCACCTCCAGCTGTACGTACATTTTAAGCGATTTTAATGCCACAATTGCTTTAACGGTTAAGGAAAAGATCATAAGGAATGCATGATTACCTAGCTGAAAGGTATACAGAAACAAGCTAATTAAGCAATAAGGCCGCCTTTGCACACATTTGTTTTTAGTTTTTCCTTTTTTTTTGTGTGCAATAAAGTTTTCTATGTATAAAATTTGTATTCGTGACTCTTAATATTAATACCACATACCATAACTCGTCTATAACGTCATACTAAAGTAATTAGGTAGATAGGTACTGGAATAATGACCGTGATGGACAGTAGGTATTAGAATGCTGAAGGACAATCGATAAACGACTAATAGGTGGCCAGTCGAGGACTTAGATACTACCTGTTCGTAAAAAAAACAATATGTTTATTTTATAATTTTGAACTTTGACGGCTAGGTCACGGTTCACTTACTGCCAAGTGCCGAATTAATATTATTATGTATTATCCTATTAATATTATAAACGCGAAAGTTTATATGTATGCATGGATGTATGGATGACTCTTTCACGCAAAAACCACTGGACGGATTTGGCTGAAAAGAATGGAGATACCTAGATACGGAAAATTAATTAGTTTCACGGGATTCTTGAAAATCCTATATCCACGCGAAAGAAGTCGCGGGCATCAGTTAGTGAATCATAATATCAGCAAATAAATAAATTGATTGATTGATTGATTGCATAGATATTGATTGATTGAATATATTATGTATTTTCATTCAGGCCTCAATTATTGAAGTAAAAATAATATTTTACTAGGTGTAAATTAAACTCAATGATAATTACAAAATCGTCTTTATTTATAGTACTTATTTGATTTATTGTAAAAATATGAACTATGGAATAATCTTATTAATAAATTAATAAACACTATGACTTAAAATTAAAAAGCTATTGATAAGCAACATTTGGCGTTTGGTATACCTACCTAATATTATATTTTATGAACCTTATGCGATTGGATATTCGTATTGATATAATACGTCCCAAATAACAAAGGGAAATCGTGTCCGCCATATTGTGTCATAACTATCAATATGATCCGGTTAGCAAAAAAATAACTACCTACAACAAAATAATAAAATCTCGAATGTATTTTGTTTTGTAATATATACCTACTAGACTACTATTTAAGAAAAATAGTATTTTTAGGGTTCCGCACCTCATAACGAAAAAAGGAATCCTTATAGGATCACTTTGTTATCTGTCTGTCCATTGTGTCTGTCATGAAAGCCTATAGGGCACTTTCCGTTGACCTAGAAAAAAAATTTAAACGCATTCACGAAATCATTACAAACTAGATCACATATAGATGGAGAAGTCCGCCATTAACTTGCAGTGCATTAACTCGCACTTGGTTGGTTTTATTAATATTGTTTATAATAAAACTAAAGTTCTCTTTTCTATGCTTGTGCACAAAACGATTTAGATCGCAATTTGTTTTATTACATGGGTACTTATGAATAAATGTGCTGTACTTATATCAAGTATTTGTGATTGGAACACCAAGTTTATAATATTTTTAGGAACCAGAAGCGGAAATAAATAAAAAAACAATTCAAAACAATCGAACCTCATTTTTATTCCACAAAGGAATTACCAAAAACAAAGAAAAAGGATCAGTCCAACCTCATTTTATAAAGCACACGAAATAATCACAATTCTACACAAAATTAATTACAAAAATAACCCAAAAACAGATAAATATAGCTCACGTGACCTGATAAGCCCTAAAACACTGTCAGATTACACTTTTCACGTGTTGCACTGTCGAACGCCACGCCGTCAATGAGCGCGCGGCAGAAATCAACCGGCTTTTTATAGCCGACCTGATAAAAAATGGTGGTCACCCTCCAAGACGGCTTCTCCTGACTATGCGGCGTCCTCGCCCGCCACTATAGCCAGAAGGGTCGCGAGATCCCGTCTGTTAGGACTCTCAGCTGGTGCCACAACGCCGTCGGCGTGCGGTGCACGAGGGGAGACCGGCGAGGGGCGCACGGGAACGAGCAGCGCCCCTGCCCCCGCCTCCAGTGGTGTCGGAGTAGACTCAGGTGCGGAACAAAGACCAGCACCTGGGTCGTCCGCTGCATCGTCAACGCCTGAAACCAACTTTGGTATAACACAACCCCATAGCTATGATTGGCAATAACAAAACGAATAAGCAATTCGAAATTCTACTAGTATTGGCTAGGCATGTAGATAAACCATTTAGCCTTATGGGGTATCCCTATCACCTAGAAGAGGTGATACCTAACAACCTATGAGACGTCTCAAACCTAGCGCGCGCACTCATGGACCGCCATACGGCCTTGCATCCATGTCAGTAGATGGACCGCCATACGGCCATGCGTCCATTTCAGTAGATGGACCGCCATACGGCCATGCGTCCATGTCAGTCAGATGGACCGCCATACGGCCAGCGTCCATGTCAGTCAGATGGACCGCCATACGGCCAGCGTCCATGTCAGTCAGATGGACCGCCATACGGCCAGCGTCCATGTCAGTCAGATGGACCGCCATACGGCCATGCGTCCATGAACCAAGAACTTGAGATGACCATCATCAGACCGCCAGACTCGGGCAACGGTCGATGAAAGTTTATCCCAACTAGCCACCGTTGAACTTTCCTTGAGGGGCAAAGCATTACCGTGATTGGTTAATCATAGCACTAAAATAGATGTCATGGGTCAGTCCATAAGTAGGTAGGTATCCAAGGGCAGGTAAGGCCTTTTTCGTTAAAAGGGTGGGAGTTGCTGGGCACTATGGTTAACAAAATCACGACTTTAATCTTTACCACCACAAGGTAGCCAACAGGCTGGACTTTCGAAGAAAGCAGCACACGCATCCGGGCACCACTCTCCTCTCCTCGCCAAGGCACCATGTGCTCCGCCGCCGCCCGAGTGGTCTTGCCATATGACCCACTCAGCAGCCTTAACTCGTAGCGGCCACTTGGCAAGATATTCAGGACCTTGTATGACCCCCACATACCGGGATCAAGCTTCCCTGTACACAGAGAATTTCATTTCAAATACAAGGTCTTTAAATCCATTTGATAAACTCGTTGGACTCAAGCGTTCACCCTTTATCGCAGACCATTAAGATTGATACGCTTAATTCCCTGAGTTACTGCACGTTTTAACGCGATTTCATCTTTTGACGAGGTATTGGGCACAGTAGGCAATACTTGGTGAATGCGTCTATCATTAGCATGTTCCCAGGACGAAGACTGCCAAGATACAACCTGATACGCATCGAAAGGATGCAACTTCCGGAACCAGACACTAGGTCGCCAGACTTGGGAGCACGCTGCATCTGGGCCACACCAGCCACACGCTTCAACCAGCAAGACATCTCGCCTCACACCCACTCGTACGCGAACACATAGTACGTGCTACTGTAACAAAGGAAGCATTGAAATATTCGGTTGAATGCAGCGCAACACTCGAGATACCACTTTCTGGATCTTAGATTCTAATTTTCCCGCGGAATTGGAGTATTTGACAACAAAATCTGGTCGTTAATCTTAAAAACTTTGGGAGAGTGTCAACGACATTCACTGAGGAATCTTACTTAAAACCTTGCATGTGAAACCAAAGAGCAACAAGAACTACATCACTTTGGTACTGATGTACATTTCAGTAGATAACTTATGATGCAATTTAGCCATACAGGAACACCGGTCAAATAAAAACAAAGTTTTCTATCCATGACGGTAGAAGAACAATACCTTTCTGATTGAAACTGCAGGAGTGCTATCTAAATTATGTAATCAGGTGGCAAGTAGGTATTCACTAACAAAACTAATCTGCACAACTTAAGACAAGTTAAACGAAGTCAGTCTAATTCACTTGATCAACTCCTAAATAAGTGCTCGGTCTACCTGACCTTAACACATTCAAATCAACCTTTCACCTTAACACATTCAAACACACCAATCAAAATAGTACTTTCCAATAAAATCTGAAACTCAACGGTAAAATGAGATTGACTCGATTGAAAACTGGCAGAAACAGCACGTTACATGACGTGTAAACAAGTACTATTCTTTTGTAAAACAACAGAACATTATCAAAACCATACCTAAGCTTGTTGAACTGGTAAAGTTCGTTATAATGTTTTCCAAAAGTACTGAATCTCCATTTTTCACATCCACATTACACCATTTATGAACTTACTGCGTCATTGGATCCCAACAGACAACTTTTACCCATAGCGAGACAAGCAAAGCTAGAGCAAGGTATTTTCTTTCCATGATACCAATGATTCAAATAAAGTGCTTTACTACAACAGGTATCGACATTATAAATCCTCACTGGATAAAAACAAAGTAGGAAAGGTCTTACCAAATTGCAGCTGATACAAATACAAATGCTTATCACATCACCCCATGTGACAGAGGGTCTCACTGAGGCACCATAATGAGGCACCGCGTTTCATAGCAACGTGCACGGCTTGGCCACAGCACCAGGCGTTACGCTCGCGGAGAGCGCCGAAGCTCGAAGTAGCGTGCGCGGCGTGGCGCCGCAACACCAGCGAGCTGTCACGCCCGCGGAGAGCACAGGAGCTCGCAGCGCCATGCGCGGCGAGAGCGTAGCGAAGCGCCACCGCACCAGTGAGCTGTCACGCCCGCGGAGAGCGCAGGAGCTCGCAGCGCCATGCGCGGCGAGAGCGTAGCGAAGCGCCACCGCACCAGTGAGCTGTCACGCCCGCGGAGAGCGCAGGAGCTCGCAGCGCCATGCGCGGCGAGAGCGTAGCGAAGCGCCACCGCACCAGTGAGCTGTCACGCCCGCGGAGAGCGCAGGAGCTCGCAGCACCGTGCGCGGCGAGAGCGCAGCGAAGCGCCACCGCACCAGCGAGCTGTCACGCCCGCGGAGGGCACAGGAGCTCGCAGCGGCGTGCGCGGCGAGAGCGTAGCGAAGCGCCACCGCACCAGTGAGCTGTCACGCCCGCGGAGAGCGCAGGAGCTCGCAGCGGCGTGCGCGGCGAGAGCGCAGCGAAGCGCCACCGCACCAGCGAGCTGTCACGCCCGCGGAGAGCACAGGAGCTCGCAGCGGCATGCGCGGCGAGAGCGTAGCGAAGCGCCACCGCACCAGCGAGCTGTCACGCCCGCGGAGAGCACAGGAGCTCGCAGCGGCATGCGCGGCGAGAGCGCAGCGAAGCGCCACCGCACCAGCGAGCTGTCACGCCCGCGGAGAGCACAGGAGCTCGCAGCGGCGTGCGCAGCACAGTGCCACATCTCCAGCGAGCCTCACACGGCACACCCGTGTGAAACGCCAAAGCTCGCAGCCAGTATTGCGCCAGAAATTTCGAGAAAAGAAACATAAAATCAATGCGAGCACATTGTTCAAATGTAAGCAGCACCTGGTTGGTTTAGTATGTCTGTTTTTAATACAACAGATCTAACTATTCATAGAAAATGATTTCTAATGTACTTTCGGGAAGTTCAACGTCGTAAAATAATTTCATTCTACCTCTTGGCTGTCAATGGCACGTTATATGCAAAATGCGGTAGTTTGAGTACACTGAAAATGGTTATCAATCGATTCAGATAAATTACGTAAGTGATATCGTTGATTCACTGTCAAGCAAAATATCTACAGGTACCCTCGGTAAAACTACAGTGCAAATAACACCGACTTTCTTCTATCTTGCAGCAAAAATTGTTTAACAAAACAATCATCTACATTATGATTACTCTTTTTAAAAATAAAATTTACAAATGAAAATTGACCATTCGATTTAACTTTTATGGTTACAATTTTGGCTCCTCGTACTGGAAGTATTTTGCTAATTATGTGAGCAACAAAGATGACGACTTGAAACATCGATCACAACTCGACCTACGGGAGCGTATATTACAAGAACGTAACCGATGGTAATGAGTCTTATGACAATGTCGATTGGGACCTAGTTCACGAAAATTCCCTGTCCCTATAAGTAATCATGGCGCGTCATGGCGTTCGACTTCTCAAAAAAACTTTGCGAATGTGATCTCAATCTCAACGCTAGCTAACCCGAGACGGGTTTCGCGAACTGTGGCAAACCTGGCCACGTGAGCCATCCTTGGATCGGTCTTTCGATCAATAACGTGATCTATTTCGTGGCAATATTAAAAGAAAACACACAGGGTACTTACGTAACACGTAGAACCAAAACACGAAAATGAACATAAAAAATTCTAAAATGTGGGTAGACCTGTTCCCTTTTGATATTCTTTATGTGAGCGTTTTCTTCTAGCAGTTCTTTATCCCACTTCTGATTTTAGGAACCAGAAGCGGAAATAAATAAAAAAACAATTCAAAACAATCGAACCTCATTTTTATTCCACAAAGGAATTACCAAAAACAAAGAAAAAGGATCAGTCCAACCTCATTTTATAAAGCACACGAAATAATCACAATTCTACACAAAATTAATTACAAAAATAACCCAAAAACAGATAAATATAGCTCACGTGACCTGATAAGCCCTAAAACACTGTCAGATTACACTTTTCACGTGTTGCACTGTCGAACGCCACGCCGTCAATGAGCGCGCGGCAGAAATCAACCGGCTTTTTATAGCCGACCTGATAAAAAATGGTGGTCACCCTCCAAGAATATTTAATATAATATTTGTAAAATACAAATACTTAAGTTTTTATACAATTCAATAATGGAGAAAAAACATTTTATATGTATAAATTTTGTGTCTATAAATACTTTCCTTGCTAACCATACTTTTCAAATGACAGTTGACAGTTAGAGGAAATACGGCTTTCCTATTGTTACATCGGACTTTCATAAAAGACTTTTTATAAAAGACCAAAATTATCACATTTTTATGCATAAAGTCTATAAAGCTGACAAAATTCCAGGGTTGTTCTGCAGTTTCGCGATCTCCTCTTTGAACTTTGTTATAGTATCCTTTGCGAGCTGCAATTTCTCCTTGAGCTCAGATATTTCATTTCGTACCTTCGCTTGAGCTGATATTATCTTTTCCAATGTCTTTTCTTTTTTTTCTTCAACTGTAAAATACATCCATCCCTAATATTATAAATGCGAAATTATGCCTGTCTGTCTGCTAAGTTTTTAGGGCCCATGCGTTGAACCGATTTTGATGATATTTAGTACAGAGGTAGCTTATATCCTGGGGGTGGACATACTACTTTTTGTTCCAGAAAAGTAGTATGTTCAGCAGAGTTTTCAAGAAATTCTTAAAAACCTAAAAATGGGTACAGTTGTGGACATCATCTATTCGGTACAGAGTACAGATTACAGAGATAGCTTACATCCTGGCTACCTTTGAAATGAAATGAAATTTATTTATTTGCTGAATATCAGTTGGTGAGTTCCAAATAACTAAGTAGCGACCTTCATATTCTACTTCATAAGCATACAAATATTTAATACTCATCAGGAATAATCTGTACAAATAATCCTGATGAGACCAAAAAGTGAATTAATGTCTACTTATTACACGGGGAAAAAAAGCTCGAGGGCAGGAGTTGGCCAGCGGGCCGTAGTTTGCCTATCACTGGTCTAGCTGAATGAAAAGTACACTCACAGTTAGTGTCATGAGTCCACTGTCCGTTAGTAATAGGCTTCACACTGCTCAGTAGGTGCTGCATCAGCTGTGTAGGCTCCTGGAACACTATCTCTTCATAGGATTCACTGACAAGAGCTCGGCCAACGGGTGGTGTGCCCTCACTGACTGGTGACTGGAATAACTTGAGAATGTGGTACAGGGTTACCTGTGGAGAATGTGTGTGTTTTGTATTTTAAACCTTTATTTTTATTGGGTTAGGTTCCTTGTATTAAAACCATTGAAGGTGTACAGTCACAAACTTTGTGACATTTATCAAACTATTTTTTTATGATATGTTATGAATATTGTAATAATAAAACGAGAACAAATAACAACACTTGCACAACAAAAATGCTTTATGAATTTGTCTTTCAATTCCACAGCAACAAAGTCTAATATTGTACAAATCATCATTTTAATATTACTGAATTTGATAAACTTTAGGTAAGTAATTTTCTCATAGTTAAGGAAAGTAGATTAGTTCAGGCTGTATAAAAAAATTGTATAAGTTCTGTTATACATTTTACTTATCCAAATATGATCACTTACTGGTCTCTCGTTGGGGTCATGAAAGTAAATCTTAATAACGATCTCGAATTCGCCCCACCCTGTCTCCGTAAGCTCATACGGCGGCTTCGTCACTATCCTATTAGGATTCGCGTAACTCTCATGCAGTTTGAAGTGTATTTTCTTTATATATGCCGACATGTCTTCGTTAGCATACGGTTTCACATACACAGTCCATTGGTGAGTATGACCGTCTTCCTCGCGTTTCTTGCCAAAATAACGCGCTACATTGCCGTAAACTATCGGCTTTACTATCATTAGTCCCTAAAATACATATATTAAGTCATTGATTACTAGAAATAGCCAATCTTTAGACTACCATTCACTGGAAATATTAGCATGTTTACCTTAATTCTACCGCCTGAGTCCGGACCAAAATCAGTCGGTAAACTCATAATTATATCGGCACGATGCGTGTCCACCGCTGCAATTATATAAGTTGCGCCAGAAGAGCAATATTTAATAGTTTTCTCTTAGTAAACAAAGATCTAACCTCTCAAGAAAACAATGAAAGGTAACTGTCAAATATAATCCATAAATTATAGAAGAAAGTGACAGCAAGTTTTTTTAAAGATAGGGATGTACCAATGTTGGAAAATCGGTATCGGTTTGTATACAGATGGCTTCGATTAGGTATAATATAATAAGCAGATGGAAATCAGATACAAAATTATAGGATATTAAACACATGACAAAATAAAAATAATTAAATTGTTTATAGAACATTCTAAATGCCGATTTTTTAACATTATTTTTGTTGTTACGAGAAACTGTTATTTTTTCTTACGTATACAAATTCTCAACAGGAATATGCGGATACTCAGTTAGTAGGTACTTTTGAATAATAAAGAAGGAAAAAACAAATAATTTTTAAATAAAACATACAACAGTGGCATAAATTGACTTTTATTATAATAAAAGAGAGCAAGTGAACAATGGTCCAACAAACTCGTTTCCTTAAATCTAAGTAATATAATTGAATAACATTTAACTAACTACCTACTTCGCGATCATTCGCGAGGTGAGCATGTAATATACAATCACAACATTGACTTAGGTGATCATCACATGACATTAATTATTGCTGGGGGATTTTCAGATTAGGCCGATAAGTCACAGTTAGAAACATCTATTGCGAAATGTTCACGGTTAGACTCAGTTCATAATTTGGCATTGCTAAAACTTATGATCCATATTGGCGGGTTCCCCATCGGCTAGTAAGGGATCATTTTCCTCTTCCAATCTAGACGATCTCGAGCTGTGTCTCGACGCTGACACACGTTGCGTGAAATTCAGTAAATTAGGTACCAGAGCTCCACTCGGTGTAGCTGGGGCTGATCTTGTTAACAATTTTCTTGTGCCTGGAGGAATTTTAGTTAGTGGGATATATAAGCTCGATTTTCTTGTTTTTTGTGTTTTTCTGAACAAATCGTGTCGCCTTTGACACCTTTCATCGATTTGTCTTCGAAGGGTTGATTCCCTGGATTGTGTTGGACTAGTTGGTTGTGGGGGTGATTCACATCCTCCTGGCGTATCAGGGGAGGTGAGGAAGAGATGACGCAAGTATGCAGCACGTTCACAGTAAGAGTCATCAGCGTTTGGAGAAGTGCGACGTGGCGGCGGTGAAGAGCCGAGACGTGGTTTGCAACCTCCATCGCAATAGAGATCACAATCGATGAGCTCCAAGTCTAAGTCATAGTTCGGGTCCTGTGAAGAAATAATAATTAATCATAGTTTAAAAAAAAAGCGGAATGGACAGTGAATGTGTATTTATTTAATTTTCGTTGGTAGTTAATAGATAGATATAGGTACAGTATAAGGATATTGAATTAACACTTATTTAAGAAACAATAAGTCATGAAATTAGTTTGTTGGCTTAGCTATAATGTTAGGATTTGTTAAGATATACATATGGTTAAGAATCTTACCGGCGACGTAATAAGACTTTCTTGGAAAGTCTGGTCGCGCCGCGTGTTCCGTGGTTCTGTGAGCGAAGAAAGCGAACGCAAAATAGAACGGCCGCACCCGTAGTTGCTGGCGCAGGAATACGGGGGCGGTATAACAGAATTGGCCTGGAAAAATAGAAATTAGACAGATTTTAGTTTTTACACTCACTCCTTTATTTGGACATTCTCAATCATTATGAATGCTGTATTGCGAATATAAGAAATAGCTCACCTCATTGGCTGCATTGCATATGAAACTAGAATTAAGAGAATCTGCAGTACTCGTTGCCGAGAGCGAACCTATAAACAGTATAATACATTATTGTTATCATCAAAGGATGGAATTGTACCTACATATATTTAAAAACTGGAGAGTCAAAGAAGGTCATTTGTATTAGATGTTTACAGTGCCAGTGGTAGATGCTTTTGACGATTCAAAAGAACTTGTAAAAGTCTAATTGAATAAAAATATTTTGAATTTGAATTTGAATTTGAATATCAACGAATGAACAGATACGCACCTGGAGCACGTATGACATAGTTCCTAAAATAATGCACCATAAGGTAGCTCCCTCCAGCTTTACCATCTCCTTCTCCACACGTGATAACGAGTGGGTAGAGGTCTGGTTTCGATGTGACCTGAAAACAATAAAATAAATTAAAAGTTTTAGTTAGCAAATTATTGCAGCGCGTTTAAAAGTTTAAACAAAGTAAATTTAGTTTTCGGCAGGTATTAGCTTTAAGTTGTAGATTACATCGTAGATCGTAATTAGCAAAAGATTAAAAGAGAATTGATTTGAGCTATTTTAAATTTTAACGTACGCACTTCTATTAAAAACTTTATTGAATCTGGTATCTAGACCCTAGATATCTAAATACATATGACTGATTGATTGACTGATCTATCGACATACAGCTCAAACTAAGTAGCTGGATGTATCGGGCTAAAATTCGGCATGTAGGTAGATAAATAATATATTCTTAATTAACATTCTAAAGAAGCACAAAACATGCATTCATTCGTTAAACAACTATTACACCATCATAATAAATCATTATAGAGTCCTTCTCAAAATTAGGATTCTGACTCAAACGAACACCCATGTGATATGGGGATAAGGGATATAATTATGGGGTTAAAGGATATGGGGTGGACGTAATCGCTCGATCGCGATCGCCCTAATTTGACCTAAATTCGACCCAGTCCTAATTAAGTCCAGTGACTTAATTAAGTTACAGCCAATCAGTGTGGTGTGTGGTATAATCGTTGTTTTGTTGTAACTAACAGCCTAGAAGATTTTATTCCCCCTGACATTGAACTTTAACATTTATAATTCGATAAACGTGACAATTCCGATTTTTATTTTTTTAGCTTTTTTTAAAATTTTCTTTTTATAACGACCATCTCATTTGATTTGGTGTGTTTGTGGCTGTATGGTTTATGAGTTTAGTTTTTATTGTTTCCTCGCAAATGGGAGTAAAACACCATTCAAGTCGGCTGAAATAGCAATAACCGACCGCGTTTATCATAAACGAACTTGGCTGGTGCCTCGCCCTTTTAAAATCACTCGAGAAGTCCTCGGCTTCGTTTTGGCCGTCCAATATTACCCGACCAGTGATCGCTTTATTTCAGGCCTGGACTGTGATGTACTGTTACCATAATCAATTTTCATATTTTTTGTCACAATAAATTATCTTCATACAATTTTTTGAAAGTTTTAAGATGTAAGATGGTATACCTGTCCCTTACCTACCCCATGTCTGTTCCAAGGTCACAATTCAATGTTAGGGAGGGAAGGTACAAACAATAATGAAGATAATAAAGTAACAGCTAATTAAAAATACTATAAAATAAGTTCGCAACAAGAATATCACTTCAGAATATGGTGGCGGCGCCTGGTGTATAGACCCGCATCGGCTATACCGGGGAGGTGGGTATACTGAGCCAGCTGAGTCTTGGTCTGATCTGTTCCGCGGTATGCAGCAGGCGAAGGAACACATGTAGATGCCGCTTGGACGTCGATACACAAGGCACCATATACAGCATATCAATATCCCGGCTAGTGTCCCCAAGAGAAACAGCACCGGCCTATGGAAATGAAACGTTATATTTAGGCTTCATTGAGGAACACTGTGTTGCTTGGAGATACACACAGTTACTATATGTAAGAAAATGTTAGGTATTTCATGGCAAACCCCTCTTTTTATTAGGGACTAGGAAGCTATAATGTCCAGTAGTTTTGAAATGCGACTTACGTCACTTATTAAAATTGTACGTTGGGTGTTGAGTGTCTATACCAGAAATCTTTCCGCAAGTCCCAGCAATATCAGTATAAAATTTCTACTCAATTGGATAAACCACGTGCCAACGCATTCTTATCAAATAGACAGACAGGCAAGCATTTTTTTTATGAATATGTACTTAATATGAGTTTAAGACTAAACATGTGGCTCTAGTATGCGTGAGCAGCTACCAGACAACCGAACCAAGGCATAGGTTTCCTCGTTTCTTGTAGAGGCTTTTTAATCTCTTACTTCAAAAATTGGTAAGAATTTATCTAGCCTTTATAACAGTATTAGGTGATATTAGAAATCAAATAAGTGAACTTACCATTGCGAGTACCAGGAGCTTGAGAAAACGTCTTTCAAAGGATCTCCAGGCACAAAGAGAGGGTTTTCAGAGGAAGGCGCGCAGCATTCGTCTTCGCAACAGAGCCAAAGTGGGGGACACACTCGGCCATCTGGACATGGAGTTTCGGCTGCGCACTGGATTACAAAACATTTTAATAACTACCCACATATTAATAAATAACGAGAGCAAAGTTCTGTGATGGGCATATACAGCTAAACGATGCCCATACTTAGGTATCACTTTCATCTGTAAATATACCATTTCATTGAGACAGCTCATGAGGTAGCAGCAGGGTGATGAAAGTTGATGGTAAAATGGAGGGAATTTATCGTCAGTCGTCACTGTCATCCTCTTGCAACCGGCATTTTATCCCACGAGCCATCTCAGTGAAGCAATACATCTATATAATTGTCAATATGATTCAAGATTATAGCTGCTGTAATATTGTATCGGATAGATTAATGAGTAGATAAATCTACATAAATATAGGTATGTTAATTAACAGAAAAACGGGTGCGGTTTTTACAGATATAGACTTTCGATAAAGTGAATAATTTTAGTAATCAATTAAATAAAGTTAACAAAACGAAAGAACACAATATTTCATTATATTTACTACATATTTTACAGGTCTATAATTCTAATATGCAATTTAATAATGAGATCAAAAGCAAAGTTAAATGCATGCATAACCAAAAATACCATTTTGTCCAATTGATCACGCAGGAAAATGTCCGAAAGAGTCGAAAACCTGGTAGAAGAACAATAACTTGAAAAAAAGAAATTACAGTTTCTACAGCTAGATATAAAGAGTGATATTTAAAGACCAATAATAACAATGATTTGACAATGATGATTAAAGTAAACCATGATATTATGTCATTAAATATATTATTATCTAAGAACGAACCTAAATACAATTTTTTACAAAATAAAAATGATTTATTATACAAGTTCGTATTTATAAAAAAAAGTTTTATTAATTACGTTATCAAAATCAAGTATTTTTGGCTTTATTTACGTTTTAATTAAAGTTAGACTTTACTTAGGTTCTGCTTGCTTTATTTGACATTTCTTTGAAAATCTAATTACTTAGGTATCATTTTGTTTTTTTTTGTAAAAAATTGCATTTGGTCAGGTAATTATAATAACGATGCATATTACGCGGGAAACTTTCATTCTGTGAGCGTGTATAAATCATACAGCGCATGCTCGAATACCGATCGATAGCCCTGTCAAGCCCAGACCTAACTATTTTTGGACTTTCCTCTTTAAGATATCCTTTAAAACAATAGTAATTAGGCATTTAGATATACCTACTGGCTACGTAAATATATTATAGTAAAACGTTTATAACTGAAAGAGTTGAAAGAAAGTGACATGGTATTAAACATTTTGGGAATAAAAATTACCAATTTTTACTCAATGTACCTAGAATCTAGATGAGAATTGAAAGTGAATGCCAAGGTATTTCATATGCCTGATAATTATTAATATTATGATCTAAAACGCAGTAAGTATGCATAAGAGCTAAAAGTTTAAACATGAATCACGTGCACGACAAAAAACTAATAACACTGTACCGGCTTGCTTAGCGTGACTCCCAATGTTGAGACACCGATGTAAAAAGAAATCATGGTGAACACCAACAAATGTTTTGGGCACGACATGGGGAATATGGAAAACTATTTGAATATTGAATCAGTACTTCCCAGTATTTGGCAGCAATAAACGGGATTTACTTTAACGATATCATCCCGTACGTGTCCTCCCCTTTCAGGACCGCGTGAAACTGAATTTTCTTGTAGATTCACATGTCTGAAACGGCCACTTATTAGAGAGCTCCCCCGCTCCTTACACCCCTACAACCCCTCGCCGGGCGCGAAAGCCTTCTGAAAATAGCCTGAGCTCTACTTATATTGGTTGTTTGTAGAATATTGTGTCAAGCCTGTTTTTAATTGGACTATGTAAAAATTGGTTTTCCCTGATGGCTAGATAATGAAGTAAGTAAAAAATTTCAAATATAACAAGCTGCTTTATCTTCAAATTGATTAGCGTTTTGGTTGAATTAATAGAGTTGAAAATATGAAATTAATTTTATATATAGTCCAGGTGAAAACTATGCTCGTAATATTGTTACACTTTCAGTACAACATTATATTGTGAAGAAAGCTATATAGTACCAACGGTGAACCCATTTCAAAAAAATTAGTACCTACTCAAGTAGAATCCAAAACATTGTCTTGGGTCCCATTCAACTAAATATTCATGTTAATATTGAAGTTTTGTCAAATTGCAGTGATACAGCAGCGTCAAAGAAATAATTCGCTTTCGATGTGTTGACCTACATTTTCAGCGTTCAAGGTTGATTTTACACGAGCATACGTAAGCAAGAAAAACTTCTGCCAAGAAAAATTTGGGATACCTACTTAGTATTTATTTGCGTAAGCTATCGTAAGTCGATGGCGTCAAGTTGTCTGCCTAGCAAAATAAGCTCGTAGCAACAAAAATTTTGACGCTATGCCAATTGCTAAGCAAAACCCTCGCAAAACCGTTACGTTTTGTGCCACAGTTCAAAGTAGACGTAATAAAATAGAATATGTACTTATATTACTTACTATATATACTTACTAGCTGACGCCCGCGACTTCGTTCGCGTGGATTTAGATTTTTCCAAATCCCGTGGGAACTCTTTGATTTTCCGGGATAAAAAGTAGCCTATGTGCTAATCCAGGATAATATCTATTTCCATTCCGAATTTCAGCCAAATCCGTCCAGTGGTTTTTGCGTGAAGGAGTAACAAACATACACACACACACACACTCACACACACACACACACACACACACAAACTTTCGCCTTTATAATATTAGTGTGATATGTATAATAGGAATCCAGTCACTTTTAACAATTTTTGTTTTTCAAGCAAGCGGATGTTTAATAACAAAACAAAAGATGTTTTTGCGCAATTTTTGCGGATCACAAATGCAGGTAGTTTTTAAAAAGAGAACGTCTAATTTCTCCGTTAACCATAGACTAAAGATGTTGCTAACCGATTTTCATAACGTGCCGATTTCTTCATCACTAAGGCAAAGGGCATGCGCTGACTTTGACAGTTGTTATCATATGTTGTCACTCAATGTCAAAATCAGTTGATTGTCAAATCGTCACCGTTTGCGTGTAATATCTTATTTTATAAAATTAATAAAAATTTGAAAACATTTATGTATTAATTAGTACTTAAAATGCGGTGCGTTATATTTTTGCTTTGCGCTACAATTTTGAGTGTGGCGGCTTGGGACGACGACGATTTAGAAGTGTTTGACGCGGTAGATGAAGTAAACCAGAATTTCTATGAATTGTTAGGAGTTACGCAGGTATGAGGGATTATTTTTGATAATAATCGATTATTTTTGCTATTTCATGTGATAATCTTGGAGTTAAAACCTTACTTTAGTAGGAAAAGTTTTGAATTAGTAGGGTTAACTATATTTTAAAAGTGCACTGTTTTGACATCACGATGTCTCAAAAATACTTGGAATTTAATATAGCACAAGTCCCGTTTAACTGCAATACATTTCTAACCGTTCAATGCTATATTTAATTAATAAATCGTCTAGATTTAATTAATGTTTGATTACTTACTATTTTTACATGGCTTTTTCCTTACATCACCTTTAAGTATATTCTATATGTATGTCTTAATCCATACTGTTGGTGTAGTGCATAACTAATTAGGCTCCTGCGGTAGTGGCGCAGTGCGGGAGAGGTGACTGTTGTCACAAGTTGACAAATCGCTGAAGTATGTGATTTGGAGTCGTTATCACACCTTCCACCGCTCCACCACTGCAGGAATCTCCTCACTTATGATTTTTATATTATTATCAGTGTGAATGTGTGTCTGACTGTCTGCTACCCTTTCACAGCCAATCTGCTTAGCCAATTTTGATGAAATTTGGTAAAGACATAGAAAATTAAAAAGTTGCCATGGGATTATTAAAAACGTAATGCATGTATACAAAGTTACAGGCATCATCTAGTAAAAAAATTTGCTTACTATTGTAAATTGAACTTTTGAAAAGAGCAACCACCAAGTTTTTGCTGCTTCCAGGAAAAAACTTGGTGGTTGCTGGAAAAAAAGCATTTGTAAATAAATAAGCTCATTTAAATAAATAATCTTACTGAAATCTGCTTTTAGGATGCCTCACCATCAGAAATAAAGTCTGCCTTCAAGAAACTGACACTGAAGCTACACCCAGACAAAAATGACGCCCCCGATGCAGACGTGCAGTTTAGGAACCTGGTATCTGTCCACAACATATTGAAAGATCCAGGGAAAAGAGAAAAGTGAGTTTTTTGAACAAATTTTTACTGTTTCTTTTTAGGTTTAAAAAAAAAAATTGTTACATAAGTAATTATTTTATTAATAAATCCAATCGTTTACTAAGTTACATTGTCATGATTTTTAACAAGAACTTATTGTCAAGAAATGCCTTTCTTCTTCTGTCTTCCTAGGTTTTCTGCACTGAGACATAGCTGTAAGTTATGCATCTTCAAAAACTGTATGGTCCTTAAGGACAAATAACAATTGCTAAATAACTTATCAACAGATCACATACACATTGCTTATTTATTAATTTAAGCCCATCAACCATGACACTTATTGCAGTTATACTATTAAAAAGTCGATACAGGTAGAAATGCATTGCTGGCAAATGCAAATGCAACTACTGACACATTATATTGATACAGCCTCGTGTTGAAAATACGTATATATAATATACATATTGATATAAAAAGTCGCAGTGTGAGATGGCCCGTAGTAACTGTTTGTTCAGCTGTATCAACAGTTAACACCAACTACTACATATTGAGTAAACATGGATAAATCCAAAATTGGGCCATGTTAGGAAGAGTTGTGAATGCCTAATGGTTAGAAAGGCCACCTCCTATTTAAGAGGTCGAGGTTTGATCCCAGGCATGCACCTACAACTCATCGAAGCTATATGATTAAATATCACTTCCTTTAATGGTGAAGAAAAACCTAGTGAGGGGAGAAAAATCTCTTGCATGGCTGATAGGTCTCCATGTTTTTAAAATGTGTGAAGTCTGCCAGTATGGTAGACTATAATGTCAAATCGTTCTAATTCTGAGAGGAAACTCGTTCTCAGTAGTGTGCAGTTGATTCAAAATTCAAAAATTCAAAATTCAAAATGTTTTTATTCAATTGAGCCTCAATAGCTCAACCGGTAAAGGAGTGGACTGAAAACCGAAAGGTCGACGGTTCAAACCCCGCCCGTTGCACTATGGTCGTACCTACTCCTAGCACAAGCCTGACGCTTAGTTGAGAGGAAAGGGGAATAATAGTCATTTAACATGGCTAATATTCTTTTTTTATACTTAAAAAAAATTTAACTTTTATAAGTGCTTTTGAATCGTCAAAATAATCTACCACTGGTTCGGAATGCCTTTCCTACTGAGAAGAACTCAATCAATCAATCAATTTATTGCTTTGGTTTATATACATTGGTCTTAATCTAAGCTTATAATAAGTACAACCAAATTTAACCTTACGGCATGCAATATTTACACAATTACAGTAATCAAATAGAATAAAGTGAAATATAATGTCTAATAATAAAAATTAATCCTGATGATGATGATGAGGAATAGCTTCTTACATTAAAAATTGAAACATATGAACTAATAAATAGTAGGTACAGCCATCAGTTCACATTTTTAGATTTCTTTTGATAAAGGTACAATGAAGTGCTCAAGAATGGTCTTCCAAACTGGCGGTCTGCGGTGTACTACTACCGCCACGTGCGGAAGATGGGTCTGGCTGAAGGATCCATCATTCTGTTCATCATCATCACATTCGGACAGTATGCGGTCGGATGGGCGGCGTACGCGGAAAAAAGATATACTGCTGTAAGTTGAACCGAGTATGGACAGTGGACACATATCGCCTCTTCTATATACTAGCTGATGCCCGCAGCTTCGCCCGCGTGGATTGGTCAGATCCCCTGCAGCATCAGGATTGAGGAGTTGGACTCCAAATTTTTTATGAAACAATGTCGCAAAGTTCCTCTATCGATTAAAAAAGAAATGACGCAAATCGGTTCGGAAATCTCGGAGATTTCGGTGTACATAGGTAGAAAAACAGAACTCCCTTTTTGAAAGTCGGTTAAAAAAGTAGCCTATGTTACTCCCTGGTCAATTCTCTACTTGTCTGTGAAAATCCAGTCAAAATCGGTTCAGCCGTTCCCAAGATTAGCCTTTTCAAACAGACAGACAGACAGACAGACAGACAGACAAAAATTTTAAAAAAGTGTGATTCAGTTATAGTTTCGTTCAAATAACCATATGACCTTAATATGCGGTAGTTATTTCGAAATTACAGACAGACACTCCAATTTTATTTATTAGTATAGATATATACTATACTAATAAATAAAATTGGAGTGTCTGTCTGTAATTTCGAAATAACTACCTCATATTAAGCTCATATGTTTATTTGAACGATACCATAACTGAATCACACGTTTTTAAAATTTTTGTCTGTCTGTCTGTCTGTCTGTCTGTTTGAACGGGCTTATCTTCGGAACGGCTGAACCGATTTAGGCGGGATTTTCACAGACAAGTAGAGGATTGACCAGGGAGTAACATATGCCTAGTAGAAACCTAAATCCACGCGGGCGAAGCTGCGGGCATCAGCTAGTTAAAAATAAATTAAGTGCCAACAATGGTGATTCCCAGGTCTGAAGGTTCTCAAAGAATGCGGATCGCACGCATCCGTTCCGATAATGCATGCACCTTTAAGTAAATATAAAGTAAACATGACCTTTTGTTAACGGACACTACTTTAATTGTAGCTATTATGAGATCCACACTATGCACTGATGTTCTGGATCTCTAGATTGTTTAGGCATTTTGTTAGGATAGTAATTGTATTCCTTTACTTAACGAAATTGGTTATAGTATATACATATTATATTTATTTTATTTGTATCATTCTTATTATTCAACAGGAACAAATATTAAATAGTAGAGGGAAAAAGCATTTCAAGAAATCTGGTTTCGACACTGGCTTAGCAGAAATACTGGATCAACTACCTAAACCTAGCATAAAAGACACACTGCCCTTCCAAATACCTCGCGCGATATGGTGGTCTATAACTGGCATTCCACTCGCTCTTATGGAGCTAAAGAGGAGAAGGAAAGAGATGCAGGAAGAAGAGAAAAGAATGAAGAAAAAGTAAGTAATAGTTATTCTATGTTGGTGTGTAATATATTTTGTGTTTTGAGGGAGATTGAAATATTATAGACTTAAATTTGTAATAAAAAAGCGGTCACGTGCGAGTCAGACTCGCACACGAAGGGTTCTGTACAAGAAATACCACTTTTTAATTTTCACATCCAATTTAAGGCAAGAAATGGGGTTTGTTCCTGATACGAAATGCTAAAATGTGGGATGCTTTTCCGGCGTTCATTTTTTGTTTTTCTTGACAATAGTGAATGAGTATCTTCAAGGTAATGTACAAGAGTGCTCTTTCCTGTACCTCAGAATTGCTTTCCATCAATCTTTCTAGCTAGTCTAGATGTCTTATGTCTACTCTGACATCTGTGCGTGGTTGTCCTCCTTAAACTGACAGTTAAACCAGCGGGATCTCTGTGTTAGGGAGGAAGAGGACAAGGCGCGTGCTGAGCGCGAGGCGGCCTTGGCGGCTGAGTACAAGCTGGCGGGTGCGGCGCGGCGACGGCGCGCCTTCCTGCCGCCCGAGCGGGAGTGTCTGCTCGACCCCGCCGCCGAGCCGGACGACGTAGCGCCCGCTGTGCAGCCAGTCAAACCCGTGAGTAGACGAAATAAGGTCTCTGCGCAGGTACATCGACGTAACTTATAAAAGATTTTTACCCAAATGATATTCTAGTGAAAGTTGCTTTTCGAAGTAGGTTATAGCAGTCAGTCAAATTATCATCAACTAAAATAAGGAAACAAATAAAATAAGAAAGGAGGCACCACGCTGGCCAAGGGGTATGGGTTTAATAAAAACTACCATACCCCATCTAGGTTAGCCCGCTTCCATCTTAGACTACATCATCACTTACCACCAGGTGAGATTACAGTCAACTTAACTTGTATCAGAATAAATTAATAAAAAAGTGCGGATTGGCAGACCTTTGAGAAAAGTATGGAGAAATCTCAGGCATGTAGATGTCCTAAATTTAAAAATGTTCATTCATCATTAAAACAAGTGGTATTTGATTGTTTCAAACGCACATTACTCCGAAATGTTAGAAGTATGTTCCCGAGTTTAAATCCCGAGCCTCCCATAGGAGGCTGAAGTCTTATCCACTAGGTTATCGTCGCTGAAATATTTTTTGCATTTACGAAAATCACTTATTAAAAGGTTTTTAAATGTTTCTCCAACAGGCCCCTCCAGTGATAACAGGCGGTCTATGGACAGACGACGACTTGGCGGAGCTAGTCCGTCTTGTCAAGAAGTACCCGCCAGGCGCGGCCGAACGCTGGGAACGAATAGCGGAGGCCATGTACCGTAGCGTGCCGGAGGTCACTCATATGGCGGCCAAATTGAAAGAGAACTGTTACAAGATACCCGGACAAGACACTGTTGAGGAAGCCCCGCCTGAACCACCCAAAAAGGTAAGCAAGAATAGGGATCAAGAATAGAGGACTGCATTTCTCATCATGTATAATCTAAATACCTTCTAGGTAAGATTGAATAGGTATCTTCTAAACAAGGTCCAACCTAGACCTCCTCATCGGTTTTAATTAAGCATGATTGTCGTCAAGCGCAAGCCTATCTTGCAATTAAAAAAGGGATCTAAAAAGATTTTCAAAGATTGAACCCAAAAAAGATAGCTAAAGAATCAAAAGATAGCTGAGTTGAAAGATTACGTCAAAAATAGGTAAGGAAATATAAGCATCAAAAGTTTCGCTTTACTCTTCACCTGGGGCACCAGTAGTTTTTCAGAAAAATGGCAGCAGACAAATACACAAGCAAACATGCACAACCTCTGTGTTCAATAACCGTTTCCGTTTCGTCACAATTTTTCGGATTTTATAAGGATCATTTATGACCAAAAGTTGTGACTTAAATGTGACCAATAAAAACGTGTCTAGTTCTTGTTTCTTAAGCTTGTTTCATATTCTGTATCTCCACTAGACCTTATCATATTTGAGTAGGTATAGGTAGCTTTAGTAGCTATAATCTCTTGTACTATGATCGTAGAAAGAACTGCGTTTAAACGCGTTACGATTGCAGCGACGTTCGTTATAACATGTTACTGTGAAACGCTGTATGTAGTGGAACATTTATAACGTTGTCTGTACCCATTTTTTTATACTCTTTATTTTAAGGAGTTTTTTTCCATTTTTTTTTTTATTCACTATAGGCAAGCGCTTGACCACAATCACAACCTGATGGAAAGTGATGATGTGGTCTAAGATGGGACGCGCTTACCTAGAAGGTGCCTATTCACTCTTGTTTTAAAGATACCCGGATTGTAATATGTCACTCCATAAGGCCACATTATAAAACCACTTACTTGCGAAGGCCTTCTTGTACAGCCGTAACAGAGCCGTAGCCTCATCCGACAGAAGTTGGGACCTATTGTGAATAGTGTGGTTGTGGTGCAGGTAAAGACGCGCAAGGCGGAGGAGAGCCACGGCGGCAACTGGTCGCAGGCGCAGCAGCGCGCGCTGGAGACGGCGCTGGCGCAGCATCCCAAGGGCGGCGCGGGGGACCGCTGGCAGAAGATCGCCTCTCAAGTGCCCGGGAAGACCAAAGTATGTACTACCACTTTTATAAGTAGCATCGGCAAATATCGATATCTAGTAGTAGTAGTAGTAGAGTATCCAGGAGTAATACTAGAGGTTTGAACTGTATGTGTATCAGACTATCAAGCATCCTTTTATATTAAGTAAACCTTTGAATTTATAGAGATCTCCAAAATGCAGGGCTTTATAATTTTCGGCCATTAGTTAGGGTTTTATTCGTTTCAATAAAATCGACGAAACAGTGAAAGTGATATCAAAGTAGCACGTTTCGCTCGGCTGAGTTTTCTTTGGTCATCTTTTGTACTTCGTCATGTAACTTTCAATGGTTGATTGATAAATTGGCTTGATAAAGTTGTGAAACAGTTTATTATGGAATAGTATGTTTCAATGACTTCATCGTAACATCGTAAATCTTAAATATCTTTTAAGCATGTTTTGTCCGTTTTAATTAGGTATCTGGTTTTTCAAGTAATTGTAGTTTCTAATGTTTTGTGTGTTTCGTGCGCAATGCGTCTCGTGCGCCACCTCTTGTATGTTGATGATATGTCAGAAACCTTCAAGTGGCACCAACAACTGTACAAAGTTGCAACTCGATTGAGTGACAGATGTACGAAGTGCGAGTGCACGGATAATGAACAAAAAAGAAAGAAATAAAGAATGGGAAACGTTTATTTCTTAAATTAGGCCACACATCACATGTTATAACTAAGATTTAGTTATTAAAAAAAAACACACCTATTTTAATTTTTCATCATCATCATCTTTACTTTAATTTTTAATATGGATTATTTCACAGGAGGAGTGCATGCAAAGGTGCAAGTATTTGTCCGAGTCGCTGCGAAAACAGAAGCAGAAAGAAGAAGAGGAACAGAGAGAGCAGGAGCTGCAGAGAGAGAGCACGGAAGCCGTCAGTGAAAGTGATAATTAAAATAAATGTCTCGGAATCCCTACAGTTCGTCACGAAAATTGGAATTGTTCTGCCTGTATTTGTAGATAAGAAGTTTTTATAATTAGTCTAAACTAAAATAACGCGTCCCACTTCATAATTTTGTTGATAGATGTGTAAATTGCGGTAGTGGGGCGCGTCATTTCAATGTAGACAAACTATACCATAGGTCTAGACATACGGCCGAAAAAAAAACCAGACTTGGAGTAGCTAAATCCGCAAGCTGTCCGTTCAGCGTGCCCGAAATTTGATATATTTTTCATTCCTGTGTAAATAATATCATTTGTCTGTCCAAATACGAAAACTCGATCTTCTCTGTCGAAATGTGTTAGTTCACTGACGCGTAGCGATTGAAATTTGTAATTACGTATAGTATGCGACAGGTTAAGACGGCAACCGGGGTGGGGACTCCCCCTACACCCGCACAGCCCCGCGGGTGACGTACGTATCTCATACTGTCGCGTACTATACGGTAGCCGGTAGGATACATTGACCTTTAGAAAGAGATTTCGGCTTCGTAGAGCGTTATCTCTGTCACTCATACCTAAGTGACGTTTTGTCGGTCTCAACGACATAGACAACGCTCTACGCAACCGCTATCTCTTCTAAAGGTCGATTTACAATATTTGCTACCGGGTAACAGGAGTTTCCTGCTAGCTGCTTCCTAGAGGAAGGGTGAGATGACGCGAGAGCTCAGTGATTCGTCAACTTGTGACTACTATCACCCTCTCGCACCGCTCCACTACCGCAGGATCCTACTCACTACTCAGTTATGCGCTATACGCCGCGTGACGTCATCGTAGGTAGGAAAAGATCAGCACGGTTGGTCTTCATGCTGTTCATTAAACATGTGGCATTTAGCTATTCCAAATCCGTGAATACAATGTTATTGGTCCTGCGAAGCGATTCGCTAACACTGGATGATAGCCACCGAGGTCACTTGTCATTTATTTTTAATCCATTGAAGGTTTTCTACGAAAAATTCTTTTAATACCACTTGGTGAAGCAGCGATGCAGACCCAATCAATGTCAAATGAGCCCGGTGGCTATCGTTCAATGTTGGACACTGAGCGAATCAACCCGCTAGTCGGTTGTACAAAACTTAAACAACTCAGTTAAAATCATGCAGTAATTTTCGTTTGAGAACATTTGGAAAGGGATTATTTAGTTTAAATTTTGTGTATAACTGAATAGGAACTAATATTTTCAGTGATCGGAATAGGTAGAGTGTAAGATACTTCTTCTAAATTCCATCTATTCCGATTAATGATTAAATTATGTATATACATATTATAGGAAATTATACTTTGGAATTGTATGGTATATACCAACGACTTAAAGTTTAGAAGTTGACTTTTTATACAATTTTTTTATCAAACGAATCTTATTAAAAAGTTAATTATTTGTTTCCTGTAAAAAAATCCCTCCTATTTGTTATTTTTTTTTTTTTCATTTTAAGTGTCCATATTGAATTTTCCAGTGTTGTGTTATGTATAGATTTTTTTAAATATTATTACAATGGTTATTGTGCTCTCTTGTGAATTTTATACATTCAAAGCTTAATGCTATATCCTGTCTAATACTATGTTGGTTTTTTTGTGCATGATAGGTGGTTGAAGTTACAGTATTTACGGTCGCACGTTACGGTTTACCGAAACATTTTGAAGTGACTTCTTTAGTACCATTTTGTTTTGAAAAACAATAAAATGAAAAAGTGATACTTAAGAGAGATAAACATATGATTTAGCCTGTGAGAGAATGAGATACATTATAAAGTGTTACCTATTATTTCATTTTCACACGGCTTGTATTCACTCATACGCATCTTCCCTGTGGGTATAGTAATTCGTCTTAGTCGGTATAACTATACAGCCTATGTAAAACCGTAAGTGTGACCGTATCCTTACGACTTTCGGTTACTCTTAAATTTTGGCTGTTAAATAAAAAGCAAAGTAGGTTGCACAAATCAGTGTTAATACCTTCGTGATTAAAGATAAAATAAAACATAGGTTAGTTAATAAACCCATTTTTAAGCGGCTGGCGGGAAGTGGCTGGATGAGGAAGGCTGAGGACCGGGTGTGGTGGCGCTCTTTAGGGAAGGCCTATGTCCAGCAGTGGACGTCCACAGACTGATGATGATGATGATGAATAAACCCATTTTGCTTTCACTAACGATTGAAATTTAACGGTAATCGGAACGTTTTGACTTTAAAGGGGTTAGACAAGTGAAAGGCTGAATCAGTTGACAAATATTGCATTTAATTGATGTAAAATAATTGTACTCGGAGTGAAAAATGTAAAAAAAGACGCATAAGTTATCAATATTATATTTGTTATTTACAAAATTAAATGGTTACATCATCACTGGTTGTTGCTTTATTACAATTTTCCGCTTCCACAACTTTTAAATTAAGAATATCCAATCCATTTAAGAACTAGGTATTTGTCTAAAAAGTCTCCTCTAGTATTTGACGTTTGGCACTGTTACGCCGCTGAAGAACCAATCTTTCCCTGCAAAAAAAAAGTTCAGTGTAAATTAAAACGAATGTGTGACTAACGAGTAACGAGCGGGCTTAGTTGGTTGGTATGGTTTATACTGATCACAGCATAGAGGTATAAATCACAGAATCTTGTACGCTCATACAAAATGACAGTTATAATGCGTCAATTTTGAGAAAGGACGCCATATTTGCTGTGTCAACTGTCATGTCAAAAGTGCGGTTTAGCAGCTCGATTGCGGTAGAATGACAGCTCAATGTCACGAACGCAATCACGTCTGATTGGTTGGCGCTCGCTCACTATTGGCTACAATGAGCAAATTAAAAATTGACACAGTATAATTTTTTGTGGCTATTCTAAGCGCCCATCGAGCGTACCGGGAATTAAAACTGACTTCAGAGTCAAATGGTCGTGGTTGCCATTTAGGAAATGTTTCCTCACTATCTTTTAGTTCCGACTAAAACTGTCGCGTCGTCAATCATTTACTGTCACTTTAACTATCAAATATTGAATGTTTTACAATCTGCTTTTAACACAACAAAAAAACCACTAAGGTTTACTTATTTAGCCTATTATTTAAAAATATTAAATATCTATGGCTTTTGCGTTGCCTGGCAACACTCGTGACGGCCGATTACGTTGAGAACTTACTGGTAGAATGGGAAGGGTTCCACGGCTCGGCCTCGCCGCAGCGTCGACAGGCGCAGCGGTCGGGCGTGGCCACGCGGTGCGGCGGCTTCGAGCCGTCCTCGCAAGTGAGGGTGATGGTGAGCGGGCTGAAGTGCGTCGCCTGGCAACACTCGCACAGCGACTCGTGACGACCCGCATCTGTGGTAGAACAGAATGTGGTAGAATTTGCCTTTACACAAGTTTCATCATGATCAACCCATTTCCGCCCCACTACTGAGTATGGGTCTCCTCTCAGAATGAGAAGGGTTTAGGCCATAGTCTACCACGCTGGCCCAATGCGGATTGGAACACTTCACACACCTTTGAGAACATGGAGCACTCTCAGGCATGCAGGTTTCCTCGCAATGTTTTCCTTCACCGTTAAAGCAAGTGACATAAGTAATTGCTTAAAACGCACATAACTGAAAAGTTAGTGGTGCGTCCCGGGATCGAATCCCCGACCTCCGATTAGGAGGCGGACGTGGACGTTCTAACCACTAGGCTATCACAGCTTACACAAGTTTAATAACTTAAAATTTATAAAACCCCCGACACTAAAACCACTATAAGAAAACTAGAAAAGAGCTGATAACATTCAAACGGTTGAACCGATTTTCTTCGATTATAGCTAAGAACACTCTCGATCAAGCCATCTTTCAAACAAAAAAAAACTAAATTAAAATCGATCCATTCGTTTAGGAGCTACGATGCCACAGACAGATACACACGTCAAACTTATATCACCTCTTCCCTTCGCATCATGACAGCCCTCAGCAGTTGGCTATTACTAAGGGTACCAAGTATTAAGGGTACTCACCCTTGCTGTAGAGCATGCTGGAGTCGCAGCTGCCGCGACACTCGTGGAAGCCGTCGATGGGCTCCTCGTTGACGCACAGACCGCGTGGTCCCATGGAGATGCTGATCAGAGCAATCGTCTCGTTCTTGGGTATTGGCGCCGGAACACATTTACCTGAACACACAAGGCATTTACATTGACCATGAAACGAGAAAGATAAAAATTATTGATTCAAAAGGTCCTGGATGGACAAGGGATTTAGAAGATACTGTCGTTTTTTACCTGGTTTATTTACGCATGAAATTGCCTCGAAATTTGGCCTAAAATAGAGATATTTTAAGTACTATAACTTTCAAAATATAATTTTACTATATCTATTGTTGTCGGGCACAAATAATGAAGAGATAAATCGATATCGGCTTTGTTTTAGATCTAGCATACCAAATAATGGAATAATAGACGTAATATGTTTTTTTGATAAGCGCGTAAGAACTGTAACCTTAGATGCATTCGAAACCGTGGGCCCATAAGACTTACTGAGATCGGAAGGCTTCAGCTTGCACACTTGGCAGCAGGACTGGTTGACGAGGTTTTCCGGCGCGCAGTCGGACACGTCCGGACATAGTTCCGGTGCTGACGTCACGACCACCTGCCCTATCGACCCGTCACACGAATATGTCGTGCAATTATCCGGCGACTTCCAGCTTTCACCTGCGAAAAATAATGTGTCATATATATAACTAGCCGATGCCCGCGATTTCCCTGCGTGGATTTAGGTTTTTCGAAATCCCGGGAGAACTTTTTTTTTTCGGGACAAAAAGAAGCCTATGTGCTAATCCAGGATATTATCTATCTCCATTCCGAATTTCAGCCAAATCCGTCCAGTGTTTTTGCGTGAAGGAGTAACAAACATACACACACACAGACATACACATACAAACTTTCGCCTTTATAATATTAGTGTGATAGTGTGATGTCTAGTCTTGTTAATTTATTTAAAGACAAGGTCGAAATCTATAGAGCGAACTTTGACTTTACTTAGACTTAAGTTTCAGTTAAAACGAGATAGATTTATGCCAGCGGTATAACGCTGTCTCGTTTTAACAGTGTCTTAAGTCTGAGCAAAATCGAAGTGTGCTATATAGGTCTCAGCCTAAGGGTCCTTCCACGACACTTGCGGTGTGACGTGGCATCGCAAGGACGATGTCGTGATTCTTAGGTATGTGAATTCTCATGATACGTTGTACATTGTCGTTGTATTTTACGATGCGATATCGTACCACAACTGTCCTAAGGCGGAACGTTAAGGGGAATGGAGCTGAGACGCGTTATATTCCTACTTACTTACTATTAAGTTACTTGGCAAGGCGGTGCACGATGGTGTTCTTCGAGGCTCGGTATTTTGTTTTCACTATCCCAATTTGAACTATATGTCAATTTCTATAAAGCTAAGTTTAAGTTGTTATGAGAACGAATTTGCTATACTCTGTGCCAGGAACGTCACACTATGGGCAAAATTTTGCAAAATTTAAATTCAACTAAAAACGTCTCTGAAAACCACGTCAGAAGAAGCAGCCGCCCCCTGTCCTGCCGACAAGAGAGAGAGAGAGAGAGAGAGAGAGAGAGAGAGAGAGAGAGAGAGAGAGAGAGAGAGAGAGAGAGAGAGAGAGAGAGAGAGAGAGAGAAAGTCACTCACCTAACTGCTTCAGTTCGTCACCAACCACGCACTTGTCCTGTACGCAATGGCCGCAACACACTCCCGCCGCGGGTTCCACATACTTCTGTTCGCCGCTACACTCCTTCGTACAGCTCTCCACGCTCGCCTCGTGTGAGAGGCGACCCGTGACGTCACGGGTGCATGTGAAGTTCTTGCAGGGGTTTGATGATGGCCAGGTTTGACCCTCCTATAAAGGATCGGACGATATTATTTATGTACTGACGTCTATTTGTTTTCAGTGTCTCAAAAATCTGTGATAAGGAAAATCTCTTAGTGCACCTTAAAACTCAAATCCTCAAAATCCATATCATTTCTTTGAGAAAAACAATCAAAATCTTAACTGACAGTCAGTTGCCCAAATTTTACTGTAGAATTTAGGTTTCATGTCTCGCTATAAGCCCCTCTTAATTGTCTCTGCAATGATTTCGATGACCATTTTCCAAACATATCTAACTAAGAAAGGGGTCACTCACTGTCTACATAGATTTGATATCTAGGGATATCAAAAAAAGTCTATTAGACTGAGAATCCAAAGAAGTCTAAGTATTACTCTGCCGTCCTAACAAAGAGTGCAATAAGTCGAGTTTTTGGGCAAATTGACTTAAGACCATATCCGTAATCAGGAAAATGAGCTCTATATTTTCGCCTTAGACGTCTTTTTTGTATCTTCAGTAGTTTCGGTTCTGTTGGTTATCAAAACTGCAATATGTAATATTACGATTTGTAAGTAGCTAATCATAACCGCGAATATCTCGAAAGTAGTCGAAACCTAGTTATTGCTCTCTTCGTTAGGACGGCAGTACTGAGCTACATACCTGATAGATCTTGTTGCCAACGCGACAAGCGATCGGTTCCTCCTTGAGACAACACTCTCCGGGCACTTTGTCTTTACTTAGAACGAATTGCTTCTTTACGGCGTCCGATACTTCTGGGCAAGACTCATTCACGCTCTGCACTTGTAACTGTAATACATACAATTTTATTAGTGGCCATTGTGTGACACGATCATAGTAAAGATTTTGATTTGCAAATTGTGGATATTTACAAAGTTGTGTTGTTACAAGAGTTAAAAATTATTCTGGAAGACCACCAGTTGCCCCATATACAAATGAAGCGAAACAGTTTTGCATCAGCTCTTTACAGGTGCAAGGTTATTCTCTTGAATCAACTAAATCTGTGAGAACCTCTTCTCCCACTTTATTTGTTCCAGTCACTCCATATACCTAGTAACTAGCAAACCTGCCTAGTTGATTTACGATTCCTTAAAGAATGATTGCTGTCAAGCGCAAACTAATCCTAAAATAAAAAACTCCTCCCAGCTTGGTAGTTCCTGCCCCTTCATTCACATAGACGACCGAGCAGTTTGCCCTAAATCTTATAAACAGCAGAAACTCACTGTGCCATTAAGGTCCTTGCAGGTGTAATTAGTGCAGAAATCTGGCGAAGTCCAGGCCTGTCCAACTTTGTGCGTGACGCCGTCCACGACGCAAGCCACAGGCTTGCATCTGCCGCAACATTGCTTGCTCTCTGGTGATGCGGGGAAGTACTCCCAACCCTGAGTAAAAACAGTTTGACATAGTTAGGGCAAGTTGTTAGATATTATAAAATATTTATTAAATAGTTTTTTTTTTTTTAAAGAATATTAGTCATTTTAATCATGACTAACATTCCCTTTTCCCCTCCAACTAAGCGTTAAGCTTGTGCTAGGAGTGGGTACGACAATAGTGCAACGGGTGGGGTTTGAACCTCCAATCTTTCGGTTTTCAGTCCGCTCCTATAACCGTTGAGCTATTGAGGATTCAATTTAGTTCAATTTGAAATTTAGTTTTTGGTTCTAATTGGAATTCTTTGAAAGCTAAAAGACAACTCGAAAGGAGATTGAAAGGTGTTTGATTTTTAACTGTTACAGCACCATATTAAGATAATGCCAGGGAAGTATTGCCATTATAGCGTGTAATGGGGCGCAGAGGCCAGGAGATTCTGGGCAACCACACTACTTGCATAAGAAGAAGGGATCGAACCTTTCACTTCAGCAATCTCATGCAGGTACACGCAGGGAGACAGGTAACTGTTTGTGACGTCATTGTCAAGTCGAAAAGTGCTAGTTTTCCAAAGTGCTGCAGCGTAAGATCTAGATAATTAAATAACTGAATGAACTAGCAAAATTCGATTGACGTGTAGGTACACATAGTCAGGTGAGATCGTGGTCAAGCGTGCGCCTATCGTGAATAAAAAAAAATGTAAGTTTTTCTATTGACTTACCGGTTGACAGTCCGTGTCGCATTGCTGCACGGTGGTAACCTTCTCCAGTTTGCCATCTTCAAGTTCAGCACATTTATACGACTCGCACACGTTGTACGGCGACGTCCAGTTTTCTCCAACCTACATCAAATAAATCCTTTATTTTTCATTCATTGGCTTTGATCTCGTACAAATAACTACTACTAAATGGCTATCCTAGCTAAAATTTGTAAGATTCACGTTAAAAACAATGAGCTTTCTTCGTTGGTTAAACAAAGTTCTATAATATGTGTCCAATCCTAATGACCTCCTAATAATGACACGGCCAGTCTGAAATATTAAGTTCGTCTGGATCAACTTACCTTGTAAATGTTATCTCCGTCTCGACAGGCTACGTGCGCGGGAGCAGGACAGCACGCGAACGGCACGGGGCGAGGCTCAATGACAAACTGTTCAGTAGAGATGATGGGCGGACATTCCGTCACACTGCATTGTGCAGCTGGCCCTCCTAACGATGAAACACAGCGACACGAACGACAAGGTCCATCTAACCATGCTGCATCCATCTGAAAATTTTAAACATGGGTTAAGCGCGTGACAAAACCTATACTTTCAATCAATTCCGTCATTTTCAAGGCATTTATGTATCGAAGTTACAGTTTTCATTTGGTATGTAAACCTGTAATTAAAATATAGTAAAGAAAAGTCATTGTTGGAGGTAATACTCACATCCTTAAGCATGACTTCTGGAGCAGATCGCGGTTTCTCGCCTCCTTTCGCGGCAGCTTCCCATTCGAGATTAACCACGCATTTGTCTTTGGGTAGTTCTGTGAAGAAAAATACGTAATGTTATAGACAATTTTTTTGTAAATAGGAACTGGATATCAGTACTGCCCCGATTCGTCTGTCTAATAAGAGCGCTGAGAATTTAACAGTTAAATAGAAGTGAAGTAAAGATGTAAGTCATTAATCTTTATGGCACACTTTCCTATGTGTACAGCACTTTTATTCAGGGCAGTTCTCCGGAGATATTGGAAGTCAGTATATTGATATCCCGAGTCTGGAAGCGCCGAAAGGGCAGCTTGGGGCACGCCAGACAGATCAATCTAATCCTGGGATAACAGCCGCTGCGGTCGATGACTCGCTCGACGCCAGGCGTAATCACATTATGTTCCATATATAAATGGTTTCTTTCTTACCACACTTGTGTTCTAGGCAGCACTGTTTATTTATATTGGTGGTCTTCAGGGTCTGGGACTCTGTGCAGGCTATCGGCTTGGGGCACGCCACACAGATCAGTTCAACCTTGGGGCAGAAGCCGCTTTGATGACGACTCGCTCAGCGCCAAGCTTGGTCATACTGTCCTATACCCTAGATAAACAATTCTTTCTTACCACACTTGTGTTCAGGGCAGCATTCCCCAGTGATATTAGTGGTCTTCAGGGTCTGGAACTCTGGGCAGGCGGGCGGTTTGGGGCACGCCACACAGATCAATTCAACCTTGGGACAGCAACCGCTGCGGTCGATGACTCGCTCTACACCAGGTTTGATCATTTCCACTTCGTTCTGGTCTGGGATCGGTTCACATTCATCTGCCGGCTTGCATTCTGTTTGAATTAATAGTAATATTAGAAATCTGTCTGTTTGTTACTTTTCACGGCCCATCCATTCCCACGGGTCATTGAAAAATATCGTCAAGAAAATAGATAAATAGATACATTTTAAGGCATGTTTAATACAAATATATCAGGGTTTAGGATTAGATGTACAATTTTTAAGGAGAGGATTACAAATGATTACTCCAAATATAATATATAAACGTATATATAAACTCAAACGATAGTGAAAATCCTAGCAGAGAAAATTCCTAGTTTTAGCAGTACCTAAGTATGATGTTTAAATAATACAAAGAATAAAAATGCTTGTTTTGAATGAGCAAATATAAGATTTATCACTCCAATTAAGCATTTGAAGCATTCGCATTTCTGTGACATTGCCAGTTTTGCTCAGTGTTGTTTTGAGGAGACGCCGCCGGTGGCGTAACATACCTCAAGGCTTAAGTAATGTGTGGCAAAGCTATCAAATAAAAGTTTTTCTTTTTTTATTTTAAATATTGGTAGTAAGTCTTACCGCAAGCAAATTCTTGGCATCCATCGGCCTTAGTCTTGGTTTTCAACACCTGTCCGAATCCACACTCCATCTTCTTGGGTTCTACACATCTTTTATCTGGTGGTTTTAGCACTATAACAGAAATAAAATAAATCTTGTTTCATTGGATTGTGATCTACAAAAACAGATTTAAAGACTTTTTTCCATCTGGGTATTATAGGCGAAGAGAGAGCACTTCTTGTAGTATTGTTCTTCTAATGTTTAGGACTAAAAGCATAGGGTTTGAGGCCCCATTGTCTTGGTCTGTAGTTCTATGATCTGTCAAGGTATCCTGCACTTGGGTCATGTACGGTTAAGATAGCATCCTCATAGTCGCTGTATTTACCAGCGGCTTGCATTTGTGAAATTGATCAGAGGAGCTCCCGAGGTAGAGGGGTACGCACGGCAAACATGCGTCCCATGCATCATGTATTGGTGTTTCCACGGCTTCTCTGGCGCAGTGGTAGACGCTGTGGTCTTATTAGTAGGAGGTCCCGGGTTCAATTCCGGGTAGGGATTTGGAATTCGAAAATTTCTAAATTTCTGGTCTGGTCTGGTGGGTTTAATGAAAACTGCCATACCCTTTCTAAGTTAGCCCGCTTTTATCTTAGACTGCATTATCACCAGGGGAGATTGCAGTCAAGGGCGAACTTGTATTTTTTTTTAATGCTGTATGACGTCAGCAACTGAGATATGGTGATAGACACTTACCGCACATGTATTCAGGACAGCAGGCACCAGGCTTGGCGGGCTGAGTCAACCGGTCCTCCTGGTCGGAGCAGACAGGCACGGTACACGTCTGAGTGGTGCACGACACGTGCGCTTCATTCTCGCCCGACAACTTGCTGCAGCTGCACTTTGTGCATTCGTCTTCCTAACATGGTAATAAAACAGAAACGTATAAATAAAGGGTTATTTAGCACACCAAAATCATAATAAAGAGTAAAAATACAATTGATCTTAATACTACAAAATAACAACTTAAAATAAAACTAGAAAATACAAAGAGCTAAAAGTAAGTGTTTTTTATAGCTCCAGTAAATTTTAGTCCCAGAGAAATGGAATAAAGTGCAAAAGTGTTGAGTTATTTTAAAAATATATTTATTATCAACAGTGACTGAAAGTCTCAGCTACTGTTTTTACTGCTTTCTAAAATTAGAATTAATTAATCAAAATTATTAATTCAGTCTAGTTAAATAAGAAAACTAAGTTACCTGCCACTCGTCCCCTGCAAAGTGTGTTCTCTTGGCGTCGCACGGGAAGCACTTATTTGGTTCTATGCAGGTGTTGTTCACCCTCACCTGTCAAATAAATCAACAAGAAATTTTGTCAGAAAATTGACACCTTTTTATTACCGACCAATCTATGTATCTCCTTAAAGCTACTTGGCTTGGATATCAGTGAAAGATATCGCAGAATAGGATAATTAGTTCCGGAGATTACCCCCCATACATCTAATCTTACAAACATTACCTCTTGATAATATTTATTTTATTTTATTTTACAAGAAAAACTTACAGCTTACAGGAAAAAGTAAATAGATACGAACAGAAGAAAATTAAATTATTTATTAGTATGGATAAAAATAGAATATAAACATTTTATATTCAAATAAACTTTTACGAACGGTTTTAAATAAGCCACTTTCAAGATTCTTTTCCTAACGAAAAGACAACACAAACCGAATCAAAACGATTGAATCCAACTTACCTTCCCTTGAGGACAGAAGCATCCTTCAACCGGTAGCTTGTCGCACTTCTTAGGGTTCAGTTCGAGCTCGTCATGATTGTCGCAAGTGCGCTCGCAATCCACACACGGTCGGTATACTAGTGGCTGGTCGCTGTTGAAAAAGGTATCATTACAATCAATATAAATACCGGTCAAGCGCGGTCCGACTCGCATACGAAGGGTTCCGTGCGATCATACAAGAACACTTTCATTTTTTCATTGCAGGATTCAAAAATTTTCATGGGAGCCATTTTGAAATTTCTATTATTTGTTGTTATAGCGGCAATAGAAATACGCATTCTGTAAAAATTTGAACTCTACCTAATAGGCTTCATGATACAACTACGTTATACGTAAAGATTACGAACTATTTGAAAGAATTTCAAAAGGTTGATATCTACACGAGCTACCAAATTCATTGAGAAAAAAACCTTTAAAAATGAGCATGTGGGATTTTAAAGCAGTGATTTCTTTCCGTTTTCTCTATGAAAGTGAAGATGTTTTGGTAATTTTTCTAAGGTTACTCACCAAGGGTAGGGGCAGAGATCAGAACGCCAATCCAGACAGACCCCTTGCTTGCGGCACTCAGCTGCGTATCTCTCGAGAATGGGACAGGCATTAGTAGAATTGGACTCACACAGCTCGTCTTCACATAACGATATGTATGCCTCAGGTTCGACTAGGGCGTGACACTGAAAATACAGTTTTAAAATTGTTAGCGATTTTTCACAGAGACGAGTGATCGAAAGTGTTTTATGCAAACAGTAAAATGCGAAAACATGAAATATACTTATAAAACCTGAAACATGTTAATTTTCTGAAGAACGAACCATTGAAGGTGACTAACTGAACAATCTTTGATCTGATGATCTGATAAAAATACCTATTGGTACCTACATTTTTAATTTGTTACACCAGTTTCGTTAATCCAAGGATAAAGCTACTGCCAGATTAAGATGATGGTACTGGTTCTGATCGCTAAATTTAAGAGTATTCGCATCTTTTTCTTACCAATGTAATAAGAAAAGGGCAGGCAAACTTAATTTTATTTAAAACAGCAAATCTCGTGACTTTAGGTGCCAGTCTTGAGTATAATCTTTTAGGCTGCCTGGTGCCTTTGTTGGGCATTTATCGAATACCCTGTAAAGTTAGTATACCTACTCACCGCTCCAAACTTAGCCACATTGTTGATATTGTAGCAAGGGTTGAGTTCTATGGGCGGCAGCACGCACTCGGGGCGCGGGGGAGCTTCATCGCATTGCTCTTGTAGAGGCACCTCCAATTTGTTGAGGACTTCCGGAGTCGCTTGCCAGCTCTTGCCGTACTGGAAAAAATTATGCGCACTTAAAGTAAAACTAAACACACGAGAGATTCCATTTTTGAAAATAAGTCGGTCAAAAGTTTTTTTGTTATAACATATAGTAAGTAATAAAAAGAGCTTTCAATTTATGGCACTCACTACTTACAGTCCGACAAGGCTCTCTTGGCACTTGAGTGAGAGCGCAGTTGTACCTTTATGCCGACACAGCGAACTATCACTATTCTTCTGAACTGAACTAGTGTGGTGGGAAGCTTCGGCCGTGGCTAGTTACCATCCTACTGGCAAAGCCGTACCGCCAAGTGATTAGGCTTTCCGGTACGATGCCATGTAGAAACCAAAAGAGTAATGGGTTTAATGAAAACTGCTATACTCCTTCCACGTTAGCCCGCTTCCATCTTAAGACTGCACCATCACTTACCACCAGGTGAGATTGAAGTCACGGGCTAACTTGTATGTGAATAAAAAAAAGGATTTACCTCGTCGAAGTTCTCCGCAACGGTTCCGTTGCTAGTGATGAGGTGCTGCTGGTACCCGGCGCAAACTCCGCAGAGTCCCTGAGTGCGGTTGGCGTACAGTTGAGAGGGCACTTGCACTGTGAACTCCATCTTTGCTTGCAACACTGTCAGCTGTGGGGTCATAAAACAATTTTGCCATTAGGTTTTCCCTTCCATTTTTAATATGGGTACCCTCAAGTCAAAAGTGAATAGGCAATTTCTAGGCTAGCGCGCTCCATCTTAGGCTGCATCATCACTTGGTAGCGGGTCTGATTGCAGCCAAGCGCTAGTCTATTTAAAAAAAAAAATTAAACGAGGTTTAAACTTACACGCACACACATGGTGGTATGGGCTAAAGGGGTTTAATGTTTGCTTAAACGGTGTCTAAGATTTTTGTGCTAAGCCGAAGACAATTTTGCTTTTAAACATTTGTTTGATCAGAATACTACTTGATAGGTTGGTAGGTCCATAAAATTAAATTTTATTAAGTCAGTGTTTTGAAAAATTCTAGAGTCCTCTTCTGCATCTGAGCAACTTTTTTCAATGGTAAATCTCTTTTCCTCACTATTGAGATTCTTAGCACAGTAAAAAACTGAGATAAAGTCATGATTATACCTCGACGTGCAGTTGGGGCAGGTTCACGTTAACATCTTGTCCGTTAAGCAAGCTCACGGTGACCCAGCCTGCGTTGTGGGGGTACTTGAATACTTGAGCGCCGTTCACTGTTGCTATTAGCTGGACAATAAAAAACACATAGATATTAAGTAAAATAGATCAGGACTATGATAACAACAAAAAATGGACACTAAAATGTTAACTGTATAACGACACAAATCCCACACTAAAGATTGTTGAAAGTAAGATTTTCGGTAGAAAATGTTTGACCGAATTGACCGAACTTTTTTTGTTTACATAAAAGATAAATGTAGTTATAATCAAATCACAATCAGATAAAAGATGAATAATGACTAATGAGGTCAGAAACGAGATTTATGTGTCTTGACTCTTGCATGTCGAAAGATCCAAAAATAGTTCAAGCATCTGGAACTTCTGAAGAAAGACTATGTTTTACCTTCTTAGTGTTGGGGTCTTTGGTGATATTGATGAAGTTCTTCTCCTGAATGAGATGCAGGGCCTTAGTACACACCATACTGGGATTATCAGCACACGGGCCATTCGTGGCGTACACCTATATCGAATAGAAAGGTATTATTAGGCTAAGTACATAAAATCTTCAAATGCAAAATATTTGTTAATTCTACTACAAATTAAGGGGCATGAGACGGGCCTGCCCGCGAAATTCAAATTAAATTTGGTTTTTCGCAATTTGTAAACTAATACGACAACGTAGGCTTATTGGTATTTTAATTGCGACAATGGCAGTATCACCCTCACAGGTTTATATAAAAATCTTTACTTGAAAGGGTCCAGTTTAAGAGATTAGCTCTAGTATCGACTATTCTCACAAATTAGTCGATACTAGAGCTAATTTCCTACAAATTGCGATAAACCAAATTAAATTTGAATTTCGCGGGCAGGCCCGTCGCTTCCACCTTACACACAAATTCAAAATAAAGTACAACCAGTTTTAGTTATTTAGAGTTATAAGTCCCTTAAAACTAATATTTACGTGTAAGTTTACCTGATACTTGTGATAGCCGGTGTCGTTGGAGTCGCGCGAGGCGAGGTAGGTGCAGTTTCCGAGGAAGGGCAGGTCGTCGCCTTCAAACGTCACGTACTTGGCAGGCGCGCCCACACCCGTGCACGAACCTGCATACGCGATAAAGGACTAGATATCTTTTCAGAATCAGAATAAGTAGATAATAAACATCGTGTTGAAACCCGTATGCCTGAGATTTCTCCATAATGTTCTCAAAGGTGCCAATGCACCAGCCAGCGTGTCAGACTATGACCTAAAGTCTTCTTATTCTGAAGGGAGATCTGTGCTTAGCCGTGAGCCAGCAATGGGTTGATCATGATGATAATAATTTGTATCTAAAATTGAATGATGAGCGCACAGGTATGCTAGAAATGACATTTTTAAGAAACGTTCTGTAGGGCCATGGCATAGGGCATGTAGTGAATGCAATAATTAATAATAATTTGACATGTTTGTTACATTAAATAAATTCAATAAATTTTGCACGCCATGCTTGGCAGAATATGAGATTCCACATAATATTTAAGACCAATGTACTCGTATATTATACCATATTCTAGCAAATAAACACTTCTTATTCTTATTCTTATGGAATCTTAGTGCTGAAATTTTTCATGAGACCTTTCACAGCGGTTAATAGCCTCATCTGGTGACAGAAGGGCTGGATCATTTTTTGCGCAAAGGATCAGCTTGATTGTCAAGTGCAAAGGGCTAGCTTTAAATTTTATTGTAACTTACGCTTAGATCTATCCATGGAGTACTAGTGCTAAAATTTTGCGAGACAGTTTATCGCGGTTAATAGCCTCATCTGGTGACAGAAGGGCTGGCCTCATTTCTTGCGCAAAGTATCAGCTTGGCCGTCTAGTGCAGAAGGCTAGCTTTACTATTTAATATATTTTAGCTATTGTTACATCTATACTAATAAATAAAATTGGAGTGTCTGTCTGTAATTTCGAAATAACTACCTCATATTAAGCTCATATGGTTATTTGAACGATACCATAACTGAATCACACGTTTTTAAAATTTTTGTCTGTCTGTCTATCTGTCTGTCTGTCTGTCTGTCTGTTTGAAAAGGCTAATCTTCGGAACGGCTGAACCGATTTTGACGGGATTTTCACAGACAAGTAGAGGATTGGCCAGGGAGTAACATAGGCTACTTTTTTAACCATCTTTCAAAAAGGGAGTTGTGTTTTTCTACCTATGTACATCGAAATCTCCGAGATTTCTGAACCGATTTGCGTAATTTTTTTTTAATCCCACGGGAAAGTTCCCACGGGATTTCAGACCCTAAATCCACGCGGGCGAAGCTGCGGGCATCAGCTAGTTTAAAAATAAAAATAAATGCTAAGATCTATGGACAAACGATGATTACAATACTCACAATCTAGACAGTCGGAAGGAGTAACGCACTGGTCGCCCTTGCGCAGCGTGCCCTCAGGGCAGTAGCAGCCCGGGAAGCACTGGCCATCTTCAGCGGGGCACGAGCTCACTCCGCTGTTGACGGGAGCGCAGGTCGGCTCGCAGCGTTTACGGTAGCAGTCGTAGTGGACCAGCGGCGGGGGACATTCGGCAACTAGAATATTAACAAAGATACGGTCTTATAATCAGCTGAAAACAATTACTACTCAATTTGAAACTTTGACTATAATTTTGCAAGGAAAAATCTGGTTGTACGGGGACGGATGATATGCGCTTAACTGTAACAATAAGACTTTCGTTCTTATGGCCAACTTACCGTGATTCATCTAGATCCTTCAGCTGCTACGTCTTTGGCTACGTGGCGGATGTTCTTATCGGCCGCCAAACATTCCGCCACGAGTTTCTCCATCAGCAAGCACCGATACTTTTCCGTGGTACTCTTCGTGCCGTTGACAATCGACTGTTTCAGCACATTATATCAATCCCAACTTACCGCAATTCATCTGAATCCTCCAGCTGGCTACGTCTATGTTCTTATCGGCCGCCAAACATTCCGCCACGAGTTTCTCCATCAGCAAGCACCGATATTCTTCCTTAGTACTCTTCCTGCCGTTGACAATCTACTGTTTCAGTACATTATATCAATCCCGACTTACCGCAATTCATCTGAATCCTCCAGCTGGCCACGTCTATGTTCTTATCGGCCGCCAAACATTCCGCCACGAGTTTCTCCATTAGCAGACACCGACACTTTTCCTCGGTCATCTTCGTGCCGTTGACGACCGTTTCGGCGCACTTGCATACTTTCTCCAAGCATATGCCTCGCCATTTATCCAGGTTTAGTACTCGAGCGCATTGTGCGATCGGCTCTTCGCTGCAAAAGTATAATGTGTCAGATTGTGTGTAGGCTTTTTGGTATTTAGTTGCCTTAATGGCCATCTAGGATTAGCCGGGCTAGCTGTCCTAGCTTGCCTTCGGTGGAATTTCTTAAAATCCTTTCTTAGGCCGAGATTTATAATGCGCAATTTATCTTTACTCCCGTTAAAATAAGTTTTTTTTTTTTTAGTTTTAAAGGCCTTCTATTCGAGAGGTCTGGTGTTCGATTCCGGGCATGCATCTTTTCAGAGTTATATGTGTTTTAAGTAATTAAATGTACTTACGAAAAAATCGTGAGGAAACCTGCATGCCTGAGAGTTCTCCATAATGTTCTCAAAAGCGTGTGAAGTCTGCCAATTAGCACTAGGTCGGTGTGGTGGACTATAGCCTACACCATTCTCATTCTGAGAGGAGAACCTCGCTTAGTAGATAGAATAGTGGTTCGGTGATGGATTGACAATGACGGTGTTATTAGCAGGCAAAATCTCGGGTAAAAATGAGATGATTATACGTACGTGATAGCTTTGCACACGTCATGGCATCGGTTCTGTTTCTCTGGAGGAATGACCTTGATTTCGCACGCATCGGGCGCCAGGCCGGGCTTGGCCCACGAGCGACCGAACTGCTCGATGCTGTTGGCCAGTCGGCCGTTGGGCAGTGAACGGTCGTTGTATGGCTTGCCGTCGTAAGCACCGCATAAACCGTCCACATGGCCCATGTATTTCTTGGGTACCTGATGATCATGGATAGTTAATTTGTTAATTTACGGTAAATTTGAAAATTATTATCGAGAAATATAAATTAAACAATTTTTTTTGACGATTTGTAGGGTTGATGAAATTAAAATCGCCGACTTCATCTAAAGTTTGAGGAGTACTTTTCTATAGAAGACTGTGTGCATGTTTATGTGTTTGCATATTTTGTGTGTTCAGCTGATCGTTTTTAGGGGTGTGTACCTGAAGGGTGCCAACGGGAACCTATTAGTAAGACTCTCTGTCTGTCAGCGGGCTGTATCTCATGAACCGTACTAGGTCGAAAGGTGTTACAGAACGTGTAGGTATATCTATTTCCGCTATAACAACAAAAAATAAAAATTTCAAAATGGCCGTAATGAAAATTTGAAAACTCTTATACGATGGTACGGTACCTTTCGTGTGCGAGTCCAGCTCGCACTTGACCGATTTTTAAGAACTAAAAACCCTTAAAAATACTTACTCCAACTTTGACATCTCCATCAGGACTGTAGAAGACAGTGAAGTTATATTTCCTGGATTTGACGGACACTCCGTTTCCGAGTCGGTTGACATCGAAGCTGTTCTTCTGGAAGCAGATCTTGCTGGTCTGCTCCACTGTATACTCGTAGTCGTTGTATTCTATCATCAGGTTTGGCTTAATGAGGATCAGTTGGTCGTCTTGTAGAATTATTAGTTGATTTTGGCAGGTGTCTTTGAGGCATTTCTTGCGCACTGGAAAAAAAATACAAATTTTACTAACCCACTAGCTCAGCGGCTTACGAAGCCGAAATGGCAATGGGCAGGGCACATAGTTCGAAAAACCGATAGATTTTGGGGTCCCAAGGCGCTGCAATCGGTTTTTGGCAATGGCAAAGTGGACAGACGATATCAAATGAGCACAGGGAGCCGCTGGAATCCAGCGGCAGCAACCTATGTTCAGTAGTGAACGTTTATCCGTTGATGATGATGATGTGGGTCATGATCTGGTACTTATAACCAGTATAAAAAAAAAACAATTAAACGGCTTTTGGAGTAATTTAGACACTGGGTTGATTTCAATTCAATTTGTCTACATAGACAATGGTCAATTTTTCTACATAGTTTTCTGTGAATAAGGCGACCTATAGGATTCAGCATTAGTGGCTAGTAAAAAAAAATACGTACTAAATATAATCCATGCATACGAGCGAGTTTCTCTTGCTAGCGTGTGGAAGCAGATGTCATATTTGTACTCTGTGCCGTCGAAAGTTGTGAAGGTGCGGCCCGTTACGTTGCAGTAGTCAAATCGCTCGGGCGGAGGCACGCAAACGTATCTGTAGGAATCATAAAAGAGTAAGAAACTGTCCATACATGGCTTCGTTCAATTTTGTTTACTATTAATTAGTGGGGTGCAGTCGATACACGTATCCAAACTTATTTTTTTGAGAAATATTCGGGGTTCAGCCCGGACCTGTGTATGATTTTTTTAATCTTTGATATATTTTTAAAAAAAAAAAAAAAAAGAATATTAGCCATGTTAAATGACTAATATTCCCCTTTCCTCTCCAACTAAGCGTCAGGCTTGTGCTAGGAGTAGGTACGACAATAGTGCAACGGGCGGGGTTTGAACCGTCGACCTTTCGGTTTTCAGTCCACTCCTTTACCGGTTGAGCTATTGAGGCTCTAAATCTATTGATGTCATGTTTCCTTAAAGAAGATTCAAGTAATAAAAATAGTTTAAGTTTCCTCCATGTCTTATACATATAGTATAGGAGGGAGCTCTGTTTGATCCTGAATCGACGATATGTAAAATATTAGGCTATGGTGACGTAAAATCAAAGAAAAATAACTGCCGGCAAGTGACGTCGAAATTTCAACCTTTTATTAGAACTTCCCTGACTTTTTTATTCTCTTGTCACTATAACAAGAGGCGGCTGCTCCCTCTGACGTAGTGTCAGAGGCGTTTTTTACTTATTTTTAACGCTTAAAAAAATTAGTATAGTGTAAAAAAACTTGTCAGTCCATCAATACTTACTGAGGACATAAGTTGAGACTGTCTGGCACACTTTCCAGCTTCAGCGCATATCGTGGCGGGCAAATAGGGGTGGAGCAAACAAGGGGTGGCGGCGTTGATCCTTTAGGAGGGATGGGGGGTAGTTTGGGGATACATTTGAACAGAGGGCACACTTTCTTCGTCTCAGCTGTAGCGATATTCAGAGTTGGTCTTTCCAGTTGGAACGCTTCGTTTTGTCGCGGCCGTGTTGGTGGACCTAAAAATTATTGAACAAAACTTCGACTGATTACAATCCATAAGTACCTACTAATATTATAAATACAAAAGTGTGTCTGTCTGTCTGCTAGTTTTTCACGACCCAACATTCTAACCGATTTTGATGGGTACAAACTTAGCTTATATCCCGCGGAAGGACATATGCTACTTTTATCCCGGAAAATCAAAGAGTTCCCACAGGATTTTTATAAAACCTAAGTCCATGCGGCCCAAGTCGCGCGCATCATCTAGTACAAAATATACAGCGCCATACAAAAAGCCCAACAAAGCAGGAATTCAACGGTTTCGTTTGTTAAAATAACTCACCGTATATTCCTCCTTTCGAATAGCCAGTCTTCGAAAATCCTCCCTTAGCGTAACCTCCTCTACCTCCCTTGGAGAATCCTCCCTTATAGTACCTCTGGTATGAGTTACGCGGTCTCGGAGGCGGCAGGTCCGATGTGTAGGACTTTGTGTAGCTGTCGTGGCTTGAGGTGTAGCGAACAAAGTAGCCTGGAGGACACTCCACTTTCGGGCATTCTAGTGCTGGTTTAAAAAATAGTAAACATTGTAAATAAGTTATAACTGTTTATTACGCATCAATGAAGAATGACATTCTAAATCACAACTATTTACACGATCAACTGTCTTAGAAGAGTAGTCTTTCGTAGAGAAGAGTAGTAGAAGAGTAGTCTATACAATTCGAGCGTTGAAACACTTTATCGTCAAAGTAGAATGAATCTTAACTACCTTGTTTTAAAGCTCAGTTTACATAATGCATTGTTTAAGTGCTCCCATCACCATTTTCTAATGAAACCGGTTTAGGGCTAATCTGTCTGTTGGAAGGTTTAAAAGTCTATAAAGGACAAATGTGGAAACATTATTTGTGTTTAATATATTAGGACTTACGTTTCTCAGTGGTGGTAGTGGGTGCTACAGTGGTGGGTGCAGGGGTGGTGGGTGTGGGTTTGGTGGCAGCAACAGTGGGAATGACAGTGGTGATCACGGTCTCAGTGACGGGCGCTAGAGTGGTGCAGTCCTTCTCATCATCGGGACAGTCTTGTAAGCCGTCGCACCATTTCTCCAGGGGCAGGCAGAGTTTGCTGGACGGGCAGATCTTGGTTCCGTTCTGACAAGGCTCGCATAGACAGTCGCAGGACGGTGTCAGTGTTGGGACGAGATCCTATAAAAATATAAGTTTATCCACTTAAGTAAATCTATCCAAAGATGTGTGGCCTAGTAGTATTATTGCACATCAATCGATTGCGATTGTTAAGAAAACAGTTGTTAAGCAATGTTGACCCAAGTCAGCTGACTGGAAGTCGGTTGACAAGTCAGACTGGTTTTATTCTTTACTTTTCATTTGGGAATCACACTAATATTATAAAGGAGAAAGTTTGTATGTGTGTGTGTATGTGTGTGTGTGTGTGTGTGTGTATGTTTGTTACTCCTTCACGCAAAAACTACTGGACGGATTGGGCTGAAATTTAGAATGGAGACAGATAATATCCTAGATTAGCACATAGGCTACTTTTTATCCCGGAAAATCAAAGAGTTCCCACGGGATTTCAAAAAACCTGATTCAACGCGGGCGAAGTCGCGGGCATCGGCTAGTAGCAAAATAAATAATATAATAACTAACTGATCCGTCACCGTTAGCCACAAGACCAACGAAAAAGAGGGAGGAGAAAGGAGATTATTGGTCTCACCGGTTCGCACTCGCAGGCTTTAGCGGGCTTGCAGTCCGTGACTCCACCCAGCTTGCACACACACTCGTCACAACGCGCGCCGCGGTACGTCGCGCCCACCGGGTATCTATAACAGTGATAGACGAATTACTTATATTGTTTCTAAATAAAGTGGATTTCTAATAGTGAAAGAATTATTAAAATCGGTTCAGTTGTTTCAGAGTGTATCTTAAGTTTAGTTAAGAGTTTAAATGATAACGATGACGAACAATGTGTTCTCATACAGAGCCGTAGTTATGATGTGCGCATCCTATAAGAGAGGTCAGGGGTATGATCCCGGTCATGTACGCTCGGCCTCAGAATTCGAGTAACAATTCCGCGAAACTATTGCATCAAAACCCTGTCGCACTTAAGACCTTTCTCTATAGACACGCCACACACATAAATGCATGTGCATAACTGTGCCACGCGAATATGAACATTAAGATGCTAGAGGACTTACGGCCTTTGACCGTACCTCTAACTTTTTGGAAGTACGTTTTAAGCAATTAAATATTATTTGCCTTAACGGTGAAGGAAAACATCGTGAGGAAATCTGCACGCCTGAGAAATCTCCATAATCTCAAAGGTGTGTGAAGTCTGCCAATCCATACTTAGCTAGGGTATAGCAGACTATAGCCTAAACCCTTCTCAATTTAAGAGGAGACCAATGCTCTGTAGTGGGCCGGCGATGGGTTGATCTTGATGGTGTACTCACGGGATGAAGCCAACGAGACACGGGCACTGGTCGCGCGGCACGCAGTTCTCGCCGTCGTAGTATCGATCGCCAGCGCACGAGCACAGCACCTCCTGTACGCCCGGACACATCTGGCATGGGAAGGGCACCCGCTCTTTCGGCGGCTCAGGGGTGGCTGGTGAAATAAATATTGATAAGTTTAGAGTTCTTAAATGGTGATTCAACACCAGAAAAGGCAATCAAACGACTCGCTGGAAGGCGCTGGACACAAATGACACCAGGCATCGTCAAGGTCTGCATCCGTACGTGGTTGAAATTCCTCGGGCACGTACAAAACGGTTTGCTTAGTCGTTTCTAATCCGAACTGCTAGGATATGGAATGCCCTTCCGGCATCAGTTTTCCCCTCCACTTTTAATATGGGTACTTTCAAGTCAAGAGTGAATAGGCAATTTCTAGGAGAGCGCGCTCCATCTTAGGCTGCGGTTTTTTGGTGCTGGAGATGAGATTGATATCTTCCAAACCTTATCGCTGAAAACCCCTAACCTTGGAGGGAAATCGCAGTATACTCACGATAAGGTTCAAAGCAGCCGATCGGTTCCACCTTCATCTCAATGTTTTTATCCCACTTCACAGGTAGAACCTTGAGGTACTGCGCATGTATGGGTGGTCGGAATTCGTTCATCACAACACTATCTGCATCGAAGTTCCCGGGGAATAGGCGAGGGTTGCCAGTCTCGTCTAACACTGGATTGAAGGTCTTGAGGTCGCTGGTGTACATGATTTTGTATGCGGAGACGTGGCCTTTCTCTCCGCCCTTGGTTTTGATGCCGGTTATGTTGCGTGGTGATGTGAAGTTGAACTGGGGATTAGAAACATTTAATAGGAACATATTTCAAGTGCTGGTTTAATTCCAGATTTTTAAAGGATCGTCAATTTAGTTCAGAATGTTGGCAAACGTGCATTATATTACCATCGATAGTAAAAATAATATTTATCCAGGTTAGTTTGATAACTTGACTGACCATGATCCATTCCCCTGGCGTGCTGTAGAGCGGCCTCCACCCACGTTCGGCCTCAAGGCTCAGGAAGGGAATCGCGTCGTAATTGGAGCTGACTTCGATCATATTCACAGGAAGCCCGCCGCCAACGCCTAAGGGTTCTGTGCATTGCATGCGCTCCGGCTGGAAAAACTCTAGGATTATTGTTTGAGAAAACTCAGCATTACTACAATCAAACATACGTGCCCTTTTTTTGAATGTTGTATGTTTAACATTAAAATACATGACCCACACTGCATTGAAAAAAAAATTGAGAACTTATCAAAAATCTGACATGAAAATTGTTAGAGAAACATTTTATTCATACATTCCTAATTCCTAACACCTACAAATTGTTAACTAAGCCATAAAAAAGTAGAAGTTCCTACAAGAGACTTTTTTTAGATACAAGTTAGCCCTTGACTGTAATCTCACCTGGTGGTAAGTGATGATGCAGTCTAAGATGGAAGCGGGCTAACCTGGAAGGAGTATGACATTTTTCATTACACCCATACTCCTTTGGTTTCTACACGGCATCGTACCGGAACGCTAAATCGCTTGGCGGCACGGCTTTGCCAGTAGGGTAGACTTATGTTCGTTAGACGTCTTTTGGTAGACGACACCGAAAATGATCGTTCATTTTCTAAAAAATCTGATCTCTGCGAACTCACTGACAACACAAAAATTATACTATTACACAAATATTATATTATAATATCTTGTTTGTTTACCGTGGTAAGTCCCACCGTAGTGCCAATAGTGGTGGTTTCAGTAGTGGTAACAGTGGTTTCAGTGGGGGTGGTGGAGACTTCCTCGCAGCCGATGATCTCGAAGCGAACACTGATCTCGCTGTGCCAGCTCAGCGGCTTGATCCGCACGAACTTCGCTTCGATCGGCGGCTCGATCATTTGCTTCATTACATGCGTGTTGTCCACTGGCCCACGGAATATCTGGAATAAAATTATAGTTTAATCGGAATTAAATGATTTACTTGTTCCTAAATTGGTCTATTTACAAATTGTGCTGGGGGCCCTGAATTAAGTTTGCAAAACCTGTATCTCAGGGTCCCCGCTCTTCCTCCTCCGAATTATTCGTAAGAAGCTCTACTTATTGTTTGTTATTTATACATAATATAAAAAGACTTGTTCTGACTGACTGATCTATCAACACAAGTTACAAGTTTTTATAAAAGTCTGTAATATTGTAAGTTACATCTATGATTTGTATGGTTTTCAGTTATTAACCGACTTTTTCAAATTATTTTCAAAAATCTTAGGCATGTAGTTGAACCTAAAATATTAAAATCTATATATTTAGCCTTGTGCCAATCTGTAATTACATACTGTATATCGTCTTGGGGAGGAGCGTCTAAAACAATCTTAATGAAAGCTGAAGTTGGTCAACGCACAATTTTAAAGGTGTCCACTTTTCGCCCGTTTCGGTACCCAACATTTTTGCTTTATAAAGATTGTGAAGTTCTTTCAGTAAGAAAGTTGTTCATATTGAGTATATTATTGAAACAGCATAGTGAACTAACGTATGACGCTTCTCATCTAAACAATCGTAGAATACATAAAGTAGCAAGCATACCACATAAATTAAAAACAGCTTTCATTGAAAAATTTTACTGCTTCCAGGGGCCTCATATATATAATAAAGTTAATGCATTGACACATATCTACCCACTAAATAGAACTAATTGCAAAAAAACACTAATTTCATACTTACATAAATTATCTTATGAAGACACCGAAAATTTACTTACCACTTTTAAATAACTTATACAAACTGAAGTTATAGATTTCATCTAAATACCCTCGAAACTTTTCACACTATTGTATCTTACACACCCTCTCTCATATACACACATACACACACAGATAGCAGACATACATTATAGGTACTATATTAGTCTATTTCCGAGAGAGGTCATCTAGTATGTATATATGTAGGTATATATTAAACTTCACCATAACATAATCTTAAATTCTGTAAGGGGAGAGCCCTGATGCCTATAACACAAGTGTACAACTTATTTTAGGCATCAGTGGCTTAACCTAATTTCTTGTTGTAATTTTTTATGGGGAAACAATAAAGATTATTATTATTATTATTATTATTATTCAATAAAGAGGAGGTTCTCAATTCGTCGGAATCTTTTTTCATTTTTTTTTTATTTTTTTAAATAAAGAAATACATGTCTCAGGACTAGACTTTCACAAATCTATTCATGAATCCTTAAAAATAAAAATATGAAAATAAACACAATAACATGCCTTAGTTTGTCCATCAGGGCTCTTGACAGGAGAGAAGACGTTGCCATCATCACCGTACATCATCTCGTAGCTCTCGACGTACTCGTCAAACAAGGGGCTGCCCTGCATCTGTACCCCGTATATCGGTTCCTTGCGGGGAAACTCCACTTGGATGTACGGATTCTTATCGTCTTTCGCGGGGCTCCACGACCCAGCTGGAAAATATTATATTATTTTTTGTTTTTCCGCAACACAAAGGTAGTGGCCACATGAAAAAATAACAACCAATATTTCTTGGTACCCAAAGGGCGCAAACGAGACTCTATTACCAACTCGCCATCTCCACGGAGGAGAGAATCGCGGCGATAGTCTCGCCGTGTCATCAAATTCGATACAACTCTTAGTCTGAGATCTATAGGATAACGATAATTAGTGTCAATCCCTAGCCGTAAGTATATTGTATTTTAGATGATTTAGATAATTTAGCTTAGTTTAACTTAAATTTACTTTAACTTAATTTTCATCTTATTGTATTCTTTTAAAATTTATAACTTAGGTATTTTTTCATAGTCCTTAGGTTAGCTATTATATTATATTTTATATTTTACCGTACGACTTATGTTTATGTTAATGCACGCTGTGACTGCCCGTAAGTGGAGTTGCATAAGAGCAATAGAAAGTAAGGAACAAAATGTATAATTAAAATGTGTAACTCTGTGGGCGGTACTATAGTAAATAAATAAATAAAATAAATAAATAAATAAATATAGAGAGCACTTACGACTTTGCTCAGACCTAAGACACGTTTAAATGCCATGGAGCGGACCAATAAATTCCTGAAAGACCAGCATGCATTGGCGGTTCCTCTGGTGCTACAAATGTTCATGGGTGGCAGTAATCGCTTAACATTAGGTGACCCGCCTGCTCGTTTGCTCGCTATTCATATGAAAAAAAAAAACACACACACACACACACATCATGTGCAGAAATCTATGCCCTTCTTTTAGTCAGATAAAACGAGGCTAACCATTAGTATCGGGGCGTCCGTTCAACACGGCATACTGCGGCTCGAACAATGGGCTTGCGTACGAACTCGCTGAAAATGACTCCTTTGGCAGCGGCTCTCCTCCCCATAGCAGACTTTTGTACCTTAAGTAGAGAAAAAGCTAAACTGTTGTAGCATATTATCAGATTGTATCGTATAAAATTACAGTGGACCCCCGGTAATCCGGCCCCTGTCTAATCCGGCACCCCCTGTAATCCGACATGTCTATTATTATTGAATTTACTATGTAACGTGTACCTTAGCGGTCCCGTTACATCCCTTATTTAGATCGCATATTTTTATTAACATAACCTGAAATCTGTTTGTAAACTTTTTCTCCGACAATGTCCTGCAAAATGTTTGTCGGATTACCGGGGGTCCACTGTATAAGACATCTACAACGGTCAACATCAGTTCATCGGTTGTTAGTACATCCATTCGGGGTGGTGTTAAAAAAAGCTACATTTATACGACTATATTTTGTCTATGACACCAACAACATACAATATTGTATATCGACCTTTAGAAAGAGATAGCGGTTGCGTAGAGCGTTGTCTCTTTCGATGAGACCGACAAAACGTCACATGAGTGACGAGTGATGAGTCAAACGAGGTATGAAAGACAACGACAACGCTCTATGAAGCAGAAATCCTTTTCTAAAGGTTGATATATAATATTTTCTGTCGGCTACTGTAAATGTGTTTTCTTCCTTTCTTACTAGTAAAAACCACTGTTAAATAAAAATTTAAATCAACTCCAACATATGAAATGTGTGCCAGTTTCCACCACCTTCCTGCTCCATCACTGTCAATACAATTCTCTGCAATCATTCTTAACCACAGTCACAAAGTAGTACCGAGGCAGTCCTGACATTACTCTCGTCTAAATAAATGTTGTAGAATTTATAGTAGTAGGTGGTTTATAATTACTTACTATGTGAAAACAGAATATTATGTTTCAAAAACTTTTAAAACCGCGAAAAAAATATAAAAGTGCATTATTAGACTTACATTGAAGGGTTGCATTCCGGTGGCGGCGATTCCGTAGTCTGTATTATTATTACAGTCGTTTCTTCATGCGTTCTAGGCTTTTCTGGGACTACCGTTGTAGGCGTTGTAGGAATCGTAGGAGTTGTAGGAGGTGAAGTAATAATAGGGGCGATAGTTGTATAATATGTTGTAGAAGTAATAGTAGTAGGTGGTTTAGCAACGAAAAGGTCAGGGATTTTAGTAGTGGCAACTGTTTCATTTACAGTAGTGAGGGTGGTTTCAGTGACTTTGACTTGTGAAATCGGGGAGCCGGTGATGGGTTTGAGCGTGGAAACGCATTGGCTTGAGTCGCAGTGCAACTCGTTGTCCAGACATTGGCATTTCGTGCAGTCTTCTACCACTACACCGCCCGGCTAAAAAATAATGTTTTGATAAAATTTACACGTAAAAAAAATTGTATGAGCGCGGTTGAATAAGCGTGCGGGATTAATTTTTGAAAATGAGTTTGCAAAAAGTTGTTATCATATCATGCAGTCAGTGAAAATATCATTTTTAATCAATGGCATTAGCACTTCCTATTTTAAATGCGAATATGTCTGTCTGTCTGTTTGTCTATCTGCCAGCTTTTTGCGACCCATCCGTTTAATCGATTTTCATGAAATTTGGTTAAGAGAAATTGGTAAGGAGAAGAGATTTCTTTTGGTCCCGGAGAATCAAATAGTCCCCATGGGATTTAAAAAAACCTAAATTCACATGGACGAAGTCGTTGGCATCATTTCCTTAGTACAGAGTCAATTTTCATCCTAGAGATGGATATATCAATAGTCAATCAAAGAGAGTATCGAATCGAATCAAAGAGTTCGTACTGAATTTTTATAAACTAAAATATCATCTAGTCAATTATAAAGTTATAGAAAAATGTGGTCAAACCTTAACAATCTGTCCCTCATTGTAGCAAGTACAGTCTTTTATCGGCACGCAGGTTTTGTGGTCACGCCACATCAAGCTGAACTCGCATCTGATGTTAGCTACTGATTCATCCACGCAACCGTCGATACATTCCTGCGAATAATTTTTTTTATTCAGTCTACAAAACTCACTACAATTGTAAAAATAGCAAGGTAATACATGTGCAAAAGTCTTGGTCGTCCATTGAGTCTACTGGATGTGGACGTGGCATGGGCAAAAAAATTAATTCATAGTAACTAAATCGATTAAAAATCCAGAAATTCTCACGATTGGCGGGCTTTGCGGGCGACTTTACTTTGTCAGCCCATTGGACCGTTTTTGTGCTGTCAATGATTTACATGATTGCCAAAAGACACCAGTTTTAAATAAATACTCGAAGTTTTCCTTTCATAGCTATAAAGCTACTGTAGAGTTCTTCGTCACATTTTGTTCGTTACGAGCATAAATATAATTTATGTATGAACTTCCATTATGGTGCCCAACACTATTTTAGCACGAATTTTAAGATCCAAGAACTCCAAGAATTCGGCATCAAGCAACGTTTTTCGAAGTAATTAAAGTGCAAAGTTGTTATTAAAATTCTTCGGACATAGCGCCCACCGTGCTAAACTTGTCTTGTGTTATTGTGCGGGCAAAGTGGAAGGCACAAGGCAAGGAAGGTTGCCCATGCAATAGACCGTCCATTCCATATTAAGTCTGCGGCACTGACTACAGCATATTTAATGTCAGCAGAGAGAAGTGGCGAATGCTTGTGAGACGTATTACATCTCTCCGAAAAGCTTCACTGCCTGACAACCACAACCACTCTGTCAAGAATGTTAGGAAGACGAAGAAGATAGGTATGCATATGAACGACCTGCGATGCATGCCTCGAGGTTTTTTTCGTTTTTTTTTTACGAGGCTCCTACCACGGAGTAAAGATAGCATTATTATACTGTTGCTATAATAATAAGTCAATTATTCAAATTGAGTACTATTGTACACTTTTATTGTTAACTAAAAACAAAAGCTACGAGGGTTCCAAACGCGCCCAAGTCTGAGAAGTGTCCACAACAAACTCAGCCGGTTATACTCTTACCTGTCCCACTAAGCACTTGTTCTCGTTCTGCAGGCTCTGCTTGAAGTGGTCACACAGCTTGTCGCACGGGAACGCGCAGCTCTTGTACACTTGCCCGGGCGGACACCGCGACGTTGTTCCCACTGCAACAATTTGATTCACTTTTTCCAGTATTCAAAACCGTTCATCAAAACCCAAGAAGAGGGGAATAATCTTTAGTGGCCGTTTTTTTAATCAAGTGAAGTTTTTAGATTCCTTTTTAAAGTTACTGTTTCCAAATCCAAACGAATATCATAAATGCGAAAGTGTATTTATTCTGTTTGTCCGCTACTATGCAAAAGTTTGATGATTTCAATTCACTTTTTCCAAGATTCAAAATCGTTCATCAAAAGCAAAAAGAGGGAAATGATCTTTAGAGGCCGTTTTTATTCATATGAAGTTTTTAGACTCCTTTTTAGGGGTAGGACTGTTTCTAAATCCATACGAATATCATAAATTCGAAAGTGTATCTGTCTGTCTGCTAGCTTTTCAAGGCCTATCCGTTTAACCGATTTTGACGTTTGGTACAGAGATTGCTTGGTTCTCAGGGATGGACATAGGCTATTTTTTGTCCAGAAAATCAAAGAGCACCCACGGGATTTTTCAAAAACTTAAATCCACTCGGACGAAGTCGCGGTTATCATAGTCAAGTAGTAAATAAAATTATTATATTTAGTATGTAGTTTAAAGCATTTGATGAAAAAATAACACACCTGTAATCGTAGTTCCAGGAGTATCTGTTAAAATAGAAAAATATTTTGTAATAATTCCACGATAACTTATTTTATTATTGAAACTGTTTAAAGTACAAGCAGACCTTCTTTTATAAAATTCTATGATACTAATGAATAAATCTAAGCTTTTTTTGCCACAAAAGTTGGAAATAAAAGTTAAAATACTGAATTCGATCGGTGCAAGATATTTCATTTCGCATTTAAGGAAAGACATACCGACCTCATTGAAGAAAAGTATTGTTGATTAATATGATTCATGCATTCATTTCTCAAGCAATTTTCTGGTGATTTAATTAGTTTCCAATTTTTAGTTTCAGAAATGAAATAAATAATGAAAATAGTACAAACCCTCTTGAGGTGGTTTAGATGGGACAAAAATAGTCGTTTCTTCTGGTAGTCCTGAAAGAAAAAATGTGAAGGCATCATGATTATCATTATGTCTATGTCATACATATAATTAAGGATGTCTGAGGTACATTGTTCTTATTTGGCTCAAGAAAAGGTATTAGGGTTAGAGAAGAAACGAGAAAAAGACCGACAGATCATGTTAGGAGTTTGAAGATAATCGCTACACCCTCAAGAAAACCACTAGGGATACCGAAGTTATATAAAGTTTACCAGTGGTGGAACTAGTAACTGGAACTCTTGCTGGGACTGAGGAGTTCCAAGTTAGTCGCTTAAGGCACCACACTCTCAAGAAAAAGTACTAGGGTTACAGTAGTTCTAGAAAGCTTACCAGTAGTGGGACCAGGGGTAATATATCCGCATTCGGGTCTCATAGGGATGACGGCCGCGGGCCAATCACAGACCATAGCTATAGGGTTGTACATGAGGCCTTCACTGCAGTTCTTGAGGACCGTGTGTTGTTTGTTAGGGTTGAGGACATCGGGGGTACACTCGTAGAATTGACCGCAGTTTGTCGGGTGTTTGTGGTTCGGGTGGGCTGCGTCGAGACATTGGAAGGGCTCTGTAAAAGAATATTCTTATTATTTTGATGGCAACAAGTCTATTACAAAGATGTCTAAAATAACGTGTGGCGGTCTCCACACATTGACATTAGACAACGCTACTCGCACTCATGCGAAAGGATCATATAGCTATCATGCGCTGCGAGCCTGCGACGAAGTAACTTACAACGAACGAACTAGATGTCGCCACATTATCTCCAATAATAATCACTTGCCATGGAGCCTGAATCACGCTAACGAAATTTTCACTACGGAAGCCTACATCTACAAGTTCCACAATAAAACCGGCAACGCATTGGCGATTCCTCTGGTACTACAAATGTTCATGGGCTGCGGTAATCACTTACCATCAGGTGACCCGTCTGCTCGTTTGCTCACTATTGTTTTTTAAAAACGATCGGGTCAGCTGGGTCCCTAGACCTTACACCAGTCTGGGGGACAAATTTTCCTATTGTTACGGTCAAACGTACATTTCCTGCTTCCGTACAAAGTTACTCGTATCAGCGTGCATTTAGGTAATAAAAAAACAACACAAAGAAGAGTACGTTACCTTCCTCACACTCGCAGTACACCTTTATTTCGAAGTCGGGACAGGTTTTCTCGTCTTCGATGCACACGAGGCCTTTCTCGAGGCTGCATTCAACGTCGAGGCCGGTTTGTTTGGGCGACTGGTAGCCTTTGACCGTTCGGCACGCGACATTGGTCATCTTGCTCTTTTCGCACATCGGAGTCCCTATTGTCTACCAAATTGAACGAAATGCTTTAAGTTAGTTAATAATTGGGATGTTGCGAAGAACTTGTAGCTACTAGATGGTGAAATTGAATTAAAAGAGTGGACGTATTTGGGTCAATAAAACCTAAGACTTGTCCGGTGTGTTATGGTCTTTGACCGTTTAATTTCACATAGCGGCTCCAATTTATTTAAAATTTAACGGTGATGAAATATGATAAGAAACGGATAATATTATAGTCTAAAAAAAGGAAAACATACTTAATCATTACTGATCCAAATTTCATGATTCTAGGTTGATGGCCCGTACGGGAAGCACCCCACAGGTTTTGATTCCCTTGATGGGTCTTGTCAAACACGAAAGACAAACAGACAGACGGACAGACAACGAAGTGATCCTATAAGGGTTACTTTTTTCTGGAGATACGAAACCCTAAAAATGAATGTTGAAATAACTCACAAAGTCGGCCATTTCAGGTAGACGCTCGATTTCGACGGATTTGCCAGCGGAGTTGATCTCGGGGACGCCGCGGCTGATCCACTCCGTCCAGCCAGTTTTACACGTCAATGGATTGTCGTGCGGGGTAGTTTCTGGCTCGTAGGTAGTTGTTTCCTGAGGTACAGAAATACATAGTTTTATTGAGTCCAATCGTGATCCCACTCATATTCAGCAAATAAATAAAATAAAAATAATAATAGATGGATCTTACAGGACTAAGGCAAGGCTGGCCAATACATATTTTCTGGTTCCCGGAACATCGACAGGTATGGCAGAGGTCCTCCTCGATGACCCCTCCCTCTTGTATCTCCCTCCCGTCCTCGAGGACCATACAGGGAGGGATGCACTTGGCGGGAGGAACGCATTCGGTTAGAGAGCTGTTGAAGTATAGTGTGCCTGGTGGACAGGCTTTGGACTCGTTTCTTTTGCAGCCTGAAAAATCGTAAATAATGTTGGTACCTGTTCTTAATTTTTTTTTATACATTGGATACTTGAGTAAGGTTTAGTATCTAGTGGAGGGTGTAAATATTGTATAGCGGTCAATAAAAAATCGATCTTATTACCTTCAACGCAAGTTTCCTTTTCGCAGGCGGCCTTGATTTTTGTGTAGTCGAGATAATTGTCGCACGTCTCGGGCGGACACGGCGATATACACTCGTGGTAGTTTGAACACTCCTCATCGCACTGCATCGCTGTTTAGAAGAAGTAAAATGACTTATTACACAAACAAATCTGTATAGTGCAATATGCGTCATGTGATATATATCGCCTGCCCTCCCACTAATAAAGAAGCAGGAAAAGCAAGAATACACACCACCAACACACAAAACCGCATATCTTCCAGAACACACTCCAACGTCCGTTTCACTCCGATACCGGAGCATCCTCAGGATATGTAGACTCCACAACCCACAATTATTCTCAGGAGATGAAGACTCCACAATCCACAATTGCAAAGTTGATGTTGTTGAGGCGTGTCGATTATAATCGACACACAGTCGATTTTGATTTTGAGTAGGTATTCCTGCAATAGACTATTTGAATACTCACGGCACATCTCCTGTGTCCTCCACTTGAACGTCACGCCCCTCGCCGCGCACGCGTGCGCGTACGCAGCCAGCGCGGCGCACGCGCAGTCGCAGTCAGCGCCCGAGTCGCACGCGCAAGCGTCCGCCTCGCAGCGAGACACGAACTCCGTGGGCGACACCTCCGAGTGACACAGCGAGAACGGATAGCGCTTCATCGCGCCGCATGTAGCCGACGCCCATTCCTTGCGGTTGGGACGCTCCACGCAATGATCCTTTATTATAAAAAAAAATAACAACAAATAACTTCGAGATACTTCTAACTTGTGTGGGGACAAGCACATAATTTCTGGATCTATTTGACGGGCGTTGGAGTCTAATGTGAAGGACATTTTGTTTGGTTTTATTATAAAAGGTGTGTGTACAAGTAGAAACCCCTTCTATAGCATATGCGTGCTAGTTCAAGAGACATAATCTTTTGAGTTATGTGATTTTGATCTAAAAGTAAAGCATATTTTTTCAAAAAAGTGATGTTTAAAAGAGTCTCCTGAAAACTTGTTAAATCCATACAGTAGAATTTTCATGCGCAGCGACGTTTTCCTACTGAGAAGTAAGAAACTCGGCGGTTGCTCTTTTCAAAGAATATTCGTGAAGTGGCATGAATAACTCACAGTAACTTCCTGAGGTTTGGGGCAAGTGGTCTTCAGTTTCCAGGAGTCAGCGAAGAGTAGGGCCGACGTTTCTGTGACGCCGCCTCCGGAGGGTGTTTGGAAGTCGTCGCGCATGTCCGAGTTGTAGTTGCCGCAGAGACCTCGCACCTGGATAAATACCAAATTATAAAAACTGGACCACAAATTCACGGTTTCAGATTTTTTCTTTTACTTGTGCTACCTACCTGGCAAATTTCATAATTCTAGGTCAACAGGAAGTACCCTATAGGACTTCTTGACAGACACGACAGATGGACAGATAGACAGACAGACAGACCGACAGACAGACAGAACAAAGTGATCCTATAAGGGTTCCGTTTTTTCTTTTGAGGTACGGAAGCCTAAAAAGTGCTAAGTGTTATTAAAAGAAATTGTTGTAGCAGCGCCTATTAGATACTATAATATGGTTCTGTTATTGAATCGATAGTTGCTTTAGCTGTCAGCTGTAAACGTTATAAATTAAAAACCGTTTTCGCTCTATTTAATTAAAGAACTAGTTTTTCTGGGTAAATGAAAAATAGCTTTAGTTTGACAGGTTATAGACCCAGACCGGTAATTGTCTGATGATGATTGAGTCTTTTTTCCGTCGTGAAACTTAGGGTCTCTAGCAGTACTTTTCCATAGCCTACGGTCTTTGGCTACTGCCTGACATAGTCCCACAAGAGTTCCAATTTTTTAAGGAAATAATCTGTCTGTAACGTGTACAATTATTTTTTTAATATTTTAACAGATTATGGGACCTGTTAATACTTACCCTATTCCCCCACATGGAGTCGACATGGACGTACACCCGTAGGCCACGGTCCCACTGTACGCTCATGCCTCGCGATAATACGTCCAGAAACACATATGCGCCTGCCTCGCGGAGTTTTATACTAAAACAAAATATTATGAAACATAATCAAAAATGTTTTTTTTTTATCTGATGACAAGCATAAGTATGATCTCAACCAGTAACTATGCAATTGAAGATGGTAGCGAGCCAAGTAAACTAATCTTTTGAGATCTATAGAGCGCACTTCTACTTTGCTTAGACTTCAAACACTGTCAAAACGAGACAGCGCTATTCTGCTGACATCAAACCCTCTCGTTTTAACTGAAGCTTAAGTCTGAGCAATGTCAAAGTATTTTCTATAGGTCTCAGCCAGTTCGGAGTCCGAGCCTCCCGAATATGAGTCCGATAGAGCCACTAGGCTAGGCTATATCCCGATTTTTCCCAGTACCTAGAACCTAGTAATAAATACCCACCTCTTCAATTTGGAAGTATCAGGAAGTGGAGCACTCTTGGTGAGAGAGACAGTTTCTTCCGAGCCGCCGTTGCCGACGCGTAGCGTTACAGATTTAGAGCACGTTGCGCCCGTTGTGCCGCAAGGTTCATTCTACGTATGAAAACAATTAAATAGTATCGCTCGGGGTGAGGCTGAAGCTTTAAGAGTAAGCCCGCGACTTCATGCGTATGGATATAAGTTTTTTTAAATCCCGTGGTCCAACTCGTTAATTTTCCGGAATAAAAGTAGCCTATGTGTTAATCCAGGGTATATAATCTATCTCGATTCCAAACAGCCAAATCCATCCAGTAGATTTTGCGTGAAAGTGTAACAAACATACACACAAACTTGCGCCTTTATAATATTAGTGTGAAGTGTTATGCAATTCTGTAGTTTGAAATCCCGGAATTTGTAAAAGCTACCACCGCTCTGCTATTCAAGATAAAATTTGAACCTAAGTATCATCCATGTGGACATAGGTTTATTACATCACGCGAGAACTCTTTTATTTTACGGAATAAAAAGTTGCATGTGTGTTTTCAGTCAAATCGTTTCAGTCATTGTAGCGTGTATGAAAACAAACATCCAAACAACCAAACTATCACATTCATAATATTACTGTGATTCTGTAGATTAATCGTAATCGTACGGATGGGAATATTTATATTATGTTCGCGACAGGTCGACATGGCAATCGGGGTATGAGGCGGGGGGACGCCCCGCACACTTACCTGTCCTGTCGCGAACTATACTGAGATTTAAGTCAAGTTTACATGTAATGTACTTGTACCTAGTTTATGCAAGTCGCCCTGAATTTGATAAGTGAAAGGTATTTTCGTCACGCGTACTTTCGTAAAACGCAACACGCATTCAAAATATAACTTTATTATTAATACTTGTATTGGCTTTTTTCGTTGTAATACAGAACGGGGGCGTAGCTCAGATGGTAGAGCGCTCGCTTAGCATGCGAGAGGTACCGGGATCGATACCCGGCGCCTCCAAATTACTCTCTTTTTGTAATTTTTATCAATTTTGAGTAAGGAACTATACTCAAAATTGATAAAAATTAGAAAGAATAACAATCTCTAGTTTCCTAGGATGGCGGTAATGTAAAGGGAAATAAATACAGAATAAATAATTAGATAAATTATGTCTACATTCATTTATTTTGTATTTATCCCCAGTGATTTTTTGACCAAATATTAATTGGATAATTAATTTTTACTTAAGTATTTGTAGTTAGCTAAATTTAAATTGAATTATTCTAATGCAATTCAAGTGCAATGTAAATTTATATGTAATATAATATTTTGTTTTAGTTAAACCACTGTTGGTAAGGTATCAATTACACTGCATGCTATAATATACAAAATGTGGACTTTTTAGAACTGAACATTTAGGAGCTGACTGTGTTGATCACTAGCTCTATTATAAATGCGAAAGTGTGTCTGTTGGTTGGTTTGTCCTTCAATCACGCTGCAAAAGAGCAACGGATCGGCGTAATGTTTTGTATGGATATACATAGTTACAGAGAGTGACATAGGTTACTTTTTATCCCATAAAGCAAAGAGTTTCCATGGAATTTTAAAAACCTAAATCCACGTGGACTAAGTCGCGGGCATAACCTAGTAAGCTATAAATCCAACATAAAGTCAATAGTAGATACATTATCCATAGACAGAATTATGAGTATTTGAAAGAATTATAGTAACCAAGAAAGTATTACGTTAGTTTACAATCTCACCTGTATTTCAACGCTGAATCCATTCGTACCATCCATGACACCTTTCGCTAAGAGGTAAGAGCAGACGCCCTCAAAGTCGTACGTCTGTCCGTCGAACGTGGTCACGTGTGAATCACCCCACACGCTGCACACGCCTGCACACGTCTTCCCCGTGCATTGCCACTTGCCTCCCGTACATTCACTGACAACAAGGCAAATTGTTACACACGTTTTCGAATTTTTACCCGACTGCGGCAAAGCCAAAAGGAAGGGTTATGATTTTAGCAGTCTGTCTATGTATGTATGTATGTATGTATGTGGGTATGTATGTATGTATGTATGTATGTGGGTATGTATGTTTGTATCCAGATTCGGTGTGTTCCACCGTAACGCCTAAACTACTGAGCCGATTTTGATGAATGAAATGTCAATCGATTCGTCGTAAGGGTCCAGGCGACATAGGCTACATTTTATACTAAAAAAATTGACCAAACGGATGTTATATGAAAAAAAGTTGGGGTCTTCAATTTTTTTTTTGGTATTGTATCTAGTGGGGTGTCAAATGAAAGAGGAGAAAAGTAAGATATAAACAACGAAAATAAACATCAGTTTTAAGGTAAGTATAACTAACATAAAAAAAATGCACAAGCTGTTAAACGACTGGCGGCGGTCAAATTTCTGCCGATTTAATTCAGGATAGTAAATTAAGTACAAAAGTAATATAAAAATTATAATAATATAATTATTATAATATTCAGTAAAAAGTACTTTAGAATTTTAATTCGATAGCGTCCGTTAGCTCCGTAAAGCTGTGGACAGCTGCCTTTATTTCAGTGTCAGTGAAAGTTGCTCCAGTTACATACGCAATATTCTCCTTGCATTGCATTTTACGCGTAACTGTACAATGTGTATGATTTTTTTAACGTTACAAATACCAGGGGGCGTAGCTCAGATGGTAGAGCGCTCGCTTAGCATGCGAGAGGTACCGGGATCGATACCCGGCGCCTCCAGAAAGTACTTTTGAATATTTTTAAAAAATTTCAACTAAAACTAATTTAAATCACGTGACATGTGTGGCTATGACAAATTTTTTGCACTAAAGTTTGCATATGAATACTCTTAGAATAATTGTTAGGTACTTTTCTATTGTTTTTGTTGCCACATATTTACTTTCATGTTAGGACGTACATAACTTATGCTATATTTTTTTTATAGATGGAATATTTGAAATAAACCTACTTAACCTTTGTTTGACATAGCCATAGTCATTTTATTTTTATTTTTTATAATGTAATTATGTTTCATATACCTATTATTTAAGTACTTGTATGTATCTATTATATCTGTTAAGTCTGTTGTAATATTATAAAGTTTACCTGTTATATTATATAAATGTTGTGGACGCTAGTTATTGATATACATATCGGTCATGTAATAGTTTGTAAGTTAGTATATATAAAATGTTAAATATGTATATTGTTAGCGTTCCTTAATAAAAAAAATAAAAAAAATAAAGGAAGTTAAAATAGGAAGAAAAGAGATATTTAATTGTGAAATGATCTACCACTGGTTTGGAATGCCCTTTCATGAAGTCTAATATGTCTATTTTCCAAGAGGTCCCACCAGACAAAGACCGATATAATAGTAAGTTCATACATAGTATAATAGTAAGTATAGTAAGTTCTATACAACATACCAAGTGTTGCAGCCCTCCTGCATGCTATGCCCGTCCGGGTAGCTCCTGCCGCCGTGGTGGCACGGGCAGGCCGCAGGCGCTATGCATTTGTTTGACGACACGTCCATAACGTAGCCTTTCTTGCACTGGCAGCCAGGACGACATTCCGGAGACGCTATCACGGATGGCAGGTGCATATTCTGTTGAAAAAAAATTATTAGGTTAATAAAATTTTGGATATTTTATCCCCAAAGGCGACTGCGTACCGAGACCCTCTGCAGGAGGCCCACACGTCTCAGTCATTGCACTTATTCGCATCTATCCGCATCACACGCGCCTTACCTACCAGATTCAATGGTAAAAAAACTATTAAGTTTGCAACACTGATCAGAATGATGCTACCCAATCTGAAGATAACAATGCAATGACATGCTGCGTCGTGTTATGGTGCGCGGTCTTTTTTTTATCTATTAAAAATATAAAAGCGTTGTTTCAATGTTGCTTAAGTCCCTGTCTTATAATGGTTTTAAGGGTAGGAGTTACTCCTACCCCCCTCCTCCGCTTTACGATTTAAGGTGGTGCGGCAAGTGACTATTTTGCTGCAACGTAATCTGCGATGAGTTTGCTAGACCCTGGCGTGTAACAGGGTAGATTCAAAAGTAGCAGGAACAGTGTAGTAGAGGGAGGAACGTCTACCTTGCAAGTGAGCGGCTGTGCGAGCTGACAAGTGGTGAACTCCATGTTGTTGGCGGCGCTGCAGTTGCTGCGCAGGTCCTCCGCCGGCGGGTAGTTCTGGATTTGGTCCTCAGTCGCCGGCTGGCATTCCCAGCGCGCGCCCACGCATGTACTGCGAGAATGATATATTTAGTAACAGTTTTTCTCAAACAAACTTAAGCTCAAAGCATTTATACAAAATTGGTTCCGTTGTACCTACTCCTACTACTATACTACTACATCAATCGTTTAATTTGTAAGACAATGATGTAATGTCAATAATAATATAAACTTAAAACTAAGGCTACCAGGGTTCCAAATACGCCCTTGTCTGAGAAGCCGATAGTAAACTCAATCGGGTATTCTGTTTATTAACACCATTTCACAATATCACTTAAGCTCATTAAAACTTTCCAAGCTGTTAAGGCACCTCATTCCCAAGCTTTCTTAACATTCAAATAATCCTTAACTTACCAAAGTTCGCGTTCCCGTTTTCCAGCTCTCACTTCTTTGTACCCGGGCTTGAACTCCATGCCCTTGTGGTAGCACGGACACATCGCGACTGGTACACAGACGTTGTCGTTATCTAGCACCTAAAACACATTTTCTTGCAAATTTATTTTATTTATTTATTTATTATTATTTACATTAAAAATATACAGAGAGTTTTTGTTACAGTCAGCGCCACAAAAACCACAGTTGGTTTTACCGGGTACTGAGTTTATTAATTATAGCTATAAAATAAAAATAAAATTATAGAAACCAGCATAATGACAAATTGGTAATGTAGGTACATAGTACTTAATCTAGTGGGTAGGTAAGAATAATGTGCAGCGCGACGCGTAACGTCGTGAACATCGTTATTTAATTTATTGTAAAAACCAAATGTTTCGCAAGAAAAGAACACTTCACCCAGAGGCTTTCTTCGCAGCACTTAATCGCTTCATAGCATGTCGCGGCATACCAAGGTATATTAACAGTGATATTGCCTCTATACTTTTTGGCGTTTTTAGTACGGTGGTGCTATTGTAAAGAAAAATACATACTTGTCCAACAGGGCAGGCGCATCCTTCAACGCAGGAGGGCTTGCAATCGTCAATAGGGAGACCGACATCAGTACATGTTCTCAAACAGCTGTCAGCGCATACTGTATACTCTTGCCCACCGGTGCAATGCAACTCTATAATAATTTTAAAGTAATATAAGGACTCAGTTATTTGTCAGAATGTGTGCGTGCGTGCGAGTGTGTGTGAGACTGTGTGTGTGTGTGTGCGTGCGAATGTGTGCTCACCGCACTCCTTGACGTTGTACCGCCACTGTATGTGCACACCGGCGCGCGCGCACGCGTCACCGTAGTCTCCGAGGATGGGGCACAGACATCGGGACACGTCACCCGCACAGGCGCACATGTCATACAGGCAGTCCTCGTAGTAAGGCTGCACGTCCACGTACCAGTGGCACGCTGCAACCACACAATATTAAAGTCTTTTTTGGACCGTATGTGTGAATTGGACGTATTATCTGAAAAACGTTCTAACCCATTTTGTTGATCGGAACGTTTTTCAAAAAACTAAACGTCTAATCAAATATTATGAACAAACTGTGTTTGAGCTGGGCGATTAGGGTAAAATGACATATCGAATCGCAAATGAAGTATCCAGAATTCAGCAGATTTTTAACTCACATTCGAAGAGTGAGCTTTTAAGTTGGCTGCAGTATTTCTCAGCATAGTCCTTGTTCTCCACATTGGCTTTGCAGGGGTGCTCCTGCTCCACAGTTGACACATCTTCACAGAACTCTCTGGTCTTCCACTTGTTAGCGAATGCTAGGACTGATTGCTCTACATCGCCTTCGGGGGTTAAGAAGTCGTCTTTTTGGTTCAGATTGAAGGTTCCGCATAGTCCCTAGAAAAATTTAATAGTTTTGCTTCAAATCATACCTTGATCACCATCGCCATACAACGGTATTGATATTGACAGGTTATCTTTTAAAAAACTTGGAAAAGTTGGTTGGAGTCAACTTGACAGGATTAAAATTGTTGCTGAGTTTTTTGATATTGTCTCCAAAAAAGAACAAAATAATTTTCAGAGCTATATCCATAGAACTGTTTAACAAATTAACACCACTATGTTTAATTCTGTTGTACACAATCTCTCAACTAAATCGACTCTCACTTACATACAGCTTCCATCTCTCTCATTCACTAGCGTTCCATGTATTTATATTCCATGAGGGAATATCTTACCTGTGTCTTATCATGGTACGCGGGCGGCACATCCACAAACACGCGTGTGTTTCCGTCCCACCACAGCGAAACTTTGCCGGGCAGTTGAACTGAAACAATGACAATTCATTGAGATAAATGTTAGCCATTATTTTTTGTCTCCGGATAAGGGGCCTTCAATCCTTCGTTGATTCTCGCGAAAAAATAACAACTTTGCAGCCTTGCAATATAACAAATAACTTAGGAGCGCGGTCTACGACTGTGCCAATAGCTACAGTACTTAAATGATTATGAAACAGCAGCAAAATAACACTCACTCATGATAAACAGTGAGGACGCAGCACGTATTCTGATGTCGCCGATCTTAGCGGGTAATGACGTCACTTCTTTCCCATTGACGAGAATGAATCCCCCTTGTTTTAGGTGGATGCTCGCTCCGGAGTACTGCAAGTACACCGCCTTGGTGCAAGACGGCTTGCCCGCGCCTTGATACGGGGAGAGGTTCATTGCCTGAAAATTAATTCAAAAATTCACTGGGAAGCCTATTAAAATTTAAGCGTAGTACCTTATTTGGGCATTTTCCCAGAAAAACATTTTAGCCTACGTTAAAGTAAACTGAATAAGGCACTTGTCCGACAATTAGCGAGAAACTAGTTGAGCTAAAAACTAGAAAAGAGTTGGCGAGCAACGAAAAGCGTGTGTGTATTTGGTAAAGTTTTGTCGCTGGGCTATGAACGAGTGTGCGAGTGCGACGGGTGATTACTTATGCCGGTCACTCGAGCGTGAACTGCGCGAGTGCTTTGACCGCCAAGAGATCGTCGCTGAAGGAGTTTTTTCTTTGAGAGAGTATTTTATCTCTTTAATTGACACCGTTATATATGCGTTTCTTGACCGAGAAAAAAAAATAACCGACGAATTGAGAACCTTTTCTTTTTTGAAGTCGGTTAAAAATGGTCGATAGCTAGTCGCTTCTCTTAGAACGTGACAAGTGTCAAAAGCTGGGCGATTACGATAAAATGTATGTCCATCGCTTAGGTAATATTTTGAATATGGAAGGTTTTTCAGAAAATACGCACATTTTGTCTTGCCACAGGTCGGAAGATGATGACGTACAGTTGGCTAGATAGCATCATAAGACCTCTAGCAAAAACAAAACAGTTACGGAATAACTCCAGTGTTAGTCTATCCGCGACTGTTCGTCTGTCTAACATAGCAATTTTGAATACCAGTATAATCAAAAGAATACCTCAGTAATAGCTCCAGAGCAGGCCACGTTTTCAGCATCAATGGTGATGTTTTGGGTCTTAAGTAGAGTATAGGTGCAATGGCCCATAAAGTTGTATCTCAAGCCGTCGAAGGTGGTGTAGTGAGGGTCCCCCACCGCGCCGCAACGCGCACCGCACGGCACTTGCGTGCAAACCCACTCGCCCGCTTCGCATTTACTGAAATAATTAGTTTTATTGTTAAACCACAGAAAGGACAATCACTCTTTTGCACGGACCAATCATTCTCCAGCAACAGATTCTCGAGGTAGAAGAATCCTCCACACAGCTGGAATAGCCTGGTGACTAGCTTACAGTGCAGCATGGCAATACTCAACAGATCTTGCAGCTCTTAGATATGATAGAACCAGGGAGGTAGGTTCTGTTCCTAACGCGGCAAGGGTACTCGCTCTTCTGCATGGACCAACCATTCTCCAGCAACAGATTTTCGGGGTAGAAGAATCCTCCACACAGCTGGAATAGCCTGGTAACTAGCTCAGTGCAGCATCACCACCAGTTTGGCGAGCGATAATATTATAGATCCTATGTTAAATTATTTTGATTAAATAAATTAAAAAAAAAAAATTGCAGTACTCACCAGGTGTTGCAGCTCTTGGGTATGACAGCTCCAGGAGGATAACTTTTGTTCCTGACGCGGCAAGGACACTCGCTCTTCTGCACACAGCGACCACTCTCTAGCAACAGACCCTCGGGACAGAAGCATCCTTCTACACAGCTGGAATTTTTAGCCACCAGTTCTTGGAAGGCGCAACTCGGCTGCGTATCAGGTCCACAGGACTTGTAGATTTTGCCCTCAGGGCATTTCATGGCTGAAACGAGTATTCATAAATTTATTTTTCGAAACTGACTGCATTCTCGCGTTGTTTTTTCAAAATCGAAATTTGGAAAAGCAATAAAAATGACATCCTAAACACCGCCCATCAGTAGTGATAAGAAGTTGCACACGGCACGTCTTGTACTATAAGATTTGTGGTGAATTTCTCCTTGCTGCATACTGACTGCTGACCCCATATCAGGCATCCTTTATATGGGTAATTATTATTTATTACTTACGGCAAGTTTCAGAGTCCCGCCACGATTTCATCTCCTCGATGCCATGGCGCAAGCACTCCTTAGCGTACACCGATACTGTTCTACAAGCGCATTCTTCAGGACCTGGTGAATATTACAAAATGCTCCCATAATAATAATAAATATCCTTTATTCAGCCAAAAGTTTACAGATAAAATAATACGATAATTACAAACAGATAGGGTACCATATAGTCCCCGGGGAACCAAGAGGATCAATGTTCATGCTCCCTGGACCTGCTTGCCCAAGACCCAGGCCTATAAGTTTTTATTGGCGGAACTACAATATAAGACTACACTAACTCAATTAGGTTGTACCCTATTTTTATAACCAACTTAGCAGATGGAGTAGTAATCTTATGTGAAATCTAATGTGGCTAATAATTCTGATAAATATAATTTTTAAATTGACCGGTCTAAATCTAGTGGTATCTTTTTCCGTAGGAAGCATTATGAAAGGGATGTATAACATAGGTTAGGTACCAACATACAGTTAGACCTGTGATTTTAGTTTAGTGTATCAATATACAATATTAAAATCGAAACTTACTTAAACTGGTCGTGCACGCACAGTAATCCCACTGACAAGCTTCCAATAACTGAGATACATCCATTACCTAAAAAATTACGGCATTAGAAATTCACACTACATTTTTCGGAAATCCATACTACAGTGCAACAAGAATCTTTTGGCGACAAAATAGGAACTAGCACCGCCATCTTGTGAAGTGTCACGCTGTCCCTCCGATTTGAAAAAAGAAGAATGAAAGAAAAATTGATAACACAAAAATAAGATAACATAATAGTTATAAACTCGAAATAAGATGAGATGCATGGTGTGTAGAATTTCCCATTCAGTTAAGATTACATAAAACTTACTCAACATTAACATTTTTAACATATTTTCTGAAGTTGCGGAGATTTTATTTGCTGGAAGCCTTTGTTCTACAACAACACCCCCTGTAAATATCATTCACGTGCCAAAAGATACTAGTCTACTGTATTCGTAGTGTACGCGCGTGTGCGTGCGTGTATTCGGGCGTGCGGACGTGTTTAGGTAGCTGAGTGTGAATGCGGGTATATTTCATGGAATTATTGTGTATTCGTAAAATGTAATTTACCTTTGAACACTTTCTAAACTTTTCCTTAGTAAAGATTTTAGTGCAAAACTGAGCAGCCCTTTTCATGTCCGCGTCGGATTTAGAATTGCACGCGCTGGTTTCGGTCATGTTGTTGCCGCACATATCTGTGAAGAGACATACATACATACATTCATCTCAATAAAACTAACACTAGTTAGAAATTAAAAAATAATTTCAAAACGAGTGAGGAAATTTTTTGCGACGTTCTCTTCGAAAAAAGACATACTTATTACTCATAAACGGTTCACTACTGAGTGGATTGGCAGACTCCATGCAATTCATACTTCCATACGAATACATATTTTATTATTATTATATGTATATTATAAATGCGAAAGTGTATTGCCTGTCTGTCTGCTAGTATTTCACGGCCCTTAGCATCTAACCGATTTTGACAAAATTTGATGCAAAGATAGCTTTTTACCCCAGCGACGGACTACTTATTGATACGGAAAATCAAAGAGTTCCCACGGGATTAAAAAAAACAAATCCACCTGAACGAAGTCGCAGGCATCATATAAATATTTTGTACAGCGGTAGCACTCCAGGGACGGGTAAAGGCTACTTTTTATTATCCAAAAACAATGACTATTCACCGAGATTTTTCAAAACCTAAAGGCAAAGTGGCGGGCATCATTTAAGCAATACTGACTACTTGTATTACTCATTTCTTACCTTCTTTAAGCTCGTGCAGTTTCCAAGAATCAAACAAGACCGATTTTGTCTTAGCTACAACGCCTTCCTTGGTCACCATATCGTCCTCGGGGTTGCCGTCCAGAGTACCGCACAAACCTTCGGTCTTATTCCATACCAAGACAGAACCTTCCACTAGTAATACATCCTGAAATGATACGGGCTTGGTAAAATCAAATCAAAAATAAGAATCTTTCTATTAATGATATAAATGGTCAAGTGCGTGTCAGAAACACGCAGCGATTTATTTTTTACGATATAGCCATGCGATACCGGATTTATTGGTTAGACAATTTATTGGTCAACACTGTAGACGCAAACAAATATTATACTGTCAGAGCCGTGCTTGATGTTAACAAAGTTATAAAATATACAGCTTTGAATATACTCATTTTACGAATTTCCAAAATACGGCCACAACCAACCCTGTCGTAACATGGTAGAACCCTTTGTGAAAAGTATAACTTACATTAGTATCCCATTTGAGCGTTATCCCGAAGTCCAAATTAACAAGCACGTGATCGCTGGGCATAGACACGCGGATACCCGGCAGCGTCGCAGGGATGGGGATCCTGCGTTTACTGTTACGGAATACCAGCGCACCGTCATCTGTGACAAAATCGAATGGGTCGTCAAACTTGAAAACCTGGCGGTTGGTGCGTGGATTGTAGAGGAGTACAAATGTTATTAATTTTGGGCGAAAGTAGACCATTTTTAAAAACTACTTTCAGAAGTTTAAAATAACGGATCGTGATGTTTCACAAGTGATCATGTATGAAAGAAAAGCTAACTGTCTGATAGAAATCAAAAACCGTAAAAAAAATTGCATGTAGGTTTTTTCTAAGAACAAAACTTGAGAAATTGAAAAATGAAGTGATATATAGCTTCATCTATTAAAAAACTGACTGTTTGACTGAACTTGCTCGCTCTGCTTCGCTTCAAAGAATTTGAAGTAGATAGTAGATACTCACCAGAAGTACCAAGGGAGTACATCTTCTCGTCCAAGAACACGGTGATCTCATAGGGACAGTAGCCCTGACGCTCGCACTGCGTCTGCTTCACAGCCACTGTGTATTTGTGCTCTATCGCATCGCGTACGAGGATCTGAGTGCAGGACGTCTGGAAGCTGTTAGGAAATAATAGAGACAGATAAACTAATGAGTAATGAGGATGATACAAAGAGGGTGGTGGGAAGTGGCTGGATGAGGAAGGCTGAGGATCTATAAAGTAGAGAATGTCATCATAATTGAATGAAATTTTAATTTTGATTCGATTTTTTTGTGTTATTTTAATATTATGTTTTATTTTATTGTATAACTTCATTTATCTCAAACAAACAATTTTTTATGTACAAACAACATTCGATTTTTAACTTAATCGATTCTGATTCATTGACATACCCACAATATTTTCTACTAATTGGTTAAAATTTTGCTTGGAGCTTGGCTATTTTCAGTATTGAAAACTATAAAGTCTCATACTAGAAATGCAAATCTTGCAACTAAGGTATATTATGATCACAAAAACTAACGTGCTCTGCTTCAAAGATGTTTTGTTCTTTACATTCTAAGGCTTCTGATAGAAATCTCTATGTGGTCCTTGTGCATGTCCTTTCAATGTTTGTTTTGAAGTTTTAGATCCAAAATAAATAAATGAAGTAACCTGTAAATCTTTCCATCGAAGGTCTTATAGTGCAGGCCGGCCCAGGTCAAACAGCTACCGCCTTTAGGAGTCAGGTCTTGCACCACTATGATCGGGGTCTTGACATTTCCTGAACCGTACTTTCCCGACTCTTGAATGGTGTGTTCATAGTGACCAATGTGCGTTGTATTTCGAGTATGTGAAGCATATGGCTAAAAAATATTGCACCCATAAAATATGCAAACTGAGATTTAAAAAAAAAATACAATGAAATGGCACCCGATATGCTGTCAGTACCAAGCTAAGTTTATCTCAGGTTTTATCTAGGTATTATTAAAACCAACAATTGACAATGAAAAAATGTACAATGGGTACCAATTAGAAGAATAATATTTACACTACATCTTAGATTCTTAGCTGATCAGACCATGAAATTTTCGTATATTTTCAACTTACATTGTAGTGAGTGTTCGAAGGTGTAACCACAACAACTTTTTCTGTAACAAAAAAAAATATAATAATAATTAATGGCGATTTTAGTGCGAACGTGACAAAAGAGTATTTTTGAGGATTTGTGGTATTGCATCGACTAAAGATCTTGAGTGTATGACGATGACGGACGGACTGCAATCCATCCTAAAAGTTGTAGTTTAGATGCGGCTTTAGTGCGCTGTGCAGTTGACATAACTGCATCGCAACTGCCGTGCAGCTGGCGTGCAGTTTAAATACCTACAAGCACAGAGCTTGAACTGCACACAGCCGCTATTTGACGCCCGTTCATTTAAGGTACTAAGAATGAGCACTCACCATACAAGCACTGCGGTATAGGCTGCGGTAGAAACACTCCAGCGGAGTATTGGCAAACGTACACCTCAGCCGGAGGCGAGCTGAACCACGCGCCGCTGGGGCAATTCAGCTTGCACGAGAACTTGTCCGCGTCACCGAAGCATTGGTAGCCGCCATTGAAGCCCAGGCTGCGGAAATCGCAGACGCTTGCGGCTGAACAACAAAAATAATGTTTTATAAGTAGATTCAATCTGGTGCTACTTCTGCGGAGAAGAAGACACCCCGAGACACGCAATCATTGAATGTCCGAGTTGTGCCGACCTAAGAGTAGATGCGCTAGGATCGACCGACGCGGAGGGTGCGAATGCCCGAAACCTTATACCGCGCATGCTGTCGAGCGAAGACGCCAGGCAGCGATATAGCCAAATGCTGAGGGCTATAGTGATTAGAAAAGAAGAGAGAGAAAAAGAAGAAAAGAGGAAGACCGAGATTTGGGAGGTCAGCACGAAGTAATGCCACGCAGTTCCGTGCTCACCTTGGACGACATGGGGAGGTTATTTTAGTCCGTGCAAGTCGGACACACCCTGCCAGCCGGCAGAAGTCCATAGGGATTTTTTCCTCCCCCGAAGAAAAAAAAAGTAGTTTCAATCTGTCATCGCACTTCTGAAAAGTATGGATATTAAGACTAAGAAAAAAAATCCTTCCTGGCAGAGCCGCACGCACTCCGGCACTCAGTTAGGATGTGAATTCCGCGCACGTCCGCGATCATCGTTCGTTGATGCAATGCATGCCAACAGTGTGGTCATTCGATGAAGTAATGTCTTTCAATCATGACATAGTGCAAAAGCTGTTTACAACGGAATGGTACTCACAATACTGGCACTGAGGTCCTCTATAGTCCGTGGGGCATTGGCACATATTGACGGACAGATACGCTGTACTGTTCAGACAGGGCGGGTCGCATCCGGTACGCAATCTAGACGAAAGTTCTACGCGGATCGGCTGCTATTGCCCGTGTCATTATGCAGAAGCTGTCTACAATACAATGGTACTCACCATACTGGCACTGAGGTCCTCTATAGTCCGTGGGGCATTGGCACATATTGACGGACAGGCACGCTCCTCCGTTCAGACAGGGCGGGTCGCATTCCGGCACGCAGTCGGGGATGGACGTGAGGTCCGCGCGGGTCGGAGTCCACTGTCCGTTTGCACAACGCATGTCCGCAACTGTGGTGCCGTCTATGAACTTGTGTCCCGCCATGCAGGTTATTGTGCAGTAGCTGTCCAAAGAAATCCACACTTAATATTATAATGGGAAAGTGTGTCTGTCTGTCTGCTAACTTTTCACGACCCAACCAGCTGAACCGATTTTAATGGGTACAGAGTTAGCTTACATCTCGGGGAAAGCCTATGTCTGAGTACTGTTATCCCGGAAAATCAAAGAGTTCCTACGGGATTCTTAAAGGCCCATCCGTTTAACCGATTTATATGGGTACAGAGGTAGCTTGTATCCTGGTTTACATAAGCAACTCTTCATCCCGGAAAAGCTAAGAGTTCACACGGGATTTTTAAAAACCCAAATCCATGCGGATGAAGTCGCGGGCATCACCTAGTAAATAATAAAGAAGTCGAAAACGTAAAATTTTTCACAGTTGAAATTCGCGCCGTAAAGCCGGTATGTTGATTTTTTTTTTATAGCTAGTGTGACTCGGGATGATGTAAAGATTCTAACATTGCAATTTTTATATGTATTATAAACAATATTTCGGAATTTTCTTTAAATGAAGGTAAACCTTTAGCAAGTTCCTGGTCTTCATTGCGTTAGGTACCTGGAACCGACTGAACATAATATTATATATACAAATACATCATAAAAATGTGATAATATTCTTTAAAAAAATGAACTTACTCGGACGAGCACCGTCTGTTGGAATTGTTGGGCAGAGGCGGGTAGACGAGACAGGGCTTCTTTTCGAACTCACAGTACTTGCCGTCGAAGTTCTCTGGACATTGGCATGTGTTGGTATCCACGCAGATGCCGTTGTTTTTGCACTCGATTTCGCATCTCGCTGTAAAAAAAAATTAATTTCTATTTTTCTTCTTCTTCTCTCTGGGCTGGTTTCCGCACTTAAACGTTTCCGTCTGTTGTGCGTGCGTTGCCCCTCCCCGCCGAAGTTTTTCTTATTCAGATACAAGTTAGCCCTTGACTGCAATCTCAGTTTAAGATGGAAGCGCGCTAACCTGGAAGGGGTATGGCATTTTTCATTACACCCATACTCCTTTGGTTTCTACACGACGTCGTACCGGAACGGTAAATCGCTTGGCGGTTTGGCTTTGCCAGTAGGGTGTAACTAGCTACGGCCGTAACCACTAAAGTGCTATCGTACGATGGAGATAGCAAGATGTTCCTGATACGATTTTTTTGAAATATTATATTTTTCTTCATTTCTGATTTAAATTACCCTACCTACCCATGTATAAATACAAACTGATCTATTTTCACTATCACAGTCCTAACCCTGCCCTAAATGCATTATCTATAAATGCATAACAATACCTATGAACAATGCTTTAATATACCTAATTTTACATTTGGGTCGCATTATAGCATTATATTTCGCGAAACTCCGTTAGCTACTTGGTACCATATTTGTTCGAATTTCCGCTTTAATATAGATAGCTCCGCCCACGCACTATGATTATATCAATAAATAATAATTTTAGGTCTCATTTTTAATACTAAAACGTGATGCAAGTTCAATTGTTATCTTTAGTTTAGGCAGTGATCTTTTGACCCCAAAAATAAGTATGATTGTTTTTAACCGACTTCGAAAATCGAGATTTTCCACAGATGAGATAAGGGTATCAATATTGGCTATAATTTTTTTAATTTCATCACAAGTTTACCCTTGATTGCTTTATGAGATGATTCAGTCTAAGATGGTATTTGTATTTGTATTTATTTATTCGTCGTTTCAGACTTATAAAAGCACTTACGAAAGTCACAATACACTGAAAAAATAAGTCTACCAAATATGTAGGATCTAAATAATATCAAAATAACAATAGTAACAATAGTAAACCAAATTTCTAACGTAGCGGGTAGCGGGCTAACTTGGCTTGGCAGTTTTTATTACACCTACCTAACCCCTAAATTTGTGGTCTGTGATACTGTGGTCTTAAAAGCGGGAGGTCGCTAGCTCAATTCCCGGTAGGGCAATTTTTTAAAATTTATTTAAACGGAATTCACAATTTGTAAATAATTGTCTCTGGTTGATTTTCTAATCAACTTTATGTAAGCCTGATACAATACTTTTTTCGTGATGCATACAAAGCAAATAAACAAACTAGGTACCTAAATAGCAAATTAGAGCATAATAATATGTACCTAAAGCCTGACCAAAAAAATAAAATATGTCGCCATATTGTGGAAAACCCATGGTCTGGAACTAATTTGTACAAGACGATATAAATAGTCCGCAGAAAATTAGTTCTCCCGCGCTATTTTAACTCTATGGAGATCGACTGTCATGTCAAAAGTACGGTTCACCTCACTCAGACAAAGAATTAAGGTGGACTTGTCATCAAAATAATAATAGCTTCTTAGAGCAAGCTTAGTGTACGCAAAAGCTCTGAAGAGTAATAAAGATAAAAACACATTTTGTCATAGTTTAGCTTTTTTTGTTGGGCACAGTTGTCATCTGTGCCCAACAAGCCCCTGTGATAGTAATTGAATGCGAATATAACGAGTTTTTATTTAGTTTTCTGTTTTAAATTTAGTGCTTTTATATTTCTGGTCAGGCTTTAGGTAAATACTGATAGAGAGATTTTCTTACATTTATAAGCCTCGTTAGCGTTATTGTAGAAATGTCGGTAAGCACTCTCTTGATTGTTTCTGAAAAAAAAAAGAAGTTTTTTTTCTATGATATCTAGATCCACCATTTAAACACATAGATAGATCAGTTTTCCAATCTAGATTATTCATAAAGCGATGCTAATTTTAAAAATGCTAACTACTGTATATCCTCCTCTCTGTCAACTATCCGATACCTTTTCACGGTCCATCCGCCTAAGTGATTTTAACTATGAGATAACAAATTACTATGTCAGTGGATTTCAATCAAAGGTAGGTAAGTACTTAAGGTATTGGGATTTTTTTTTAATCTAAATAAACCACACGAACAAAATCGTAGGTCTCATCTATTTACTTAGTCCATACTTAATATTATAAATGCGAAAGTTGGTCTGTCTGTCAGCTAGCTTCTAACGGCCCGTCTATTTATCCGATTTTGACAAAATTCTGAACAGAGTTAGCTTGCATACCGGGAAAGGATATATCTTTTAGCTACTTTTGGTCCTGGGAAGTCAAATCCTAAATCCACGCGGACATTTTGTGCGCGTGGGCCTCATATACCTATTTTATTATAATATAATAATATTGTCAAGATACACACTATGTATAAAAATGTGGTAATACTACTAAATGAAATTGTAATACCTTTGATAACCTGCATTTAGAGAAAATAAACGATTGATTGATTGATACTTACACAGGCCCTTGTGACCAGGGAGGTCTGTAACCGGAGTAATCTGTATTTGTATATCCTGTTTTGGTACCCGAATAACCGGTTTTCGTGCCTGAATAACCGGTTTTTGTGCCTGAATAACCGGTTTTCGTTCCTGAATAGCCGGTTTTCGTGCCTGCATAGCTCGTTTTTCTGCCCGAATACCCAGTTTTGATGCCTCCGTTGCCTCTATTGTAAACAGGATTTCTTGCGTACGGTGGAACGTATCCAAAGGATTCAACTTCTGATTTTCTGTTTGAAGTTTTTTGAAGAAAAAAAAAAATTAGCTACAATATCTATTAAATAGTTCAATGAGTGGACCTATACTGCCTCTTCCCTTCGACTAAGCGTATAGGTTTACTACGAGGACATCGCAGATTAGACATATCAATATAGTAGGTACCTATCTGCAGCCTATCTGGCACAAATCCAAGGATCCGACTTCTATCTGATTTGTATCTATGCTAAGTACCTACGAATTTTCAGATTTTAGTTCGCTCGCTAATTCAGAATTCGAACCCAAACCAAATTTTTTCATAATCAAATGTCAGCAGTATAGCGCTGCTTCGGTCTGAGCAAAGTAAAAGTGCGCTCTAGGTAGGTAGGTATATTATCTCAACCTAAGTTAGAAATCAGAAAAAAAATGGGTTAACTTTTTAACCCCATACCATTTAATACCTTAAAATATTTTAAAAACATCTAAAATTAAATTATAATTTTCTGAAATAAGTATATAAATAAATATGTAGGTATATATACTCACGGTCCAGGTATACCATAACCAGGTTCACAAATACATATTCCGAATAATAAAATAAAAACACTTGCTATGAGATTCATCTTGAAATAAAAAAAAAATTAAACTAAAACATTTTTTTTTAATGAGATATTTAAATAGCTAACGATTGTCAGCTTGCAAATCACAAGCCACACTGATTTGTATTTGGTTAAATGTTAAGTACGTAATAATTGTTATCTCACTTTATATTAAAAGGAAATTCATATCCTAACTGAATCCTCTCGATAAATATAAAATTATCTGCCCGTGCAGGATTTGCAAGAATTCTCGCTATCTGTTTAGGTTCATGTAATTTAAATTTAGGCAAGAACTCGTACCTACTTTAACTTTAAAATTAAGTACATAACTAATTAATAAAATAATAAATTGATAGATATTAAATAACATAACAATAAGTAACTAGGTATGTACTTCTTAGGTATAGTTTTTGTTTAAATATCTACGCCAAAAAAATAATATCTCCAGCTTTTCGTTTACTTAAAAACAAATTGCGGCGTATTATACTTAGGTCTGTGGGCACAAGAATCCCAATTTGAATTTGGAATATATTTTTTTTACTTATTTGATATTTCCTGCTTGCTACTTCAATTTCTGCGCTAAGAAAACTTTGCATACTAGTTTTAATTAATTTTGAGTAATAATTAAAAAATTATAATTTTATTACATAGATATATAGATACTTTATAATTATTACAGAATTACTATTTATTTAACTTGCGAAATGCCGTGTACTCGTTCGAAAACCAAAAAGCAACTAACAAAAAGGTCAATGAAAGAAAGTGAAAAACAGGTAAGTACCTACCTAGGCAGTTTAAATAGATATCTACCTAGTGATGAAAAAATTTGGTACCTAATATCCTTTATAGTAGTTTTATTTTCTCGTTTTGTGTATGTAAGAATGTGTTGGAATTTTAACCACATTTCAATGCTATTCTTACTGGGAATCCCGAGAGTACCTACAGAAACCCTCCATATAAAATCACAAGGTCTATACTTAGCTGTTTGAGCTTCAAAACTTGATAATTTTAATAAATAGTTAACTTAGGTCAGTTATGTATATATTTAGGATGGCTTTACACCACCTCTTTGTGTAGACATCCTAAATCCTAACACAGGCGTTTAACCTATTTTAGGCATCAGTGGCTTAACCTAATTATTCGTTTTGATATGATATCAATAAATGATTTATGTATTTATAAGTTTGACCACTTTGTCTGTCAATCTGTCTGGCATTGTAGTGCGCAAAGGGATGAAGTGATTTGAATGCGGGTTTTTTTTATTCGAATGACTGTTTAATCGAGATGGTTCTTAGCTATATTTGATAAAAATCCGTTCAGCCATTTGAGGGTTGAGCTTTTTCTCAGTCGGTGTCGGGATCTCAAGCATACAATTGTGCATCAATCATACATGCATTTCGACGTGAGAACTCTCAGCCATGTAGGTTTCCTCACGCTATTTATCTTCACCGTTAAATCAAATATTTAATTGCTTAGTACGCACATAACTCAATTATTAAGTTACACCTGGTATCAAACCCTAGACCCCCCCCCCCCCCTTCCCCAAATATACCTTAATCACTAGGATAACATCGCTTTTTTTCTTTCTCATACAGAAAAAACTAATGCAAGGGAGACTGATGGTAATCGGCCTCAAAGCTGACGATTACATTAACAAAAAGAAGCCGATACCGATACAAGAAGCCGATATGTACGTGCGGGAAATGGAAGCGTACAGAGACCAATGCCAAGAAGAAAGATATATTAAGGTATCCATTACCCAATTCAAATGCTAGATAACAGACAGAGTTTGAAAGCTACACTGTTAACTTAGTAAGGCCTCATTCAGGGAGACATGGGTGCGGGGCGTTGCGCAGCTAAATAAAATTTATGTTTATAGATCGTTCATGCAGAAACATTGTCACGCACGTTTGACTTGAAGTATATCAGTTTTGCCAGTTGCGGCGTGTGTAGGATAGGGTGGTTGTGGTGCAGGTTGTCGTGCCGCTGCAGACACTGCCGCGGGTGCCACCACCCGCACCGTTCTTTGAACGAAATAACCGCAAGACGCGCCGCGCAACGCTACGCATCTCCCTGAATGAGACCTCAAATTATAACAATATAGCAATTAACCTTTCGTCTCCTCAATGTGCCGTTTTCTTAAGAATGTTGGCAATCATTAGGGTGAATTCAACTTTCGAAACCGCTGCTCTAAATAGAGATTCAGTGCTTCTTCAAAACCACTGGCGCAAGTTTTTCAGCCACTCTTTATCAATTGTGGCTAGATCTACTCTTGCCTGCCTTTTTGCTCACTCATACATTAATTTTGGTGACGCGTAATCGTGCCGTCTAAGATGGAAGACTACGGCAGTTTATAAGGCCCATAAATGAATTTCAAAATTAGCTTTAGCAGCAACAGGAAAAGAGATTTTTATTGATTGTAAAGTTCTCAAACATTACTGTCTTCTAGGTCATAGAGAAACTGACTCAAAACATGAAATGCATAATTAGAGAGCAATCGCCAAAGGACATTGTTGATGTAAATATATTAAACCCAGACGGAAACCCTGTTGAAGAGATAAATCGTAAAAATGAACATGTCCAAGATGCTGCTGCGCCAGAGTATAATGCTTTAATTGAAACAGAAATGGAGCGATCGCTTTCAAATTTATTTATCGTAGACCGTAAAGATCCACTACCTATCTCAGCTACGAATGATAAAGATATTTATAAAAAAAAGGCAAAAAAAGACCACTCTGCTTCTGCAATAACTAAGAAAAGCTTAAATAAAGTTAAAAAACAAGAAGTTATCACAAACAATAAAGAATCGGATGTCAGTAACCTTATTGATAGCAATCAACAGTCACAACATATACTAAGTAATTTTGAGTATGAAAATTATACTAGCATAGGTAACCTTCGAACGTTTCGAAAGCGTAAAATTTCTGAAAATAAACAAATACAACAAACTCTCGAAAGTGTAACAGATAATATTATAAACTTTAATAATAATAAAATTGGGAATAATACCAACAAATTAGAAATTTGTAATGTGAACGACATACATGAAAAAGATAAAGAATTAGTCGATGATAGCACTGAACAATCGCAAAATCTTCTCAATAATTTTGAGTATGTAAATCATTCGAGCGTAGGTGTGCTTCAAAATAGTACAAATCCCCAAACTTACCAAACGTATCACAGCAATAAATTGGCTAATAATATTGCAGGCACTACAGTTACTGGCTATAGTAATACGAATACAGGAAGTGGGCATACTAAATTACAAGAAGTCATTAACCTTAATGTTATAAAACAAAAAGAATTGGGCTACAACAGCAATAAGCTATCACAAAAAATACTGAGTCATTTTGATTGTGGCAGTTATACGGTCGCAGGTGTGCATCAAAATAATCCCAAAAATTACCAACCGCTTCATAATAAGATACCTGATAGTATCATCATCGATTCTAGATATGAAGTTATTAACTTTAATAATGCGAATACAGGAAATAGTAATACTACATCGAAATTAAGTGATCTGAATGCTATACAACAAAAAGAAAAAGAATTAGGCGGCGAGAATAAAGAGCTATCACAAAATGTTCATAAGAACAAAACTAATGCAATCGTTGGAATCCATAAAAATAATACAAATTGCAAAAATTACCAAACGCAACAAATTCCTGTGACACATAGCTGGTATAGCAAAGATGATACGTTTTCAAAAATTAACCAAAAACCAGAAATTTTTCATAATGTACAAGATAATACGATATTCAAAAGCAACACACAAAATATCACTGAGATACCTAAAGAGATTCAACACAAAATGGCAAACGATCCCTCACAAAATCAAGAAAATGCAATTGGAAAAGTGAAAAGACGAAGGAGAAATGTAAAAAAAGATATTGTAAAAACAACAAAAAAGAGAACTTACAGTAGAAAAAATAAAGACAATGCTGTTACTGCACGAAACGATTTAAGTAAGGAAGAAACAGTTCATTTAGCTGTCCAAGACGCGATAAATCCTGGAAATTCCGTTGACAATTCAATGCAAAAGAATCAACATACTATTTCAAAAAATAAAAGAGATGAAATCGATATTTCTTGGGTGGAAAATATGAAATTCGTTAGAGCAATAGAGGCAGAGGAATACTTCAAGTTTGATAATTTAGAAGAATCTTTTTGGACCGATTTATCTCTTCCATCGAATATTAGTTTAACTGATTTCGAACATGATAATATAAATATTTGGAAGAACTAGATGTTTGCACTGTTTGCAGTGTAAAACTTAAGTACAACTATTGTTAATTTTAATTAAATTGAATAATTAATTATAGATTTAGATAAGTATAAATTAGTAGATTTTTCACAGGATTTATAAGTACAATAATCTTAATGATTAATAAAACACTGATTGTCATTTCGTTCATTTATTTTATTATATTTTTTTTTTTATAATTGGCTAAATGGTTTAAAGAAGACAAAAAGATGAAATACAAAGCAATCTTTAACAAACATTAGTATATTATAAATTCTAATTCTAGCTCATTCTGGATAATTCTGTTTTACACAATCTCTAAACCAAATTAAAATGGCAGGTCTAAATATATTGCTATCCTTTTCACGTAACTTTTAGAATAGGATAGCACCAGATTTAGACTTCTCAAAAAGGACCCGGACGGGTTCGAAAGTAGTCGGCCATATTCCGACTGAGCGATTACACACTAATCCGGTCCGAATCCGGGAAAATACGGATATAAAAACTCGGACCGACTTCGGATATTGCTTACGCACTAATCCAATCTCTGATCCAAATCCAAGCTACCTCTATTCAGTGGACATCTTTGACATATCTACGAGTACGTCATATGCCAATTTTAATCCGAGGCACATCCGAGATATTGTCGCGGATGACCGATGACGGAGAGATATCAGATGACGGAAGTCGGATCTAATGCGTAAGCTGCCCTACAAATAGTTCTATGGTCGGAACGTATTTTCACGGACTCGGATCGGATGACTACGTAACCGCCCTAATACGTGAATTCAATCGTCAGACGTCAGTATTTTATAATGAATATTACTCACGATAGTTCAAACACTAAAATATATTTAAATCAATCTAATTAAGAGATAATTGTATAACAGAATTAGCCCGAATGTGTATTCATAGGTGTACCATTTGACTGAGATGGTTCGTAGAATAGGATACAGGTTGTGAGAGAGTTGCAGCAATGTTGAAATTTTTGATTTTTACGACACCTGTCACCCTCAAGCAATTAATCATCATTATTACGATTGTTGTGATTGGTTGAATTTAAGTTATTCTTGTTGCAACAATGCATTTTAGCCAATAGTGAGCGAGTGTTGGCCAATCGGAGGTGATTGCGATCATCACTGTAGCTGTCATTATTCAATCGAGGGGCTGGGTCCTATCTCACGAGCTGTCTCAATGAAACGATACTTATACATAAAATTTTATAAATTCTATTTTAGCAATAAAATAGGCCTTTAAGTGATTTGATAGGCCTCAATTCCTTAAATAAAAAAAATCACACAACCTAAAAAAGTTGGTCTAAACTACTTATAACTTTAAAAAAATGGATGTACATATTTTGTTTAAGTATGTACTGCAGGTAGTGTACGTTTAATAAGCCCTAATGGTTCTTTAATAGATGAAAACCAATTAAAAGTTACAACGCCATTTTTTCATTATTTTAACTGAAAAATACTAATACTTACGTATTAAAAAATACTAGTTCAATTCAGTGAACATTATGATAACAAAAGACAAGGGAAGACAATTTACAATATTTCCATGTATAGATTATAAAAATCGTTAATTCATGGAAAAACATAAATGCATTAGTTACAATATTTTTTTACATATCAATTATTATTAAACAAATCATAATGCAGAAGTACTCAGAAAAAATAGAATAGGCTAAAAATTAACCGTATTTAACAATTTCCTTACATTTCTTAAACTTTATTATCTTTTATCGCAATGTACGCAAAATGCTTTGGCAGCTTGGCTAGTTATGTTATACAAAATCTCTAAACTAATTTGACAGACGTAAATCTAGTGCTATCCTTTTCCACAGGGAGCATTATGAAAGAGATCGCAATAATTTTAGACTTGCCATCTTGGTTTAGTTTAGAGATATCTATACAAAACATTTAGCCGCAGTATCACAAGCAGTTTTCAATTAGGTACTCTGAGGATTCGATAAATAACTAATAAACAAGTTATGTCTGATAATCACTGTGAGCCTACCTATTATTATACTTAGTCTGTTATGTGTTTGCACACACCTGGGCTCTATAATATCTCCTGCATAGTTAAATAGCTTATATTTGTTGAGTTGGCTACCGTGGCCAAAATTCGCTCAGGTGAACGTTTACGTTATTATAAGGTCATTCAAAATCATCAAACATTATTTACCTATATTGTTCGAATCGGTAACCCCAGTTCCATGTATGTTACCAACGAGCGACGGTTAAATCAACGGAAGTATATTACAATCATAGATGAGTTAACTGAATACCTACTGAACTGCTCAGTTCGTAGTAAAGTTCTCACGTCATGAACTTTATTACGTCAAAACTAGCGAAAACCCAATAGGATATACCCGTTATCAAAAAACCGTTCGGGGGTTTTAACGATGACCCTACACACGCAGGAAATGACAGTAATTTCAAACAGGGTATTTTCGACCAACTTTAACTCTTGTATCTCCTTAAATTTTTTCGAAAGAAATTGTCATTGAACCAAAAATGGCCTTAGCCAAAAATTTATTTCGAAGGGGAGAGGGACAAAAATGAAATTAGAATTTTCGGGGTCTAGATAAGGTTTCTCCGGGATTGAAACTCCCCCAAAAGGAAAAGGGGGGAATTGCGTAAACGCATTCCCCAGCTATGAAAAAGGGAGTCGCAGGATTCAGTGCAAGACTGCGGCGTGTGGAAGCCTCTACAAGAAACCTATGCCCAACAATGGACGTCGATCGGTTGACAAAAACGACAGCAAAATAATTTCTTATTGTTCAGATACATGAAGGGACTTCGTCTGTGTTGGTGTTAGCTGGCGGGCGTGCTCTGCCTTTTTGAAGTGTTTTTTTTTTTGTTAAAACTGACTGGAAAGCGCTCTAAGGGGCTGCCGTGCGTATGTCGGCGAGCGCCGGCACAGACTGGGACCATACTTGTATAGTTTAACTAACTTGTTACAAATAACTACAAACTTGACATTGGCTAATCTTTGTAAAGCCAGACGAGAGAGAAAAAAAAGATACATGAAGTATCATTGAGTATCAGTATATCTAAACAAAGAATTGATCATATCAAATTACATATATCATCCAAAGTTAAATGATGATAAAGCCTAAGATAGAAATGCACCTGGGACCATTGATGCCAAAAAACAAATGCACAAAGTGGAATATCCATACTAATATTATAAATGCGAAAGTGTGTCTGTCTGTCTGTCTGTCTATCTGTTTGTCTGTCTGCTACGTTTTCACGGCCCAACCGCTGGACCGATTTTAATGAAAGGTACAGATTTGGGATTCATCCCGGGGAAGGACATAGGCTACTTTTTATCCTGGAAAATCGAAGAGTTCCTACGGGATTTAAAAAAAAACCGAAATCCACGCGGGCGAAGCCGCGGGCATTCCCTAGTTATTTTATAAATAAACTTGATTATAATCACATAGCGGTACGGCTTTGCCGGTAGTGGTAACTACATGTACTGATGTTATTTATATAAGTATTTATTTAATATCAGCATAATAACGCATCCTAAAACTTAACGAACTAAAATAACACATTCAATGCAAAAGCTACGATATCCTATTTTATAATGAAGACACCTTTATAATTAATAATGACCATTTTATTATCTTCTTTTTAAAGAATCTTATATTAATATTATGCTGAACGCAGACTAAAATTACTTGTCGGATAACACAGACTAAGCAAATAAGATAGACGGGAAACGGGAAGCCTATAATTGAATCAGGTCCCAGCCTTATTCTGTATTTCAGTGGCTAGGTAATTTACTAAAATCATCTTATAACTGAGTTACGGTGTCCATACTATACCTACCCGTGGGCGGAGCCAACCGCAGGGATACAGTGCTCGTGATGGTAACCGAATGGTTGCTAACAACAATAAATTAGGATTTCGACTGTTATTTTGTTGGACACTTCACGTACAATTAGATTATATAGCCACTGAGATACGAAATAGGCCTGCAGAAGCCCCTAACATATAAACGCTTGCACGATGTAACGCCATGTTAAAGACGCACACACAAACACGCACGCGTGCTAAAATATTTTTACTTTTATTTATAGGTACGTATGTTTTTTTCGCAAGAGCTCCGTCCATCTCATTTTTAAGTCTGTGTACTAATACTATATCTATTACGTTTGAGAACATTTCAACGAATTATTATTTTAATGAGCATTATTTGCTAAGAATAGATATAATATAAAACATATATTCACTAATATAATATTTTCATAACAACAACAATATATAATTATGCGAATTTAGACAACAATTTAAATAGTTTAATTCAATAACTAGCTATATGCTAACAATTTCCATTGGTACAAAATAAATGTGTATATTAGCTAAAACCCATTTTAGCTAATAAGAACCACAATTAAATGAAGTAGTCCAGAACGAAATCTGATCACCCGGGCTCTACGCAAGACTGGCATACCCCTATGAATGTATTTGTAAAAAATAGGTTTAACTGTAACATTTAGATATAATACAGGAGCTGGAAAGGTCAAAATCATTTTATATTTGACATTGGTTTCAATCCAAATAGGCGCTTGCGCTAACTACTCAGAAATATGCCTGTGTGCATATTATAGCTGTTCTATTTCACGAAGACCATTTGGATATATTTGTGTGAGTGCACACGTACACATCGTTATAGTGTGCGTGGCGCTCAGTCTCGTTAATGCTTATCTGTACAACCAAGGCTGAGCGGTCATCATGAAATAGAGCAACAGCTATACCTCATATTCGCGTGCAGTAACGCATGCTTCAAACTTTCTGGTGCACGCAATAACGCACGCATTTTCTTGTATCCCCTCTACCTCGTTTGTGATGTACACGCAACACGCATAACTTTAATATATGTTAACTGATTCTATGCGTGGACACTTATGCGTATGTGCATTGCATGTTTTGGCAGCTTACATGACGCATACCTCTATGCAAGTACAAAGCGCACCAGTGTAGTTAGATCACATTCTTACTTTGGTGAAAATTTTATAGTGTCAGGTGTTTGTAAAACGACTTAAGAGTTAATGTAAATTGAGTTTGACGTTGACATCTCTTATAGTATTAATATAATTACTTAATGACTGCTCTCTAAAGCTTATAATTATCACAAAATAAACAACACCATTTTAGTTCTTATTAAATAATCGAAACGACCAACACCAGGTAGGTACTAAATACTAACCTAAAAATATTTGTGAACATAATTAATAATTTTATTAATATCCTATACATACTTATAAAACAACCACAGAATTAGAAATATTAGTAAATAGAAATAGAATCTGTTGTTTCTAATCAAATAAATCAATGTTCTTTATGAACAAGGAGCCGATTAAACATAATGCTCCCTGGTTCCCTCAATGCCCCGGAAAGGTATCGGTGATACTGGACTGCGTATCGCCGATTTTGAGCAACTCTTCCGAACAAAACAACAATAAGTCGATTAAACACTAGCAGTGTAAAAATAAACTGTAACGCTATGCGAATAAGTCTATTTTTACAATAACACGCTATGATGAGACCCGTCAGCTCGACCACAATCTTACCCTTCTTTAACACATCTACACTTATTTTGGTTTCTGTGAATAAAACTGTAGAGAGGATGTGATTATCTGTCTCTATTTTTAACACGAAAATTAATTTCACAGTTAATTAAAGCTCCTGATCACTTCAAAATCTCAATCAATATAAAAATGATGGCCAAAAGCCGAACAAACACTAACATTCAAGAACATTTTCCCTGCCTGATTTTTCACTGTAAAACTTTCGCCAAAATTTTGATAGATGGCGCTAATAATTAATTTAAGGTCAGGTATATGTACCACGATACCATGATTTTATAATAGGATTTGCATGGGTCGCGGTTACGAAGGAATTTTAGTGCTACGAAAGGTGAAGGTTGGAACTGCCACGAGCAGAAAGTCCCGGAATTCCCGGAAGGAGATGAAATATTCATAGAATTAATTGTATATAGTACTTACGTCCCGTTATTTACCTTATTATGTCGTTCAACCACAAAATAAACCTAAAATCACTGGTAGAGATCTCTTATAGAGATAAGTGCTCCCCTGTCCACTTTTTCTTTCTTTTTATTTTTATTGTTACAATTTTCTGGTACAAATAAAGTTATTATTATCAATTATTAAAATCTTTAGATAGCGCTAACATCAAAAATTCGAAATTAATAATTTGTGTGAATCTTGGACCACTTACAAGGTACAAAACAAGTGGCCCAAACTCATACAACCGTGGTCTCAATTCGCGGCGAACGACTACTTATAGGAAGCCGTAGCCCGTAACGTTATAAATAAATGCATTATAACAACAAGATTGAAAGTTAATTAATAACTGGAAAAAGGGAAGAAAATCCTTAAATTATTAATTTATTCCCATTACACGTTTGTTTACCTAGCCTAAAAATTATTCATATATCTAACTATAATGTCAAATTGTAAACGCTATTAAAGTCTTCGTATATTACGAAGACCGACTTCACTCCGACTCGACTTTTATTTTAAACAGATGGCGACAATTTAATCAATCTTCATCAGACATCAACATCAGAAGTGGGCTAAATTAAGACTGATAGAATTCTCTTCTTATTTGCATGTGCAGGCTAAAAACATTTAAATCAATCGCCACAAGACATTCAACATCAGGTTTCACATCAATTTTCATACATATGTATGTTCAGATTAGAAACTTAATCTCCATCTGACCTTGAAGAAGCCTAGTCTTGTTAAGGAACCGCGAAGAGGAAGTAACATGACACTCAGATTTTATTAAGAAAATATGGCGACAATTTAATCAATCTTCATCAGACATCAAAAATAGGAGTTATGCAGTAGCATAAAGTATGCCAATGAAGGGAGACAGACATAGCTCAGTATAAATATGGGGGAGTGGTGTATGCAACATTCTGATGATACCGATTTTTTTTTTTTAAAAAAGATGGCGACAATTTAATCAATTCTAATTTTCATCTGCGACAGTAAAATCATATCAATCTCCATAAATACTAAACTTTCCTCTGACCTTGATGAATCCCATGCTAAATATAGTCCCATACTAGTTGCTATGTAGTAGTGAGGTGATACCAGCATAGGTCTGTATGATTATGGGAGAGTGGTGTATACAACATTCGGATCATACCGATTTTGTTTAGAAAATATGGCGACAATGTAATCAATCTTCATCAATATTATCTGGGACAGTAAAATCATATCGATTTCCTATGTACATATTAGAAACTAAACTTCCCTCTGACCTTGAAGAATCCCATGCTAGTCTTGTTATGCAGTAGTGAGGTGATACCAGCATAGGTCTCTATGATTATGGGAGAGTTGTGTATACAACATTCGGAGTATACCGATTTTGTTTAGAAAATATGGCGACAATGTAATCAATCTTCATCAATATTATCTGTGACAGTAAAATCATATCAATTACAGATTAGAAACTAAACTTCCCTCTGACCTTGAAGAATCCCATGCTAGTCTTGTTATGCAGTAGCGAAGTGATACCCACGTAGCTCTGTATGACTATAGGGGAGTGGTGTATGCAACACGCGGAAGCGGCCGTTTCTACGGCCCTTTGTAATTTTTGAGCAAATATCTCCATGTCGTACGTTGATCTTTCGTCAACGCCGCCATCTGTAAAATTATTACAGTCTTATTCATAAAAAGTAGAAGCTTAATCATTAGCAATTATAAGCAAAGTTCTCAAAAACATTATTCATAAACGTCCAATAGTGCTATAATGCTCTAAAAGTATTCAATAACGGCTCGATAGCTTATAACAGGTTGAACCCTACTATAAACTCTTATAATCTATATTAATTTAGATTTAGAAGTTATTACATGAAATTTTTTTATCTGAAAAATTCTGTTATCTAACTAAAAGACTATGCAGCATAAAGCAACGACGATTTTTTATGATTAAAAATTTTAGGCTCCCAAATAGATTTACATAAGTTAAGAGAGGGTTTTACCAATTAAAATAAACTATATATAATAAACTGAAATATGAAAAATATATAATAAACTGAAATATGGAAAGAAAAAATAAGAAAGAAAATTATGTCTATTCACCAATGCAAATGGTGTAAAATAAAGCACTTATAAAAAATTATAAATGTGTCCCTTGTGAAATCTTGATTTTTATTTTTATTTTTATTCAGACACATGTGAGCCTTTGACTGCAATCTCGAAGGAAGCGGGCTAACCTGGAAGGGGTATGGCAGTTTTTATTAAACCCATACCCCTTTGGTTACTACACGGCATCGTATCAGAACGCTCAATCGCTTGGCGGCACGACTTAGTCACAAGGGGTAGGATATCGACCGCCCGTCGCGATGGAAATCATGTGTAAAAGTAATAATATACACAGACGAGCTGATGCCGTGATGCGTGGATTTGGTTTTTCGAAATCCCGTGGGTACTCTTTGATTTTTCGGGATATAAAGTAGCCTTTGTGCTCATCCAAGATATTATCTATCTTCATTCAAAATTTCAGCCAAATCCGTCTAGTTTTTTTTTTCCGTAGAGGAGTAACAAACATACATACACACACACTTTCGCCTTTATAATATTAGTGTGAAGTGTGATTTACCTTTATGCCAATATATCGGATGCGACGCGAAGGTAATGAAAGGAACGTCCTGGCTGAAGGGGTTCCAGACTGTCTTGAGCGGCAGCGCCTCGCCCTTGTTCCACATCAGACGAACTCCGCGAAGGTTGCGCTCCCTTTAACCAATGTAGATTAATTTAATACTTCACCTTTATAGGGTTCTGTACCTCAAAATGAAAAAAGGAACCCTTATAAGATCACTTCGTTGTCTGTCTGTCTATCTGTCTGTCCGTCTGTCATGTCTGTTAAGTTTTTTATTGTAACATGTCGACTGTGAACTGGCAACCAGCACTATCTCACTATTTAATTTTACTAAATTGAAAACAAATTGATTACATCAAGAGAAAATCAAAACTTATCAAAATCATATGAAATCAGCATGCATTGTTATTTCATTGTTGATTTCTATAAGCTGCCTTGTAAGCTGTTAATCTTCTAATGTTCTAATCTAACTTACTGCTTCTAAATTATTGTGCTGCATAAGAATGCTAATTCATACACAAACTCTAAACTGATTTTGCAGGTCTAAAGATAGTACCGTCACAATCCTCGGAAAAAATGCATTGCTACAATCTGAATTGCTGAAATTGGCTGAATTTATGGTATTCTTGCTGCAACAATGCATTGTAATACCCAATAGCGGGACAATGGTACTGATTCTGAGCACTAAATATTAGAGTATTCACATCCTCTTCTTACTAATGTTATATGAAAAGGACAGACATAGTTTGACAGTTTTAAATTTAATTTAGAGCTGTCAAACCTCGTGACTTTAGCTTCAAGTCGCGAGCCTATTGTTTAAATTTGTAGCGTGCACTAAAATTTAGAGTCTTTAAATGTAAAATTTATGTTCCATCCTTTTTTAGCAATGTTAAAAAGAAAAAGACGCAGATACTCTAAATTTAGTTTAGAGAAAGAAAACAGAATCGGTGCCAATGCCAACCAATCAGAATTGATTGCGATCGTCATACTGAAGTTGTCTTTTTACCACAATCGATCCCAAGGATTGTACTAATATTAGAACTTTGTATTTATTTTTGAGATATGGCAATTTAGTTTAGATTTTGTACAAGCGAATTAGCACCTTTACATCGTTCATGCCAATACCTATAATTAACAACAAGAAGCACACTAGCTTTTAATAAAAACTTATCATGAAGGAATAATGTGATGAATCTGTTAATAATGTGCTTTAATAATAATAATAATAATAAAGCCTTTATTCCAATGTATTACAATTATCACTTTATACACAATCACACGAATTACAATTATTAGATTTTATTATGACAATGTGCTTTAGTTGCTTGGAATATTAAAAAAAAACCTTTGTTACTTCGATTTTTCACTGCTTTGGCGTGTTGGGTACCTACTAACTACTATACTTTAGTTTTCTTTAGTTTCGTCCTTACCTGTTTCCCCAAGAAGGTTTCTGCAATATGTTTATCTTTGAAAACTAAGGAAAACTTAAGTATAGTTGGCCTATGTTACTCGGATGCTACTTCAAAAACATCGCAATGCGCATACAGCTTCTACATGACCTATGTTACTACGGCAAAAACAACCATAATCACGTTAGCGTCTACAGCAACTGAAAGTACCTAGGCTCAAAATACTTGGGATCGAACAATTTGGCTTCCTCCGCCTCGCTGGGCCGCCGGCACAGGCGGTCTATGACGCAGTCTTTGACCACCGTCGTCACACCAGTCGCGATGCCGTTTAGGCGTCTATAATACGTATTGTTTGTTAGAAAGAGTCAGAGTTGAAAATACCTACGCTCTAAATACTAAAGATTGAACAATTGGCTTCCTCCGCCTTCCAGAATTAAAAGCCCAATGTTATTTTACAGGTATTTGACTATGTCCATGCCGAAAGTTCAAGTTTTCATATCATTTTAATAATCCTTTACATTGTACTTAATAGATTTTTTTTAAACTTTAGTTGAGTCATATTGCAAAAAGATTTGAACCCCTACCACTATGCGATCAATGGAAGGGGCCACGATCTTCAGTAATGAGGCACAACACTGAAACATAAAGAGTATAGAAGTTATAAAACAAAATGTTATAGTATTACTTACGGTACTAATGAAGATGGTGGATAGACTAATTCCCCTATAACTATGGTGTCCAGGTCGTCTAAGTACGTCTTTTTGAAGTCCAACTGTTTCATAGCTATGAAGTCGTACTTTATGGTCATCACTAGCCGTGACGTTAAGAGCACAATCCTCTCCTTTTCGTTATCCCAAAGTGTGATTCTGGAAATTGAAACAAACCTAATTAAAGAAATAAAATTTGTAGTGTTTGGCATTGGTGCAAGAGTGAGAAAGACAGAGGGGAAGAGAGAGAGAGGGGGCGGGGGGAGAGAGAGAGAAAAAAGTTGACGCGTTCAAAGCATTAATAACATTTTTGGCTGTGAGCGCGCTGAATTGCACTGTATTGTGTTGTAACAAGAGTTACTATATATTTAAACATATATGCGATGACATCTTTTTATGCTGGAAGGTACTATTAAGTTTTCTGTGATCTAGGTTATAATAGCTATAATGATTCTTGGTTCCTATGTGCTGAGAAGAAGTTTTAAAGAAGTACTTACTCTGTCAATAACCATGAGCCCAAATACTCCCCATCTTCAGGGAACAGAAGTGCTGTAATGCACTCTTGTATGGCGTTCTCCACCACACCCCGGCGGAATGTAAAGAAGTCCTTGATGTTCTCTCGGTTGAACGGAACATCATATCTGGGGTATACTGTCTGAACTGCTTCTTGTTCTGTTTCTGGCTGTGCATTGGTTGCTCCATCAGCTCTGGCATCTAGGAGTTAAGAACATTATTTAATTTTTAGGCTTCCTTACCTCGAAATAAAAAAAGAACCTTTATAGGATCACTTCGTTATGTCTGTCTGTCATGTCTGTTAAGAATAGGGAATCAAAACCTATAGTTCACTTCTTGTTGACCTAGAACCATGAAATTTGGCAGGTAGGTAGGTCTACTATTTGTGGTTACATTACAAAAAAAAGTGTTTTGAACAAAATAATTTACTAAACCACATCATAGATGGCATTATCTAGTCATAAACTTGCACTACAAATTACATTGACAAATCCAAAAGTAGATTAATTACAATAGCCTTCCGAAAAAGTTTTATCAAAGGTTTTGGCAAAGTTCTTTCGGTAGTTTGCCAAGTTTTGGTTAGCAAAATAAATGATATCAAATTAGGGACAGCTTTCGTAGTTTTGAAAAATTTAATGAGGAGAGTAAAATACTGAGGTAATCTTTAAAAGAAATAACGATAGAGACAGATTTAAAAAAATATATTACTCTATGTATCAGTGGCGAAGGGTGCAGATCTGAAAAAGGGAAGCCGGAGCAAAAAAAGTTCTAACCTAACAGAATATCAGCACCGCCGTCACTGATGTTTATATGGTGATTAAAGACCCAATTTTACCATTAATAATATAAAAAGCACTAATATTTTGAATACCTCGGTGGCTTTGAAAAAAAGTCTTTTAATATAGCTGTGATATACATCCTTGCTTGCTTTGTTAAATACACCCTTAACCCATATGGAATTGAAAACTATAACAATTTTAGTCTTCAGTTTAACACATACACTAAACAAACTCAAACTAAATTACCTACCGTTAACTTACACTTATTAGTTAAAATCGCTAACCTCAATTTGTTATTTTATCAAAATCAAACAATCACTAAACTTTGAATTCAAGCACGCATGTATGTTTCACGTAGGTAAACGATTGTATTAAATCGCCCTTAAAAACAGAAAAGTAGTATGTAGCAGGTACCTGTTAAAATAGCAGTGTAAATAAAATATTTAATTTTAAGGTACGATAAGCCGGTTTGCATCGGCTTATGAACCATATTTATCTGACCTGTCAGAGAGGCGAATTTGTATTCGTTCCGGGGCCACATTTAATTGGTGGTTCCATATTGGCCACCGCAGAGCGAGACAGACTTTGTTCACTTCCTAGGGAAATGAAAGAGATGGAATGCTAAGCAGCAAGCCGGTATGTTTACGGGTTATCGAAGCTTTTTTCTATTGATGATAATTTACTCTGACACTGTTATAAATTTTTAGGCGTCAAATAAACGTACACAGTACGGTAGTATCATTTACTTTGGTAGCCTAGTAGTTAGTTTGGTTTGATAATCGAACTTTTGCCCTACATTTGTCACTAAGTAGTAAGTGCGTACATTATATGCCAATTCTTAAAGGGAAGCCGATGGGAATCGGGTTACATGGACCTTTCGCCACTACTATGTATGTATTATTATGATAAAGGTTTAAAATGTCAATTAAAACTACATAGCTGATTAGACAAGGCAATTAGACTCCATGGCAAAGGTTCAGTTAGTAGATAAGCAGTAATAGTTAACAAAATTGATAAGAATTTAATCAGTCAGTAAAATATTTCTAGTTATAACCTTGAAAGTGACATTTATATTCTCATAATGTAATGTTTTTAAAATTGGACTGATTCAGAGTACACCACCCAGTCACCCAATTGTGAAGAGAGCATACTATTTCAATCTACTTTTAGGCAGAGACATTTATAATAATTTGTACTAGACGTGACAATTTAGGTTTAAACTCTTTCATTAATTATCTGGGATAAAAAATTTGCCTATGTCCATATCTAGGATGCAAGATGCAAGATTTCTCTGCATTAAGATGATGATGCCCAGGACTTTGTCAAGTGGATTTAGGTTTTTAAAAATCTAGTAGCAACCCTGATTTTCCGGACCAAAAGTAATGCTTGTCCTTTCCTGGGATGCAAGATATCTATTCTCTGTACCAGATTAGGTAATCAACCAAGACATCAAGAAGACTGAATCTAGTCAATAATCTCTGATAAGGATTGTACAGATATCATAACACTACATATAATCCGTTGGACTCCTTAAATAGCAACTAAAATAAAATCATACATGATCACTGAGATACAAAATAGGTCTGCTAAAAGGAGATTATAGGTCTAGGGGTTGGAGCTAGTGAGTCCTAGTCCTGTGTCAGTCACGACCGATTCGGTCGTTTGACTGAGGTCGCGCAAAAGTACTGATGAACGAATCAGTCGTTTTTGACCGATCCGGTTCAACCAGTCGCCACGAACCGAAAACCACCGAGAACGAAGAATGAAACTAAAAAATATTGAAAGAAATGATTGGTCTACAGATCATAGTAAAATAGTAATAGTAAGTAATCTATACTAATCTATATTACTAATAAATAATCTATATTACTAATAAATAAAATTGGAGTGTCTGTCTGTAATTTCGAAATAACTACCGTATATTAAGGTCATATGGTTATTTGAACGATACTATAACTGAATCACACGTTTTTAAAATTTTTGTCTGTCTGTCTTTCTGTCTGTCTGTCTGTCTGTCTGTTTGAAAAGGCTAATCTTGGGAACGGCTGAATCGATTTTGACGGGATTTTCACAGACAAGTAGAGAATTGACCAGGGAGTAACATAGGCTACTTTTTTAACCGACTTTCAAAAAGGGAGTTGTGTTTTTCTACCTATGTACACCGAAATCTCCGAGATTTCTGAACCGATTTGCGTCATTTCTTTTTTAATCGATAGAGGAACTTTGCGACATTGTTTCATAAAAAATTTGGAGTCCAACTCCTCAATCCTGATGCTGCAGGGGATCTGACCAATCCACGCGGGCGAAGCTGCGGGCATCAGCTAGTAATATATAGATATGGACTAGGTAGGTATATTTTCCCAATATTTACTCTTGTTGTTATGTTCATTGTAGAATCGTAGGTATCTACCTACTTCATTTAGGCAACACGTGTAGATATATGAGATTCATAAGGTTTTAGCATCTATAAATCTTAACATAATGATTAAACACGTTTAAAAATAAAAGCTCAATTAAAAAGATAGGTAATTACATCATAACAGTGCATACCATCGGGAAAAATATTACAATAATGCAGCGATTTTGAACCCGCGTCGTCGGACGACCTATAACGAAACGCGAAACTATACGAAACGAGCGTGCGCAATCGAGACGTCTTGGAGTCTCATCGTCCGATTCACGACTGAGACTGACGACTGAGACTGAGTACCGAATACCGATACATTCGTGAGGAACGAAGAGACTGATTGGACCGAAGTACCGAAGTACTGAAAAAATGACTGATGACTGATGAACGACCAAAAAGATCTCAGTCGTTGCTGTAATCAGTACTTGAACGACCGAATCGCAGAAAATGAACGATTGACACAGGACTGGTGAGTCCATCTAAAGACTCCACCTAGTTTTAGTGCCGGTGTGACGACATATTTTTCGCGTACGTATCTAACTAGATTTGTGTAAGTATAAACTAAACAGACTGCGACTGTATTGCAGCTCAATTATGCAGTACTATAGCGTTGTTGTTAGTAACATTTCATGTGTGCTGCTAGCTTAAGACGTAATAAATTTACCAGCAAAGGAAGATGAAGATGAGGTCAAGGAATCGGCGCCAGAGAGAACCGAAGAAGGTGGAACGTTGACTGGGGTACTTCTCGCATTACCAGACGTTTTCTCTCGTCCTGGACGTTGGGCCTCGGCGTTCGTGGCAACATTGTCCGTAGAAAGCTGCAGTGTACCGATACGCAACTCTAAATCATCGTCCAATAGATCACTCATTATGTTTTTTGTATTAATATTTTATTTACTTTTTCGTATGCGTAAATAATCGACCGGCTGATAACGAAATGTCAAAATCAATGTTGCCATTCCAAAATGCAAAGATATATTGTATAAAGCTGTGTCTACACGTCACATATGCGTCCGGAGATGGTCCGGTGCATATCCGGTGGCAATCAAGTTTCTCGTTTGTCAACCAAGTCAAGGCGGTTTCCCGTTCAATAACCACATTTTTGATAACTGCGTACATTCTACTATAATATATGCTGATTGCTAATGTTTTGAGTTGAGGATGAGAATGAGGTGAGGATGAGTTGATAACCAAGTGATGACGCGAAGATGATTTTTTTGTGTCTTGTACGTGTGTGGTGTGTGACTACTCGTGTCTGGTGCGTATGCCACGTGTATGGTGAGTGCAACGAATGCACCACGCGTTCGTTGCACGTGTGTGGCCTGTGTGTGACGCGTATATTGCGCGTTTGTGATACGCTGGTGTGGCGTGGATTTTGGGCGTATGTGGTGCGTGTATGGTTCGTGTGTTGCGCATTTGTAGTGCATTATTGCGTGTGTGATACGCTGGCGTGGCGTGTGAGTGGAACATGCGGAACGTGGGTGTGTGAACTCGTTGCACGTTTATGGTGTGTGTGTGGTGCGTGTATGGTGCGTGTGTTGCCCGTGTGTGGTGCGGGTATCGGGCGTTTATTGCGTGTATGTATGGCGTGTATGGTGCGTTTTGCGTGTGTCGCGTCTATTGCGCGTGAGTTGCGCGTGTATTGCGCGTTTGTGGCACGTATGTGGTCGTGTGTTGCACGCATGTGGCACGTGTGAGGTGCGTGTATAGCGCGGGAGTATTACATTACGACTTTACTTACTTTTGTCAAAATCGGTTAAAAGCGAATGAGCCGTGAAAACATTGTAAATGTAGACAGACATATTTTTGCATATAGTACGGGTAGGTACTTAAAGTAGTAATATTGTATTTAGTAGGTATGGTTTGGTGTGGATACACACTAATTAATAATTATTAATAATAATATGGGATTTGTAACGATCCCTTTCCTCATTTCGATTAACTATGAAAATAAGTAGGTACATAACTTTACCTGTTTTCCTTTTAATAATTATCATCCTAACCAGGATGCTAAATAATATTATAAGGAAAACAGGTATTTATATAACCATATAAATAACCTGGCATAAAATAGAGTCGTTATTGTATTCCTTTTGTATTCATTACAGTTGCCACAGGAAGACGTTAGTTTTATTCCTTATTTGAATTTAGGTATCTACAGGTATTTTATTTTATATCGTTTCGTACTAGCTAATATTATGTTTTCTATCATAACATACGTAATTTTAATTATTACCTGCAAGATATGCGCGATCACATCACTGGACTCTTATCCTGGTAAGTTTAATATTTCTACAGTACCAATCTAAGTATATTTTCATATCCAAGTAGTAGGTTTATTAAAATACTTACAATGTGCATTAAGTAGGTAGCTATATTCTATTCTACAACATCAACAATGAAGCTGACAGAAGAATTCAGCTGGACTGGGCAGTTGGAAAGCAACTTCAGGTCTTTGGATCGTCGATAACTATTCTGATTCATATTGCGGTCGATCTGTAATGACATATGTAGCAAAAACGGGGAACTAACAGTTCTGTTGGCCTCATCCACAAATCAAGTCACTCAGAGCGTTATAGAGTGAGCTTTGTTAGATAGGTATCTCTCTCAGGGATAAAATCCGGAACGAGGAAATTCGCGGAAGAACAAAAGCGACCCACATAACTCAAAGGTCAAGAAAGCTGTAGTGGCAGTGGGCATGTCAATAACCGACGATCAATGGAGTAAGCGTGTTCTAGAGTGGAGACCGTGTACCGGTAAGCGCAGTGTAAGATAACCTCCAGGAGGTTGGCGGTGTTGAAAAGTAATTGGTCTTCTCCGGTAGTGTCGGATTGTCTTCTCATCGGTCTATGAAAATGAGGAAATTGAGGGTATATTATTGATAGCTATCATATATTTTGACATGTTTTCAGGAAAATGTGAACCGGTACCAAAGGCGGACACAATCGGCCTGTTCTCCATCTCGATGGGTATGCACGGCATGTGTGAGAACCTGGAGAAGATCGAGGGCTTCAGAGAGTGCCGCGGCTCCTGTCCTTCTGCAGACACCTACAGTATGCGTGAGTAGACCCTACCAACATCATAGTGCATCCACTGTTCAATATATTTCTATTCTGATATAGGTTATCCCGTGACTGCTATCTCACCTGATGGTAAGGGATGATGCAACCTAAGATGCAAGTAGGCTAACTTGGAGGGAGGATGGCAGTTTCATTAAGCCTATAACTCTGCTCGGTTTCTACGTGGCAGCCTACTGGATCGCTAAATCGCTTAGCGGCACGGCTTTGCCAGTAGAGTTTGCCAGACAATTTAGGAATTATAAATTGCGTCCACCAGGAATGCTAAGGAATTAGGTATATTCAATCTATTTCCCCCCTCGCAATTTTACCATCGCAAAGGTCTGCACTCCTTCAGAGCCGATTAATATCACGGACTCGTAGGTACGAAGCGATTCGCTTCCTCAAGTGTCTAGATTGCTTAGCAGCACGTCTTTGCCGGTGAGCGATCTAGCTGTATGATGCTGTTAGGGTGTGGCTGAAAAACTGTCATACGCTTTCTATGTCTACCTTTTACAATATTGAACTATCCAGTAGTGAAAACTAAACCAAAATCCCTACTAGTACAGTAATTTGGTAATATGAGATGGAAAGTTTTCAGAAGGTTATGCAAATTGGTGGTTTTATAGATTTCGATGTGCTCTTTCCGAATTTTTATTTTGCCACCTCGTACCTTTGCCGCTCGCGCCGCCATCTTGGAAAAATGGCGCCCAAAAACAGCTTTTTCACGATAACTTCTTTCCCACTCATTTTACGATAAAAATGGCTATGTAACAATTAAACTAGAGACAATTTCCTACAATTTGTGTAGTCACCTTTTTTTGTAGACTCAATAGTTTCAGCGTACGAGCGCCACAAAGCCCACTCCAATACTCGTTTTGGCTAAATAACTCATTTCCACGCCACCATGTGGTAGAGTGAGTGGCGTGATTTTTTTATGGTATCTCCAGGAGACGGTAGTCACCTTCAATTTAAGCCATCAGTTCGTCCAGAGAATACTAACACTCTTCAGAATTATGTTTGAGATAAGAGTAAATATCACAGACTCGTAGGTACGAAGCGATTCGCTTCCTCAAGTGTCTAGATTGCTTAGCAGCACGTCTTTGCCGGTGAGCGTTCTAGCTGTATGATGCTGTTAGGGTGTGGATTTATCAAAACTGTCATACGCTTTCTATGCCTACCTTTTACAATATTGAACTATCCAGTAGTGAAAACTAAAATATATTATTAATAATTGTATTAATTATTGAATATTATTGTATTAATATTATTGAATATTATTGTAAATTGAACAATTTAAAAGAGCAACCGCCGAGTTTCGTGCTGGTTCTTCTCGGTAGGAACGGCATTCCGAACTAGTGGTAAATTATTTGACGATTCAAAAGCACTTGTAAAAGTTTATTTGAATAAAAATCTATTCTATTCTATTCTATTCTAAACCAAAATCCCTACGGTAAATTCCCAGATTAGCGTGTTAATGATGCTTTTGACAGTGACCCGGAAGTACGAGCCAGCATGCCAGTGTTGCCGTGTGGAGCGCTTCACCCTGGTGCCAGTGCTGCTGAGCTGTGAGGACGGCTCGCAGGTGAAGCACAGCGTGGCCACCGCCGACCAGTGCTCGTGCAGGCGCTGCGGGGACGCCTGGTATCCCGAAGGTAAATTTTATACTGTACGGGAGCTGTGTGGCTGTGTGCTCAACCGTAGCAATAGGGAAATTTCCCAACCGAGCGGTGTTGTGCTCGGTAGCGCCAGCTGGGCCGACGGTAGTACGTTGAAACTTCTATATATTTGGTTGGCAATTTGGTAAACGCTCTGTCAATGCGATTGAAAGTTGCGTGTTCTACTTGAGTTGCCAATTAAGCTACCCGTGCTGGCATCTAGGCGTAGGTCGTGAGTCATCAGGCTGGGGTTCGTGTTTCGAGCGTTGTTGATTGATTGAGTTTTAGAAGCGACATCTTCTTGCGAATGTGGTAACCGCTACAATACACTACAGTTTCAAAATGTACTGTTGGGGATAGGAAAACAAGTGGACTAAGAGCCAGTGAATGCTAGACCTTCGTTATTTTATAAAAGCTGAAAGTTTCTCTGCGTATTGCCCCAAACAGGGAGGAACGATCAGCGACTATGAACGATCATGGTGGCTTTGGGAGAAGTTTGGAAGTAAAAAAAGGTGAAAGTAAATTTTTTTACGTCAAAGCATAAAGTTTTATAGTTTCTTCGGAATAGTATTAGAAATCACGTCTAGCATTGCCAGACTCAAAAGTACCGTGGCAAGGTGTCAGACGTTACATGTACGCAGTATAAGAGCATAGAATACGACACCGCTTTGTAATGTTATAATGCAAGAAAATCGTTACGATTCTCTACAAAAGTTAGGCCCATATTATATCGTAAGAATCTTTAGGCCCAAAAGCGCGCTTTGATCTTCATTATGTCACTTATTTTTTAAGAAATAAAAAAAATAGAGCTTTTCTGTTAATATTTCCTAGATCATTTTGGTTTCTAAGTATTATTTATTATTATTGAATTACTTTGGTTACAGAGCCTTCATCGCCAGTGGGGGTGCTCAGCATAAAGTACTAAGAAGATGCTATCAACCACACATTGATATTTTAAATTATTATAGTATTGTTATTGTATCTAAATAAAAAATTGATCATATTTATCAACTTATATTTTTAATTGAAAATGTTACAATGTTAGAATATGAAATGTCCTTAAATCACCTTCGGTTTTCCGCAGCTACAATATTGGGACCTTCAAAAGAAGAGTGAATAGGCATCTTCTAAGCAGGCACGCCGCACCTTAGGCTGCATCACTACTAAGTACTTGTGAAAACAGTTTTGCGCATGCGCATGTTGTTAAAAAATAAGTTAACAGATATAGATGAAAGTGACGCTATTTGAGATCTAAGGCATAGAGATAAGGCATAAGGATTATAAGGCATCTATATAGCGTTAAGTTGGTTCTTTATTTTGCTCAAGCTTAGGTTTTAGTTAAAACGAGACAGATTTATGTGAGCGATATACAGCTGGCTCGTTTTAATAGTGTCTTAAGTCTGAGCAAAATCAAAGGTCGCTATTATAGGTAGATATAGGTTTCAGGCTCAGACCTAGCTAGAGGTTTGTTAACTTGTTCAAAATTAAACAAATTTATTTTTATTAAAATATTTATTGTACAAAATCCTTATCCTTAGGTACACACAGTACCAATTACTTAAGTATATTAAAATACATACTAGAAATATAAAAAATCATTGATTTACAACGAGCATTAAGTATAATATATATATACAGCTGTACACGAAACATTAAATCGATGTTTTGAAAATCATTAAGTACAAAAATATTATCTGAACATCGAAAATGTTTTTTTATCAAATTAAAAAAAAAGAAGAATATGGTAACGCGTTCTACAAATTTAAGGAAAAATGCCCATTTCTATTATTATATTTTACGTTAGGGTTGATATGAAATATTCCTACAAAAAATATAATAATTGCAATGTGTAGGACCACATTGTTAGTCATTGAACCAAAGTTAGTCATTGAACTAATAATAATTAGTAGTTACCCAAGTAGTAAGTTTGATAATTAAAATATAAATCACATTAATTTAATACAAATTTCAATTTGCTAAATGTAAGATTCTAACGAACCTACCTACCTAGAGTATCTAGATATTAAGGAATTGCATTATTAATTAATTATTTGTTGTATTTTAATATAACGAAAAAAAAAATGAACTCACAAAAACTAAAATTATTTTAAGTAATATTTTATGGCAAATTAGGTATGGTGAACACGGTAATAATCATTAATTTTCCTATTGAAGTAATTAGAGTGAAAAAATACAAGTATATCTACGCGCTCGATTTAGAATAGAATAGAATAGAATATTATAAGAAAATTAGAATAAAGTATTATAGAATTTATGGCACCTTATTGTACACAAAAATATTATAACTGGACTTAGCCTGAAATTTATAGAGCGTACGTACTTTGTTCATAATTTACACACATTTAAAAGGAGACTGACCTTAGGTCTAAGCAAAGTCAAAGAGTGCTCGCTATATACATTTCAGTCTGTCAACCTTTTCACAATGTTTGCAGTGCTGCGAAAAGAGACAATCAATGTAACTTCTACATAATGTTACGTATGTTAGCTTTTCATTTGGCTCACCCGATCGGCAAGGAGCGACCTGATTTTTTTCATGGGAATATAGCTTGGGTGAATTAAACACTCATCCAAGGTAGATAGATAATAGTTAAAAACTTGAAGAGTAAGATAGGTTCTTTATCCCGGAAAATCAAAGAGTTCCCACGGGATTTTGAGAACAAATACACGCGGACGAAGTCGCGGGCGTGTATTTATAGCGGCCTGTGTAGTTATGATAATTGGTTTTATAGGTCCAGATTGCGCGTATTTTTAACCGACTTCGAAAAAAGGGGGAGGTCCTCAATTCGTCGGAATCTTTTTTTTTAGAATGTTTAAGTCCAATCAGTAGCAGCGGCATCTGTTCTTGGGGCAGCGTGGCGGGAACACGAGGCATTGGTCCAGACAGTACACGTCCGCGCCCTCCCGTCCTTCCAGCTCGCCCACCGCATCGCACTCTTGCCTGGAAAGTAAATAACGTTTTGTGAGGGGAAGTAAAACACAGGTAGTCTTTACCAGAGGCTTGTGGGCACACGCCCAGGGCTTCGGCTTAGTGGGACTGGGACCCCCAGATCTTTCTTTACCAAAGCCAAGTGGGGCACACGCCGAGCGCTTCGGTCTAGTGGGTGGCCCGAAATGCCGAAACCCATTCCCAGTGGCGGACTAAGGATTGGTTGACCACAGGCATCGTATAAGAAGCAGGTCGAGCGCTTCTTTTTAAAGTACCTGGGTAAATGTGGTACCGGGTACGTAGGTAAATACTGTAGGTACCTACCTGTATGGTGGTAGGTGAGAGCATGCTGCTGTTACCGACTTTAACGGGCGGGACATAGCTGTACCTACTCAAGAGCGACATGCGTGATTTGAGAACAATGCGAGTCATCGTTTGTTATTATATTGACTTTTTGCAAATTAATTTTCAACAAACACATTTAAAATTATTATTAACTATGCGATTTTCTTCTAAATATATTCAGAGCCTCGATAGCTCAACGGTTGAGGAGCGGACTGACTTCCGAAAGGTCGAAAGGTCAGCGATTCAAACCCCACCCGTTGCACTATTGTCGTACCCACACCCACAAGCTTAACGCTTAATTGGTGGGGAAAGGGGAGTATTAGTCATGATTAGCATGGCTAATATTCTTTAAAAAAAATATCAACATTCCTCTCTCCCTCAAATTGCCTCATCACGAACGATCAGACGAAGACGGTAAGTATAGCTACGACGGATAAGCTACGTTATTTTCGTAGCAAGATACGCCGATTAGCTCGATTCTGTAAAACCTGCATCAATCATTATTACAATTGTAATTTTGTTGTTATTGGCTTAAATGCTATTCTTGTTGCAACAATGCATTGTAGCCAATAGTGAGCGAGCGTCAACCAATCAGAGGTGATTGCGATCGTGACATTGTAGCTGTCATTCTACCGCAATCGAGTCGCTGCTTTTTAACCCCCGACCCAAAAAGAGAGGTGTAAGTTTGACGTGTGTATCTGTGTATCTGTCTGTGGCATCGTAGCTCCTAAACTAATCAACCGATTTTAATTTAGTTTTTTTGTTTGAAAGGTGGCTTGATCAAGTGTTCTTAGCTATAATCCAAGAAAATCGGTTCAGCCGTTTGAAAGTTATCAGCTCTTTTCTAGTTACTGTAACCTTCACTTGTCGGGGGTGTTTTATTTACACTTGTTAGAGCTGTTACCTAGGTACGACTTACTAGTGTTATTGTTTTATTATTATGTGCTACTAGTAGAGTCAGTACTTACGGGCATTGGCACAGTGACTCGGGGCAGTTGGGCGGGTACCGCAGACAGTTGGTCTGACACCAGTTCAACATGCCCGGGATCACGCGGTAGGCATTAGTCGGCACGCAGACTTGGTCCCTGGAAACATTTGATGAAACCGCTATCAATCTTTAGTCTATACTGATAATGTGTGGTAATCTGCGTCTGGTAATGTGTGGCACAGCTTTCAAAAATAAACAGCTTTCAAAAATAAACGTTTTTTCTTTCTTTCTATACCTAGATAAAAACATTAACTCAAGACTACTTCATTCATGTTACCATGAATACTTCGATGTATATGGATGGGCCCTTCGAAGATAAAAAACGCGCTCAAAAAGTCAATAGAATTTGCAAAAATCTATTGTTTTTGTCAATGACGATGACGTAAGATTCAAGCGTATTTTTGCGGACAGAATTGTATGTGAAAGGCTTTTTTTAATCCATATACATCGATGCATGAATACTCAAGAGTATTCACGGTAACAATGTGGCACATTTTGGGCTAGGGTCATTTTTGCAGTGCCCGTTTTTGACATGAATCTTTAACTGTACACCATTAGCCTAATTGTAGGCATTTTTAGCGTTCCGTACCTCAAAAGGAAAAAAGGATACTTATAACTTACTTAAATTACTAAACGCTAAGAAAAAAAAGAAAATGGCGGGAAAATAGCTAGCTCTAAACAAGTGACTACGGATAAATAACAGCATAACACATAATTTACAATTGTTATATACATTTTGTACATAATATATAGAAGATAGGTAATATTTTACAACACATTGAAATAATATTAACAACAAACACGTACGAGCATCTAAAATTTACAATCATAGATAGAAAAGAGTAGATTAAAAATAATGTTAGTCACAATTTTCTATACAAAGGATTGCTTACCCTCCTAGCACCAAATTGTAATGCAGTGAATGGAATCAAAATCCTTTCACTATGTTATTATTGGCTAAAATATACAATACCTCATCATCACAGTCATTATTAACCCACTATTGAGGACGGATCTTTTCGCCACAGTCCACCACGCTGGCAAAGTGCGGATTAGGAGACTTCACTTATTATTGTAAATTGAATAATTGAAAAGAGCAACCGCCGAGTTTCTTGCTGGTTCTTCTCGGTAGGAACGGCATTCCGAACCAGTGGTAGATTATTTTTACGATTCAAAAGCACTTGTAAAAGTTTAATTGAATAAAAATATTTTGTTTTTTTTTTTTTAATTTCACACACCCTTGGGAACATTAATACGGAGAACTCTCAGGCTTGCAGGTTTCCTCACAATGTTTTCCTTCACCGTTAAAGCAAGCGATATTTAATTGCTTAAAACGCACTTAGCTTCGAAAAGTTATAGGTGCTACCCGGGATCGAACTTTATGCCCGAATACAGACGGACGTTTTAACCACGAGGATATCTTGGCATAGACACGTACTGTACCTTCCTACCAATAATTTTATTCAGCCAAAAATAAAAGGCGTGATGCAATAAAGACAAGTTTAGTGCTAGAAGGGGTACTTAGTTCTAGGGGTCTAAATAAGTATTAGAGACAGAGATTATTCACAACACGTATAGTCCCGATCCAAGAACAATAATGCCACTCCCACACCATCCGACAGAACCCGATCATTCTGAGAACACAAAACAAATACCTAATGATGAGTGGACCTATGTCCGCTTCTGTCTCATAATCGATATCGTTGCTGAAAGAAAATCATGTATTATACAGTGCACATTAGAAACAATACAAATATTTAATAGATATATAATATATTTTAGGTAATAATATAATATAAATTGCATATAATATTTTACCTAAACACACGTAATTCCTCCATTTCAATATCTTTGAGCATATTATTTCTGAAAATAGTAAGCGGATAAATATTCTTACATTAAATAGATATTAATAAAATTTAGTATAGAGTACGTAGATACTATGTAATAGGTAAGTCAGTATTATTATGATAAAATATAGATAAACCAATAAAATTATTTAATTTTTATTACCGTACTTAATTCATAATAATTAAATACTAAACTCAGCACTTATAAGTATCTATCCATTGGAATAGAAACTTACTAGAACCTAGATTATTGATTTATTTATTGATTCATATAGTGCAAGTGGCTTATCAGAGCAGACTTCTAGGAGTTTATTGGTAGTAAAAACTTTGCTTTGATTCAAAATAAAGATAAAGTAGAAATACCTAATAAAGGTACCTACTTAATTTGCTTTTCTCGTCTTGTCTGACGTCGATCTTAAATACTTTATGATCATCAATTTCGTCAAGTTTATTCATTCATAACTATTAATTAATATATGTAAGTAGGAATGTATTATATAAATATAAAATCTGCATAATATCAACTCAATAATAAATATTTTACAGAAGGCACAACAATATAACACTTACGGTTACTACAATAAACATACTGAGCACTTTTATCAAGCAAGGAAATAGTATAATAATATTTATACAAGTAGGTACGGTTATTTTAAATGACACGTAATAATGAGTGGCATAGTCCACCTAGTGTTGGCAGAAATCCTTTAACTGCTCCTTCAGATCATAAGAAACTGCAAAATTGCAGTTGGGATGCAGTTCTATTGCCGTTGACACTTCATCACAACTGCCGATTGACTGCGCAGTCCGTTTGGGGTTATTCAGTGTGAACTGCATCCAGTGTTCCGTATTTCAAGAAAAAAAAGGGACCCCTAGGACCCGTCAAGGGAATCAAAAGTTTTAGGGTTGGTTCCCACTTCCCGTTGACCTAGAATCATGAACTAAACTCGCATTTGACTGGTTTTTAGGTTTCCATAAGTCAAAAGGAAAAAAGAACCCTTATAGGATCACTTTGTTGTCTGTCTGTCTGTCTCGCACGAGGATCACTTTGTTGTCTGTCTGTCTCTAACGAGTTTTTTTATAAGGTGAAGGAGCCCAAAATTGAAGTGAATAACAAACCTGATAACGAGCGGGTAGACGTTCAGAGGCATCCTGAAGTCCCTGTAGTACAATAGGAAGGGGTTGTCCCTACGGAAGTCGCCCGCGAAGGCCGGCGGCAGACCCCCTGTGCTGGTGATGATGCTCACGTCAGCGCAGTTCCTGAACGTCTCTGAGCGACCGCATCCGACCGCCTCTGTGCCGTTGGAGCAAATGCCCCACATGTTTCCTGAAATCAGGCATGAATTTCAACATTTCGATACAACGACACGTTAAACTCGAAAGACTACTTAGAGTAGACTTTTAAAGGCCTAGCGTTAATTATGGTGGTTCATATTCTGTACTCAGTGGGGGGTGGTCGCACCTTGCAACCGAACTCTAATGTACACTGCCCATTGCCACTTCAGCTCCTTAACACGTTGAGCTATGTCGGTTACCAATTACCATAAGTCTCCTGTAGAAATTTCCACACGCCAAGGTCTTGCGCCCCCTGATCCCTGTGATTCGTTAATAATAATACCTAGGTAGGTAGGGTAAGTCCCTACATGAAAGAACGAAAAATATGACTACGAAAAATTTCATACCAGTGTAATAGGTCCATTGTAAGACGCATTGCGTACAGGTGACGTAGGGTGGCAGTCTCACCCTGTACCTAAACGTGTCCTTCTTCGCCGTGTCCAGCGGGATGAGGAATCTGTCATCTCTAGTGCCTGATATGTAGAGCGGGTACCTGAAGAATAGGTAAATTAACATAACATAACATTTTAGGCCTACGGCTAAGGTATGTTACATTTGCCCCTTGGTCAAAAGCTTAGAGGCTTCGACCTTTGTTAGATTCTGAGATTCCGTATGTTCAGGAGGGAAAAGAACCCCTAAATCACTTCGTTGTCTGTTTGTCTGTCTGACCACCTAACAAAACCTAGAATCATGAAATTTGGTAGCTAGTAATGTCTTGTCATGGCACAAGTAAAGGCAAAATCCGAAAACCGTAAATTTGTTGTTACATCATTAACAAAAAGTTATTTATTGTAGATGGTACGGAACCCTCCGTACGCTAGTGTGACCCACACTTGGCCGTTTTTACGCGCACAGAATAAAAATTAGGTAACTAAGTAGTTCAAGAGTTTTACTTATTTTAGATAGTAAAACATGAGGTCAGGTTTTTTAGAAAGTTTATGATGACTGCCATTTTTTTAACCAATTAAGTAAATGCTTAAGTACTTATTCATCAATTTGTTCAATCAAAACTTTTTTGTGGATTAGTTTGCTAATCCCATCGTAAACAAAGGTCATAGCCTCATAAACCCACGATTTGTAGTAATTGACCGCAAAACGGAATTTTCAATAGAAGCGTTTAGTTTTACCTATCAAAGCACTCCTGAGTGGCCTCTTGCTTGGGGTTATTGTTCGGACAAAGCTTCAAAACAAACGTGCCGAGGTGGTTGGCCGTCAGCTCCACTTCTATTTCTATTTCCTGCACAGAAACAAAATAATTGGCGCCATATCTTTCTTAATTACTTATTTATGATTTTATATACCTACCTAATGATCTACAATTGACCATTTGACCCGAAACTTAAGTCAGGTGGTTTTTACTTTTTATTAAGCCAAACTGCGATAGTTAACTCTTTAATACCTAACGGTTGATCCGGACTTTAACAAATCATGAAGTTTAAGAAAACATTAAGTATCCTCAATAACGAGTTAAATTCCTGTTAGACTGTAACGAACTATCCAGCCATAAAAGTTCACCAGTTCTTACAATTTAATAAGTAATTCACCAGATTTTAATCAGAAATTAGACCTAAAAAAGTCATCAAACGTAAACAATTAGTCAGACATAAAAATACACCGGATAAGCCTTTTATCGGGTTTTAATAAGTCATCAGAATCTATTAAGTCATCAGTCTTTACCATGACATCACTATCTCACTCTTTTCAACGCCTGGTGGTAATGCCCTTGTTGCCCAGTTAGTGCATCCACGGCTCTTTGTGGTTATCTGCGTCGCCACTGTACTGAACACCAACTAGGCACCGGTCTATTACCTGTCCGACGCTGTAATGCCTGGTGATAATGCCCTTGCCGTACCTACATGCAGTTCATGTGGGTTGTTGAAATGATCAGCTTCCTGCACATGCCACACCACCCCTGGTTCTGCTTCTACTGGACTGAACTCCAACTAAGGACTTGTTTATTACCTGCCCGACGCTATAATACCTGGTGATAATGCCCTTGCCGTACATGCCGCCCGCCTCGTGCGACTGTGGCTAATTGAGGTTATCCGCATCCCCGCACACACCACAGTTCCCCTGGTTTTGCTGCCACTGGACTGAACACCACCTAAGCTTACCACCACCACTAGGCACTGGTCCACTTGTTTATTACCTGCCCCACGCTGTAATGCCTGGTGATAATGCCCTTGCCGTACATGCCGCCCGCCTCGTGCGGCCGTGGCTCGTTGAGGTTATCCGCGTCCCCGCACACGCCACACCGCCCCTGGTTCTGCTCCCACTGGACTAAACACACGAGAGATTAGCAAGTAGGTATGTTACGTTCATGTTACATGACCTATAAAATCCGATCTCGCTGATGAGTAAGAAACAATTGCAAGATTTTAGCTGTTGAATACCTAATCATAACTTTAGTGTCATAATGGCGGATTACCAACTTAATGATTACAGGTATAATGGTCAGGGGCTTAATGCGCAGGGGCATAGTGGTCAGGGGCATAATGATCAGGGGGATAATGGTCAGGGGTAGTTTGAGCAAATTACATATTCATGATAATTATTGTCAAAATACTATATTGTACTAAATATTTATATGAATAGGCTCTTCAAGTACATCGGGTGGCCTTCTCAGTAGGGTGAAGGGACGCCCCTTTCTTATAACGAGCTCATAACTTAATATAGTTATAATATTATGTAGAATATCAGAACTACTTATTAACACATATTATATCCTTTTTTATAGGTCAGTCTTAATTTATGTAAAATACCTACCTACAACAAACGTTTATTTATTACACTTTATTTTACAATCATAAAAATCGACAAACATGTTTTATTGTCAATAAATTTTGATAATTTATTGAAACCTTTGATTTGTGATGCATTCTATAGGCAAGGCGTAGGTTTAATAGAGATTTTACATATTTGAGGACTAAATACCTACAAGTTTATTAAACAGAAACAATCTGCATAACTCATTCATAATTCATGATTTTCTACAGTGCAAAGTTTATTCCTCTTCCATTTCTACTTGACCGGTCAAGTTGCGTCTATCCTGGTTTCTATTACTGACGCAAGCAAGTAGCTACCTACTTATCTCTGAGTAGCATCTCTCTAGCCTCTTAACATTAATGTTTTATTATATTATACGTTTCTATGGAGGTAAAGCCGTTGTAGAGAGTTTAAACTTTTAATCTTAAACATCAATATTAGCAGAAAACAGAAACAGGCCTTACTATAACATTTGAGATGTCGACTGAGTACGTTTTGGTTCACAATTTTTTTGCTGCGCAATAAGAGATTCAACTGGATTCGTCATTATTGTCGTCATCATCATCATCATCAAGATATCTTATGAGATTTTAAATCTCCCCAATGTTGATAAATGTACCTTTAAGTTCCTTGATTTCAGTAGGTGCCTTAGATTATAATCTCGCAACGTTTCCGCTTGGAACACAGTCTGCAAATGTCTGGATAAAATTGAGCTTTAAAACAAGTAAGTAAAGGTCCATTTTACTTTAACGCTGAAGTGTTTCGACGCACGAATACAGTCAACGTTGTTGAGATGTTAAATCTTATGCTATTAGTAGTATAGCTAGTTCTTTCGAGTTTCGTCTTCTTGGTGTTCTCGTTGCTACTGACCGGCATATCCCCCGCAGAAGAGTTCGTTGTCGTTATAGTTGACGGGGTTGGGGAAGCCAAACCGCCACATGGAGTTGCGCGCCGGCGGGTCCATGAGCCTTCCGTGTCCCTCCGCGCCACGCCGCGCGCTGCCTAGCATCTGCAACGTATAATATATCATGCAACGAAAACCACGCAAGTAGATATTAAACTCCCTTTCCCCCTTCCCTTCCCTGATAAAAGACGCACTAAGCATGTCCTTAACGACCACGACAATCAAATCATGATCGACTAATACCCTATCTGTAGGACAACACACAATTACAAACTCTTTACAGCATCTTCGCTGTCAAAGACGAGGTCCCCGGTTTTTAACGTCACCTGGACGTGGACTCACGCCACGGCCTCGCCAACCTCTCCAAATATTTCTTCGAGTCCTAGGGCTCACCCACCGGCGAAGCTTCGAGCTCGCCACTCAACTCGGTGACGCTGTAGCAGCCAGTAGGGTCGCAGCATACTCAATCCGAAACAAGTGTAAATTAAAAATTTATAACACTCCCGACAAGTAAAGGTTACAGTAACTAGAACCGGTGATAACTTTCAAATGGCTGAACCGATTTTCTTGGATTATAGCTAAGAACACTCTCGATCAAGCCACCTTTCAAACGAAAAAAAACTAAATTAAAATCGGTTCATTGGTTTAGGAGCTACGATGCCACAGACAGATACACAGATACACACGTCAAACTTATAACACCTCTCTTTTTGAGTCGTAGGTTAATAATTAAAAGGAATGAAATTATTGTGCACTTACTTGCAATAAAAATATCCAATATGTGAGAAATGATGGACTGCCACGCCTCCTGATCTCCATCTGGAAAAGAAAGAAAACAAAAATTTAAACAACATGATTTTACAGATCAGGAGATCCCATGGATTCCACCATATAGCATCTCTTCATAAGCAATCACCTTTCTACGGCATTATAAAAAGTCCATATCAATTTATCAATTGACATAATCACTATAATGAATGACCACCTTCAATCTTATGGCTACCAGTGTAAAATAAGATGCAGCGACTAAGTGTTGGATGTGCCCTTTTATCAACATCAACAAGTAAAGTTCAAAGTTAAGGTTAACGCCCACTATCAGTTGCCGCAACGTAGCATCGCGACTTATTGCGATGCAGCCGTTTTAGTTATTTCAGTAGACATATTTGAATAGTAATACAGCTAGATAATTATTGCTTTAGCAATAAGGCCGCATTTGCACCCTACTGTATCTTGAATTTTAATCCTGATTAAATAATGTGTGGTAATAATAAATAAATTATAATCCTATTTTGCAATATTTCAATAATGAATCGTAAAGTAAAGGTTACAATATACAAAAATTTCAAAGAAATAAACGGCTATTTGTCTTTAAAAAAATATGGAAAGCTTTTTGATAAATATAAGTAACTAACTATATACGTAGTATTGGCTACTTTAGATTACGAATACGGATTACGTACCTAATTTAATTCAAAAGATTCAAATGCATGGTTAAGTACCTAGCTAATGAACTTAATTTGCGGTTTCGTTAAGTGGGTAGTGACCTTAACCAATAAACTTTAATGTTGCATTCATTAATTCTTTGCTGATACCATTAATCCTCGAAGAGTGAGGAGATTTTTGTCGAAAAACGATTTCCATGTTCAGAGTATAAACTGCGGCGTTTTTAAATGTGTATTTATGAACCATAATAAAGGCTGTAAAGTTTAATACTCATTGCAATATCAAAAACGAATCAATACTTGCTGAACGGAAAATTAATTTTGTACGTTGTAATAATGAACAATTAGTTGCATTTAAGTAGGTACTTATTTTTCGGCTCTGCCATTCGTGCGAAATGTCGGGAAAAATACCCGAGTACGGAACCCTCGGTGCGCGAGTCTGACTCGCACTGGGCCGCTTTTTACCACCAGGTAAGATCGCAGGCAAGGGCTAACTTATATAATTAAATAAAATAAAAATTGCTTAGAACAAAACACATGTCATTGTGGTGTATGAGTATGATTCATCTGCTTCACGAAATGATTCTCGCTAATCATTTGCATATAATGACGGATGTAACATCTTGCTAACAACTTTATACTTAATCTTTATTTTGAATCTTTTTAATAATATAAAAGCTGTCTGAGCGCGGAATGTATCAGGATTTGTATGATTCTATTTTATAAAATTAGGTAAGGAATGCGAAAGCGAATTAAGATTTTATCAAATGCAAATCCGACCAAATATTTTTATTATGCAAAAGATTAATCTATTAAAGGCCTCGGATGTGGCTAGTTACCATGGCGCGTACAAACCGACCACGGGTATGGGGGTAATGAAACTACCATAACCCCTTCCAAGCTAGCCGGCTTCCATCTTAGACTGCATCATCACTTATCACCGCGTGAGATCGCGTCAAGGACTAACTTGTACCTGAATAAAAAAAGGTCCTCTAACAGAAGTCAATACTAGATATAAGAAGATGAATACTAGATACCTACCAGTAGTATCGAGTAGGTATTCGGGTAGGATTTATCATCAATATCAAGGACGAGTATTGACATTCGTAGGCGGCTTAGCATAAATTGATGCCATTGTCAAGGAGGTTCAACGTCCTGTAACACCTTAGTTAAACACTAAGGTCAATCACTCTGCACAAAAATAGTGGAGACCATTAGACCGCCATATGTTAACACACATTACCCATTCATGGCATAAAAACTGTTTGATTTGACTATAGTTTAGTAGAGGCTGGTCGATGAGGCTGGTATATCTAGATCACCTATAAAACCCCGTTAAAAATCTGATAAAAAGAACACTAGATAGAACAAGTGTAAATTAAAAATTTATAACACCCCCGACGATCCAAAGTATCTGAGTTTTCCAAAACATCATTTTCAATTAATAAATAATTATGTATTTAGGCGACGTCCATCTTGACAGCTTGACATTTGTCAATTGACATAATATTATGAACCTAACGGTTATCTAACCTTCTTTTCTACAAGAAAACTAGAAAAGAGCTGATAACTCTTAAACGGCTGAACCAATTTTTTTAGATTATAGCTAAGAACACTCTCGATCAATACAAGCCACCTTTCAAACAAAAAAACTAAATTAAAATCGGTTCATTCGTTTAGGCGCTACGATGCCACAGACAGATACACAGATACACAGATACACAGATACACACGTCAAACTTATAACACCCCTCTTTTTGGGTCGGGGGTTAAAAAAATAGGATTCAGGCGACCTCCCTGGCGCATAAGCGCTGGTGGTCTTATTAGCCTTATTAACCCTCCCAGGGTTTGATCCTGGGTTCAATTCCCAACAAGGGTTTGGAATTTTATAGGAATTTCTAAATTTCAGAATCAGCCTGGCTGTCCAGCGCGGAAATGCAGCCAGTATTTTTGACACCGTTCCATGACTTGTATACTTAGTAATTAGATAAGGCTAGCTTTAAGTTTTATTGTAATACTAGCTGATGCCCGCGACTTCGTCCGCGTGGATTTAGGTTTTTCGAAATCCCGTGGGAACTCTTTGATTTTCCTTAATAAAGAGTAGCCTATGTGTTAATCCAGGATATTATCTACAGCCAAACCCGTCCAGTAGTTTTTGCGTAATGGAGTAACTAACATACACACATAAACACAAACTTTCACCTTTATAATATTAGTGTGATTTTAAATAGTAGGTAATAATAATAAAACGAATCGATGTGCGAATAAAACATATTTCACGTCGAAGATATTTCATTTTTATTAATGTTCTTCTTATTTCGGAAAGTCAAACACCACGAAAAATGGTGGGACCTCACTCCATTATATAAAATCCATGTGCGGATAACTGTTTGCCAATCAGTGCTGAAACAGGAATTATTGGGGTTAATGATTTAATACTCCTAATAGTAGGTAACTACCTAGAAGCTGTGATAACTAGTGGTCAAGTTATAGTGGTCAAGACGTAGTGAGTTTCGATCAATAATTTCCTCTTACCTACTTGTTTAAAATATTTTAACAAGAGCTTTTTCCTGGTAAAAATATCCGTCCTCAAATTGAAACATCAAGGAAAAAGTGCTTAAATAATAATAATTAGGTTTGTTTGGATAAACCGATACCGCCATCTCATTATATCGCAATTATTCTATCAAGCGTAATTGAAAGAATGAGTTGAAATCGTTGAAATGAATCGCTTATGTCGTTACGATTGACAGAAAGATTATGTTTTCAATACGAAATCGACTTCTGGTCTTTTTGTACCTACTGTAATATTATAAATGCAAAAGTGTGTCTGTCTGTCTGTCTGCTACCTTTTCACGGCCAAACAGTGTAACCGATTCTGACGAAATTTGGTACAGGGTTAGCTTATGTTCCAGGGCATAGACTACTTTTTATCTCGGAGAATCAAAGAGTTCCCGTGGGATTCCTAAAGACCCATCCACTTTACCGATTTGTATGAAAGGTATCGAAGTAGCTTGCGTCCCTGTAATCGAAATAGGCAAGTTTTTAACCCGGAAAAACAAACAGTTCCCACGGGATCTATAGAAATCTAAATCCACGCGGACGAAGTCGCGGGCATCCTATAGTCTATACTAATATTATAAAGAGGAAACCTTTGTATTTTTGTATTTTTGTATTTTTGTATGTTTGTATTGAATAGGCTCAAAAACTACTGGACCAATTTCAAAATTTCTTTTACTATTACTTAGAGGGATTCTTCCGAATCCGTATAGGCTATATTTTATCCCGGAAAATAGATAGGATTTTTCGTGGTAGTGAAAATTGTGGAGTAAGGCGTCGAAAAAACTGCCGTACGTTAACGATTCTCGCGAACGCTGCCTACATGGTTAGAGATGTATGGTTGACTTCTATAGAAAAGTTGTAGAACTCAATAATGCCTACAAAAAAGTCCGCGATAGTATAAACCAAACATTTATATTTTAGCCATTATAACCACTTTTCCATAGAACACCCGTGCGAAGCCGGGGCGAGTCGCTAGTAATTAAATAAGTTACTTGCCTAAAGAGCGTTGGTAGACTATTCCGGCATGGCTCTCTAGGTAGGTACAGGTGGTACGCATGAGTGACAGCTTCTTGCATCATAGATCAATATAACATAGAAGTATGTTTAAAAGATACTTCATATCATGTTCATATCCTTGAATCTGAAAGTGCCTACTTTAATAATATGTTCCACGAAGGCAGATTAAATATTTACTGTCATTTTCCTGGACTACATAAAAAATTGGTGTAGGTTTTATCGGCAACCCAAGTACGCGAAAGATATTTTTATAATTCCAGATTGATCCACAAATTACCACCCTGCACAAAAATTCTACGAATCGTAAGTAACCACTATCATTATACAACGAGTATTTATAGGCCTATGTAATACTATGTATACAACGTATGTATTATTCATAAGCATAATATTTCACCGGTGGTAAATAAGTCGCTAAGTTACATGTGTTTTTGGTTACATCCATCCTTACTAATATTATAAATGCGAAAGTGTGTCTGTCTGTGTGTCTGCTACCTTTTCACGGCTCAACAGTTTAACCGATTCAGACGAAATTTGCAACAGAGTTAGCTTATATCCCGGGGACGGACATAGGCTAACTTTTTATCCCGGAAAATTTCCAAGGAGTTCCCACGGGATTCCTTAAACCCATCCGTTTAACCGATTTGTATGAAATTTGGTACCGAGGTAGCTTGCGTCCCTGTAATTGACAAAGGCATTTTATCCCGTGAAATCACACAGTTCCCACGGGATCTTTAGAAACCTAAATCCACGCGGACGAAGTCGCGGGCATCCTCTTGTATACTATAAAATTTAATTCAGTGCATAGTTTTTGCGGTCGCTCTCTAGACTCAAGGCACATTGGCGAAACGCCATTTTTTTTTTCAAGAATATTTCAAAGTTAACTGTACTGTAACTGTCCACTATCAAATGTAAATACTTAGGTATAGTAAATTATTCCTTTTTTTCATGCATAGCTCTCACAGAGCTTTGAGTGCAACTTTTGTTTTTAACTTAGGCCACGATTACACCTGTAAGTTTTACTCACGTGAGTTATAGGTTAAGTAACTAATTGTCTACAAAACAGTAAATGACACAATAAGAGGCTTACATTAGTTTTGTCGTGAGTTAATCATGTAAGCTATTTACGTGAGCTTACCGGTGTACCTAAATACCGCCTTAGCAATTGTGAATATTTACTTTAGTTTATACCTAGACTCGCCGAAATTTCTTTCTTGCTATCTTTCATTGTTTTATTTATTTTCCTTATGTTAAATATTTGAACCGGATACACCTTTGCAATGCTGTAAATAAGTAGGTATAGGTATAACTATAGGGCCATAATTGGTAGATCAATAGCACTCAAATTATTTCTTAACCTATTTTAACTGAGTGTTATGAATATTGTTACAATTGATCAAATAATTAAAATAAGGTTGCATACGACTTGCGACTTGCGTGCAAGACAGTGCAAGTTTAATTGCTCAGACTTCATTTTGAGACGTGCTGTGGTATATTACAATAACTAGCTGATGCCCGCAGCTTCGCCCGCGTGGATTGGTCAGATCCCCTGCAGCATCAGGATTGAGGAGTTGAACTCCTAATTTTTTATGAAACAATGTCGCAAAGTTCCTCTATCGATTAAAAAAGAAATGACGCAAATCGGTTCTGAAATCTCGGAGATTTCGGTGTATTTAGTGTATTTAGGTAGAAAAACACAACTCCCTTTTTGAAAGTCGGTTAAAAAAGTAGCCTATGTTACTCCCTGGTCAATTCTCTACTTGTCTGTGAAAATCCCGTCAAAATCGGTTCAGCCGTTCCCAAGATTAGCCTTTTCAAACAGACAGACAGACAGACAGACAGACAAAAATTTTAAAAACGTGTGATTCGGTTATAGTATCGTTCAAATAACCATATGACCTTAATAATATGCGGTAGTTATTTCGAAATTACAGACAGGCACTCCAATTTTATTTATTAGTATAGATTAATATCAATCCAATTTAATGTGCCCGCGCTGGTCCTCGATAAATAGCACCAGCAAAGGTCAGCCTTAAATGGTTTTTGTTATCCGACGTCGTAAAGTAGCGATGAATGAGCTTTTTTGTAACCATCGATGTCGATAACGCGGGCGCATCCTTAAGCTGTTGTTATTCCAATGTAACAATGTTATGAATCAAACTTACGAGGCTCGTTAAAGAAATGTATAATGTAATGTAAGACGAAATGAATGGCTTCATAAACTATTATAGTAAACAAAAAAGAAAGCTGTACAGGTACCTACTTAATTTTATACCATCGCATCTTTTGCATTTATTTTCACTAGTTCATGCCCTCAATATCGTCGGCAACTATTTAGGTTTTTAAAATCCCGTGGGAATTCTTGATTTTTCGGTAGGTGTAAAAGTAGCCAAGTAGGTATGTTACTTCCCAGATTTTTACCTTTATCCATGCAATCCAAGTCGATCCGTTTTTCCTTTGCACTGTGAGCGTGTTTAACTTTAAAGCCTATTAAAGGACTATGCAACAAACCAAGGAACAAACACACATTCACATTTTTTCTTAAAACTGGTAGTGATACCAATATTTTGTAGCCAGAAATAAGAGAGATTGCGAAACTTAGAATACATTAGGACATAATATGTACATGTAGGTGCGGTCACCCATGGGTCACCCCCATTATGCCAAAGTAAATAAAGTTAAATTTGAATCGTTAATGTCCCTGCCACATTAACGGCCATCAAGGAGATGTTCAACGTACACCGCCATTCACAATGCCGTTTGGCTTTAGACGATTTTAACCCCAATTCAATTGGCATTAGATGTTAACCGTTCAAGTGTCCCCACACTTAGTTTAACGAGTTGATTATCGCGATAATTATGGCGTTGTTGGGCATTGACGTTAACCTTAATGTAACCGCATAACAAAGAGGCTGCGACTCGGCTCTGCCGGTGTACATCGCGCCTAAGACTAGCTAGGAAAAACAGTCGATATAATTATAACTAGCCGTGTTTATGAACTATTCGGCACGCGGCGCTGCGCCCTTGGCATTCAGGAAACGACATTGATGCCGGGGGCTCGTCTCGCAGCCGTTCACATAGGCTTATGCAGATTTAGACAGGACTAACTTTAATATTTTTTCTATATTATATAGATTTAAGCGCCTACGTAGTTAAAGGTACTTATCTTCTTTTCCGTAGTTAGCTTATAGCAATAGCTTAGCTAGCATCGGTAATTATGCGAGTAAAATTTGATATACAATCGAAATAACCTTAGTGTGGTTTATTCATGCGAGAGGTTATCACGTATATCGAATTTGGTTCTTACTATTATCCCAAGTAGCAACAAGCAAATGCAATACTTAGTATTTCTACACAGTTTTGCATTTAAAAATAGTATTTTGCATGTAATAATAGTACTTAGTGTTCAAACTTTCAATGGATGTCACGTATGACATAGATGGGAATGAAGTCAGAGGTTAATAATATTCATCGCGTTACAATTAAGTTCAAGGCACTTTAATATAATATCATCTGCACGCCTGCAATACCGCTACATTGTTATTGTCTTTTGTCATATTAGGTCAGCCATGTCTGCTGTAGGTACATTCATACAAAGTAACTACAGCAAACATAAAATTATAAATCTAGATCTAATCTCGACGGATAATTATTATTATTGAATGCACTTTTTAGGTATGTATTTAAAATAATGTGTTCTCAAATATCAGTTTTTATTTTTAGTTATGTTTTTAAAAAAGCAACTTTATCTGGTTATACTTATGAAAACTCAGCTAGAAAAAGCCAACGCCAACTGTTTTGATAAACTGAAATAGATAAAAACAGAAAATATTAACGTTTTCAATACGGGAGGGGTAAAATTTTTTTTGTGGGAAAAAATTCAAAGCTTGGATGAATTCCAAGTGTTAAAAGCTAAAAGTCTATTTTAAAATTAAAAAGTTTCCTTAAGATCCCATCAATTGAACCACGTACAAAGAGGTAATTAGTATTAAATAAATAAACTATCCATCATCGATATGCGGAAATTAAATACGTTTTATAAACGAAAAAAAAACTTGTAAACAAAAAATATGACCGGTTCTGAAACAGCTTTACTCTATTTTACAAAGGCAGTTTCAACCGCGTTTCAACGCTTGCTTTCAATTTATTGGTTATCTTGTCAATACGTTTGGACATAAGCAACGTTAATGGCGATGGATGAGTGCGAAATGAGCGAAGTATTTAGTTCAGATATTTCCTTATAACAGTTCTTGCAAGATCGGGTAATTGAAACATGTAAGCCCTTGGCGAACCAAAAAGGACAAAAAGTCTGAATAAAATGGGGAAGAACGTGTACCTAATTGATGTTGGTACACGTATGTTGATTAATTAAGAAATATTTATAAGCAAAATTGATTTACCACGATTATTGAGTATCTTCAAACATAATCCATACTCATATTATAAATGCGAAAGTGTGTCTGTCTGTCTGTTTGCTACCTTTTCACGGCCCAACAGTGTAACCGATTCTGACAAAATTTGGTACAGGGTTAGCTTATATCCCGAGGACGGACAAAGGCTTCTTTTTATCCCGGAAAATTAAAGAGTTCCCACGGGATCTATAAAACTCTAAATCCACGCGGATGAAGTCGCGGGCATCCTCTACTTAATATTATAAATATGCCAAAGCCGAAAGTGTATCTGTCTGTCTGCTTAAAATTCTAAAGCTACGGGCACTACAAGGGTTCCAATCGCGCTTTGGTATGAATATTTCGTTAATTATACTTAGTTAGGTATATATAAGTTTTGATATAGTAAAAAGGTATAACGTTACTATATTGAGAGTCCCAATTATAAAGTTTTCAGGTTTCCGCTCAGTCGATTTTAATTTTTTTTTTTTTTTTTTACATTTCCATATAAATACAATTGATCTACATATTTTGTTGACACACCTGCCTGATCTGGAGCACCGAGGTAATTGTAAAGTGGAACTGGTTTAGGGTAATCGCCTCTACTCGTTTGGCTCCGATCGCGTTTAACCAATTTATTACTTCCTTATAGCCATTCCTTTTTCGAGAGACAGCTGGTCTGTGAATCTTAGGAATCTCTTCACTACTTAATTTTAGTGTAAACTAGATGATGCCCGCAGCTTCGCCCGCGTGAATTGGTCAGATCCCCTGCAGCATCAGGATTGAGGAGTTGGAATCCAAATTTTTTATGGAACAATGTCGCAAAGTTCCCTTAACGAATAAAAAAAATACGCAAATCGTTTCAGAAATCTCGGAGATATTAGTGTGTATAACATAGGTAGAAAAACAAAACTTCATTTTACAAAGTCGGTTAAAAAGAAACCTATTACTCCTTGGTTAATCCTCTACTTGTCTGTGAAAGTCCCGTCAAAATAGGTTTAGCCTTTCCGGAGATTAGCTCGTTCAAACAGACACGACACTTCAATTTTATTTATTAAAAATTAAAATATTAAATACTTACTAATATTTAATACTAATTAATAATTAAAATCATATATATTTATTTATTAGTATAGATTAATTACTATAAGTTACAATATTACTTTTGATTTAAAACTATTTTGGTTCATGTCCGCAAAGCGAGTCCATTATGCCCGATTACCTTTATCGTCTATTTTATTGTTGAAAACAATCTAACGGCAATAAAATAAACATAAAAATCAATGGATCTGCATACATAAAATAATAATAATTCTAAGGATTAAAAATAATATGATAATGAAAATAGATGAGTATTTTTCTTGGAAAATAAGATAAACATAAAATCTACCTAATATTTCAAAGCGATGATAGCCCAGTGCAGTGGTTAAAACGTCGCCCTTCTTCGATCGGGGGTTCGACCAACGTGCTAATTACTCAGAGTTATGTTAATGTTTAATAATAATTAATTAAATATATCACTTGCTTTAACCGTGAACGAAAACATCGTGAGGAAACCTGCAAGAACGTATATTTAGAATTTTAAAGTAGGTGTTAACTATCAACTAAGTAATCATTTAGCCATTTTGGCTGAAGTATCCTGCAATAACAAGGACCTTAACAGAACAATTTGTATTCATATCCGAATAAATTTAATTTTTACGATTTCTTTTATTGCTCGACCGTTAAAATTTTTACATATTAAATGTTACTCAGTTTCGAATGTGTATACAGTTGACACGCTTTTTTATTGAATTAGGTGTGAATGCCGTAAAAAATGCAAAATGCTCCCGCGTGGACTTAGTGAACAATGTTGGAAGTTCCTCTATCAATTAAAAAAAATTACGCAAATTGGTTCAGAAATCTCGGAGATATCAGTGCATAGGTAGAAAAACACAACTACTCCATTTTTAAAGTCGGTTAAAAAGTCGCCTTGAAGGTTTAGCCATTCCGAGGATTAGCCCGTTCAAACAGACAGTCACTTCAATTTTAGTTATTAGTATAGATAAGTTATTTTTTAAGATATAATTTTATAATATTTACATGTTTTAAATATAAACCATTAAAAAATTGGTAATTTGTACTATACTTACTTTGTTTTAAAAGGTAGTTTTGCAGTAATCTGTAAAGCTACTCGTAATTATTCTTTTTGCGGTACAATGCAAATATATATATGGGAATGCGTTAAGTACGCCATAATTTACAAGTTTACTTGTGTACTTAATTCATTAAAACCATTTAGGCCGGCAAAAAACCTTGTTTTTAATTGTGATATTTATTCCCTAAATGACAGCTGAGTTGAAAATGGAGTGGTTTTCATTCTACGTCCAAATTATATTCTTAAGGCCGATTCACACCAAGCACGTAGGTACACGTGACACGTGCGTAGTGACGCGCGTGAGTCCGTAGACATAAACTGCACGCACTACGTCTACGCGAACGTTCACGCCACGCAAGCGTTATGCCATATCTCATACAGTTTCACACGTTACAGCGCAATGGTACGCGCTACGTCTACGCTTACGCAGCCTGTGTGAACGAGCTGTAAGGCCGCGTGTAAGTAGTTTACTTAAATGAGTCATAGAGCTCACTATGTTTGTGTGATGCTGTGAGCAAAAACAGGCCGCAAAGGCTTCGGCTGACAATGTCTAGTCTCCTAGAATATCTAATCTACAGTGCCCAATGTCCTGCTACGTTTACGCACATTTCGAATTATCTAGTTTCAAACTTTGTCCAGTCTCAAGATCGTTTGATTTAAAATAAACGTTTTTTTTTTTTTTTTTTTTTATCTTTATTTTTCTGGGACTTTTGTCCGACACGGACACGCCAGCCCCATCGTAACCTAAATTACATTCTAAATAACATCGTGGAATGCAACAGATACAAGTGGAGAGATATTACTGCCTATGCAGAAATACATCAATAATAGACTTGAATCTCTCTGCTGTCGGTGTAGTTAACATACTCGTAAAACTACCCATGTCAAGTCTATTAATGCTATATCTCTGCACAAGACTCTCTCTCTGCGTATAGTTCGGAATGAGCTGTTCAGTGCGTATACCTACCTATATCCTACTAATATTATAAACGCCAAAGTCTTAACGTATGTATGGATGTTTGTTACTCTTTCACGCAAAAACTACTGGACGGATTTGGCTGAAATTTGAAATGGAGATAGATTATACCCTGGATTTAACACATAGGCTACTTTTTATCCCGGAAAATCAATGACTTCCCGCGGGATTTTAAAAACCTATATCCACGGGAACGAAATCGCGGGCATCAGCTAGCTATATTATAGAGACGTTAGTACTTAAGCCTTATTCGTTAACCCAGTAAATTCATCTTGGGCTTCATAATAACGAGAATTCGAGAATTCCCTCTGAGAGTAATTAGTTTGTCGCTTTTAATTGGCAACCCGTGGCCTTTTCATCCAGCTGAGTGACTTGGACAGAGGGCGGACAGAGAAATTGCAATGGTCATGTCTTATAAGTAGGTACGAGTAAATGACACGGTACATAAGAGGGGTCTCTCCGTCACTCGCTCCATACAAACGTAGTTCGTCTCTCGTTGGAATACTAACCAATCATACTCAATGGAATTTTGTAGAAACGTTCCGGGAACTAATATCTATGCCTGTGGTTTTCCAGATTTCTGTTAAAATATTCGGTTTCAAAGTTACGCGGTCTTAAAAATTCACATACAAATCTTTGAGCCCCTGGAATTTTAAAACTACATATTTTTAGAAAAATCTAAAACACCACAGGCACAGATATTAGTTTCTAGAATATGTCTGCAAAATTTCATGGACTTTGGTTGCTTAATATTCAAATGAAATTGGGGCTACGATTGTAGGAATAAGTGACGGAGAGAGCCCTGTTAAATGACAAGGACGATCTTATGAATATCTACTCGTAGATGACGAGTCGATTTAGGTTTATAATAATCCCGTGGGAACTTAATGTTTTACCGGAATAAAAAGTACCTACCCTATGTCCATCTCGAGGGTACAAGCTACTCGTATCTCTCTATCCATCAAAAATAGTGAAACTCATGAACCGTGAAAAAATTACAGATAGACGGCTTATAGACGGACACACTTTATATTGTAATACTAGAGGATACCGGCATCCTTTGATTTTTTTAATCCCGATTTCAGTTATTGTGGCGTGAAGGAGAAACAAGCACCCAAATTCCATCAAGTGTTAACTTTCACAGTTAGGTATACCTACTATTAGTAACATTAGTATGGGTTTGTAATTTAACTTTTATTTCTTTTTTTACAGAGCTGAATAAAATCTTCGTTTACAAATTGAACGTACATCGATGTTGAACGTAGATAGTAATTCTTGTGGACAAATAAATTTTAAACAAAACTGAAATTGCTTTACTTTATCTAATACCGTCCGAATCCTCGAATTAACAGGGCTCTCTCCGTCACTTACTCCATACAATCGTAGTTCCAATTTCATTTGAATATTAAGCAACCAAAGTCCATGAAATTTTGCAGACATATTCTAGAAACTAATATCTGTGCCTGTGGTGTTTTAGATTTTTCTAAAAATATGTAGTTTCAAAATTCAAATGAAATCGGAACTACGTTTGTATGGAGCGAGTGACGGAGAGACCCCTCTTAATGCGTGTCTGGAGTTATTTAAAAGTCTTAAAACCTCCAAATATTAGGATCCCACAATACCTGGGTAGGTACATTTACTTAAATATCATAAGATTTTGAGCAAGATTTTTAGTGACATGCAAATAAAATCCCTTTTTGAGTCGAGAGTAACACAATATGAAAATGATTCATTAAGTAAGTAGGTAGGTACTCATAAGTGGTTTTTTGACGTGACAACGTCTTATAATTCGATAGAGCCGGCTGCACGCACAAAAAACATGACTCATGCGGCGTTACCTCGCTCTGAGGCGTTCCATGTAAGGCTTGAAGTGCAAGCGAGAGCGCGGAACGAGTGACAAAGAAGCACAATCGGCCTTTGTTGTCACGTTCAACTATCGTCAGTAAACCGACTTTACAGACAACCAATTTTTTATTTGCATTCGCTTTCTTAGCGAAATTGTCAAGTCTCAGATTGTTTCGATTTCTTTGCTCACCTCAGTCTTTCATGATCTCGGCTATTGATACAAGAACATTACTTTCAAATTCAAATTCAAAATTCAAAATGTTTTTATTCAATTAAACTTTTACAAGTGCTTTTGAATCGTCAAAAAAATCTACCACTGGTTCGGAATGCCGTTCCTACCGAGAAGAACCAGCAAGAAACTCGGCGGTTGCTCTTTCAATTTACAATAATATTCCATACTAACCGTAAGGTCCGCTTTATTTACATAAGAAACGTATTAAGCTGAGAAACATACGATTCGTTGTAAATTACAGTTTAGGTAAAACGAGAACAGGCATCGAGACGACACACAACTTTGTTAAATACAAAAAGAACGCAAAAATTAAATTCTTTATTCTTAATTCAGTGATTTTTGAGTTTAACAATTTATTTTAATTTTTAAATAAACATTTTTTCTACTCGAATATCAAATTACTGATGGCAGCAAGAGAGAAATCAGAGTATTGTTGTTCCTTTTGGTTTTGGACTTCCAGAAAATAACGCCTGCTTCTATATTGGTAGGTACAACATAGCTAATCTTTTTTAACCCCCGACCCAAAAAGAGGGGTGTTATAAGTTTGACTTGCGTATCTGTGTATCTGTCTGTGGCATCGTAGCTCCTAAACGAATGAACCGGTTTTAATTTAGGGTTTTTTGCTTGAAAGGTGGCTTGATCGAGAGTGTTCTTAGCTATAATCGAAGTAAATTGGTTCAGCCGTTTGAAAGTTATCAGCTCTTTTCTAGTTACTGTAAACTTCACTTGTCGGGGGTCTTATAAGTTTTTAATTTACACTTGTTGGACTTCCAGAAAATAACGCCTGCTTCTATATAGATAGCTACAACCATAGCTAATCTTTTTTTAAATTGTTTTTGGGCTGCCAGAGCACCAAGGCAAATTACGGCAGCTGTGTGGTCCATTTATAGAACATACCTGAATTTTTAATTGTTTATTATTTATTTGTTTCGTATGATAATAAGTTCCAATTATTATAATTAATGTTCATTTTCGGCATTCTCTTCGGCATGAAATATGTCGTTATGACGTGCCTCGCAAGATGTACAAATGAGTAAGTTTCGTGTATTTAAGTTATTAAACTTTTAAACGGTTACTTTAAAGCATAAGTAGCACTTAACTAATTAAAAACAAAAAGGTCATATGAATAAGACAGAGGGACGATGGTCTCTGTAAGTTTTTTTGTGGATTTCGTTGGCAATACTACTAGTGTAATGGTTAAATAAGTCATAACCGTATTCTTTGTGATATAGTGACGTAATACACGTAAATCTGGCAATTTGGACGGACAAATACTTGGACGGACAAATACATACAAAGCAGACTCAGGGTTGAAACTGTAGATTGAAAAGCTTATGAATACCTATTTACAATGGATTATTATGCAAATAATGCAGCATTTAGCAAAAATTAATCAATTCGTCTGACATCATTATCAAAGTCTCGCGCTCATCATAAACGAAAATATCGCAATAAACAAATTGATCAAAGTCACGGTCATTTATTAATAACTAGATGATGCCCGCAGCTTCGCCCGCGTGGATTGGTAGGATCCCCTGCAGCATCAGGATTGAGGAGTTGGAATCCAATTTTGTATGGAAGAATGTCCCAAAGTTTCTCTATCGATTAAAAAAAAATACGCAAATCGGTTCAGAAATATCGGAGATATCAGTGCATAGGTAGAAAAACACAACTCCTCCATTTTTAAAGTCGGTTAAACAAGTAGCCTATGTTACTCCTTGGATAATCCTCTACTTGTCTGTGAAAATCCTGTCAAAATAGGTTTAGCCATTCCGAAGATTAGTCCGTTCAAACAGACAGTCACTTCAATTTTATTTATTAGTAGGTATAGATACGCAAAATGGCTCCAACTATCATCAGAAACTAGAAACATCTGCATAAATACACAAATCAGGAATCCAATTTCGGTAGAGCCGTTGACCGCAGTGCTCATAATAATTTGCATATGTAAGCTTTTGGCTAAAACATCGAGTTTTCGAACGTAATCTAAATAACTGCGGCTGTTGACCTTTGAGCCTTGTATATCTTAATCTACATAGCTATATTTATGTGACATATATTGGCATATGACATACATCGTCAAGAAAAGTATAGGCCCATGATGGTTTTTCTAGGCATTCGTTAAGACATGGTTAACACTATAACCACCCTTTCGAAGAACTCTACCTACCTAGAAACCATAGGCTTATTGCATTATCTCCGAGTAGATTTTACTTTGAACAGAAGACAAAATATTATCCTGGATCAAAATGATTTAGGCTCTGTTTCTGCTCTGCCAAATAAACTTTTTCTAACGAATAAGTGGCTTTATGACAGTTTTTGTATTGGGAGACTGCTAGGTTAAGTTAATCTGGCGGTTGTGAAACTAGCCCTTAGAAAAAAAATATTATGGAGAGCAAAATGGAGTAAATAATACATTGATCCTTAATAAGTATATTTAAAATACAGCAATATTATGTAGATTAAATAATTAAAATTAAAGAGCTACATGCTTTCCAAATTGAACCTCGATAGCTCAACGGTTGAGGAGTGGACTGAATTCCGAAAGGTCGGCGGTTCAAACCCCACCCGTTGCACTATTGGCGTACCCACCCACAAGCTTTACGCTTAATTGGAGGGGAAAGGGGAGTATTAAAAAAAATACAACTCTATCATTTTCGTGGTATTGATGTAGTTACCCTAAATAAATAGGTACTCTTTCTCGGATCCTACTACAATCAGTAACCTCAAAATTATTTTACGTCCCTGTTACGTAATCTCACGTTCTCAACGCTAAAAACATAATTTATTTAAATTATATTATTCATATCGTGCTGTGTGAATTATAAAGCAAAATGAATTGTTGCCAAAAAATTCAAAACCGTGTTTTGGTCTTAATTTATTGGAAATATTATATTAATGTTTCGAATAACGAATGTTTCTTGAAATGTTCGATACCTATTTAGATCTTCAAGTATAAATCTGTAGAGTTTCTCTTCAAAGCTTTTTATCAATTTGTTCTCCTGTAAGTTTTCCTTTCATGAGATAATTATGCCATAAGATAAGATCCCTGGACTCAAAGTAGGTAATTGTCCAGAAAGCTTGGCATAAGTTTATTTGAGAAAAAATCGAAACATTTCATTAAAATACTACTAATACTTGGTACTTAATAATTTTATTAAAATTAATTTAAATATCAATTTTAACGAGAATCGATTGCCTGACAAAGTTGACAATCGATCGCCGATGATATTTAAAAGAATAATCAGTAATTTGTAAATTGCCAGATTGCAATCACGAAATCGTGTTAGAGTTAACTGTCAACCTTTTGCTGCTGAAAAGTTATTTAATTAGGCTACTAACCGGTTTTTCAGGGTTCCGTAAGGGATCCTATTACTAAGCCTCTTTTGTCAGTATGTCCATCCTTCTGTCCGTCCGTCTATCTTTTGCCTCTCAGCGGGATGTATCTCATGAACCGAAATAGCGAGAGAGTTGAATTTTTTATTTAGAACTTATTTCTATTGCTGCTAGAACTAAACAACAAAAAATTCAAAATGGCCGCCATGTAAATAAAAATAGCACATTGTACGATGGCACGGAGCCCTTGGTGTGCGAATCCAACTCATACTTGGCCAGTTTTTTAAAATAAAGAAACAATAAACATCGAAGTTTATCTAAAATAATAAAACTTTATCGATTTGAGCAATTAATAACTAAGATATTTCTTTTCCTGTTATCTTTTGTACGTTTTTCATTTATAATGCCACGACCTAGTCACAACATTATTAAGTAAAATATTACAGTAATTAATATTTGTACAGTTAAAACGTGTAAATTTTATTGCTTTTTTATTTGAATAAAATATAGACCTAGAATAGTAGGTATGTGACTCAACTGTTGCTAAAAAATAACATGTATCGCAATGGTTTACATGGGTCTTAATTAGGTAGGTTTGATTATATTATTTACTAGCTGATGCCCGAACTTCGTTCGCGTGGATTCAGGTTTTTTAAAATACCGTGGGAACTCTTTGATTTTCCGGGATAAAAAGTAGCCTATATGTAAATTCAGGCTATAATCTATCTGTATTCTAAACAGCCCAATCTGTCCAGTAGTTTTTGCGTGAAGGAGTAACAAAACATACACACACACAAACACAGACATACACACATGCACACAAACTTTCGCCTTTATAATATTAGTGTGATAGTGTGAAATGTGATTAATAGGTATATTTATTAATAGGTATATTTATTTATCGGTTGGTTTACGCCGGCTTGCATAGGGGTACCAGTCAGGTAACCCCCCCGTGTGCCTATTACGCGTAACAGCTGCGCTTGGGCCTGTGTGCCTATTGTTGGCCATGGCTTGTTGACCTAGCAGGGAGGTGTTGTCCGCGCGTCCCTCTGAATGGGACATTTTCTTCACGAAAAAAAGACCCGCTTGCGCCAAAGCGCGAGGTTAAATTACAGAGCACCGGGTTTAGTAACTTCGGGTTTTCACAAATCACCACTGTTTATAATAATTGATTAGGTAATTTGTTCTATCTTCGTACGGATGGGCTTACCTATTCAATGCAAAGACATATTTTAATATTAGAAATTAGAATAGTTGTACTTTTCAATTAAATTCATTATTTATTTGCTTGTTTTTTACTAAGAGATCTATACTTAGTCCATTGCGATCTATACTTAGTGATGATAGTTCTTCTGTTCGTTCGTAATTAGTTATTAAAATAATATTGAAAAAAACCTATTAAAAGTTACAGGAAGTTAAAACACAGATCATGGTTACAACAAAGTGCTTTCTTTATAATATACTTAACTTTTAAATTTTTTATTCAGTGTCGAGCGATGGTTACAATTTTTAATTATTTCAATTTTCTGGTTGGATACGTACGTGCGTTATTACTTTAATGGCAGCCAATACATTATCCTATAGTGTCTTACTTATCAACGCACAATCAAAATATTGTGTCGGATCTTCTTGATTCACTTGATTATAGAGTGAAACATTATGGGATTTCCTGGTGACCTTCATGTGTACATACAATAGTCAGTGTTTAAAATATAAACTAAGTAGAATAATTAAAGTAAAAATATCCGTACTTGGCCGGCCTATAACTTAAGCTCTTAAGACCCGTTCTCCAACTCCTCAATCCTGATGCTGCGGGAGAGCTGACCACCAAAGCTAATGGGATTTAGAAACTGTCGGTTATAAATTGGTATTGAAGGTATCTATACCAAGTAAAGACTCTGTCGTTGACCTCGAGGACCCAACTCCTCAACCCTGATGCTGTAAGGAATTGCATTCTTAAATCCTGGTGATCCCTCGGGATTTTTAAAGGATCATCCGATTAAATGTTTTTACGTGGTACAGAAACAAGTTGCATGATGAATCCCGTGGACGGGCTATTATGGAGAGGCTACTATTGTCTTGGGAAATCAAAAGTTCCCACGGGATTTTTAAAACCTAAATTCACGTGGGCGAAGCCGCGGGCATCAGCTAGTACTTGTGAAAAATATTTGGACGCAAATCTCGAAAATATCGCGAAAAAAGAAGTCAGCTAATTTAAATTCCTTGAACTGTGTCTGGTTTTCTAAGGTGAAATAAAAATGTCATATGTCATTGACATAAGTGCTCTGTTATCGAAACCCACGAAACTCACAAAACGATACAAAACGCAGCAACGATGCATTGATATAACAAAACAGATACACACAGTTCTTAATAAATTAATGTAAACGTTTCGACTTTCATAATCATAATTTGCACTGCAGAACATGTCTGCCCCAGCGGCCAGCGGTTCTATTTCAGCTTGCTGATTTGTTGAGCTACGTTGTTCACTTTGTTTCTCTCACTTGTTTTCTCTTAAGAAGGCTCTCTCCGTCACTCGTTTCATACAATCGTAGTTCCAATTTCATTTGAATATTAAGCAACCAAAGTCCATGAAATTTTGCAGACATATTCTAGAAACTAATATCTAGTCTATGGTTTTCCAGATTTCTGTTAAAATATTCGGTTTCAAAGTTAAGCGGTCTTAAAAATTTTCATACAAATCTTTGAGCCCCTGTAATTTTAAAACTACATATTTTTAGAAAAATCTAAAACACCACAGACACAGATATTAGTTTCTAAAATATGTCTGCAAAATTTCATGGACTTTGGTTGCTTAATATTCAAATGAAATTAGAACTACGATTGTATGAAACGAGTGACGGAGAGAGCCCTGTTAAGAGAGGCACGCAACATAGCATGCTCCATATCTTTGGTTATTATATATATCAATGACTCGACGCCCAAAACAGAGCCTTTTTAGCATAATTGTACCATACACGTCAAACTCTCAACACATTCAGAGATGTTATTTCTGAGACTAGGCACATTTATTATCTACATTATCATATTAAGTATGTCAATAAATTAATTAATAATATTAATAAATATATTTTAACTTGTACAAAAATATCTGTAGGTATTTTCTAATAATTAAATATTTTTATTTCTAGATATCAGCAGTCTCTAAATATTTTATCAGTTGTAAAATTTTACATAGTTTTTTTTTCTTTTTGGGGTAATAAAGTCTTCGTCTGTTCAAGTATCTTTTTCACTATTTTACATTCTGGAATGTAAAATATTGAAACAAGTGTAAATTAAAAATTTATAACACCCCCGACAGGTGAAGGTTGCAGTAACTAGAAAATAGCTGATAACTTTCAAACGGCTGAACCGATTTTCTTGGATTATAGCTAAGAACACTCTCGATCAAGCCACCTTTCGAACAAAAAAAACTAAATTAAAATCGGTTCACTCGTTTAGACGCTACGATGCCACAGACAGATACACAGATACACACATACACACGTCAAACTTATAACACCCCTCTTTTTGGGTCGGAGGTTAAAAAATGGAATGGAATGGAAAGCGTCATTAAGTTACTCTATGACTCCGTGAAATCTGAACCGATTTCAACAGATCTTTTTTCATTAAAAAAGTTGCACCATCAGATTAGTTTTATTCAAAATTTCATCCGAACGAAACAGGGATGAATAAGCGATTTGAATTGAGGATATTATTTTAAACGCTCTTATACCAAACCACAACCAAAGTTTTGAATCACTTTGGTAGTTTAAGACTAAGCGGTTTTTTTAAAACAATAAACAAATTGTATCTTCATGTGTTCGTTCGTTACACAATAAGTTACATGACGCGACGGTCATCGTACGTGTTACACGCGTGTTATATGTAAATCAAACGCCTTCGTCGCAAGGTGACAAGGTATTCGTGAATCGTGACTGGATGTGAATCACCTTCCTTGGAATCGGTTCAGTTTCACAAAATTTACAGAGTTTAAAATAAGTTATAATAGAAATGGCATCTGCTATCATTGATATCGGAACAATCCGGATTCGAGCACCACACTCATTCAAAAATAATAGGAAAAAACATTACTCTAGCATCCATAGTAACGTAAATTAAAATGAAACGCTATGCAAATACGTTTAGGTTTTACAATTACGCGCACTCATGAGCCTCAGCATATCTACACGGTGACAATCACACAAACTCACACTCTTTTAGCAGAACCATTGTTGTCATTGTCTTCCAATAGTCCTCTACTGAACATAGGTCTCTTGTATGGACTTCCACATGTCACAGTCATGCCATGCCCGAATCCAGCGGGTCCTTGCGACTCATTTGATCCCGTCCATCCATCTAGTAGGGTTCGGGTAACATTGTGTTTTTCAATACAAGGTCATAGCAACACTCTCGTACAAAAATAATATAATTGGCAAAAACAACTCTAGCATTCAAAGCAACATAAATAAAACTGTGACACTATTTAAATACGTATGGTTTTTCAATAACGCGCACTGATGTTTCAGTCTACATCTACGCGGTATCAATATCAGAGAGCGCTCATTTAACACTTCTACAATTATCTGAATTCTATGGTTCGGTTTCACAAAAAACCCAAGGGCTTGGCTTCAATGAGGAAACTTGCAGCTGTTTATCATCTCTGAAAGGTGATATTCAATCGGGGACGTTGTTCATTGTTCATTAAAAGTTGGTTAATTGTTAAGTATAGGCACAGGTAGATATAGCGAATAACTGAGTAGGTAACTTGCGGTAGTGGAGCGGTGCGGGAGGGTGACAGTCTCACAAGTTGTGAAGTTGTTGACGAATCACTGAGCTCTCGCGTCATGTTATTGTACATATTATATTGATTACTTGAAAAGAGCAACCGCCGAGTTTCTCGCTGGTTCTTCTCGGTAGGAACGGCATTCCGAACCAGTGGTAGATAATTTTGACGATTCAAAAGCACTTGTAAAAGTTTAATTGAATAAAAATACTTTGAATTTGAATTTGTCATCACACTCCTCCCACACTGCTCCACTACCGCAGGAACCTACTCAGACGTTATGTTACTGTGCCTATTATTTTACCTGTATTTCATAGGACTTATGACAAAATGGTTCCTTTGGTACTGCATATGTTCACAGGCCGCTGTAATATTAATCACTAAACATCAGGTGACTCGCCTGCTGGTATATGCTCGCTGTTAACAAAAAACTGTTATAATGTTTACATACGATCGCTGCTGGTATTATAACAGTTAACTCGACCAGATAGATAGCAATATGGCAGCAACTATTCAGCGCATAAAAGTTTTTAAATGTCATAATTTTACAGAACAAACTTAAATTCGATTGCCCAGCAATTATTATGAATGACTGAATAAGTACTGGATCCAGCCAACTACTACCTAGTCAATATTAGAAATAATTGTAGTCCATTTGATAGGTAGACGGTTTATTTTTTAACTCTATGAAAGCTTAAATAACCATAATAGCGAATAGCGCATAAAAGTATAGGTGTAATGATAGGTATGTATGATATGACTGATAGTCTTAAGATAGTTCACATAAAACATTGTTATAAGTCATATATAAGTCATCTTTTAAAATAAACCTTCCGATACCGAATAAAAATCAATTCAATCAATAATACAATAATGGCATTCGTGCACATTTTTTTCGGTGAATATTTTTTTGAGATGACATTTATTACAGTTTTTCAATCTTGATTCGAGTTGTTATTGCAAGTTATTGCGCCCGATTCATTGCAAGTTAATATGACAAGCGTTATATGACTACCGAGCAATATAAACCCTTTAAGAGGGGTCTCTCCGTCACTCGCTTCATACAAACGTAGTTCCGATTTTATTTGAATATTAAGCAACCAAAGTCCATGAAATTTTGTAGACATATTCTAGAAACTAATATCTATGCCTGTGGTTTTCCAGATCTCTGTTAAAATATTCTGATTCAAAGTTACGCGGTCTTAAAAATTTACATACAAGTCTGTAAGCCCCTGTAATTTTAAAACTACGTACATATTTTTAGAAAAATCTAAAACACCACAGGCACAGATATTAGTTTCTAAAATATGTTTGCAAAATTTCATGGACTTTGGTTGCTTAATATTCAAATGAAATTGGAACTACGATTGTATGGAGTAAGTGACGGAGAGAGCCCTGTTAAAAAGACCGTGATGGATTTAAGATCATCAACGGAGGTTAAAAAGTATTAAAATGAACCCTACATGCATTAAATTTAGTATCAATTTTATTTAATGTCTTAAAAGGTTACATATTCAGCGATCTTTATTGTAATCACTTTATTTTTTGGGGAGCTAATTTTATACTTAAGCTAATGTCAAAAGTTACCGTAAAAGCCTATAAGTAAATATTTACTGATAAGTGCGGTAAGTAAGTATGTTTCAAATACCGATGATCCTTTCTAAATTGGCATTATGTTTATTTCGGGTTTTGTCATGGTACAAGCCGTGAGGCTTATGTCTCAAACTTTAGGTATGTACATTAAATTTAAGTAAATTTTAAAATCTTTTGTAAGACGATTAAAAAGTTTTTTTTAAAAACATTTTTAAATAATCTATTTTTGTAAAAAAAAACTTTTATTATTTTCATGCCACTTATGCTTCAGTACTCTACCATCGATTGTTTCGGAAGACCGAAAGTTATTGAAAAGAGCCCGCTAGAAACTCAGCGGTTACTCTTTTTAACCCCAGACCCAAAAAGAGGGGTGTTATAAGTTTGACGTGTGTACCTATCTGTGTATCGGTGTATCTGTGTATCTGTGTTTAAAAGTGGCTTGGTCGAGAGTGTTCTTATTATCCAAGAAAATCGGTTCAGCCGTTTGAAAGTTATTTTCTAGTTACTGTAACCTTTACTTGTCGGGGGTGTTATTTTTTAATTTATACTTTACACTTTAAATAAACTAATAGAAACCGCGCTAGAAACTACAATCGCGCTATGTCTGTCCAGAACCTTATTGTTGGTTTCGTTTACCGTCGGCGTCGCGTCGACGCGTGCCTTCGTCTTTTGCATCGAGAAAAGGAGAAGTCACTTTATACGTAAGCGGTTTTTCTTTATTTATGACCGGGTCCTCGCGTTTTTTTTTATATCAGGGTGTCAATATTTACACCGAATAAAGCTTTTTTTAGTTTTAAATTTGGAAGTCGTAAAGTTAAAACCCCAAATTAATCACTGCGTAAACTGATTCGGGCATTGGAATTCATTATTATTTTTATTTGCGGTGACTTTTAAAGATAGGGATTAATTGGGTACAAATATTTGTACCTATAATATGTTTTTGTAGGTCTGTCTGAGAATTTATAAATTGAGTTTTATAGCAAATACGTGTTTTAATATTTATATTAGTCGCGATCAATTATAGCGCCAGTGTTTTAGGTACCATTCATGCTTATTAATGATCATTTGGAATGGATGGACCTATAAAACTTGGAAATGTGAATTTTTAGAGGTAAAATGGTTGGTTATACATGCAAACATTTTGTTTAGCGTATTTAGTTGTCATTTTAGTTGCTTGAAATAGAATCCTTGTTTCATATTACGATTTTACTCTGATGAGATTTAGAATATTAAATCAATGTAATTGTACAGACAGGTAGGTATGTTATATACCTAACTATTCGTTATTTATACTATACTACAGATCTCATACTACATAGTACCGAAGTATTTTAATGGTATAAAAATACTATGACCGTAATTTTATAGTTTATGCATAGAATTTTCGTAAAGTTATATTTTCTCATACAAAAGACATCAACGCGTATCATGCACGACATTCAAAGATGTCTTGCAATGATTAGTTTCTATCGGAAATATTAATTGTACATGGAACAAATATAAATATATGAAAAAAAGGTGACTGACTGACAGACTGACTGACTGATTGACTGATCTATCAACGCACAGCTCAAAAGTCAAACTACTCGTACATAACGGATCGGGCTGTTTGGCATGCAGATAGGAATAATTATTGATTTATTGATTTATTGAAGAATGCTCGGTATGCTTACAGACGAACGCCAAATCGCATACTAAGGGGGTTTACTAAGGGGGTAAAAAAGGGGTTTGAAATTTGTGTACTACATGCGGATGAAGTCGCGGGCGGGTTACAAGCTAGTAATCATAATAAAACACTAATTAAAGAAAAAATACATTAATTCAAAAATTATAGCATGATACAATTTTTTAAGCTACATACTATTTGATTGGGTTTTTCAATGCAAATGCATACAAGAATTTAATTGGCTCTATAATCTAAGAAACTTGTTAACTCGTTTAGGCAATTAGGAACAGATATATCAATTTGATTAGGACTCTAATATATCATAACTTTTTGTATCTAACTATAAAATTTTATGATTTGGCTGTAAACTTTTTATACTTATTTTTACAATATATGCGTTTATGCAATTAATCAAAAATGGTAAAAAACAGAAGTTCGATCAACAAAGGTGTTCTACTATTTTAGCGGAAAATCAAATTAACTTATAATATGATCACAGAGTATGATATATTTAATTACAATAACAGTAGGTAAATCACACTATACTAATATTATAAAGGCGAAAGTTTGTATGTGTGTGTGTGTGTGTGTGTGTGTGTATGTTTGTTACTTCTTCACGCAAAAACTACTGGACGGATTTGGCTGGGAATGGAGATAGATAATATCCTGGATTAGCACATAGGCTACTTTTTATCCCGGAAAATAAAAGAGTTCCCACGGGATTTCAAAAAACCTAAATCCACGCGGGCGAAGTCGCGGGCATCGGCTAGTCATTTATATATTGTTGAATCTTTGGAGTAGACTTTTCTTAGTCACAAGAACAAGTTAATAAATTAAATAATTATTATGCTCCTGAATAAAGCACATTACACAATCGAAGACTATGTAAATGGTAAAAGAGTGGGGATTTAACTTGCAAAATAATGCGTGGGACTGCAATACATGGCATAATATTGTAAATCGAATCTTTGAAAGGAGCAACCACCGAGTTTCTTGCTGGTCCTTCTCAGTAGCGTGGGTATTCCAAATAGTTTTAGGTTTTTTTTTTAAATCACGTGGAAACTCTTTGATTTTCCGGTATAAAAAGTGTCTATGTGCATCTACGAGATGCAAGCTATCTAAAAAAAAAATACGGGACATTTCACCGCGGTTAATAGCCTCATTTTGTGACAGAAGGGCTGGCTTATTTTTTGTGCAAAAGGCTGGCTGCCCAACGCACAATTGCAGCCAGTATTCGTGGCACCATTCCATGCATGATTTGTACAGTATTAACTTAATATTTTAATTAAAAAAAAGCTGTCTTTATACCTAATTTCGTCAAAATCAGTTTAACAGATGGGGCGAGAAAAGGAGATCTCTTCCTTGACAGATGCATACGCTTTCATAATATTATTACGGGGTATGGATTACATTACCTTCACGCTAATATGGGTTTTACGCTCTTAAATTATGTCCTCTCTCAACACGTTGGTAAAATGTTTAATGGTAATTGCTTCGAATTAATGTTTTCTTACATACCCTCAATTTTAAAATACTATAAACATAATTTTTGTGGCACTTTAATCTTATCGTTTGACATAAAATACCATTTAGCTTAATAAGGTCAAATTAAAGTTCGACTGACCTTATTTTTAAGCTTAATTTTGGTTGAGCACATGTATTTCTTAAACTACTGAAAAGTACCAAGAGATATGTTGTAAAGCGGTATTTACGTATTATATCATTTCATCATTATTATCATCATTATCAACCGATACCGACGGGCTTGTGCCGCCTGAATCCAGCAGCTTCCTGCGACTAGTTTGATGTCGTCTGTCCACTATGTGGAGGTCTTCCAACACTGCGCTTTCCGATACGAGGTCCCCATTCTAGCACCTTAGGGCCCCAACGTCGATTTTTCGGACGTATGTATGTGCCCTGCCTACTGCCACTTAAGCTTCGCAACCCGTTGAGCTGTATCGGCTACTCTGGTTCTCCTACGGATCTCCTCATTTCTGAGGAAATATGAATTTAATTATTTATTTTATTTTTAAACAACTTTATTGCTTAAAATATGTCAAAGAATACATTGTAAATTAAAAATTTATAACACCCCCGACAAGTGAAGGTTACAGTAATAACTAGAAAAGGGCTGATAACTTTCAAACGGCTGGACCGATTTTCTTGGATTATAGCTAAGAACACTCTCGATCAAGCCACCTTTCAAACAAAAAAAAAAAACTAAATTAAAATCGGTTCATTAGTTTAGGAGCTACGATGCCATAGACAGATACACAGATACACATTTCAAACTTATAACACCCCTCTTTTTGGGTCGGGGGTTAAAAATACAGGAAAGATTCACAAACAGAGGGCGACATTATCACTATATAGTGATCTCGTCCAGGCAACCCACACTCAAGAACTTATAGAACTTTTAGAATTTACTTGTAATAGAAATGGTAGTACTATATTACCAGCACCACTGGTATTATTACGTTAATGTTGGTGTCCAACATTTATCATTACTTTAAACCACTTAAATACATAATTCTCTCTTTTAACAATGCTTTCAACAAGCTCTCAATAGTACCATTATTGTAAGAGACGTGAAAATAAGCTTTAAAGCACACTCAAGGTGTGAACGTAAGAGCAGACGCACACAGCCGTTTTTTTTGACACCGATTCTTGTATTCTGACAACTGCCGTCTTTAAAGACAGTCAGAAGCTTCACACAGACAGAGAGAGATTTGACACTGACTCAACACACATTCCGACAAGAATGTAGAGAATTAGAAAACCATAGTCTATAACAGACTACAAAATCTGTATGCACATTGTACGCTCCTACCTAAAAGAAAAGTCGGATCAGATCTGCTAGAATTTTTCACACTTACCTATTTCGATTTTGCAAGACCGTTTACATAATATTAAGTATGGGAAATTTGCATTACATGAAAAAAATGAAAAATGAAAAAATATTTAATTAACAAAATATAGTCTTATACAATAATTTCCCTGTGTCTGGTGGTACCCACACTAGGTAATCCTGTGTCGTGGGTACCTAGTTTGCGTTGACAATATTCCATTTACAATTTTATTTGACACTCGGTTAAATTAAAGCTAACAGTATTACAATTATTAGGTATAACATTAAGCGTAAATATTAAGTTTAACAGCTATTCTAAGATTACAAAAATAAAGTTAAAGATAAGGATGTGTGTGTCTACGAAGTAATTTAGTTGCGTTGCATTAATATCTAAGTGAATGTTTAAAAACAAAACAAAACAAACAAAATGAAAAGTAGTAACAGAGTGCCCTTATTTTAAATGCAGGAAAAGTTTCTCTGTTGCATCGTAACCTAAGGAAGCAAGCCATGCTACAATTTTCACTTTGGCTTGTTTAACGGAACAATGCTTAATGTCACATGTTCTAACAACTTTATTATAAATGAATGATTCAGCATATGGACAACATATTAGTATATATCATTATGTTTTATATTCACTGACTTTTTTTGAGTAAAGCAAGTATAATCGATGTTTGTCTGCTGTCTGCGCTTGGTGTAAAATGGCCTTTTAACATTTAATTTCATAATAATTAATATTGACAGTTTTACTTTCAAAAAAGCTAATTGTGTCCGATTCATTGCAACCACAGGAGGCTTAACATTTAAAGTAACGCTGAAGTTGTAATTTTTTTCTCCACTTAAGTGTAATAAATCATACCCAATGTTCGGATATGAATAAATATGCATACATTAATCTTTAAATATTTTTTTCGAGGATTGTACAAATAGCAATTATTTTTCCTTTCATTTTGCTCATTCAGATATAAAAATTAATCAACTTACTGTAAAAAATATCTACCTACCTACTTTTACATTTTAGGGTTATGTTTAAAGCGAAAAAATAATGTTCACCTATAGAAATACATGGGAGATAAAGCTTGGATGTTTTCTTTATTGAAAATCAGCGCACAGGTTTTGTTACTTACGTAAAAAAATCGGTTTTTTAAATAATGAATATTAGCCATTCTAATCACAGTAATATTATAAAGGCGAAAGTTTGTATGTGTGTGTGTGTGTGTGTGTGTGTGTATGTTTGTTACTCCTTCACGCAAAAACTACTGGACAGATTGGGCTGAAATTTAGAATGGAGATAGATTATACCATGGATTAGCACATAGGCTACTTTTTATCCCGGAAAATCAAAAAATTCCCACGGGAATTTTAAAAAACCTACATCCACGCGAACGAAGTCGCGGGTATCAGCTAGTAACTAATATTGCCCTTTCCCCTCCAACTAAGCGTAACGCTTGTGCTGACCTTCCTGAATTCAGTCCGCTCCTCAACCGTATTGAGGCTCTACTAACAAATTGGTCAACAATTAGCCATTCAAGAGGCATGTTTTGCCCACTCACGGCTATATAGGTACACTCGAGTGGAATTAGCTGGCGGAACCGATACCGAGCGAATGTCAGGGCCGCAGACCAGTTCTAAGTGGTATCCATTGACATTTTACTCGATACTGTCACTCCAAAACATTCTACGTGAATTAGAGGATGATTAAAATCGGGATGGAGAAACAATAGAGCAATCTTTTTAATGACCGATATTAATAACCAATCTTCACACTAATAATATAATTAAGGAGAAAGTTTGTATGTGTGTGTGTGTGTGTGTGTGTGTGTGTGTTTGTTACTCCTTCACGCAAAAACAACTGGACGGATTGGGCCAATTTAGAATGCAGATAGATTATACCCTGGATTAGCAGATAGGCTACTTTTTATCCCGGAAAATCAAAGAGTTCCCACGGGAATTTTAAAAAACCTACATCCACGCGAACGAAGTCGCGGGTATCAGCTAGTACTTCATAATAAGCATCGAAAGCACTTGTAAAAGTTTACTTGAATAAAAATGATTTGAATTTGAATTTGAATAACTTATGAATTACTAGCCGATGCCCGCGACTTCGCCCGCGCGGATTTAGGTTTTTGGAAAACCCGTGGGAACTCTTTGATTTTCCAGGATAAAAAGTAGCCTATGTGCTAATCCAGGATATTATCTATCTCCATTCCAAATTTCAGCCAAATCCGTCCAGTAGTTTTTGCGTGAAGGAGTAACAAACATACACACACACGCACAGACACACACACACACACACACACACATACAAACTTTCGCCTTTATAATATTAGTGTGACAATTCAAATGTTTAGAACTCAATCTAAATATATAAAAGGAAAAGGTGACTGTCTGACTGACTGACTAACTGACTGGTCTATCAACGCACAACGGATCGGGCTTAGACGCATGCAGGTATAGGGTTGGATTTATGTTTTTGAACTTTATCATGTTTGAGGATGTGAAAATCAGCTATATTGTCTTCATTGAGCCTCAATAGCTCAACCGGTAAAGGAGTGGACTGAAAACCGAAAGGTCGACGGTTCAAACCCCGCCCGTTGCATTATTGTCGTACCTACTCGTAGCACAAGCCTGACGCTTAGTTGGAGAGGAAAGGGGAATATTAGTCATTTAACATGGCTAATATTCTTTAAAAAAAAAAACATTATAGCGATTCCCGGTCCTGCGCTACACTTTTAAAAACGTAAGTATATCGGTTAAATATTGTTCAGAGCCAGCTAAAACAAAATACAGCGTCATATTTTACGCTGGGCTAAGAATTTACTACTGAAAGTATGATAAACAAAGCAAATAAATTGCATGAAACACGTTTCTATAAAATAAACACTGTTTTATTTCCTAGTCGTAAGGCCTAGCTACTCGTATCTTGCGTGAGTGTATCTCGTAGTTTTCAAGTCTAAGATGCCTCGAGCATATAATATTGTTCGTCGTAAAACATAGAATGAATAGTATTCAGTGACGGATTAACCCTTAATCAAATTAAGCAATTGCCTAGGGCATCACGTCTGAGGGGGCACCAGAAGGAGCACAAAAAAATCCGTCCTTAGGGCATCACGTCTCACTCTCACGTCACCAAAAACCACACCAAAAAAAGTTTCTAGGACTAATTTGAAAATTCGCGCGTTTTACCCCACTCCCGCTAGCCCACTCGCTGCCCGCTTATGCATTCGACAATTCGAATGCCCCCAAAAGCCGCAAGGCGCATTTCAATAAATAAATAAATTATGCTTTGGTTTTTATTGTTGTCGCACCTACTCCACTTCTAAAGTACGTTACATCTCAGCTTCTTATTTTACAAAAAACTAATGTTTTCAGGCGGTAAAGGTTTATAGACCGATTCTAGTTGACATACGGATAGGGGGGCCCACAGGCATGGATTGCTTAGGGCATCAAGTAGTCTTAATCCGTCACTGATAGTATTGCTACATGAAATGTTACATGTGCATTAGCCGTCTAATGCACATGTAACATGTATGCAGGATATACCTATTATCGTTTCAATTAGCTGTACGGATCTTCTATCAGCAGATTTTTCGATCGCTGAATGAATAACTCATGAATTAATGTCGTGGGGCGAGAATGCCAGATCATTTTTTAAGGACCTGTCATCCCGTCTTGTGGAGTCCACGGTTGCCCGGAGCCTCGGAGGTCTGGCAGTTACCTTGATCAGCATATTAGTCTAACCATTCAACGAGGTAACGCAGCCAGCGTTCTGTGCACCCTGCCTCTTTACAGTGATTTGGATGACATTTTTGTTTGTAATTTTTATATTTATAGTATTTTTGTGAATATTGTAATAATAAAATAAAATAGTAATTTGACATCTTGACAGATTTCCTATACATTAACAAATCAAACCCAATTCCATAATTGTTATACTTTAACCCTTTTCGTTGTGCAGGTCCCGTAAAAAATGTGCAAATGATACAGTAGACTTCGCAATAAATGGGAGGATGCTGTTGGTATACTTATAGGAAAACCTTAGACAGTTTTGAGAGGCTGAAACTTATAAGAAAAGTCTAAGAAAGGACGCCATCCTAGATTTTGCCTGATTGAGCAATAGGTCCTTACTAAAGCTTAATAAATTGTACGACCAGCCGGCTTCATACAATTTATACTACACAACAAACTAAATCCTAGAACCTCTCGGTACAGTGCCAATAAACAAGACGCGATCGTAACAAAATCGCTTTTAAATCTCGTTGGAACACTTTGCGAAGACGGATGCGTTGATTACCTAAACATGTTGTAACTCATTGTTAAACAAGCGGCGATCGTCGATGTAATAATTGCCTACCACGACCTGGCAGCACATGAGTGTAAAATCAATATTAGGTACATGCTACGTTTTAGAGTTCCGTACCCGAAGAGTCCAATGGGACCCTGTACTACTGTACTGGCTCCGCTGTCCGTCCGTCCGTCCGACCGTCTGTCAGCGGGCTGTAATCTCGTGAACCCTAATAGGCGGAGAATTAAAATTTTCACGGAATGTGTATTTCTATTTTTTTTTTAATTTAAAAAATTGCGAGCATTTTCACGGAATGTGTATTTCTATATTTTTTTTTAAATAGCGGGCGGGTCACCTTAAGCGATTACCGTCGCCCATGAAAAGCAGCACTAGAGGAACCGCCGATGCGTTGCCACTATAACAACAATTAATTAATATTTTAAAATGAACCTCTTTAAAAATTAAAATAATTGATGTGTTTTCTTGTTCGATGGTATGGAACCCTTCGTGTTTAAGTTTGATTCGGTCTTGACCGATTTTTAACTTGAAAATATTTTTCTCCCACTTGCTCGGCTTCATTAGGTACTAAAAAACAAAACGGTAATCGGCTTTTCCGGCCGTTTCGTCGGTCTTTTGTCCACCACACTGGCCAAGTAGGTACGGATTGACCACTTCACACATCTTTGAGACTATTATGGAGAACTCTCAGGCATGCAGGTTTTCTCACAATGTTTTCCTTTACCGTTAAAGCTAGTGATGTTTAATTACTTAAAACGCACTTAACTTCGAAATGTAAGAGGTGCGTGCCCAGAATCGAACCCCGAATAAGAGGCTAAAGTTGTAACCACTAGGCTACCACCGCTTTTTATTAATAAGTATAATTAGGGTTAAGAAAGATATCAATTGCCCTAGTTTTGATTCAGATTTCAAACGATCGATTTAGCGTCCAGCGGGTCGATTGATTTAGTAATGATAAAATCGATTAACCCTTTTATATTTTAGCCTATATATTAATTAACCTTTGTGTAAATTGATTTATTGTGAAAAACATTAATAAAGTCATAATCATGTCTGATCAGATTTCTTTTAAAAATAATTTTCTGAACATACGGTTTACTTTTATATGAAACAATGTATTGCGTGAGTTGAATGGAAAAACATGCTTAATCTATTAAAAAATCTTATACACCTCCACGTTCATCAAATATTAAAAAAAGTTATGCATTGGTAGATACCTACTACTTTACTTAAAAAAAATTGCATCCAATTAATAAAATGTCACAAAAATGTAATAAATGACATACAAACGAGGGGTTATTTATTGTTGCTGTGCACCAACATTATACCATAAATCCACGTGGTATAGTACTTAGTATATATTATGTTTATCTCCATTTTTAAATATTTCTGTGATAAATTATTCGCCTCTTTTCAATATATGAAACCTGAACATTATCTATTTCTATCCCGGTTTGGCGGATTATAGCAAATTAAGCTTTTTGTTCCTTGTATTTCTATCCCGACCCATATTATACTAAATGCGAAATGTGCGAAAATGTGTTCGTTTATTGGTTTGTTGGTTTGTCCTTCAACCACGGCGCTACGGAGCTATGGATCGACCTGATTTTATGGATGCGTATAGTTGAGGACCTGGAGACTGACAAAGGATAATTTTTATCCCGGGAAAACAAACTGTTTCCGCGTGAAAGCATGCTATTATTTACGCATCTGTCGTTCAATAACGCGCGCGCTGCAACAGAGCTACGGATTGACGTTATTTTTTGCACAAACATAGCTGAGGACCTAAAAAAATTATATAATTAAATAAAAATACAACCTGTTGAGACCGACAAACAGTAAAATTTTGTATTCATATTTTTATGACCTCATAAGTTGTCGTCAATACGTTTGCGGTGCTTTTCATAGTGCAATAATTATATTATTCATCATTTAAGTATTTCATTTCATTTATGCGATGTTCTTTAATAAATCCGTTTCATTTTACATTTTCGGAAGCCATACTGTCAAGATATGTGCATTTAATTTTATTTATTTTCATTTTAATACATTTACATTTATCTATTTTGAAAATGATTATTAATTAGACCAATGTATTTACTAAATATTCATTGAGTTTATACAACTCAATAGACTTGGGGTTGAATTTACAGAAATCCTTTCTAAGCGAATGTCTACGTCATAATAGCTATCTGCATGCCAAAATCAGCCCGATCCGTCCAATAGTGCGTTGATAGATCAGTCAGTCAGCATTTTAACCCCCGACCCAAAAAGAGGGGTGTTATAAGTTTTTTGTGTGTATCTGTGTATCTGTCTGTGGCATCGTAGCTACTAAACTAATGAACCGATTTTAATTTAGTTTTTTTTGTTTGAAAGGTGGCTTGATCGTTCTTAGCTATAATCCAAGAAAATCGGTTCAGCCGTTTGAAAGTAATCAGCTCTTTTCTAGTTACTGTAACCTTCACTTGTCGGGGGTGTTATAAATTTTTAATTTACACTTGTCATTTTATATATTTAGATTTTTCATCATTTAGTTTTGATCCTAATAGATAGATAGGTAAGCTATGTAATATTTCTTATGTTTCAAGTTTGAGTTTTATATAAGTATTTTTATATTATAAGTAACGGGTACATACCACGTTTAATTTGTCGGTAATTAATCGTGATGTATCTGTTATTTCTAATACAAAAATGTCGTTAAACCACGAAATAAGCTTTGTTACTTAGCACTATATTTTTTTTTATTTTTTTATGGCTTTAACGCAACGATTGCTCAGCGAGGAATCCTAATAAAATCAGAAACGGCGCGATGGTGCCACGTGAAGCTATGTTATAAGTACTTGCTTCTCGCGAAATTTCACGGTAATTGTTACCATTAAAATAATTTAATTCAACATTCCACACCATTGGTTGTGAAAAGTACTCACTTATTTGGCGTTAAGCTATATAGTTTTAATTAAATTAACGATAATATGCAATGATTGCACCGACTAAGTACTCGAAGAGGATTTTTGAGAGACAATTAACTTTTCCAGTGAAACGGAATTACGTTGTGCCAAGGATAGTTAAACGTATGCTGGTGTCAGAAAGGACAAACCTGTAGTGATCGTGAGCTAAGAAAATAACTTTCCAACCATAAAAATTACCTAGCCATTCGAATCAGGTGGTTCATATACATTGGTTTTTTTAAAATAATAATATCTAATAATTTATCAAAACATTTAACAGATAATTTTGTCTGATTATTCGAAAACACACGACTCCGCTCCGCTCAGCTTCAGTGGGAATGCAGCTTTATTGAGTCTACATTAGGCTCATAATCATTTAAATAATAGAGATATGAAAATGATATCCTCTCTATTTATGTAAATCTCACTGTATTGTTTTGATATAATTCGACGTATTCACCTTTCCCTATATTTATGATTGGTCCTGCCAAGATAATATGATAATTTGTGCCTTTAAAATAACGATTAAAGTTAAATAAAACCACAGAAAAACGCATAATTGCACATCTGCAAGACATATTAATTTGTTGAAATGTTTTAGGGTTCCGTATCTCCAGAGGAAAAGGAACCCTTATATTTCGTTGTCTTTATGTCTGTCTATCGTGTCTGTCAAGACCCGTCAAGGGAATCAAAACCTATAGGGTGCTTCCCGTTGTTGAGTTGTTGACCCTAGAACCATGAAAGGCAAGTCGCAATGTCTAATTACTTACTAGATGATGCCCGCGACTTCGTTCCCGTGGTTATAGGATTTTAAAATTCCCGTGGGAACTCATTAATTTTCCGGGATTAAAAGTAACCTATGTGTTAATCCAGGGTATAATCTATCTACATTCCAAATTCCAGCCAAATCCGTCCAGTAGTTTTTTCGTGAATTTATAAACTTAGTAGGATAGCACAAGTAAAGAATCCGAAAACTAGTGGTTACATCATAAAGAAATAAAAAAGTGTTATTTCTTGATTCTACGGGACCCTTTATGTGCGAGTCCGGCTCGCACTTGAGCAGTTTTTTTTGACATAAATTTTGGCATTTTACGTAAGGGATAATGTACGTAAAGGTCGAAGATAAACACGATTGTTTGTTTAACCGTGCGCTTATTGACACTGAAGTTCAATCTTGATGTATAAATTGTATGTTACCCATCCAGGCAGAGGAAGAAATTAAGTCTTTAAAAAACGATTTTCCTTACATCGATGTGACGCATCACTGCGATCTCATCTGATAAGTGAAGATAGTGCCCTGGAAAGCGAAGGTCAAGCTAGAATAGCCTCAATAGCTCAACGGTTAAAAAGCGGACTGAATTCCGAAAGGTCGGCGGTTCAAACCCCACCCGTTGCACTATTGTCGTACCTAGCACAAGCTTTACGCTTTATTGGAGGAAAAAGGGGAATATTATTAACATGGTTAATATTCTTTAAAAAAAAACACGCTACGCTAAAAGCATTTTCACAATACTACCGCATCGCAAGAACGAAATCCCACTTCAGTGTGATTCCCATGCAAATTCCCACGATGCGTTGTGCGTTTCCGCAGACTTTTACGATGCGAGGTCCCACCGCTAAATATTGTGAAAGAGCCCTAAGGTGTTGATTCACAACGAACAGTCAGAATTCTAAGCTCATAGGCCATAGCTCATAGACCTGTGTCCTATGTCGGATCAAACACGCAACATACCTACCTACTATTTTTTTCTTGTCTAGTGTTCGTGTCTAACAAAGGCACTAACAATCAATAAAAGCCATGATGAAAATGAAAATTATATGATTTTAATCGAAACCAGGAATTTTGGACTCAATTTTAGCACAGGTTTGGGCCGTTGTAATTAGAAATTAGTTCAACTTTGTATTACGAATTATTGTAATCATGAATTTTGGACTCAATTTCTGTACAGTTTTAAGATCTTTTACTTGGAAATGAGCTCCAATTTGTATTCAGTGGGCCAAAAACGTCCGGACTAAAGAAGAAAAGTATTTTGACCAGATGTGTAATAATAATTTACACCGTTTGGTTCATCTCCTCTTCAATATTTGTGCGATATTTTTTTTAATAAAATAGTTTATGGCCTCATAAGTCACGGGTAAAAGTTAATCAGTAGGTAATAAAATATTGTAGCCCTACCTATATATTAACCTTAAATTCCAAAAAGTCAAAGCAGCTATAGATCATCAAGTTCCCGAAAACGTAAATAGGTACCTACCTACAAACCCAAAATTATTATAATTCATTGAATTTTGAATACACGAACTACTTTCACGGTAGCAATAAATAAGAGCCTTTTCACACAACGACTCACTCACACGCCGGTAAATAGGTATCTAAGTACTGCTACTTCTAGTACGGGTTTTAAAAGTTTACAAGAACGAAAGTTACTGTCGAGTTAATCTAGATACATCTATTTATTTATTTATTTATTTATTTATTTATTTTTGGATTAACAAACGGTAGCACACAAGCGGTAAAAAACAGTAATAATATAGATATAGTAATATTATATGTGCTACCCACTACGTCAACCACATATTATTAATTATACTCTATCTAATTATATTATCTAGACCTAAGAAACAAAAATCTGTGGTAGGTACTTACGGTATGACTTTAAAATCGAAAATGCATAGTTCTGTATCTAGGAGACACCTTGTTTTTTAATGAGAAAACTCATTATCTGATTGTCTGACACCTGCGCGTCATGAACGCGAGATGCGGGACGCGATGCGGGAGCGTCCACAGAGCCCAAAGCGCCATTAAAATATTGTACGAGGCGACCGCGCCGCCGCGCGGCTGTCGTTCCAGTTTCGCAATGGCTTTGGTCGCGCAGGTTTGGATGATGCTTGAGATAGATACTATGATGTTATAATATCGAAGCTAAAAATAAAAAATCACCACTATATTATCTTACAAATCTAACAATTCTGACTATCAAAAGGTGTACAATACTACCTACTTTGAACAAATGATTTTGAGTTTTTTTTTTTGAGAAAAACAACCACAGTTTTAAAGACATGCAAATTCTTACTAGGTGTGTATATAATAGGTATATACCTACACGATCACAAACCAATTTTCAGCGCGTAACAAGCGTGCGTAAAACGCGTTTTGTCTGAGCGAGAAAAAGCTGTTATGTGCAAAGGCCATAAATTCGATTAAAAGATTAAAATCGTCCAGGTACAAAAATGATTTATTGCATTTTGATATTCGATAACTCCATATAGTAACACATTCAATAAGAGATGGTTGGCTTTAACGCTCCTTACATGGTAACAGAAGATGTTACCGTTTTACCGATTATATCGATGATTTGGTAACAATAATGTAATCAGTATTATTTTCCTTTAAACTTTTATGCCGTGCCGCAACGCAATCTGAATGTCGTATCGTTGAGCGTGACTTTTTATCCCCCGACCCAAAAAAAGGGGTTTTATAAGTTTGACGTGTGTATCTGTGTATCTGTGGCATCGTAGCTCCTAAACGAAAGAACCGATTTTAATTTAGTTTTTTTTGTTTGAAAGGTGGCTTGATCGAGAGTGTTCTTAGCTATAATCGAGGAAAATCAGTTTAGCCGTTTGAAAGTTATCAGCTCTTTTCTAGTTTTCTTATACTTAGAGGTTTTTGTGTCGGGGGTTTTTTAAATTTTGAGTTATGTATTTACTATAGGTGGGTGTGTCTCCGGCATTGCGTTCTTCGCATGGTTCCTGTGGCGTATAAAAATTGTCACGAGGAAGAACACAATCCCATGAAATTAGGTTTGTACCATATCCTTTTTCCACGCTCATGCAAACTGTGGAATCAATTCCCTTCAGCGGTGTTTCCAATAGATTACAACATGGGGTTATTCAAGGGGTGGATCAACAAATTCCTGAGTCCAGCAAAGAATTGGCGGTTCCTCACTACTGCAAATGTTCATGGGCGGTTGTAATTACTTAACATCAGGTGACCTGCCCCGCCTGCTCGAACTTGCTATTTTTTTTTTAATTAAAAAAATATGAGAAATGTAAAACGAAGAGATTATTTATTCAGAAAATTAAAACGTTCTTTAAATAGGTAAGTAGTAGGCTGTATTCGTACCATCCTTGGTGCCTGAAAGCTATGGACGGTAAATAAAAATAATGACATTATTTTTAATAATAAATAGCTTTGTGGAATATAGGTACTTACTAGCAAGTTTACGACATTGTTGTGTCAAAATTTCAGTTCGGTTGAAAAGGTGGCGAGTTAATTTCCGGGTGTCGCATCGGTCAGTTATAAATGAGTTAAAACGGTTACTTCAATCAACAACATTGATGTGATTAAAAGTAAGAATATAAAGTCTGCTATTTACTCACTCATTAAATACAAATTACTAGCTTATGTCCGCGACTTCGTTCGCGTGGACTGCACAAATTTCAAACCCCTATTTTACCCCCTTAGGGGTTGAATTTTCAAAGATCCTTTCTTAGCGGAAGTCTACGTTAGAATAGTTATCTGCATGGCTTTTAGTCCGATTCATCTAGTAGTTTGAGCTGTGCGTTGATAGTTCTGTCAGTCACCTTTTCCTTCTATATGTATATTTAACCCTACCCTTGCAATTTTGCTAGTGTTGGTAGGGGCTTGGCTTAGCTGCTGTGGCAAACAAAGCAGGTTCAAATCCCAGTTAGTTCAACAAGGAATAATCATAGGTTGTAGCCAACCAAGTATTACAACTACTTATCTATGCAGCACCTACTATGCCTTATAGTCCAAACTATCGTCGATTTGCCAAATTTCGTCAAAATAGGTTCAGCAGCAGAGCTGTAAAATGGCAGCATGGAGACAGACTGATAAAAAGACACACTTTCGTATTTATAACATTGGTATGGATTTCACAATTTTTATTCTATTCATATGTTAATTTTATTGTGCAAGAAAAATCGCATTAGGTCAGAAATAGGTATTTACAATTCAGATCTAGACGTACATGCAGGTACACATATTGTCACATAAAATAAAAAAGGCATTAAAAGTTAATACTTCCCCAACTGGTTTGATAAGACTAGGCAGGCTATGGCTGTGTACATATTTTGAGAGTCAATTAAGAACGCATGAACGTATTTAAAAATAGGTAAGCATACCTGCATAGTTCAATGCTTCCGCATTGATATTCTAATAATTATGTGATCAGATCTGTCCTGGTTTAAATGTTACGGGACAAAAAACCTTTAAGGCATTTAAAGTCGGTTGCCAATCAAAATACATCACTTCGAGGTGAAGGTGCCTTCACACTTGTTCGGTGTGCCTGTACATTCTATTCGGCCACTTTTTAAGATTTCACACCTCAAAAAGAAAAAAGGAACCCTTATAGGATCACTTCATTGTCTGTCTGTCTGTCCGTCTGTTTATTTTAAAGGACGACACTGCCTCCTGAAACACAGCCTCGCACCATAGATTGTAAATACCTACAACTTTTTGTAAGTTAATAAAGATTTATTTATTACCATTTAGCATGTATGATTAAGCTTAGTGAAACGAAATATTATCTACATGACATTGACAACAATGTAAGCTCAAACAATAGCCGGGAAATCGCACGTGGAATTCCACTCATAAAATAACACTTACAGAGTTTATGTTACATTTTATAATTATGCCATAATTTATTATCTGGCCAATTATCTGCAGACAAAAAGCTAATAAAAATTAACATTCACAATTTTATGTAAGTCTAGATACAAATCTAGCAAAAAATTTAAATTGGAATACCAATAATGAAATCACACTTACTTTTTTTAAAACAGACTAGCGCTTGGATGCAATCAGACTTGAGCAAATCTTGTCGAAATAATGTAACATTTTCAATTACAACGAGCGTGCATCAATTATTATTTATCTGTACAGACATTTAACGCCGCTGCTAATTTACACTCAAAGAATTCCGCTCAAGATTTTTAGTTAGATTTGTAGATTTGTCTTTGGCTTGAGTTCAGTATGTGAGCCCTATCAGATTGTTGTCGCTCCTCATTTTTCATAATTCATTGTGGTTTTAAACATTAGATCCTGACGTGTTCTGTAAATTGCTCTTTAAATATCATAGCCTATGTCCGTTCCCGGGATATAAGCTAACCATGTACCAAATTTCGTCAGCATTGGTTACACTGTTGGGCCGTGAAAAGGTAGCAGACAGATAGACAGACAGACACACTTTCGCATTTATAATATTAGTATGGATGTATGGATTAGACAGACAGTATTGTAAATAACTAATTGTTAACTAAGTATTGTAAATAAATAATTTTATAAATATTCGTAATGAAACAATCGATATTTGGTTCGAGTGAGCGGACTCTGTAGGTACATATTGTTAGCGCAAAGTTCGATTATTTGTGAATGCACCCGCACGTAATCTCGCCCGTATCTTACATCTTTATTATCCTCCAATATAAGTTTGTTTAACATATTCCTGTAATAAAAAGTAAGTAGTTGCCTGGTTAATTATTTTAAGACCAGAAGTCCTGCAATGCAAATATACAGATTGCTGATTTGTTTATTAATTTACAGCCTCATGAATAAACCAATAGCAACTAAGTGTAACAACCAATTACTTATATAAAGGCTAAGATATATTGCACCAAAAATCTTATCTGTTAGATACGAGTCCTAATAATATACCTTTGTAAAAGACTGAAATAAATTCAACGAAGTTGATAATATTACTTCTGACAAAATGGTACGGATTTTAAATTACGACGTTTTCCCGTTAGTTAATATTCTTGCCAAATACTGTAGTAGTTAGTACGGAAAAACTCAAGTTAGGTACGAGTTTATTATTACACCTGGATTATTGTAAACTGTGTTAACAGGGCTCTCTCCGTCACTCGTTTCATACAATCGTAGTTCCAATTTCATTTGAATATTAAGCAACCAAAGTCCATGAAATTTTGCAGACATATTCTAGAAACTAATATCTGTGTCTGTGGTGTTTTAGATTTTTCTAAAAATGTGTAGTTTTAAAATTACAGGGGCTCAAAGATTTGTATGAAATTTTTTAAGACCGCGTAACTTTGAAACCGAATATTTTAACAGACATCTGAAAAACCACAGACATAGATATTAGTTTCTAGAATATGTCTGCACAATTTCATGGACTTTGGTTGCTTAGTATTCAAATGAAATTGGAACTACGATTGTATGAAACGAGTGACGGAGAGAGCCCTCTTAATAATTTTTTTTAGTAAAGTAATTATGATTACGAGAAATTGAAAGGCAAATCGAGCACATAATCCAGGCGTACCCAAGTTCTTTTTCTACATTTTTGGCTCCTTGTGAGTCACTAAAATCGTAGGACCGAAATCTTCTGTTTTACGTGATCAAGATAAAAAGTGAACGGAAACTACTATTTATATACTTGCTTGTTTGTAAACAAGAAACAGTCAGCAGTGTAAATAAATTTAAAAATAATATGAAAAAAATTTTACATTCAAAATTTCAATGACCCAAACAAACGTAAACATTCAATTATGAAAACAAGAAAAATACAGTGATCAGTAAAAAATTGTAATCCACAGTTTAATCGTTCTTGTTTTCAGAAATTATTTCACATTAATTAGCAACAACCATAAATGCAGAAATCGTGCAGGTGAAGACGTAGATAGGAGAAGTATGTACCTACTTATACATCTTGTCTACATCCAAAAGTAAATAGGTATAACTGAGTTAAAACATTAATAAACATTAACAAATTAATGAAAACAAAACAGAAAAGCGATAATAAATACCAGTAAACTTGGTACATACGAGTATAGTAATATCATCTGGAGTAGGTTTGCACTACCAGGAATGCGATATCGTGCTAATGAGTGCAAATAGACTACCTATACAACTACGAAGTCCGGCTTAAATGTCAGAGAAAGAGCCTGTGAGGGCCAAACCTTCGTTATTGTATAAAAGCTGAAAGTTTCTCTGCGCATTGTTCTCAAAACGACGGACGATCAGCGACTATATATGAAGTCATCAGTATCATGGTGGCTTTGGCAGATAGTAACAAAGACGAATATTTTTTTTTGTCAAAGTACAAAGTAAGTCTAATTTTTTTATGATTTCTTCGGAATATAGGATTAGAAATCACCACACGTACCTATTGCCAGACTTTTCACATTAAATAAAAAAAATTATGTCATAAAATGTAAAAATATTGCAGGCGAAGATGTGAACAAAAATCCTATCTAAACGCAAAATGTAAAACCTAACCCACAAAAAAAAATATTGGGATAAATATCACTGACTCAAGTTTGAATATCGGTCAATATTCTACAAGATATAATTTCAGAAAGTGCGCTTAATTTATAAGCTGCACCCCACAGCTGCATCCTAATCTTTCAAAACCCTCTTTTTAAGTGTAACAAGTGTAAATTAAAAATTTATAACACCCCCGACAAGTGAAGGTTACAGTAATAACTAGAAAAGAGCTGATAACTTTCAAACGGCTGAACCGATTTTCTTCGATTATAGCTAAGAACACTCTCGATCGATCAAGCCACCTTTCAAACAAAAAAAACTAAATTAAAATCGGTTCATTAGTTTAGGAGCTACGATGCCACAGACAGATACACAGATACACACATACACACGTCAAACTTATAACACCCCTCTTTTTTGGTCAGGGGATTAAAAATAAAACAATCGACTTGGATCCATTGACAAAAGTCCTTTCGATTGATAGCAATAATATCCGATTACAGCCTGAATATTTACGGTAGGTACCAGTATGTACGAATAGGTATAACATACGATACTGCATTTCTCGTAGACACTTTATAGGACTACATTGTGCTAAAAATCGTTTTCGCATAAATAAGTCTCGATAGAGTTGTACGTAAAAAGAGAATGGGTTCCAACTGGTAAATTATTCCATACTATATCTGAACCAGTGGACAGATATGCGAGTTTTTGAATATAATTTTACTACCTACTCGAGGTACTTGGTAGGCTTGTATTAAAAATAACTAAGTTGAAAGCTCTCTTCACCATTAAGCTTGATTGATGTTTGTTTTGTTATGGTACCTATAGGTAATATCAGATGCTATAGGTATATGTGGGCGTGTTTGCGTTATAAAATTATTATATAGAATCTTCTTTAATAATAACCTCTTTCGGTCTAAGATTCATTAATATAGAACCTTCTTGTCTAAAAACCTCCACGATCCTAGCGCCGCCTAGTGTGAGTTTCCTGAAGATCTCTTTTTCAAACTGAATTGGCGCCAATACTAGAATTAATTGTCCTAATAGAATTTATAAGTTGATAAATATGACCTTCTGTTGTTTGTTTTAATATTAATTAAATATCTTATTATTCTTAAGATATTTATTATGTTATTTAACTTGATAATTATTTAATTAAGAAATATAGAAAATGTTAATTGACTCCATTTTGACGAATCACGTTGGTCACGCCAGAGCGTGTCTCGGCGGGAAAAGCTAACTTTTGGAAGAAGAGTGGAAGACTAGACATGTTTCTGAATACTTAATTTTATTAATGTGATTTTGAAGGCTAGAGTGTAAATAATTACGAGTGGTGTGTTGAATTAATGTTTGTTATGATCTACAAATTTCAATAATAGCTTTATATTCTGGGATTGTCGCCGACATATACATAGTATCTATATTACTTAAAGGTATAGCGGATACGGTCGAAGTTAAAAGATAAGCAAAATGTTAAGCTGCAAACACATTACCGTGCGAATCCGACTCGCACTTCCAACAACGCCATAATTATCGCGATGATCAACGCGTTAAACTGAGTGACCAAACTTAAATGGTTAAGGTCTAATGCCAATTGAATTGGGTTTCAAATCGTCTAACGCCAAATGACATTGTGCGTGATTAACGCACCTTCGGGTAAAATACAGACCGCTAAGTAGTGGTTTGTGGGGAAAAACGACACCTAAAAGTATGCTTCAAAATTGCAGCCCATTACCAGTCTACAGAAGTCATAGAAGTCATGTGCACTAACCTTACAACTGCATACTTTGTCGGAATCCGAAAATACAAATAAGGAATAAGCCATAATTAGCAGTTCATAAAATTCGGTTTGCACCGTTTATGACCGAGACGTGAGCGTGTTATTTATTAACATAATGAATAATGAATTATGGATTATTATATTTATTAATTTTTCATAAATATACCGCACTCGCGACATGTCGATCGACAAAAAAATCAGCGGAGAATCAGTTGATTACGCAAGAGGTATTCTAGTACATTAACGTGTGCAAGTGCACTGATACAGATACATTCTCTATTTACATTCTCATAGTTCGATGGAACGGTAATCTGACACGTCCGGCGAAAGATCAGCCCAACAGCTTAGCGTGCTTTCTGAAGCACAAAGCCAACTTCCCTATTCTGGGCTGCTATGGAAAATTTCTTAGATAGATAAACTCATGTAACTTTTGTCGTCCGACCCAGGATTGAATCTCCATCAAAGAGATGAGGTCTCGTTCCACCAAAGAACCATAATCCGTAGCCAAATTAGTAGGTAAGCCACTAGATCAATTAAAAAATGCCACAGTCATGCTACGGATATTCCATTTTGTATCTAGAATATGACATCAAGTGAAGTTGTAATAGTCTATATCATTACGTGACATATATCGTAACATATTATAATATCATTGCATGTGGGCAGAGTGAAGAAATTCTCGGTTTTGATTGTTGGGTGACGTGAAATCAAGATACTAGTCGTTTCGTAGCCTACCTAGCATTAATTTGACGCCTGCCAGTGTAGGTGAAGAAGCCTGGACGTTTTGTTACAAGTTTTCTAACTGTCGTGAACTGTGACTGCTGCTCGATTGCGGGAAAACTTCATCAATCATTATTACAATTACAATCGTTGTGATTGGTTGAATTTATGGTATTCTTGTTCCAACAATACTTTATAGCCAACAGCAAGCGAGCCAACCAATCAGAGCTGATATTTGTGATCGTGATATTGTAGCTGTCATTCTACTGCAAACGAGCCGCATGGTATGGACGGGTGGTACAACCTGGGGTGACCCATTAGGGCATGTTGAGTGTCAACGTATTAAAATAATCTCTTTCTATCATATGATATGAAATGACGAAGTGACAATGTCGTCACTTTGTCATGTGATGTGACATATCGTGTCATAAGACAAAAAGTTGTAAAACAGAAAGAAAGAAAAGAAAAGAAAGAAAACTTTTTTTATTAGGTCACTGTAACACTACAATGTATCTTAAAACTAATCGAGTTATACTACATAATATTATACTTATGAGCTAAAATATACTAAAAAGAAAAAGAAAGATAAAAAGATAAAAAGATATAGAAAGTCTCTAGTGTAATATTACGTGTAAACGTACCTAGTTACACAAGGAGGCGTCGCGTCGGAACCACGCTGCTTTGTTTCAAGATCGCCTTATAAATATAATTATTATGAAAAAAACTCATCGCCAAATTGAGCCGGCCATCTGGCACCGAGGTGTAAAAGTAACAAGTGTGAAACATGACAACTGTGAAACTGAAAGTGGTACGATGGTACCCATTGTCTTAAAATACAAAAAAAAAAAGATTTCGACGAATTGAGAACCACCTCATTTTTGAAATCGGTTAAAAATAAATCTTGTTGCTGTGACGGATTAAGATTTATTGGTAAACCTGCTGATCAGCTCTTTCTTAGCGGGGAGTCTATGTCCTAGAGAAAATATGGTAAAATATAGTATGCAAAATTTCCAACTAGACTCTACTAGGACTCTACTAGGTGGAGATTTTAAAACCCATATACAAAAACTCTAATTCAACGCTCTAGTTGGAGATTTTGCATATAGGTTAGTGTGGTTCGAACCGTCGTCGGCGTCGTATGTTCAAAACGTCAGTCAGTCAGTCAGTTTAACCTATAATGTGGACTTTCCAAAATTCTTATTAATGTAAAAATCGAATATTCGCGATGGGTGTGTTCGTTATCGTTTTAGTCATCGTGAAAAAAAATCAAATCGTTTTATTTTGTTCGATGGATCTAATCGATTGATTTATTATGTATTACTAAACTAAACGATGCCCGTGGCCACAGACTATTATAATAGGAACGCGCTTCATCCGCGTGGACATAGATTTTTTTAAAATCCCGCAGAAACTATTTCATTTTCCGGGATAAAAAAAAGCTTGTCCCCGTGTTGCCAGCAATCTAGTACCACATCAAAATTGGTTAAGAGGGCTCTCTCCGTCACTCGTTTCCACTCGTTTCATACAATCGTAGTTCCAATTTCATTTGAATACTAAGCAACCAAAGTCCATGCAGACATATTCTAGAAACTAATATCTATGTCTGTGGTGTTCCAGATTTCTGTTAAAATATTCGGTTTCAAAGTTACGCGGTCTTAAAAAATTTCATACAAATCTTTGAGTCCCTGTAATTTTAAAACTACATATTTTAAGAAAAATCTAAAACACCACAGACACATATATTAGTTTCTAGAATATATGTGCAAAATTTCATGGACTTTAGTTGCTTAATATTCAAATGAAATTGGAACTACGATTGTATGAAACGAGTGGAAACGAGTGACGGAGAGAGCCCTGTTAAACGGCTGGCTCTTTAAAAATTTCATGGGATTTTCCAGGACAAAAAGTAGCCTATGTCCGTCCCCGGGTTGCAAGCTATACCTGTCAAAATCGATTAAACGGACGGACCGTGGAAAGCTAGCAGACAGACAAACAGACACATTTGCATTTATAATAGTAGTAATTAGTAGTTATGCATGGATTAGGATTAAGTACTGTACCACTTACCAAAAAGTAGATAGGTATGTAATATTACTACATGTCAAATATCTATCTAAATAGAAATAGATAAAAGTTCTCGTTGCCATTCTTTAAAGATACGTAATAACAGATATCCCAAAGCTTTGTGTGGATATTTTATGCTTTTATTAAATTATTGGTTTATTGAATGTATTGTAAATGTCAATGGTTTTACTAACTGCTAATGGTTTGCATAATGCATTATCACTGCAGATTATCTAAAAAATTGCTTATAATAGGTAACTTATTAATTCTGTGGTCGGAAGGAAAAGGGGCACAAGTCGCATTTTTCACTAAAATTACAAAAACTCACTAATGAAATATATTATTTCAAGCTTCAAGGGAAAAAGGCATATTTTACGAAAACTTTATTTATTCCAGAATAAAAACTAAACAAAAATTGGGCACAAGTCGATTATCGTTTGTCTTAACCACTTCTTAACAAAGAATAGGGGCACAACTTAAATCATGCCTACTTGTAACAAGGTTTCGCAAAATTTTTGGTTTGGAATATGGCATCATGTCTACTTAGTTCTTAAATCGTTGCGTTTCAGAACAAAAAAAGCTCATGATAAATGACCGAAGTTGCACTGTTTAATTGTTTTGGTGTTTTTTGGGCCAATTATTACTATCGAACCGTTAGGTAACCGATCCCATTATAGGACAACACTGTTTGTTAGGCACCTGGACCTTTGCGCAAGATTCCACCACCATTGTTTCATTTAAGTCAGTTATGGATTCTTTTGTACCACTTCGGAAGTACCTAAGTAGGTAATAAGTTTTCTAATTTATTATTACTCAGTTAACGGTTTAGTTATAACTTATTTGTTATTTTTCGTTGTCAAAACGTGCCCGTAGTCCTATGCCCTACTCCTATAATTTTGTTGTATAATTTGTATATTACCGGTAAATTCAGAAATATATTTCTTATTCTAGATTCATCTTACAACGAAAGAAAGAGGAAGACCAACAATATAAGGTCCATTATAAAACTTAAAAGAAACAGAGTATACATTATATAAACCAAAAAGGAAGAATAGTTAGTGCGAGTAAAGTAAAACACATATCTATGAGTAAAACATTAATCAGATTGCAGGAAGAAATCTGCTTATAAAATTTACCTTTGAGCAGCAAAGTCAGATATTTCAAGGGTACTGAAACCATAGTGATTTCAATAAGAGAGTTTTTTAATTTAGCACAACTGATTTCACATAGTCCTAAAAAGATTGTAGGTCCGTTTAACGATCAGTGGACAAAATTTATTTTTGGAAGAAATGTCAATTACATTGACCATGTATTTCGGGATTAGATTGTCTGGAGTTTAGAAGTCTTAGTTGAAATAAGAATCTTTCAAACAGACATTTTGTGAGACAGACAAATTTATGCGAACAGTTATTAAAAATCCTTCTTTGAAATATCTGGCATTATTACAAGTAATGACAAAACTAGATCTTACAACTCCACCTTCTAAAATTTCGGAAGAAAAGAATAACTAATTCTTGACCACATAAGCTACTTACTTTATGACTTACCTAACTTATAGATCTCATTATTCACGACGACACACAGGCAAAACCTATCTTCTATTAGGCTTGAACTTAACAATTATGTGGGTACGAAATGTATAAAGAAGACATATCCAGTTTCCAGATTACACTTTGGCAAAATATTTAAGAGCACTGGTCTTAAACTCAAAAGCCAGTTCTAGACACGTGTAATACCTATGACGCGATACATATGATAATTAAATTAGTAGAGCCCATTGAAAAAGAGACACCAACTTGACAGTCATCAAATAAAAGCAGATTTTGCTAATCTAGAAAATTGAAGAAAGAAAGAAACCTTCAGCAATGAAAGGTTAACCTTTGGTTTGCAGCAATTCTTGTTAACATCACTTTTAAAAATAATTTACAGACATACAAAAATTAAATGTAATATAAATATTATATTAGATTTAGATTTATATATTATACTAGCCGATGCCTGCGACTTCGCCCGCGTGGTTTTAGGTTTTCCGAAATCCCGTGGGAACTCTTTGATTTTCCGGGATAAAAAGTAGCCTATGTGCTAATCCAGGATATTATCTATCTCCATTCCAAATTTCAGCCAAATCCGTCCAGTAGTTTTTGCGTGAAGGAGTAACAAACATACACACACATACACACACACACACACATACAAACTTTCGCTTTTATAATATTAGTGTGATATTTAATATAATATAATATCAAAATCACATTTACATAAACATAGAATCATCTAAAAATCTGTGTTAATAACACAAATACTTCCAATTATTGAGATTTGAACCAGCTACATCCGGTGATCTAAGATTATGAGTATTTTTATCAAATAAATGAATAGTATAACAAACAAATTATCTTAATTTGTTCGTTTTTATTAATAACTACTTACTAAAAAAATGGCCTAAGTTAGTATGACGTAAGGTTGGCAGCCGAAGTTGGGTTTAGAAAAGAGGCACAAGTCACATTAATTTAAAATATATAATAATAAATTAAAAAAAAATTGGATTACATATTATATGAGCTCATTTACAAAAGAAAACTATAAATTAAATCACAATATAATGTATATTTCAAAGGGTATCTTGATTTTAAGAAACGGTGTCTCGACTAATTTCTTTCTTTGGCCCGTACTGGCGAAACGAGCTGTAGCCGCGTATCTGACTTATGCCCCTTTTCCTTACGACCACAGAATTTTATATTTCGATTTAGGAAACGTGATTTTATTATAATACTAGATGATGCCCGCGACTTCGTCCGCGTGGATTTAGGTTTTTTGAATTGCCGAACTCTTGGGAAACTTGGGAACTCTTTGATTTTCCGGGATAAAAAGTAGCCTATGAAGCGTGAAGGTGTAACAAACATATACACACACACACACACATACAAACTTTCGCTTTTATAATATTATAAGTGTGATTTTATTGTAATAGTTCGCGACAGGTCGAGATGGCAAATCGGGGAATGAGGCGGGGGGACGCCCCGCACACCCGCACCGGGCTTGCGCGGGGGCTATGCGGGTGTACGGGGCGTGTTAACCCCGATTGCTATCTCGACCTGTCGCATACTATAAGCATAGATGTAAGTACTTATTACCGAGATTGAAGTTTTGAAAAGAGCAACCGGCGAGTTTCTTGCTGGTTCTTCAGTTCTCGGTAGAAAGGGCATTCAGATCTAGTGGTAGAGCACATGTAAAAGTTTACTTGATTAAAAACTTTTATTTCTATGTATTTCTAAAAATCAAAAATAAAGGTTTTCCTCCAGAATTATTATAACAATTCTTCGCTCATGCAATTTTGCTTTGCATACAAATAATAAGATTGTCGAGGAAATATGTTTCTCGTTGGAAAATATGACAGCTTGAAAGTTAATTCAGAGCCCATATCGTGCACTTTGCGTCTTGATATGATAAAAGTGGCATTCGATTAACATTATAAACGTAAATATGCGACTTCCACGCGCGATCATTATAGCCCTAGAGTCTGTAGCTAATTTTGAGGAGGTCCTTGAAAAAACTTAAAGACACATTATTGATTGGAGATGTCTCTCAACAAGTTCAAAGATTTTTTCATTCGGACTGCGGTACATAAGCTAACGTTAGTTCCCACAGGATAGAGAATAAAGAGGATTTATATTTTCGCTTGTGAAACCCCGGGAAGACCCCCAGTCTTGTCAGGCCATGCGAAAGTGTGTTTGTTTGTTAGTTTACTGGTTTGTCCTTCAATCACGTCCCAATGAAGCATGAAGAGGGATCGACGGGATTTTTGGCATGGGTATAGTTAAAAACTTGGAGCAAGGCTACTTTTAAAAACCTAATTTTCTAAACCATGGGATATAAACAATAAAACGGATTTTGTACAACAATGTGGATGCAGTCGCGTGACATCAGCTAGTAATTCTCTGAAGGAATTTATGAGATGTTTTTACAGTGGCAAATAATAAAAGTGATCTGAATTCCTAAGTTCAAAAAATGTTAATTAAGTAAAAAAAACTATTAATTAAGTAACTGTTTAAAAACTGTTAATTAAAAGTAAGTGCCCAGATTCATGTGAACAAGTTGGGGCACCTAGCTCTTCTGGCAGATCTAGTTTCATATAAAATACTTACCTACTGGCCCTGCCAAGTGCCCAAAATGTTAAAGAAAACCCTTACCAACTTTCAGCTTTGATAAAGCATCTCAGAAAAATTCCTATGAGCTCTCGGATCATAACGAGAAAGATCAGATGGCAAATCATCTTTTTTTAATTGGAAATGTCAGTCGCTTTAGCGTTACCGGTTTTGGGTTTGTTAAAACCCCTGTTTTTCTCAGGTTCGTTAGCTCCGACTAAAATAGTCACCACTCACCAAATACCTAGTCGCTATACTTTTTTTTTGAATGGTGTGAATATGCGATATCATTTTATATCAAGCTTTTTAGGGTTCCTTGCCCGAAAGGTGCCAACGGGACCTACTAACCATCTTGTCCATCCATCCGTCTGTTTGTCAGTGGGCTGTATCTCGTAAACCGTAATAGGTAGAGAGTTGAAATTTTCACAGAATATGTATTTCTATTGTATTTTTAACGAAAACTCTTTGTAACGCAAGAAAATACCAGATCCCTTCAATTTCGCTATGTAGAGCACTGTATGTTCAACAGTGGATGCCCACAGATACGTAGGTATTTATAGGGCATAATTGATTAGATTAATTATTAGATACTAAAGTACCTAAATGAAAAATATATGATTATGTAGGGGAAGTCCGGGAGACTTGCTCAGGTGGGAGAGTTGAACCACCTTTTAAAATTCAGCTTAAATTTCGCGCTAATGAAACGTCAAGACAGTCATTGGTAAAGCGTGGGAGGCCAATAACCAGCACGCCGCCATTTTTTACAATGGCCGGTTTGTTTGGCTATCAGGCTCGGAAAAGTGTTTTTGTTACGACGGAGTTAATTTTATTAATTTATGTATTTTTGAGATTGCGGCCGTGTTTATAGAGTTACGTATTATGTGTTATTACTATTGTACTGCCTGATTATTGTAGTTTGACATGTGCTAAGTATTTTTTTATTAAGATTGATTGTTTTTTCTGTGAGTAAAATTGAATGTCAAATTAGTATATGTGGGAGAGTTGAACCATGGCGGGTGCGGGAGATATGACCAGTGGTTCATGTCTCCCTCTACAGTGTTTGTATGCGAAAATTTGAAGTTTTATTTAATAAATTTTATAAATTTAGAAAGAAAACTTTGAAAACTAAACAAGGTTCGAAACAAAAAACCCAGAGAAAGAAAACTGGAAAAGGCTAAAAAAAATAAAAATGTTAATGATGATAGTGAAACCGAGTGTGAAGATGTTGCGTACGCTGATAGTTCCAGTAATAGTGATTTTGCAGAATTCCTGACGTGAATGATCGTTGGTATTGTTTTGTTTGCACATCAGAAGAAATTATGACTATACGTTTATGTGGTTTATGCCGAAGATATTATGTCCATGAGATATGCGTAGGAGTTACACAAGATATTGATGAAAAGGTTAAGAAAGACCAACAAATTTGATTAAAGAAACGTTATATATTTAACTTTGTTGGCGAAATGTTTAATAATTATGTTGATTGTGGAATGTTAAAGAATATGTTGAAATTTTCGTTATTTTAGGGTTCCGTACCTCAAAAGGAAAAACGGAACCCTTATAGGTAGGTCTTATAGCACAAGTACAGGAATAAATCTGAAAACCGCGAATTTGTGGTTACATCATTTAAAAAAAAAAAATGTGTTTCAATTTTCAAAATAAGATAACTATACCAAGTGGGGTATCATATGAAAGGGCTTTACCTGCACATTCTAAAACAGATTTTTATTTATTTTTATGTATAATAGTTTTTGATTTATCGTGCAAAATGTTGGAAAAAAATTCCGAGTGCGCGAGTCTGACTCACATCAGTTTTTTCTTTATAAGAAAAGCAATAGCTATGTTTATTTATAATTTAATTTCATTTTGTGATGTTTTGTTTAATATATCTGTAATTTAAGCTACAAAATGTTTTTATTTTCCCCTTTAAAATGCTATGTTCAACTCTCCCCAGACCCCGGTTCAAGTGTCCCTCGGGGTGGGGAGAGTTGACCCAAATCCCATTTTTCATTCAAATATATATAGCATATTTCAGTATTATAATTTCGAAAAAGTAATTATGCATAAGTAATCCTAAATAAATAAGCTACTGTTTATAATTACAATTGAATCACTAAGCGTCATTTATAAGAAAATACGACACTTTAAGCAAAAAGCGGTTCAACTCTCCCGGACTTCCCCTACCTACTACCTATCTACTTACTTATTTTTAGCCCCCGACCCAAAAAGAGGGGTGTTATAAGTTTGACGTGTATATCTGTGTACCTGTCTGTGGCATCGTAGCTCCTAAACTAATGAACCGATTTTAAGTTAGTTTTTTTCGTTTGAAAGGTTGGCTTGTTTGAGAGGATTCTTAGCTATAATGCAAAAAAATCCGTTCAGCCGTTTGAAAGTTATCAGCTCTTTTCTAGTTACTGTAACCTTCACTTGTCGGGGGTGTTATACATTTTTAATTTACACTTGTACTTTCTACATTTGTAAAGACAAAACTGTTATATTATAACAGAGTAGCTAAGATGGTAGAGTCCTGAATTCTGATGCATGTACCTAGCATAAGCACCAAAAGTTATAAGTAGGCCACCTACATGAAATTTTGAATCAAAATTGGTCATCCTAGAGGGTAGTGTGGTAAGTCCAAATGAGTCAGTGTTTAAAATAAATGTATTTCGTCATTATATTAAAATTTCCTCCAAACTTTTGATAAGGATAAAAAATATAGGTATTAAGTCGTTTAGATTTCTATTTTGTTTAATTATCATAAAAGCTGCGTTGTTTGATATATAATAAAACTAACAGGTATATTGAGCACTTTTGTCTGGCGAATTTATGACATTCGACGGCAAAATTAAAATATCACAAATCGTACAGAATCATCGAAAAACACTGTTTTGATAAATAAAACCTCAAATTATTATTCAGCTAAACAGTAATGACTCAAATCAGAACTGTGTTAGGTTCGAATCCCACATAATAAATAAAATTTCATTTCATTTCATTTCATAGGTATTATCGTACTTCTAGGTACTTATTTCTAGCATTAAATTGATGCTTTTTAGAGGGAAATGGGAATATGTACCTAATATTTACCTAATATCACAGAATACTAACAGTACTTAGGTACCTACCTACTTTACCTACAGTTTTTTTTTTTTTTATTTATTTAAGGGCTTTGATACATTTAAAAGTACATGTCAGCCCTATTACAATCTAATTAAATACAACAATACAACAAAATTCTTAATCTAACAAAATAAGTCTTTCTCACTATCCATAATTTGATTTAGAAAGCAGCCATGTGCAGATGTCATTATCCCCAAACTATATATATTACCTACAGTTGCAAAAGACTCATTCCGCAAAGACGTATAAATAAAAAGGAAATCTTAGAACGACGCAATAAAGTGTAATTCAGCTCGCGCAGCGCTGCGGTGTAAAATTTAATAAATGCCTTTCTTTCTATTGCGTAAACTATTATATTTCTCTCTACTCTTTCTCTCTCTCTCTCTCTCTCTCTTATATAAGACAGAGTTACGCGATAAGCATCGAAGAGACACGTCGCCGTAGGTAGGTATATTTCTCGGGTTACTTGACCTCTTGGTTACCAAAAAGTCGAAAATTAATTTCGAATAATATCTAGTATATAGTCAGTGGGTAATAAATCAATTTTTATGAGTGTAGTGAACTTGGTGATGATATGAAGTCAACTTAAAACTAAAGCTATGACTTCTGCAAATGCGTTCCATTAGAGAAGCTTCTTAAAAAATCGGTCAAGTGCGATTCGGACTCGCACAAGAAGGGTTCCGTACATACAAGAAATAACACTTTTTATTGTTTTTTTAAGTTTCATGACAGCCATTTTGAAATGTATATTATTTGTTTGTTATAGCGGCATTAGAAATACACATTCTGTGAAAATTTCTACTCTCTACCTATGACGGTTCACGAGATACAGCCCACTGACAGACGGATGGACGGACGGACAGCGGGGTCTTAGTAATAGGGTTCCGTTGGCACTCTTTGGATCCGGTGGAAGAAGAACCCTATAAATGTCTCTATTTTTGATTGTTTTATTAATAACGTTTAGTCATAACATGAGCATCGGTGCGTCTTTGCAATGTTTATGTTTAATTTATATACATATCTTATATTATGTAAATTCGTTTTAATTTTAATAATATTATTGCATAGGAACTTGTAAAGATAGACGAGAAAGGACTGGTCTACTATTTAAGAATGCGACTCAAATATTTTTATTAAGCACATTGTTAGATTTTTTTATTCCTAAGATAGATTACAAATTTATTAACGGAGGGCTTAGCTTATAACTTGATTATTTTTTCCAGCAAAGAGATAAGTCTCTGGAAGAAATCTCTGTTTAGAGATAAGTATTTCCAATGTAGGTACTTAACTTAATCACACTAATATTATAAAGGCGAAAGTTTGTATGTGTGTGTGTGTGTGTGTGTGTGTGTGTGTGTGTGTGTATGTTTGTTACTCCTTCACGCAAAAACCACTTGACGGATTTGACTGAAATTCAGAATGGAAATAGATAATGTCCTGGATAAGCACATAGGCTACTTTTTATCCCGGAAAATCAAAGAGTTCCCACGGGATTTCAAAAAACCTAAATTCACGCGGGCGAAGTCGCGGGCATCGGCTAGTTTATTATAACTTTGTAACTACAATTTTGGCACATGAAATATAAAATTAGACTAAAAATAAGTAGGTACTTCATTTTTATACTTAGCTAGATGTTAAGTACCTATAAAAACTCGGATATAAGTTCAATATCCAGCGTCATAGTGTTGAAACTGCAACCTTTTTAATTTCATTACGGATTTTTTTCTGTTGATCTATTGGAAATTCATAATAATTTTAATGATTTATTGCTCTGAAATTATTTTCATAAAAATAAAGAATATATTTACTTAAGTATTTTATTATGTGAAAACGATATTTAAAAATAAAATGAAAGTAAATGCATAAGTTACAGTACCTAAATAAGTTTACCGGACAAGAATTCTCTAAGCAATTCACTACCAATACCATCTAAGAATATTAAAGAGGTACTAACTTCATTAACTATTCATTAAGCATATTTAAGATAGACTTTTTAGAGAAATTGTAGGAACTTAACATAGGTAACTTTTATTTTTTATTTTTCAGGCATGTAATTTTGGATTTTTTTTAAATATGAAGTCTAAAGACTTGTATGAAGTGTGCACTTTTCTTCATTTTTTTAATGTCAGATTTATGTATAGGTAATAATTATGCACAAATGAACATTTGTCAATTGGGTTTATAAAATTCGCACTTAAATTTCGAAATAAAAATAAAAAAAATAAAAATTGTACTCACCTCAAAAAATCCAAAAAAAAAAAAAACTTAATATAAACACTATAATTCAGAGTCCCACTCAAAGTTTGTACAATATGGAAAGCACAGTATCGAAAGAAAAACCGAAACTGTTCTAAATTCAAAAGGCGCGCGGAGCCGCAGAAATGTGTCAGTGGCGTTCGACGGACGACCTAGGACGAGGCGCGGCGCGAATTACAATGGCGGCCGATTCGAAAATATTCGGGATTTATTTCCTAAATATATTTGGGAGCGGCTATCGAGTATGCGGTCTTTTGAACAGCACTGCGATACATCCGAGACTGGCTGACGAAGCGGCAGGACATCGACTTTATAAATTAACTTTGTCCATCACAATACGCACCACCGACTAACTGTACTCCTTGGCTAAGTTTCGGTGTTCTATGGCCGACGACGTATTTGTCGCACGCTAATTGTTTTCGAGACGTCGTTATAAACGGCGTCCATTAACCTAGAAATCATGAATTGGCACATTTTTTAGGGTTCCGTAACTCAAAATAAAAAAAGGATCCTTATAAGATCACTTCGTTGTCCGTCTGTCTGTCACTCAAGACCTGTCAAGGGAATCAAAACCTAAAAAAGGTAACTGCCCGTTGACCTTGAATCATGGGGAATAAATGTCTTAGCTGCACAAGTAAAGAGAAAAATCTGAAATCCATTTTGGGCTATTACAAACTTATATCTATACTAATATTATAAAGAGGAAACCTTTGTATTTTTGTATGTTTGTATTGAATAGGCTCAAAAACTACTGGACCGATTTCAAAGTTTCTTTTACCATTACTTAGAGGGATTCTTCCGAATCCGTATAGGCTATATTTTATCCCGGAAAATAGAAAAAATAAATGTCCACCCGTGCGAAGCCGGGGCGGGTCGCTAGTAACTTATATTTTCATAATTACACATATCTTTCCAAGATACGTAAGTCGGAACCATCTATGCGCGAGCTGATTCGCACTTGGCCGACTTTTTGTCAATCGGATTAAATTTAAGACGCAAAATCTATGATAATAGGATTTAAAAACATAATAACATGAACACTGAACACCTAGGTGATAGCCTAGTGATTAAAGATAAACCTAGAAACAAGGTCCTAAATTTTACTTATTTCCTATATCCTAATTGAATACATTTTTTAAATATTGTTCTTAGGTAGGTACCTAGTCAAGTTTAAGAAATATCGTACCTACTTACTATATTTTATGCTCCAATTACGTAGGAATAAAGGACTTTGCAACTTTCCTTTTCATTGAAGTTTGAACTAATACGTCTCCATGTCTCTACATTTATACGTAGCTAAAGCTATACCACAGTTTTATGTCTATAAGTACTTATACTCTACAAATGCTCTCTCTTTAGATATTGTAATCCTCAATACTTAGAGTAGTGAATTTGATAACTTCCCTGGAGCAGCGGTGAGCGATGTGGTCTTATATGAAGGAGGTCCCAGGTTCAATTCCCGGCTGGGCGATTTTGGAATTTATAGTTCTTAAATTGTCTGTGGTCTGGTCTGGTAGGAGGCTTCGGCCGTGGCTAGTTACCACCCTACCGGCAAAGCCGTCTACATGCGATTTAGCATTCCGATACGATGTTCAAAACCGATCAATCCAAAACCGATGTTTAATGAAAATATCGTACCCCTTCCAAGTTAGCCCGCTTCCATCTTACACTGCATCATCACTTACCACCAGGTGAGATCGCAATCAAGGGCTGATGATGTTTTAGAATTAAAAAAAAGACTCCTTTCATTAATCACATTATTATATAAGAACCTAATGGTAGGGGTTTCTTCAGGTAATAATGCGGGGGCTTCCAGGCCCTTCCGCTTACTCTAACTTAGACTATTTCAACTAAGAGTATTATTTTCAACGATTACAAGAGAACACCTACTGAAACACAGTTTTAACCTTATTCGCCATGGGGAGATTGCCTGAAAAAATCTTTGTAACATTTAGCAGTCATTGAACTATTATAAATTACCTTATTGCCTGCTCGCATAATATGATTGCTATTTCTTTGGACAATCATTGTTGTCTACGACCACCGACCTTGTCGGATCGAACGTCTTTGAACTTACTACGAAAGCGTGGTTGAAAATTTAATTAATTTGTAATTGCATCATCTAACATCATCATTCATCAGCAATATTAACTCAGTAGGTACCTGCCGAGTATTTTTAGAAATATTAGAAATAAAAAAAATTGTAGACCCCCATTTTTTAGATGTAACATCCGTCAGATTGATTTTGTTCGTATAAAGTGTAGCCTACGTCACCCGGACCACAACAACAAATGAATTGACACCTCATTCATCCAAATCGGTCCAGTAGTTTAGGCGCTACGGTGGAACACACATAAAAACAATATCTGCCAAAATCATAAACCTTCCTTTTGGTTTTGCCGCAGTCGGGTAATAAATTAGTAATAGGTAAGTATCTACCTACTACAAGTTGGTGTTTATTTCTTTACTAGAGGATGCCCGCGACTTCATCCGCGTGGATTTAGGGTTTTAAAGATCCCGTGGGAACTGTTTGATTTTCCGGGATAAAAAGTTGCCTATATCAATTACAGAGACGCAAGCTACCTCGGTACCAGATTTCATACAAATCGGTTAAGCGGATGGGTTTTGGGAATCCCGTGGGAACTCTTGATTTTCCGGGATAAAAAGTAGTCTATGTCCGTCCCCGGGATATAAGCTAACCCCTGTACCTTTCGTCAGAATCGGTTAAACTGTTGGGGCGTGAAAAGCTAGCAGACAGACAGACAGTCACACTTTCGCATTTATAATATTCTTTTAAAAGCTAGCGATATCATACCGAATTATAAACTACCGGCCAATCTTATAAATTCAGCTTCTATCTAATCAAATTACTTATTCAAATCATGTATAAAGCCCCTTGTCTCGCATTCCCAACTTTTTTCTGAAGCCATAATCACAACAAACACGAAATGAAATGTCAGATGACTGAATAATTTGAATAATTGAGACCGCGCCCAAGTGTAGGTGGAAAGGAACTTGCTAATGTGTTTCTATTGTTGTAAACCAATTTTTTTACACTATAATTGCCAAGGCGATTTGGTGAAATATTAATATTTCCTATATTGCATCGATCTAAATTCTAAATGTTATTTAGATTCTTGTCGGTAGGTCATTTAGGTTATCACTACCTATATTATAAATGCGAAAGTATGTTTGTTGCACAGAAATCCAAATAATACTTTTAAATCTATGGTTATTTTAAATCTATGGTTAGGCTATTTTTATCCCGGAAAATCAAATAGTTCCCACGGCATTTTCAAAAAAATATCCATGTGAATGGAGTCGCGGGCATTAGCTAGTTCTTAATAAATGTAAAATATATAATATATACCTAGTATAGAAAAAAAAGATAGGTACTATAAATATTCTTTAAATGCAGTAGCTACTTATGGGGTTTGAGTGCATGCGTGTGGAAGTCCCTAAAATAGACCTACTCGTATGTCCAGCTGTGGACGTCTGTCCGTTGATGATGATAATGATACACTAGAGATTTTTTCCGAAGACATTGCCTTTTCAAGGTTTTTTACTCGTCTTTTACTATTATTTTAATTTTTTTGTAGACAGATATTTATCCAGTTAAAATGAAACATTAGCTTATCTAAGTAGGTACTTAGCGACATAAATAAATTAAATTATTTTTGAAAATAAAAGTTTTTTTATTCCATTTTCTAACCATTTATTCAAACAATGCTTTTAACGACTGAGTTTTATTTTTTATGGTAATTGTTATTGACTGATACAATCTACATGTTTGATCACTTGGTTTTATAGCTTTACTAGTTTATTACTTTACGATACTCTACAGTTTTAGGATCCCGTGAGCAGTCCACAAACTCACGCATACACTCAGAGTCCAAAATCAATATTAGTTTGAGTAAAATAAGAGTAAAACTTTCGTTTTTTTTTTGTTGCCACAAATGATACGTCATATCCATTCCTAGTAGACATGAGTTTTTAATGTTTTTGTAACACATACTAAAACCACAGGTTTAAAGCCGACTCACACCAAGCACGCACACGTGACACGCGCGTGGTGACGCGCGTGAATCCGTAGACATGACTGCACGCATTACATCTACGCGAACGTTCACGCCACGCAAGCGGTATGCCATGTCTCACACAGTTCCATACATTACAACAATGGTATCGCTACGTCTACGCTTACGCGACGCATACGCGGCCTGTGTGGCCGGCGCGGCGCTTTAAACTCCAAAGGGTTGAAATGTATCCCTGTCATATTATATTTTCTCCCGGCAGCCCGGCTAGCATGGGCAGTAGATAAAAATTATATCCCCCATGTTAGCCGGGCAGACAATGCTATAGAGAGACCTGTCAATTTAACTGAGTCTAAAGATGGTGGACTACAGAAAGAGCCAATGCCGAGTCAAATAGTCTCGAGGCTTTTTTTGTTATATATATTGTATATTATAGCTAAGTATAGTATGCGACATTACATGCTTTCGAATGCTAATTTCGTTTTCGAAAACTAGAAACTCGTGCTAGGGGTGCAAAACAATAACGCTTTCTCTAATCTGGTCTACTCTAGTCTTTTTATATAAAACTGCTATACTCTTAAATGCCGTTCTCATTCTGAAACCTCAAAAAAAAAAACTCGTCCGGATTTCGCCTATTTGGCACAAAAAGCGGTTAATCGCCGCCGCACAAGCTCCAAATGTCAACTAAATGAATTAATCGCCTTGTAACGTATTTAATCAACTCCAAAGTGCTACAGAAATAATGCCGCGTTTGGTTTAGACTGCGTATTTCTTAAGCCCTAATACACACGAGCGATAAAAAAGCGTTGTCGTATGAACAGATACTTGGGAATGCATTTGTTTTATTTGAACGCTTTTTAACAGACGTTAAAAGCTCCATTCGTACGAGAGCTTTTTTTAGGCCTAAGGCCTCATTCATATGAGAGTGTTTTTAACGTCCTAAAAGAGCGTTCAAATAGAACAAATGCATTCCCAAGTATCTGTTCACACGACAACGCTTTTTTCACACGTACAACGTTACCTAATGCCTACCCGCCAACGCCGGGTTTTAATGAAACGCTTTTATAACGCTCGTATGAATTCGTGCTAAGTGTATTCGGAGCGTTCTCCATACGAACGATATTATTTTAAAGGAAATCTGGCGAACTACAGACAGATACTTAGATAAGTTTCTAGAACGAACGTGTCTGTCAAATTTTACAAGTTTGATTGGTTTATTAATCACAAGTGTAAATTAAAAATTTATAACACCCCCGACGATCCAAAGTATTTGAGTTTTCCAAAACATCATTTTCAAATAAATTATTATAGATTACTTATTATGTATTTAGGCAACGTCCATCTTGACAGCTTGACATTTGTCTATTGACATAATATTATGAACCTAACGGTTATCTAACCTTCTTTTCTACAAGAAAACTAGAAAAGAGCTGATAACTCTTAAACGGCTGAACCAATTTTTTTAGATTATAGCTAAGAACACTCTCGATCAAGCCACCTTTCAAACAAAAAAAAACTAAATTAAAATCGGTTCATTCGTTTAGGCGCTACGATGCCACAGACAGATACACAGACACACAGATACACAGATACACACGTCAAACTTATAACACCCCTCTTTTTGGGTCGGGGGTTAAAAATGAGATTCCATCTTCGTTTTTATGGGGCGCGCTCGAGGTAGCCTCCTCTAAAGCCGAGATCTCCAGAGCATACTTTTATTTCACGCAGACTTGAGTTTCAGTTAAAGCGAGACTACTGACAATACCTATTATTATTATTTTTTTGAAAAATAAATAAATAACAATATCAAGTCAAAGTGCGCTCTTCAGATATCAAATATCTCGCGCGAAGAATTTGGATGCGGGATTTGTCTCAATAGAATCTAAGCTTTATTTTAATAAATATAGCGAGCAAACGAGCAGGCGACCCACCTGATGTTAAGTGATTACCGCCGCCCACGAACATTGCAACACCAGAGGAACCGCCAATGCATCGCCGGCATTAGTTGGTCCACCCCTTGAATAACCCCATGTTGTAATCTAGTGGGAACACCGCCGAAGGGAGTTGATTCCACAATTTGTATGTGCGTGGAAAAAAGGATCTGGCACAACGGGCGGTCGAAGTGCACCAGGCACCCAGGTGGTGGGGTGAAATTGCTTATGGTGGCGTGCGGTGCGGATGTAGAAACATGAGGTGGAATGAGGTGAAACAGCTCTTCAGAGCACTCCCCATTATAAAGACGACAGAATACGCAGGGAGCTTACGTCTCTACTACGTCTGCGTAGTACTATTTGAGCGATTGACGTGAATTAAATCTCATTGGTCCAGTATTGGAGAGGGATCAATTTTATTTTCCCCTCTGAACACTCATACCACTATAGTTTTCATGTGATAAAATAATACAAGGTTCATATAAATAAAACAGAAAGTCTGTTATAATACATATAATTAAAAGATCTTTTCCTCAAATATCATCTATAACAATAAGCGGTCATTTCATCTCTTACGTATTTACAATCTGTCACACATTTACACATACATAATTTGATCACAAAGTTACAAAAAATAAAGGCGCATTACAAAATCATTTATGTACAATACGCGGGATTTGATCACTTTAATTACAAAGTATTTACAAATATTTACATTTTTACAATACTGCGGTTAGAGCAAAGACACATTTAACTTTTTAACCCTTGGTTTATAATTTAATTACCGGTAGGTATTAATATTGTTACTCTTACAGGTATTAATAATGGTACCTGCCTAGATAACGTCAATGTATGTACGGTTATCGTTACTTTTTAACGTTAACATAACGATACTAAAGTATCGTTACAAAACAAAATACCAGTAATTCGGTCCCTGGTACACAACATTTTCTAGGACTAAAAATCATGTCTTACTTTTCTAATTGGAATGTTGTGAAAAGGATGGCATTACTTTTAGTCCTGTCTAATACGTTTTTGATTAGCCGAAATACAGTTCCCAGCAATAACATTCGAGTTTTAGAGAGAGATAATCGGCAGTTTCGGTTTCGTAGAGCGTCGTCTCTGTCACTCACACCTATGTGAAGTCACGCCGCGCCGGTCTCACTTGGTCATGTAACCCGAGCAATGTACTTATTACATTAGCGAGCCCCTTCGACGGCTCTCACGTAACTCAACACATCACGTATGAGCGAGAGCGAGAGAGATAAAAGTTACGCGATAGAAAGAGGCGTTTATTTCATTTTAGGCCGCAGCGCGTCTTTGTGGAAGGTACCGCTGGTAGCTGCCTTGTTAGTCTCAATGAAAGAGACGACGCTCTACAAAGCTGAAGCTGCCGATTATTTCTTCCTAAAGCTTAATATTTACTGCCGAGTATAACGTTGGAAGATCATAACTAATAGAATAATCTGTTATTTAATTTTTTTATATTGTAAAAGGGAAGTTCATCGTTGGGGCCAGAAAAATCGAATATTTAGTTTCAATCAGTTAACCTTGGACAAAGAATTAGTTTGGCCATCCAAAGGAGCAATTCTGTTAGTATAATACCTCCCTGCGGTGGTCTCGATGAGGTTTTAGATTTTATTTACTTTAGTTTGTTTTTTTTAAAATTTCGATTGAATTATAGAATTGATTGTTAATTATTATTATACTAGGAATTACCAGAATAAGTAAATCCATAGAAACATTTGTTTACAAAAGTAAACCAAAGAAAAGAGCTAAAAAATTACATGCGCCCTTACCTATAGAGACAATTAAATAAATTGTATAGTTAACCAGTATAAGAAGTTTTCAATACTTACGAGTAGTTTATAGGAATATTCGATTTACGATTTGTCAAAAATGTATACAAAATATACAATTATTTTTGAATCAAAGTATTTTATGATAATGATGTCACGTGCATTTTTTATGTATAATAAATTTTCCACGCACACGTAGAGATCAATATTGTTAGAACACACGCATACGACGATCCATCCAAAATTACATTAAAAAAATAAAAATAAAGTCAGTCACTGGATAGATAATTTATTGTATAGTCTGTAGAAAATGACTTCTGACGCCCCATTTTAACTCTATGGGTCAACTGTCACGTCAAAGTACGGTTCACCTTAAAAAATAAGGACTAAAATCATACTTTTGACATGACATTTGTCATAAAGTTAAAATGGCGCGTCAGAACTCATTTTTTACACATTATATTTATTTATTTGCTCTATATGAGCATCGTTACGGTTATATCAGACGGTCCATTTTAGACAATGGCGCCGATTCTATTGTCTTTCTCCAAACTAATTAATTAAGTCACAAGGTTTGACAGTTCTAATTAAGTTTGTCTGTCCTTTTCTTATTACATTGGTAAGAAAAAGATGCGAATACCCTTAAAGATGAGATAAGAAATGACTACTTAGTTCAGTTCTTATCTCATTTTATGAATAACAAAAAAAATTGTCGCACGACGATCTCATCAAAATATGTATTATATTGCTACTTTCCATATAGTATATAACTCATTCTTGGCACTTCACACAGTATAAATTAAAAATGCATCATATTATGTATATAATCTAGCATGTACTTAGGGTTTCGCTCACCGATTCACACCGCACTTAGATTGAGTTAGTACGAGTTCGCACATCTCGACAGCACAAACACTACAACTGTCAAAGTAAATTGGACTTTAAGACATAAGACATAAGTTCATTTATCGTATACCGTATACATCGAAAACCAGGCTGGCTTTCGATGTATACGGTATAAAAAAAACTCGTACTCGTACTAAAAAACTTTATAGAATACAAACGTATAGATGACTGTAATACAAAGCGCTTTAGGTTCATAACACTTTAACATTACAGAGTTTCGTTATCGAAATGTGCGAACTGGTACTAATCTTAGGTTTCTAATCAATTCACCTTTAATTTGTCGTTAAGTTACATATTAACATTGATAAATAATAACAAAATTGTGTGGTCTTTCTTGCGAATAACAACATTGCTAAGTAACTTATCGACAGGTTACAGATAATATATTGATTGACTATTGACACTAAACGTGAGGGTACTTAGTATACCTATTAGCTAGTAATTAACCTAAATTACGAGGCCCGTCGTTTTAACGTCACTTTCCCGCGCGCTAACTGTGACACGTATATCCGAACTCGCTCCAGGTTTGTTTTCTTTACCCATATCTGAAATAGAAAAAAAATCACTATTAGCACAGTATCTCTTTAGATACTCCATTTTCGCTTCTGACACCTAGATATGGGAGCAAGTATTCATTCACCCACTGTCCATTCACTCACTCGTCATTTCTTCACTTGTCATTACTCACTCATCAATCCATCACTTGTCATTCCCTCACTCGGCATTCCTACACTCGTCATTCCCTCACTTATCATTTCCTCGCTCTTCACTTGTCATCACTCACTTATCATTTCCTCGCTCTTCACTTGTCATTCACTCACTCATCATTCCCTCGTTTACGTACCGCCTCGTCGGTGATGGCGTGTATGTGCGCGGGAAAGCGCGGCATGTCCCTGCCCTCCACGTACACGCTCTGTCCGCGATGGAACCAGCGTCGCTCGTACAGTAGTTTGCCGTCCTCTACGCGCGTCTCCGCCTCGCTCGCCGCCCCGCTGCCCGCGCCGCTCGACGCCGTACCCGCACCGCTGCCCGTTCCGCTACTCGCCCCGCTCTCCCGTATGGGCGAGTCACCTGTGAGTCGAAATCGCACTCTTAGCAGAGTCGTATGCCGAAGGATCTGGGAGTTACCACATTATTAAGCCAAGAAAACACCACCTATTACGTGATTACGGGAAAGAGCTCACAACCCTAAGCAATGATCTTAAGCTAAATTACTGCTTCCCACAAAACAACTCGTATTATGTGAATTAGTACTTCTGTTCTACACAATCACTTAACTAAATTATATAAATATAGGTCTAAATATAGTGGTATCTTCTTCAGAAAAAGTAGATTTTTTTTTCAAAAGATTTATTAGTCATTTTAATCATGACTAACATTCCCCTTTCCCCTCCAACTAAGCGTTAAGCTTGTGCTAGGAGAGGGTACGACAATAGTGCAACAGGTGGGGTTTGAACCTCCGACCTTTCGGTTTTCAGTCCGCTCCTATAACCATTGAGCTATTGAGGCTTGTGTTTCGTTCGTTTTAGATCTGTCAATTTAGTTTAGTTTCGCGTGTTACTAGCTGTTGTGAGACGAATTGTGTTACTTACAGCTATTTGAGTTGAGATGTTTCCTGGGTTGGTGGTTAGTGTGATGTCTGGGCGGGGGTGAGTTCCTCGAAATCGCCCTCAGATCCGCATCAATATCCCTCTCGTCTAGTTGGAAGGTGAGCATGGTTGCGGGCGGTTTGCGTCGCTTTTCCGGCGCCGGTGCAGGTTCGTTTGCGCGCCGCCTTAGTATCCTTTTCATAGGTGGTTTGACCTGGATAAAAAAGACCATGATTTTTTCTTCAGACAAACACGAGCCACTTCCTGCGGCTTTGCTCCCGTGGGAATTTCGATAAACCAGGTTTTATTAGATCTTGTCTAGGTCTAGGGTTCCTAGATGGAACACAAGATGCCCTATGTGCATTCTAAGTCCAATGGTTTTGCGCTGAATTTTATAAGTCAGTCTCAATGGCTTATAAACCTTCTAAAAGGTAGGATTAAAGATTTCAATAAAAACTTCAAATCTAAGTTACAGACTTACGAGTAAAGAAACAAACATTAACATGAGAAACGCCTTTGAAAATCATAATTTTAAGTAAGGAAATGGCTATAAAAGTAAAATATGTTAATTCAAAAGTCATAACATACCTCTATTGAATCTCCATTCAGCTCCATGCTATGCCGCTCACTCTCAATCAACTTCCTCTTCTCCTCAAAGTCATTGAGCAAGTTCTCCCTCAACTCTATCTTTTTCTCTTCAAACTCTTTCGCCGCCGATTTTTTCTCCGCTATGTACTCCCTCTCCACTACGTCGTACATGTGATCTCTGGTGAAGAAAAAGTACCTACTATTCCTCAAGATTTTTCTACACAAATATTATGCCAATATCCAAAATTCAAAAAAATTCAAAATATTTTTATTCTTATCAATTCAATAGCATCTACCACTGGAATCCAAAATCCAAAATCAAAATATAGGTTTTGAGATTAGATAACTATTGGAACCTGGGTAGGTTCCTGCGTTAGTGGAGTGGTGTGGGAAGGATGTGATGTGACGCGAGAGCTCAGTGATACGTCATTTTGTGAAAACTGTCACCCTGCCCGCACCGCACTACTGCAGAAGCACTAAGTTATGCGCTATAACTATAGCATATATCGCTACTGTTCCTTATTTACATGCAAACTTTAAAAACCTGAATTATATAGTTCTGATATATTTGATAGCTTTAATTTAATATATTAATGTAATGCATTAATGTAACCTTGTTGTCCCAGGCTTAGTTAACTACACCACCACTACCACTACCACTACACACTTAAAACTAACCAACGGTTAGTTTTAAGTGTGTAGTGGAAGTGGCAGGTTTTTTCAGAGTACATATATTATATTATTTTATAGGGTGTAACGTGTACCTTAGCGGTCCCGTTACATCCTTTATTTAGATCGCATATTTTTATTAACATAACCTGAAATCTGTTAGTAGACCTTTTATACGTCATATGTCAGTGTCCCAAACTTCACCATGACGTTTCTAAGGCGTGACGTTTGGGAATGTAATTCAACGATCTGTCAAACCTTCTTTCATATTGGAAAAAAAAAACTAGTAACATTTTTGACAGCTCGTTTACCGAATGAAGTTGGCATCTTTCGGTGGCCATTTTGAAGCTTCACTTTTCTTCCTACATAGACGCGCAAACATTTGCTCGTCAATTATTAATTTTTAAAAATGTGAAAGTTAAACTAAATAAGTATAATACATATTTATGGGCCAGAGGGCTATAGAGTGGTAGGACACGGCGCTTTTAGCGCCGTTGATCCTAGATCGTTGATCCTAGATTGTTATCATTTAACGCCTCATTTGAGCATTTATCATGAGGATTTTCCCGTAAATTTCATTTTGGATCGTACATGTTACGTTTTATATCGGATTCCATCCCGGAATTGGTGTGATGGAATGCAGTTTTCGGCCTGTGGAATTAGTTAGATATTCGACATGTGCCTAGCTTATTCTCTATTTTAACAAATTTTGTGATAATTTGGACTTTATTTTTTTTATAACCTAGTGTGTGGCCATGTGGCCCAGGTACTATAAGTTTGTTTATTTTTGATCATTGTATCTATATATATGACATATAAAATTAAGACAAGAACAAAGGGGCGATACCTATTATAAATTGTCATATTTTTTTTTCCTCTTTAATAAATAAAATTTGTATAAAACTTTAGAAATTTAATAAATTAATTTTTAATAATAAATTTTAAATTCTTTGATTTTTATTCACCAATATTTATTTCTTGAGGACATTTGGCGTCCCGGAATAGAGAGCACGGCTAGGTGGACCGAATCTCTGACTTGCGATTAAAAGTCCAGGCCTCGGCAAGTCTATCTGTGGAGATTTCTATCCAGCTGGCTGGCGCCCGAGGGTTTTCCCTATATCCATTTTATATATATATATTTTGTCAGCTGGAAGTAAAAGTAAGGAATTAATTCTATTGTTTTGTTTTTTTTTAAATAAATTTTATTTTAAATTTTTCACCTATTGGGTGGTGAAAAATTTTCTTTGTTACAATTGGCAGCCCCGAACAGGGACTGATTTTTATTTGGGAACCTAGTTGTGTTGATTCTCATAGTATTAGTGAATAAATATTTTAATTGTTCTCGTTCTTGTCTTAATTTGTATTTTTTGTAATATTTTAAGGTGTATTGTATTCTTGTAACTTATTTTTTTTTTGAATATTGTATGCCTAGATACTAAGATGTTTGTTTTAGCATAGCTAATTTAAGTGTGCTCGCATAGTTAATAAGCGTAGTTTATTTTGAGGTTTTTTATACTACTATTATTTATGTGTTACTAGTGAAAATGCTACATACCTAAAAAGGCCATTTCTTTGTAAGAAACGGAGCTAAAAACTTGATAGGTGTCGCTGTGACCAGTTTTCTCTTGAAAATGATAGGTGCACGACGATTGAAAATCTATTTTATTTAATTTTATCTATTTTTTTTTAGACTTTTTCCAAATTTTGTTAGAAGAATCTTCTAGAGAATAGACAGCGTTTGTAGTCCCAGGTCGTGGTCTATTTGTATTCGTTAGGATGTTATTTGGTATGACAAATGCACCGTCGAATTACACAGACTTTCTGATCGTTTGTTTGGACCAGATTTTGATAACGAAGTCCTGTTACCTAGATGATATTATTATTTTACTTTCAAAAGATTTTAAATTCATTCAGCATTTTAGATAAATAAATATCAAAGATTAAAAGATTCTAGACTTGCAAATAACTTAAATAAATTTGAATTTTGCTAAAGAATATAATATTCCAAAAATATTTCATAATATACTCCTCAGAATAACCCAGTTGAACGCTTTAATAAGACTATTGAGACTTGCTTAGCGGGCTATGTTGAGAACGATCATAGAACGTGGTCTAAATATTTACCCCATGTTCAGGCAGCTATTAATGGCACTATTAATTTAGTTACAGGATACACACCTAATTTTCTTATGTTTGGTAGGGAAGTTTTCCTTGATGGATCCCTACATAAATTTTATTCTATCTCTGACCCTTCAGAGTTAACTATTGGTAGTCGTTCAGATTATTCGGACGCACTTCTTACTTTGAGTAATATTTTTGATAAAACTGTTAGTAATCTGGCCAAGTCATATAGACGAAATGCCAAATACTACAATGTAGGAAGAAAAAGCATTTCTTATTGTGTTGGAGACACAGTTTGGAGGCGCAACTTTGTGCAATCCAATGCTGCTTCTTTCTTTTCCGCAAAATTAGCCCCTAAATTTGTTAAATGTAAAATAATAAAGAAAATTTCAGAAAATGTATATTTATTAAAAGATTTGGAAAAAAATAGTACAGGTAGATACCATATAAAAGATATTCTTAAAATTTGACAAAATTAAAACTTAAAATTAATTTTAACAGGAAAAGAATCTAGCAGAAGCTAACACAATAAGGACTCATTATTATTTTGTGTAGGATTTTTTTTGGCTCCTTTGTCAGTCCTACCGATTTGTAGGTTGCGGCTATGCAGTTGCTCCGCATTACCTCTCCTTTTTGTATATATTGTATATTTTTGATTTTATAGTTCTGTTTATAAGAGATCTTTTGGTAGCGGTTATGCAGTTGCTTCGTTTTACCAGGCTCTTGAAGAACTCATTTTTGGTTGCGGTTTTGCCTTTGTTTGCACCGTATTACCTAATTTTATTGTAAATATGTATAGTTTTCTTTTATGGGATTACGGTTTAGCACATGCCCCGTACTATCCTCCTGCTTGTTCTGCTATAGTCAGTCAGGTAGTTTTGTAAATATGTACAGATCTTTTGTGGGATCATGGTTGGCACATGCTCCATGTTATCCTCCTGCTTGTGTCTGTTTTATCGGGCAAGTAGATGTATATATTTTTTTCTATGTGGGTCTTTAGTACTCATCCTTGGCCTTGTCTCACACATGTGGACATGTTCGCTAGGTCCTTGCTTTAGGCAGGACGATGTTTTAGGTGTTGCTCTTTTGTAGCGCATCTTTATTTTGGATGGTTCGACAATGCGCGGCGAGGGTGCCTGAGTGCTTTGTTCGGTTGCATACCATTCCGAAAACCCCTTAGCTAGGTTAGTTCGTCAATACGCGGCGAGGGTGCCTCAGTGGATTGATCAGTTGCATACTAACTCTAGACTCTTTTTATTTTGGCTTATGTTGTGTTAGGTTGGTTTGCCATTTCACGGCGTTGATGCTTAGTGTCTTGGTCAGTAGTATACCAATCCTAATCACACACTCTTTAGAAAGTTTTCTTCCCTTCTTAGCTAGTTTGGTTTGCCATTTCACAGCGTTGATGCTAGTGTCTTGGACAGTAGTATACCAATACTATGCAATTCTAGTTTAGGAATTTTGTTTTAATGGATTGCTTCTCAATCTGTATTTATTAATGATTATTTGGTTGTTTTGGCTTACATAAATTTAGATATTTAACTTTCCTTTTGTTTGGTAGTTCCCTTTGTTTTGTCTTATAGAATTGTTTAGGGTAAAGAAAAAAAAAAGGTTTTTTTTCTTTTCTCTAGAAAGGGGAAATTGTAACGTGTACCTTAGCGGTCCCGTTACATCCTTTATTTAGATCGCATATTTTTATTAACATAACCTGAAATCTGTTAGTAGACCTTTTATACGTCATATGTCAGTGTCCCAAACTTCACCATGACGTTTCTAAGGCGTGACGTTTGGGAATGTAATTCAACGATCTGTCAAACCTTCTTTCATATTGGAAAAAAAAAACTAGTAACATTTTTGACAGCTCGTTTACCGAATGAAGTTGGCATCTTTCGGTGGCCATTTTGAAGCTTCACTTTTCTTCCTACATAGACGCGCAAACATTTGCTCGTCAATTATTAATTTTTAAAAATGTGAAAGTTAAACTAAATAAGTATAATACATATTTATGGGCCAGAGGGCTATAGAGTGGTAGGACACGGCGCTTTTAGCGCCGTTGATCCTAGATCGTTGATCCTAGATTGTTATCATTTAACGCCTCATTTGAGCATTTATCATGAGGATTTTCCCGTAAATTTCATTTTGGATCGTACATGTTACGTTTTATATCGGATTCCATCCCGGAATTGGTGTGATGGAATGCAGTTTTCGGCCTGTGGAATTAGTTAGATATTCGACATGTGCCTAGCTTATTCTCTATTTTAACAAATTTTGTGATAATTTGGACTTTATTTTTTTTATAACCTAGTGTGTGGCCATGTGGCCCAGGTACTATAAGTTTGTTTATTTTTGATCATTGTATCTATATATATGACATATAAAATTAAGACAAGAACAAAGGGGCGATACCTATTATAAATTGTCATATTTTTTTTTCCTCTTTAATAAATAAAATTTGTATAAAACTTTAGAAATTTAATAAATTAATTTTTAATAATAAATTTTAAATTCTTTGATTTTTATTCACCAATATTTATTTCTTGAGGACATTTGGCGTCCCGGAATAGAGAGCACGGCTAGGTGGACCGAATCTCTGACTTGCGATTAAAAGTCCAGGCCTCGGCAAGTCTATCTGTGGAGATTTCTATCCAGCTGGCTGGCGCCCGAGGGTTTTCCCTATATCCATTTTATATATATATATTTTGTCAGCTGGAAGTAAAAGTAAGGAATTAATTCTATTGTTTTGTTTTTTTTTAAATAAATTTTATTTTAAATTTTTCACCTATTGGGTGGTGAAAAATTTTCTTTGTTACAAGGGTTACTATAAAATAATATAATATACTATGAAAAACCTGACACTTATAAAATTATCCAAATTTAAAAAATATTCAAAATTCGCAGCCATCACCAACCATTCTTGTGTCTCTTCAATTCCACATGCCAGTGGCGAAGTATATTGCACCCATCTGGTGCAGTTCTGCCCCACAAAACTGAATTGAACCTTATTGCGATAAGTGAAATATTGATTCCCTTAGGGCTGATTCACATCAATTGCGTATGCAACATGTACAAGTGACACCTGCATAGTGACGCGCGTGAACTTAGACGTAACTGTACGCGTTACGTCTACGTGAACATTCACGCTACGCAAGCGGTATGTCATGTCTCATACAATTCCATACATAAACGCAATGGTACGCGCTACGTCTACGCTTACACAGCCTGTGTGAACAAGCTCTTATTTTGATCAGACTGCTTACTTGTATATCCTGTTAATGCGGAGCCTCTCGTGTAGCTGATGCTCTAAACGCTTCACCCTCTTGAGGAACTCTGGGTGTATGTTGTCTTCCAGTTGCTGCAGCTGCTTTTTTAGGTTCACCAGTTTGTCTTGGTACATCCTGCAGAATTTGTTAATGTATAAGTAAACACAGTACCCGGTAAAACCAACTGTGGTTTTACCGGGTGTGGTACTGTGGTAACAAAAATGGCCTGAAATTCTATAAGTTTCATAAATAAAAATAAAAAAAGTAACTAATTAATTAATTGAATTAAAAATTAAATAGGTAGGTGGGTACTTACTGTTCTTTAATTTCAACAGGTTCATCATTGTTGGGTATGTCTGTTTCACTTGCTTCTTCTGTATCTGAAATTTAAAAAACAATTTGATTTATTAAGTTAGCCTTCAAAAAAATAGATGAAAAGTGCTAGGTTATCCTAATCATAAACTATCAAAAACTAGCTGGTCCACACTGGGTACTCAAGTGAAATTTCTGAAAATCCTTTCATATCCAGTCATGTGACAAAGAGAACCTGCACAGTCTCAAATTTTTAGACCAAGTCTTTTTAAGCTAATATATATCTTTATATTGTGTCTTATAGGATTACATAGGTAAGAATTTTTGGAAGATTCTTGTAATGTTTTTATAGCCAAAGTATAACTTTGAAGTAAAAATAGATGGATAAAGATTTGTGTTTCTAAGTAAATCATTGTAATATACCTTTGTACTTTTCTTTTGTAGACCAATGCTTAATTTTAAGGTTAAAACTTGAAAAATAACTACTAAAGCATAAAAATTTAAAAAAAAACCTGAATATGTCAGAGGATTTGTAATCGGCTTAGTTGTAAAGTCGACTGGAGGAACTTACAAAAAAAAAATTTTTTTTTTGTAAAAGAGAAAGGATACATCTCTGTTGCATTACGTCATAAAGGGGGTCGGCTACAAAAGGCGGGAAGACAATAAAAGCACTAAACATCAATAACATTAACCTCACAATGCTAATTACATAACCTCTGTTTACAAACGCAGTGCAACTTCTATATGAAAATAACAACTGACAAGTAATACGACGCCAAAATAGGCTGCGTACATGGACCGTAAACAAACTATGGGTGCCTCACCTTCATCGCTGTCTTCCGCAGGCGGCTGCTGTAGCGTATCTTCTGGATCCCTGTACTCGTCTATATCGTCGTATCCATCGTCCTCAAAGTCGTACTCGTCTCCTGGACCCGAATATGGTGATCCTTGGTAAGACATGGTCGAGGCAACGCGTAACAGTTGCATACAGATTGACTGCGGTCACCGTTTCAGAAATAAACTCTGAACGCGAGAGTTATAGCCAAGGTATGTATTGCAACTGGTACTTGTGTCACTCGAAGAAAGAAATCACTTTTTTTTCAGCAGACACTTTCCTCGGAGCTGGAGGAAATACCTTGATAAAACGTCAAAATCGTCAATTCGACAAGTTGATAAAGCATCACTACCCAACTACACTAAAAACCTCTCAATGAATATCACACTATCTGTGTCAATCTCTCGCTTTACACATTACTCATAAGTGTAAAAGAGAAAGTATGTAGCCACCAACTAAACGCTTCACTTTTTAATTTTGAAAGGTTATACCATAGACAATAAATCTGTATTTCAAATTGACATTTGAAGTGAAGTGATTACAGGAATTGAAACAAGACTAACATAAGAATCGATTATTATGTAGATTTTTGTATTTAATGTTTCTTGTTTTAGGTGTTGGGTTATTAGCCATCTGTTACCTCAGCAAATACAGACAAAAGTTATTAAGCTTCTGCGACTATAACAGGTGTAGGTATAGGTACCTTCCTGCGTCTAAAAGCACTGACAATAATGGCGATCAAGATACAAAGTGTAATTTTAACAAACGCAAAAGATGCAAAGTGTATTTTAACAAAAGTGTAACATAAGATATTAAAATAATATATGAGAGATTTGTGTACAACAGAATTATTAGACATATTCTTATTTATTAGGTCATCTTTTGCACGTAATTTTATGGAATTTGAATCGATGTTATATCGAGTAAAAATGTTAGTATCGCAGTGGCAAACTCTAGCTTTGAATTTAAAAAAGTTTAGAATTGTCTATTATTATGATTTGACGTCAAGAAAGTGGACGTCATCTTGTACAAAAATTCTTTATTTTATTTGATAATTTGTTTAATGTAACTAATTTAGAAAATTAAAGCCGTTTATTTATAATTTTGATAAGTGTTGTAACTAACCAGAATATAAAAACTTTAAGTCATGTGCGTGTGATAAAATAATCAGTGAAAAAGTGAAGTGAGTGTGACGCTTGAGTACATGCTATTGTGATTTGTGTCGGTGATGTAATTTAGGAGATTGGGTGGCTTCGTAGTGGCAGGTACTACAATGGAAGAATCCTCATTCACTATCCCAGCTGACGACAATGGTGAGACTGAGCTCGACCCTAGAATACAGGTCAGTGAATGAAAAATAATGTATGAATATTAATAGTTGCATCCGTAACAGCAAAGATGAGTGTCAATTTTGTAGATTATTTCTCCAACGAGCACAATGGATACGATATTTTATATCAAAACATGAAATACGGACTTATAGCCAGCAAGGAACTCTCAGAGTATCTTAGAGAGAGATCGAATATAGAAGAATCGAACTCGAAACTTTTGACTAAGTTAGCGAAGCAAGCGAATAGCAACTGCGCTCAGGGCACCTTCGCACCCTTCTGGGGCGTCCTCAAGTGTTCGGCTGAGAAACTGTCCAATTTGCATCAACACATGTTCCAAAAAGTCAGTGAGCTAGTCAAAGATGTAGCCCGCTATGCAGATGAGCTTCACAAAAAGCACAAAGCTGTTAAGGATTCAGAATCAAGTACTTTAGAAGTGGTATTACTCATACAGAATACAAAACAAGCTTTACAGAAAGCCAAGGATGTGTACACATCTAAATCAGCCGAGCTTGAAAAGCTTAAGAAAGAAAATGCCTCCTCTAAGGACATTGAGAAAGCCGAAGTTAAAATTAAAAAGCTGCATGAAGACTTTAGACAGCTAGCAGAGAAGTACAGTCTTGTGAAACAAGATTTTGAAAAGAAAATGACTCAAACTTGTAAACACTTCCAGGATGTAGAGGAAGCTCATTTAAAACAGATGAAACAGTTTGTCAATGCCTATGTTGACATAATTCAAAATAATCATGATCTAATGGGCCAAGTTCATAGAGATTTCAAGCACCAGTGCCTAGAATTAACTGTAGAGAAGTTGTTAGAACAGTTTCTTGTGGAAAAATACAATGCTTTGGAGAAGGCAAATCTAATGGAACTTATTCCCACCCTGCCAAAGCCTGGCTCAGCTAATAATTCCATATCAGAAGCAGATCAAATATCCACAGTGTCTAACGGGTCCCACAAGCCTGCCCAGCCGGCTAAACCACCTAAAAAAGAGCCTTCATTTGCATCTAAGACCTCAAGGAGAACAACCTCCCTATTGAATTTATTTACACCAAATTTTCAGAGTAAAGATGAACCCAGTGTCAGTAATGAAGGTGGTGCTCCTTGCTCAGCACCATCGAGCCCCAGCGGAACACCAGCCGCTGATGTTGTGCCAGATAAAGATGATAACATGAATCGGAGTACGATTCGTGAATCAAAATGGTTTCTCCGAAGTAGGAGGGCAAAAAATAAACCAAAAAAATCAAAAAAGAAAAAGGATGAAATATCAGAAAATTCAAATGCAGGTGATAAGTCTGACTTGGAAGAGAAAGAGGAGGAGACCCCTAAAGAGGACCTGATGAATTCCCCGGAGGTAGATGAGGAAGGCTTCTGTATAAGGCCTAAAGATGAAAAGGGCAGTGTTTACTCCTCCACCGACTCTGACTCTGAAGAGGAAAGGGAACAAAAGATTCATGTTGAAATAAAACCAATCAGCAATGGAAATGCTCCAATGTCAGCGAGTGTTGATGAGCTCAGGGCTACAGTAGAAAACATAGGCCTGAAATATAAAATTGGTACGACCAGACGAGGTTCCAATGCTAATACGAGCAAAGTGAGCAGTGAGTTTTTAGTTGACTTGAATTTCCCCAGCCCCAGTGTTAGTAACCCAGCTTCACCTCACGGTAATATCTCGAACCCTTACGCTCCGTTGCAGGCGAATCAGTCAAATTTACTTGAAAGTCCCACCCCAGTGTCGACCGCCGATGTCGGCGATCTATTCTCGGAAGTCGGTGAAATGTCTCAATCGAACTTCCGAACGTCAACGCCAACGATATCCACTATATCGTTGCCGCGTCCGCCGTCGCGGCGATCCGAAGGCGACTTCCGAACGGCCGGCTCCTCGGGGTCGCGAGGGCCGTCACCTCTCACTATTGGCATGGCAGACACCATACCCCTAGCTGTCGCGTTCCATGAAATTATACACTCCTATTTCCGTGGGACGGAAGAATCGAAATGCCAAGTTAAGATGTCTGGAGATATGATGCTTTCGTTCCCTACTGGAATAGTAGGCGTACTCGCTAACAATCCTAATCCAGCAAAACTCTGCTTTAGGCTGAAAAACATTCATAGACTGGATAATGTATTGCCTAACAAGCAGCTCATTAGTATAAACGCCATGATGTCCACTCGTGACACTACCGTTGTAGAATTCAATATGCCCGCATTAACATCTCTGTTAAAGAGACAGTCGGAGAAGAACCCTACAGCGCAATACTTCAACGTGGATATCTTGAAATATCAGATACGACCGAAAACCGGTGCAGCCTCCTGCCCGTTTCAAATGGTAGCCCATTGGAAGTGTGAGCAAGATCACACAGACCTCAAAGTAGATTACAAGTATAATCTTCATGCTATGAGTCCTCCATCGCCATTGCTTAACGTCTCTGTCTGTGTGCCTGTCAGTGGCTCAGTTAAGAACATAATCGCTATGCCCAAAAATATATGGAACTCTGAGAATGAACAAGCTCTGTGGAGATTTACGGAATTGTCTCAGCATTCGGAGGATAGAGGTGTAGGGTCACTGAGAGCACGATTTGAGCTGACCAGTGGGCCTTCAAACAAAGCAACTATCTCTTCCCAGTTTAACTGTGAGGGTGCAACGCTGTCTGGCATTGAGTTTGAACTCATTGGCAGCGGGTATCGACTTTCACTTGTGAAACGACGCTTTGTATCTGGCAAATATATTTGTGACAGTGAAGTGCACTGATCGATCCAATTTCTTATTTATGCATGTACAGCAGAATTTGAACTTGAGGCAAAGTTATGGAATTAATATCTTATTTGACATAAAATATGTTATCATTGGTACCTTATGGGACTGTTTCCTGTCCACAAAGACATTATATTACATTTCAATCACAATGTATGTCAATTTTAATGTTTTATCAATTAATTACTTACCTAGTTTTTCTTTTAGTTTAGATACTTATGATTATTTAATAAAATCTTTTGTTCGATCTATATGTTATGATATATTTGCAATCGCACCAACTTATTCTCGAGAGTATATACATGTGCCATTATTCATGACTAACTCATAGATATTAATGTGTATTAAGAATATATATTAATTTTTCTAAAACTTTCACATTTACAAGCATCATAGATGTAAATTAATTAAGTACCTCTAAATGTATAATTTTAACTAACTTTATAAATGTCATCACAAAATTACAAATTGCAATAAGTATTAGGACCTTTGTTTACAAAGAAACGCAGGTATATGATACTTTGACCCTTAAGTATGGTGATAAATGGCTTAAACAACATCTTGCAACAACATAAAGTCCATCACAAGATGTGTTGCGAGTCTTCAAGATACTTAAGTAAATGCCCAAATATCAGATACTTGTGTTGCCTTATTTGCAAAGATTTCATTTTATCGTTTAACAAACTAAGCCCATACTAACACCAAGAAATAAAGCTTTAAAATCATAGAATATATCTACATTATGTTGCTATTTGTGAAGCTATTTGTGGTGAAAACATGGCTAATTCTATTGTACAACCTCTGAACTAAATTGACAGATCTAAATCTAGTGCTATCCTTTTCTGCAGAGAGCATTATGAAAGGGACAGCAATACATTTAGATTGGTAGGTTAAGTTAGTATCCAGATTGAGTACATGAAAATTATTTGTATTATTTTTTGCACTATCTACCTCCCGAGGTCAATAATGTAGATATATCCCAATTGCTATCTGTTCAAATATTTTCCACAACATTACTTAATATAACTTAAATTAACATTGTGTATTTAGTTACAAGTAGGTATATAATCAAAACATTTATTATCTACTTTTATGGAGTATTTAAACAATAATTTTACTGAATACTAAGTTTATGCCAGTGTATTGCACCTTTTTATTGATTATTATGTTAGTTTTAACATAGGTGTTATATTTCCATCACTTAGTTATGATATTGGAATTTAAAATTTTACATTCTTAGTTCAACAACACTATGAAATAGTGATTACAAAAATGACATATTGTGCTACCTAATGGGTCTTACACACTGTCGACTAGTCGTCCAGCGACTAAGTCGTCGGCGACTGCGACAAAATGTTTATACAGAAGTCGTAGTGTGAGCATGTAATCGCCGCGACTATGTACGCAATAGGCATACACACTACCATTTGTTCCTTTTCTCCCTAGGGTTAAGGTTGTGTGGAAGAGATCGCTATTCAGCGATAAGACATTTTAAGTTTTTTTTAGGGTTCCGTACCTCAAAAGAAAAAACGGAACCCTTATAGGATCACTTTGTTGTCTGTCTTTTTGTCCGTCCGTCCGTCCGTCCGTCCGTCGTGTCTGTCATGAAAACCTATAGGGTACTTCCCGTTGACCTAGAATCGTGAAAGACAGGTAGGTAGGCTTTATAGCACAAGTAAAGAAATAAATCCGAAAACCGTGAGTTTGTGATTACATCACAGAAAAAAAAATTACATGTGTTTCAAGTTTCAAAGTAAGATAACTATACCGAGTGGGGTATCATATGAAAGGGCTTTACTTTTACATTCTAAAACACATTTTTATTTATTTTTAAGCATAATAGTTTTTGATTTATCGTGCATAATGTTGGAAAAATGCCTGAGTACGGAACCCTCGGTGCGCGAGTCTGACTCGCTCTTGGCCGATTTTTTTTTTTGTAATTGGTCATTTATGTTTTGTGGAGCAATAAAGTATATACATACATACATACACTACGACATCTATATATAAATTACAGATTGTCACAATCACCGATGACTAGTCAACAGTTCGTTATGATTCTGGTAAGCCAACAATAATATGGAACTTACTGCATGTTTTTCCTGCAGAATTCTGTACAATACAATAATCAATATGGAAATTGTATGAAGCCACACACATTCAATTTCCATTTATGTCAAAGAATTCTGTGTGACAAATCATGTGGTGTAATTTCACAATACAGACCTTACCCTTAGTAAGTAATATGATTTATGAATCATGAATTATGAATTTAAATAATTATAGTTAAATTTTATATTCTCTATTGAATTGATTTGGTAAATATCATACAATTTAGTTATTGTTTAAATTGATATGAATCTCTAAAGAATGCGTATTTTGTTTATTTGAGTGTATGAATATTATTTTATATTTTTCTTATGAACATTATAATTAAGTATTGGCATACTTTAATTTATCCATCTGAGGACTTTTTTGTTTATTGTTGTTTTAGTGTTGATTAATTTGTGTTTTGATGTTAAATATTAAAATTAATAATTGCTTAGGTAGTTTTACATAATATTCATATTAAAATATTACTCAATAATTGTAATCTCATTTTGTTTCATATGTTTTTAGGTTTCTTAAAAAAATACTTTACATTATCTTCATATTTGGCCTAAAATAACCTACTTCTGTGGTTAATTCTCTTGTATTTAAACAATCTCTAAACCTACGACCGAGTTAATAATCAATCCTATCTATAAAATCAGTCGATAGATTACTTAGCAATATTGTTCTTTGTCAAAAATTGTATTGTCCTTTTGGACAATGAAAAGTGTTGCTTGCTGTAAAGTCCATTATCAACAGATTAGGGCTAGATTAATTATTATTTATTAATTTCGGACGTAAACCTAGTGCTATCCTTGTCTGTAGGGATCATTGTGAAAGGGATAGCAATAGGGGTTAAGGTTTAGAGATTGTCTACAACAGAATTGGCCACATAGTTTTTATTGAAATTTCTTTGTAATAAATAGTGATGCGTAAACCTTTACCAAAAGTGAAGTGTTCAATATCTTAAACAGATTTAGGATTAATCCTATACTTTAGTACAACTGAACCATTCCATTACTGTAATAATTGTAATATCTATAAGTTCTTTAATTATGTAATTTACAAATCTGGATCAGCTTTGCGAAAAGTTTAAGATTGTGCATAATTTTTGTAATTTTCTGACACATAATGAGAGCTAATATACCATAGAGCCATCTAGAGAAAGACTTTGACAAATAATACCCTAGTTAAACGCAGTTTGTTTTGCTTCCTGTAACTTGTTCATTTGAAGCTTGAAGTTAGACTCTGTAGACTCTTAGAAACAAAAGACTATTGTATTATCTCACAACTAGTTTTGTTGGAACTGTCCCACTTTACATTCTTTACCTTTTACGTACCTATCCCGTACGTTATCCCGTTATACGTTAATTATACTAGAGAAATCTACTATTTAAAATACCTGGAGAAATCTGTAGAGGTTGGAACTTGGGTTTTGTGGGATTATTATCCACTAAAACTGCTTCAGTAACAACCTTAAAGGCATATCGAGAGGTTATGAGATCTACGTCATATTGAGTCTTGAGTCTGAATAGGCACCTTCTAGGTAAACGCGTCCCATCTTAGACCACATCATCACTTTCCATCAGGTGTGATTGTGGTCAAGCGCTTACCTATAGTGAATAAAAAAAAATCTTAAAACTCATCATCAACTTAACCCATCGGTGGCCTACTACTAAACGAAGGATTTAGGCTACAGTCCATCACGATGACGAATGATTAAGTCTTCACACACCTTTGAGATCATTTTTTAGTACTCTCATGCATGCATGTTTCTTCAGAATGTTTTTCTTCACCATTAAAGCAACGCATTACATCAACTTTTAATATGGGTATTTTCAAGTCACGAGTGAATAGGCATGTTCTTGGGAAAGGCGCTCCATCGTAGGTTGCATCATCACTTGCTAGCAGGTGTAATTGCAGCCAAGCTGTAGTCTATAAATTAAAAAAAAAACCCTGAATAGTTTGTATAGAGGTGCGTGCCCAAGAACTCTGGACTCCGAATAGGAAGCCGAAGTCTTCCAGTAGGCTATCACTGCTTCAACTGAGGAACTCTTAGGGTGAGATCTATAGAGCGCGCTCTGCCTTTGCTTAGACCACCTTAGACTTAAGACAGAGTTAAAACGAGACAGAGCTATATCTCTCACATAAATCTGTCTCGTTTTAACTCAATCTTAAGTCAGAGTGAGATCTAAAGAGCGCTCTTTGACTTTGCTTAGACTTAAGACAGAGTTAAAAAGAGACAGATGTATATCTCTCACATAAATCTGTCTCGTTTTACCTCAATCTTAAGTCTAAGCAAAGTCAAAGTGCGCCCTTAATTCTCACCATGTCACTAACGGCCTTTGCACACCGCGTTTTTTAAACGCGCCGTTGACGCGCATTTTAGAAACGTGCGTCGACGGCGCGCTTTTATCCTACAGAGCAGTTTTTTGTCGTCTGTATCGCTACACACGCGCGTTGGCATCGCGTTTGTATCGATTCAAAGGCGTGTTAGAATTTATACAGGTGTGCAAAGGTCTACAGGCTGCGTCTGACTCGCGTGCGTATCGCGACTGTATCGCTACAAAACGCGCGTCAACGGCGCGTTTAAAAAACGCGGTGTGCATAGGCTCTAAATTAGCTCTCATTTTCGAAGTTTTGAGGTATAACTAAACAGCGGCTACTACTATGAATGCGTAATATTTTTATATCTTGAATTAGGCGTGTATAATTCGAAAATAACTATTATGTCTGTAATATTGATAATAAAATGTAACAATAAGAATTTGATGGACTTTATTTACAATACCGAGATTCTTTAATCTTAAAAGAGATGTAATAAAAGTGAGTATTAATTTCTTTAGTTGTTGAGGTGCTTTTTAACGTAGGGACAGGAAACTATCCGAACATAAGGTACATTTAGTTTGTTGTGACTTAGAATAAAAACGCATAGAAGATACACGCAAGATAAACCAAGCGTGAAATGGCTTGGTTCACCAAATCCCCACATTAAACTTTCAAGGGTCGAATGTAAAAAGGTCCAGTACGTACCTAAACAAACAAGGTTTATGTGAGAGGTTGTAAAAATACATCGGAGAAACAATGATTTTCCGATGTACTTGATGGAAACTTAAAGTTTAGCTACCAGCCGGTTATGCGCTTGTTACATAATAATGTACACAAATCTAAATCCACAACGAAAACGAACGACAATCTTTTCACTGGTTTTTTTTTTGCAGAAAATGAGGGTATGACTAAAAGTTTCACTTTACGGCCGAAATTAATAACTCATCTATATCTGTCAATAAGTTTCATAGCAACGTTGTTATTTGTCAAGAATTATATGATCTTTTTTAAGAAATAGCAAAGTTGCTAAGTTACTTATCGACAGATTAAAGATAGGTTGATTATTAATTTCGGCCGTTAGTCAACATTCTGTGGATGACCGAATTGAGTAGCAGAATCTACTCTTGTTGAAACTTTTCCAATTCAAAACATTTTCCAAGGATTCAAAAGTTATAAATCCTCAAATGTTTATCAGTACAGAAGGGTTTTTCAATCGAGAAAAATGAACACCAAACTCGGCCGTTGTATGGACACTATGCGTTATTATTCTAAGACCTGTGACATATTTTTATCTAAAAAGATAGCGATAATACAATAGTTTTGTTGAGATTGCGTCTCCAACCATTACGATGTCTCGTTTGTTTCCCGTCTCTACATGTTGCTTGCTTCTACCCCACGCGTGGGAACGCGCACGCGTGCCTTGCGATTGTCTCAAATTATTCAAAAAATTTCAGGTGGAGCTTGAAAAGTTGAACGCAGCGACCGATGAGATCAATAAACTGGAATTGGAGCTAGATGTGAGTATGTTTCTGTCATTTTTCCGGTTGTACGTACTTATAGTAAGCGTAAAACAAGTTGTCAAATCTGAAATTGCAATATGGCGGTTTGTACAGCAGCCCGTTTGCGACAGCTACAATGTACCTTTGATTCGATAACACACGCTCCCTATTGGCTACAATCCATTGTTGCAACAAGAATACCATAAATTTAGCCAATCACAATTAATTGCGATTGTAATAATGATTGATGCAGATTTTACGCAATCGACCTGCTGGTTCTAAACTCAATTGACAGATCTTTTAATGCTATCCTTTTCTCCAGGGAGCAAGATGAACGGTATAGCAATACATTACCTGTAATTTTGGTTTATTACGTATAATAGATTATTAAAGTGCAGTTTCTACATTCCTTTAAGTACATATTTCCTTTACAAACTACTTAATACATTTATATTAGAATTGATTTTAATAACTAACTAGGTATAATTAATACAGCTCATATAATTACTACCACTTTTCGCATCAATAATATCGTTGAAATTTAATTATTGGTTAAGAGGGTAAATGATTCAAGGGCTTATAATTATGGGGCTTCTATGGCTTCTTCAAGGAACGTATTTGTATGTTCCATATTTTATTACAACGTACGGGCAGATTAGTGGATAGTGATACCCGTACCCACGACTTCATCCGCGGGGATGCCGGTTTTGCAAAAATTACGTGGGAACTCTAAATTTCCGGAATAAACAGTATCCTATGTCAGCCTCCAGGATGTCTTTCATTAAGATCGGTTCAGCTGTTGAGCCGCGAAAACCTAACAGATACACTCACACATTTTAACACACACTAACTATGACTAGTTAGTTAGTAGGAAGTCATAGAACTGTGACTACCTACTTCGGAACGTATTTTCACGAATTCGGATCGGATGCAGTGCGTAAAAGCGTCCTTAGGATTCTATTTTTAACCCCCGACCCAAAAAGAGGGGTGTTATAAGTTTGACGTGTGTATCTGTGTATCTGTGTGTCTGTGTATCTGTGTATCTGTCTGTGGCATCGTAGCGCCTAAACTGATGAACCGATTTTAATTTAGTTTTTTTTTGTTTGAAAGATGGCTTGATCGAGAGTGTTCTTAGCTATAATCCAAGAAAATCGGTTCAGCCGTTTAAAAGTTATCAGCTCTTTTCTAGTTTTCTGGTAGAAAAGAAGGTTAGATAACCCTTAGGTTCATAATATTCAAGTGTCAATTGTCAAATGTCAAGCTGTCAAGATGGACGTTGCCTAGATATACATAATTACCTATTTATTTGAAAATGATTTGTCGGGGGTGTTGAAAATTTTTAATTTACACTTGTAGTTAAAAGAAGATATTGATGATATATGGAGAGGGATTATGTTAATTGCCTAGTTCCGTATTCCGTTAGTGTAACATTCACACGATAACAATGTAAGTCCTTTGTGTAAGCTTGGCCCATATTAATTATCTATAAACGTGTAGAAGTTACTGATTAAATAGTTGGCGCCACTCAAATCATAACAAATCATAACATCATATTAGAAGGCGTCATTGATTGGCTGAAGTTGTTCAACATCTGATCGATAAACGTACTGTATATAAAATTCTTATAGTTTTTAGTTGATGAATTGTAGCATAATAAAGGATAATATTTGTAATCAATATATAAGATGAAAACATCTTTATTACTTAGATGATTTGTTAAACGAGCTTGATGATTTGTATATTAGTCACTAAGTTTATTCATTGTACAATTTGGATTGGCCGATAACGATAATGCTGCGTACAGACCGGCCAAACGAACGCCAACGAACGGGTTTCGTTGACCTTCGTTGCTGCAATCTGAACGGCTTAGCGAATGCCAACGATCGCTCGTTGGCGTGTGCCGGCGATCCGAAGCGTGGCGGTAACATCAAAGAAATCGAGCTATTTGATCGAACTCTGTTTGGACGGTCGCCGAAGGCCAACGAACGAACGCTCAGTTGAAGCAAGAGTGCGTAGCGTGTAGACGTCCAATTTGATAATTACTTGGATATTTCTTATCGTTTATTTTTTCTTGTTCTTGCTAACTCGTTTTGGTATATAAAACTAGCAATTACAATGATGTCGTCGTCGACCATGATTAAATTGCGAATGAAAGAGAAAAGAACCGGAATCAAGTGCCAACGAACGTTCGTTCGAGCACTAAATGTATTTGGACGTATTAACGAACTCCAACGAGCGTGCGGAAGCCAATGCTAGCGAACGATAAATATCCATCGTTGGGCGTTCGTTGGGCCGGTCTGTACGCAGCTTAAGATAAAAAGGGGAGTGGCTAATAAACGTGGAGAGGTTACCTGTAAGAGTGGTTTTAAAACTACGACATTCGAAAATATACTAACGTAAGAGGAACAACATTTATTTGACACAAATGTAAAAGTTAATAAATTTAAATATGACGTAATAAAAGTATAATAATTTATCATAAAGATTGTGTTTGTGATTTCGTCAGACCTTACCCAAAAGGTCAGAAGTGGGACATCAAGAAAATATAATATTTTCTTGTCACGCTCACGGCTCAGAAACAAGTGGAAGTGGAATACAGAGGAACGAGAAAGAAGTGGAGGTCTAGTAGACCACAGACATTTTGGAGCACAAGGCCAATATTTGGGCCTCAATATATCAAAGTACTTAGTCATGGCATCAAAGGATTTCTGGATAAACGGGTAGGATCTTTCCATGATTTTATTTTTATTGATACCTATTAATGGTAATTTTTTTTTTATTTGTGTGGGTTTTCGTTTTGTTTGTTCTACATTTAGTTATCATTTTGTTAAGAAGCTTTGCTCCGAGTTGGAATGGAAATTATATAACGTTATGATACCTAGAATTACCCACATTTTTATAATTCATCTTGTATATTGGTTATACAAATGCGATCGACCTTCAAATTGTGGTTTAAATAACATTGAGGTATTTAGAAGGCTTATTTTACAATGAAAAATGAAAAATGTTTATTTACAAAATACAGTCTTGTACAATTTTCCTGTGTTTGGTGGTACCCGCACTAGGTTATCCTGTATCGTGGGTACAATGGAATAGATAGTGAAGATAGTGTTAAACAATATAAAAAGTGTGGTTTACTTAATGATGGGCGTTATTGTTACTTTCAAATAGTTTTCAGGATGTATCTACTATGTCCTGCCGGGGTTTTATTTCTCATTGAATGATTGCACAGGTGAATATCTCACGGAACGTGGTATTTCAATCTTCACACTTGTAATCGTGTGCCGCATTAGTTTGGTTAAGAGTTACGATAGGGATTTATTTTCACATAGTGGTTTTGTTTTACGGAAGGTGAATTTCTGGATTTAGGTTCAATCGTTTGCTGCATTCATTGTATAGATAGATGTTTTCCTGTTTCTAGCACACAGTGACGCGATATTATCACACAGCACTCATTGGGCATCTTGAATGTTGTTTTGTGAAATTATTATTTTTTGTAAACCGCTTTGGGATAAGGTAGAAAAAGTTACATGAAATAGCTTTTCGTTTTACGCCTGCCAGTGAAATAATCCGTCTCTACTTGTAATGGTTACTAAGTGATTGGGGATATAAAATGTTAATTGATAAAAATGAAGGTGATCCGTTGTAATAAAGTAATAGTGACCAGGGTTAATAAATTGAGCATTTTGAGAAATATAAATCCTAAAATGGGTGTAAAAGTAGGTTTATCTTATCTGGTTATTCTTTAACTAAATTTAAAATTATGGTAGGTAGGTAGTCAGATAGTTTTAAATACGGGGTGCATAAATAAGTGTTTTTTTTTTACAAAAGTGAGCAGAAATGTTTTCATTTATCTATTTTTACCACTTGAAACGCGTAATGTTTGAGTTTCAAACATAACTTTGCTGATAACAGCTCACCATGAACAACCCATGGCCGGCCCACTACTGAGCAACAAGTGTCTCCTCACAGAATGAGAAGGGTTTAGGCCGTAGTCTACCACGCTAGATAACAGCTAATTTACTTTTAATACTGGCACAATAATTTGAGTACTACGAGTAGTAGGTAGGTATAGTATATGGGCAGCGGGGTTTTTTTTTTACCTGTATTCACGCAATTAACTGTGTACTGCCGCATTTAAATGCAATATGATTTTGTTTTTATTGGATTAACATCGCTTGGCGGGTTAAATTCCTGGCAAATGTTCTATTAAAATTAGAGTAAGTTTTTTTTTTAATGGTAATATACCTACAGTACTGCCCTTAGGGCAGGGCGCGATAATAAGTACCTACTACCAAAATACTATTATGTGTTCCGTTTGACGTCCGAAGTCCATTTATGAAGAGTACATCGCTCCTTCCACGCGCTTTCGCTAGATGTCGTTGATTTCCGTCACGCAACCCGTGCCTTCAACGCCGCCAACAGCCGTTCTGTGAACTAACTAACACAAGCCACAACAAGCCACCATATTTCGTCATTGTTGCGTCGTCTTTCGACCACGCAAGTCGTTAGATTTTATATAAAACTTTTGAGATAGAAGTAAAAAGTTTTATGATTATTTAAGTAGAAAATTTTGGTTTTTTACTAAATATTTTTCCGTTACGTAAGTGAATTGTGCATGCGATTCGTAGATTGAATCGTATATATATATATATATTTTTTTTTTTTTTTTGATCCCTTTCTCTCATCGAGAAGTAGTGATCTTTAAAAAATGGTGAAATTTCCGTGCCGTCCGAGGCCGACAAAATAGTTCGGCCAGAAAACTCGTCATCGTGTGGTGTGTGAAGTGTGAAATGTGTGAGTGGGAAGTGAAAATTCGTCAAGAACGCCGTAGTGGCTCAGGTCACCGCAGCCGCTCGGAGCGCGGCAGCCGCCGCATCGCTCGAGGCACCGCAGCTGCGTGGGGCGCCGCAGTCAATCAGGGCGCCGTAGCAGCTCAGAGCACATTGTGCCTCGTAAAAGTTGAAACTAAGGTTTGAGTTACCTTCCAAAGGGTGAGTCAAATTGAAATAATTTGTGCTAAATTACCAATGCCCGAACCGAATTTACTAAGTTCAACTACCTACTAGGCTTCATATTTTCTTACTGAAGCAACTACTAGTGTTTAACGGGTTCCCTTTTTTACGCCCCAGGCTAAATATTGGTAATATTTCGTGGTTTCAAAATATGTGACTTAGTGTGCGGCATTGTCAAATAAGTTCAATTCTTCAGATTATATGGACGAATCAATAACTTTTAAAGTGTCTAGCACTTTCGTAAGAATTTTAGAACTACTCTCTTCTTCGAAATACAATTTCACAATATTTAACAATAAGAAAAATATTGAATGTAAGTTGTATAGAAAAATATCAAAAATTGAGGGTAAGTATGTCCAAAGTTTTTCAATACTATCTATATCTTAGGAAATACCTTTTATCGTCAACAAAGTGACTTCTCTGATGGAAAGAAAAAGGGGGAGCCATATGAAAACAGTTTATAAAATAAAAATCATGAAAATTACTCTAAAAAGTTGTTTCGGGCGACTGTCTCAAACAGTATTAAGACAGGTAAATACACCTTTTACGAACTACCTACGTAACTAAGCCCGAATTCTTTTAAATCAATCTCCATTGGTTCCTTCAACTTTAAAAAATTCTAAAAGAGTATCAAAGTACCGTCCTTTCGCAGCATTACCTTACAAATTCGGGGTTTTAGTAAAATCAGGTATCTACTAAAACCAGCCTTGCAAACTACATCGTCTATTTCATCGCTGTTCAAAATACTTGGCTAAGGTTTGGAATACTTTTCCGCGATCTGTATTTCCTGCCAAATTGTAGTTCGGGTGTCCTTAGAATAAGAGTGAATGAGCATCTTCTATATGAACGCGTCCCATCTTGGACCGCATCATCTCTTTCCATCGGGTGTTATTGTGGTCAAGCGTGACAACATTTACTTAGTACCTCACTGTACAGAACGCTCACTCTGCAAATACGTTTTAATAATATTGGCGTCACTCAGAAAAGCAGGTATTATTTAAATATTTTTATCGAATTATTGGAATGTCCTCCCAAAACCTTCGCATGGAACATTGGTTCAATGCGTGGAGGTTGTCAGAGAGTTTTAATTTAAAAAGACTAATTTAATTGGAGCGGGATTGCTGTAACAACATCTAGTTGTCCAGTTCGCAGTCCAAGTGCCGAGGCGGTGCGATGTCGCTCCGAATTTCAGATGGAGACTAGACTGAAACCTTCTAAACACCCGTATTCATGCAGGTTCAGTCTTGTTGACCTTCTAGCAACGGATTGTAGGACGTTAAAGGAGCCAAATATAGATTTTATCAAACTACCTTCATTGCATTAATTAATAATTTTATATTATTGTTGACAGTTCAAATCAATTTTTAAAAAATTAACCTTACAATAAATAATGACTCGTTACAACGCAAATAAAGTGCAATTTGGCTCGCGTAGCCCTACGGCCTAAAGTGTAATTCGCTCTTGTCCTTGATATTTCTCTCTCTCTCTCTCTCTCTTAAGAGATAAAATTGGTTCAGGTGGAGGCGCCGCCATAGATATGTGTACCAGGTCACGTAACCAACTAAACTGACTGAATGGACTGATACCCAAGAATATTGCAACCGATACATATTCATGCGTTTGGTTTTCTTGACCATTCAAATGCCAGGTTTTAAACGGACGACTCTATGCTCAAAAGTCTGGCTTATTATTGCGCCTAAAACATAAATCACCCAAATCGGTATGTTGGTTTTGGAACATAACTTTCTTATTCTTATGTCTGGCGACCGCACCAAAAGTTGTTCGCCTTTGTGTCAAATTGGGCTGCTCAAGTATTGCGCGACAAATGCTTTCGCCTACTGGTGTATTTGGACGACTTCACATTGTCACCAGTCCATGAAAATTTTGAAAGCTCATAACCTTACTGGCTATCACTCTTAACCAGCCTAGGTTTCAATGTCGAGTAATCGATCACGACGCAAAGGAGATCGCTTTCAACCGCGAGTATTGGGGAGTAAAATCGGACACACACCTCAACAGGAGTCCCTACCCCCAGACGAGATAACAAAAGTTGGTCAGAGTCTGTGGTCTCTCTTAGAAACCGGCAGTTGGGCCCTCAAACAGGCGCAACGCCTTTTAGGGTATCTCAACTTTGCGACCTTCATCACCCACCGGGGAAGGTTGCTTGCCGTACGTTTCTAAGTCACTGAAATTGTGTTTGGAAGCATGCTAGCAAAACCAAACATCATTTTCTGAAAGAGTGCGAGCCGAGCTTGTATAGTGGCTAGAGAATCTGTTTTCAGACGGTCTCAGTTCACCTCAATAGGTATCTTTTGGATTACGTTGTAACAGATAAAGAAATATATAAACGGCTAGTGTACATCATACTAGTGAGTCATCGACAGAGAAAATACCATTACAACTCAAGATGTATTATTATGTTTCAATACGCGAGAACTCAAAACTGGCCTTGCAGTCAAAGCAGTCGTATCCACTTTAAATATAAAGTACGAAGCGGAACGAGACCAAAATGGCTTTTAGACTTGACAAAAAGTTATTCACTCTGACGGACAGCCTCAATATTGTACTCCTCCCTCATCACCTTTCCGGGAGTGTACAATACCGAAGCCGACAACCTCTGGCGTAATCACGCAGGCTCGGAGTGGCATCTACTACAAGGAGTAATTTTAAACTGAACTCGTCTTTCCGACTCGAACGCCTGCCTGCTCGCAGCGTCTAGCAGATGTTGGATATACGAGTCAGCGTGGTTCATCTTACCGCCGCCTAGGCTATTTCCACGCATCTGGCATCACCTTAACTCAGGTGAGAGATACATAATACATACAACACAGCGACGGGGCGATCATCAGCTGACATCAAGCCCCCTGCAAATCGGAAACTCCAGCTATTTGGGTGGGACACATGGACATATAGCCCAGGCCCTATAGCGAGATGGAGCTTCTTTTATCGTGCTGCCTGCGAAATAGCCTCGACACTCAAATCGTACCTAGGCCTTCATTTAAAATATGGTCATATAGACAACCGCCTTTTCCAAGGAATGATATAGTGAGATATTTAGCAAAATTATATTGGCAGTAATCTTGCTTACCATACCATACTTGTATAATATTATGAACCTAAATCAGCGATAGCTTCTATTTGTGAGACAGGTTCGAATGTTAAAATTTTATACGGTTATTCATACCATAAAAGCAGTAGCTTTAGCTGAACTGATTCCACCTAAACTTCCTATATGGGATGCAAGGATATTCTGTACATACTTGCAGGTAACAGGAATCAAATAAAAAAGTTGATATAAGAATCCTACTTTTGATATTATAAATGGAGATAATTTTATAATAATTTTGAATCTGAGCTAACCTTCTCCTGATTAATCTTTTTATTTTAATATTTGTTTTTAACAAATTTAGATGATCTCCAACTAACTTATTAGCTTGAGAGACATACAGGCCAGATAGTTCAGCTATTATTTAGCTAAGTTATATATTATGCTAATATTTAACATAACTAAGTTGGGTTTAGAATCTATTTTCCGAAGCTGCTACAGACTAAATCAAATAGCTTTTAATCCACAATGCCCTCCTTTGGGCTTAAGATTATTCTATTAATTATTCTAAAGCAAGTTGGTGGTAAAGAATACATTATCATAAAAAGACCGATTTCAAATCTAAGTTCCTTATTCAATGTTTTCTAATATCGAGTAAAGTTTTACTACCAATTTTCAGTTCTCTGTTATCATGAATTATAGGAGTGCGAAATCGAATAATAATGCGAATAGTGTAGATATTCAATATTTTCCAGTATCAAGAAAATTTTACTGTCAATTTTCTGTTACTGTTACCATCCATTAACAGTTATCGGTTAAGGATTACTTACATACCTATATGGTTATTTAAATATCTAATACTAACGTTTTTAATTTACATAACATAAAGTTATCACATTGTTGCGTTTTTCCTTTTCACAAGCCACCAGGAGATAACAAACAGGTCTCTTCATAAATGGACTTCGGACGTCAAACGGAACACATAATATTAAAATTTTACCTTGAAATAAAATTTCTATTATGTTTCCTAAGACGTCCGAAGTCCAGATGATGTCTTCCTGGTGCTACTATTATATCTTACCGTACACATCATTAATCATTATGAACCGAACAATGACGAAATATGGTGGCTTGTTGTGGCTTGTGTTAGTTAGTTCACAGAACGGCTGTTGGCGGCGTTGAAGGCACGGGTTGCGTGACGGAAATCAACGACATCTAGCGAAAGCGCGTGGAAGGAGCGATGTACTCTTCATAAATGGACTTCGGACGTCTTAGGAAACATAATAGAAATTTTATTTCAAGGTAAAATTTTAATATTTTCTTTGTTGTACGAAAGAAATTTTAGGCAAATATCTTTGCACTACACTCGCGTTTGTGGCATGACATTATCCCAGAAATATATTTTAAAAAAAATTCACGCTCGCTTGACTCGCTTCGCGATAGTTCAGTTTCGATATGCATTTAGTTAACAAAACTCTCAGGAAACCACGTTTGTTGTGCTCTCGAAATTGAATCAGTCTGTTTGATAAAATCGAAATGCGGTGCCTTATAAATTTCGCTTAGGAGCGCCGGTAGTATCTAATGATTAAGCATTGAAGGTTTTTCGGCTGGTCTGGCATTTCGCCTGATTTTATGTTTTTGCTTATTTAGCGCGTTCAGGAAAGCTTTGACAACGTTTTATAACACGAGTATATTTTTTTTTTGTTTTAGTTACCCAAACAGAAAAAAAAGCATTAAAGATGTGGGACCGAGGGATAAATCTAGTGTGATTTTTGGTTGGATTATGAAGTTGTAGTTAGGGTATTTAAAATAGAAAGATTTCAATTGTAGGAAATGATGTAAAACATGTTGAGGATAAGTTGTGTAATAAAGTCGATAATTCACTTGTTGGATGTCACGCGATCTATTGCGAGGAGGAATCTTTTTCTTGTCTCTTTTTTTTATAAATACGGTGTTCTGACGGGTTTTTATTTACGTCTCGGATTATTGAATACTTTCGGTGTTTGATTGGACGGTTAGAGGTTGCAAAAGCAATCGCCCTCTAATTAAATCATTTATTTAGGCATTAGTTCAATTTGGATTAAATCTCGCGAAAAGCCACGGTGGCTGTCTCTCGCGCGTCTTGGAAAGACATTCCTAATGCCTGTTTTTCTGAGGGAGGGATGCATTATCAAGTGAGATGAGCTGCAATGTTTGCGGCTGATTATTTTGGAGGCACAGTGGTTGAAATTGGTTGGTTTGAAAATTTGCAATCGTGGCAAGTGGAGTAAAGTTTGACTAAACTATTTAATGAACTAAGTATATAATGGATTTGGTGAATGGTTATATTATATAACATTTTGATAAATGGATGAATTTGAAGAGTGTATGTATGTGGTTGATGCACATTTGTTTCATATTTTTACTTAAGTTATAAAGTATTACATTTGGTGAGTAGTTATTTATATTTGGTAGGGTAGGTTTGATAAACAGGTAGTTATCTTGATTAATAAGTGAGTTATCATTTTATAAATGCGTACTTTAATGTTTGATGAACTGGTATACTTGATAAATGTGCATATTTTCATACTTCAAAGACAAGTTGTACCTATTAGTTTCTTCAAGATTTTAGTTGCTGATAATTATATTAACATTCTTTAGAGCGCATGTCCTATGGACGAAATCGTTTATACATACTTTCACTGTTTGAAATGTTACAATCATAAAGATATAGTTATGACTAGAGGGGGTCATAGCTTGTTGCCGCTCTTGTACATCCATGTGTCAACTAGGTATTGTTATCTCAGTATATTTCAGGGAACCTCCGTTCGGGTGAAAGCGATAGCTGTTGGATAAATGCTTGTTGGGTTATCAGAAGACCGTGTAGTCTTCGATGAGGTTACTTGTAAATATTATAGCGAAATAGTAAGTTTAAAAATAGAATGAGGCTAAACTAAAAAAATGAGACAAAGATAAAAATAATAACTTAAAGCATTGAAACAGCATAAAGTGAAATAGTAACTTACAAACTATACATACATATTTACGAATTATGTAGATAGATATAGTATTACTGGATTACGTATATCAAATAAGAATACTGTCAGCTCATGTTTTGTTTTCGGCGTGGTAATTTTACGCTTAAAACTCATAAGAGATATCATGAGGTTCGCTTTCTGTAAAAGTTATTAGCTTTAACAGTTAATTGATTTATTACATTATTTATTTATTATACACTCAACAAGTAAAAGTATTTTGTTTTGACAAAATCCAAAGAAGTACCTATTGGATTAATAAAGCAAGGTACGAAGCATTGGCTGGATTTTACAACATTTAAAGTTTCCTGTTCATTTTTATCATTGAGTTAATTTGAGGCGGAAGAATCCTCTTGAAAATTTTTAAGATTAAGTTATTAGTAAGAAAGTATATTTTGCTTAGGTTAGTTTAAAATGTACAGCCGGTAATAAAAAAATATATATATATTTAATTTTACATAATAGGTGAAACTGGTTGATGCACCAAAAATCGAATTATCATAGGAATTTAATTAAGCTAACATTTTTATTTATTATCAACTTCAAATATACAGTAGCAAACTGATTAGTTGGAATGCATGCAGTGATTGGAATATTTAAGTTCCGATAGAAGAATCTATATCGTGGCTTGTTCCTTTATGGACAAGAATATTTTTTTTGACTCGTGAGACCACTTACACAAAATATCAACGTTCGGTTTGGAGGTCTTCCAAGGCTATTCCTACAGTTCCATGACGTATTGAAGAGGTTAACACTTTGTCGCTCATCACATCAACCAGCACGGCATTTGGGTATGATGGATGGATAGGTACACATTTGATGGGGGGGGGTTTAGTGGTTTGTATCAATAGGAACCAGGGGTTGAATGAGGAAGGCTGAGGACAGTACGTGTGGTGCTTACTAGGGAAGGATTATGTTCAACAGTGACCTTATGATGATGACGATGTAGATGACGATGGTGATGATGATGGACGTACGAGGATGAATCTTTTACGAAACGAATAAAGGAAAATCGAACAGATGCGGGCCATTACGGTTAACATATAAAATAATGTATAAGGTACCTACTTTCTTCTAATCTTTATGATCGATTAGCTTGTGATAGAGATCTTGATGTCGTAGAGAATAGAGATGTATCGAACGGAATATTTATTTCATTTTTTTCCCTGCTATTATGTTGATATCGCTTTTCTCTATGAAAAGGAATTAATGATAAACTAATAGGTATCATTCGGCGGCGAGTCGCGACTGTGTCGTTCCCAGGGTCGAATTTGGTAGTTCTGCTTATGTTACTCGAAACGACAAAGTACGCCATATGGTGCATATTATGGCTAAAATAAAATATATAAGTATCATGTGAAATTATAAATCAAAGATTCTTTTTGCATGTAGATATTATATGGTTAAGAGGCACAAGTGACGCAACTACTGTACCCTGGCGTTTGTTTAACATTGTCCATTAGTACTTCAGAATGTGGATTTTGCTAGGAAAAAAAAACAATAGGTAATTGTAAGAAATATGGGAAGCGTAATCTACATTAAAAGAAAAAGTTTGAATTGGAAGCAACCAGGCATAGGATTTTCATACATCCGTAATCACGTTCCTTTCAACTCTCTATCTATCACGGTTCACGATACGCCGTTCACGGTTCAGGCCGTGACGCACGTGCAGACGGACAGACGGACGGAGAGCAGAGGTTTAGAAAATAGGGTCTCGTAGGCACCCTTCGAGGGGTACGGAACTGGAGAAAACTAAATTATAATAATGATAATAGGTTTTCTAGGTTACCAAGTAAAATTACTTCTCTTAGGTCGGATTGTATTATGATGGATGCTTATGAAACAAAATTAAATGAACGGTCTACTCAAAGTGTTTTATGTTTGCAGGATCCAAGGATGTTGGAAATGAACAAATGTGGAAAAGGAAGACCCAAAACTAGGTATGGGTCAGGGACACAAAGTCCCAAGGAAGGAAAGGACGAAAAAGAAAGCCCCGAGGTTACGGGCTATGGTCCTATAGGAGGAAGGAGGTGGACCCTAGGATAAGGGTCATTAAAAATTTGGATCTGGAGGGAAGGAGGTGGACCCTAGGATAAGGGTCATTAAAAATTTGGATCTGGAGGGAAGGAGGTGGACCCTAGGATAAGGGTCATTAAAAATTTGGATCTGGAGGGAAATAAGGACAATCATATATGTATCCCGGTAGAAGAGAGACGCGCCAAGGCTCGGAATCCGCGATTTTCCAATAAGAAGGGAAGAAGAAATGTGCGTAAAACTATTGCGTTGAAAGTGTATGAAAATGTTTTGTGATTTAAATCGAGAACTGGCGGCGATTAACTTTAAGTTTAAAGAGTTTATTTTATCAAAAGGACAAGAAGTTCACTTACACATATTCATATTAAGAATCGCTCCCGATTCTAAATATAAATATAGAAGAAAACATAATCTTTAAAGGTATGGTGACTATACAATAATATAAAAAGTCAAAACACGTTATATTCGTTAACAAACTATACCTACATCTAGCTAAGATGTCTATGGTGTTTGACACTGTTTGATTAAACTTTAAACTTTGTAAAAGATTTTTCCTCCAGTATGAGTTTCGGCAAGTACATTATGTAGTAGAGCTAGGTAGTTTTCATACCATAATTAGTCCTAGCTTTATGTAATTGTAGCATAATAGGTATGTTTGTTTTGTGTACCATATTTATGAGATTTAGCTTTAAAGTGATGCGTGTATGTACGAACTTTAATAGTATTTTCCTAACAAATAGAATTTGTATAATTGACTTATATAATATAGTTCATCAGTTTTCTTATATAATTCTTTAGTGGGGAGGAGAGTCTAGTTGGAACAGAACTTTTAACAATTTATTTTGAGATACTTGAAACCCTTTAAAGTAGTTTTTAGTAATTAGTTTTACATGCTCATCCCCAAATCTCTATTGAGTGTTCCTGTAAAATATTGGCTTGTGAGTTATAATTGATACTTCGGACTTTATGCATATACCTACCTTCTTTGATTAAATTGAGGCCTCCTTTAGTTGCTGCTGGTCTCGCAATTTTTGATATCTTTATGATTTTTGAAAAATTATTTATAAATTTAGAGTGTCTGCATCTTTTTATTTTAATATTAGCGGAAGAGAACAGAAAAATGAATTTTAGATTAAAGGCTAAATTTGAGTGCTACTGTAGACTGGCAGGTAAAGTTGCGAGGGTAAATAGTTTGGAATTGAATTGAGTTTGTCTGCTATTTTCTAATTATATCGGATGGAAAGGGTTGCTGCGAGTGCTCTAAAATTAAGTTGCAATCATAATCAATACCAATGTATCAATCAAACTGTATATTCCTTCTAGTTAAGGTTAGCAAGAATATTAATTTAATTAATTACTATCTTAATTTTTTTTTTGTTTTGTTGAACTAAGTCTTTGTCATTTTGGTTGTGAAGTTTACATGTTACTTAAGTTTTAATTTTTTTTTAAAAGCGATGAGACTCGCTTAAAACAGGATGGCCGAGCTGTAAGCTTGGCCCATATTAATTATCTATAAACGTGTAGAAGTTACTGATTAAATAGTTGGCGCCACTCAAATCATAACAAATCATAACATCATATTAGAAGGCGTCATTGATTGGCTGAAGTTGTTCAACATCTGATCGATAAACGTACTGTATATAAAATTCTTATAGTTTTTAGTTGATGAATTGTAGCATAATAAAGGATAATATTTGTAATCAATATATAAGATGAAAACATCTTTATTACTTAGATGATTTGTTAAACGAGCTTGATGATTTGTATATTAGTCACTAAGTTTATTCATTGTACAATTTGGATTGGCCGATAACGATAAGATAAAAAGGGGAGTGGCTAATAAACGTGGAGAGGTTACCTGTAAGAGTGGTTTTAAAACTACGACATTCGAAAATATACTAACGTAAGAGGAACAACATTTATTTGACACAAATGTAAAAGTTAATAAATTTAAATATGACGTAATAAAAGTATAATAATTTATCATAAAGATTGTGTTTGTGATTTCGTCAGACCTTACCCAAAATTTGCTATCATTGTCTTCTTAGTAATACCTACCTATATATTATTTGTATACTCTACGACCTTTTTATTTAAAGTAGTCATGCGTAAACTACGAATCTGAGTGTTTTATATCATACAATCCGATGACGAACACGTACGAAAGATACATTATACACATATGTATACTTTTACATGTATCGGATCGTGAACGGATCGCATCAAGGATGCACGGGATTCAAATAAATCAGGAACTAAAAGAATACCTACCAAAGTTATAAACAGGTGTCTGTAAAACTCGAGTACACACAGCTTCAGAAACAGGTTGCGCGAGTAAAATGCCTGTTACGGGAAGTAAATAATACCGCTTGTACAAGTTCAGTCGTACACTCCACGGCTGAGCTCATTCAAACGATGATCTTGGGAATATTCACATTTATTACTAGCTGATGCCACCAACTTTGTCCGCGTGGATTTAGTTATTTAAAATCCCGTAGGAACTCTATGATTTACCAGGATAAAATGTAACCTACGAGTATATCAATCTCAAGGTACTGTATCCATGCAAAAAATCACGCCGATCCGTTGCTCCGCTGCGGCGTGATCAAAGGACAGACAGACTAACAAACCGAAAACGAACACACTTTCGTATATTTAGTATGGGTATTGGGTATTGATATAAATCAAGAACCAAAAGAATATCAGTTTTAAACAGGTGTCAGTGGAAACTGCACTTGCTGCAGAAACAGGTTGCGCGAGTAAAATACCTGTCACGGGAACTAAATAATACCGCTTGTACAAGTTCCGTCCTACACTCAACGACTGAGCTCATTTAAACGATGATCTTGGGAATATTCACAGTTATTACTAGCTGATGTCCGCGGCTTCTTCCGCGTGGATTAATTTTAGTTAGTCTACCTACACTTAGCTTCAGAAACAGGTTGCGCGAATGTTACAGGGAAGTAAATAATACCGCTTGTACAAGTTCAGCCGTACACTCAACGACTGAACTCATTTAAACGATGGTCTTGGGTATATTTATATGTATTTCACGTTACTAGCTGATCTCCACTGATTAGCGATGATAGCCTTCTTTCTTCTCTCTGGACTGGTTTCCGCACTTAAACGTTTCCGTCTGTTGTGCGTGCGTTGCCCCTCCCCGCCGAAGTCTTCACTCCAGCCACCCAAGCTTGCTCCAGAAGCCGAGTAGACGTAGTAGCCTTGTGATTTACACTGGAATTCATAGTCATAATAGGGGCTTCTTTAGGGGATCATTCAGACGACATGTCTCAATTTCAACCTTTATGCAATGTATTTAGGTTGAATATGACACATGTTGTCTGAATGGCCCCCTAAAGAAGCCCCTATCTCGACTATGAATTCCAGTGCGATCCCGGGTACACACCTCTAACTTTTCAGAGTTATGAGCATTTTAAGCAATTAAACATCACTTGCTTTAACGGTGAAGGAAAACAGCGTGAGGATACCTGCATGCTTAAGAGTTTTCCAGAACATTCTTAAAGTGTATGAAGTCTCCCAATCACACTTGGCCTGGCCGTGGTAGACTATGGCCTAACCTTTCTCATTAATAAAGACAAACGAATCGCAGATACTGTTGAATAGGTACCAATGGCACAGAACTACTGCTTGCCGTTTGTGAAAGTTTCTACAAGAAAGCTATGGATGATTGATTATATTAACGGTTGACAATGACGATTGTATAACCAAATACCCAATAGTATTATATAATATACGTAAAAAAGAATTAGATACGTTATTATACGCGTCTATATGGAAGACTTAAACTCATGCGTTTTATACCTTCGGATTTTATCACACTAATATTATAAAGGCGAAAGTTTGTATGTGTGTGTGTGTGTGTTTGTTACTCCTTCACACTTAAACTACTGGACGGATTGGGCTGAAATTTAGAATGGAGATAGATTATACTCTGGATTAGCACATAGGCTACTTTTTATCATGGAAAATCAAAGAGTTTCCATGGGATTTTTAAAAACTACATCCACGCGAACGAAGTCGCGGGCATCAGCTAGTACCCTAATATGAACGTAACATATCTATGGCATACAACGTGACGTATAATTGCAACTTCCCCATAGTAAACGAATGCCCCTGGAGACCTGCTATTGTAACTTGTAAACCAAACATAATATCAGGCGTATTCTACGAGTAGATAAATTATTGTAACTAGTTGCGCAAGCGCAGTATATAGGGTCAATTAGCAGCAATCTGTCCACGCTGTCTGCGAGATTGATTTCAATAGAACTCATACGGTGTGATATAATTTAGATGTACAGTAATGTTAAATCTTTTTAGCGGTTCATATTATTCTAATAGTTACTTGTCAATTCTTCATTGGTTGATAAAAAACAGCGAGGTTTAACAAACAAAACATACAATAGTTTACGTAATGGCATACCAAATAAGATTATCTCAGTGTGTATCTCATAAGTCATAATTCTCATAAATAAAACATCGTATTCAAAACTATTCTTACACTTAATATGTAAAGAAAACGTACATTGTAACCTTGGTTTTAGGATTTAGCGTAATACGACTCACGAGAGACCTTTTTGCCTGAATCAACCACAAAGACATGCGATATTCTTAGTTATGGCCGTGTACTAATGGTATGTCCACTTTTTTTTAAACTCCTATACTTTGCATTCGCAGGAATCCATGAAAACATTTCACCTGCTGCTAAATGAAACGTCACGAAGATTACAAGCACTGACGAAGAGACTAGGCACCTGTGTGGACAAATCCAGGCCCTATCACGATGCGGTGTCAGCTGCTAACATCGCTAGATCAGAGTGCCAACGCGCGGCCGTACAGTTTCAGAGAGCTAGCGGTAAGTGACATCCCTTTTTCTACTGGGTCAATTTGAGCAGAACACCAGTCGAAAAGTAGGCCGCTCAGCTGCCAAGAATATTAAGAGGCTGATAGTGAGGCGACCTCGCAGTGCAGCGTTGGAAGCCCCCCACCATGTGGATGGATGACATCAGGCGAGTAATAGGGAGCCGCTGGATTCAGGCGGCGCAAGACGTTGGCATGTGGAAGTCCCTACAAGAGACCATTGTCCCGTAGTGGACGTCTATTGGTTGGTGATGATGATGGTCAGAGGATTGCCATAAATGATAATGCTCATGGGTGATACTTTTCTAGCGTGATTGAAGTCCATACAGCGACATCTAGTTTATAATCGAGAAACTGCAGTGTTGATACGGTTTAGTTCATAGACTGCACTAACACAATATTTATGCACGTGCATGGATAAATTCAGGCCTTATAACGACGCCATGTCAGCTGCTACCATCACCAGGTTAGAGTGCCAGCATTTCGAGAGAGCAAGTAGTGAATCGGTACCGGTTACTGTTCGATGATTTAGGCCACTGAACCTCTCGTACGAGTCGAAGGAGAAAAGTTACTCAATTAGATAAATAGTCAAGACTGACGAGAGATTTTGTAAATATAAATATGTGACGGCTAAACTCATGTGTTAGTTGAAGTATGCCCGACTAGTTTCAACCCCCGGGAATGCCTGGAAATCGGGATCTTTTCTAACTTCTGCTGGGATAAAATTTTTGCTCAAAGATGAAAACAGGTTAGTGGTTTCCGGGATATTTTATGTGTAGTTTAGAAGTTGCTGGGTCATTACAAGGTTATGATAGAATGTGCGATTGAAGTCCTTTTCATAATATAATAGTTACCCCACATTAGCTAGTTAGCCCACTTTAAAATTTCGATCCATCTATTTCTGTCACTTTTGCAATCATTGTTATTTTTGAATTCTTTCATTTGCAAGGTTGGACAAAGATTTTTGAACCTTCATTTAATTGATTTATTTAACTAAGCAGCATTTATAATTATTGAAATAAGCAAGCGTGACAGACGGACAGACGAACTTATGCACACCATAAGGGTTCCTTTTGTACCGTTTTGGCTCCAAGAAAAATGGATATGATCGTTTATTTCAATCACGAATACAATATACATAATGTACTGAGCTTGGCGTATGTAATGTAACATTTATGTGTCTTATCGCACCAGTTGATAGCAAATCGGCGGCTTCCTGTGGGGTGCAGCGGCGGCTTTGCCTCGTTCTTGACTTCGCCAAGGCCATTGCGGTCAAGGACTTGGCAACATGACTATGACAAAAAATGAGTGGTTTTTTTACGTTGGCCATTAAAAGTAATGTCTTTAGGAATCCGTACTTTATTATGGAAAAATGGAATCCATAAGGGTTCCATCATCATTTTCTTATGTCTGCCCGTCCGACCGTATGTCAACAGCAACACCCCTTCTCTCGGAAACGACTTCAAGTCCTTCTTCCTTCTATCCAAAAATCCTTGCTTAGCGGATTTCTACGTCATAATAGCTATCTGCATGCCAAACAGTACCTAACCCATCTAGTAATTTGACAGATCAGACGGTCAATCAGTCAGCTTTTTCTTTCATATATGTATTTATTAACCCCCGACTTAAAAAGAGGGGTGTTATAAGCTTGTCCTGTGTATCTGTCTGTGGCATCGTAGCTCCTAAACTAATGAACCAATTTTAGTTTAGTTTTTTTTGTTTGAAAGGTGGCTTGATCGAGAGTGTTCTTAGCTATAATCCAAGAAAATCGGTTCAGCCGTTTGAAAGTTATCAGCTCTTTTCTAGTTACTGTAACCTTCACTTGTCGGGGGTGTTATAAATTTTTAATTTTATTTTAGATATTCATTGAAATGTTTTCTTTATTGAAAGTAAATACGTAAATATTATGGCCTCGAATTTATCAAAGGTGAATTAGTAGGACGTACCAGGTACCTACAACATTAATTTGCAGTTCCAATTAGTGATGTCGGTCAGATAAATTAATATCGCCTCGCCGCAACTCTACTCCATCGAGCAACACGCTCAGAAGCTGACAGCTTGGAGCCTGTAGCCCCATACGATGCGAAATGTTTTGCATAACGGTTAGGAGAAATGGCAATGTAATTCACACCGTAAAGTGTAGTCTCACTTCACTTCAGTCAATTTTACACTGAGAAAGAACTAATAGCTGCGACTTATAAATCCTTCGCCAACTTTAAGGCTGAGATCTATAAACTTTGACTTTGATCAGACTTAAGATTGAGTTAAAACGAGACAGATTTATGTGAGAGACATACCACTGTCTCGTTTTAACTCTGTCTTAAGTCTAAGCAAAGTCAGAGTGCGATCTATATCTTCCTAAGAATACCAAGTCCAGTTGTCTACGCCTACAAAGCAAAATACTTTGTTGGTGACAATTTGGCTTGATGCCTGTTACGTATTGGCTTGATGGTTGTTACAAAACATTCGGATTTTTTATTGGTGTTAGAATTTGATCTTTACAATAACCATTAATACTTACAATATGTACTTCGTTCAACACATCATCGTATTCATGTGTATTAAGACATTCTCCATATATCTTTGACCCAAGCGGTCTGATAAATTGTCAAAAGGAAACATTGAAGTATACCCTCTCCTTTTTCCATAGAGGGTCAAGACCTCGTTGCTTTTTGCTTTATATTAACATACATAATGCACGTGCACGTGTGAACGGTTCAATTTAGTCAATTTGCATAAGTGAGCCAATAACGTAACGTAGCCATGACGTAACGCTGCAGATACAATTTCAAGCCAAGCGAAAACATTAGGGTGCCTTTCCACCAGAGATGTGCTATGCTGCGAAGAAGATGTGAAATCTACGCTACGAAAATATGTGGCCGTTTCCACCAATACTAAGCTACGTAGGTACTCTGCTCTGCACATAGCTACACCACTCGCGACGGCCCTTAGCACGCATCCTTCCATATAAAAAACATATCTAAGTTGAATCCGTTTCCACCAGTGCTAAGCTATGTGCACCAATGAATATGATTGGTGGATATCAAACGCATCCATAGCAACGTAGCATAGCACATCTCTAGTCGAAAAGCAGCCTTAGGCCGCCAGTTCACGACAGTTAGAACTTGTAACAAAACGTCAAGGCTTCACTTTCACTGGCAGGCGTCAAATGTCACCTACATTTGACACTAGGTAGGCTATGAAACGAATAGGTTTTTTTGGTTTCACGTCACCCATAGCCGAAAATTCGACAAATCATTGATTCAGGATCTACACGCACGAAACGTTTTGCATCATCATTCCTCATACGCATGGCTAAGGTTTGGAATACTCTTCCGCTATCCGTGTTACCTATCAATTACGATCCGGGTATATTTAAAACAAGAATGAATAGGTATCTTCTAGGCAAACGCGTCCCATCTAAGGCCATTTCCATCACTTGTGATTGTGGTCAAGCGCTTGCCTATAACGAATTAAAAAAACCGAGAGTTTTCTCACTCTAGTTCACTCTGGCTGTGAATTAGGTGAACAGTGAGCGGCTAACTGTTCGCTTCCAATTTGCCTATAATTTTTGAGCCATTTTCATCATAACTAACATTTCCCTTTCCCCTCCAACTAAGCGTAAAGCTTGTGCCAGGAGTGGGTATGATAATAGTGCAACGGGTGAGGTTTGAATCGCCGACCTTTCGGATTTCAGTCCGCTCCTATAACCGTTGAGCTATAAAGTCTTATACTACATAGTCTAGTATAAATTGAAATATTATACTACATGTTTACCTTCCCTCGACATTGAGTTAGCGACCGATACGTCAGAGTCAGCCAGCGAACCTCAGAATAAAGCCCTTGCAACACCAATGCAGCGGACATTTAGCCGCTCACATTTCACCTAATGGGGACACGGCCTTATCATGATATGGATTACTAGTCTCGAGCCCTTGTATCAAATAAATTTACTTGATCACACTATATAATATTATAAAGGAGATAGTTTGTATGTGTGTGTGTGTGTATGTTTGTTACTCCTTCACGCAAAAACTACTGGACGGATTAGCACATAGGCTACTTTTTATCCCGGAAAATCAAAGAGTTCCCACGGGAATTTTAAAAAACCTACATCCACGCGAATGAAATCGCGGGCATCAGCTAGTAAATCATAATATTGGTCCGTTTTCCCCAACTTAGTTGCAACTTAAGTACAACGTTGTGGACATTGCCTATACTCGCTCTATCTATAGGTACGTTAGTATGTTTGCCGTACTACTCTCTATTCGAGAATTCACTATCAAAACATATAGACTGCTAAAACCATAACCCTTCCTTTTGACTTTGCTGTAGTCGAGTAAAAACATTCGAAATTCAATTCGAAAACATATACGTAGGTTCGTTTGTGATTGGTTGTTGACTCAAAATGGTTAACGCCTACTGAGTTTTTGTCTTGGTGATTTGTATGGGATTCCCTAACAGAGAGAGCCCTATACTAACTTCTCTCCGTAGATAGAGTTAATGATTAAATAAGGATAATGATAATTAGGTGATAAAACACGTCACATTACATTTAGCTTATGCAGTAACTGAATACCCACAGACAAACATGCGCCTGATAAGATTAGCGCATTCATATGTGGTATTCTCTTATCATGACCTTGATGTATTAAATTGTTTAGTTTAGGCTTTAGCTCCAAATGGTGTTGGATATTTATCTTGACATTACCTACCTAAAGTTCAGAGAAAAATCTTATTATACAATTTATACATAATATAAATATTTTCCTAACTTGAATTCGGCTATGAAACTTGGTACAGCATTGTTTCTGAAACTTGAATTTCATTAATTAATTATATTATAGACTTTATTATAAGTTGCATATAGTTCCCGTAGATTAAGTGACATTAGTTAAATTAAGCCACACTTCTCTATTTTGGGTATATTTGAAGGTACAGAAAAAATTATCTACCACCAAATATACCCGATCCTTTCGATAACGGGGTTAACCGGTGCAGCAAAGTAATACAGATTAAACTGATAAATAAAATCTGTTCTATAAATACTTATTTTTCGTACTTTAGGTGGAACATATGAATTATTTTTAAATATTTTCCTTTCTAGAACTCCACGGAGCAGCCAAGGAGACGGTCACACTTGCGGAGCAACGCTTCGTGAGCAAGCAGGACGAGTGGCAGTTCGACAGTAACTGGCAGGAGGTGCTCAACCATGCCATCATCAAGGTATGGTACATTATTTTCTGACAAGCTTGTATATAGCTGTTTGATTCGAAAGGTTCTCGAGTGAGGACTGCGTCATTGCAAACGGAGCGTACGACAATAGCTGGCATTGATGCGAAAAGCTGTGGACAGAGATCGTTAAATCTAATTAAAAGAGGGCTATATCCAAGACATTCATTGGCCAAGAGTTTATTCGGATGGTGTATTTGATCAAGTACCTATTTAGGTACTTCTTTTATTTAAAAGAATATCTACAGGCAAACAATTAAAGAAAAAGTACAGTAATATGCAGGAAAAATAAACTGAAAAAGACGAAAAAAAGAAGCGAACTGGATATCCTTCTGTTATTGTAAGATTATAAAGATTATCTTTATCTCTTCTAGGTTATGGATGCAGAGAAAAGGAAGGCTGAAAGTGGTCGCGAGCATCAGAAGAAAGCTGCCGCTTATATTGCGGCTGAACGAAAGGTAATTTCTATTGTTGTATTGTAGCGATCTTACTTAATGAATTAAGTACACTAAAATGTTTAAGGAACTAAAATATCATTTCCATTTTAACTTCAGGTAGCACAACTGGAAGAAAATCTAAAACGGAATATCATTAAATCGAGGGTATACTTCGAAGAGAAGAAATTGTGCGACGAGCAATTGCAAGCGCAGAATGAGAAAATAGAAAAACTACAACGTCTCATAGCGGATGCTAAGTTTAGATATTCCCAATCATTGAAATCTTTGGAGGAAATATCCGAAGAGATACATAGACGCAGAGGGGAGTACCCACCGGGAAAGGACAGTATACCTGTCGGACCAAGAGAGCCTGGCGTCGGAGCAGAAAGAGACCCTATACACGACGAAACACAAGTAGGCACTGATAAAGACGACGAATCAAGCCTCCAAGAACTAAGAATGCGTGTGAGAGAGCTAGCTTCAAAACCTATAGATAGAAAAGACGTGGAAACCGATGAAGCGTGGGCTCAAGAACTAAACGAAACTATCAATAAACTGGATCAACTCCTCATGATTAAAGAAACGAATCAGCAAAAAAGATCCAAATTCACAGAAGTCACACCAAGAAACTCGAGCGCGCCTACAACTAGTACCAACACTGCTAACAAGTATGACCCTCTCAACGACACTCACAACATCAACACGAACTTGTCGCGCACTAAATCCATAAGTCGAGAAGTTATATACGAAAACGTAAACCCTATCGTTAAAAATGAGAAATCTAAAAGCATGATGTCGCTAGACGTCCTAGCTCTAGCTAGAGATGCTACAATACTAGATCGAGAGTCGTACTTGAAAGCTGTTATTGAAGACAAGTCACCGACTGGAACGTACACAGAGAGTAATTCTGATCGGAACGACAGTCCAGACGATATTTTGATGGTGGAATGCGACTCCAGTGATTCTACCCAGAATCCAGTCATCAGAATGACCAGTTCTACTATCACTGATAGTGATAATAGCTAGACATTTCATGAAAATTCAAAATAATATCGCGTTACCGCTGTCATATGAGTGACTCAACACCATGAGACCTTAGATATTATATAAAAATTAATGTCTGTTCGTTATCTGTGTATTCGCGCATCATAAAACTTTGTTTATTTGTTGTTGGCACTTGCGTGAAGCTTTCTGATATATGTGTGTACAGTACCATTAGACCCGAGATGCAGCGCGAAGCGTCCGCTCCGTTTCGATCTCATAAGAGCGAGATAGAAAGGAGAGTGAATACTTAACAGATAAGTTTACGCGACAGAAAAAGAGAAGTTTGTTAAATTTGTGTTGCAGCGCTGAATTGCACTTTATTACGTCGGAATAAGAGTCCTATTCCTTTAAAGGTCTTTGCGGAGTCAGTTACCAGTGAGGTACAGATAAGTAAGGCAATCTGTGGTAGCATAAATATACAGTGTGCGAAGCGCATGCCAGGCATTTGTGAGTCTCATATACAGCGGTGTATAGAAAAATCCATGAAAATATCGAAAAAATTACGAAACTCCAGTTTCACGTTTGTTAACTTCAAACCTACTCTTACGTTGAAATCTATAGAGTGCACTTTGACTTTATTTAGACTTAAGTTTTAGTTAAAACGAGACAGATTTATGCCAGCAGTATAGCGCTGTCTCGTTTTAACAGTGTCTTAAGTCTCAGCAAATTCAAAGTGCGCTCTATAGATCTCGGCCTTTCTCGGATTCTAATATTAAGCCTTGCGCACACTTTGGCGAATGTGTTGCAGTGTGATCGATTTCAGAGTGCACTTAACTTTAAATGATCGAATTTAATTGATAAACTGTTCTACTGTTCGTACCTTTATAAAATTTATGATGTTGGTTCCTTATCAAAATGGAAATAATGTAATTTGTATAAAAGATATTAAATTAAAATAATTTACCTTCCTATTTCTATGTTGCAAAACAAATCGAGCAGATCTTCGTATGAAAAAGATACAAAAAAAAATTTATATTTCACAACATTATTCACACACACAGTCACATTATTTTGTTGTGGTATGTTGTAATGCAATCTGGCGCGGCTGTCGAATTACAGCGACATAATAGACTCGAGTGCATGTTCGAACTAATTCTTTAATTCCTTGTGCTTTTACGACATAACACAACACAGAAGTGTGCCTGCATCTTCAGTCTTGTATTTTTATTTGAATTAATATCGAAAATTAATAAAAATATGTAAAATTCAATTTCACGTTGAGTGTTGTAATGTTAAAAATTAGATAATGGTTGTGTTTTGTATGTGTTAGTTTTAGTATCACGTAGAGCTATGTTAAACTATGGAGCAGCTAAAATATTGATTTTAATATGTGACTGCTTCAATAATATTAATTAACACGATTTTTCTACTACTTATCTGAACAATTTTAGGCTGTCCTTCCAGAAGGAATATACAAGTTACATAGCGAGGGATATCCTTAAAATCCATCAATAAGGGTACCAGTCCACTGAAACGCAGACCAATCAGATTACACAGGTTAGGACGTAATTCAATTAACACTCCATCTATCAATCTAATTTGTTGTCTTCACATTGCTTCAGTGGACAGCAGACTCGCAACATAAGGTCCTTATGTATTTTCGATTATCCTAGTGTGTAAGTTATATAAAGTTCTGCATATGTGTGTATGTAAATGATGATTGGCACATCACTACACAACACAGTAGTTTGTCTTCACCTTAAGAGGGGTCTCTCCGTCACTCGCTCCATACAAACGTAGTTCGTCTCTCATTGGAATACTAACCAATCATACTCAATGGAATTTTGTAGAATCGTTCTGGGAACTAATATCTATGCCTGTGGTTTTCCAGATTTTCGTTAAAATATTCGGTTTCAAAGTTACGGTGTCTTAAAAATTCACATACAAATTTTTTAGCCCCAGTAATTTTATAACTACACATTTTTAGAAAAATATAAAACACCACAGGCACAGATATTAGTTTCTAGAATATGTCTGCAAAATTTCATAGACTTTGGTTGTTTAATATTCAAATTAAATTGGGACTACGTTGTATGCAATAAGTGACGGAGAGAGCCCTGTTAAAACTGGCACTGATTAAATTAGTTCATGTGATTTGCGGAAAATAGTTATGCACAGTTAAAATTAGTTGTAATTAGTAACTATTTAGTTACTTAATTAAAATCTGAAGCCATATCACACCACCGACAGCTCACAAATAATATTTTTATATTATTACATGACTGGAAATACTTGGTTTTCGATATTTATAAAACCTCTCATAGACTGAATAACCTTCATAGATAATCGTGTCTTCATACTCTCGAATATGTTAAATGTATGTTCATATTTATATTTAAAAAAAGACATTATCATAGTATTGAATAGATTGAATATCCTACTGTAGATAGACATGACAATTCTATATTATAAATTGTAGAATTTGCTCAAAAATTATGTATGTAAGTATTTGTTAAACTAAGTAACTAACTGGTTATTACAATAAATTTTTTATTTATTTATTTGTATTAATTAATTGAATATAATCAAGAATCAGAAAGTCAAATAAATATCACGATATACTTACTGAAAAATAATGTAAAATATATCGGGTAAATACGTACAATGATATTAGTTTGGATTATCGATATTATTGTGGTATGTACCGTGTCGTTAAGCCACGAAATAAGACTAAAATCATTATATTGATAAATATCTGGATCATGATATTGATTAAACTGGCTGATCTTTACAGTTTAACAAAAATCTTTTATATACTAGGAGTACTTTTAGTTATACTTTGGTTTATAACATATTTTGTACTATTGTTTTGTGTTATTGAAGCGTAGCATACCTAATCCCACTGCCTTTAACTCACCTAATAGTTAAGAACTACGAATATGTCTTGTATTCCTGTTATCTTTTTGTTTCCTCTTGGCTGATATTTTAATTATGTGAGTGATCTTACTTTATTTACACCTATACCCATCCGTAACCACTATTGTAGTTAATTATAATTGTAATGGTTGTCAAATTAAACACTAAACTGTATAATTAAAACCAAATTGCAATTTGACAAAATTTTCTAGTACCTACCTGCACAGTAATTGTTATCGGTAAAGCACAAAATATTCTCACATAAAGGCAGGTTTACATTAATGGCCGAAATAAACGAAGACATAATTCATCAATCAAAGTAATAATGATAACTTACTTAGCAATGTTGTTCTTTGTCTTAAAAATTGTATGGTTTTGTAACGACGTTGCTAAGGGCTGAAAATAATTAATCAATACTATCTGTAATCTGTCGATAAATTACTACTCAGCAACATTGTTCTTTGTCAAAAACTGGATGATATTTTTTGACAAATAACAATGTTCCTCAGTAATTTATCGACAAATGATGACAGATAGATAATGATAAATATAGATAGATACATGATTAATAATTTCAGCCGTAAGTAACTAATTGACAGATTATTAAAGTTATATTGATTCATTAATCTTAAGAATGTAACAATTTAGCGAAAGCATGGCACGTCAAACATTGTTTATATGTGACAGAAACCACGTATGCCAGAGTCGACTTTGCCAGACACAGGCTTAATGTAAATCTGCCCTAAGTACTTCTTTTCTCTAACATTTTCGATCAATAAATGTTTTAAAATAAATTTGACTGTTTTCATTTTTATGTCTACCCTCAAATCCCAATAATTAAGAACTACTGAACAGATTTAAATGAAATTTTTACCATCTCGTGTGAGCCGAACTTATGAAATTGATATGGCTCCAGTACACATTAGCCCAATGCATTCGGCGAGTTCCGGCTAAGATGTAGATCCATGCCAATCGCGCTAAAATACTTTAATAATGGCATGAAAAACGACAAGTTAGAATGCTGGACGCGTATGGCGAATGGACGCCAAGTGGCTCTAAACACGTCCACCGAATTGGCCGAGCACGTGGCTAATGTGTACTAAATATATGGCTATTTTATGAATATGAAGTATGCTCTTTGGCCAAAAAACTTCGAGTGCGTGTCTGAACACGCAATAGAGTCGATTCCGTAGCCATAGTTACTAAGTAGTTGTTAAAAACTGACGGTTTTTTTTTTTCAAAAAATGTACAAGAAACATTTGATTCTAAAATACCTATTCAACGAGTCATCCCTCGATGTCGATCGACGAAACGGTGGCGATCACAATAGATCGGCAACGATTAATGACACAAGGTCTAAAGTGCCCTGTATAACCGCCAAACTAACAGAAAGAAGAAGAGGTATTTAAAAAAAATTCAAATACCTCTGCGCAGCGTTACCATGTTTCTAGACCTGTGCTAAATTAGGGTAAGGATATGTAACACCCTTTCTTCTTCTAGACGTTGGCGGCTGAGCAGAGTTCTTTTGGACCCTGTGTCACGTTGTACGTATATGTATTGCGATGGGGGCACCATCTACAGTTCCGGTCCAATACTGATTACTGCAGGAATAGCAGCAGCTTCTTGGCCGGAATGTTTTCTGCAGTGTTTCCCTTGGTGAAGACTACATTCGTGCATTAGCGCATGGCAGTACCAGCTGCATAGAGTAAGGGCGCCTGCGCAGCCTTTCGCAGAGCCTACACCCCGGACCTTTAAGATGCTTTACAATTCCGGGTCTAATAAAATATACGAGGAACAAGTGATAGAATCTGCTTTCATCAAGGACGAGGCAGTGCCGTAAATAAAACTCAATATTTTATTCAATATTTATTTATTTAAAGAAATCATGGCTTCCCAATAACTTACATTAATTATTTTAATAACGATATATTTTGTTTTTTACAGTTAAAATACATTTATTATTCAAGGAAGGCACTGAGTGATAGATTTTAACAAAACAGACGATTTTAATCACTAAATAAAATTAATCTACAATAAAAAAATGTCATTTTGTACGATTCTTTTTACATCCTACTATATTCGGTTTGTATGTTAATAACAAAAAATACTTCATATTATAATAAATTAAACATTAACATTACCATTTAAAATAGAGTAGAAAGTAGAAATTCAAGATAGTGAACATTATTTTATTAAAAAGTGTAATAAAATCAACGATTCCTATTATAAAAACAACGGATCCGTCTCTAATATTTGTCTTGAAATGTAATATATATGACTTTGTTAGAACATTTAAGATCATGTAAATGATCAATATCACCACTCACGCCCATACGCTGACAAAATGAAATGCTATTAGAAACGGATCCATAACCTAATTGATCCAAGTGCACATTGACACAACGTATTCGGCGAGTTCCGGCCAATATGAAAACGCTGTTCTGTTCTCGAATTGCGCCAATATCTCATGTTTGTATAAAACCCACTAAAGTCGGCAGGCTGGCCAGCGCTGTTCGCACACGGCAAAACTATGCCAAGTGGCGCGTGAACCTTGCCGAGCGGTTTCGGCCAATGTGCACTAGGCTTTTTACTATAATTATTCTAATATTTTTAAAATTTATATTTGGCTGTTTTATTATATAAAAAATATCCTAATCCTAACTGATAAAAACATTTTTCTAACTACTAAAAGTAATTGATAAAAAAGTCCTATAAAATTAATATCTACCTATCTACTATAAAATTGTCTATGGAATAAAAGCAATAGTAAGAAATATTATTTATTAAAATACTACTAAACAAATGCAAACGGAAATAAATACCACTCCAAAATAATGAAGTGTCTAATTCTTTTGTACACAATCTCTAAATTAAATAGGGGGAGTCGAAGGTTGGGAGGGAATGAACTAAACTGAACATCATTCATTTCGAAACGAAATTGAAAAGACAATGCCCATTCAAGTATGAACAAATGTACTGTCTTCAAGATTTTTGTAGCACCATCAAATCAAGTTCTATCTGTTCAATGACATCATCAGAATATTTGTAGAAAAAATTAGGGAAAACGGTTTCCGCATTTCAGAAATATTAACCATAAAAAATTACAATATTTTGAGGTTAGGTCCAGCTAAAAAGTAAGAAACGTAAGAAAGGATCTTTATAGGCTTAATAAAACAGTCAGTTTCAGATTTTTTTAAACAAAATAGTCGAGTAGGTATTCGACTGATAGCAGAGAAAGAAAAATATAGCCTTTTATTTTACGAATACTTACCTACCTAGTACACGTTCACATATAGGTACATCGCTGACCTATACACGATTAACACTGATGACAGAACTCTACATGTTCTGTAGTAATAATTAGTATGAATGATTGGATAGTAATTAGGAAATAATATATCACCCGTATTGGATACAGGAACTGGCAATTGCAAGGCACATAGTTCGAAAAAACGATAGGCGTTTGGGTCCCAAAAGTGTTGGCATCACTACCTTGTAGCAGAAAGCGCAGCGTTGAAAGACCCCTCACTAGGTGGAAAGACAACGAGTCGCAAGAAGCCGCTGGATTCAGGCGGCGCAAGGCCGTGGTCTGTGGAAGTCCCTACAAGAGACCTATGTCCAGCCGTGGACGTCTAGCGGTTGATAATGATGATGGTCGGATACCTAGCTTTATGAAACCAGATAATACATCTAGTGGGAGGCTTTGGCTGTGGCTAGTTACCACTCTACTAGATTTTACTCACTCTGCTTTGAGCAAAGTCCTACAGCTACTCAACTCGGCGCGTAACATACACAAACCGAAATAAAAACATACTAAATAGAATCTAAACAAACCAAAAATATGGCGTCTATACATACATATATCGCTAGGCATCTCGAACATAGACAGTATAGACTGGGGCTATGTACTCTTGCCGATAAAGATAAATCGATTCGACTTTCATCGACTATTTTTCTTCGAATTATATAAGTACCTACATTAAAACGTGTTATTAATTATTCCGCATTTGAGAAGGTTAAAAAATCATAAATGCGGTAAAAATAAAGATTATTCACAGTAAAAATAGGCTCTAAAAATAATAATAAACAATTCAGAGTAACAAAACTCAAATTAAAAAAATCGATATCGTAGACCTAGTTAATCGATATAACAAACAATAATATCATTTTTAAAAATGGACATCCCTTCTCAGTACTTTTGTGACAAATGAATGGCAATCAGTAAATAACTACAATAATGGCTTCTTACCAGGCTGCATGGTCTACGACCTTTGCCTTTCCTGAAGGGGATAAAAATTAAAAGTTAAAACTAACTACAATAATGGCTTACATAACAGCCGGAAGTTAAAAAGCACTTTTATTTACGAAAAAAATAATCCCAAAACAAATATTCATGAAACTTAGTGAGAAATTATGTTTTTATTTTAGCTTTAATAAATGAATAAAAAATTTAAGGTACAATGCTTCTTGTGAGAGTACTGTCCATGGGCATTGTCCTTTAAATTGGTTTTTCGCAATTTGTAAACTAATACGACAAAGTAGGCTTATGGCATTCTACTTTCGACAATGGCAGTATCATCTTCACAGGATTACATAAAAAACTTTACTTGAAAGTGTTTAGTTTAAGAAATTAGTCAAAATAATGGGTTCGACATGAGTTACTTATAGTCTATACTATAACTAATTTCTTAAACTGGACCCTTTCAAGTAAAGATTTTTATATAAACCTGTGAAGATGATACTGCCCTTGGCGCAATCAAAATGCCATAAGCCTACTTTGTCGTATTAGTTTACAAATTATTGGGAAAAACCAAATTAAATTTGAATTTCGCGGGCAGATCTGTGTCATGCACTTTAATTTCAATTGTTAATTTAGTGGTATCCTTTTCCGCAGGGAATACTTTGAAAGGCATAGCAATATATTATCATTTTAGAGATTGTGTAAAACAGAATCAGCCACAAAATAATCAATAACATTACTAATACATCTTTATCTATAGGAATACTATTATTTACCCTGTTTATTTCAAGTGGATTTTACGGTTGTGCACACAAATATATTGTACTTTCACACTGTAACTTGCAGAGTGGATGGAGACTTTTAGATAACAATTGAAACTCAAGTTTATTTTTTCTAGCATATGGTTGAAATTATATTGAATAAGAACAAAACACACAGGAACAAACTGTTTTGTCCATTCAATACAGTTTGAATTGTATGATGAGGTATATAAAGCTGAGTTTCAATTATTTTCTAAAACTCAGTATGGAGATGGACCCCACTATGCAAGTGTGGCCTGACGAAGACGCATAGCGTGTAAATATTGTGTCTTGACGTATTTTATTATTGTATTATTTTATTATAATGTAATAATATATTATTTTATCTAATTTAAATAAAAATAAAAAAATAAAAATCTTTTTATTGCAGGTCAGGGACCCATATAAATATTAAATAGTAAAAATGCAAACTTATTATTTTATGGAATATTCATATTTGAATGATAATACTTTTTGTTTGTTTGGGGTATATTTAGTACCTGGATAAAAACAATTTATATAACATTTTAATCTGCAAAAACCATAGCTTCGTCTTAGAAAATAATTTGGAGATTTTTATTTCGCAAAAAATACACTATAAATAAAATGATATATAATTTTTTTTTATATTCCTGCAAATGATATTAGTGTATATTTTAAATATTTAATTTAAATCAAGAGTTTTTGAATAATTTAAATACATCAATATTTTCTAAAATTGATAAATTGCGTCTATACTAAGAACTATCTTAAACAAAATTTGATTGGAACTTTATGTCATACCCCTCCCAGGTTAGACCGCTTATATCTTAAACTGCAACATCACTTGCCATCAGGTGAGATCACAGTTAAGAACTAAATTATTATTGAAAAAAATTGTGACTCAGGTTTGAGACATGCATAAATAAACTTAATTCAGATATTTTTTTGTGTAATCATTAATACATAATGTATGGAATAATTTCTTGGAACGCTATAAGAAATCTCTAATAAAAAATAATTTCGAGTTCGTTATACAAGCTATATTAAGCGATAGATAAAATGCTTGTACCAAAATTAATTAAAAGTATTAATGTTAAAATACACATACTTAAAGTTAATAACTTAAAAAAGTTTCACGAATAAAAGTAGGTATAATTAAATAAGAAAATAGGTAAAAATAAAATACTTAATAATATTTCATTATGTACACTTAGGTACGTAGCAATAAATAAACAAAAAAAAAATAGTAAAAAACATCTAAAAAATTACATTCGACGGTCAATGGACGCTCAAGTTAAAATAAAATATTTAAAAAATTAAGTCACACATTCACGTAACCTTTTTTTTTAAATTTACTATTGATGGCAATTTTGTTGTAAAATTTAAAATAACGTCGTCCTTTTTCACACGGTACAATATAACAAAGACAGCATTACAATCAGCCAGACTTAATGTACCTAGCCCTATCTTTTTCATAAAAAATAAAAATAAAATTGTGGAAAAATACGACGTTATTTTAAATTTTGACAAAATTGAATGAACCCTGTCAAAATATTAATTTTAGGTTCACATTACTCCAGTAGTATTCCAGTCTCTCGGTTATTTTAATGTTGAAATTGCTTCGTGTCCATTTGATATTAAATATTAATTTAAGGCTTATTTTTAATTTTTGGTGTCATGTGTCTTACAATTTGGATGACGGCACTACGTCACGCCACCAGGGCGTCCTTTCGAAAACGCCCGGTTGACTGAAGAACGCCTTTTGGAGATTCTGGTACAACTGTGAACAGAAGTAAAGACTAATACAATATATATAAAGCAAGAATTTCTGTCATTGTAACCGTTGCTATATGATGTCGAATGACGTCACTTAAATATTATGTATGGAAACAATTTTATGAATATTGGTATTTTCAACTGTATTTTGAACAAACCTTCGAGTATTTTGGCAATGAAAGTGTATGAATTTGTCAGTGATCGAATTGTTGTAGTTTTAACCGTGCCAATGGAGCTGGCATATAGGTCAACAAAAAAGAGCTGAAGTTTCCTAAGACAGTTTCTCTGTATCTCCTATGGTATTGGATTTTCCCATAATGTCCCAGTTAAAAAAAACCGGCCAAGGGCGAGACAGATTCGCGCACCGAAGGTTCCGTACTCGGGTATTTCTTCCGACATTTGGACGATAAATCAAAAACTATTATGCTTAAAAGTAAATAAATAATTGTTTTAAAATGCACAAGTAAAGCCCTTTCATATAATACCCCACTTGGTATAGTTGGTAGTATCTTACTTCGGACGGACGGACAGACTGACTGACTGACAGACAGACAGACAGACAGACAGACAGACAGACAGACAACAAAGTGATTCTATAAGAGTTCAGTTTTTCCTTTTGAGGTACGGAACCCTAAAACACTCTGTATAGGATATTATCTATGGTTATTTTAAAAAAAAACATACCTTTCCATCGCTCTTCGCTAGCACGGAGTTCAGAACAAAGTCCGTTGGCGAAAGCGCGTCCGCCACACTGACGATTTCATTCTTCACCTCCCCACAAAGTTCCAACACTGAGTCCCTCACCAATCGCGCACAATCCTCCCCTTTCGCGAACCCCCCTTGGTACAACTCCACTAAATTCTCATCCAACGACCATAGACCGTACAAACAAAACAGCTTCATCAACATAGGTTGCAACTCCCGTTCTTTCTTGTCTATGGTTTCCAAACAGTATATCAGTGCTAAGTATTCAGCGTAAACTTTGGTTAGGGTCTTCCATCGGTAGACTTGGGCTTTGGTTCTCGCCTGCACTTTTGTGAGACCTTGTGAAAGGTTTGCTTCGTTCTTTTCGTGCGTGTATTTTAAAAGCCAGCATATTAGCCATTTGTATGTGGATATTATAACTGGAAAAGAAAAAAAACTAATTGAGCTTGTGAATGTCAGACTTCAAACTTCAAAAAGGGGATACCAAAACTGTTTTATACGATGACAAAAAGTTAAAATTAAAATTTAAATCCCATTTAAGACTACATCATGACTTGCCATCATATGACATTGTTGAAAAATTGTGCTACATAGCAGTGGCGAAGGGTGGAGATCTGAAAAAGGGAAGCCGGAGCAAAAAAAGTTCTGACCTAACAGAATATTAGCACCGTCGTCACTGATGTTTCTATGGTGCTTAAAGACCCAATTTTACCATTAATAATATAAAAAGCACTGACATTTTGAAAACCTCTGTGGCTTTGAAAAAATGTTTTAATGTAGCTGTAAAATACATCCATGCTTGCTTGCTTTATTAAATACGACCCATAACCCACACGGAATTGAAAACTATAATCATTTTAGTCTTTAGTTTAACACATACCTACACTAAACAAACTGAAACTAAATCACCGTTAACTTACACTTATTAGGTAGTTATTAAAAATCACTAACCCCAATTTATTATAATATCAAAATCAAAGAATCACTAAACTTTAAATTCAAGCACGCATGTATGTTTCACGTAGGTAAACGAATGTATTAAATCACCCTTAAAAACAAAATATTAAAATAGTAGTTTAAATAAAAATTTTAATTTGGAGGTACGATAAGCCGGTGAGCATCGGCTTATGAACCATATTTATCTGACCTGTCAGAGAGACGAATTCGTATTCGTTCCGGGGCCACTTTAATTGGTGGTTCCATATTGGCGACCCGTAGAGTGAGACAGACTTAGTTCGCTTCATAGGGAAATGAAAGAGATGGAATGCTAAGTAGTAAGCCGGGATGGTTACGGGTTATCGAAGCTATTTTCTATTGATGATAGATTTTCCCTGACACTTATAAATTTTTAGGCGTCTTTGGTACGGTAGCATCATTCACTCTGGTAGCCTGCATGATAATAACCGAACTTTTGCCCTACATTTGTCACTAAGTACGTCGTGAGTGCTTACGTTATATTATGCGAATTCTTAAAGGGAAGCCGATTGGAATCGGGTTACATGAACATTTCGCCACTGCTACATAGTCAATTTCCTCTGCAGTCTGTTCAGGATATTCACATAAATTCTTCCTGTTCCCATTCAGTTATTGAAACTCGAGTAAAAAGTACTTACACTGTGGATTTTTCAATTCCTTCGTGCTGGTACAACTGAAGGTCCTGTCCTTTATCGTCCTCAAGTCCTTCAGGAAGGCCACAGTGCCCAGCGGCGAGTCGACCGCGTTGCCGGCTATAGCCGCTTCATACTGCCGCAGCAGCCAGTTGCCGGCCTGCTGCGACAGGACGTTGTTGTCGCCTTCATACGTCACCGTCGGCTCATGGTTACTTCTTATATCGCCTAGATTTGCGCACTGAAAAATGAAACTAGGAATCTAAGTGTGAAGCTCGCCCGACCTCATACACGTTACAGTTTTAACCCCCGACCCAAAAAGAGGGGTGTTATAAGTTTGACGTGTGTATCTGTGTATCTGTCTGTGGCATCGTAGCGCCTAAACGAATGAACCGATTTTAATTTAGTTTTTTTTTTGTTTGAAAGGTGGCTTGATCGAGAGTGTTCTTAGCTATCATACAAGAAAATCGGTTCAGCCGTTTGAAAGTTATCAGCTTTTTTCTAGTTACTGTAACCTTCACTTGTCGGGGGTGTCATAAATTTTTAATTTACACTTGTTAGTATTTGTGGTTTTTGAAGTCGGTTTTATTTTTCTGGTATAGTTATTCTATTTCACGATGTTTTGCTGTTTGTGTGAGTGCACAAGTACACATTGTCTTAATGGTTCAGTCACAACACGGTTAGAGAGAGTGAGAGAAAGAGAGACAGAGAGAAGAAGGGAGGGAGAGAGGGGGCAGTATCAAAGTTACCTTAAGATATCCGTGTCCCCCGCACGCCTCTCTGCATTGTTGCGCTGCTTTAAGCGTAGTCCACGTCAACAGCGGTTTGCTGCTGGACACCATCGCGTGGATTTCCGATACCGCTTCACTCTGCCAAATGACATTATCTTCGATTATTATTGTTTTATTGCACTAATCAAAGCCTTATGTTAAAAATACAACCCGTTTCGATTTCCTGACAAAGTCAAAGTGACTCTATAAGGGATCCTTTTTCCTTTTGAGGTACGGAACCCTAAAAAGGATTTAGGAACTTCTAAATTCAACAAACCCGAGGGCATAAACTAGTCTCACTATTAGGATAGTGGGACAGATAGATAGATAGATAGATAGAACACTTTATTGCACACAAAAACACATGTAAAGGATCACAACACAGAAAGAAGAAAACAGAAAAAAACAATTGTGTGCAAAGGCGGCCTTATTGCTTGGAGCAATCTCTACCAGGCAACCTTTGCTGAGAGGAGAAGTGCTAGTGTTGGACAGATAAATGGGATAATCCATCCTCGACATCAGAAGTGGGATGGTCAAATTTCAACATCAGAAATGGTTAAATAACCTGGGCAATAAATCTATTGGGATAAAATTCAAACTCACCAAATTGTCGACTCGATGTCCAGCGTTGGACTTCTCCACGATACTGAGGTATGTGTGCGTGAAGGAGTCTATGTACAGACGGAACACTACGGCCGCCGACACGTAGCCGAACAGACGCCATTGCTGAAACAATCCTGATTCTGTTAATGCTATGATTTGCGCTACTTTAGAAATGTTATTAACCCCCGACCCAAAAAGAGGGGTGTTATCAGTTTGACGTGTGTATCTGTGTATCTATCTGTGGCATCGTAGCTCTTAAACTAATGAACCGATTTTAATTTAGTTTTTTTTTGTTTGAAAGGTGGCTTGATCGAGAGTGTTCTTAGCTATAATCCAAGAAAATCGGTTCAGCCGTTTGAATGTTATCAGCTCTTTTCTAGTTACTGTAACCTTCACTTGTCGGAAGTGTTATAAATTTTTAATTTACACTTGTCATTCTAATGATTTCAACGCCAAACTAAGGGGATGTGCGTAGTCTTTGTTTGTTTAGGCTTCCTGTACATGAAGCCTGGCGCGCGTTACATATTCCAACGACGACATAGTTGAAATCAATTGCGCAGCAAACCAGCCTCGAAGGCAAAGGTACTAGGTCATAAGTCCAGTGCACCCTCAGAAAGATATCACCTCGTCGTCATACGTAACCAACTTATTGGGACTAATCTATATATCAATACTAGCAGTTAGTTAAGGTATTTAAACCAAGTGAGAGCTGTGAAGTGGGACATTCTGTTGTCACACCTCGACCCAGTTTCTAATTATTTTAGGTTATTTTAGCTTTAGGTCGTTATAATGTAAAACTCTGCATCTAGCATTGATGCAGACGTTAGGTTAGGTTAAAGTGAAAAATCGTGGAATAAAAGTCAAAATCTATCTTCGTTTCCTTCAACAAATCCTTCTGGCTGCCGCATACGGACCGCAAGAGAGTGTAAACGAGTAAAAACGCAACGCGGCGCGTCGCCACCGCATCGCAGAGATATGACATAATAAACAAAATAGTGCACGTGAGAATAAATTCCCTGCAAAAATAAATTCTGCTGCATTGTTTTATTGTGTCATACCTTTGCCGCATCGGGTCTAAGCCGCCATTTTGTGCATACGGTCTTACGTTGTTATTGCAATTCGACACAGCTATAATGTGATAATATTATAAAGGCGAAAGTTTGTGTGTATGAGTGTACATGTGTGTGGGTATGTTTGTTACTCTTTCACGCAAAAACTATTAAACGGATTTGGCGGAAATTTGGAATGGAGATCGATAATATCCAGGATTAGCACATAGGCTACTTTTTATCTCGGAAAATCAAAGAGTTCCCACGGGCTTTCGACAAACCTTAATCCACGCGGACGAAGTCGCGGGCATCATGTAGTACTGTGATAGTTGCTTTCTATTTTCATGTGACAAAACCGCAGCATTGTCCCGACAGCGGCGCGCTGCCGGTAAGACCCATAATATGCGTTTTTCATTTGTTTACACTAACTTAGCTGGACACTAATGCGACGCATTCGGCTTCAGAAAGCCTTAGCACCAATCTAGTACACGTATAGCAATGCACTAACATGTAACTCGTACTCGATAAGCGGCGTCTCGTGGTCGCGCTCGCCGAACTGCGTGCGCGTGGCCGCGTAGCGCACGGCGATCGTCACCGCACTCGCCAGCGAGCTGCAGCTCTCCTGCATTATGCCGATCCTGCCTGCAACAATGACCATCAGCTAAACACTCAACTAAAAATGGCCTAAGCCATACCGCACGAACCACAACAGCATATCGACCACAAAAATTTGAGTGCATCAGTTACACAAGATGAAGTTGAAAACTAAAACCCGACTGCAATCGTCTTAATAAACGAAATATTAGGGTAAAATTGTTTTTCTGTCGCTTGATCTATTTCAATGTTGTTGTACATTTATAATTTTGTGAGCTCAGAATTTGCTCCTCTTTCATTTGACATCCCACTCGGTACAATAACAAAAAAAAATTTTTTGGAGACCTCCACTTTTTTTGATGTAACATCTGTTAGGTCGATTTTTTCGTATAAAATATAGCCATGTCACCCGGACTTTTACAACGAATCAATTGACACCTCATTCATCAAAACCGGCCCAGTAGTTTAGGCACTACGGTGGAACACATACATACATAGATTGCTAAAATCATAACCCTTCCTTTTGGATTTGCCGCAGTCGGGTAAAAAACGCTTGCGTGCGCCGTAAAATTATCGCTCGCTTCCCGATCCTGATAGACCTGATCATATGCGGATGGCGAGCTGTGATAACTGTAATAAAGGATTAGCGTCCCGTCTGCGTTTGAAATAACCGTTTTGATCTTAAAATTTTAGATTATCTAAAAATGAGTCTGTCTGTTACCTCTTCATGCCTCATCTGTTTAACTAAGTTGAATTAAAGGTTCAAAAATAGCTTGCATCCCATGGACGGAAATTGACAACTTTTTATCCCGAAAGATCAAACAGATTCTATGTAATTTCGAAAAAACGAAATCCACGCGGAAGAAATCGCGGGCATTATCAGAAGAGTGAATGTGAAATGTTCTCACCCGCAGACAAATTTTCCAAGGCGGCCCCAAGTATTCTAGAAGGTTCTGAGAACGAGCTTTCATATGTCCCATCTTCTGTGACGTCTGCCGTTCTGTTGAGGAGATTCTCTCGCGGTATTCGGTATTGGTTGAACATTATGAATCTGTAACAAAGACAAAAAACATCTACACTAATATTATAAATGCGAAAGTGTGTCTGTCTGTCTGCTACCTTTTCACGGCCCAACAGTTTAACCGATTCTGATGAAATTCGGTATAGAGTTAGCTTATATCCCGGGGATGGACATAGGCTACTTTTTATCCCGGATAATCAAAGAGTTCCCACGGGATCTTTAAAAACCTAAATCCACGCGGACGAAGTCGCGGGCATCCTCTAGTTAGTGTATATAACTTCCACGCACCATTGAATTTTTTTTAATCATGTTGGTTTTATCTTATTAGTAGTAAGTAAAAAGTAGTTTTAACTTGGTTCTTTAAAACATCTCGATAAAAGATGGCGGACTTGAAACCGCTGTTCTGTTTGAATATAAAATGCACGATTTCATTCTATAGTTTTGAACTGATGTATCACGGAAAACATTTATGGTTATATTGGTCTCGAAATGAAAATCGGACAGACAGACAACAAAGCGATCCTATAAGGGTTCCGTTTTTCCTTTTGAGGTTCGGAACCCTAAAAATTTATTGCATCGCATGTAAATGTTAATGCAAATAATAACAATCCGCTATAAAAACAACTGAATTTATGAAATGCCCATAAAAACATATCAAAAAAATTATTATGGCTGAAGTGCGTAACAATGATTTTATTGATAAATCATATAGCTAATTTTTGCATACAATAAAAATTACTTATTGTCTAGCCTGCTTCGAGGAATTTCTGTAGGTAATCACATTATATCCTTCAATCAACCAATCAATCAGCTGGTTGGCGTCCACAACTGGACGTAGGGCTTCCCAAGAGTGCGCCACCACAGATCCTCCGCCTTCTACTTCTTAAGGTCTTCAGTCCAGCGGGTTGGAGGTTATCCCACATTGTGCTTGCTGTTATGCGTCTGCCCCAGCAGCTATCGGTTCTGCGGCAGACATGGCCTACCCACTGCCACTTCAGCTGGCTTATTCGCTATGTCGCTATTCTTACTCCGTGATCACAGTATGGATTGATAAGGGACTTGGTAGTCAAGTTTGGAAGACGTTACCTGTGTTTAGTAAACTAAACCTACCAGCCGTAACACGATTTTTCGCGAGTTTTATTTTTAGTTCGTGAGCTAGAATATGCTTCTACGCATAATCAACGTAATCCACGATTTTATTGATAAAGATAAAATCTATCAATACTCATACGCACGAATTTTACTGCTTCCTCATTCCTATATCAGTTTATCGCGAATGAGGCGCTATTTTCGTCGTCAAATCTATAAAAGTAGATCTTCTTACTAAGTTTTGAACGAGACATTTCGAATAGAGCCTGATCTGCCTACTGACTCTGAATGGATTTTTGATCCATTAAAGGTTTTCTGCGATGATTATTTTAATATCACGCAGTGAAGCAGCATTGTAGAACCAACTAATGTCAATTATTGAGCTGGGTGGCTTCATCATTCAGTGTCAGACACTGAGCTCTAAACACCACTCTTGATCTGATCATTGATCTATTAGATACCCTAATATAATAAAACACAAAAATTCTACCAATGTCCGTTTTATACTTTGAAACTATTCAACCGATGTGCCTCAAATCAGTTTCATTAGAAAGGCAATAATGGGAAGATGGTTTTAGGCCAGTGCAATGCATGCAATGTGATTGCAATCGTCACTATCTGTCAAACTACAGCGGTATTTGTTGATGTGCTGGACAATATTTGTAGAGTTACAGTCTTATTCATAAAAAACCCTTATTATAGGTCAAAAACGTTCATTAGCTAAAATGCTCATTATAGGCCTATTAAACGTTTAGACCCATCATATTTCCCTATAATTTTGTTTGTTTTGTTTTTCCCTCTAAAAACATGTCATCGAATGAATCACGTATGTTATGTACTTTATCGATAAGAACAATTGAAAATCGCGTGGCATGCGAGTTTTATCTTATCATAATCGCATTACTTCGCATTAGCGGAACGCCATGATAACGTGCGATCAATAGCGTAATCACTTCAGAAATATATTTAGTCATTGACAAATGGATGCAGACTTATTTTACGATCTGTAGACAAACAAATTCCGTGATGCGGATTTTGGCCTAACTAGGAGTTAATTCTGTTGAGGAAATGACCATTTGTCAAATGATTTATTTATTTTTCTATAAAAGTTTCATTAATCTTTTTAAAGATCCGTATTAAAAGAAGGAACCCTTATTGATTCGTCCAGTTCAGCTAGTTCGTTTTAAAAATAAACTAGAAGAGCAATAAAGTTGGAATTCAGTACTGTTATAGAAACCTGCTACTGCTAAACAGAGGCATTAAAAAAAACAATTTAATTTCTAAACAAGAAAAGCGGGAGTTAAATAAACTTGGTACCCCTTTGTGTAATCGTTTGTTTGAGTATTTAAAAAAAATATAATGAGGTTTGTAAAACAATTTTGGGAAAAACTGCGGTTTAAGAAAAAATTACCGCCAAAGCTATGGCAAGTAGCATGGCTGCGGAACCCTACCTTATGCAAGTTCTTGACTTCTGAAACCCACTTTTACAGTTTTTATTTGACTGTATCAGCTTACCCTGATAGCCTAGTGGTTAAGACGTCGTCGGCCGCCTGTCAGGGGTGCGGGGTTCGATCCCGGGCCCGCATCTATAATTTTTCCGGAATTATATTCGTTTTAAGTAATTAAATATCACTTGTTAAAAACGGCACAAGAAAAAATCATGAAGAACCTACATGCCTGAGAGTTTTCTATAAGGTTCTCAAAGATGTGTGAAAGTCTGCCAATCCGTACTTGGTCAGTGTGGTAGACTCTGGCCAAACTCTTCTCACTCTAAGAGGAGACCCGTACGCGGTAGTGAGCCGACAATGGATCAATTATGATGATGATAACTTACCCATTGTCAATGCCGTTAACGCCAATTTTCTCGCCCATGTCGCCCACGATAAGCCCAGGGTACGTCTCCAAGGTGTCTGGATTTCGTATGGGCACGACGAAGCCGTGCAGCCCATGGTTGGTACCGTCCGGTGTGATCAGTTGGGCGAACAGCAGTGTGTGGGTACACGTTCTACCTGGAAACAAGATTTACATCAGATTCAAATACGCACAATGCACATAGTAGCGATAAGGCCGCCAAATTGTACCTACCTGCCTATAGTGTGTTTGCTATGTGTTTTTTTCTGTTTTGTTGTGTTCAATAAAGTACCTATATTCATTCATAATATATGTTCTACTTCGTTCTTTATAAATTCTTGAAACTTCTCCGCGTGGATTAAAGAGTTTAGAGCTCCGTACTCAAACGAAAAAACAGAGCCCTATTAATGTCACTCTACTGTCTGTCTGTCATACCCATCACAGGTCTCTAGCTCATAGATGAAATACGTTACAAACCTGTAATTTCGGTTTTTGGTATTCAATTAAATTCAACTAAATTATTTTTCAAGGGAGCTCCATTACATGAAAAAGGGGCCGGGAAGAAATGATTTTTCTTACCCTAGCATGTAGGGTATCATTAGAGTCCATTGAGTACGAATACATTTTACTCTTTTTAACTAAGAAATAGGGGGCCGTCTTTGTCAGTTTTAGTACATTTTTGTGTGTGACGGGGTCTATCTCAAAAACTAAACTTTGCTCTGGTCTTCTCTGGGTTTTTTCTATGTCTATGAACCCTAAGCCTTTCTCAATCTGAGACCAAACCTGTGCCCAAATGAGGGACGGTGATGGTTTAAACTGACGATAGAATTTTAATATGAAATTTTTTCCAACTATACAAGTAACACAAAAATGTTACGTGATTACAATATAATGTTATCTCAAAAGCTTTATGAATGAGACCACCCATATCCACACAACATGTTAATCGGCGTGGAAACATCGTTCGGGTCACTTATCATGACCGCCGAATTATAAACATTACACAATTCTTATCACTACATGTAACACTGTTGTATTTCAAACAGTTTTTTGGTTGAGAGAGAGCCAGCGAGGGCCAGGTCGTCGTTATTTTATACTAGCCGATGCCCGCGACTTCGCCCGCGTGGATTTAGGTTTCTTGAAATCCCGTGGGAACTCTTTGATTTTCCGGGATAAAAAGTAGCCTACGTGCTAATCCAGGATATTATCGATCTCCATTCTAAATTTCAGCCAAATCCATCCAGTAGTTTTTGCGTGTAGGAGTAACAAACATACACACACACACACACACACACATACAAACTTTCGCCTTTATAATATTAGTGTGATAGTGTGAAGAGCTTGAAAGTTTCTTTGCGTATTAAAACCGCTTAGCGGTACGGCTTTGCTGGTATGGTGGTAGCTCTAGTATTTTTTTTTGTCTCAGCTTAAACTTATCCTACCTACCTACTTTACCTAGTTTTCCTTTCACCAAAGGTTGCCTGGTGTAGATTGGTCTGAACAATAAGGCCGCCTTTGCATACAATTATTTTTAGTTTTTTTCTTTTGTGTTGTGTTGTGTTTTGTGTGCAATAAAGTATTTATCTATCTATCTATCTTATCAAAACATAAGCATACGTGCAGCACAATACCTCACAGACGATCAAACAATCAATTACTATCTATGACTCAGGCGTATAAATTCATTAACGTTAGGGTGCAAAAAGAATTTGGCGAGATATGGCCTTAACCGTGACATCAATAAAGTTGATTGCGTAAGCGCTCAACCGATATAAATACAATGCACTAAACTAAACCAAGTATAGGCAGTTAAACTGATCAACGAATTAAATATAGGTAAGTACATATTACATATATTGTAGATAACGGGTACATACCATGATTAATTTGTTGTTTTTTATCTGCCGATATTTCGACTCAGTTGCAGGAGTCATGGTCAAGATGCCCATGTCACGAAAGATGGGCTTTAGAAACTTTTGCTTATCTATCTACCAAGTTAAGACTTTGTCATTGACCTCGAGAACCCAACTCCTCAACCCTGATGCTGTAAGGAATTGCATTCATAAATCCTGGTGATCCCACGAGATTTTCAAAGGATCATCCGTTTAAATGTTTTTACGTGGTACAGAAACACGTTGCATCCCGGAGACGGGCTAATAGTACAGATAGGCTATATTTGTCCTAGGTAATCAAAAGTTCACACGGGATTTTAAAAACCTAAATCCACGCGGGCGAAGCTGCGGGCATCAGCTAGTGACTCCATAAAACTGTTTGATTTGCTATGTGCGTATTTACATAGGTTTCAAAAATTGATCTCACTCGCTCGTAAAAGATTCGTTTGCCCTTTGAAATCTGCGTGGAAAATGGTAATTTTGCTTGCTAGCGTGAAAAGTACGAATCGAAATTCGAACGTGACGAATTGTGGTCTATGGTTGGCGTACTTACATATCTTTTTTCTTTCTATCAGAAATACTACATAATGAAACGTTCAGAAACGCGGTTCGTCCTTACCTACAGCCTTTTATTTTTCATTATAAAATATTTTTTATACAGTTTTTATCTCTAACCCTGATGCTTGGACGCAAAGTATTGTTTTGCGTATTTACATATGTTTCAAAAATTGATCTCACTCGCTCGTAAAAGATTCGTTTGCCCTTTGAAATCTGCGTGGAAAATGGTAATTTTGCTCGCTAGCGTGAAAAGTACGAATTGAAATTCGAACGTGACGAACTGTGGTTGGCGTACTTACATAGCTTTTTTCTATCTATCAAAAATACTACATAATGAAACGTTCAGAAACGCGGTTCGTCTTTACAGCCTTTTATTTTTTATTATAATATATTTTTTGTATTTTTAATACTTACAGTTTTTATCTCTAACCCTGGTGCTTGGACGCAAAGTATTGTTTTGACTTTTGCAATAAGCACCAGTAATGGTTACTTTTGCTGATACCTATTGTTACCTGACATGGACTACTGTGTGATGTTTGTAAGGTACTTGGTCACAGAAAATACTACGTCTCACAGCGTGCGTTGCAAGCATGGCATATATTATATCATAATACAATATACAACAAGTGTAAATAAAAAATTTATAACACCCCCGACAAGTGAAGGTTACAGTAACTAGAAAAGAGCTGATAACTTTCAAACGGCTGAACCGATTTTCTTGGACTATTCCGGGTCTACGATCCAAAGTATCTGAGTTTTCCAAAACATCATTTTCCACATTTTCAAATAAATAATTATGTATCTAGGCAACGTCCATCTTGACAGCTTGACATTTGTCAATTGACATAATATTATGAACCTAACGGTTATCTAACCTTCTTTTCTACCAGAAAACTAGAAAAGAGCTGATAACTTTTAAACGGCTGAACCAATTTTTTGGATTATAGCTAAGAACACTCTCGATCAAGCCACCTTTCAAACAAAAAAAAGTAAATTTAAATCGGTTCATTCGTTTAGGCGCTACGATGCCACAGACACACAGATACACAGATACACACGTCAAACTTATAACACCCCTCTTTTTGGGTCGGGGGTTAAAAACACAAAAAAAGGAAAGAAAAAGTCACACAATAGTTTTACCTAGATTACCAACCCAGCATTTAGCGGCCTCGAAGTCCGGCGTGTGTATGACGAACTCCTTCCGACTGGGGTCGTACGTGGCCGTCGTGCGCATGAGCCGCGCGTCCGAGCCGTGCGCGATCTCCGTCAGAGAAAAGCTCGCCAGGATCTGTGGATATCACATCTATACTTATCTATACTAATAAATAAAATTGGAGTGTCTGTCTGTAATTTCGAAATAACTGCCACATATTAAGGTCATATGGTTATTTGAACGATACCATAACTGAATCACACGTTTTTAAAATTTTTGTCTGTCTGTCTGTCTGTCTGTCTGTCTGTCTGTCTGTCCGTCTGTTTGAAAACCGACTTTCAAGAAGGGAGTTGTGTTTTTCTAGCTATGTACACCGAAATCTCCGAGATTTCTGAACCGATTTGCGTCATTTCTTTTTTAATCGATAGAGGAACTTTGCGACATTGTTTCATAAAAAATTTGGATTCCAACTCCTCAATCCTGATGCTGCAGGGGATCTGACCAATCCACGCGGGCGAAGCTGCGGGCATCAGCTAGTAATATTATAAAGGCGAAAGTTTGTGTGTATGTAGGTATGTGTGTATGTTTGTTACTCCTTCAGGCAAAAACTACTGGACGGATTTGCCTGAAATTTAGAATGGAGATAGATTATTTATTATACTCTGGATTAGCACATAGGCTACTTTTTATACCGGAAAATCGTAGAGTTCCCATCATCAGCTAGTTATTTCTATTTTTACCCGACTGCAGCAAAGTCAAAAGGAAGGGTTATGATTTTAACAGTCTATGTATGTATGTATATATATGTACCTATAGATATTTATATCCAAATTCTGCGTGTTCCACCGTAGCGGTTAAACGACCGGGCCGATTTTGATGAATGAGATGTCAATTGATTCGTTGTAAAGATCCGGGCGAGATAGGCTATATTTTTTACGAAAATTGACATAACGGACATTACATCAAAAAAAGTGGGGGTCTCCAAAATTATTTTTTTGCGATTGTATCGAGTAAGATGTCAAATGAAAGAGGAGAAAATTCTAAGTTCATAAATATAAATGTACGACAACATTAAAATATACCAAGCGACAGAAAAACAATTTTACTATAATATTTCAGCGTTTATTAAGACGATCGCAGTCTGGTTTTAGTTTTCAACTTTATAGATAGATATAGATAATTAGCATGTTGGCCAAACCGGATTCCATTTAGGCTAAAATTCTATTTAACCTTTATATGAAAAGTGATAAAAATAGATTAGGTAGTATAATATAAATATAAGTTACAGTTAGACAGAATATTTAGTAGCAGCTATGTATATAAAATTTGATTGAATTAATTGTTGATTAGGTTATTCTATGTTATAAGTTATGATAGGGGTGTCATATACAGATTAATTATTATATAAAAGGCCTTAAAAATAAATAAAGATATTAATAAAATACTCTATTATCTTCTTTTTTAAACATTTTCCGTACCTCAAAAGGAAAAACGGAACCCTTATCACTTAGGATCACTTTGTCGTCTGTCTGTCTGTCCGGCTGTCCGTCCGTCGTGTCTGTCAAGAAAACCTATAGGGTACTTCCCGTTGACCTAGAATCATGAAATTATCAGGTAGGTGCGTCTTATAGCACAAGTAAAGGAATAAATCTGAAAACCGTTTTGTGGTTACATCATTAAAAAAAAAAATGTGTTTCAATTTTGAAAGTAAGATAACTATACCAAGTGGGGTATCATATGAAAGGGCTTTACCTATACATCCAAAACAGATTTTTATTTATTTTTATGTATAAAAGTTTTTGATTTATGGTGCAAAATGTTGGATAAAATACCCGCGTACGGAACCCTCGAACCCTTGTTCGAATCTATTCGCAATAAGACCATGTACTGATAAAACTATCTATACAAAAATCGCCGAGTCAACACACCACATGGCGGTATAATCTAGTGAGCCAGGTCCAAGTTTTTGAAAAGGGTTTCGGCGTTATAAATTGCGGGGGGATTCAATATTCGCGTGGTTAGGTAGTTTTTTTTTTAATCTCGTGGAAACTCTTTGATTTTTCGGTTTAAAAATTAGACAATTTCACTCTCCAGATCTTTAACTACATATATCCATACAAAAATCACGTCGATCGGTTGCTCCGTTGAGAAATGATTGAAGGACAAACCAATAAACAAACACACTCACGCATATAAGTATAATATGAGTCAGGATCAGGATGGAATCACCTTGGTGTCCGCCAAGGTAATTCCATAAGTTCCGTTTCATACTTCAGATTACAAAACACTAAAAATAACTTTATTATTCTAGGTAAACCTAATGCTTGTGTTGTTTACAGTAATCGGTCGAACACTGTGAAAATGTCAAGACGATGATAATTGTTAACAATTTTAAACTAAAATTAACATTAGTTTAGCAAATAATTATCCTTGATGTTTATGTGTATAACGGGACGGCACTTAGGTACTCGTAATTCGTACTTTGAACTTCCTCCATAATTAAATTTTAGAACCCGATTCAACTCTCCTAAGGACTCTCTGAAAACCGTCTAAAACCAGTAGTAAAATAACTATTTTAATTAACAAGATAAAATTAAAAACTAAAACCCGCTTGCGATCGTCTTAATAACACTAAAATATTAGAGTAAAATTGTTTGTCTGTCTTTTGATGTATTTTAATGTTGTTGTACATTTATACCCATAAATTCAGAATTTTCTCCTCTTTCATTTGACACCCCACTCGACACTCCAGCAAAAAAATTATTTTTAGAGACCCCTAATTTTTTTGATGTAACATCCGCTAGGTCAATTTTATCGTTTAAAATATAGCCATTGTCACCCGGGCCTTTACAACGAATCAATTGATACCTTATTCGGCAATAATATCAAATCGGCACAGTAATTTAGGCGCTACGGTGGAACACACAGAATCTGGATACAAACATACATACATACATACATAGACTGCTAAAATCATTACCCGTCCTTTTGGCTTTGCCGCAGTCGGGTAAAAAATAACACCCCTAAAACGAAAATTGGCATTAGCGGATAGCGAGAACAAATGATATTATGTTCTTAAGGGCAGCTGGAGCTTTCTCTCTTCTGATTGGTCCGCGTTCGTGCTTTATTATATACTAGCTGATGCCCGCGACTTCGTTCGCGTGGATGTAGGTTTTTTTAAATTCCCGTGGGAACTCTTTGATTTTCCGGGATAAAAAGTGCTAATACAGGCTATAATCTATCTCCATTCTAAATTTCAGCCCAATCCGTCCAGTAGTTTTTGCGTGAAGGAGTAACAAACATACACACACACACACACACACACATACAAACTTTCTCCTTTACAATATTAGTGTGAAGTGTGATCATCATCTATTCTATAAAAAAAAAACATATGCTGGTATGTGTTTTGTTTCTTTCTCATAGGTGGCGATGTAAAATAGTTTGCCTCGGCGCCAAAATATTTTGTTCTCGGGAGGCGTACCCATATTTAGTTCCTCGCTATGCTTAGGGTTCAAAATAACGCCCAACAACTAAGCACTAAGCAGTGCTTTTATGTCTCTACGATTTGCATGCTACTGATGGTGATGAATTAGTAATTACCTACTCCTGAACACAAATAGTTATATATGTATCCCTCTCGGAGGATGTTTTGCGGTTTTCCCTTATAATCTACCAGCTCTGGTAAACACATAAGTACTACTGTACAGTTCGTATTTTCCTTAACTTCCTTAATTTCCTTATGGTTTGTTATTACTTCAGTACACAAACAAAAATATTATGGAGATTCCATATATATACCAATACTGTTGGGTAGGCAGATACATTATTATTCCAATTTTCCGTCCTGTGATTCCTTGTATATTATAGGTTAGTAATGGGGTTTTTTACGTAGGTAGGAAACACTCATCAAAACCTTGCCTTATCTACCTAAGGTATATTTTTAAGCAAAGCTCTCAAAAGCTACAAGTTTGTCCAACCTGTGATGACGTATGTACAAGTGTAAATTAAAAATTTATAACACCCCCGACAAGTGAAGGTTACAGTAATAACTAGAAAAGAGCTGATAACTTTCAAACGGCTGAACCGATTTTCTTGGATTATAGCTAAGAACACTCTCTTAAACAAAAAAAACTAAATTAAAATCGGTTCATTATTTTAGGAGCTACGACGCCACAGACAGATACACAGATACACACTTCAAACTTATAACACCCCTCTTTTTGGGATGGGGGTTAAAAATGAGTCCTCTAGAATAATATCTTTTTTTTTAATAATTCCAATATTTTAAGGGGCTTTTAATAGGTTTTCTTGACAGACTCGACAGACGGACAGACAGACAACAACGTGATCCTATAAGGGTTCAGTTTTTCCCTTTGAGGTATGGATAATGGAACCCTAAAAAGCAGTGGTACATACCTCTCTGTGCTTAATTGTGGCTTCGTAGAACTTGAGATGTCGCTCCGTGCCAAGTGACAGTAGGGCGTTTGAGAACAGGTAGATACCGATGGCCATTTTGACAGACACGCTTGGATTTAGGCACTGCACCGCTTCATTGATTGTCATTATTGTTCGCGTCTGAAATATGAGTTACAGTTAAGACGGGTCTCTCCGTCACTCGCTCCATACAAACGTAGTTCGTCTCTCATTGGAATACTAACCAATCATACTCAATGGAATTTTGTAGAAACGTTCCGGGAACTAATATCTATGCCTGTGGTTTTCCAGATTTCCGTTAAAATATTCGGTTTCAAAGTAACGCGGTCTTAAAAATTCACATACAAATCATTGAGCCCCTGTAATTTTAAAACTACATATTTTTAGAAAAATCTAAAACACTACAGGCACCGATATTAGTTTCTAGAATTTGTCTGCAAAATTTCATGAACTTTGGTTGCTTAATATTCAAATGAAATTGGGACTACGATTGTATAGAGTAAGTGACGGAGAGAGCCCTGTTAACTATCGTCTAGTTACAAACCGCTACTCGAGTAGGTATTTTCAAAAAAGCTATCTGTTTCACGTCGCTTCGCTGCCTTTTTCTATCGTGCGATAGAGAGAGTTGCAAATCCAGTAGGCATTTGCCAACATTTTATTATCCTTGAAATATTGTTTCGGGTGATAACGTTTTTACCCCATAAACGTTACAAAATTAGACAATTTTCCTCTCATTCAGTACGCATTAATCTAGGCTCAGATGTTTTATTTTTTTCAGGTATTTCAGTTGACAACATGTTTACAACATTTCTAAAAATTATAAAAATTGGACTACATTTATGAGGAGAAAATAAAAGCATATTAAGATTTGAGTCAGGAACCAAAGCAGATGCCATTGTTATTATTACCAATTTCATAATAATTGGTTAATTGGCTATACTTTATTTCGATTGATGCATTGCGCCTTAGTGTGTATTAATTAGGCTAGGCTCAAGTATTTAGTATTTTTGGCCCCATCCGGGAATCGAATCTAGGACCTCGTCATCCATAGTCAAACATGCTAATTGCTAACGACCAGACCAAGGAGGTAAGCAGTTTATTAAGTAAATAGAATTTTATTTTAGGTAAGAATTCGATTAAGTAAATAGTACAATCAAGATGAGAGGCCTTTGAGACGGGTCTGCCTGCAAAATTCTTTAATTTGGTTTTTCGCAATTTGTAAACTAATATGACAAGGTAGGCTTATGGCATTTTAATAGCACCAATGGCAGTATCACCCTCGCAGGTTTATATAAAAATCTTTACTCGAGTCCAGGGGTCCAGTTTAAGAAATTAGCTCTAGTATCGACTAATTTGTGAGTTATAGTCGATACTAGAGCTAATTTCTTAAACTGGACCCTTTCAAGAAAAGATTTTTATATAAACCAGTGAGGAGGATACTGCCACTGGCGCAATTAAAGTGCCATAACCCTACTTTGTCCTATTAGTTTACAATTTGCGAAAAACCAAATTGAATTTGAATTTCGCGGGCAGACCCCAAGCTTTCTAAATGTGAGCTGGTTAGAATCGACTTTTCAACTCCCAAAACATTACTAATATCATAAATGCGAAAGTGTGTATCTGTTTGCTAATTCTACACTGCCCAGCAGTTTAATGGATTTTGACAAAATTTGGTATAGAGATATTTTCCAGGGAAGGACATAGGCTAATTTTCGAAAAGAAAAGAGTTCCCACAGGATTTAAAAAATCCAAGTCAGTGAAGTCGCAAGCAGCATCTATTTGGTACAGAGATAGCTTGCATCTCAGAGATGGATATAGGCTACTTTTTATCCCGGAAATTCAAATAGTTCCTACTGGTTTTAAAAAAACTAGCATGAAATAGTACAAAATGCTCACCCGTTTGCTATAGCTAGCATTGAACATTTCCTTAGGTATGAACTTGTATTCATTTATCTTTTTCAACTGCAGCTGAGTGATCCTCTTCTGTTCCTCCACGGGTGGAGTCACTGGGCTGTGTGCAAACAACGGATCCTTCTCTAAGATTCGCCATATCTTGTACTGTGGGCAAAATAATCATATATCATACTAATATCATGCAACAGCGGTACAAGGATGGCTTGCATTACTGTAATACTTTTATTCCAGAAAATTAAAAGGTTCCCACAAAATTAAAAAAAAATTAAATCATAGTTGTGATCTAGTAGAAGACAACGTAGCACATCTTATTATGATTAATTTGATTGTGTTTAACACATGATTTAGTATTAGAATTTCATAATGCCAGGAAACAAGGTCAACCACAAAATATTATAATCATGCTAAAATTATGTGCCACTGTTATTATAAGTTATTGTTAGCATTCGACTAGATAATGATTAGAAAAAAATAGGATGGCTCAGTGATTTTTAGCTTGTTCAAAAAAATGTTTGGTAAAGTTCTATTAACTATTGCAAAACCTAAGTCAAAAGAAGGGAGGAAGAGAAAATAAAATTGTACTTTGGGCAATACAAACTACAGTAAATTAGCACAAATTAAGTATAATTTTTCTTTAAAAAAAATTGGAATTTTAAGTCAAATACTAGAGAAATACCTATGTTAAATAGTTGCAGTACTTATTAAAACTGAAATGTAATAATATTCAAATATTTTATCAATAGTCCTCATAAATTTTATCAATTTAATAAATAAAGCCATATTATCATTCAATGTATTTTTTCTTTTTCACATAAAAAGTCCATAATAACATTACTTAACTACTTAATTTGCAAATTATCGACATGCCTAATGATTTCTACCTAAGTCAAACATTCTAGGTATTAAGTTCATTTAGTAAAAAAGAATAATATGTTCCTATGTCTTACAAAGTCAATATAATATATTAATTTAGCTTAAATCTTACCTTAAGTTTCAGTAATTCAAGATCTCCTTCAAGAGCCAATTTAAGACGTTTCCAGTTAAATGAAGAACTATTTCTGTACACATCCAGGGGCCCAGTAGGGAGTTCCGGTAAAAAACTGAGGTCTTCCATACTACTTGAACAATAAATCCTTATTAGAAACCACTTTAGACAAGTAGGTACATACTAAAGGTTAAGATTGTGTTGACCACCCAAATTAAAAAAAAATTACAGGTTTTGTTTCTATAGGGATAGGCACAGGTCTTAAGGCCTTACAGCTATGGGAGTCCCAAATATTTTATGTGGGTTTCAGTTTTTAAATGGGCACGATAAATGAAGTAGGTACAGAAACCCTCACCTTGATACCGGATAAGAAATTGTCTTCACAGCAAAAACAAAGGCTTCCGAGCCTCACGTGTGTTCGTACTAGAATGGAAATTATTTCGTGTAGGGGAGCTTTAATAGCGATTTGTATTTTCCTGATAGTTTAATATTTATTACACAGTGGTAAAATTGAGGTGAATAATTGCGGGCGTGTGTGAATCAAATAACCGTCCATTGACGTCTGTCAACACTCAACTGTGTCAACAACAGTTTGAAAGGAATGAGGTTGACGTAAGCTACTGTCATTTTTTTTTTTCTTTCTCGTCTGGCTTTACAAAGATTAGCCAATGTCAAGTTTGTAGTAATTTGTAACAATTTAAACTATACAAGTATGGACTTCGTCTGTGCCGGTGCTCGCCGACATACGCACGGCACCCCCTCAGTCAGTTTTAACAAAAAAAACACACCAAAAAGGCAGAGCACGCCTGCCAGCTAACACCAATACAGACGAAGTCCAGCTACTGTCATTGTCATTAGTCATTATGTTAATTGTTAAAGATACTAACTCACAGATAAAGCTATAATAAAAAGGTAGAGGTTCGTGACGCCTGGACAGCTCTTAAAAAATCACACTTATTGATTCGTGAATTCAGAATTTATTTGAAGCTATCTTTTACGAGTCAAGACACAGATGAATAGAATATCCTATTAGTTCTTCGGCTTTCCGATATTTTTAGTTATATAGCATATTATTTTTTAGATTATTAGTTAGGTAACTACCTAATTAACTTACTAACTAGATACAGCTTTATAACCATTCTTCTCATACATTATATCTACTGGAATTTCTTGTTTACCATCAGGGACCAGAAGTTATGTAGACTATCTCCTAAAGCTGTTCAAATAATAATGTACCTAACTCAAGCGAAAATTGTACGTCTATGACCTAACTAGTTACTAGCTTTTCAGTACTTACTTTTGGAGTTACCTAGGTACCCAAACTATTTCAGTCATAATTAGGTACTTACTTTCCTTAATGTTTCCTTGTTATTTTCTAAATTAATATTATTAGAGCAGAGCTGAAATAAGTTTTTTTTTTTAATATTGCAACAGGAAAAAACACCATCAATGTTTAGGTATAAGGTACTTAAGAGGGCTCTTTCCGTCACTCGTTTCATACAACCGTAGTTCCAATTTCATTTGAATATTAAGCAACCAAAGTCCATGAAATTTTTCAGACATATTCTAGAAACTAATATCTATGTCTGTGGTTTTCCAGATTTCTGTTAAAATATTCGGTTTCAAAGTTACGCGGTCTTAAAAATTTACATACAAATCTTTGAGCCCCTGTAATTTTAAAACTACATATTTTTAGAAAAACCTAAAACACCACAGACACAGATATTAGTTTCTAGAATATGTCTGCAAAATTTCATGGACTTTGGTTGCTTAATATTCAAATGAAATTGGAACTACGATTGTATGAAACGAGTGACGGAGAGAGCCCTGTTAAGTGAGGACTAAGGAAATAAGGTTACGAAAATATTTTGTTACAGGTAGGTAGTTGGTAGGTAAGTACTTACTATCTAAATAGTGATAATATTAATCACGTCATGGGGAAGTAACAAGTAGGTAAGTTATGATCGATGATTATTACTATTTTATTAGTGGCTAATTACTGTGGAATGGAATACATTATTATGTTAAATAAATTTATGACCAGCCAAATTCTTATTATTATTTGAAAGCATAGCTCGCTAACTTCTCAAAGCTTTACCTGTTTAGGAACAAACCGAACGCGACACCTTGCGTGATTACGGAAAACTATTTGAGTAACTTAGGGACGTGAAACAAACGTACACTGCTGCAACTTGGTAACCAACCTTACCAAGAAGATCTATGTTAAGAGATGGCAGCGCTAGTATTCGAAATATTAATGAATTGTGTGAAAGAGAAAGTATGCGATACTATTCAATTAGTCAGAGCGAGAGGTAAGCCACACGCACACCTCGAACGCACTACTACATCGATGAATTCGTTACGGACACATAACAAGAAAAGAGAAGTTGTAAAACAACAACTGTGTTCGTTGGCTGTGCTTGGTTTTCTATCAGATGTAAAATGGACGGGCGGTCGTGTCGCGCGTTCGCTTGCTCCGCGTGTTCGTTATAAAATCGATGTTTATTTTGACGTGAATACGAATATTGTTTACGCGATTGTTCGACTTCTTCGGTGTTTGGTTACCGGAGGAGATTGTGTTGTGTTTGTCATTTGTGTTTTTGACTAGCGTTCACGTTCACTCGGTGATTTCGCTGATAGCTCACTCGCCGGTGGGTGCGTGATAAACTATACGTGTATAAAAATAAGGCGAATACTCGTCTAGTGTGGGTGTTTTACAGTACCACAATGCTGTGTACGGTGACATAGTGAACGTTGAATTGACCCTGACCTCTGACAACCATGTCTGGGCGGTCGGATTGCAGGAAATTTGCACCGAACATCTTCAACAAGAGCAAGTGCACTAATTGCTTCCGACAGAAGGAGGAGCATAGTGCTGAGGCTTTGGAATCCAATCGGGTAAGTTTATCGGCAAAAAACGCCGTAGGTATCTACCGTGGTATCTACCTAACAACATTCGAAGTTCGAACGTGATTCGCGTGTAGGTGTGCCCTGTATGTGTGCGTGCCGTGCTTCAGGTGTTGATCTAACGGACATTAGTCGTCATCATGTTAAAAAAACAATGTTGCCGGTTCAAAGAAACAGCCTAGTTATTTCTTCTAGCTCTATTCTATATGAACAAACATGATTCGTTAGTGAATACCCTTTGAAATACCGCTTGAAAACTTGCTATGCTTGCTATGCCGTTTGAATGACATTTCGGTAAAACTACCCTCATTTTAAATTATATTTGGACGAGCGTTCTAAAGAGTTTCGAATTTCTAAAAAAAGCATGTTACCTACTACCTACCTGTTCGCTAAATTATAGCAAAAAATGTACGTTTTAGTTATAGTTAAGTAGGTCCTTAATTTACTTAGGATTGTCTAGTTTTTTTCATGCTAAAAGCGATAACGTTTTTCTCCCCGTAAATGTAGTCCAATTTTAATAATTTTTAGAAATGTTGTAGATATAATGAAGAAATATTGCTTATGTTAAAAGTTGCTAGCGTCTAAATATCCATATTTTTGATCTAAAGTCTTTCTTGAGTATTTTTATTTTTTTAATGTATCTAAATTAAAATACAAAAAAAACGTACGAGCTAGATTAAGTTGTACTGAATCTAATGAGATCAAAATTGTCTAATTTTGTATTCGTCCTGGGGTAAAAACGTTGTCACTCGAACAATATTTCAAGAATAACATGTAGGCAAATACCTATTGAACTATGAAAAAAATTTGGAAAAATTTACAACTAGACTATCCTCTTAAACGAAGTTGGTTACGTTTTAATATTTTTTAACAGGGCTCTCTCCATCACTCGTTTCATACAATCGTAGTTCCAATTTCATTTGAATATTTGCAGACATATTCTAGAAACTAATATCTGTGTCTGTGGTGTTTTAGATTTTTCTAAAAATATGTAGTTTTAAAATTACAGGGGCTCAAAGATTTGTATGAAATTTTTTAAGACCGCGTAACTTTGAGACCGAATATTTTAACAGAAATCTGGAAAACCACAGACATAGATATTAGTTTCTAGAATATGTCTGCAAAATTTCATGGACTTTGGTTGCTTAATATTCAAATGAAATTGGAACTACGATTGTATGAAACGAGTGACGGAGAGAGCCCTCTTAAGGAATTCTCTTGACAATTTTGTCAATCAATAATGCATACCTAATTATACCTATTAACTATTACTACAAAAAGCCACCGAACAAGAAAAGAATAATAAGAAGCCATACAGCGAATTAAAAAGAAGAATCAGTATTTATACCTATGTAGGTATCCACAGAGAATTTACTCTGTTGTAGGTACCTAACTTGGGTTCATTCATAACAGAAAACAAAAAAAATATGTGGGTAGGATGCTAATTTAATAATCTGAACAGTTTTTTGTTATTATTGATGACTCTATTAGGTCTCACGTGACTAGCTTGCTAAATCAAAATGTTAATTAGTTATTGTACCTACCTACCTATAGTTTCTTACCTTCCTACCTGCTTCCTAGGTACCAAGTACCAACCATTGAATTTACTACATTAACTAGGTACCTAGGTATAAAGTTGTCAAAAATACCTCCATTCTATTCCATTCCATCAGCCTGTTAGCGTCCACTGCTGGACATAGGCCTTTTCCAGAGCGCACCACCAAACTCAGTCCTCCGCCTTCCTCTTCCACCCGCTCCTCGCTACCTTCTTCAGGTCATCGGTCCACGGCCCGTACCTCCACCCATTTTTAACCGACTTCCAAAAAAGGAGGAGGTTCTCAATTCGTCGGAATCTTTTTTTTTTTTTTTTTTTTTTTTTTTTTATGTATGTTCCCCGATTACTCAAAGACCCCTGGACCGATTTGGAAATTTTTTTTTTGTTTGAAAGGGTATACTGTGCAGATGGTCCCATATAAATTTGGTGAAGATCTGATGAATATCTTCGGAGATGGAGAACAGAACTCCTCAATAGATAGGAGCAAATTGCTCGCGATCAGTGTAATAGCTTAGTAAACAGTAGGGTTTTAACTGGGCATAGCATATTATAGTACAGTGGGCCACTAAAAATTGTGAAATAAAAAATTTTATTTTTCTTTTGAATTTTTTTTTTAAATCTGTTAAAACCCCATAATATTATGTAAACCGATGTAGTTAAGTACGTACCTAAGTACTCTGGTTCCCGTGATGATTATTATCTTATACTTGAAGATGATAAGTTGAAAGTTTCTTTAACTATTTCTTGCATGAATACATGTAGGTATACACCTATTCGAATCGTAACATTTTTATGCTTAACTAGATTTTGCCCGCAATTTTATCCGCACATAGATTATTCGTAACACACTATTCGTAGATATAAAGCTATTTTTCTATTCTGTAAGAAAACCAATTCTGTAGTTTCAGAGTTTATCGATTAGGTACAAACTAATCTTTCCTCTTTAAAAGATTTATATTAAATATAAGCATAAGTCTATGAAAACTAGATACATATTATATTATACTAAGTAGGATTTGGTTTAGTAATCCGCTGCTAAGCAAATTTACGAAAGCTCGGAAACCAGGTTATGAAACGAACTTAATGTCTTATTATATTGCAAAGTAGGCCTTAAGTAACAAGTCTATATTCATTCTAGAACAAGATCCCGGGACCGCCAGACCTTACTCATTTTTTGAGAAACAAAATGTGTGGGATAGAGTAGTGTTAGTTATCTAATTTGTTCCGTGGGCCAATTTATAAGGTATCTGTTGCTAAAGGTAAAAATATAAGTCACTTTCCTTAAAGTCTGAGTGTGCATTTTTATGTATATTTTACAGAAGAACAAGTGTAAATTAAAAATTTATAACACCCCCGACAAGTGAAGGTTACAGTAACTAGTGCTGATAACTTTCAAACGGTTGAACCGATTTTCTTGGATTACAGCTAACAACTCTCGATCAAGCCACCTTTCAAACAAAAAAAAACTAAATTAAAATCGGTTCATTAGTTTAGGAGCTACGATACCACAGACAGATACACAGAAACACAGATACACATGTTAAACTTATAACACCCCTCTTTTTGGGTCGGGGGTTAAAATTCAATATTCAATACTGCCAGACACTCCGTTATTTCCGCCAGACGCTTAGATCGCGAAAAAAAAAAACGGAATATAAAAATAATTTTTATATTCCGTAATTTTTATATAATAATAATAATTAATATAAAAATTACGACTCAAATATAAGTAAGATTATTACTTATATTTGAGTCGTAATTTTTATATTAAGTAGGTATGTTATTCAAGAAATATATATGTACATAAAAATCGTCACTCAAGAAAAGTAAGTAATGTTTTTAGGTGGCTTTACAAATTGATATTTAAAAAACAAACACTTAATTTCGTTTCTCTGAAAATAAGACACGTCTGGTGCTACTGGAATCTTGGCCCATTCGTAGACACGTTCCGAGTTCCGACCAACTGGCACATTCAGCTGTCTAAACTCTAAACTGAGAGTTTAGATTAAAATGTTTATGATACGTATAACCTATGCTGTAGAGAAAAGCCGAAACTCCGCAACTCCTTGGTTTGCCTAGTCAATCCTAGGTCTGGTAAGAGTACACACTGCACAATACAATTATTTAGGTAACTACAGAATAGAGCCTATCAGGACCGTCAGGACACGGGTTCGATCCTCGAAGAGTGATTTCTAATCATTTTCTAATTCAGTTATGTGCCAGTTATCTAAATTTTTACAGAAGTCTGATAAACCACAGACACAGATATATTTTTTAGAACTTGTCTGCAAAATTTCATTGAGTTTAATTGGTTAATATTGAAATGAAAAAAACTATTTTGGTTTGGAAAGCGTTGGCGAATGGAGAGCGCGCTAAGATTACTTCTCAAACCTACAGTAAATGCCTTTTTAAAGGTAAAAAGAAAATTGTTTTAAATAACCTACCCAATTTGTAGCAATTTTCAAGTATCGAAGTAAACAAGCACTCTCGGACGCGTAATTCTACAGTAGGATACAAAAATAGACGACCGCATCCTGCCCGGGTGCGCGCACGCAACGGGACCACGCGCCGGTGTGCACTGACCTTCATATTGACTCGTTTGCTGGGACCAATGACTTTCTAAGCATGGACACATCGTGGCATACAACACAAGAGCCCAAACATGGCACACGTTTCTAAATTCACCCTATGTAGCTTCAACTGCTCCATTTATACATTCCCGCTAACATTCAAGTCCTGTAAACTAACCTCAGTGATTAAGCCGCAATGTAAATCGATTATTGCACTCGAAGCTGAATAAGGTGATTTTAGAAGCAAACTTGAACAAAAAATGGAATGGAGTAGTGTAGCACTATTAATTTTTGTTATTTCTTTGAGAGATTTTTCGTTTTTGTAAATATGAAACTATTATACTATATCTATACTATATACTATTCTGCTCGTGCTGATTCACTGACTGACTGACTGACTGACTCATTTGATCACCTCTTCTGTAAAATTTTGTATGTTTTTTTTTACCGATGGTTTCGTATAGAGGACAAAAAATGATTCGGAGGAAAAATATGGATAGAGCTGATGATTGAGGATTTCGGTGAGGAGCACGGCCAGGGTATTGAAGATAGGTGGGGGGTGCTCGAACAAATGTCACTCAGAACTTCATCCAATTGACAGGGAGCTGAAAAATAAAACCAAAATGGCGGATTCAAGATGGGCCTTGAATCAAGATGGCCAAAGGCCTCCCACCAGCCGACCTAAACCAATTAAGAAAATCTCAATCGGCCCAGCCGGGAATCGAACCCGGGACCCTCGTCATACAAATCCACCGCGTTACCACTGCGCACTGGAGGTCGTCAAAAGATCTATCTATACATATAATAAAATTGTAGAAAAGTGGTGTCTGTACAATGGAAATATATAAAAAAAAGTAGCAGGGGTTGTTAATAATAACAACCCCTGCTACTTTTTTTTTATCGATGCCGAACCCGAAATTGTAATTAATTTTTTTTTGTCTGTTTGTCTGTGTGTTTGTGCACGCTAATATCAGAAACGGCTTATTCGATTTAGATACGGTTGTCACTAATATATTGTAGTAAGCTTCACTTAACATTTAGTGTTTATTTCATGTCAATCGGTTCATAAATAAAAAAGTTATGTCAATTTAAAGAATCACGGCGAACATTTTTAACGTACAGATACACGCCTCGCGCCTGAGCGTCCGTGGCTATATAAAGCGCGCTGAGAGCTATTCCACGCGAACGAAGTCGCGGGCACAGCTAGTAATAAAATAAATGTGATACAATAATGGCCAATAGATTTTACATTAAACAAAAAAAAGCTACTCCACAGTTTTGTTTTTCCGACATTCGTGACGCGCCCTTCCATCTGTCTCTTTCCGATGTGCGTGAGAGAAAGGAATGGGAACATTGCAAATAATTTTAGATATTTCTAGTGTTTTCAATGGTTTTACTAAGTATTTTACACTTTTTCGCATGTTATCTTACGTAAATAAAATTAACTTACCGGTGGTAAGTCACACCATCTCTTTTCTGCGTCGTTAACGTATTATTTTGGCACTTTTTGATCGCGCATTTAGGCGTCTTGACAGCTTTGCAGTCAACATGCGACTAATGAAGAAAGTGTGCTTACACCGAGTATAAGCACACTTACTTGGTCCCGTGTTATGCGCGCCAGTGCGATGTCCTTGCTTAGAAAGTCATTGGCTGGGACACTTTGTTTTTATTCAATGACTAGCTGATGCCCGCGACCCCGTCCGCGTAGATTTAGGTTTTTCAAAATCCTTGATAAAAAGTTGCCTGTGTTAATCCAAGGTATAATCTATCTCCGTTCCCAGCCAAATCCGTCCAGTAGTTTTTGCGAGAAAGAGTAACAAACACACACATATACACACAAGCTTTCGCCTTTATAATATTAGTATGGATATACTCTATCTAGAGAGAGAAGTTAGTATAATGCTCTCTCTGTTACGTGATGCCATACTAAATGACAAAGACGAAAAAGTCCGTGAGCGTTAACCATTTTGATCGGCCACCTATGCTTATACCTATAGGAGCACCTATGTTTTCATTATTTGGTTGGTCACTCAAAATGGTTACTAGGTAGGTACGTAGCATATCAGCACCGCGTATTGAAATGGACATAATAAAACAAATACGCCGGAAACGGAGAAGAAATCATTGAAAATCACATGAGTAAAGATCCCCTCTAGTGCTGCAAAGATGCAAACTGATTAATTTTAATTCCAGACCAAACTAAGTAGGTAGGTATAAAGTTCCAATTCAAAACGTTATCGTAAAAGACACCTGATTAAACATTTTCCACTAAGTAGTACCTACTTACCTACTTATGAATAGTAACTAGTAATTGTTTTACTGTACAGCTACTTTCACAATTACTTAATGTTACTTAAGTTAAACTGAATTTAAGAGAATTTAAGTAAAGTGACGATGATATTAATTTTTTGTAACGCAAAGTAGCCTATCAAAAGTTAACGACAGTATGAATTACACAAGACGTATTTATTATAGGCATTCTGTGGTAAGTAGTTATTATTTACAGGCAAGTAAGTTCTTAGTGGCTATACATATAAGTATAGGTAAGTCATTTTTACAAACATATGAAGATGTAGTACGTAACCAAGTTTCAAATGGTTTCAAGAGACCAATGTCTATAGAATGAACACGGAATAGGTAGGTATCTCGATTTGGTATAATACGTGACAAGATGTCAAAGCCAAGGCTGACTGACCAGCGACATAATACGTCTATACTTAACCACACTCCGCATTATATCTACTTACGAGTAGATACAATAATTATATTATTTACTAGCTGACGCCCGCGACTTCGTCCTCGTGGATTTAGGTTTTTCGAAATCCCGTGGGAACTCTTTGATTTTCCGGGATAAAAAATAGCCAAATCCGTCCAGTGGTTTTTGCGTGAAGGAGTAACAAACACACACACATACAAACTTTCGAGGTGACGCCCGCGACTTAGTGATTTTCGAGTGGATTTAGGTTTTTCGAATTTTTTTTCAAAAGCCCGTAGGGACTTTTTGATTTTCCGGGACAAAACTGTGCTAGTTACCACCCTACTGGAAAAGCCGTGCCGCCACGCGTTAGCCATTTTAGCGTTTCGATACGATGCCGAGTAGAAACCAAAGGGGTATGGGTTTAGAAAAACTGTCATAACCCTTCCAGGTTAGCCCGCTTAAATCTTAGATTACATCATCACTTACTACCAGGTGAGATTGCAGTCTAGGACTAACTTGTATAACTTTCATATTTATTATATTAGTATTGTTGTGTACTTAGATCGTAGCTTTATAGTACTTAAACGCTATTTAAATAAGTATAAATTACTATTTATAATAATACGGAAACGTCAGATCTTCAAATGGCAAGGTTCAGCAATTATCTTGACAAATGCTTCTCTAACGAACTGACGTAGGTATTCCTTATAAAGGCCTGGGCAAACATAAAGCGTGACGGGAAGGTTAGAAGTTGTAAGGTGGCTACTCCTACGAGGAATTGTATGAAGACGTTAACACTGCAAGGGCGCGTTGAATGAATAAAGCGCAGGCCATACCGTGGGATAAGCTAAGCTAAACTAGATTTGTTTAGCATAGTTTACGTAGCGCTTACACCCAAATTATGAGCTAAACAAAGCTAAGCAAGCTGGACTATCTGGATTCTCACTAATAACCTAATAACTATAAAATTGGAGTATGTAGTGACGTGTCAGGCTACGAACAGGTACCATTAAATGAAGGTATTATTTATTGTCCTACATTGGTTGTCACTGGTGGTCGAAACCATTGATTTTAGAGCCACCCCTAGTCGAAACGCTAAACGAAATTTTACTATTTTTCTTCTAGCCTTCTTATTTATTTTCAAGTAATCCTTAACAATTACTATTTCCAATTTACTTCATGTACAGGAGCCGCGCTGCATCCCAAGCTGCAGTTTGACAGTTCTTCGTTTCCCTAAATGAAAAAAACGTACAAGGGTGCGTGTTTTATTAACGTCCTGCATGCCATGCAGTTTCCGTCGCGCGTTGTGTTTGTTTTAGACTTTAGATGCGCCCGCGCAGGATGACGCGAATCCAATGGGGAGCTAACGATCGCTACAATGACTAGACGGACATACTAATTTTTTGTGCGGTGAAAGTTAGCTCGCTATTTTGGCTTGTTTTATCGTCATTTTATTCGTATGTGGCTATAATAGTCTGTTTAATGTTTATTATATTCGTGGCGGAAATGATGTCTTAAGTTAAACAAAGCACCTACTGAGGTTAGCAGCTGTCAATCTATTATTATCAAAAAAAAAAAAATTATAAATCATAAAATATTTGATTTCTGCAGAAAAGTAACTTAGACTTACCTACTAGTTATTCAGCTTAAAATCTGAATTCAAGTTAGTAACTAAATAGATATTTTTAAGAGTCAGGATGTACTTAACTCGAACACTCTAGAGTCTAGACTAGTGAATAGGGATGCACTTATAATTTGTAAGTGGGAAATAACGTCGATAAAATGAACAAAAATGTCAATTTTTGTAAGACCTTGAACGCATCAGCGCGCTCTGCAGGGCTTTTATGTTAAGTGCGTATTAAAAATCTGCATTTTTATACTCGAAACCGTAATAACTGGTACATTAAACAGTAACCTGTCGTGTTTTAAAAATACGAATCGTGCGTAAATTACTAGTAGGTAGATGGCTAATCGTAGTTGTAAATGATAAGATAAGATTAGCTAGTTTACCCGCTTTCGCATGTTTGTGGGTCGCACACATGTGTTTGTTTAACCAAATTCAACTTTGCCGGAACAGGTTTGAGATGTTTTCGTTGCGGCTAGTGATGTGATACTTGCGGAAGTATCGATATCCATATTTTTATAATATCCGTATTTTATAAGGTCTAATTTGGACGACAGTAACAAAACGCCACAAAACAAGAAAAGAAGAAGAGACAAAAGAAGTTCAACTTCTTGATCGAACCTTCATGTTGAGATGACATTGTAATAATCAGGCTTTACAAGGAACTAGTACTTTGAGTTTCTTCATCAAAAATTCGAAAGGAAACTTAGGTAACTAAACATATTATGACAGTTTGAATGAATGAAAAAGTATGCTTTATTGCACACCAAAAGAGAAACGCAGATAAGCAAAATAAAGAAACTTAAAAATAAATAACTGGAAAGCAGATTGCTGTGCTGAATTGCTTTTTGCTTTTTTGATGGAACTGCTGATTTAATGATAGGATTTTTTTTAATTTAAACAAACAAATAGGGTTATTTGGTTTCCTTTATTGTCAAACCAGGCTTTTCTTCGCGACGCGACATCGTTGCGAGGATTTTTTTCAGTTAGTATCGAGTCAGTTTCGTATTATTTTATCGATTTGTAACGGCCTAACGGGACATCACTAGCCGCAAGGCGCCGGACCAGCCACACTCTGCGGTTAATGCGTAAGCACAAAACACAAACGCCAATTTAGTACTTTGACACACTTCGTTCTTGCCTTGTACCTTAACAGCCAAAACTGGAACTAAGGGAGGTCACACTGGAAAGTCTAAACATTTGCTTAAACCTGGACCCTTAACGGGACCAAAAATGTTTCACACGGGCAAAGGAACCATTGGTTTATTATTATTTTGATCAATGAAGGGAACTCGAAAGACATTGGTTTTTAACCCCCGACCCAAAAAGAGGGGTGTTATAAGTTGACGTGTGTATCTGTGTGTCTGTGTATCTGTGTATCTGTCTGTGGCACCGTGGCGCCTAAACGAATGAACCGATTTTAAACTGACGACCTTAAGAAGGTAGTGGGAAATGGGTGGATAAGGAAGGAGGACCGTGTGTGGTGGTGCGCTCTTGGGAAAACCTATGTCAGCAGTGGACGCAAACAGACTGAATAAGTCTATGGCTGATTGATTGATAAGATTGCTGTTGAAAATCTTAGTCTAGTGACTAGACTGCTCTAAAGGGCTTACAAATCTTCACACGAATATACTAGTCACCAGACCAAAGACATTTAAGACAAAGTCTGTTTGTGTGGAACATCTTCGCGCCCCGGTTAGCTTCTTCTAACTTGCCGCTAGTTCGAATTAAAAAACGACCAATTTGAGCCTACCCGCTAACTCATTCCGTCCAAACTGGGCGCTCTAAAAGTGGCCGTAAATCTGTCAGGCACACAGCTAGGATTTACTGTGTGTAAATATTTACCATCATACTGAACCCGTGCATGGATCAAGTGGTTTGTTTTCTTCGAGGGAAAAATGTGAGACACGTCACTAGATAAATACCGCACATTTTAAACATCGTAGTTCCTAGCTAAATGTTAACATACTTAACTTATATCTAGATAGTTTCAGGCTTAGATTGATGATGATTGCTCTTCGCTACGTCTAAGTTTCTAGGCTACTTCTTCAGAATCAGAATTCAAGCTTCTTCGGTACCTTACATCACACTACACATTTCATTTCACACTTAAAATTATAAAAGTGAAAGTTGTTTGTATGTGTGTTTGTTACTCTTTCACGCAAAAACTTCTGGACCATTTCTGGACGAATTTGGCTGAAAAGATTGGAGATAGATTATACTCTGGATTAAAACATAGGCTACTTTTTATCGCAATCAAAGATTTTCCACGGGATTTTAAAAACCTATATCGACGCAACGAAGTCGCAGGCATCAGCTAGTTAGACCATATTCCTACTTATCCCGACGATTTCTTGTTTTTTTTTGGCAAACAGTCCGCCTACACACGGTGATCATGATTCAAATATTGGATTGGATTTGGACCGAAAAATCACTAACAATAGTCCACGCCTTATTAATTTATGATCACCAAATGACGCTACTTCTACAAAAACTGAACTGTTTACTTATTATGGTATAAATATAAATATGTAATAGGAAATCCCCTCCTAAGATAGAACTGTAGACTATTTTGAAGTTATAGAATATAGATTCAGAGTTGACTATAATAATATGTGATAGCAAAATGATAGGTATGTAATTATCTCATCGTTCCTTTAAAATGCTTTGCTTTATTTGGGATAATTCTAACAAAATGTTTGATCAAACATTTGTAATGCTCAGATTCAAAATGACTTGCGGTATTTTTCCGTACACTGAAGGCCATAAAAAGTGTAAACTACAAGATATTGTCAAGATTTGCCTATTTAGTTTCATCTAACAATGACGTCGGTTATCTAAATCCGCTGTGACCGTTATCATTACAATAGGTTACCGTCGGTTATAGACTATGAAGCAGTAACAATATGATGTGGGTCGAGACTTGAACGGAACACTTGATAGTTAGCCACCATTAAAAACCTTTTATATTACCGTGCTTTTAGTTAGCGCGTACAATCTACGTCTCATTGAACGTCTAAATCCTTATTCTAAGAGCAAGAGGAGACCCTTGTTAAGTAGTAGGGTGGTGACGGGATAAAATGATGTTTTGTCATCACCTCATAAAAGAATTAAGTAGGTACTATGAGTTTACTGGCTTAACAGGGCTTTCTCCGTCACTTACTCCATACAATCGTAGTCCCAATTTCATTTGAATATTAAGCAACCAAAGTCCATGAAATTTTGAGACATATTCTAGAAACTAATATATGTGCCTGTGGTGTTTTAGATTTTTCTAAAAATATGTAGTTTTAAAATTACAGGGGCTCAAAGATTTGTATGCGAATTTTTAAGACCGCGTAACTTTGAAACCGAATTTTTTAACGGAAATCTGGAAAACCACAGGCATAGATATTAGTTCCCGGAACGTTTCTACAAAATTCCATTGAGTATGATTGGTTAGTATTCCAATGAGAGACGAACTACGTTTGTATGGAGTGAGTGACGGAGAGACCCATCTTAACTAATTAAATTAACCTTACCTTAACTTTGCATTTTTGTAGGTTACTTACATCGTTAACGCTGGAATAACTATTTAAAATACGATGCCAGGGCCATCAGGCATGTTTTATCGAGACGAATTACTGTCAAGTAGTTCAAGGGCTCGCCTGCCAGTTCAAAGAAAGTTTGAGATCGCACTAAAGACTTTTTGTTTTGCCACTTTTTGTTCTGTCGCCTTCCTTATCACAAACGACCACTCAAGTCGAACGCGACACGACTATACATTTTGATCAAGAGATAGTTAAGACAAATAGAGTCATTTGTGCTGTCATGTTGCAATCTAGTCACTTGTCAATAGTAGGGCAACTAGTCGTAGTCAAATCGCTTTAACTCGTCAAGACCCGAGTGATCTAGATATTTGTATTGTATTAAATTGATCAAGCTTTGGATTATAATTCAAACCCTTGGCTTGCCAGACCGCAGTGCCAGAGATGGGATAAAGATTCATATCTGACGTCTTTTCTCTCGATGCCAATCCTATTCCTTCTTTCATATATTGGAGCTATATAGAGAGGCATATTCGCCCAGCGAATAATCTCGTAAAATAAAGATTAAAAAAAAAAAAAAAATCTGACGTCTGACTACAACAAACAGCTCAAACCTCTGGGTCCAGAAACTTCTGATTTTATATTAAATTCTATCTGTAATAAATTCCAACGAAATCTAAAAAATCTATTTAGTGCAAGCAAAACAAGCAATCCAATCTGAAATTACAACACAGTGGATCGCGGAATGACTAAAGATTAAATAAACAAACCCTGCTGTAATCTGTTTTTGCACAAGTTCAAGGCTACTAGTTTTACGCGCACTGTGCCCACGCTGACCGCTGATGAAATCTCGTAAATAAGACAAAATTGCGTACTGAATTAAGGATCTAGGCAACTTATAGTCGTACGACGTGTCGCTAGTGTGTTCTTACTGATACTATTCAAGCCCGGGGGCTCGTCAGATAACCGAACGGCACGCATTCTTACCCGATTCCTGGTTCCGCGGCAAACTGACACTTTGACAGGAATGACAGGTGGATGTAAAAAAAGCTACGTTAATGCGTGTGCTTCTTTTTTTGTGCTATACATTTTTTTGCTCGGCTGAGTAATTGTGATGAGCGATTGGTTGCGAGACGAAATTATTTTGAGACAAGTATTGGTAGGTACGGGCTCGAGTCAAAATTATTTTAAGATTTTGAGATAACAGATGCTGGCGTTTCCGCTCGTTTGTGCTTATTTGTTTTCACTTAACACATCTTGTTGATATAGTATTGCTTTTTCCAACATTCAGTCAGATCTCAGGATGCTCCGTATGAAACTTCAAGTTCAAATAATTGTTCAAACCCTCAGTTTTTAAATGTACCCACAAAACTTGTCTGGGGCGCCCTCTAGCAAAATGGGGCATGGTATAAAGAGGATGGAGGGAAGTGGCTGGATGAGGAAGGTTGAAACTGGAGTTATAGAAAAGCAAAATGGTCCTAAACACCAATTCGTTTCAAATTCGGCTAAATTTTTCCAGGCTCTCGTGTAAAATTAGGAAATGTTTTGTCTGGTCCCAAGTCCCGCGTAGCAACCGATCAGGGGTAAGTGTTTAATGAAACTGTCATACCCCTTACAAGTTAGCCCGCTTCCATCTTAAACTGCATTACCACTTACCAAATCGCAGTCAATGGCAATAAAAAAAAAGCATACAAATTTACCTATTTAACTTTGTTGGTTACGCGGTATCGGACTCACTTACCAGATCGCAGTTAATGGCAATAAAAAAAGCATACAAACTTACCAATTTTACTTTGTTGGTTACGCGGACTCAATGAAGATATCTTCATTGCTCAACATCTTAAAGCACCGATCGCTTATTGTCTCACTTGATATAGCTTCGCCCTTTGCACTCGTACATAGCAATAAGGTATTTGACCTTTCGATGTCCTTCAGATAAGTTGATATGCAAAACCGCATTGCGATGACGTAACCGATCTCGCACCGGGTCGGAAAACCAATGTTTATAAACTCAGGTAGGTATTAAGTAATAAAAGTTTGTTTAAACAGTTAACTCGATTACTCCACCGGGTGACGATAAGGAGACACGTTTTTAACCTACTGACTACGATTATGAGTTTAGCAGTTCAACGTACGAAAGATCATGCCACGGAATTTAAATAAATAGACAATAGAAATGATAAATATCTGCTGTCTTTTATACGAGGGCAGTGTGGTACGAGGTACCAGGTTATTTTTTATGTTTCTCTGCACATCTGTGCGGCGACAACACGCACTCCTTTGCTACTTCTGTGATCATCATTATCACAACCCATCGCCGGCCCATCAATCAGCACAGGTCTCCCTTCAAATGAAAAGGGTTTGGGATCCACTACGCTGGCCAAGTGCCGATTGGCAGATTTCACATACCTTTGAGAAAATTATGGAGACCCCTATTATGGAGGCCTGTGGGTTTCCTCACTATAATCTTCACCGTTTTACCGTCAAAACACTGAAAAATTACTTTAACAACGAAGCTCCCATTACTGGTACTTCTATGTATATTTTTTTAGATTCTGTGGTTCATATACATGAAAATCTACGGTATGAACACTGAACAATTTTTTACTCCGTTTATTCCATTATTGTAGCTACTTCGAGCAAAGTAGAGGTTTGGCGCGACTATATCCAACGAATGATAAAGATAATTCGAAAGACGTATAAAAATTTCCAATATCGTTATGTGGCCGTCTTTATACATCTCCACCGCCATATTGACACTTTAACGATCGTAGCGGAAACAGATCGTTTTTTGTAATAATGGTTTAATTAAAGATGCATTTTATCTCATCTCCGCGCTATCGGCGATCTCGTCTAGACCATGAATATGTATAGATGCATTGTGACTCATAAAACATTTACGGGATCACGTTTGTATACTAAAACCAAAGACACACAGTTGCTTTTCACTATCAAACTAAGTATTTGTCTTTAGGCGCGTTGGTCCTCGTCAAAAGGTCACATCATCGACATACTAATGTTAAAATACTGGTGGACTTCGTCTGTGTTGTTGTTAGCTGGCGGGCGTGCTCTGCCTTTTTGGAGTGTTTTTTTTTTTTGTTAAAACTGACTGGAAAGCGTTCTAAAGGGGTGCCGTGCGTATGTCAGCGAGCGCCGGCACAGACGGGGTCCATACTTGTATAGTTTCCCTAACTTGTTACAAATAACTACAAACTTGACATTGGCTAATCTTTGTAAATCCAGACGAGAGAGAAAAAAAAACTGGTTGGCGTGCCGATAGATTTGAAAACTTATTTAAGTTTATTTGACTTTATTTAAGTAATTATACAAATTGTGAATTTTTAATGTTTCATGTTAGGTACTTACAATTAAGTGTAAAAAACTCTATTAAGTACACACTAATTAAGTACCTACAAGTTACGTTAAAAAATACAAATACTAATAATTTGAAAATCTAAAAGAATCACTGTTATTTCATAGTTTTAAGTTTTCACTTTTGTTGACGGCCCCCAACTCACTGCTTGCTGCTGATTTGCCGTGGCACAAGGCATATGATTGTCTTGGGTTCTGTATATCAATGGGCAGAAAAGGTTGGTAAATGGAAGTTGTTAATGACTAGAATCCCATTGAGCTGATTAAAATGTTGTAATGCTCTCAAGCCTGCTATAAACGAACCGAGCTAAGATACTAACTGCAAAAATTATGTCGATTTTACTGCAATAAACAAGTGTAAATTAAAAATTTATATCATCCCCGATAAGTGAAGGTTACAGTAACTAGAAAAGAGCTGATAACTTTCAAAGGGCTGAACCGATTTTCATGGATTATAGCTAAGAACACTCTCGATCAAGCAATCTTTTTCTTCAAAAATCTTCAAAAAAAAGTTATCTTTTACTTATTTTTCACTTTTTAAGCTTTACTTTTATAAAAGCATAAGTAAAGTGGCATGTATCCGTTATGTAGGTACAATATAAAAACTCTTGTGATGATGTGTAATCAAGTTACTCAATAAAAGAGGAAGCATTAGATTAAGTGCTGAAATGATAATATTAACGTGTTAAAAGCTATTCAATTCTAATTGTTCAGTGCAACATACTCATGAACAAAGCCTTTGTAATGACGTCCCCCATGATACTCGCTCATTGTCACTCCATTTCTATTCTTTAGAAAGTATTGCATTACACCATAGCTACACCGTACAACATATAGATATAGTATAAAACTCCCATGGTACACCATGTTAAAAGTTTGACAATAACTTATGCGTCGAATTAAACTTCCCGAGCCGCTATGTCTACGGTCGAAGCGATGTCACATATCAAATTCAAGAAACCTGTTCCCACAAGTGCACCTTGTCAGATTAATACTGGGATATAAGACCGAACGCGGGCCAAATATATTTTTTCTTGATAAGCCGGAGATAACCGAATACGGTTTTGTGGAAACTTTTTTATTGAAAGCAAAACCAGAAATGTGATAACTTTACGACCCTTCTGAATTTTGTACCTGTTCTTGTGACGGGCTTGATATTTGATTTTCTAGGACAGTGGTCTTGATAGTTCGTCACATACTTAGCGGCCGTAGACCATTGTCATCAGCATATTAGGCTGTTAAACATAGACCTTCCTTAGTGAGCTGCACCAAACTCTGTCTATCCTCATCCGACCGCTTCCCGCCACCCAGTCCATCGTGCCGGACGGCGGCGTCCCGCGCTACGCTTACACGGTCTTCAGTTCTTCACTCTAGGAATTTTCGACCCCAATGGCCATCACCTCTATGAAAAGCTTGGCCTGCCCACTAACCTTCCAGTTGAGAACCAAACTTTTTATATTGTAGAATTTGGTGTTTCTTGTTGAATGAAGCTAGATATTCTAAAAACCAGACGATATGACATTTCGGTATTCGATATTCAGAGATTTCACAAAAACTCTACAAACTTTTTCTCTTTATTGTTACAACTTTCTGGTATAAATAAAAGAAACCATGCAATAGTTATTTTATTAGTTTACACATAACAGAAGCGGTACTACTAGACTAGTAAGTATACTAGTCTAGTATCACCGCTTCTGTTAAACGTTATAGAAGCAGTGATGGCACTTAGCCAGCGTGGTGGTGGCCTTCTCATTTTGAGAGCAGACCCGTGCTCAGTACCCAGCGATGGCCCAGCGATGGATTGAGAATTGAGATGATTAGTTTACATTACTTGTTTATAATTTCTCCTCAAACTGGTCAAGCCGTTTGTGGTTAAGAACTACGTTTTCTCAAGCATTTCTCGTGCAAAACAAAAAGTCAAGTAAGTAAATAGTTTTTTAAAATCGAATCTCTAGATTTTACGAATAAACCTGTTTTTAACCCCCGACCCAAAAAGAGGGGTGTTATAAGTTTGACGTGTGTATCTGTGTATCTGTGTGTCTGTGTATCTGTGTATCTGTCTGTGGCATCGTAGCGCCTAAACGAATGAACCGATTTTAATTTAGTTTTTTTTGTTTGAAAGGTGGCTTGATCGAGAGTGTTCTTAGCTATAATCCAAAAAAATTGGTTCAGCCGTTTAAGAGTTATCAGCTCTTTTCTAGTTTTCTTGTTGAAAAGAAGGTTAGATAATCGTTAGGTTCTTAATATTATGTCAATTGACAAATGTCAAGCTGTCAAGATGGACGTTGCCTAAATACATAATTATTTATTTGAAAATGATGTTTTTGAAAACTCAAATACTTTGGATCGTCGGGGGTGTTATAAATTTTTAATTTACACTTGTTAAAATAAGTTCAAGATCGCCTTTAAGATATTTAATACATATTTATGTTATTTGAGACTTATATTTGCGCCTGCCGGTTAAACTTTTTTTCCAAAAGAATGTCAACTCTCTCCGTCGCGTCGGGTCTCTCAACCGTAAAATGTATGTTTATCTGTTTGGTAAACAACGTAATGGCATTTTGAGGTTCTGGGCTAAAGATAATAGAGTTTTAATGTCGATGTCATTATTTACTAATTGATATTTCGCATCGGGATTGGATCGTTCGAGTTTTACTTTGCTGTTCAACGAAATGAATGCGCAACAGTTCAATGTAATTTTATAGATTGGATATTTTCATTAAAGGTACTTATTGACTAGTATTTATTTTGGGTTTTTATTCTTAAAGCTTCATTTACGCCATAGCTACATAAGTGCATTATTGCAAAATTATTATACCCTATGGTAGAATGGCACGATGAGCCGACTATACTATAAAGCGGCTGGCGGGAATTGGCTGGATGAGGAAGGCTGAGGACCGGGTATGGTGGCGGCGCTCTTTAGGGAAGACCTATGTCCAATAGTGGATGTCCACAGGCCGAAGATAAAATAATTGTCGCTAGATTGTCGTATCAGTACTGCATTCAGATCTAGAAAACTCGGACCTACCTAATCCGAATATCGATTTTATGTGTCTGTTTCTACCATGTTTCGACAGAATATTATGTTATCGCCATCACCACCTGCATGACAACTCAGATTTGTACAGTTCATACAGACACTTCAGTGCTTCAGATTCTTTGCAGGAATTATTTATTGTTGAATCCAATTTAGTGGTAACAACATTTCAATGCACGCGTTCACACAGCATATTATTTCAGGATCCAGCAAAAAATGGATCCTGCTTTTGTAATCCGATTTTACGACTACAAAATCCTCCGAAGTAAGAAAAATCCAGGGGAACCCGGACTCGGATATATATAGGCTTGTGCTTGACGAAAATTATAATATCCTACTAATAATAAACGCGAAAGTTTGTATGTAGGGATGGATGTTTGTTACTCTTTCACGCAAAAACTAATGGACGAATTTGGCTAAAATTTGGATTGGAGATAAATTATACCCTGGATTAACACATAGGCTACTTTTTATCACGGAAAATCACTGGAAATGGAGTTCCCACAGGATTTAAAAAAATCTATATCCATGGGAACGAAGTCGCGTACATCAGCTGGTATTTGATAAAAAGCTAATTAGGTGTAGGTTAAAGCGCTCATGTCTAGGTGCCTTGCCAAAATGAAGAGCCAAGAATAAATTTTTTTTTGACTACGCTACCTTGGGTTAGATATGAATATCAAATATAGAAATCTAGTCTATTTTAGGAGTACTTAATAATATCTAGTTTCAAGGAAGTCGAAAAAATAAAAACATAGTCGATAATCGGTCCGGTTTGCGGCAAACCGATTACCGTTAAAATATAAAAGTGATATGCAAGTCGGCTGCGAATGCTAATTTCGTAATAGCCTGTTTATCCACGCTCATGCATAAGAGCGTTCATACACGGGTAGCTTGAAGCAGTCATGACTCATGACTGATCGCTTTTAGGCGACTGCGTAGCAAACTACAATCAGGCCAGCCAGACTCACTTGGTCACATGGCTCGAGAAATATGCCTACGGTGGTGGCGGCTCTACACGGCGCTCGTGTAACTCTTATCTCTTCTGAGAGAGAGAGAGAGAGAGAGAGAGAGAGAGAGAAGGGGGGGGGACAGATAAGAGCTACACAATGAGAGGCGTTTTGAAGGTCTTAAATTTTAGATACGCAACGCTGTGCCAGCTGAATTTCATTTTATTAAGTACGTTGTAACAAGAGTTGCTATTTATTTAAACGACTTTTTATTTAATTTGAAAAGCGCTTGTAAAACTTTATTTGAATATATTTTAATTTCTATTTCTATTACAATCTTCTGAGTTCCGATAAGCACCAGGAGCAGTCGTGCGGTGGGCAGTTACAACTTACAACACACATACTCTCGATATCTTGAGCTGTCGACTGCTCTGACGCAGTTGAACTGTCAACAGTGCCAACTGTTTGCTAAATTGATACGACTGGTCATCGTGTTGTTCAACAATCTTTGATGCTCGTACAAGGCTGCCCTAAGTTCTACACTGCAGTATACAGAATACTATGTATTAACCGAATAAGTATATAAATATAGCGTTTCGTTAATGCGATACGTGTTGAAAATTGTGCTCACATTGTTGCTAACGCGATTTATTTGGTGTAGGGTTGCCATATCACAGTTTTGTTAACCAGGATAGCAGCCAATGGAAGCTTTTTAGATGTATTTGGTATCGGTGCTTCATGCAAATAATACGCATTGATCTCATATCGATCGGTGAAGGAAAACTGGCACGCCTGATGTTCTGAGGTGGTGGATGACCGTTTTCATTCATAGAGGAGATGAATGAATACGATCGGAAGATATTTATGAAAGGTATTTGCATTTCATGCTTTGACATCATGTCGGCTTGTACCTACGTGTTAGGAATTTTATTACATACCAGATATTTAAATTTTTTTGGAAAATCTGGTCATGTACCTATCTTAATATTTTGTCTAAATAAGTAACTACTGAAAATTATTTAAGTAGATAGTATTAAAAATAAGTTGCAATTTGCAATTATTGGCAATGGGTTTTACAGAAATAAAGTTACAAACGCTATCAAGAGCTTATTATCTGGGAAAGATTGAATGGTAGGTAGCCCTATTTTAATGGAATAAAGATGGCAAAGAAATCTAGTAATCACGAGAGGACTGATGATGAGAAAAAGTTAATGCAGCATGAGTCGTTGTCTTGACATGGAAATTGGAGTGCCCTTCTGTTTTATTTGTTGGGTGGCTATAAGAGGGCTCTCTCCGTCACTCGTTTCATACAAACGTAGTTCCAATTTCATTTGAAAACTAAGCAACCAAAGTCCATGAAATTTTGCAGATATATTCTAGAAACTAATATCTATGTCTGTGGTTTTCCAGATTTCTGTTAAAATGTTCGGTTTCAAAGTTACGCGGTCTTAAAAAATTTCATACAAATCTTTGAGCCCCTGTAATTTTAAAACTACATATTTTTAGAAAAATCTAAAACACCACAGACACAGATATTAGTTTCTGTCTTAATATGTCTGCAAAATTTCATGGACTTTGGTTGCTTAATTTTCAAATGAAATTGGAACTACGATTGTATGAAACGAGTGACGGAGAGAGCCCTGTTAAGTAGGCTCTACATCGTCCGGCCAGTTGTGCCAAGGCAGATTTATCCTGCTTTTTTATACAGTTTGTAGTTACTTACATGGGCCGATAATATTTTAGTCTCCATGCCTGCAATGGCCTTAGACATCACTATAAAATAATTAATCTTTATTTACTATCTATGTACATTGTACCTACTATCATTGCTTGTTTGTTAGTTTATTGGTTTGTCCTTAATCACGTCGCAACGGAACAACGAATCGACCTGATTATTTGCTTGGAGTTCAAGACCCTCGAGAGTGACAAATATGCTACTTTTTATCCCGGAAAATGTATTATAGTGATGACATAGTATAAACGTATGAAATCTCAGAAGTTTAAATCCCTCTTTAGACTTATTTTTTTCTCCATTTTTATTTATTTGTACCGAAAAGTTGTAACAATAAAGAGAAAAGAAAGAAAACTTTATTTTGTACTAGCAGAATCTTTACTTTATTTACGTTTCGGGAAAAGGGGGTATACTATATCCTCGTTTGTACCTACTAACCATTTCATTTGTGGTTAGCAACCATCTCTAAGCTTAAATAATGTAAATTAACAAAACTAAATCCAACTATTATTTTCATGTTTTCTAATTAAAGCGAATGAGTTGCATTTATTCGTTTCTTACGCAATATTATCACAGAAAATTACATATTACAAACGGCGAATGCACGCGACTGTAAGGCGCCTGAGCTTCTTCTAGTCTCCTAACCCATCAGAATGTTTAATTAAGCTGCAATTTTCCACTAATTCCACTAACTAGTCTAGTCGAACAATCTAGAAGCCTAAGGCTGTATGAAGACGTAATCTCAGTCTTTGGGACTGATGGACTGAGAGCCCAACCCGCAATGCGCGTTCTATACCATTTATACTATAGCTTTACCATAAATTATAGATTTTACACTGTCATAGCAGATCTCAAGAGGGGGTTTTTCGTAGCGAGCTCCAATCAAACGCAGTTTGGCTCCCATTTGAATACTATCGATCGAAATTAATGAAATTTTGTAGAAACGTTCTAAGAACTAATACATAATATGCTGTTTTATAAATCTAGATTCGCGTTAAAATATTCAGTTTTAAAGTTAGACGATCTCAAGAATTTTTCATGCAAATCTTTAAACTTTAAAACTATTTAGTTATTTTTATGAAAATCTTGCAAACTACAAACATAATAACTACTCTAGAATTCTAAAATGTGTCTACAAAATTTCATTGAGTTTGATTGGTTTACTAAACTACGTTTGTATGCAGTAAGTGACGGATAGACTGCCGTTAACAGGGCTCTCTCCGTCACTCGTTTCCACTCGTTTCATACAATCGTAGTTCCAATTTCATTTGAATATTAAGCAACCAAAGTCCATGAAATTTTGCAGACATATTCTAGAAACTAATATCTAGGTCTGTGGTGTTTTAGATTTTTCTAAAAATATGTAATTTTAAAATTACAGGGGCTCTAAGATTTGTATGAAAATTTTTAAGACCGCGTAACTTTGAAACCGAATATTTTAACAGAAATCTGGAAAACCACAGACATAGATATTAGTTTCTAGAATATGTCTGCAAAATTTCATGGACTTAGGTTGCTTAATATTGAAATGAAATTGGAACTACGATTGTATGAAACGAGTGGAAACGAGTGACGGAGAGAGGAGCCCTCTTAAACAGGTTTGAGACTTGAAGTGCTTGAAGACTGACAGATCACCCCGCAATATGCGGTGGGGCTAAAAGCAATTCTATCAGGAAACTAGCTTAGATATAACATTAACCTGTTGAATAAATTATACAAGTAAATTGTACTGGTCTTCCTGTTACCATCGATGTCTGTAATAGGTCTTGGTCTGATGGAGTGACAGACGGATACCTTAGGTTATCAAAATATATGCTAAATAAATGACTGGTAATAGTTATATTCACGTCTGATAATCTTGGACTAATGGACTGACAGGACAGTCTTGAGCCCACCTTGTATAAGTACCTACTCATACGTGATATGCTATCAAGACAGAAAGTACCTAGTTATATTATATTTTTTAGCCCTGAGCCCATCTTGCTGTATAATAGAAACGTTTTTCCCCCGAAGGGTAGAAAACGTATATTTAGGTTTCAGCCGAAAGGCTTGACCCACTTGAGATAACCCTTTAGAACATCAGCGCCATCTAGTAGTTCGTAACGACACAACCCGAGCATTGATCCGTATCGGCTCGGTGATTTGTGGAGGGGAGTCAGCGCACAGGCAGGTGGTGTCGGCCATTTTAATTTCAGTACCGATTTCAGGAATCGAAGCGAGGTGAAGCCGGTAAGGTATTTAATGGTGGGTCAAGCCTTTCGGCTGAAACCTAAATATACGTTTTCTACCCTTCGGGGGAAAAACGTTTCTATTTAGGTGTTCGAGCCTTTAGGCTTGACCCACTTGAGATGTTTAATATCTGCCGGCGCTGACTTAGCGTACTGTGACTATGTATGGAGTATGATTCACTTAAAGATTATGTTCCATTTAGGAATGAGAAAATAAGATATTATTTTCTTAGTGATTAATATAATTCTTTCATCGTAATCACTACTGTACTGTACTCGTTTACACAATCACAGATATAATAATTCTAAATTGTGAAAAAAAAAACTATTAATCCCACATTGTTAAATTTACAATAACATTTCTTGTTCTAACCTCTACTTCCTTAAATAAGTGTTTCAAGAAAGTTGAGTTTCTACGCCAATTACCTTTGCGTAGTACCTCATCAACATCAAGGTTCTTGTTGACCCAGTTGTCTGTAGCAACAGCTGACCTAAAACTGCCGAGAGAGGCTTTTTTGTCAGCCTTTAGCATCTTTCAGAATTAGCCTTAACCAGCCTGCTATTACAGATCTAGATGCTGCTTTGACTCTGTTCCGCGTAGTGATGAATACGTTTGTTAAAGTTGGGTCTGCTTTCCTCTGTTGTTCTGATTTGTTTATCAGTTTTGGTATCCAATAGCAGAGGTCAAAAATAATCTTATCGCTCCTCGACAGGTACCAATCCGATTGCTGGTAATTCGCATTATCCGTTTTTTGACCCAAAAGAGGGCCAGAATACGATTTGCTCTCTTGTAATTTGACCGTGGTCCGCGTCTATGTGGAGCAAAGTTAAATCATGAATGCGACGACCTGCAGCGAGGAGTAGCAAAGTTGCCACGCGTTGAGAAATTTTAAATAAACTGGAAACCTCGATTTTCCTCTGCCAATCCAATTTACAAGATCCATTCCAAAATGTAAGGACATCGTATAGGAGAATTCTTTAATAAAATTGCTTTAATGGTTTTCTTCACTAATGGATGGTCACTTAGGGGAGACGTGTTACAAGGCTTTGTGCAGGTAGAGATTTCTGACTTATGGACCAGTACAATTCTTGAGGCTAACTTTTTAACTTCGTAAAGATGAATTAAGTATCTGGCTGAGTCGCCGGGATTTGGCGTCTTTGGAGATACGTTGTTGTCTAATGTCCATTGTAACCATGCTCTCCAAGAGATCTGTTGGTTCTAAACATGGAGTGTCTCCAGGCTGATTGTAATATAGTGCGTTTCAATTCGCTCCAATTTGTTATCTCATGGGACCAGCCCGTACTTTCCATACCTCCAAAAACAAATTCCGATTTCTGAATGTTCCAAGGTTGTAGGTTTGTTTGTAAGTCCAGAAGGTGGTCATTTAGATTTTGAATTCTGTAGGAAGCCTGTGCCCTCTTCTTCACTTCGGTCCTCCAAAAAGCTTACTTCCACTTGAGTATCACTAAGAGGTAGTGTCCCTGGGAATCATTCAGGTATTGCAGCACACGTGGAATTAGCGCTGGTGGTGGGAAGATCCAAGCCACTTTGTAATTCCATTGCCTGCTGAAAGCATCCGGGTAATTGCTTGTAGCTCCTTGTGGTCTTCGCTCACATACCTCGAGACTACTGCAGAGGATTTGCTCGCAAAGAGGTCGATTTCTGGTGTGTCCATCTTTTGAAAAATTCTCTTCTGTATCGTTAGATGGAGGTGCCATTCTTGATGACCTTTTAGTCGCGATAGGCAGTCAGCTATTCCGTTGTATCTGCCTGCCAGGTATTTCGGAATGATAGTGATTTTGAGTTGCTGTGCTAAAATCAGGATTTTTGGGGCAATCTTAAGGAGTTTTTGTGATTTCGTCCCACCCTGTTTCCTCATGTAGGAGGCCGCTGTTCTGCTGTCTGTTCGAAAGAAGATTGTTCTCCCCGCGACCTTTTCTAAGTTCATTCGAATCACTTCGAATAAGGTTCATAATTTCTTTTGCTTGCAATGCCAGTGATTTTGATAGATACTCCAGTGACGGGACTGTTCCATGCCGTTTATTATAGTACTCCATCCGATGTCTGAGGCGTCGGTGGCTATGAAGATTGATGCTGGGGCGACTTGAATATTCGATGCTTCCGTAATACATATTTTGGAGCCACCAGATCTTCCTTTATTTGATCCGGCAACGGGAACCTTTTGTATCTCCGTATGTCCGAGAGTGATTTTGCTGCAATCTGAATGCGTCTGTAATACAGAAAGCCTAGTGGGATTACATTGGCCGCAAAGTTTAATTTGCCTAATTATCGCTTAGCGTCCACCCAACACCATTTGCCTTTGGAGAGAGTATTAAGGATTTCAGAGCGGCCACCCGCATGTCAAACTACCTCTCGCTCTGGTCGCCAAGGTAGGTTCCCGGATTTTCATCGACCCTAAAGGTCTCCGGGGGGGCTGATGTGGCGACCGACTACTGTAGGATGGTTAGACCGCGTTAGGTCGTCGCGCAACTGTTTGTTGTTAGACGATGGTGATTCGCAGCAAGCCAATTCCAAGAATTGCACCTGCAAATAACACCTGCGAATAACACCCGCGAACAACACCTGCGAAGTGCCTATTCTTGGGCGCTTGCCACCGGTATGAACCGGTATTTACTGGGTTTAGCGTAATGGTAAAGTACGATAGATTGGGAAAGGCTATAAAAGGGCTTTTCCCACATCCCCCGTGTTCAGTTCGTTCTATTCGCCTGCATGGGCGGTCGTTGCGTCCACCTTTTGGACGACTCGCGATAGTAAATAGGACACTTCTGTTCCGTGTAAATAACATTCTGTAAATACAAACTCTTAGTGTAACTTGTTTTTTTTTTTTTTTTTCCATTATATACAAAAAAAAAAACAAGTTGGATAAATAAAAATATTGTACATAACTTGGGTGTATCCTTTACGATCTAACGGAGTCCACATATACCCATACCGTACCCCACAAGTATTTGCACCAATATTTAGTAGTAGATTTTTCCTTTGTTTAGACATGTCCTCTGAGGTTTTGGGTTCATACGATTCGATATTACAGTTAGAAAACCTTGTAAGTAACCTCTTATAACATTTGAGATTGTCTCTGATGCTCCTAAAGATTCCCATAGATCAAACCTTAAGCCAAGCTGACCAGGTATAAATACCTGCGAATTAGGGCTTTTTTTGTAGTGGTTTGAGGGGTCCTGGCTTTATTAGTGCCGGACGTGCCACTATCTTGTTTTGAGCGAGAGTCACGAAAATTACGCTGTTATTTTTGTGGCTTATATTCTTTAAAGTTTTTGGATCCTTTTGAGGCTGTTCTTCTTCCCAGTTTTATTATTGGGACTAGTTTTCTTCGAAAAGAATGTGCCCCCCCCCCCCCTGATCCTTTATCACTTCGGATAATTTTCCTTCAGAAAAGAGATGAGTATCAGAGGGTGGTATGTCATGAAGAGTATTGCTCAGTACTTTGTTCGCTGGCTTACAGGACTCTCTTCAGGCTTGGATTCTTTCGTCTCTTCTGCCAGAAGAGTATTGCAGTAGCCCGTCAGAAATTTTCCTAAAAGAGCTGTGTGCGTCAAGCATATTACGATCTTGGATCTGGATCTATTGAACGTGTTAGGATCCATTTTTTGGTGAGCTTTTTGGAAAGCTTTTCTTTGCGGCAGCAACCCATATATGTTTTAGCACCCAGGGTCATATCTGTTTTCTCTAGTTGTGCTGTTGAATTCCAGTTAGGTGTTATTGCTGCCAAATGACTGTTGACAGTAAGTGCCAAAAATACTGGAGTGGCGTGGAATGATTTTTGAACATCGGCGTATCTTATGTTCTTCCAGCCGTCTTCATTCAGTCGTTGACACTTCCGATCTTGATCGACGAGGTTTGGATCTGCTTTGGCTAGCTTGGTTTCAGCTTCAGTGGTGCAAGGTGAAAAGTCACACTGCGGAATATTGCCGGTTGCATTAATAGAGGCCAGTTTTCGCTGAGCCTCGGCGATTTGCGCCACTAATGTAGCTTCTTCGGAATCGGCATTCATTGGGGTACTTAATAATGAGGTGTTTTCCTGAGGCAGAACATTCAGAGAGGGACCTCTAAATTCATCCTTGGGTTCAGTACTGTCTGGTGCTGATTCGAAGGGCTCGTCTAGTTCAGAAATGCCTTGATCACTCTTAGAAGCGAAGATTGAAAACCCAGCTTGCAACGCTTTCGATCGCTTAGGTTTGCTTTGTAAGGCGATCCATCATTTTCACCATGAATGAATCTGTTACGGGAGCCATGTATGGATCTAACGATTCATAGTGTGATGTTTTGCTGTCGCGCAAGCTGATAGGGGATGTGGAACCCCGTTTTCTCAGTGTGCTTTCGCTAGACGAGGCTTTATCCCTTGACATCAGCCGCGGTTTCAGTAGTTTGATTGTCTTAATGAAGTCCTCGTAGGATTTATCATGAATCTTGTCCATAATGCTATGCGGGGAGTATAATAACGCCCTCCCCAGAGGCCATTCTAGCAATTTCCTTTTTATCACCGATATTTCTTTTCCCATAGAGATCATTTAGGTAATATGCTGTAGCCATCTTGGCCGTCGGTATTGCGACTCTTAATTTTGCCTCTATCTTATCCCCAAACAAGTAATTGTTTAGTGAGATAGAGTCGTGAGTAAGATAGATCTTGGATCTCTCACGACCTCTAGTCGTCGGGGTAGGTATATTCAATAAATAATTTGAACTATTCTGGAGAAGGAACCTTCTTGTTCTGGTGAGACTGGTCTGAGACCTAGTTCTCCCATAGTTGTAGATGCCATGATCTGGGAAGGTAGCGAAAACGTCATATGAGATGAGTTTTGCTAATTACCACTTTTTGGTTAGTTGATGTGACGACGTATCAATTGATACGACTGGGCGTCTCAATTGATACGACCGGGCGTCTCAATTGAGACGACCGGGCGCCTGGGTCGTTGGATTGAGTCTTATCGATGCGACTGGACGTCTCAATCGATTCGACCCAACGTCTCAGTTGATACGACTGACACTGGAATTCTTTCCAGCCTATCATGGTGCTATTCTGCCATCACCTACGAAAGGTTTTCCGACAGTTTGTCGTTCATTGCGAGACGACAAGAATTTCATAATAACATTATGAAATAGTTCGTAGCGTAACTACGAAAAGTTATAATATGTGCCGGAGCAACATATTTTAGCACCAGCTTACATGAGTGATTTCCGTATCAAACTACGGACACCGATGTAAGACTATTATTAACGATTTGTTAGTTATTAATGTAAATGCTTACATTTGAATAATATTTAATTTTAATTCAATGTTTGAAAAATTTGAATTAATTTGAAATTAATTCTGCGGAATTAATTTCTTACTGACGACGCTGAGATTCAAAAGCGTACTGAAATTAAAATGGCCGACACCACCTGCCTGTGCGCTGACTCCCCTCCACAAATCACCGAGCCGATACGGATCAATGCTCGGGTTGTGTCGTTACGAACTACTAGATGGCGCTGATGTTCTAAAGGGTTATCTCAAGTGGGTCAAGCCTAAAGGCTCGAACACCTAAATACTCATATTACGGGATGCTCAATAAATTACTAAAGTAGCCTATGTGTTCATTCAGGGTCCATTCCAAATTTCAGCTAAATTCGTCCAGTAGTTTTTAAGTGAAAGAATAATAAACACCCATACATCCATACATACATACTTTTGCATTTATAATATTAGTAGGATTTTAACAATTTCTAACAGAATACGATTACAATGTTTGACAAAGGTTTGTGTGAATGTAGAATTATTAATTTTCCTGTTCTATAATAACTATACGAATATTAAGAGAGGTACTCTTAAAAACCCCCGTTTATAAAAATAAAAACGGCGAGGATTTAGAATGAAATAAGTATAAAAGTTTTAAAATAATAAAGTTTTGTAAATTATGTTAATAAAAAGTCTCGGAGTCCTAATTTACCACTTATTTCTCATTTAACAAGAAAAAGTGAAACTTGGGTTGGTACATAAAAATCATAAAACGCTCAGTAGCCGTGGCCTGGTACATAAAGTTGTCATCATACTTTGTAAGCGTTGCTTTGCGCATGCGTGAGAGATATTAAACTTTCCTATCGAGGGGGTACGAATTAATGGCATTTAAGCACGAAATATCGATATGTTTTTATTAGCTTCGCACTTGTTTATTTATTCGTTTAAGACTTCCCTTTTAAACTACATAGGCTTGCGCTTGACTATATACAAGTGTAAATTAAAAATTTATTACACCCCCGACAAGTGGAGGTTACAGTAACTAGAAAAGAGCTGATAACTTTCAAACGGTTGAACCGATTTTCTTGGATTATAGCTAAGAACACTCTTGATCAAGCCACCTTTCAAACAAAAAAAACTAAATTAAAATCGGTTCATTAGTTTAGGCGCTACGGTGCCACAGACAAATACACAGATACACACGTCAAACTTATAACACCCCTCTTTTTGGGTCGGGGGTTAAAAATCATTGATGATGATGAATGATAATGCAGTCAAGTGGAACGTACCTGCTTAGAAGATGCTTATTCACTATTCTTTTGAAGCTACCAATGCTATAGCTGGCGGAAAAACGGAAGCCGGTAGGGCATTCCATACACTAGCAGAGCGTATTAGAAATGAGGAAGCGAATCGTTTCGTACGAATCCGTGCAATTTCGCTAAACAGAAAATTCAGTGAACAGCGTCAATCACACTAATATTATAAAGGCGAAAGTGTGTGTGTATGTTTGTTACGCTTTCACGCAAAAACTTCTTGAAGGATTTGACTGAAATTTAGAATGGAGATAGATTATATCCTGGATTAACACATAGGCTACTTTTTATCCCGGAAAGTTAAATGATTGCTACGGCATTTTTAAAAAACCTATATCCACGCGAAGTCGTGGGCATCAGCTAGTATTATTTATAAAAAAATTAGAGCGCAAGAAGCACTGCATGAAGGGAGAGTCGCAATTACTAACTGTTTAGTATCGACACTCGCAGTTATGAAGCCTGAGCCTAAGGTTCAAGCTTCATAATTCCGAGTCTTAGGTTCAGGATAGACTGACACACGAGTGATCATTATAAGGGTTCCGTTTTTACATTCGTACCTACGGAACCTTAAAGACACTAACATTTGAAGCATAGCAGGGAATATCATTTGCATACAGACTTAAACAGACATCAGAGTGATGGTTAAAGATGGAAGTGTTCGGATGCATCCATTTACTTGCGTAAGATAAACATTAATTAGTTACTTACATTAGTTTACGTCACATTCTACTTGTCAACATAATGTGACTCAGGTTTTACTGTTTGGAATATTCATTATTCAACAAGATTATCTCTTGACTATATTTAACTTGGCGTACAGGTAGCAACGAAATGTAAACATTGGATTTTCACGTTTGTTTTTGGTGTAAAATTGAGATATTTTTACACCACTGCCCCAAAAAAGGAGTGCAATGATTTCAGGGTTCATGTATGTGGCTTTCTTTTTTCCACCATAACTTCTAAGCCTTAAACGTTGACTGTCAAGAAAAGCAACTGTAGGAAAATCCGAACCAGTGGTAGATGCCTTTGACGATTCAAAAGTACTTGTAAAAGTTTAATTGAATAAAAAATATTTTCATTTATTTATTTATTTATTTAAAATTGGTTGTGTTAACTTTAATATTTTACCTTTAACTTTAATCATGGAGGTATGAATACTAACTTGAGCAACCCACTTTGCTTTATTATTGGAAATCAAGTTTAACGCTAACCGTAACGTAACTTTAAACACCTATCATGCAATAATTGTACCTAGTTTAACTAGTGCAAGACTTAATAAAGAGGCGTGATAGCCTAGTGCTTTTAAGACGTCCAACTCTTATATGGGAGATCGGGGGTTCGATCCCGGGTTCTTAAAATAAACTAACATTTCGAAGTTAGTATATTTTAAGAAATAGAATGTCACTTGCTTTAACCGTGAAGGAAAACATGGTGAGGAAATCTGCATACCTGAGAGTTCTCTACAATGTTCTCAAAGGTGTGTGAAGTCTGCCAATCCCCAGTGATGGTTTATGGTCAAACCCTTCTCATTCTGAGAGGAGACCCGTGCTTAGTAGTCACCCAGTGATGCAGATGGGATGATCATGAAGTCACAATAGTTCAGCAATAACGAACACAATATCCAAGAAGAAAATTGTAAAATTACTATAATTTCAGATTCAGACCTACAAACCCGATAAGAATGTCGAGTAGTATGTGTGTAGATACATAATCCAAGACAAAGGCATTTGTCCTGTTCCAAATAATAATTATTCCGTACATGTCAATAAGGAATTTAATTGTCTTTCAAACAATCGATGTTTGTTTAATGTTCCTAAGAATGTACCCATATGCTAATAATTGATATTATGCTTATTTACAGTGAAGAGTAAAGCTGGGTATTATTGCTTTAAAATCATTTTTTGTTGCCGACTGTTTTCTTCAGTGATTTCACGGGTGATTTTTCACGGCAAATGATTTCCCGATTTTCGTACTTACTTTCGTAATCGTTTGCTACATTAATATAACAAGAGATTATTATCAAGATCAACAGCGCAGATATGAAGTATAGGTGTTTTTTTTTTTTTTAAATTTTGCTAAGTCAATGCAAGTAAGATGTCGAGTTTCTAACACTGCGATGCGAATGTTCTCGCTCGCACACTCTTTATTAGCGTCTTAGCGCGTGTTAAAAAATAAAACGGAATAAACTGAGATTTTGATTCGTGATTTTTCCTATGCCACTGCTAACTTCTAGGTCTTAGCTAGTTTTACATATGAAAAAGCTTTTCAGGCGATTTTTCACATGCAACATCTGAAATGGTCCATCTCTAGTGGATAGCATACTTTGTAAACGAGATATCATGTTCGAATATTTGTTGACATTGAACAGTATACTTTGCAAATGAGATGTCATTCGTAAACATCCGATGTCGCGGGCTGGGACTTGGAAACCGAAACAATGAAGCAATGTGTTGATAGATTCACCAAGAAATACGCGAAACAATGGCGGTGACAGTGGTGTCGAAATACGAAACAGGCGCGGGCGCATCCATATACACCAAGAGCCGGTGGTTAAAATATCTACATATTTACCAGTAAATACACTAAAATCTAAATCTAGGTAAATAAATAACCAATAATAAATAATAATTAATATTCCTATTAGTTATAGTCGTCAAAAAGACCACCCCTGGTTGCCCCTGGACCAAAAGTGCCCATCAAGCTGGCAGCATTACCCCGCTGAATGGCGATGGACAACCTTTGGACCAGGTAGGCCCCAGAGCGTGGATCGCAGCCTCTTTCTCTTAGACGACGGCCAATGTCGCGCACAAAGCCCCGCGCCTCCTCACCCCAGCAGCCCATCGTCTCCAGTCTCCACCGCCAAAGGGACGAAGAAGTATTTGGCCATGAGTGGGGCGTATTTAGTATTTTTACGCGTGGCAGCGGACTCCGCTGCGGCGCTGGCAACTCGCGACGTTAAATACACTTATTACATGACGAGCTTTAGAAAGAGATAATTGGCTCCGTCTCTGTCGTTGAGACTGATAAAAGTCAGTGACAAAGCGTCACATAGATATGAATAACAGAGTCGAAACTTTACGAAACTGAATCGTCTCTTTCAGCTCCTCTCTCTTACAGCTCGACGAGTCTACTTAACTGTCGGATACCGCGTCTCGGCAAACGAAGTGTAGGGTGTCTCCCTGCTATGTGGAGCGACGACATCCGGAAAATGACTGGTATCGATTGGATGCCAAAGGTTGAGGATAGGCAACGTTGTTAGTGCGAAAATCCGAAAGAAAAAGTAAGTATGTTCTCGAGGGAAAGATGGTTTTGCATATTCAGCCAGAGAAAGATTTGGCCATAGTTTACCAAACTATGGCCAAATCTTTCTCATTCCGAAAGGAGACCTGTGCATTAACGGGTCGGTGATCACGACGTCGATGATAAGCTAGCTTTTTTCATACTTAACTAATGCTATTTGACTGTGTATGTTCGGACCTAGAGTATTCAGACACTGGCTCTCACACTACAACAGTGGAGCACAATGCTCCCCGCGATGTTGCGATGAACAATCTGACATTTCGCAATGACAAATAAGGCGAGATGCTTATTGCGACAAATGAGGCTAGTGGCTACAGATATGATACCTATCCAAATTAGGCAGCAGTGATGGCCTAGTGGTTAAGTCCACCTTCTATTCACGGGTCGGGGGTTCACGCATCTCAAACTTTTCGAAGTTATGTGCATTGCAAGCAATTAAATATAACTTGCTTTAACGGTGAAGGAAAATCTGCATGCCTGGGAGTTCTCCATAATGTTGTGTGTGAAGCCTATTGGAAGACTTGGCCGCACTTGGCCAGTGTGGTAGACTAGCCCAAACTCATCTCATTCTGTGAGGAGACCCGAGCTCACAGAATGAGAAATGAAATTAGATGATGGCCATGCCGGTATCACATATGGACATTTTACAATTGGCGTGCAACTTGAAAGGTCTCGTTGCGAAGAAAAAGAGGAAGTTGTACCTAGTGCGTGATTGCGCAACTGTTTGCGTGTCGCACGATCACGGACAATCAAATGTTCCGCGCTCGTACCTACTTACATATCTATGCTCGTACTAATGTACCCTCTGCGAAGCGTGGGGCATTAGCATACCTGCCGGGCGCCTCGCCTTGCCCACGCGGCTGTAGGCAATCCATCATGGGACCCGAGGTACTTATTAAAAGACTTATTAGTAACTGGATGATATCCTAGTACAATCAAATGTTCCGCGCTTGTACTAATGTACCCTCCGAGGGGCGTGAGGCATTAGCATACCTTACCCATCGCCTTGCCCACACGGCTGCAGGCCATCCATCATAGTCGCTGCTGTGTGCGTGGATCGGACACACTTACCTAGTAAGCATGCATGCCTGTGAGTTCTCTGCAATGTTCTTGAAGTATTTGAAGTCTGTCAATTTAAATACATCGATGGTCAATCCGCAATGGGCCCGGGGGGTAGGATATGGCCAAATCCTTCTCATTCTGAGAGGAGACCCGTGCTCTGTAGTGAGCCGGTCAATAGTTGATAATGATGATGAATAATCATCACGGACAATCAAATGTTCCGAGCTCGTACTAATGTACCCTCCGCGGGGCACGGGGCATTAGCATACCCGCCGGACCCCTCGCCTTGCCCACGCGGCTGCAGGCAATCCATCATAGTCGCTGCTGTGTGCATGGACCCGACATAGTTAAACGATTTATTAGTAACTAGCTGATGCCCGCGACTTCGTTCGAGTGGATGTAGTTTTTTAAAAATCCCGTGGGAACTCTTTGATTTTCCGGGATAAAAATTAGCCTATGTGCTAATCCAGAGTATAATCTATCTCCATTCTAAATTTCAGCCCAATCCGTCCAGTAGTTTTAGCGTGAAGAAGTAACAAACATACACACACACACACACACACACACACACACACACACACACACACACACACACACACACACACACACACACACACACACACACACACACACACACACACACACACACACACACACACACACACACACACACACACACACACACACACACACACACACACACACACACACACACACACACACACACACACACACACACACACACACACACACACACACACACACACACACACACACACACACACACACACACACACACACACACACACACACACACACACACACACACACACACACACACACACACACACACACACACACACACACACACACACACACACACACACACACACACACACACACACACACACACACACACACACACACACACACACACACACACACACACACACACACACACACACACACACACACACACACACACACACACACACACACACACACACACACACACACACACACACACACACACACACACACACACACACACACACACACACACACACACACACACACACACACACACACACACACACACACACACACACACACACACACACACACACACACACACACACACACACAAACTTTCGCCTTTATAATATTAGTGTGACTAGATGATATCCTAGTAAATCTGCATGCTTGAGAATTCTCCGCAAAGTTCGCAATGTCGAGTAAAGTTGCCAATCCGCACTTGGATAGTAAACTATATGGCCCAACTTCTTTACTTGATAGTCATAACAGTGCAAAAACTTACTATTGAGTAACAATATGACTGACTTCTTCGTAGATATCACTATATTAACAGACAGACGTGATGTTTCAAAAAACAATAGAACGCCTGTAATTTCAAGGCCTGTGAAGTGGGTTTTGAAATATCATAATTTATTTCTTTCACTTTGTCTACTTTCTTTGTAGTGAAGTTTTTATTTGTCCATTGTTTAATTTGTTCTAAAACACTGAGTCTAGATGAACAATGAGATCAAATATATAATAATATGAGAAAACCGCCCCAACAAACTCTTGGAGCTATTAAAGTTAACTCCATCATAAATACCTATGCCGTATACAGCGCACTTTTGCACATATGCGATTGCACTCTATGGTTTTGGACGAGTTTAGATATTTTATTGACTGTCCAAGACATTATATAAGTATTATATTTTGTCATGGTCGCTAATTATGGGCCTCCTTTAATATGCCTAATTAATTAATTAGTCAGGTAAAAATAATTATCAAAGTGGGCGATAGTCAGGTAAATCATGAGAACGCGAAGAATTGCTTTGATGAGTAGGTTGGTACTTATCCAACAGCGTCAATAGTTCAATAATTCATCCAAGTTTAAACTTGAGTCTTCTAGTAAGTGCACATCTTTTATCATGAACTCTGGCTTTGGAATTCAGTGAGAAATAACTATCATTAAAGCATAATGTATGGAAAAGTCCTGTTTTGACCATCAATACAAATTGACAGATTGACTTATCTATGCACAACGTTTGATGTTAGAACCTCAGGTCGTAACCTAACTGACTCCTTATACATGCTTGCCGCTTAGTTCAAGCGGAAAAGGAAACTGAATATTCATCATTTTGTATTCATTTTGAATAGTCATTTTTGTTGTTAGTGACTCTTCCATACGTCCGCTTCTTTGTAAATCTAAAAATAACACGTAAGACCTAAATATAGAGGAATCTGAATTCCAAAATAAAACCACAATCAAACATTAACCTATAATAATCTATTAGTTCTCATCATTAGCTAACAATGGCGAAGAAGAGTACAGCTGTTATACTTTGGTCACTTTCACACTCAGCAACTAATATACCTAATTAGCCAGCTAAATCTAGTTATAATTACTTATCTAAGCATATACCTAGATAAAATTCTGCGTTAGACATGCAAAGAGTAGGCTCAATGCCATATATCGAGGCCATTCAAGAAGACGTTGCTGGTTAGACGTTACGAACTCTAACCTAAGTGCCAACTATTCTCAAACAAGATAAACTTCAAAACTAAAACCTTACTAATAAAACCTAAAATTAAAAACCTTAAAAAATATAATATAATAACTAAAATAAATTATTAAAAGAAGTCCCTTTAGGCAAGGTTCCGAAGATACTGGCAGCGTTTCCCCTTTGAATGGCTAGACTACTTCTTTGTCCGAGGTAGCTGCCAGCTCTTCGGTCTCCTGTGATGTCGACTAACCTTTTCGATACTTCACGTTACATCATTTTGGATGTAACTTGATGTAGCCTATGTCACCCAGACCATAATAACAAATCGATTGCCACCTCATTCATTAAAATCGGCTCAGTATTGTAGGAGCTATGGCGTGACAAACGTAAATACAAAGTAGAAACATAGGTATACATATTATTAGATACCATTATCACAGACTGCTAAAATCATTACCCTTTCTTCTAGCTTTGGCAAAGATGGGGAAACATTAGGTGCTCAACTCAAGACTGGGGAAAATGGGCAGGATGAAGAAGAATTCTAGTTACTAGTAGTAAAGCAGCAAATAAATATTCAGCTCTCGAGCAAAATATTCGACTTGAGTTATACTTGAGTCTAACGTTAATTTGATCAGTGAAATTTTTGTTACGTAAGCGATATTAAAATGCAAATGTTATTATATTAGTTTAGTTTGATTAATTAATTAATTAATTAATGTAGCACATGGTTGGAATAATTATATTACATTTATTTTGATAATTGTATTTAATTTGCATGAAATTAATTACATTGGTATTTCTTCATTATTCATCTGATACTGTCATAGGTATCCAATAAGTATTTAATCAGCGAACTACCTAGCGAAAATAATCAAAAAACTATACACGATTTGCGATAACACCTTAGAATGGAAAATTTCCACGTACCTATATACCTATAGCCTTAACTACTAATTGAACGACAGATTAGATATGGATAATAATTCATCGACGTACGAAAACAAGTAAAAGATTAAAAAAGTACCTACTTGTATGAAGGTCATAATTATATTGTAAAGAAAAAGTTATTGTACAAGACAAAATTTAAAATATTTAAAAACCACCTTTGAGCTGCAACACTCCCTGACTATTACCAAAAACTTCCTCTAAAGTGATATCTACAGACTACAGAGGTAAATACAACCTACTTTAAGCTAATAGGTACCGGTGTATTGGAAAAAATCCATAGAAATTGATTCAGTAGTTTTTTTTAAGAAAATCCATAACATACGTACATAATTAAAATCACTATTTTATTGCAACGCTCACTTGCTAAACATATCTAACCTTTGGTTACGGATCCCTAAAACACACAAGCACACACACACAACCTCTAACGCCAAGCAAACGCATAATATAATATCGTCTTTGTTTCATCGTGGGAAAAACGCATTTAATCAAAAATATTAGTAGAGTTATTTGAAAGTTACTTAAAAATCGGTTGAGAATTATAAAGCGTAGGCCACATTGGGAGCGAAGCGAAGCGAAACTAAGTTCGTTTCGCTCGCTTATTGAAGAAAAATCGCTGGCTTAGTTTAGCTGTGTAGTTCGCGATGTGAAGTATGAAAAGACGTGGCGAAAGCAACATGAGCGAAGCGAAACGAACTAGCATTTAAGAGACTACTAGAACTACAACTAGACGAAACTAAGTTCGTTTCGCTTCACTCCCAGTGTGGCCTGCTCTTAATGATTAGCATAAATAAAAGGTAAAGAATGACGTGTTTATGATTATTCCTATCTTAGAATACAAATAGTAAGGTTAATACGTTTAGTATTCGTAAAATTGTTTAAAACTGGTAAAAGATAACCAATGACTCAGACCAACTTATCTTTGCAATGTAGGCTAATTGTTGTAGAGATACTTCCTAACATTGACATAGAAAATACAAGATATACAACAACAGTCGGATGAAACAGTGTCAGTAATAAAATTAAAGATTTCAAAATATTGTATTGCGGAAGCCCATGATATGAGGAATGAAAGCGTCAATTTGCTATAAACCGCTGAAAAAGGAAAATCTGTATGGTACAACATGCAACAAGCGACATGCACCAATCACCCTCCCACTGCTAAGCAGGAAAAGCCAGCCACCAAGCAAGGCTCAAGTACCACCACGCAACACCACACAAATCCACAAGAACAACTCGAGTGTGTTCTGGTGGATTTGTGTGGTGTTCCTTGGATTACAAAATAATTATTGAGTGCATGAATTTCGCATAGTAAATATCCTTATGAAGATCAATATTTCATTTTGGGTGATATCGTGTTAGCAAAGAATGAGGGGCACGTAGATTGCTATAATGTTCAGAATTCAGATGATCCCACTCTATCTTCGTTGGAATGATATTTATGAAAAATCTTTTTTTTTTTTTTTTCAATTTATGGACTAGTGCTATGGCTGCAATCAGACCTGCTGGGAAGTGAAGATGCAGCCTAAAATGGAGCTCGCTTGCCCAGAAGATGCCCATTCACTCTTGACCTTTCTTATAGAAAAGCTATTCGTACGTACTAGGTATGTCTCAGTAGACCCAGCAGCTTAAACTGTCAGTTGATTTATGTCAGTTAATCGGTTTCTCCTTTTATATTTATGATATCTATAGATCTTTGCATAATAAACCGGTATGCCTTCCGACTGTTAATTTGTCATCCATCGATTGTTTGTTTAGAATTGTCTGCGCGTGACCCTGACACCCACGCGCAATCTATTGTGCCATTGGTATAAACGCCATCTGTGCTACCAAATGGCTTGGGAAACAGAGAATAGGCTTCGACGTGAACGTTGTAATCACCAAACAAGTTAATTGATTGTTAAAAAGATACAATAGTTAGTTAAAGTTTAACAAGAAAGTCAATCGATTGATCTTCAGTTCAAGACGGTTAAAGACCTACCTTGTAATAAAACGACGAGACTTCGACGTCACCGGCAGGCGTCTAATGTTCCTACGTTTGACTATCATTTGACGCTAGGTAGCCTATGAATCGCCTATTTTTCTTTGATTTCACGTCACGCCATAGCCTATTATTTGACATAATATTATCATCACGAAAATAATCATTAAAAATCCATCATTTTTACAAAATATACCTTTTTTAGATAGTTAGGTACATGTGGGAGCAACAAAAATGTCTTTAAGTTGAAAACCAAGGTTGCTAAATGTAACGTCCAATGAATATATTGGTAAATAAATGACAATACGAATGAATTCATTGTTTCCTACCAAGAAATAGAAAGTTTACACAATATACGACGTAAACTGATAAAACTTAAAATAGACGTTAGATTAGATAATGCCAAATCGCTGTGTGAATGGTTGCCCAACCAATAACCAATAGTTATTAAATAAAAAACAAAACAGCTGACACAGCATTTAGTAAACGTCAAGTGTTTACCAATTCACTACATTTAAACAAGTGTAAATTAAAAATTTATAACACCCCCGACGATCCAAAGTATATGAGTTTTCCAAAACATCATTTTCAAATAAATAATTATGTATTTAGGCAACGTCCATCTTGACAGCTTGACATTTGTCTATTGACATAATATTATGAACCTAACGGTTAGAACCTAACGGTTATCCAACCTTCTTTTCTACAAGAAATCTAGAAAAGAGCTGATAACTCTTAAACGGCTGAACCAATTTTTTTAGATTATAGCTAAGAACACTCTCGATCAAGCCACCTTTCAAACAAAAAAAAACTAAATTTAAATCGGTTCATTCGTTTAGGCGCTACGATGCCACAGACAGATACACAGATACACAGATACACAGATACACAGATACACAGATACACAGATACACAGATACACAGACACACAGATACACAGATACACAGATACACACGTCAAACTTATAACACCCCTCTTTTTTGGTCGGGGGTTAATAACTTAAATGGTGTTCTTGATTTGAATTCATTTTTGGTTTTCGAAACTAGTAAACTATGACTACGAATATAATTATTACGTTATATCTTTTAGTATTCACTTTTAAGTAAACAAATACCTAGTAATATTTAAAAGGGAAAGGTATAATTATGAAAATAGAAAACATCTTTTTTGCTATTTTTTATTTGAGTCCAAAAAGTATTGTTTAAAACGGCTTCTACAGTAATCAATGTAGTCTGATTGGTTGACCCTCTTTCGCCATTTCCAAAAATACGCAGTTTTGACCTAAGTACCATAAATTCATCCCAAAACAAGAATTCAATCATCAGAAACTCTAATAAATCTTAATAAAATTTTCGTTACGAAATAAATTGTTGAAAACATAGAGTTTAATTGTCCAATAAAAATCGATTCAATAATGCCTTTAACTGAGTTCTTGTTTCGTTTAAGTAATTGTTTTTTTTTTCTGTTTCAGGTGAGTTAATGTTATCGAACGACTTGGATTTTGGTGAAAAGGTCATTATTGGGACTATAAATTTGATCTGACCTCAAATAAAATGTAAGTAATGTGGTTTTTGTTTTCTTATTTACTCTTTATTATATCTTTTTTAGCGATCTTTGTTTCTACTTTCGAAACGGCATGCGTTATCAAAATCATGAATTTCTGCATATGCAGCGGACTTCCGGTGTGAGATATTGGGTCTTGGATTTCTCCATTAATGTCTATTGACTTGTATTTTAATGTTTCAGTCATCTAATTTAGTTTTGTTAACTGCTGAACAGGCTTTACCATCTTTTTGCTGCACTTTATTTAATTAAGTTCATTGAAATTTAAAATTATTTAGATATTCATCTAATCCTTACCTTTTCCGTTTAGAAGTTGACATTAGTTTAGCAAACGGAAGCAAACGATTAAAACAATTAACACAGTCGATATCACACGCAATTATATGGGATATTAAAGCTGTAATTACTAACATTTTTAATAATTAGTGCTTCAGGAACTCCGTATCTGGTGTGTGGAAGCAAAAACTATCAGTTCACCTCGCGGTACTCGCCACTTCCGCGAACTAACGACATATACGGTCGGCTGATGGTTAAGATGCTATTGCGATAATCCACCTGAATACCTGAATATATTAGAACTTAAATGTTGTATTAGATACTATTTGACGAGATTAGAAGGTAATCTTCCGTGGGGATGCATTTTAATCATCTGTTCTAGGTTTTCTTTTGAAAGTTTAAACCGGAAGGTTCTGTACGTCTGAATATGGAGTAACGTAGTTAACCGTAATAAAAATGCGATAGGATCTAATAGATAAATAGATCTACCTAAGGAAAGAAGAAAGAGGCGTATAGATTCTCTGGAAACGTATACTTCCTGTAATATAAAAGATAATATATAATAATTATTGGATTATATCTAATTCATCCAAGATTATAGCACCATATCGCATACATGCCTTAGAAATTGTCCGAGATAAATGTTTACTTCAACAGGTTTCAGACAAAGCAATTTAGAAAAAAATTAACATATACGGAAATCAAACCGCAAAAGACAAGATAACGATGAAGATAATACATTATACTATTCATAGATTAAGTGAGTATGATAAAAAACGTTGATTCTAGCATTTTGAAATTCGCAAAGATTATATAGGAACACCTATTGATATCAAGAAAACATCGATACATATTTACGATAATTTATTACGAAAGTGAAGTTGAAATAAAAAAGTGTTACTTCCGAATACATAAGCGAATAAGCGAATAATCAATTTGATGGGCATTAACAGGGCTCTCTCCGTCACTCGCTTCATACAATCGTAGTTCCAATTTCATTTGAATATTAAGCAACCAAAGTCCATGAAATTTTGCAGACATATTCTAGAAACTAATATGTGTCTGTGGTGTTTTAGATTTTTCTAAAAAGATTTGTATGTAAATTTTTAAGACCGCGTAACTTTGAAATTGAATATTTTAACAGAAATCTGGAAGACTACAAACATAATTATTAGTTTCTAGAATATGTCTGCATTTCATGGACTTTGGTCTCTTAATATTCAAATGATATTGGAAATACGTTTGTATGAAGCGAGTGACGGAGAGACCCCTCTTAAAACTGAATAAAACGTGATTGAACTTCGTATAAAACAATAATGGCGGCGAAGAGAAATCGCAATAAAGTAGCCGACAACGCTCCGGGCTTGTGTGTTGTGAAATAGCAAATGAGACGTTTATAGCGGTAAAAAGTATATTAAAACGCGCATAAATAAATATATAATCTTCATTAGAAAGCTGATCAAACGATACAATAAACTAAATCTGCTGGTTTCACACTTCTTCGTCCTAATGACAACGTTGTTTCAATATTCAATCTATCTGATCAACTCATCGCCATCGCCGGCTCTATACTTACCACAGATCTTCTCTCAGAATGAGAAGGGCCTTGAGACTTCATCTGCGGACGAATTGAATGTCAAACCCCTATTTTAGCTAATACTCTTAGGGGTTGAATTTTCAAAAAAATCTTTTCTTAGCGGGATGTCTACGTCATCTACATGTATGCCTTTCAGCCGGATCCGTCCAGTAATTTGTGCTGTGCGTTCATAGATCAGTCAGTCAGTCCTTACCAGACCTTTATGGAGTTTACGGTTAACATAGACTTCCAATAAGAAAGGATTTTCAGGAACGAATGCCGAGCAAAGCCGGAGAAGTACAGCTAGTTTAAAATATCTCTCTACCGTATTTTTTTAAAGAAACCTGCTCCACATGTCATAAAGTAAAGAGATCATTCGATTAAAGGGACGTGACATTGAAAATGCGCGTGCGCCGCCTCAGTAAATAATCCTCTTGTGGCGTGCTTATGTCATGCTGTCTGTTAAACCCACAAATAACGGTTATTTTACAAAGTAAGCGGGTTACCCAAATGAAGTTACTGTTAGAATGCCTTCATTGCGATATAATGCCAGGGCCCCAATGATTAGTATTAAAACATTAAAGCCCTGATTTTGTTTTTTCTCATATTTGAAATTCGGTTTTACTTCTTCCAAACTTTTGTCTTCATCACTGACAGACACCCAGACAGACAATGCAGTCATCTGTGAACCTTGAGATTTAAAACAGTTTGGACACAAAATTCAAGATTTATCAAGCGACGACTGTGCTATTGGTGTGTGCTGTGAAAAAAAAAGTTTTTCAGGTCACAATCAAGTAGTTTCTAACTGGCACAAAAATAGGCAGAATCAAGGAGGCTGAATATAGCAAAATTACGCCACACTGCCACATCATTTCAATTGAGAGTACTTGCTAATTGTTACGTAATTTTTAGTGAGAAGACGATTGATTTTTTAACGTTTTAGCGTTTCTCTCAGTGAAAGTTGAATTCTTGTTCCATTAGGACCAAGGAATTCAACTCATGAAATTCATTCATATTGTAATACCGTCTATTAGCCAAATTGAGCATTCGCCTTATCTCTAACAGGCTCAAAAAATCTGGCAATATTACCCTTAAGGGCATCCGAGACGGTCAAGCGGTTTGACGTCAAGCACGTAGATTTTTGCTTGAACCAACCAACCAACCTAACCACCAAGTGCGTGCACAGGTTTTGAAGCCAAGCTAGACATAAGCTAGGTAGAAGCCTGTTTACTGGCGGGTCAAAATGAAAAATATGCGTTGAGCTGTTACAACTAGGGTAAGCAGTGCCTTAAGGCCTCTATGACTTGCACGCCACTGCTAACCACATAAGCGGAATAAAGATAGTAATTTAGGTATATTTTGTATATTTTGAGAGCTTTAAAATAAGTAGAGATACTGTATCACAAATCGCCACTTACCTGAAAGTTCTTTTAACAGAGCCTCTACCGAGTCGAATTAGACTTAAATTGGCGTACGTAAATCGAATTGTGTAAATTCATTACGCATTCAGCATTGTGTAGTTGGTCCTGATTGTTATCGCTAAACCGTAAACTAATCGTTGGATCGTGCATTGTAGAAATTTTGAGATAACTTCCAAACGTGGCTCTTTGTTTATGATCTATTTGATATTCTTGGTCCGAAGAACAATAAAATTGTGGATGCCATAGAGTAAGGCGCTCTACTTTATGCTAAAAAATCCTGATTCCTATTAATACCCTATTTTTAACCGACTTCAAAAAAGGAGGAGGTTCTCAATTCGATGGTATGTTTTTTTTTAACTCAATAATTTCAATTAGAAAATCAATAACGTTAAAGTATCTACCTATATTTTGCATAGTCATATAAGAGTAAATCGAGAACATTTGAGAGTGATGTAACCACAAATTCACGGTTTTCAGATTTATTCCTTTACTTGTGCTATAAGACCTACCTACCTGCCAAATTTCATGATTCTAGGTCAACGGGAAGTACTATTGGTTTTCTTGACAGACACGACGGACGGACAGACAGACAGACAACAAAGTGATTCTATAAGGGTTCCGTTTTTCCTTTTGACGTACGGAACCCTAAATACAAATAGATTGACAGACAGACAAACTCACGCATTCATAATGAGCTCCGATTTCTGATCTGTACTAAACCTTTTATACAGACTGAACGGTCGCGGTCTTTGATCGTTGCCTTTCTGAAAAACGTCAACGTCACTTTGACATTTTGAAAGTGACACATATCAAATCCACGTATTGCTTTCCACGCGGCTCGTTTGATGCCGTAAAAGGAGGCGATAAGTGTTAACACGCCTCTTCCTTGGTTAAGTTGTAAAATTGTCACCCACCGCTTTATAGGAGGAAATAATTGAGGCCCCATAAACTGGTGTCGTTTCTACGAAGATTGATGGGGATATACTGTAGGAACTCTTACATTATGTAGGTGCCTAACCTACCTGTCTTGTTAGAGTCCTCTTTCTCTTTTAAGGTGATTCCGGTAATTATTTTTTTTAACTATCGTTTCTAATTTGGTCCAATTCTGGAGAGTATTACGGTTCCGTTGGCCGCGAAAAAAATGTTTGTGGTTTACTCTACCAGTCTTTTTTTATTAGTAAGTTGTACTACTAAATTGACGCATTTTGGAAGGCTATTTCCATTTTTGTGGTCAAACAATGCTTAGTTTTTCTTTTTTATTAGAAGAGGACTCTGGGTGTTTATTTACCCAATAGCATGATAGTTATCAGTACCACTAGTTATGATTCAGCAGTTTAGGTATGTTATTTAAATTAAAACACTTGAAGTATGTTTTAATTAAGACTTGAAGTATATAGAAGTAGGTAGTATTTTATTTTTAAACGAGATAGACTTACCGACGATTTGAAATTCGATTTGCGGACTTGTTACAATTTTAATTGCCTCGATAAATAATGCTAAACCCTTGCTAGTTCTAAAATGGGACCGGAATCGAATATCAGTTATTTAATATTGTAACTGGCAACACGAGTGAATGTATTTTGTGAAGTCGTATATCTTTCAAACGAACGAAGCCCGCCTAAAAAGGCCGACCGGGAAATTACCACATCGTAAATAATTCATGTATTATTACTCAATCATGTCGAGGCGATGGTGTGTACATTTCAGGAGGAAGGCTTTTTTCTTGGCCACACTTTTTCGCTTATTGTTCGTTCGAATTCGGCGCGTTCGAAATTTAAAAGTGCGGCGTAAAAAAAACTAACGTCACATTTGACAGTTCAAGGAACGTTCAGAAAATTCAAATTTGTGTTCATGTTCCATGTTTAAAAATTGTAACGGTGCGATGTACGTTTCAGGAAGAATGTTTACGGTTTTCGCGTCTTTCGAAGTCGTGTCCACTCTTTTTCCCACTCATTGTTAGGTTGGCTTGGAATTTTAAAACGCTCGTGAAAAAAATACAAACGTCACATTTGACAGTTGGAGAAACGTTCGTGAATATAAATGCTTTCTTGTGTCGCTCCATGTTAGTGTTACAAGTTAAAGGGCGCGTAAGCAGCTTATATATTATACTTATGCGTTTTTTTTTCTAACCCATAACTTAAAAAAAACTATAGAGACAATGACTTTGATATTTGAATATTATTGGGAGTTTAATCTTAATTCATTGAATTTGAGGAACATCACTGAAAATCATTTTTCGGATAGAGTTCAATTCCAAAACTTTTGAAAAAATTTAATGAATGATTTTTTCGGCATTTCTTAACAGATGAGATTGCAGCGAATTACAAAAACGCTGTGAATGTTTTGAAGATTAGTTTAGATATCTTCCTCATATTTTGCCAATACATTCCAACCATCGATGTATACCCAGCGTGTGCTACTATGCTAAAAAAAGAATGTGTCTAATGCATTGTTTAGTGGTCTAAAACCGTCTTCGCATTATTGCCTTTCTAATGAAACCGGTTTGGGGCATATCGATTGGATAGTTTTTAAGTCTAGGAACCAGGAACGAACTTAGATAGAAACATTTTTTGCGTTTTAGATATATGTATTCCCGTGAATATAGGTTTTTTAAAAATTCCGTAGGAACTCATTAATTTTCCGGGGTAAAAAGTAGCCTATGCGTTAATCCAAGATATAATCTATCTCCATTCCAAATTCAGCTTAATCCGTCCAGTAGTTTTTTAGTGAAAGAGTAACAAACATCCAAACACAAACATACAAACTTTCGCGTTTATAATATTAGTAGGATATTATTAGGATATCGTTGTAGCCCCTTAAACAAACTTGTAACGGTACTCCACGGAGTCACAGTGACCTAACGAAAAACGGCAGAGTCCGGTGACCGGCCAGAGGTACAGGTGCGCCTACATTCACTTTCAATGTCGCTTCAATATGGCCACGATATATTTTTATGGTTTTATATTTATTTGCTTTTAGACATCGGTATCGGGTTTATTATGTCAATAAAACTGCATAATTTTGTACAAATATTTTTATTATAGTGGATTGTTTGTGTTATCAACATATTTTATTTTGGAAGATACTATAGCTTTTAGATTAGGTTATCTAGCCGTAATCTTCGTTGACCATATCTATTTTCATAGAATAACACGTGTAGGAGTGGACATAGTGACTCTTTCAATCAGGGTTGGAAAAAGAACAAATCATTTTTTGTGTAGAAGTAGATTTATGCATGTTTAAACTGTGTTAACATGTTTTAAACATGGCAACCCTATTTTCAACACAGAAAGTTCAACATAGAGAGGTAGTTTACATCATCGCAGAAAAAATTGAAACATTAGCTCGCGCGCCACAATAAGAAGTTGAAATTAGTGAAGGTTTGATTATAAAAATTACTAAAATCAACTTCAAGTAAAATGTAACACTTGGTGTTATTGTGAACTATGAACTATGAATTAATGAACTGCCACTAATTATTCTAACATTTGAAGATGGAAAAAATTACATGCGTTTTCCAAGCTTTCACATATTGTTACAGAATATAGAGGCAGCAACATGAACTTAAAAAAAAATATGTTGACGCACCCTTGAAGGTTTTACTTAGCCCACAATCGCCTAACGCGTCTAAAAAAATGTTAACTTAAAAAAACGAAGACGCGTACGCGACGCGTATTTATAATTTATTCGTGTAACCTACATAAACTTTATAGAAAAAGGAATAAGCATGAAGGTAAAACTAACGTTAGATTAAAGAGAAATAAACCTAAATTCTTATCGCCCACTTTGTGATGTTTATTTGCAATTGCAACGTAAATATATCAATGGACGTTCGTGATATAGATGGCGTATTAACAATAAATTAAAACGCGAAATTAAGATGTCCAGCGGGCCGATAACGACTGCCATTTTATATTGGGCTCCGAGCAAAACGTTATTAAAAATGTAATTTATTATTTATTGTTTTCTTGGCACGAGACTTGGACCGAACATTCAAGCTTGCACTGGTCCAAAAAGAATGTATAATTGTATAAGTCGGTCTATCAAATTAGGTTTTTTTTAATTTAAAAATAGACTAGCGCTAATTGGCGCAATCGAACTTGCTGGCAGGTGATGATGCAGCCTAAGATGGACCCCTCTTTTTGGGTCGGGGGTTAAAAAAGAAAAGTTATGCGATACCATTTCAGCATTTACATAGGTAGGTACAGTCAGCAACTAAGCTAGGTTTTCATCCATCCATAGATAGTCGCTTGTATTGGCGGGTGCAGACCTAACCTAAGCTAGGTTATAGCTAGCTTTACTATCACACTAACATTATAAAAGCGAAAGTTTGTATGTGTGTGTGTGTGTGTGTGTATGTTTGTTACACCTCCACGCAAAAACCACTGGACGAATTTGGCTGAAATTCGGAATGGAGATAGATAGTATCCTGGATTAGCACATAGGCTACTTTTATCCCGGGAAATCAAAGAGTTCCCACGGGATTTTTAAAAAAACCTACATCCACGCGAACGAAGTCGCGGGCATCAGCTAGTTTCTATTATTTTACTAGGCACTTCTAATGAACATGAAATCTCTAACGGATGTTAATACTTAAATTGTGACCTTTTGAAAGCGTCAGCAAACCCATTTCGCTCATTAGAAATTCTAATGTTAAGACACCTAGAAAATATAGTGAGTATATAAAATTTTATGACCTCGGCCAATCGAAGTCCTAGCCGGAGGTCTGTGCAGTTATCGTTAAGACTATGCTACCGTTTATTGGACTACGGAGAGACATTTATAACTTGGGTGCAGATAGTTAAATGAGGTTATAGTTTCCGCTATCATTCGGATTCAGAATATGCATTTAATGTAGACAAGTTCAATGAAAGTTGCTTGCTTAAACGATGCTTGGACGCTTCAATTCTTAAATCATTTTTTCGTCAGAAACAAGAATCGAAATATACTGAGAACAACTTCTAATACCCATGCTTAAAACTTCGGGAGTCATTATTTCTTAAACAGTACTTTTCAAAAATTTTCTAAGAAATTTAATACTAATTTAAAAATTATTATTTAACTTTAAGTATTATATAGTATATTTATGTAATTTTAAGTATCATCACTGGGGGAGGTAAAGCAATTTTTTTTTGGAATATCACTTTTCATGTTCAGGAGGTACCTACCCTGATTTATGTATGTCCTCTGTAGTTTCTATAACTGTGCTAAACTTTAACTCTATAGCTCATAGTATATTTTTGAAATGGCGGTAACATTACGGTGATAATTTTTAATCATCACTTTAATAATAAATAATGACTCCGGGGGGCCTGAAGCTGAATTCCAAAACTAATCTGACTTGAATTGGGTCGTTCCCTTATTCTGTATTTAAATTTTGTAATTGGAAAAAATTGGTATTTTTTTCAAATTTAAAGACGAGCTCTTTCATTTTAATCCGAAACTTTTAATTTCTTTCTTGTTATCCAAAATAAATATTTCCGGGGCGCCAGCCAGGTAACCTCCCAGTGTGCCTGGATGCTGCTGGTCCCTTTTGGATGCGTCCGAGGGGAAGAGCAGTGTTCGGGCCGGTGCGCCCCGGTAACATGGCTAATAATTTCTCTTCGGAGATATTGTTGGCTATGGCTAATGACCTGGCAGGGGGGGAGGTTTCTCCGCGTGTCCCTCTGACTAGCAGAGGGCACAGTGGACGAAGCGGAGGATGGGACGCGGGCGACGTGCGCGTCCCAGGGTCGGGGGACGCACTTCGTTGGTGCGTCCCGGAGGTGCGGTGGTGGGGACCGAGCAGGTCCCCGGTGGAGGGTCTGCCTCGGCAGACGTCGCTGGCTGGGTCGCGGTTGTTTGCTTCGGCCGTTCCCGTGACCCAGTCGCCAGGCGACGCGCAGTAGCGCCGCTGGGGTTTAGTGGGTATTCCGGTCGCCTCTCGGCCGGCGAGTCCCACATACCCTCCCTCAGCTGGCTGGCTGCTGGCTGGCTAGCTTCCGGGGGGGATGCGTAAATGCATTCCCCAGCGTCAACAAAAAAAAAAAAAAAAAAAATTCCATTCATTACAAGTTTCTGTCTTATGTTGTTGTATATGTATGTTAATACATTTAACATAAGGTTGTGCAACCTTCGTAATACAGTAAACCGTGGGTAAATCGCAAGAAACTGCACAATATAATCGAATGCTAACTCGATGCATATGAGATCGAAACAGGAACCTCTTCAAGCAATTGACAGTGCGGCAGACAGCTGATGTGTACAATGATGCAGATACTTATTCGTAATATGCTTCTAGAAACTTTCTCAATGCTTGCCATATATGTTCTGTGATTTGCATTGTCATAAACATCTGTAATACTTGTTTAAAATGACACCACTCTTTGCACATGTTTCATCATCATCATCACCACCAACCCATCGCCGTCTGCTGCTAATTAGGATTCGGCCACCGTGGTAGATTATTATGAATTTCTGAGAGGAGACCCAAAAAATATATACAAAGTAAATATTTTTTTATACATCCAGGAGAAACCTACTGCCATACTATTAATAATATTATAAACTCGAAAGTGGGTCTGTCTATTTGCTGGCTTTTGAACTGCCCATCCGTTTAACCGATTTTGACGAAATTTCGTACAGAGATAGCTTGCATCCCGGAGAAGAATATAGGCTGCTTTCAATCCCGGAAAATCAAAAAGTTCCTACACGATTTTTAGAAACTTAAATCCACGCAGATGAAGTTGCGAGCATCATCCACATTATAAATGCGAAAGTGTGTTTGTTTTGTTGGTTTGTCTTCCAATGATGTCGCAACGGAGCGACGGATTGATGTGATTTTTTGCATGGGTATAGTTAAAGACCTGGAGAGTGACATATGCTACCTTTTAACCCGGAAAATCAAAGAATTCCCACAGGATTAAAACCTAAAACCACGCGGACGAAGTCGCGGGCATCATTTAGTTGTAATATTTAAGATCGACAGGAATGCTTTTAGTTCGCCTATATGATCAGGATTCTCCTTAAGTATTTGCCGTATAAGTCCTACTGGAGAATTTAATAAGATCGACAACAATAATGAGCGATCGGATTGACTACATCCTGCTTTACTCGTATCTCTCATTTCAAGTAGCCATTTCATTTCATTAGCTTAATCTTAGAAACTTGTTATTAATATTACATAAGGCTATTAGTCCGGTATCTTTATTTAATAATCTCTTCCTTCCCAGTTCACACGCATTGCAAACATATTTAAAGTTGATCGGATACCACGAGCCGCAAAGGCCACTTGCTATTGTTTGCTTACTTTTCAATGTGAATTAGGTGTAAATAATAGGAGAAACTGGATGACTTTTATTATCAATAGCTGATATCGCTAGTTCTAGAAAATTGGCTTCAACGGCCATCATCCCTACGTCAAGCATGACCTACCCATTGCTACTTCCGCTTGCTGATGATTTGGGCTGTATCAAAAACCTTGGCTCTCCTAATGGATATACTTATTTCGGATCTTAACGTTCAAGGAATTGCCTCCCATAGCCTCTTATTTCTCCATAGCTCGCTGGGCGACTTTGAATTTGTGGATCAGACCTTGTAAAAGTCCACGTATCAGTGCTAAAAGTAAGAACGGGAAAACACTAGTTAAATACTTTCGTCTATAGGCATTGTGGTATTGACGACAAGAAGACAAGAACAATTTACTGAAAGCTGCCCAGCCGTATTCTTCGGTTTGCCCACAACATCACACAATCGAAATGTAAAGCAATGATGAGGACAAGTTTGGTGCGAACTGCGGCACGCTTATTTACCCTTGCCTGAAGTCTTACGGCTCTTGCGTCTCTTGCGGCCGTGTGTGCGATCGTCATAATGATCTTCCTTCCTAGTTCACACGCGTGACAAACAAATTTAGTGTCATTTAATAACACGCTTATCTTCCGTGATTAGAAAGTTGGCTTCCGATGTTTATTTTGAATAAATTTTCGGTGACTAGTTTTACGTATCTCCGTGTTTGTTGTGACTTCTGACAAACTGAGGGTGATTAGACCGCTTATGATTACTTTTGACTATTACTGTTCTACCATATGAAATTAAATGAAATACACCATCATAAAAAGAAACACAAAAGTATAACATTACACCACAAAAGTAACATATTACCACTATAACCAGATGAATAATCAGATTTTGGTATATTTTTTTTTCAAACATAACCCTTTACTCGCGAATTCACCTGGTGGTAAGTGGTGCTGCAGACGAAGATGATAGGGATAACCAGGGTAGGTGTATGGTAGTGATATTAAACCGACAGATAAGCTTATTGGCAGTCTTATTGGTTTCTACGCGACTGTAACTAGCCACGACCAAAGCTTCCTACAGACCCAATGACTGAAAGTCATTGTACAGACCCATCAGACCAGAAAAGAGAGACAATATTTAGACATTATATTCAAATTCAAAATATTTTTATTCAATTAGACTTTTACAAGTTCTTTTGAACCGTCAAAAGCATCTACCACTGGTTTGGAATGCCTTTCCTACCGAGAAGATCCAGCAAGAAACTCGGCGGTTGCTCTTTTGAAAGATTTATTTTATAAACCAAACTGTCCTTGCCAGGAATGGCACCCACGACCTCCCATTATAAGATCACTGCGCTCATCACTGCGCGAATGAGGTCATCAAATTAACAATAACTTGCTTTACATTCTAAGGCATTGAAAAACAATAGTGGCTCTATTAATCGATGCCGAATAAATTCTCGGTGCTCACGATTAATACCAGACTCCAGCCACGAGGATATGTCTGATCACTAATGTCTTTATCTCAATTGCTAAACATCGCGATCACATTCATGTAATACTCGTACATGCAGTTTCGACACTAGTCCGCAACCATTGACACGCCGGTATCTGCCACATCTTATCTAGAGCGAATCTGGAGCAATATCGATCTGATCTCAAGCAATCAGATTCAATATGACTCCGATTGTAACTTGATATTCGCGAGCGATGTACATAAAGTTTGCAAAATATCGTTGAGGTTAAATTTCGATGGCAGGATAAGGGTCTGTTTTTATGGTATTCATAATATTTTAAATTTTGTCTTAATTTGGGAAATGTATTTCAGGAAACATTAAATACTTGCATAAAATCAAATTATCTGATAATGTCATTTACCATATTTTTATTCTTCAATGTCTTCGTTTATTATTTATATTATGATTTCAACAGACGAACCAATTTGGTTTGTTCCAATTTTTAAACGTTGTCAGGTTGTTCGAGTGCCAAAGAGGAGATGTCTATATTTTAATCTAGACTTGAAGATACAGATAGATAAGTGATACCGGAAGCTTGGTCCATATCCTTGCACTTCATATTAGAACCGAGGAGGCAAATCGCTTCGTACGAGTTCGTAGAATTTCGACTACGTACCGCGTACAGGTGCATCCCTTGGCAATGCCATGCGGTACGGTAGTAGAATGGTGAAGGAGGAACCAGGTCAAAAGTTCTTGGTTGTTCTCTATTTCAATGCTCAAATTAGGTTATGACGAAAACGTTTATCATTAAAAAAGTTCTTATGATTCATCAGAAGTATTTCTGTCGATAACGTATCTACCATTTTCCAAGAAACTCAGAAGTCACAAGGTTTATCTGTTAGCAGCATTAAACAATTGTATCTAGCTACAAATATTCGGCATTCATCGATGAGTCAACCGTTGCCCTTTAGCATTTCGTACTCAGTCCGTACCGAACTATTCGGAGCAATTTGACAAAACGCAACGCGCGCGCACGAATTATTTCGGTAAGCGGGTCGGCGGGTTCATCGGCCGACGCGTCGCGACGCGACGTCTAATAATACGACAGGCGGGTGCAGGTGCAGGGTAGGAGGACCATAATGTTCCAATTTCTTGGGAAAATTGGAACGTGCAACATACTTGTAGGTATGTACTGTGAACTGCTACTTCTGTGTGTGCTATTAGATGCCATTTACAGTCGCTTTAGTACCGAGTGAACATACATATTATCGTAAATTTCGTTACTGGCAGTAAACGATGCCGTAGCTTAGCGGTCGGAGCTTCGGGCGTGAACCCAGAAGACGCAGGTTCGAAGGTTTCGCAATTTTTGCGTCTACTAATAGTATACTGCGTCAGTGGCGTAGTGACCTAGTTCCTTTTGGTAGTGATGTGCCTTAGCCTTTCAAGAAAGACGTTTAGGATTAGACGTTTAGGCTGAGTCGGATATTAATCACATTGCAATAATTGGAAATGTTTATTACTAGTACATCGGATCTAAATTAATGTTTTACTCCATTTATTTTATTTTGTTGAGATACAAGTAAGTCCTTGACTGCAATCTCACCTGGTGGTAAGTAATGATGCAGTCTAAGATGGAAGCGGGCTAACCTGGAAGGGGTGTGGCAGTTTTTATTAAACCCATATCCCTTTGGTTTCTACACGGTATTTAATTTTAGTACCGTTATTCTATATAGCGATGTAATATACAGCACTAACTTGACAGGTATAAATTTAGTACTATTCTTTTCCGGTACAAAGGGCAGCATCTGTAATTTTAGTTTAGCGATTAGCCACAATGGGCTCTCCTATGATTGTTAGACCATTTGTGAATGCAATGATTGGGTCAAAGTTTGAGGCATATCGGGCAGGTATTAAAACAGTTTACGAATCCCAAAAATGTCGATTATGCTATGGTAACCCTATCCGAGGGCCACAGATTGATGGCTCCGATGCAAATAGAAGGAAGCCTAAATTAAACTGGACCCTTTGATATTCCTGAATGCTGATAATTTAAACTGGCACCGTTTTAGGCGACATGTGCGCGTGATTATAAAGAATGTTTCTTTATGGCTTAATTAGTGGAAATCGGTGGAATGTAGTTGAAGAGAAATAAAAGGAGCGGCGTATTAATTTATAGTTCTTAGATCCTGTCGGTTTTAATTTGGGAACTTTTTTAATGGTAGAGATTTTAATTGGTAAAGTAGACAATCGTTTTAAGACAGTCACCGAATAATTAATCAGTCACCAGTAACAATTTTAACAGGACTCTCTCCGTCACTCGTTTCCACTCGTTTCATACAATCGTAGTTCCAATTTCATTTGAATATTAAGCAACCAAAGTCCATGAAATTTTGCAGACATATTCTAGAAACTAATATCTGTGTCTGTGGTGTTTTAGATTTTTCTAAAAATATGTAGTTTTAAAATTACAGGGGCTCCAAGATTTGTATGAAAATTTTAAGACCGCGTAACTTTGAAACCGAATATTTTAATAGAAATCTGGAAAACCACAGACATAGATATTAGTTTCTAGAATATGTCTGCAAAATTTCATGGACTTAGGTTGCTTAGTATTCAAATGAAATTGGAACTACGATTGTATGAAACGAGTGGAAACGAGTGACGGAGAGAGCCCTCTTAAATGTTGTATGGATCGGTTTTCTTAAAAGAAACACTTTGTTGGGTTGGGGATATCTTATATGCAGTCATATTAAAAAGTAGTTTTTGAGTTAAGTATACAAAAAACGTCATAAATTAATGTTTCTTAAAAAGAATGCTGCGTAGGACCAAACTAAAAAGTAAAACCTTTGCCCTATGTAGCATTATATTTTAGAAAAATCATTTGTTAAAAATTGATATGTTTTTTGGCGATAACACAAAAGTATTTTTTTTTTTAAAAAAGACGGCAGTTATTTCTGGGAGTATGTTACAAAGGTAACAAACACCTAATGTAATATTTACCTATCTACCTATAATGTTTACTAGATATTATTCTTTGCGAAAAACTATAGTAAATTTCGCAAAGTTTTCAACTTTTCGCAAATGTTAATACGTCTACTTCACTATTTAAATACCGATTTCTCCCATGTTTTACAGAGTACTTATAAAAATCTGCATAGACTATCATTATGGAATAACTACCTACTTACCCTCAGGCGAAATTGTAGTCCAAAATAAACCTGTCATAAAGAATTTTTAATTAAACGCAACAAAAATAATACCAATTACTTTCAGATACCAGTAGCCTGGTCAATGGCTATAACTACCGGATACCGATATGATAAATAGGTGGATACTAGATACCCAAATATTAGTTATCATGGATTACACTGTAATTGCACGCGTGATTAAACTGCAAAACGGAATGGAACGGTACATTCATACAAACAAACCTAACTAGCAACGGTATTTAATACCAGTTTTTTGGTTTTTTTGTTTGCGTACCTGGGTCGAACAAGCCAATTTTGTGGTTGATAAATAGAAATGCGATGATTGTGTTGGTAAAAAAAAATATGGCAGCGCGGCGTATAGAGAATAAATAGTACCTACTTATTGCTTCGTATGAATGTCTGTGAATGTATGACCTGCGGGTCAAAGGCCTCTCTTTTATTAAACACTAACGGCCCAACCCGACTTTGCCCGGGTTATATTATAAATAATACTAGCTTACGTCCATCTGGAATCTACTTTTCAAATCACACTTCACACTAATATTATAAAGGCGAAAGTTTGTGTGTATGTATGTGTGTGTGTGTGTGTGTGTAGGTATGTTTGTTGCTCCTTCACGCAAAAACTACTGAACGGTTTGTGCTGAAATTTGAATGGTGATAGATTATGCCCTGAATTAGCACGTAGGCTACTTTTTATCCTGGAAAATCAAAGAGTTCCCACGGGATTCCTAAAAACCCATCCGCTTTACCGATTTATATGAAATTTGGTACTGAGGAGCTTGCGTCCCTGTCATGTCATAGGCATTATATCCCGGAAAATCAAACATTTCCCACGGGATCTTTGAGAACCTAAATCCACGCGGACGAAGTCGCGGGCATCCTCTAGTAATGAATATATTTAGACATTTCCACGTTGCCAAACGTGTATATCCTTATGAAAACATGATTCCGGCTACAAAATCTTTTTACCTTTATTTAAATCTCGCAATAAAACCATCCTTTCAATGTAGTATTTTAATTTTATATACCTAAGCGGAGGATTTTATTCCGTCTCGTAAACGAATTCTTCGTATTATTGCCTTTGTTTACGACCTAAGGTTTAGGACTTGTTTACAGCGAGTTAAGTGAAATTGTAACAACTATTTCTATTTTGGTTTCTAAGATTGTTTTTTATTTTAGTAACTTTTGTTTTCATCCAATGCCCGCGCATTTTCTCTGAATCGCGAATGATTTAAAGTCAAACTCATTTTGGACCCCCGACCCAAAAAGAGGGGTGTTATAAGTTTGACGTGTGTATCTGTGTATCTGCGTATCTATGTATCTGTGTATCTGTTTGTGGCATCGTAGCTCCTAAACTAATGAACCGATTTTAATTTAGTTTTTTTTTTGTTTGAAAGGTGGCTTGATCGAGTGTTCTTAGCTATAATGCCAGAAAATCGGTTCAGCCGTTTGAAAGTTATCAGCGTTTTTCTAGTTACTGTAACCTTCACTTGTCGGGGGTGTTATAAATTTTTAATTTACACTTGTATTTCATGTAGGTAGCTGCCAACGACAAGTCAGGAGTCTACCAATAGCCCTTATTATAACAGCCCTCTCGTAAACGAATTCTTCGTATTGGCTTTATTTACGACCTAAGGTTTACGGCTTGTTTACAACGATTTAAGTGAAATTGTACTAAACTATTTCCATTTTAGTTTCAGTTTCCTAGGGCTGGATTATTTTTAATTTATGTACATACTAGTTGATGCCTGCGACTTCGTCCGCGTGGATTTTGGTTTTCCGAATCCCGTGGGAACTCTTGGATTCGAAACGCTAGCACATATGCTAATACAGGATACTGTCTATCTCCATTCCAAAGTTCAGCCAAATCCGTGCAGTAGTATTTACGTGAAGGAGTAACAAACATACACACACATACACACTCGCCTTTATAATATTAGTGTGAAGTGTGATGTTCTTTTCTTTTCATCTCATGCATGCGCATTTTCTTGGATGATTTAAAGCCATCAGTCACAAATCTTTTATTTCAAGTAGCTGGTAACACAGGTCAAGAATCTACTAACGTTTGCTACTATAACTATTATTTGCCAACATTTTAAATCTTCATCGTCATCTGGTTAATGAAAGTATAAATGCAACCATATAAACACTCCTTTACTCAAAAAAATACATTCTAATGCAAACCGCGAATTTATTTCGTTTATTAACTTAATAACAAAAAGTTGAGCATTATTGCGTTGGCTGAATCACTCGTAAAACAAATTATTACGGTCGTCTGCAAAACGTTCAAGGTTATGCCAATGTTTTTATTACCCGAGGATGCACCCAAAATATCTTTTATTGTGAAATGCGAATCGTGTATGAGTTTTATCAACATCACTATCATCACCATCTCAAGTCTCAATCCATCGTCACCCAGTCCATTATTGAGCATGTGTCTTTTGAATGAGAAAAGTGTAGGCCATAGTCCAATGCGCCGGCCAAGTGTGGTTTGGCAGACTTCGCATGCATATCTTCAAGCACGATATTATTATAACTGTTTGACAAGCACGTAGGTATAACAACAAAAGTTCGCGCGTGCCCGGGATTAAGGACGTCTTTGCAAAATGAATAGGTATCAAAATTGCACTACTACATAAGTACACTGCCCACACGCACACAGCTGCGTCAAAATGAGTGAATCGACTTGATTTTGATACTTTGATATTTTTATTTTATTTTATATTTGGTCATCTATTTTTTTAAACAGTTTTTTTTTTTAATATGTATCTTGACAATAATACAGTAAGTAGAACAGTGCCTACAGACTAAGGGTCTGATGATGAATTTGGAACCTACTACTGGAACTCAGAGACGAATAGAGCTAGGTGTTTCGAGTTTGGGCTCATTTTCTTAGTCATGATGAGATCTTACCTCCGGATTTGTGGAGTGACCTGATGGTATACCTCGAAAGTCACTATTGGAACTCGGAGACGAATAGAGCTAGGTGTTTCGAGTTTGGGCTCATTTTCTTAGTCATGATGAGATCTTACCTCCGGATTTGTGGAGTGACCTGATGGTATACTTTGGAAGTCACTATTGGAACTCGGAGACGAATAGAGCTAGGTGTTTCGAGTTTGGACTCATTTTCTTAGTCATGATGAGATCTTACCTCCGGATTTGTGGAGTGACCTGATGGTATCCTCGGAAGTCACTATTGGAACTCGGAGACGAATAGAGCTAGGTGTTTCGAGTTTGAGCTCATTTTCTTAGTCATGATGAGATCTTACCTCCGGATTTGTGGAGTGATCTGATGGTATACCTCGGAAGTCACTATTGGAACTCGGAGACGAATAGAGCTAGGTGTTTCGAGTTTGGACTCATTTTCTTAGTCATGATGAGATCTTACCTCCGGATTTGTGGAGTGACCTGATGGTATACCTCGGAAGTCACTATTGGAACTCGGAGACGAATAGAGCTAGGTGTTTCGAGTTTGGGCTCATTTTCTTAGTCATGATGAGATCTTACCTCCGGATTTGTGGAGTGACCTGATGGTATACCTCGAAAGTCACTATTGGAACTCGGAGACGAATAGAGCTAGGTGTTTCGAGTTTGGGCTCATTTTCTTAGTCATGATGAGATCTTACCTCCGGATTTGTGGAGTGACCTGATGGTATACCTCGGAAGTCACTATTGGAACTCGGAGACGAATAGAGCTAGGTGTTTCGAGTTTGGGCTCATTTTCTTAGTCATGATGAGATCTTACCTCCGGATTTGTGGAGTGACCTGATGGTATACTTTGGAAGTCACTATTGGAACTCGGAGACGAATAGAGCTAGGTGTTTCGAGTTTGGACTCATTTTCTTAGTCATGATGAGATCTTACCTCCGGATTTGTGGAGTGACCTGATGGTATTCTCGGAAGTCACTATTGGAACTCGGAGACGAATAGAGCTAGATGTTTCGAGTTTGGGCTCATTTTCTTAGTCATGATGAGATCTTACCTCCGGATTTGTGGAGTGACCTGATGGTATACCTCGGAAGTCACTATTGGAACTCGGAGACGAATAGAGCTAGGTGTTTCGAGTTTGGGCTCATTTTCTTAGTCATGATGAGATCTTACCTCCGGATTTGTGGAGTGACCTGATGGTATACCTCGAAAGTCACTATTGGAACTCGGAGACGAATAGAGCTAGGTGTTTCGAGTTTGGGCTCATTTTCTTAGTCATGATGAGATCTTACCTCCGGATTTGTGGAGTGACCTGATGGTATACCTCGGAAGTCACTATTGGAACTCGGAGACGAATAGAGCTAGGTGTTTCGAGTTTGGGCTCATTTTCTTAGTCATGATGAGATCTTACCTCCAGATTTGTGGAGTGACCTGATGGTATACTTTGGAAGTCACTATTGGAACTCGAAGACGAATAGAGCTAGGTGTTTCGAGTTTGGACTCATTTTTTTAGTCATGATGAGATCTTACCTCCGGATTTGTGGAGTGACCTGATGGTATCATTGGAAGTCACTATTGGAACTCGGAGACGAATAGAGCTAGGTGTTTCGAGTTTGGGCTCATTTTCTTAGTCATGATGAGATCTTACCTCCGGATTTGTGGAGTGACCTGATGGTATACCTCGAAGTCACTATTGGAACTCGGAGACGAATAGAGCTAGGTGTTTCGAGTTTGGGCTCATTTTCTTAGTCATGATGAGATCTTACCTCCGGATTTGTGGAGTGACCTGATGGTATACCTCGGAAGCCACTATTGGAACTCGGAGACGAATAGAGCTAGGTGTTTCCAGTTTGGGCTCGTTTTGTTAGTTATGACGAGATTATACCTTGAAACTTGTTGGAGTGCTCTGAAGGTATACTTCAAAAGCCACTATTGGACTTTCGAGTCGAGTAGAGTTAGATGTTATGAGTTTGAGCTCGTTTTGTAAGTTCCAATAGTGACTTCCGAGGTATACCATCAGGTCACTCCACAAATCCGGAGGTAAGATCTCATCATGACTAAGAAAATGAGCCCGAACTCGAAACAGCTAGCTTTATTCGTCTCCGAGTTCCAATAGTGACATCCGAGGTATACCATCAGGTCACTTCACAAATCCGGAGGTAACTTCTCATCATGACTAAGAAAATGAGCCCAAACTCGAAACACCTAGCTCTATTCGTCTCCGAGTTCCAATAGTGACTTCCGAGGTATACCATCAGGTCACTCCACAAATCCGGAGGTAAGATCTCATCATGACTAAGAAAATGAGCTCAAACTCGAAAAACCTAGCTCTATTCGTCTCCGAGTTCCAATAGTGGCTTCCGAGGTATACTATCAGGTCACTCCACAAATCCGGAGGTAAGATCTCATCATTACTAAGAAAATGAGCCCAAACTCGAAACACCTAGCTCTATTCGTCTCCGAGTTCCAATAGTGACTTCCGAGGTATACCATCAGGTCACTCCACAAATCTGGAGGTAAGATCTCATCATGACTAAGAAAATGAGCCCGAACTCGAAACAGCTAACTCTATTCGTCTCCGAGTTCCAATAGTGACTTCCGAGGTATACCATCAGGTCACTTCACAAATCCGGAGGTAAGATCTCATCATGACTAAGAAAATGAGCCCAAACTCGAAACACCTAGCTCTATTCGTCTCCGAGTTCCAATAGTGACTTCCGAGGTATACCATCAGGTCACTCCACAAATCCGGAGGTAAGATCTTATCATGACTAAGAAAATGAGCCCAAACTCGAAACACCTAGCTCTATTCGTCTCCGAGTTCCAATAGTGACTTCCGAGGTATACCATCAGGTCACTCCACAAATCCGGAGGTAAGATCTCATCATGACTAAGAAAATGAGCCCAAACTCGAAACACCTAGCTCTATTCGTCTCCGAGTTCCAATAGTGACTTCCGAGGTATACCATCAGGTCACTCCACAAATCCGGAGGTAAGATCTCATCATTACTAAGAAAATGAGCCCAAACTCGAAACACCTAGCTCTATTCGTCTCCGAGTTCCAATAGTGACTTCCAAAGTATACCATCAGGTCACTTCACAAATCCGGAGGTAACTTCTCATCATGACTAAGAAAATGAGCCCAAACTCGAAACACCTAGCTCTATTCGTCTCCGAGTTCCAATAGTGACTTCCGAGGTATACCATCAGGTCACTCCACAAATCCGGAGGTAAGATCTCATCATTACTAAGAAAATGAGCCCAAACTCGAAACACCTAGCTCTATTCGTCTCCGAGTTCCAATAGTGACTTCCGAGGTATACCATCAGGTCACTCCACAAATCCGGAGGTAAGATCTCATCATTACTAAGAAAATGAGCCCAAACTCGAAACACCTAGCTCTATTCGTTTGCGAGTTCCAATAGTGACTTCCGAGGTATACCATCAGGTCACTCCACAAATCCGGAGGTAAGATCTTATCATGACTAAGAAAATGAGCTCGAACTCGAAACACCTAGCTCTATTCGTCTCCGAGTTCCAATAGTGACTTCCGAGGTATACCATCAGGTCACTCCACAAATCCGGAGGTAAGATCTCATCATGTCTAAGAAAATGAGCCCAAACTCGAAACACCTAGCTCTATTCGTCTCCGAGTTCCAAAAGTGACTTCCGAGGTATACCATCAGGTCACTCCACAAATCCGGAGGTAAGATCTCATCATGACTAAGAAAATGAGCCCAAACTCGAAACACCTAGCTCTATTCGTCTCCGAGTTCCAATAGTGACTTTCGAGGTATACCATCAGGTCACTCCACAAATCCGGAGGTAAGATCTCGTCATGACTAAGAAAACGAGCCCAAACTGGACACATCTAGTTCTTCTAGTCTTCAAGTTCCTGTCGCAGCCTTCGAAGTTCACTATCAGATCACTATCATGCTCAAGAAAAAAATCCAGCTAACCATAAAATGTGATAATAGGTACATAATATTATCATTATTATCTTACCTTGCCAAAATATCAGCACAATCACGGAATAAGTACCTATAAATATCAGTTAGGGTTTTGTCGAACTATTTTGTGTTCGTACAGCGATCTTTTCCACATCAAAAAATTATAGCAACCGACGCAGAGACCACCCACGAAGGCGGCTGGCCGCTGACTGATATAATTTTGAAATCATACCATTGCCCGCCCAATATCAAAATAACCCTTAGTGCACTGTATTAAGGTTTGCGGTTAAAGCAAAATACGTGAAAAATTTATACACGATGTTTTTATTTATTTTTATACTATTATTAATATAATAATCCTATATTTTGAGGTGCACATTATGTGCTAACGGAAAATATTTATTAGAAGAATAAAATCCGTACGTAAACTGAGAAAAATGTACCTAAACTTGACCCTAAATCGTTAATTCTGCGTGGAAGAGGTGAAGGAAAATCGTTCTTATAGTATCAAAATTAATGATTTTATCAAAAAATTACTCGACCTCTGGAGATAAAGGACCAATCTATTTTTAGCAATCTGTAGTTCCAATTTACTTAGTATATTTTAGCCACAAAGCGTACCGAAAATCTATACAAGTGTGCAAATACGTCCTTAAATCCCGGACCCCCCCCCCCCCCCCCCCTTCTCCTGGATAAGATATCGACGTCTTATCTTACCTACTACATCGTGAGACAAACTTTATAGTTCCATATCTCTAAAAATTTCTAAAATTAATGTGTAATGTGGGCAACGGCACATTTTATGTGTACAAAAATTCCATGTACCGTTGAATGTTCCAAGGGTCAAGACTCGAGGCTGGCCCTAACGATATTACCTAATACCAGATACGAAAATGAGTGACTGACTGATTTATCAACGCACGCTCAAACTACTGGATGGATCGGGCTGAAATAGGGCATGTAGTTAGCTATTATGACGTGGACACCCGCTAAGAAAGGATCTTTGAAAATTCCACCCCTAATGGGATGAAATGGGGGGTTGAGATTGTGTGGTCCATGTGATCTTTGATTTGAAATTAAACCCCTAATGGGATCAAATGGAGGTTTGAGATTGTGTGGTCCATGTGGACGAAGTTGCGTGCATAAGATAGTTGTTATATAAAACCAACTAAAGTCAGTTGCGGGAGGAATATTACACTCGTAAATCAAAGAAAACAATTAATATCTGACTATTTAAGTATTTAATGTAGGGACATGATATATTTTACTGCACGGTAAGTAACACTGTAGGTAAGAGAAGTGCTTATTCTAGAGCCAGACGATTAAGCGAGATTTATTCAGACTAGACAGTTAAATCAGACGGATGTCACTTTTTCGCCTTATTGTACTTTGTCGTCGCTCTTTTCAGGGTTGTCAATATAATATAATACATAGGTATAAATACATACATTTTGAGATCTCACTCGCCATTTGTAGCCCCCGACCCTAAAAGAGGGGTGTTATAAGTTTGACGTGTGTATCTGTGTATCTGTCTGTGGCATCGTAGCTCCTGAACGAATTAACCGATTTTAATTTTTTTTTTTTTGTTTGAAAGGTGGTTTGATTAAGAGTGTTCTTAGCTATAATCGAAGAAAATCGGTTTAGCCGACTGAAAGTTATCAGCTCTTTTCTAGTTTTCTTATAGAGATTTTTGTGTCGGGGCTTTTTTAAATTTTGATTTATAATTCTGTGTATCATTTGTCATGTCAAAAGTACGATTTCAGTCCAGTCAGTAATAATTGGCTATCGAGTATGTTGGTTTAAGAATTGGCCCTTTTCTCATGATGGTTACGTTTTACATCACTTTTTTCGTTCATTTTAGTAACAGACTAAGAATCGAATTTGAAATAACTAAAGTCTAAATAATAAAACAACGATTATAAAATTGAAAATATCCGTCTAGAGTGGCAACCCTAAATGTACAGATAGCAATAGCTGTTGCCACCACGCTATTCAATTTTAAACCTCAAATCTATCTGACATAAAGTTCAAAATGAATACCAATCGTTCACAGACAGATAGATATATTATATCCTGGGTGTACGTCTGGGACTCTGGGTGCACTATGCGATGAAATAAGTTCAGTCGCGATCAATACTGAACCTAGACTGAGTGCATAGGTACAGTTATATTTGTGTCTGTACTTTGTATCAGCCTTTGATGACGGAGGAATCTATATGTTCATGTGTGAGTGCAGACGTAAATCTAAATACATCCATATCTACTAATATTATAAAATTGAAAGTGTCTTTGTCTGTCTGTCTGCTAAGTTTTCACGGCCCAACCGCTGAACCGATTTTGATGAAATTTGGTACAGACTTAGGATACATACCGGGGAAGACATAGGCTACTTTTTAACCCTGAAAACCAATGAGTTCTTACGGGATTTAAAAAAAACCGAAATCCATGCGGGTGAAGCTGCGGGCGTCCTCCAGTATTATATAAAAGGAATAGATGACTGTCTGACTGATCAATCAACGCACAGCTCCAACTACTGGACGGATCGAGCTGTTTGGCATGCAGATAACTATTATGACGTAGATGCTATCAATTACAAAGAGTGAATAGGCATCTTCTAGGTAAACGCGTCCCATCTTAGGCCACATCATCACTTTCCTTCAGATGTGATTGTGGTCAAGCGCTTGCCTATATTGAGTTAAAAAAAAGACACTAAAGACGTTAAAAAATTGGTTATCTGCGGTTGCTAAGAAATTTTTGAATCTCTCTCTCACTATCAAACTGTACTTTATTGATAAAGAGAGATATACTAATTTTCTTTATTTCTTCTTAATATTTTCATTTTTTGTACGTTACCTATGACTAAATTTCACTCTGTTAAGGATTTCATTACATCATATAAGTAAATGCACACGAAGGTTTCACTTTTCTATACGAGTCTACCCTCTGTAATATGTATCCGTCTATGCGTGTATTTAGTTGAATTGGTCAGTTTTTATATCCATTTCTAGCACTGAACTTAGACTTTTCGCGAAATACGCTTGACTAACCAGAGTAAGCTGCCGTTTCATCAGGGATATACGAAGATATGTAGGACAATAGATTCGCGTGTAACACTGAATGACAAACAACAACAAATGAAAAGAGCAACCTCCGAGTTTCTTGCTGGTTCTTCTCGGTAGGAACGGCATTCCGAACCAGTGGTAAATTATTTGATTATTCAAAAGCACTTGTAAAAGTTTATTTGAATAAAAATCTATTCTATTCTATTCTAATGATATAGCCACCGATCTTACTTGACATTGCTGCTTCACTGAGTGATATTAAAATACACTTTCGTAGAAAACCTTCAATTGATTAAAAATGACAAATGAGCTCTTGTGGCTATCGTTCAGTGTTTGTGAGCATTATACACGTATCAGTAGGCTGGAACGATGTTATTAACATTGGTGCAAACTTAGGTCATATCCGGCTGAAATAAGATGAGTTTAAGCTATGAAAATAAAGCGATCTTCTTAGGAGTTTCTTGCCTATCCCTCGATGCAAGAAGATTCGATCCTTGGATTCGCTATCCCGGGATTGCCTCTTTATAATCCCGAAATCCCGGGATTAGAAATAAGGGCTGGGATGCAATTCCCTACTTTCTGCAGGTCCTTGCATAACTCCGTTGGAAAGGCAGCCTAAGGCTGTAGCGGGCTCGATCCCATATGGCCTTATTAAGAGCAAGCCATCATGTTTCATAATTTTTCCGTAACCGCGATTCTAGTAATCTTAGCTTGTGTGACGTGTTTGTGCGTGGTCTGTTCTCATTGCCATCTTCCGTCAGTATTTGAAATCTGTCTAATTGCGTAATAACGCCCATAAGTAGTGTTATATTGTAGTAGTTTTATGATGAGAATACATTATTAAACAATAGGTATCGTGAATATTGTAAACTGATAACAGAATATTGAAAAAATACACCAAAAATCGCGACTGAACTTTCATATAACTTATTAAGATAGATATTGTAAACTTCCTTTTAGATTTGCCGTAGTCGGGTAAAAAAGTTGTAAGATGAATGAAGTAATAATAAACGACCCAACCTCTAAACTGCCGATCGATGACAATGGAAACAGATAGGTAATATCTAAGCTTTTTTTATAACGGACGCTGTCTGCACTTGCGGTCTAGACTTTGAGTAATATGTTATACGTCAGACTCTTATATTAATGACTAACTTACTCAATAAGTCAATAATAAGACAGACCACACTACACCTAGGTACAGACGGCAACAAAGCTAGGCTTATACCCGTCCATAGTCGCTTGTACTGGCGGATGCAAACAAAACGGAAAATTTGTTTCTGACTGTACCTACTTACAAGTACCTTCAGGGCAGGCTCGCTCCACCTTAGGCAGCTTCATCTCCTGCTTGGTGTGGTTACTTACAGGTCAAGCGCAAGCCTATCCATACTAATATTATAAATGCGAAAGTGTGTCTGTCCGTCTGTCTGTCTGTCTGTCTGTCTGTCTGTCTGTCTGTCTGTCTGTCTGTCTGTCTGTCTGTCTGTCTGTCTGTCTGTTTGCTACGTTTTCACGACCCAACCGCTGAACCGATTTTGATGAAATTTGGTACAGACATGGGCTACATCTCGGGGAAGGACATAGGCTACTTTTTATCCCGGAAAATCAAAGAGTTCCTTCGGGATTTAAAAAACCGAAATCCAGGCGGGCGAAGCCGCGGGCATCCTCTAGTTTAGTTATAAAGAAAAGTTCTGGTTCTTAAAAATCACATGTCTCGTCTCCTCGAAGCTGTGTAGCTTTTTGGTGTTGCATGGAAATTTTCAATATAAGGAAACGGGCATTGAAGTATGGAAACCATACCCACGGCGGCCACAAACGAAATCAACAGTATATATTCAAATACAGCTCTGATCTACACTGGCATAGGTCGCGTTGTTGTGGATCATGGGAATAACGAAAAAATTTAAATAATTTTTGTACCATGAAAGAAAATCTATTGATTTTTACTGTTTTCAATGTTTAATTTTTTCCCCATCGATTTAGCACCGAATATTTATATATAATACAGAAAGTTTACAGTATTATCATTTATTGATTTAAAACTATTTTGGTTCATGTCCGCAAGTTTTCATAAGGTAGGTAGGTAGGTACCTTGTTTTACAACTCCTATAAGGAGCCGCCATAGCGTCGCGCTATAAAAATATGAACTCCATTATTCATGAACTTTAATACGTAGTAAGTACCTACATCAAATAAACTGCAATACAAACTGTCTGATATTTTTTTGCGCAAATATAGGTCATAGATTGTATCGCACAGCTGTTCGGTGTCAACATTACGAATACCAGGCACAACAAACAAGAAATAAGAAATATAAACTACTATAAACTTTACCCGTAGTTTTGGTTAAGGGAAAATTCGTATATATAAATGCTTGTCGTCTAAATAGGTATACAAAAGTACAAGGTAACGGACTGAACAGTTCAAACTAGTGTGGCATGCAGATCTATACTAATATTATAAAGAGGAAACCTTTGTATTTTTGTATGTTTGTATTGAATAGGCTCAAAAACTACTGGACCGATTTCAAAATTTCTTTTACCATTACTTAGAGGGATTCTTCCGAATCCGTATAGGCTATATTTTATCCCGGAAAATAGAAAAAATAAATGTCCACCCGTGCGAAGCCGGGGCGGGTCGCTAGTCACACTAATATTATAAAGGCGAAAGTTTGTATGTGTGTGTGTGTGTGTGTGTGTGTGTGTGTGTATGTTTGTTACTCCTTCACGCAAAAACTACTGGACGGATTTGGCTGAAATTCGGAATGGAGATAGATAATATCCTGGATTAGCACCAAATCGGTTCACCAATTAAAATCGGTTCATTCGTTTAGGCGCTACGATGCCACAGACAGATACACAGATACACAGATACACACGTCAAACATATAACACCCCTCTTTTTGGGTCGGGGGTTAAAAATACGGTCCCAGCTTTCCTCATCCACCCACTTCCCGCTACCTTTTTGAGGTTACTCCAGCGGCCTGGAGGTCGTCCCACGCTGTAAAATAATAACAATTTTTGTCAGCTATATGAGTATCATCAGGATTTGTAATTTTAATAAAACCTGGCCACTTGAGCGATGTCATTTTGTTCGTGATATGTTATCTATACCTACTATTCTATATCAATGGTTTTTATTCAATACACAGAAACACTTTACAATTTTGTATTCGTGTGTTTATAAGTGGGTAAAGAGCTTCTCCGTAATGAGTAACTCCACAATTATTTGCGCAATGTTCATTTTAACGATCAATTATTGGGTGCCATATTGAAAGGTGTATTTCGCGTTGCAAAAACTACGCACCGGTGCCAGTTGTAGCTGGCTGCACCTGACGAGGCGCGTGCCTTAAAACGATCTTCCTAATAAGTGGAAAAATTAACAGTATACGTACCTACTGATTATGTATAAGGGTGGCAGTGTGGCCTTGTGGCGACAGCGTTTACCTATCAGAGATTCGCGTTACTTGCGATGTCAATCCAAGTCATTTACTTTACCATTCTCATAGAACATAGATTAAACATTATCCACAAGATGATGCTTGAGACTTCTTGATGATACATGTTTATAAAATCCCGGGGGAATCATGGATTTTTACGGGATAAAAAGTAACCTGTGTTAATCCGAGGTATTCCTATCAGCCAAATAAGTGTGAGGCAGTCTTCAATCAGTAAGCACCAAGTTAGGTTGCTTCACTTGGTCAGACCAGCGACTAGATGAAAATTAAAAAAAAAAAAATATTAACCAAATGACGATGATCAACCGCCTGGTCCTGTTACCCTCTACGTTGCCAAAAACAAATGGGCAAGCGTCGGACAATGTGACAAAACTACTCTAAAATCACTTTATTAAGTAGACTGGTTATACCCGTACCGTGAGAGCGTAGAAGTAATTAATTATAGAGTATAAAGTATCATATTAATTTATAGTAGGTACAGCTATAATCTAAAAACCTCGCAATACAGGTACTAACAAGTAATTTTCGCACTTGACCGTGAACAGAACCGCAATGTGCCATAACCGTCATACTCGTAGATTTCGCCTGTAGCTCAATTCCGTATGCATCAATCATTATTACAATCGCAATTATTGTTATTGGCTTTTATGCAATTCTTGTTGCAACAATGCATTGTAGCCAATAGTAAGCGAGCGTCAACCAATCAGAGGTGTTTGCGATCGTGACATTGTAGCTGTCATTCTTACGTAATCGAACTGCAGGTTTAGAAAGTAGAAACCATGAATACGAAAATATTTAGCGTGAAGCGTAATAAATAAGAATAGCGAAGAATAACTAGCAAGAAACTCGGCGGTTGCTCTTTTCAAAGATTAGATTTAAAAATTACAAATAATTATGTAAATGTAGATAAAGTAATTGCAGTCGGCGGTAATGCCGGAGCGAGTTGTGAGCCAAATCCACGCTCTTTTATCATTTAAATACCCAATCTACGATTGAGTAATATGCTTTTTCAGGTGGAGATTTTTAATAGGTTTATTAAACTTGTATAAAGGCAAGTATAAAATTGATTGTGGAATTTTATTACAAAAGGTTATACTCATTCCCACAAACGACTTTCGGACTTTCTTGAGGCGCAGCGCAATAAACACCGACATCTGGTCAATACTGAATTATAAACAATGTTTACGAATTCTGCTTCATCAAAGTTTAGATTTCATTTATCTTTCCATTTAGAATTTGGCCTCTAAATTTTCCGGCCTTTTACAATTTTGCCGACATCCGGTAGGTACGGAAAATAGGTATGCGGTACTTAGAACTTCTTAGAATGGAATTTTATATTTCCTGCTTTTTATGTGTAGATTATTTATTAATGACCATAAATACTCGTATTAGAGCCTTTTAAGCCTTCGCTTTTCAAAAATTTTGTTACTCACTGATCTTCCGAGAACCGCCCTGGTGATGGGGTTTTACCCCGATAAAAAAATAAAAGCATGAATAAGATAATGTATCGCGAATCAAGATAATATGTGATATATCTTTTTATCGATTCCTCGTATCCCTACGAGTAATTAGTCTTTTAATTTAGCCACCAGTCTACTACAAGAATTTCTATAGACTTGAATAAACAAAAAAGCTATCAAAATAATCCACACTAATATTATAATTTCGAAAGTTTGTCTTCTATTTTTTCCTATAACCCATCTGTATAACCAATTTTGACGTTTGGTACTGAGTTTGATTGCATCCCGGACACGCACATAGGCGACTTTTTATCCCGTATAATCACAGAGTTCCCACGGGATCCTTGAAAACCTTAATCCATGTAGACGAAGTAATAGATATATCAACTCAATGACACACACATAGAAGCCATTGTAGGTACCAACTTACTAAGTTACGAGGCGTAAAAATTCAAAGATCCAGAATCACCGCACCGTCTTGTAGAATCATTTGAGAGTTACACTTGGAACTACTTACAAAAATGTAGCATCTGATGTGTTTATGGAAGTGAAGAGTGAAACCTGTCGGTCCGAGGAAGACATTCCGAGGGCTGCGATCCGAACGGTAATTAATAGAAGGCCACGCGGCCGTTAGACGCGGGCGATGCGCATCCCATAGCCGTCCGCCTGCTTTATATAGCCACATCGGTTTTTGCACAACCAGAGCACCCTGTAGTTGAGTCACTGTAAGATCATAATATTATACTGATCATAGACTTTGGATTAGCAAGATGGAAGTGGCAATGGGCAGGTCATGTCTGTCGTAGAACCGACGGCCGATGGGACAGACGTGTTCTAGAGTGGAGACCGCCTACCGGTAAGCGCAGTGTGGGACGACCTCCAGCCCGCTGGAACCATGACCTGGAGAAGGTGGCGGGGAGCGGGTGGATGAGGAAGGTGGAGGACCGTATTTGGTGGCGCGCTCTTGGAAAGGCCTATGTCCAACAGTGGACGCATAACAGGTTGATGGAATGGAATGGAATGGATAGACTTTGGAGTCTAACAACTCTATACATTATAAAACACTAGCTCTTCTGGTGGTTAAGATTACCATTCTAAATCAATACAATAATTTATAAGTATGTTATTGCAGTGATTAAACAACATGAGTAGACCACATAGATATGACATTAAAATCAGTTTATTAGTCAGTCAGTTTTCTTTTTATATACCTACTTATTTAGAAGTAAAGGAAATGAGTGTCTGGTTGACTGATCTCTGGTTGATGATGCACAGCTCTAACTACTGGACGAATCGGGCTGAAATTTGGTATGCAGATAGCTATTATGATGCGGACATTAGCTAAGAAAGAATTTTTGAAATTTCAAACCGCTAAGGGGGTAAAATAGCTACTTATAATTATTGCAGTGGGAAAGAGTATGACCGACAAAGTGATGTTGTTTCTTATTGACCAAGTAAAGAAGTTAACATTAGAAAATACCTCTCGACCGTATCAAATTGCAATTGTAGGTATTTACCAGCTTCCTTATAAGTCATATAATAAACAATTAAATATGTAGTTATGTGGGAATCCTAGAACCAGCGTCTGTAGAAATTTTTCCGTTGTATTCTTTGCCTTAAATGTTTAATTTTCAGTTTTTTCCTCTTGAGAAAGGGAATATTTTCAACCCCTTTAAGGTGCTTGGATGACCGTTTAGGTATTTTGGCTTCAGTTATTGCATAGTTGTTTAACCGTCTTCAAATGTTTCTGAGTTGCATTGTAATTTATTTATTGGTTTTTATCATTTCACCCCAGTTTTAGTTACGCGAATCAATTAATTAATTAAACCTACTATGATCAAAAATAGTGTTACTAACACACTACTTTACCGAGATAAATTCTTCTTACTAAGAACTTTTCTTCGCTTGCTTTAATAGTAAAGAAAATATCGTGAGGAAACCTACATCACTTACCACCAGGTGAAGCAGTATGTACTTTACGAAAATTTAATGAAAATACGCTTCACTGTGCACTAGAAACCGACTTAACAACATTTCTGTTATCAGTTTAGTACAAAGTTTTTTTACTCTGGTTCTATAAGATAAGGTAGAGAAAAAATAGTAGCGGTTAATGCTTGTACTAAGTACTTGAAAAATAGTTATCGAAAACACTTAACGTTAATCGGTACATCACTAATTAGCTGCATAACGGTGTTGTATCGGCACCTACTCGGGAGATAACGTATCTAATTCTACACTTAATGCTTGCCACGATAGATTTATAGGGTGGTTACACGCTACAAAGTATCGGTAAAGTTTGGTACACACCACATTTTAATTTCTATGGTAGATTTACCGCTTCAAAATGTGCTGTAGAACAATGACGTTATATCATAGAGATGTTACGTTCTTTTCATATTACACGGTGTATAAAATGTGAGCTCGTTGATGAATGAGATAGAAGATACAAAACGCATGAGAGTAGAAGAGATTGCGCTCTACAAATGACCCAAATAGGTAGGTATAATATAACGTAACTTCTTTTATATATCTTCTTCTCTTATCTCTATATCTTTGATATACATCCTGTATCTTTATCTAATATAATCATCATTTAATATACAAAATTAAAGTTAAACAAAACATGATTGACATAAAAGAAGTAGTTTCATTATCATGTTTCGTCTTTCCTAGACATGATTTTTAATAACATTATATGGACCGATGTATTGTCATTAAATTGCTGTGGTTCCAATGATAATGTTAATAAAATTCTTGCGCAAAACGCACTGCACTTATACGTACATATGTAATGTATGTACCTAACATCAAACATTGTTGAATATACGGAAAATAGCGTCCAGTCCAGCAATAACATAACGTTGCAATTTGTTCCTGCACCAGTTAACAATACAAAGTAGGGCCGATCATGTCATTTGCATAATCGCCAATTTTCAGACCGTATCAATGCTGGACACGACTATAATTTAATACACCTCATTTCATACGATCAAGATAGGGCATAGTTTACATGTACTCCAAACATCTTTATATGCACTTAAATCGTAGACCGATGTTCGTTTTATAGATTATCATCATCATCATCAATACCTTTCTCAATGAGCGATACTATTCTAGATTTCTTCATCCAGCCACGTCCTGCCTTACTTAAGGCCGCTTCACACCAATTACGTACACGTGACACGTGCTTAGTGACGCGTGTAAACCCCTAACATACCGGGTTACGCATACGTCCACGCTTTACGCAAGCGGTGTGCCATGTTTCATACAGTTCCATACATTACAACGCAATTGTACGCGCCACGTCTACGCTTACGCAGCCTGTGCGAACGAGCAGTTATGCGCGACCTCCACTCTAAGGCTAAGATCTATAGAGAGCACTTCGACTTTGTTCAGACTCAAGTCACTGTTAAAACGAGACAGCGTTATACCGTTAGCATAAATTTGGCTCGCTTTAACTGAAACTTAAGTCTAAGCAAAGTTAACGTGCACTCTATAAATCTCACACTTAGAGTCGAGTGGAGGTCGCGCCTCTACAACGTCTAAAATATAAAGAGGGTGGCAGGGCGTGGCTGGATGAAGAAATCTAGGATGGAATTTATTGCAAAGAGCAGGTGTTAGTGGAAAGTGCATTTCACTGTGTTCGTGGCCGCGACATTGAGCGCGTGAGGTCACTGTTAGCTTGAGCATCGTGCTTCCACGATGACGCAACAGTCGTTAGATTGTGCACTTCTCCGCGACCAAAATCACTGACGATACTACTATTTTATCAAGACGTACAACGTTTCATGTTATAATCTTTCTGATAACACCTTTCTTGTAAAAATAGCTTTAAAATACTACACTGCACTACTGAGCACAGGTCTTTTTTAAATTTATTCATATACAAGCCCTTAATTGCAATCTGACCTGGTGGTAAGTGATAATGCAGTCTAAGATGGAAGCGGGCTAACCTGGAAGGGGTATAGCAGTTTTTATTAAACTACCCCTTTGGTTTCTATAATAGCATCGTACCGGAACGCTAAATCGCTTGGTGGCACGGCTATGTCGTCTGAATCATTCTTAACTATGAATTCCGGCGAAAAGATGCGACTGCATGGTATCCATAACAACTCTCAAAACAGTAAGACTTTTTTCTGTTCTGTAAACCTAATTTTGTTTTTTAACCCCCGACCCAAAAAGAGGGGTGTTATAAGTTTGACGTGTGTATCTGTGTATCTGTGTATCTGTGTGTCTGTGTATCTGTGTATCTGTGTATCTGTGTATCTGTCTGTGGCCTCGTAGCGCCTAAACGAATGAACCGATTTTAATTTAGTTTTTTTTGTTTGAAAGGTGGCTTGATCGAGAGTGTTCTTAGCTATAATCCAAAAAAATTGGTTCAGCCGTTTGGAAGTTATCAGCTCTTTTCTGGTTTTCTTATTACTTTTATCCCAGGACCACCAGAGGTTACGTATTTTCTGACACAAGAAATATGTACGATTGAGTAGTGTTAGTAAGTACTAAGAAAGCATGCTTAGCCTACGTGCTAGCTTGCTTAGACGGCCAATTTTCAGGTATCTGATAATCAAGGTACATAAAAACATTACTTACCTCACGTAAATTCGCCAAACTGATTTTTACGTATATTTTAGGCAATATCCTTAAAAATATGTCGCCAATACTCCCAGACACTTCCCGCGTCGGCCGTATTGCTTTGCAGACGCTTTAAAGCTCCCAAAATAAGTAATTACTTAACTGCACGTAAATTCTGATGCTCCATTTTTATATATGTCCACCAGACAACTATTTTAAAACCTTTTACAAGAAGACAGACCGATCCAGAGGGCCAATCATCCCCTAAATTCAATTTTAATGCCTCTGTGGGTTTGAGCGCGAGGGCATCATTATCTACGCGCATGAGACTGAGTAAGACATGTATTAGGATATATTGACTTCTCTCTCACTCTCTTATAGTTTACTTATTTCAATTAATTATTAATATTAAAAAAAATCTGCTAAAAATTAAAAAAATTGGAGAATTTACGTGAGGTAAGTAATGTTTTTATGTACCTTGATTACCTGATACCTGAAAATTGGCCGTCTAAGCAAGCTAGCAGGTCTGTAGGCATGCGTTCTTAGTACATAGTAACACTACTCAATCGTCCACATTTCGTTCGTCAGAAAATACGTGACGGCTGGTGGCCCTGGGATCTTTCACTATTGTAACAGAGGTTCATAATATTATGTCAATTGGCAAATGTCAAGATGGACGTTGCCTAGATACATAATTATTTATTTGAAAATAATGTTTTGGAAAACTCCGATACTTTGGATCGTAGGCGCGGAGTTTCTAATTTATAAAATATTATAATCACAGTTAAACGAGAAAACATCAATTCAATTATAATATCCAACAGTCAACCAAAGGCCACGAACAATCAACCCAAACCCAAACCATAGTCAAACTATTTTTAGGGTTCAGTAGGTATCTGTAGAAAAAAAAAGATGTAGGTAGCCTCGACTGTTGTAGTCGCGTAGGTGTGCATGGCACCATTAAATATCGTAGGAGGCGATGACCCTCCGCGCGGCTGAGGTTCCCGCATCGTAGTCGCTTTGTCGCGCAGGTTTGGATGATGCATTAGGCGCACCTTCTTTTTATTTTATCTGCTTGAACTCAGCTTATTTACTTTGACAAAATACGTTTAAAATTCATCATCATCAGGATCAACCCATCGCCGGCTCAGTACTGAGCACAAGTCTCCTCTCAGAATGAGAAGCTACCACACTGGCCAAGCACGTATTGGCACACCTCACGCACCTTTGAGGGAGCATTATGGCCAACTCTCAAGCATGCAGGTTTCCTGACGGTGTTTTCCTTCACCACTTCGTTGTCTGTCTGTGTGTCATCTTTCAAGAGAATCAAAACTTATAAATTGGGTACTTCCCGTTTACGTAGAATCATGAAAGGCAGGTAGCAATATCTTATAGCCCAAGCACTCTACTCCTGTGGCCCAAGTAAAGAGAAAAATCCGACAACTGAATTGTCAATTACATAAAAAAAAAACTTGTACGGAACTCTTCATGTGTGAGGCAGACTCGCACTTGACCGGTTTTTGAAAGTTATGTCAAATAAAAATTTGACATGCAATAACAAACAAAATGAAATACAAGCCACTTTATTCCTTATTTCATCGGGTGAAAGTCGATTTCAATTTAATCGTAGGTATATCTTGAAAAGCGAACTATTATACGACTACGTAAAATGGGTACATTTTTAAAGCAACGACATGTTAGAAACAGATATTTCGTTTTGGTCGTGTTAAACTATGTGAGTCATTCAGATAATAATTCTTGATTTAGTGATGTTCGGTCAAAAATATTTCATGGAACGTATAATTAACATAACATTGATGTTACTTTTGAAGAGATATTAGCTGCCTTATTGGATTTATATTATTATAGAAATTGGGTTTTAGAATGGCACAAATAAACGGTAATTTATGAATAAAGTTTAAAAGCGTGAAATAAAAATTAAATTAAAAATTTAAAAAACCCCCGACACATAAACCTCTAAAAAGTAAAAAAATAATAGGTAAATATGTATGGGCCCTTTAAGAATAGTATAAATAGTAAAGTTTTTATCCAAGCGTTCGTTGCGTCGGGGGACCGCTAAAGACTATTCTTTCTACAACAGATGACTTTCATAGTTTATCATAGGTAGCGGTCCCCTGGCGCAACGAGCGCTTGGATAAAACTTTACTATTTATACTATTCTTAAAGGGCCCATACATATTTACCTATTATTTTTTTACTTTTTAGAGGTTTATGTGTCGGGGGTTTTTTAAATTTTTAATTTAATTTTTTTCTGTTTTCTTCTTTCTGTGGTGTTCTATCTATCTATCTAATTTTGACTTAGGGGGTGATAGAACAACTACTGCGGATTACTTTACTACGATATAATTATAACGAATTCTGGACCACTATCGAAGATGATTCTTATTTCCTCAAATAACTTGTAGGCATACAGGAAACATTTTGACCTCCGTTACTCAAATTATATTGCCCAATAAAGGATATGCGAGGCTATAAAGTGGCACTTCAAAATGTAGTATAAACCAATAACAGCACACCCGTCCCACGCGTGGAGTTAAACCGGACCTTCTTTAGGAAATAGATTATATGTTACAATGACCATATTATTTGCAAAGCGACAAGTTTATTTCGTGCGCTTACAGGGACCTACTACACTTTACAGCATTGCTTTTCAATAAAATATAAATAAATATAATTTTCAATAAAAAATTATACTAGTAATTGTTCCTTGGGTTATGGTTATTTGTAGTTGTATGTATCGGTAGGTTAGAAGTCAGAAAATTTTGTTAGAAAATTTTGTTTCAAACGAAAATAATCAGCAAAAACTTCTGGCCACTTAATATTCGGTGAGTTCTTTATAATTGGAATTTCAATTTTGCGGGGTGGGTTTGTAACTAGGTAAGTAATTAATTATCCACCACCCACTCAAAATGGAGGACTACAAGCCAGCCAGTCAGTAAAATTTTTCAGTAATTTAAATACTTTCTACAAGTTTTATGTATTGTAAATGGTCAAATCCCATACATTTTCTTGTATAGGTATCTACTAATTGTCTAAATCAAAGGTACTACCAGGATTGATCCTCGGTTGAAAATCTTTGAAACTGCTATCGGAGTAAATACGATTGCATGCTGACAATTGTGATTAGTCCCCGTATAAATTATATAGTTTCTCAGCGCTTGCATGTCGTTGAACTTGTTCAACATGAGCTGCACGTAGTCGCATGTTTTATTAGGTATTTAGCATTTTATTATTAAATTTGTCGCAATCGCATCCATACAATCACGATGCTAAGCATTCATTTAAGACTAGCTGATGCCCGCAGCTTCGCCCACGTGGATTGGTCAGATCCCCTGCAGCATCAGGATTGAGGAGTTGGACTCCAAATTTTTTATGAAACAATGTCGCAAAGTTCCTCTATCGATTAAAAAAGAAATGACGCAAATCGGTACAGAAATCTCGGAGATTTCGGTGTACATAGGTAGAAAAACACAACTCCCTTTTTGAAAGTCGGTTAAAAAAGTAGCCTATGTTACTTCCTGGTCAATTCTCTACTTGTCTGTGAAAATCCCGTCAAAATCGGTTCAGCCGTTCCCAAGATTAGCCTTTTCAAACAGACAGACAGACAGACAGACAGACAGACAGACAAAAATTTTAAAAACGTGTGATTCAGTTATAGTATCGTTCAAATAACCATATGACCTTAATATGCGGTAGTTATTTCGAAATTACAGACAGACACTCCAATTTTATTTATTAGTATAGATATGGATCACACTGGAGTCATGTTGCCCGACTAAAAATCGCTTTCCTTATTATAATCTTAAGGTGGACACTGACAGTTGGCCTTGCCCTCAAGTTCAAATTCGCTCAGCGTGCTAGGAAGCGGGCTATGTTGGAGATCTCTCTGAGGGACAAAATCCGTAATGAAGACATACGTGGGAGAACCAGAATGACCGCCATAGCTCAACGAATTAGCCAGCTGAAGTGACAGGCCACGTCTACCGCCGAACTGATGGCCGCTGGGGCAGACGTGTTCTGGAGTGGAGACCGCGTATCAGCAAGCGCAGCGTGGGCCGACCTCCGACCTTAAGAAGGTAGCGGGAAATGGATGGAAGAGGAAAGCCGAGGATCGTGTGTGGTGATGCGCTCTTGGGAAGGCCTATGCCCAGCAGTAGCCGCAAACAGGCTGATTGTTTGAATCTCAAGGATCAACCCATCGTCAGCCCACTATTGAACACGGTAGGTCTACCACCGTAGTCCGACAGCTACAGTATAATAACGCAACCACCTCTGATTGGTTGGCACCTTTTCGCTATTGGCTAAAATACATTGGTGCAGGAAGAATACAATAAATTCAGCCAATCACAACTATCGAGATTTTAGCAATGATTGATGCAGTTTTGAGCCAATCGACCAGCGGGTCTCCTCTCAGAATGAGAATGGTTTTACATTAGTCTACCAAGCAAGCCAAGGATTATCACACTTCTTACTCCTTTGAGAACATTACAGACAACTCCCAAGCATGCCGGTTTCCTTACGATGTTTATCTTCGCCGTTAAAGCAAGTGATATTTAATAGTTTTTTTTTTAATTCTAATATTTTTAAGGGGCTTTTATAGGTGTCCTATATGCCAGCCCCATCGGTACAATCTAAATTAAAATTAAACTAGGTATAAACCTATAACTACAACAATTTGAGAGAATCACTAACAAATTCATACACTTTCATTGCCGAAACGCTCAAAGATATTTAATAGTTATTTTGATTACTAAAGCCTTCAACGTCCACTCTAGAAGGTGCTAGAAGCCTAAAAGGCCCCAGTTATTGACTACTTCAGGAAGTGATGCTAGGAAATCAAGGTAGACCTAGGTACCTACTCTGTGCGTAGGTTGCACCTTATATTTTATTAATAAGGCAACATAAAATCGCCAGGCGAAGTTTAGTACTGAGCGGGTTTATTTGAATAATAAACACGTGTAGCTGTGTACGGAACACTTAAGTCCTATCGTAATATTAGAGCGAACTGGTTTCTTGTCTTAATAGGTGGGTCGCCTTACAGGTAAGTACCCACTTGCTTTTAATATACAGATGTGCTTTAGATATCCTTTCATACATCACATTTGCATTCAGGCGAAGTGAGTTAGCAAGTGAGCATGAAATAGGGTCTTGGACTGTAGTAATAAAATATGTGATGCTTTGTATAGCGGTGGTTTATGGGGCTAGAATTCATTATGAAAGAAAATAATTTAAGTAATGCTCCTGAATATTTTAGGTGATGTTCCTAAATTAAATCCAAAGTTTTTAAGGTTTCCGAAACCTTGTTGATTTTGCGAATGGGTTTTGTAACAGATATGGGGTTTAATTAATGGTGAAATACGAGGGTGAGTGGTGTCATTCCTTTTAGAGTGGAGTTGCCGTTGAAAATATCGATACAAAGATAAGGTATCAACTTTATAAGAGAGCTATCTTTGAAAATATCCAGAAAAAATAAGGTACCAAGTTATTAAAGAGCCAGTTAACTCTTACCAAGAAAAAACAAAAAGTTAAGGTGCTAAAAGCAGTTAAGTAATTCTAGAAGAGCCAGGTTGGCTAAACAGAATAATACAATAAGTAACACTAAACAGAAAAGACAATAATATCCTATGGAACCAACTAATTCCCCACAATAGTTGGAAATCTTAAGTAATTTGTTCAGTCTAATGGCGCAAGCGTAAAACCGAAAACTTTCGCGCCTTCTTTGCACAATCCTCTCGGCATTCAATGAACAAATAAGAAATATAAACAGAATTTCCGCCGTGAATACTAAATACAGAATCCTACATGCTTTCAAATACATTGCTGGTCCTTAACAATGCCTGAACAGGGCCGGTGTAAACATGACGGTTTACGCACGGATGGATGGGAAGTATATGCTGCAAGTCAGGAGAATAAGCGATTATTTATGTACATAGCTCCAAAATGTAAACGGGGTGCGAGGAAAGCCCTACATTGCGTGAAGTGCGGAGAAACCAAAGGGTTTCATCAAATACCTGACTAGCCCTTGACTGAAATCTCAACTAGTGGTAAGTGATGATGCAGTCTAAGATGGAAGCGGACTAACCTGGAAGAGATATGGCACTTTTTGGTAAACCCCTTTGGTTTCTACACGGTATCGTGCCGGAACGCTGGCGGCACGGCTTTGCCGGTAGGGAGGTAACTTAGCCACGGCCAAAGCCTCCCACCAGACCAGACCAGACCAGAAATATAGAAATTATGAAATTCTAAGCCCTTGCCGGGAATCGAACCCGGGACCTCCCACTAATAAGACCACAGTGCTAGCAAAGTCGTCAAAAGATACATATATTTAACAATAAAATAAATATATTTTGGTACATGATTGTTGAAAGATTTTAGATGAATCGCGAATTTAATAAGCAAGGAAGTTTATTTTTATAGACTTGGAACACAGTCACAGACACAGAGACAAATAGACAAGTGAGCACGTACACAAATAAGCAAGTGCTAAAGTAAATTGTAAGTACAAAACTTTGCGATGTTTACAGAGCGTAGGTACCTCGCAAGTCGCTGGGAAATGGCAGGAGTTTGCATACGACTAAATAGGAATTAAAATGTTACTGCCTTTTCCTTATGGACTAGTGACTAATGTTCCAGGAATGCTTATGCCACTTTATGAAAAGCTTGCGGGTACCTAGAATTTGCGCTTTTATGGCCGATGGAAAATTGTAAGCGGTAACAAAATACTGGAGTTATCGTGGGCGAAGTATGGTCTTATAAATACTCTGTACTAGCTAATGCCCGCGAATTTAGGATTTAGGTTTTAAAAGATCACGTGGGAACTCTTTGATTTTCTTAAATAAGTATACCTTAAAGTAGCCTATGTCACACTTCAGGTCTTTAACTATACTACTTTATATTTTTTTATATTAATTATGATTATTGTCACTACTTTTTATATACAAATTGTGTAGCCGTGAAATTTATTCGATGACACGAATCTCCGAACAGAAAAATTCCAGTTAAATTCGTAACTCCATATCTAGGCTCCGAGTTACTTGAAACATACTTTTATCCAATTTGTTCTTATATCTACATTGGTGTATTGATTCCTATATATATATTATATATATTGGTAGATATAACATGTAGGTACCTATTCAACATCAAAGGCAAACCCCATCATCATTATAAGTATGATAAAGAGTGCACGTGTGACACCAAAACCATATCCGCCTCACCAGCAGTAGGTACGGTACATCCATAGTCCATAGATCAGAGTGGAGTAATGCCCATACTCGTATTATTCGCCATACGCGGCGACAGGGTCATTTGTATTGGCCCTTTTCTTTGGCAATTACGCTGTCCATCCAATATGGGGACACTCTATTTTATGTGAATACTGACTAAACGTCGCTCAATATGTTTACGAACTTGTTGGACGTTAGTACTTTGTGAGCTGGCACAAATACATTTCAAATATCCATTACTGTTTTAAGGGTTCCGAAAACGAAAAAGGAACCCTTATTCGATAGGATCACTTTGTTGTCTTGTATGTCTGTCGAGTCTGTCAAGAAACCTATAGGGTACTATCCGTTGAAATAGCATAATGAATTTTGGCAGGTATATAGGAAGTAAAAAGGGAAATCCGAAACCATTAATTTGTGCTCACATCACAAAACAAAAATATTTTTATATGATGGTACGGAACTCTTCGTGCCCGAGTTCGACTTGCACTTGACCGGTTTTTTAATTAATATTGGCCATATAAATCATTATATTCGCCTTTCCCCTCCAACTAAGCGTAAAGCTTGTGCTAGCTAAGTTTGAACTTTTCGGATTTTAGTTCATGGCCTATCCGCTTAACCGATTTCACGAAATCTGGTTCTGAAATGGCTTGCATCCCGCAAACAAATACCTAAAGGCTGTTTTGTGCCGGAAAATCAAAGAGTTTCCACGGAACTTAAAAAAATCTAAATCCATGCGGACGAAGTTGGGGGCATCAGCTAGTAATAATATAAATTATTCAAGCACTACAATTATTATTTAAATTAACATTTATTGTTTTGCATTATACGCTATTGATGAGATGAGCTCCATGATATATTAATAAAATCAATATAAAATAAAATATTTTACTGCCTCAGAATGTTCAGCTAATCCGAACTGGTTTGCGTTCTAATTAAAATGAACCCGGGATCGTATTAATACTAATTTGATTATACTTATTAGCATGTATCAGTGTATTAATATTCTCCGGCCAACTCGCTGCATTTCTTGTTTTTTCTTCATTTATATTGAAAGTTATGTAACAGACTTCTATAGGTACAAGTGTAAATTAAAAATTTATAAGACCCCCGACAAGTGTAGGTTACAGTAACTAGAAAAGAGCTGATAACTTTCAAACAGCTGAACCGATTTTCTTAGATAGCTAAAAACACTCTCGATCAAGCCACCTTTCAAACAAAAAAAACTAAAGTTTAGGAGCTACGATGCCACAGACAGATACACATATACACACGTCAAACTTATAACACCCCTCTTTTTGGGTCGGGGGTTAAAAAAAATTAATAGGTCTGTGAATTCTTTAAGTATTTCTGTCCATTCAGCCTGCATACTTTCACTGCTGGGCATAGGCCTTTTCTGAAATCGCACCTCCAAACATGGTCCTCTGCTTTACTCATCCACCAGATCTCCCGACCTTCTTTAGATAAAATCTGTCGTATTATACTGTGAGTCCATATTGTAAGCTACGAGTATATTATTTTTTTTCAAAATCTACATTTTACTGTATTTGCATACAGTAAAATGTACATGTATTTCATACTTATTTTGTCCACTCTAAATTTCACTTAATGAGGTCTCCGTTTTTTAGATTTATGACAAATCATATGCATTTTTTAACATACCTCCATAAAATAGAAAGACAGTAAACTTTATCGTTATTCTAAATTTCTTTTAATTAGAGAAATTTGTTTAATGGCGTCAGTTAATTTCGTCAAACCACAAGTTAATTAAGTGGCTCTTAGTTTATTCGTTGTCAGACGTTAATTTTCGTAAATTAGAGAAGAGTATTCGTAGTGTGAGCTCCCAAAAGCGCTGTATACAAACGTAGTTTTGTTCTCATTAGAATGTTAACCTATCAAACCAAATTTTGCAGAACTGTGTCTGCGGTGTGCTAGATTTGGGTTAAACTAAATCAGTTTCAAAGTAACAGGGGCTCAAAGATTTACAAGAAGGAGTACAAATCATTGAACCCGTGTAATTTTTATGGAAACCTGGCAAACAAAAGTGTTATTTTAGAGATTCGTTAATAAGGGATTAACTAATTATTACATCACACGCTTGATAACAAAAAATCTACGAAATCAGGTAATGTCTTTGATAGAGTTATATAAGGGATCTCCTTTCTTTGATTTGCGAGGAGTTGGTAAGCTATAGAGTTAGAAAACTTCATTAGCGAGATGTATCTTTATACTTCTTTCATGATTAATATCTAAAAATTACGATTGTCGTTACAATGCCATCTAGTTTACGTGGGCATAATATGTTTCTAGTTTCTACAACGTAATCAGCAAGTTTCTCTTTCATAAAGCGAAACCTACTAATCCAATCAGCCATATAACTTGCGTGTAAACAAAAAAATATTATAAAATTAACTTTTACGAGAGACAATATTTCTTCATTAGGTAACCGTCGTTGATATATAACTTTCTCTTTTATAGGATTTGCAAAACGAGTTGCTAGTCATACAGCATAGTCTACGATAAATTGCTTTTGCTCAATCTTATAGATGGTAATTAATTTAATACATAATTGTATAAGCTTTCTGATCATAAAACCATTAGTAGTAATCATACTCGTTACCATAAAGATGTAGTTACCCATTTGTACATTTTTTTATTTGTACGTCTTGTATTTATTGAAAGCTTCTTAACTTAAGTGAATGCTCTTTTTATAATAGACTTAAAAAACTAAATTAAAATCGGTTCATTCGTTTAGGCGCTACGATGCCATAGACAGATACACAAATACACACGTCAAACTTTTAACACCCTCTTTTTGGGTCGGGGTTAAAAAAGATTGATTTTAGCCAATTTTTGTTATCTATCTATAAAAAAGATCAACTAGTCTCTATCTCTCTCATAGTCTCAGATCTCCAGTAGAGATAAGTTGTCCTTCGTTATTACGGCGGGAAATAAAAAGTTAATAATTTTAGATTGTTTTCAATCTAAATTAGCAACAACATCATTATATGCTAATCACAAGTGTAAATTAAAAATTTATAACACCCCCGACAAGTGAAGGTTACAGTAACTAGAAAAAAGCTGATAACTTTCAAACGGCTGAACCGATTTTCTTGGATTATAGCTAAGAACACTCTCGATCAAGCCACCTTTCAAACAAAAAAAAAAAATTGAAATCGGTTCATTCGTTTAGGCGCTACGATGCCAAGGACAGATACACAGATACATACGTCAAACTTATAACACCCCTCTTTTTGGGTCGGGGGTTAAAAAATCAAAACATTATTTGGAGTGGAGGCAAGTTTTGCCATAATTTTATACTAACTATTATAGTCTATACCTGCAAGTGCGGCAAAGATTTTTGATTGTATATTAATCTGCAATAAGCAATAAGCATATACTTTCTAGTATATATTTAAGATATCCTAGATTGCAGTTTATAGCTCGCAATTAGGACCGTGAAGCTATGTAGAAAAGATCAGATCAAAATACCAAATATGTAAGCCTAGTCTTAGCTGTGTAGGGTTAGCAGAAGATAGGAATTTTCCTGACATATCCGGATTACATAATTATAAATTTGGCCGAAATTTCAACTTTTATTTCGATAGATAAGGAATTAAAAATGATTAAGTAATTGAATTTTATGTAGTATTGTTTTTATGTTATTGTTATTGTTTTTTAACCGACTTCCAAAAAAGGAGGAGGTTCTCAATTCGTCGGGATCTTCGTCGTTCGTCGTTTGAAAGGGTATACTGTGCAGGTGGTCCCATATAAATTTGGTGAAGATCTGATGAATATCTTCGGAGATGGAGAACAGAACTCCTCAATGGATAAGAGCAAATTGCTCGCGATCAGTGTAATAGCTTAGTAAACAGTAGGGTTTTAACTGGGCATAGCATATTATAGTACAGTGGGGCCACTAAAAATTGTGAAATAAAAAATTTTCAAAAGAAAAATAAAACCGACTTCAAAAACCAAAATTATAACAAAATTAGAAATCCAAGAGTGAAGCTCGCCCGACTTCATACCTAGGTACATTACATGTGTAGCTAAACAAAAATTATTTTCTATTTTTTAGTGTTTTTGGTTTTTGAAGTCGGTTTTATTTTTCTTTTGAAAATTTTTTTTAGTAAACAGTCCCAACGAGTTAAATAAAGTTTCAAAGAAATCAACTTGAATAGCTAGCGAAACTGTAGTAGTAGAACAAAACTGTTGTAAGCCAAGTTTGTTTTATTTGTAGAAAAAAAAATCCTAATATTATGTTGTTAGTTATGCTATTTTCAGTTAAAACATTGATTAAAATGTTGCCCTCTATACCTATTGAAGTTAATAACTTATGAAATGCTGCAGAGTTAAAAATATAGAAATAATTTTATAAATAATCAGAGGTTTTGTCAGGATTTTATTCATATTACTAGCTGTGCCCGCGACTTCGTTCGCGTGGAATAGTGACTTTTCGCGCTTTATATAGCCACGGACGTTCAGGCGCGAGGGGCCGTGATTCTTTAAATTGACATAACTTTTTTATTTATGAACCGATTGACATGAAATAAACACTAAATCCTAAGTGAAGCTTACTACAATATATTAGTGAAAACCGTATCTAAATCGAATAAGCCGTTTCTGAGATTAGCGTGCACAAACACACAGACAAACAGACAAACAGACAAAAAAAAATTAATTACAATTTCGGGTTCGGCATCGATATAATAACAACCCCTGCTACTTTTTTTTTATATATTTCCATTGTACAGACACCACTTTTCTACAATTTTATTATATGTATAGATTATTTAATCTGGTAACCCTAGTCATGGGCAAAAGCGGTATAATATAAACTTGTTTCAACCAAACCAAACTCTTGGCTCTTGCCTCAGATCGCTATCGCAATGTCGAAATATTTGTAAACGGTATCGATAGTCTAATCGATTCCAGCAAACGATAATCGACGGTCGGCTATCGAGAAAGCACTATTGAAGCGGGCCATCGCATCGCCTTCATCAGATAGTGAGCGGTTAATTCGATTGTAATTGTATTGTTCTCGATTCGGACATCGGTTGGGAACACTGCATTTGTTTAATGTCACTATTGGTTGTGCTATGATGGAATTTTTTAATATTTAAGACGTTGATTCGAGGCGTTACATTATTCCAGGGGTGGCAAAACAGAAAATAATAATGAATACTTTGCAATTGTTAAAAATATTTCATTTTAAATTGTCAAGAGTAGTAAGTACATACACATTATTGAAACTATTGTTAACAGTAGATTTCATACATATTATAACAAGTGGTAGATTCATTTTACAATCCGAAAGCACTTTGTAAAAGTTCAATTCAACGAAATCTTTTCTATTGTCTTCTGTTTATCAAAGAGATAATATTCTACGTATACGAATAAAATGAACATTAATAGGTACAAATCAAGCGAATAAATGAATTTGTAATGCGGATTAATTAATTCTAGAGTTTAATTATTTCCGCGTCGATGCGCTGATTAAGCTAACTTTTTCCGCACTATCCGAATTAAATATTATATGTATGTATACATATGGCATTACAAAGCTTAGATTATGCGGAAAAGGTTAAAGCAAATTCTTAACTTCATAGCTGCTGAAATTAAAATGCATCTTCCGCTATTTGCTACGATTAATTAAAAATTTATAACACCCCCGACAAGTGAAGGTTACAGTAACTAGAAAAGAGCTAATAACTTTCAAACGGCTGAACCGATTTTTTTGAATTATAGCTAAGAACACTTCAAAAAGCCACGCTTCAAACAAAAAAAACTTAATTAAAATCGGTTCATTACTTTCGGAGCTGCAATGCCACAGATAGATACACAGAAACGCAAGCCAAACTTATAATACCCCTCTTTTTGGGTCGGGGGTTAAAAATGGCTACGACTGAACCAAGAGTCGAATATCATCATCATTATCATTTCAGCCTGTGGGTGTCTACTAATGAATATAGGTGGTAACGTTGTATTTCATTAGATGTACCTAATTAATATCTGCGCTCCGATCAAAGCCCCAAGCTATCATCAGATTTAATCCTAATTTGCATATTATTAAATTGTTTAAATGAGTCTACTAGTAAATCACATCAATCAATAGTTTTAGAAGAATGTTAGGGCTGCTACTGTCTCAATAACTACTATGCCTTGCCTTGCAATTAATTCTTTTTGTGTACTTAAATAATAACAAGTGTAAATTAAAAAATTTCAACACCCCCGACAAATCATTTTCAAAAATAAATAATTATGTATATCTAGGCAACGTCCATCTTGACAGCTTGACATTTGTCAATTGACACTTGAATATTATGAACCTAAGGGTTATCTAACCTTCTTTTCTACAAGAAAACTAGAAAAGAGCTGATAACTTTTAAACGGCTGAACCGATTTTCTTGGATTATAGCTAAGAACACTCTCGATCAAACCACCTTTCAAACAAAAAAAGTAAATTAAAATCGGTTCATTCGTTTAGGCGCTACGATGCCACAGACAGATACACAGATACACAGATACACACGTCAAACTTATAACACCCCTCTTTTTGGGTCGGGGGTTAAAAATAAGTTATAACTCAATTATTGAGAAGTAGAGAAATCTCTAATTGAATGCTCTAAATAATTCAAAATTCAAAATATTTATATTCAATTAGACTTTTACAAGTTCTTTTGAATCGTCAAAAGCATCTACCACTGGTTCGGAATGCCTTTCCTACCGAGAAGAACCAGCAAGAAACTCGGCGGTTATCTTCCATCGTAATTAAAATACTGCAAAAATATTATTATGGAATATAATGTATTAATGCGGAATATTATCTGGATTATGCGGAAAAAGTAAGCTTAATCGAAAAACGACGATAATATGATCTAAGAACTGGAATATCGTATTACAAATTCATATATTAGCTAGAATAAATTTTTAAACATCGAATGTTATGATTTTTAAACACTTTTTACCTTACTTTTTACATGGTTTTTACTTTCACAGTTATAGGCAGGGATTCACAATTTATTAGTTACTTACTCGTTTTTAATAAGATTAATAAAGTTTTATTTATTCCTGTAGCACTTTGGTCCGATCTGTTTTTCGAGGTTTGCCTTACTTTATATGATACTAGAGGATGCCCGCGACTTCGTCCGCGTGGATGTAGGTTTTGAAGATCCCGTGGGAACTGTTTGGTTTTCCGGGATAAAAAGTTGTCTATGTCAATAACATGGATGCAAGCTATCTCGGTACTGAATTTCATATAAATCGGTTGAGTGATATAAGCTAACTCTGTACTAACTATGTCCGTCCCCGGGATATAAGCTAACTCTGTACCTTTCGTCAGAATCAGTTAAACTGTTGGGCCTTGAAAAGGTAGCAGACAGACAGACGGAGAGACACACTTTCGCATTTATAATATTAGTATGGATTATACTTATTTAATTTAATTATTTTACCTCTAAAAGTTTTATGTAGCAGCCCTACAGAAATAAAAATTAATTTGAAAAATAGTATAACACCATATTGGTTTCGGCTTTGTAGGTTTATGACACAAAATTGAGGGTAGCTGTACCGTAACCAAGATGCGGCCATAAATATTCATAAGCCATTAACGTGACAACAAAATCAATTTGATTATTTATAAAGGTTATTATAATCTGACGTTTGAGGTCGTTACCTAGATCAAGGCTGAAAAGATTAACGCATTTCTCAATAGAATAGGCTCTTGGACTGTAGCAATAAAACGATGTGGTGTTTTGTATAGCGATAGTGTATGGGGCTAGAATTCATTATTAAAGAGAATATTTCAATAAAAATCATGATTTTTATTTATTTTTAACGTACTAGTTAGTCACATACTTAGTTTACTACTTAAATTACCGTCACATTGTACGGAAGTCAATTAATCACGTCACATGGCGTAAACAACAAATATTTTTCAATTTTTCATAATGAGCGATTTCTATGGGAAAATATTTTTTATGTTAAAAAATTGAAACATATATAACTATAACTAACGTCCTTTTCTGAAGTAATAACATTAGGCCATAAACTCAGTATTTGTTCATCCCATTAATTTTGACGAAAAAGGACATGGCCGTTTTCGTCTTAGTATGCAAATTGTTATTTTCACTGTGGAATTAAAAAATTAACGGTAAGTTTAGGAATTTTTATTGCCATCATAAAAACAAGGCTTCGGCTCGACGCGAATGTGGTAACCACACGAGTATTTGCAACTTAATACATTACTCTTTTTTTTCAATACAGACTAATATGAGTTTTCCGAATAAAAGCTAAAATGAACGTCGCATTGGATAAATAAATTGGAAAAGTATAAACTTTTAATAACTACACACGATATCATGATGTGCAGAATTGTGACGGGTTCTCCACTAAGTTTAGGCGCTACGGTGGAGTATATATAAATACAAACATACATATATATACCTACATAGACTGCTAAAATCATAACCCTTCCTTTTGGCTTTGCCGTAATCTGGTAAAAATAGATTCCATATAGCGGTGCGTATTGAAGATGAGGGAAGCTGTATCATAATTACAGAACTGTTGAAACTCTATTAGCCACCTCAGTTATACGATAATCGAGGTCCAAGTAAAGTCATTATGTGGGGAATATTCCGTTACACAATCAGCAGGCTTTACCTTACTTCATTATCTTCAGCCATCGATCGCTCATTTGCCCTAAACCGTTTGAAGACGCCGCCCATAATAGCTGCTAATACTGTATAACGGGCTATACTAATTTCATAGACTTTAGGAAATCATAGACTGAGATCTCGAGCAAAAGGAATAATTTGCTGTAATCCTCCATATCAGGTAGTGTGTGATATTTCGGCTTGATCGTTCGTCAAGAAGATCATAAGTGATCTCTCCATTGACAAAGCCAAATATCTAAGATAATTAGAGTTATTAGATTGCTAATTTAATGCTGTGTAATAATTTATTATCTACGGATATGTATACCATAAACATTCACAACTACCTAGTACCAGGTAAGATAGTCTTGTTACAAATTGCCTGTTTGTAATTGCTTCAAAAGCTCTGTCTCTCTCTATCGTTTTGTTTAGTCTGAGACGAATTTTTGATGATCCGTGTAAAATTCCTTATATTTGTGTTTAATATGTGGGTCATTTTTTCCATCGGCGCGACAGGTTTTCGATAGAATCGTTTATATTAAACTCGGCGCCAAAACCGTTAAGGAATTCGCGATGGTGTTTTGTGTTAATTCAATGTTTTTTAGGAATCCGCTGTAAAGAATCGAAAACATTTTAAGTGTGATGCGCTGCCTCACACTTACCCAACGGTCCACGCTTTCAATCATATCATCAGGATACCGGTTAAAGCACTAGTTAATTCTCGTTTATCATTTTGACCTAAACAACAGATGAACAGTTTTTTAATTATTAGAATATGCACATATGCATAGGTATAGATAGCATCATATACCACTCAACCGGTATACCAATTGGCTTGTTTTTTGTTATTTATTGGCTGTAGCCACCCGTTTGCAATAAATCAGGTTATGACCTCATTAATTGAAGACTGATAAAAACGGTCAATAATCGTTAATTGTATACCTACATGTCTGTGTTACTGGCCAAGTGTAAATTTAGTGAAGAATCAGGACTGCCTGTATGACAAGTTGTTTCTTTACGCATACTTAAAACTGTCATGCTTTAAGTACACTTTGCATATACCGAGATAGATTATTTTAGCTTATGGATATCTATTGCTGGGCATAGAAAGGCCTTTCTTTGTAAACGCGACGTCATCCGGTCTTTCCTCAGCCTTTCTTATCCAACAACTTCCTATACTACCACCCTCTTTATAACATCGTCGGTCCACATCGTCGGTCTATCTTTAGTAATGCAGTTAATGTTCATACATTTTACCTATCTTTAATATTTATTATCCATTAGTTCATGCCCGCGACTTTGTCCGCTTAGATTTAAGTTTTTACAAATCTCTTCGGAGCTTTTTGGTTTTCCGAGATAAAAAGTAGCCTACGTCACTCTCCAGGTCTTTCACTATATCCATACAAAAGTACGTCGATATGTTGCTCCGTTGCGGCGTGATTGAAGGACAAATCAACAAAGAAACACACTTTCGCAGTTATATGGGTAATGAATAGTGATCCCTTTGAAACTCCATTATCTTGGAATATGGGAATTCCGCGCAACAGTGGTTGATTACAGTGGGTTATTTTGAATTCTTCTGCTTTATTTATTACACGCTTTCAACATTTTACAAGCCACGTCAACTTTTTCAACACGTCTCCACGTAATAAATCGTAAATGTTCAATGTCATCAAAAAATTTATTCGCAAAAGACAATTAATCATGAGAACGATAATAAGAACTGACAAAAGTTGTATACAGAAAAGGTCAAAAGTATTCGAAGCCGGAAAACATTGTGGCCGTGTTTTTGACATCACAGAGAAATCCCGCTTGCTTTGTTAAGGGGCATTCACACGAGACCACGAATGGCCCTACGTAGATTTTATAATTTGTATTTTTTTTTTAATGTGTTTTACTGATTCTACAGTTACCCGTGACCTCTGGTTCCATATCCAACTGACATGAAAGTTCTTTTAAGAGGGCTCTCTCCGTCACTCGTTTCATACAATCGTAGTTCCAATTTCATTTGAATATTAAGCAACCAAAGTCCATGAAATTTTGCAGACATATTCTAGAAACTAATATCTATGTCTGTGGTTTTCCAGATTTCTGTTAAAATATTCGGTTTCAAAGTTACGCGGTCTTAAAAATTTTCATACAAATCTTTGAGCCCCTGTAAGTTTAAAACTACATATTTTTAGAAAAATCTAAAACACCACAGACACAGATATTAGTTTCTAGAATATGTCTGCAAAATTTCATGGACTTTGGTTGCTTAATATTCAAATGAAATTGGAACTACGATTGTATGAAACGAGTGACGGAGAGAGCCCTGTTAAGTGCAGTAGTTACATATTAAAATCGAGGTGTGTGTTTGTTGATTTGTTAGTTTTTCCTTCAATCGCAACGGACCAACAAATCGATGTCATTTGTTGCATAGATATAATATGTATGTATACCTGCTACTTTTTATCCAAACAATGAAAGAGTTCCAACGAGATTTTTAAAAACCTAAATCGTCTATTATAATTTGTCCCGGCCACATTAACGGCCAACGCGATGTTCAACGGCGTTTCCCGTTAAACATAAATGTAGTTGATGGAATATTATATTAAGGATATGGGTTAGATCTTATTTAGCAAGTCCATAGTACGCGACAGGACGAGATGGCAATCGGGGTGGGGATGCCGGTCGCCCGTAATTGGTAACCTGGTGCAGGATGATACGTACCAATAGTAACTATAATTGAATTTTTAATACTGCAGTTTAAATCACTACTTACGGCCGATGTAAAATGTCCTTAACCGATATTAATTAAAGACTACCTCATGTTATGATATGCCTTCAACAAAAACGCCTCTTCCGCGTCAGATCGCCCGGTGTCAGGTTACCCTTGCCTATAGTATGGGACTCGGCCTTACTTACATTGCCTTAAAATGAGGTTTTACACTTGCATTACACAGTAAAGTCACAGTGTGGCAACCAATACAGTTGGTATGATATTTTTTAGGATTCCGTACCTCAAAAGGAAAAACTGTTGTCTGTGTGTCTGTCTGCCTGTCTGTCTGTCCGCCTGTCCGTCCGGCTGTCGTGTCTGTCAAGAAAACTTATGGAGTACTTTCCGTTGACCTAGTAGAATCATGAAAGGCAGGTAGGTATAGGTTTCTTAGCACAAGTAAAGGAAAAAATCCGAAAACCGTGGATTTAGCGGGGTATTTAGGGCAAGTTTTCAAGTGCCGTGGGCCACATATACTACATTTCGTGTTTAAGTGTACTTTGATCAAAGTTGGAGCAATTTTTCAATCTCGACGTGTGTAAAAAACTTATAATTATTTGAGATACTGCATTTTTCATAAAAACCACAATGTTTGACTGGAAACATTAGTTTTAGTTGTGAAAAAATCTGTTAAGATTAGTAGAAATGTTAGGTTATACCTATATGAAAACGCTGATCGGTACTTGATAATTAAGTTGATCACAAAGGTAGTGAGTGAGTTTTAGCACCCGAACGCTATTTTATTATTGTGCGGCCGTTCTAAGATTGCGTTTTTGACAATAATAATATGTGACCTCTCGCACACATATGTAACAGACAAAAACGCAAACTTAAATCGGCCGCTCTGTATGCTATTAACATCAAATTTTATATTCAAGTACGTTTGTTATCCAACTGTATGATTACTGACCAGTAGTATCGTTGGCCTTACGTTACCTTAAAATAAGCTTCTGTGTACAATTCAATATAACTTACACAGTTAAGTTAACCTTTACAGTGTGTAATTATAGTTAATCGAATGTACTTCTTCCGATCTCTCGGTAAGTTTATGGGTATTTCAACAATAATTTTGAGATATATGTTTAATCCGTGATAAGTTATAAAAGGTAATTATTTTTTATGGCTCAATGGGCCCTTGACCTGCCCTTACGTGAACCATGAAGAAAACAAATAGGTTCTCAATTTGAATCCTCCATCCGAACTTGGACAATTCCCAAACCTTTTTTATTCCAGAGGAGACCAGTGCTCAGTAGTGAGCTGACCATGGGTTAATCATGATAATGATGATGACTGTCAGAATCTGCGACTTCTATACGGTACCCCAGTCACTAGGCCACTGCGGATTTTACCTTGAAATGCTTTCAAGGAATCGTTACGATTAAAGACAAATTACAGAACATGGTGTTAATTATCCCATTCACAAGCCGATTGTAACGCCGAGGCTGCCATTTGTGCACCGGAAGTGATACACGTGCGCGTACGCAGGTGGGCGTTCAATCCTGTCGGTTAAGCCTTCGATAGACGTTCTGATTTTATTGTTAGGTAACAACTAACAGTCCTATATTGTGCATTATGCCAAGCAATAAAGGACTACACTTGACTTAGACACTTAAGGTGATTCAAGTGTGTGTTAAAACAGTTTACTGTATGTAAAGAACGAGTATACCTATAGGATTCTATTGTAAGCATGTATATTTTGAAGCCGGTTCGGTGAGGTATACAGAAATTCTGAACTAAATTTGCAGAAATATGTACTTTGTGAAGAGGGTGACGCTAGATCTAAGTAATAATAATTGCATTTAAGAATTACTTGTAGCAGATATTGTGGTTACTCTATTGCACACAATCTCTTAACTAAAATGACAGGGGTAAATACAGGAACAAATAATATCTTCCTATTCTTTTCAATATGCTCTCTGTGGTAAATTTAGACCTACAATTATTTGGTTTAGTTTAGAATCTGTGTACAAAGCCAAGAATTAGCCACATTGCAATATGTTGTGGCTTATGTTGCATTGTGTCAAGGGGACTTAATTCGAAATCACCTGAATGAATCGAGGTATGACGGCCTTGTGGCCAAGCGGATGGATACGTGATCTATCTACTGTTTGGACATCTGTCTGTGTGTTGTGTCTAGTCACTAGTGCTAAATATGTGCTGACTTACATAACCAAGTGCCTACACTAATTGGTAAGACAAAGTCCTAATTAAAAAAAATTAAAATATGACTACCCTGTCGAAAACGTTAACATTTTCACCTTTGAAAATGGAACCATATAGCCGCCACATTGATTTTTTTTTTTCAAACAAATTATTGCCAGTGTAACTCGGGATAGTGTAAAGATTCTAACGATATCCCGTATATCCAAGTCTGTTCAGGCATTTAGAAGTTTTGAAGGAATAAAGAAACACACGTAGATACATGTAAGAACCCTGAAAACATTACAATCCTTCTTTGGTCAGTCGAGTAAAAAAAATTACTTACTACCATGTTTTAAAGAAGGTGCACCAAGTATTCTAGAACTAAGATGTATAAAGCATATTTTGACAAACGAGACACATTTCTGTCAGAGACTTAAATATGTGTAAAGTCTGAACAAAGTCAAAGTACGCTCTTTATATCTCGGGCTATGTAGGTATACCAGCTCAATCACAGGAAGATTATAAGGAAAACTTAGGATTTATCGTCCACTTTTCTCAAAAACGCTTTCAAATTCCCAAATCATTAAAGGAACAATTTGTTTCACTTTTAGCCTAAGGCACGAACAAAAAGGCGTAAGTCATAAATAATGAAAATAAATTTTGCATATTCAGTGTTTAGTCAATTTGCATTTAACTTATTCACGTTTCGAGTCGAAAAACGAGTTTCGCTTATTGAAAGTCGATAGTATTTTTTGCATATTATGGTCGAACTTTTAAACCGGTCGTGCTTTTAAAAGGACCTGCTTTACACCTAAAGCTATTTGCCATATTGACCTTAAGCCTACTTCCTATAAATACATTTATACTGCAGTTTGATGACCTCTGATGGAGTGGTCAGTGGGGTATTGAATATGTTAATTGTGATGATAGGGCAGTGGTTAAGACGCCGCCGGTTTACTATTTGGAGGGTCGGGGGGTCAATTCACGGACCTCTAACTTTCCGGAGTTAGGTGCGTTTAAAAAAAAAAGAGGAGGCCTGCAAAGTAAGCGCGCTGTAGTATTTTCTGAAGCTAATCGAAACCTGAACATATTTTGCTATGACTAGTTACCACTTACCTGAAAAGTTGTACTATTCATACAGGGTGGTCGCGTAAATCTATTAATTTAAATGGACGGTTTAACTTCGTGATTTAATACTGATCTGACATATAAATGCAACTTCAGTGTCACTATTCTCAACTCAAAAACATATCTTACACTTAAAAAGCATAATTATCTAGTTTAAATGTGTTCAATACTTAAAGCATATCATTACAGGAATCTTATGTTAAAATTAAATATAATTTGATCCTAATTCTAAATGTATTTTGGATTAGGTCACTCTTGTTTTGTGGGTGCGATATAGGCCATTAGGTCGTTATCGCTTTCAATACTTAGGTATATTTGTATAATAACGAATGATTTTACAAGCGAAGCGAAGATTTATTGTACTAAATTGGTAGAGTGTTTAAGTAAATTGCTGCGAATTACCGATTCGACGAGAATTAAGTATGACGATGTGATAAATTTAGCCATTTTCGGAAATCAGACGTTATAAACGTATAGCCGACGTTTTAAACGCAAGCATTAACGGTTGTTCTTTGGACGATTGATTTTACATACATTATGAAGTTAATTTTAATATTTTTGAGTTAGCTTAGTTTTTATAAATTGATTTTTTTAGGTAATAATATAGCATTAACGTAATTAATATTTATTATTTATTACAATTTTTATATAAGTGTTCCTCATCATCATGATTCAAAGAACATTAAGTATAGACTTTATGGAGAACTCTCAGGCATGCAGGTTTCCTAATGATGTTTTCCGGCATGCGATTTGAAATTGCTTAAAACGCAAGCCTATACCTAGATATTTTATAAAAACGCACATAACTCTGAAAAGTTAAAGGTGCGTGCCCGAGATCGATCCCCCGACTTTTCGAATAAAAGGCCGACGCCTAAGTAAATTATCAACCTGTATTGTTTTGCTGAGAAATATGCTTTTAATAACGCTTTTAAAAAAATACGCTTTAAATCCATACTTAATATTATAAATACGGAAGTGTGTTTGTCTGTCTGTCTTCTAGCTTTTCACGGCCCAACAGTTTAACCGAGTTTGATGTAACTTGGTACAAAATTAGCTTACATCTCGGAGACGGACATAAGCTACTTATTATCCAGGAATATCAAAGAGTTTCCACTGGATTCTTAAAGGCCCGATTTATATGAAATTGGGCAGAGAGGTAGCTTGCGTCTTGGAAATTGAGATGGACAAATTTTTCCCGGAAAATTAAAAAGTTCCTACTGGACCTAAAAACCTTAGGAGTCGTGGGCATTATCTAGGAAATAATATCTCATTAACAACTAAATAGACAATATAAACAACTAAGTATGTGCATACTTGTAAAAGACTGGAAAGTTACAACCTAACTAAATGTAACTGGGTCGACCCACTTCGAAACGTAATCGGAAATATCATTGAGACTAAATATTCAAATGACCACAATAAGCTCGAGAATCAATCATGTTTTTACTCTAATTCGTCATAAGTAGCACGACAATCTGCTACTTGCTAGATTATCTCGAGTTGTAATCGACTTTTTTGTGCGAATTTATAATCGATTCTCGCTCGGATAGTTTGATATCTTAACTAATGTGGAGATAAGCTGTTTGTGCCATCGTCTTTTGATAGTTTGATCATTTGTAAATCACACTAATATTACAAAGGCGAAAGTTTGTATGTATGTGTGTGTGTATGTTTGTTACTCTTTCACGCAAAAACTACCGGTCGGATTTGGATTTCGAAAAACCTAAATCCACGCGGACGAAGTCGCAGGCATCATCTAAGTAGTCGTTTATAATAATGTAGGGTGACAAACATTTATGTAAACTAAGTGTTAGTGTCTTACGTTGTCTGTACGTTAGCTTATATTCTATCATGCAAACGTTTGGCAATTTTGCTTGGCATGTAATGATTCAATGTAATTTTTAAGATGATCTTATTGCAATTGTGTTTATGAAAATATTCTCTTGTTTCAGGTATGGTACCTTTGCTGTAAGAGTGAAAGTTTCGGGACAGAAAATACATTGAGGGGTAGTAAGTAGAAAAATCTAGACAAAAGTACTTACATCATACAGCTGCACCGCCTGTAACCGCGTCGTAAATTGAAACGTTGAAACGTTTATAATACATTGATTGAAATACACCTACTTAATCGAGATGTGTCTTTATTTAATAAAACTTTAAAACCACGTTTCGTTTCAATTTTCAAGCACTTTAAATGAGCATTAAACTTAAGATGAATATACCTAATAAATATATTTTATTTAGATTACGTCTTCCGTGATTTAGTTACAAAGACAAAACCAAACACTAGATGTGTCTTTAAAAAAATAAAGTTATTATTTTAATCAAATTCGCACTCGACCACGATCAAGCAATAATGTGGTATTTGATAGGACACACCCATGTTTCAGTACTTATAACTTTCCAAATGAGTGGTCTTCATTTTTTGTCGATGTCAGGTTTTGCACTTGAATATACTTACCTTCATACTCACTTGAAAGTAAGCAAAGATTATGCAGAGATAGATCACGCTTGCCTAGCTGGGGTTGGTCTTATCAACATCATACTGAAACGCTGATTAAGTAAATAATTAATTAATATAACACATCTCTTGCGGATTTTGCATCGACAAAACATTGCTTTTCTTTTGGATTCGGATTATACTACCATGCTTTTGCTAAAGTGGCTAACTCAATAAAGTTCTTGGGCTATTGCCAAATAACATGAATTAAAAAACTAACGTTTATAAAAGTACGCTATTTAAGACCAAACTAATCAAAACCTTAGTCTTTTTGAGTTAAGCCACTTTTTAGCAAAAAGACGGCAGTGTAACAAAGTAGTTAAGTGAAATTGTTTTTGTCTGAGTATATAATAATTATCGAGTAGTTTACTTGTGTATAGCAAAATAGGGTCACCTACTAATATAAATAATAGGTGAAACTATCTGACTGACGGACGTACGAGTATCAGGTTAAAAAGCCACTGGATCTAGAAACTTTAGATTTATATGTAAGTTTTCTTACTTATGTAGATCTCCACTAAGAAAGAATATTCCACAATTTCATAAAAACAAAGCCGAGGTTCTCTAGTTTTTCAGAAAAATATAAATTAAACCACTTCCAATCATTCTAACATCCAAGATCGCCGATAGCAATCCATCGATTGTGAAACGTCTCTAAATTAGCGCTCGTAAAACTGTAATGATTGTCTTCAAGTATAAATTCCTGGCTTCATTGGAAAGATAGCCAGGCGATCGTATCGTGTGTACCCGCCTTACCTTATAAACGGGTGATCAGAGATTAAATTATATCAACGATTAACTTTGATGATCCTTTGCCGCACTATGCGACTATTTCCGCAAAAAGATCAGGTTAAGATATTTATTTTTATTAGCCAATGAGCCTCAATTAATAGCTCTTCAGTTCAGGGGGTTGAGGGTTACTTTAAGGTTCTATGCCTTAAAGGCCTTAATCATCGACCAATGACGTGCGGTTTCTTACTTCCATATTAGCTCGTTTCTCTGTCTTCGTCTGTCTGTCAGTAGGCTGTATATCGTAAACTGTAGTTAGTTAGTAGTAGGTAGAGAGATGAAATTTTCACCGAATCTGTTTCTTTTACCATTATAACAACAAATAATAAAAATTCAAAAGTGTTACTTCTTCTATACGATGATACGGAACACCTTGGGTGCAAGACCCACTCGCACTTGGCCGACTTATTTATATTTACTTACTTACATTTATTTCACACATTTTTAACTAACCGACTTCAAAACGAAGGAGGTTCTCAATTTGCCGGAATCTTTTTTTATTTGTTCATTATTACTTCACCAAACCAAAATATAGTTAGGTAAGGAATCTTCTGTTACAAATTATGAGGCTGCAGGCTATACCACTTGTGGGGTCCATTCGATCATAGTGCCATTACAGAATCGCGGGGTAATTCTACTCCTCAACTAACGTTCCACATAAACTTGGCAACAATAGCATTTAGTTTGACCAAACAAATAGGAAACTATACCTTGCTCACATAGAAAGATCCAATCATGAAAACCATGGGCTTCATGCAAGGGCAAAATTTCCTGTATTAGTTTAGTACTGATATCTGTGATTCCGTCCGCGAAGATATAGATTTTTTATTAGTCTTTAGTCTAATTCAGTCCAGTATTGATGCACGAATAAAAAACCGACAAATTTGATTCCGAAACTCAAAAATTTTGTCATGTAGTCCAACTTAGGCATTTATGATAAGACAAGACTCAACCACTGGTTTCTCTGGTTTGTAAAGTAGATTTTATTGAGAATTTCCAGCAAGCTGTTCCTATTTTCAAAATGTAAAGTTTTAGTAAAGAAGATATTAAATGGTAAAAAAAACATACAGTCGAATAGAGAACCTCCTCCTTTTTTTGAAGTTGGTTAAAAAGATTAAATAATAATGTTTGGATTTGTTTACATTCTTGGAAATTTCTGTTAGACCAAGCTGTGATGCATATGTAATTATTTCATGCTTCACGGCGGATCGGTGCCGGGTGTGAATCGAATAAATCACTCGTATCGATTGACGGCAGAAAATCGATTCGGACGTGATCGAATGCCGCGAACGCTGTATGCTGATCGCATATTATTACAACCGCACATGCCAAAAGTACTGCACTAAATTTTTTCACGTTCCTTCGGATTTTCTTCTTCCAAAATCGATTATTTTCCAAAGAAGAAAATTTTCTTTCTGGGTTAAGGTAAGATATGTAGGTAAAATCGGTATAAGAAGTTAATTCTTTTGGAAGGAAAATTCAAAAGGAACGTGGCAAAAATTCTCTCACTGCAGTACTTTTGGCTTGGAGCGCTGCGCAGGCAGTAGATACATACTATGAACGATCTTGAGATTTAAAACAAGATAATTAAGGTTCATTTAACGTTGAAGTATTTCGATGCTCGATACGTTAGTGAAATGTAAAATCTATACTAAGCCAACTGAAATACAGTAAGTATAGGATATGATTTCCAGCAAATAAACCGTATATGGTTAATTACCGTATATGGTTTCGGCTGGGGTTATCAACATTTCTTGCAAAATATTGCAAAAAAAATTGAATACGGCGTGGCGAGTGAGTCACTTGCGGCTCGTCTCCTAATGTGCGATAAGCTTTACGGAACTTCGATTTTCTGTTTAATATTCCTAGTGTTGTACCTACTCGATTGGATTTCCGCAAACATTGTCGATATTTACGACTGCTCTATTTCAATTTACATGGAAATGTAATTGTGATTTTGCGCGGTATGTGTATTAATATAAACCTATAAATTGTTGCATTATAAACACTATGTTATTACGAGACAGTCTGACGGATAAGGCAAAGTATAAATCGTAACAAGTGTAAATTAAAAATTTATAACACCCCCGACAAGTGAAGGTTACAGTAACTAGAAAAGAGCTGATAACTTTCAAACGGCTGAACCAATTTTCTTGGATTATAGCTAAGAACACTCTCGATCAAGCCACCTTTCAAACAAAAAAAACTAAATTAAAATCGGTTCATTAGTTTAGGAGCTACGATGCCACAGACAGATTCACAGATACACACGTCAAACTTATAACACTCTTTTTGTGTCGGGGGTTAAAAACATATTTAAGTTAGGTTCTTCATTTAAACCAAAAAACCTGCCGAGATAGAAAAAAGAAAGAAAGAATAGGTTCAATTTACTTTATAGACTTTTTAAAGCTCTTTAAAGGATATTTGAAGTCGAAGTTGTATGGCCAAAATTAACAAATAAAAATCTGTAATCTATCGATGAGTTACCTAGTAATATTGTTATTTGTCAAAAACACTGAATAAGTGGTCAAAAACCCATACAAATTTTGAAAAAAAACAATGTGGCCGCTAATGGAAAAGTAGGAACTACCCGTTTTGTGATTTCTGATTTTCAGTACCTACGTTAAAGCTGAGTACAAGTGAAAACCACAATCAAGAAGATACGAAAATATTTTGAAAATAATTCCGTGTTAATCATATATTTTACTTAAAACGATCATAAGGTCTAAGCTGCATCTAATGAAAATTCTTTCCCATACAAAATTAGATTAAATCCATTCATATGCATTCTTTATATAGTTAATCGTGAATAATAATAATCATTTGACCTTAAATATTAAAATAAATATGCATCAAAACATGTGTATTTTGGGTAAAAGGTCGCGTGGGACGGCCATCGTCAGGGTTGCCTTCTTTTTTTGAAGCAAATAAAAATATATTTACTTATCTTAGGCACAAAAATAAAGTACAAGTTGTTATGTATGTACTACTTGGAAATAAAAGATAATAATTATTCAACTTTGCATAATTGCAACTACATTGCATTTGCAATTAAATTGAATAATACTTCGACTGCAAAAAAAAAGCAAGTAATGTACAGATGTAAGTAACCAGTTGACAATAAAATTGACATCACATTGAGGTTCATCGCTAGATGTTCAATGCTGGATATACTTGACTATCTTGTAGAGACTCACGTGCCACGGTCCTGTGCCGCCTGACTCCTTGGTGACAGAGCTGCACTTTCCAGTGCGTGGTCGCTTTTAGGTGTTAAAGCTTGGGATTCCACCGTCTATCGGAACTTTTGCGTTTGAACTATCTGCCCTGGCTATTGCCATTTCAGCTTGACCCATTGAGCTACTCTGGTTCTCCTATGGATCCCCTCATTCGATCGCGTAGAGAAACGCCAAGTATAGTTTATTATAAAGTACGGGTGGCAACCCTAAACATCGAGTTGATAGTTGAGTGTAATCGGTCGTTTATCGATGATTACTTTGAGTGGGCACTAAATAGCGATAGTGATGGTTTTTTTGCCTAAAACTTTTATATATTTTAAAAGTTTTCTTGTTGCCAACTTATTAATGTGTCTCTTTTATATCCATTTTTGAGTGAATTTTGTAAGATGTCTAGACAGTAGACTACTTACTGTTTGGGTGCAGGTCACAGTTTTTTTTTTTTGATTTTACCTATAATTTGATTTCTTTTTTTAAACTATATTAATTACTATTTATAAATCTAGTTAATAAACTACTAGACAACAAGATGATGCTCGTGACAGTTCGCGTGGATTTCAAAAATTCCGTGGGAACTCTTTGATTTTCCGGGGGCATTTAAACAAAGGTGAGTAGTTAGGTAAGGTATAGAAGTCTCCGAAACGCAAGCTACCTCTGTGAGACCTTTCGTCATAATAGGTTTAGATTAGACTGGATATGTTTAGGCTAGACTGAAAAGGTAGGTAATTACCTAACATACAGACAGACACACTTTTGCATTTATAATATTTGGACTGTTCAATGACCTGGTTAAATATTGCACTATACTGTCATCATTACTATTCTCAAATCCAAGCCATAATCAAAATATTTTAAAAAGAAGGAAATATCTTTTATTCATTTAAATAAATATAAAAAAAATACCAGAAAAATAAATCGTGACAAATCATAAAAGGCATAAAGATTCAAACTGTAGAACTGTAGTTACTATTTACGAATGCAATAACAAAAAATCTTAGACAGACCGTGAAATTAGCGTTTACTGAAACACTCCCTAAAAACGCAGATCTATAGAATTAACTGTTACAAGTTAGAATTAGTTCAACTGACTTTTAGGCAAGCGTTGCAAAAAGCTCCCTTTCAAGAAAATAAATTTTATTTATTTCACTTCAAATATTTTGTGATTCTTTGTCTTGAATATAGTACGCGACAGGTTGAAATGGCAATTGGGGGGGAACGTCCCGCACACCCGCACAGCCCCGGGGATGCCGGGCGTCCCCTACCTCATATTTCGATTGCCGTCTCAATCTGTCGCGAACTATACAGAGTTATATTATACCTACCATCGGTTTATCTGTTCATCCATATAGTAAAATTCCGTTACTTAATTATTTCGGATGTAGGTATTATTCCACATCAAAATTCATAATGTTTTTATTCAATTAGACTTACCTATTTTTTAAACGTTTTATCCACCATTTGAGTACCTACGTTATGGAGAACTCTCAGGCATGCAGGTTTGCTGATAATGTTTTCCTTCACCGTTAAAATAATTTACAATAGCTTCAAACATTACTCCGAAAATTTGAGTAGCAATCTGGGCTCCTATCCCAGACATAGAAGTCCAAAACTAGCATAATTCACAGCTTTCTTCTAAATTTTAATGCATCGTATCCATACGCCATATGCCTGATGTTTAAAACAAGATACTAAAATATTTATACCACTCGAGTACTACAAAGTGGCATGGTTATCGAAAGCAACAAAATATATCACTGATAACGGCCGGTTAGCGCGTGATTGCTGCTCTTAATTGATGCCTACGTTCTAATAACTATCTAGCTACTGACTAATCTGAGACAGAATAAACGCTAACTAAGAACCAGTATCTTCTATTTTATTACTAGTTAACTAGAGTTATTACGATTTCGCATTGGATTTCTAAGGTTAATTAGTTGTTAAGTCTGTTTTCCGGAACAAATGCGACAAAGTGACATCTTACAAATTATTTTATGTCGGCCAAATGTCGATATAATACTCGTACCTTGCTTGTAGAATTGGCATGCCATGGTACGACAGTCTGCTGACGATTCTTGCTGCATTTTGAATTAGTGTAGCATGTAGCCTTGTGCTATGCATGCCTGTCTTGTCTTGGTCTGGCGTTTATGAAGTAGACACTAAGGCAGATTTTGGAAATATCGAGTCGATAATGAAAACTTAGAAAATTTCGCAGTTAATTTGTATAGGTACTTCCTTAGTAGCTTAGTTTTGGGTGCTTCGTTTAACATTTATAACAACTCACTTTGGTTCCTAATCAAATTAAAAAGGAATTTACCTACAAGCTTTTTGGCTCAACTCGACTGCGGTATTTGCTCCGAACTAAATATTTGGTTGTGACGTTAATCCATTTATTTTTTTCGATAAAACAGACCTTATTCACAGACACTAGGGATGTTTTCCCACGTCAAGTAAGATTTCTCGCTTGCTCCAGTAATAATTGCCTAAATTATGATATTTCTGTCGAGGCGGCTGATGGGTACCGTCGCAAATGTTTGATGTAGTGATTACTACAGTGCAAATGTTTGTGGGCAGTTAGTGGCAGTTTCATCAGTAGGCTCATGTGTATGTAACAGTGCGCTGAATACCGCCGGCCAACAGAAAGTGGTCGCGTGTAACACGACGCTAGCGAGTACTAGACCGTGGCGCTTGGATTGCCACTTGAGCTGGTGGTACAAGTTGCTAACTGTTACTGGCTAAGCAAAAATGCCTTGTACATAAGTTTAATACAATAAAATCAATAAATAAGCCTGTGAGCAGCGCAATGGATGGCCTAAACTTATTATGAGGAACACCTTTCTCAGCAGTGGGCCGGCGATGAGTTCAGATGATTGTGATGATGACTGGTAAATGGGGTCAGATTCCTAGTCATTGTGTGAGTGAAGGGTTTTTAAAAACCTATCTGTGTACATGTTCTTTTTCATGACTCATACTAACGCATATGTTCGAAGGGATCACTTCACATGTGAAAGTGTATTTTATGTTGGTTTATATTCAATCACGTTACAATGGAGTCGTTCGACGTGATTTTTTGTAAGGTTGTAGAGAGTAACATCTTTTTATCCGGAAAATCAAAGAGTTCCCTTCAGATTTTTAAAACCGCCAATCCACCCATTATACTGAGCAATACAATGTACCTACACCCATTCGAGGTAGTGTCAAAGATGGAAATGTTACATCTATATGTCTTGTCTGTGACACCTACAACGTATAAAAATATTTTCTTTTCTTTCTTTCCACACGAACGAAGTCACGGGTATCAACTATTTCCTTAAGAAAAGAGAATTTAGAAATAAGTTCTGTATAATTCCGGTGATTTTATTATACGCCGTTCCTATGCCCTGGGCCGCCATCTGCAGCATTCAGAGTGTGAAGAGAGCTGAGCGGGCGTGGTAAAAACGCGCGCCGCTACACCAGACGTCGCCTCGACGGCTATTTGCCTATCTCAAATTATCTGCTATTCCACGGATGCGCTTCTAATTATCGTTCTGCTAAATTAACTGCTGCACTTTTTTACACTAGCTAGCTTAGCTACTTTCCGCTAATTTTCTTTCCCCTGCCTGTATTAACGAGTTTACTCATGGCGCGATGCGATCCATACTATAATATAATAAATGCGAAAGTGTGTCTGTCTGTCTGCTACCTTTTCACGGCCCAACAGTTTAACCGATTCTGACGATATTTGGTACAGGATTAGCTTATATCCCGGGGACGGACATAGGCTACTTTTTATCCAGGAAAACCAAAGAGTTCCCACGGGATTCCTAAAAACCCATCCGCTTAACCGACTTGTATGAAATTTGATACTGAGGCAGCTTGCACCCCTGTAATTGAAATAGGCAACTTTTTATCCCGGAAAATCAAACAGTTCCCACGGGATCTTTAAAAACCTAAATCGACGCAGATGAAGTCGCGGGCATTCTCTGGTACAGATTAAGATGATGATGATTTTTGATAGTTAATTTGTAATTATACGCCGTTCCTATGCCCTAGGCCACCGTCCGCAGCATTCAGAGTGTGAAGAGAGCTGAGCGGGCGCGGTAAAAACGCGCGCCGCTACACCAGACGTCGCCTCGACGGCTATTTGCCTATCTCAAATTATCTGCCATTCCACGGATGCGCTTCTAATTGTCGTTCTGCTAAATTAACTGCTGCACTTTTTTTACACTAGCTAGCTTAGCTACTTTCCGCTAATTTTCTTTCCTCTGCCTGTATTAACGAGTTTACTCATGGCGTGTGGCGATACAGAATTGATGATGATGATTTTTGATAGTTAATATATAATTATACGCCGTTCCTGTACCTTAGGCCGCCCTCTGCAGCATCCAGAGTGTGAAGAGCGCGGTAAAAACGCGCGCTGCTACACCAGACGTCGACTCGACGGCTATTTGCCTATCTCAAGTTATGTATCTGCCATTCCACAGATGCGCTTCTTTGTCGTTCGCTAAATTAACTGCTGCACTCATCATATGGATTGAAGTTTTTAAAAATCCCGTGCGAATTCTTTGATTTTCCGGGATAAAAAGGAGCCTACGTCCATCTCGTAGATACAAGCTATCTCTGCGCCTTTCATCAAAATCGTTTAAACGGATGGCCCGTGAAAAAAAAAACAGACAGACACACTTTCGCATTAATTGTAATATCAGTATGGATTATGGATTATATTCACTCATAAATAACGCTGGAGAGTAATATTACGTGGTTGTACAGTGTATTATTATAATTAATTTTGCATAGTTATGCCGTGCACGGATAAATTAGATTGACCGCATATTATTACATACAATAGTCTAATACCTGCCTACTACATGCATGCGTCATGTTATAATAACTCATGCAGATGAAATCAATTTGCATATTATTAAAACAGGAGGTCCGGACAGGTTTACGTCTAACGTACATATTTATTTTATATGCACATGTGTCGACATATCATGTGATTACTAGGCGTAGAGGTCGCGCCAATATTTTTACGGTAAAGTTTGAAGTTTTTTTTTATTCAGTTGGTAAGAGTAAAGTTTCCAAGGAACCAAAAGGTTAATTTGCTACAATCGGCTAAAACAGACAAATCTGTACGTGCAATTTTGCAATTGTGCATTGTAAGGACTAATACTCATAAATAATGTTTTTTTTAAATTAGTGATTAAGATTTAATATAAGTTGTTTTGCTCATGGGGGCGACATAATCACGAAGTGATTAAGCCCCGTCATAAAATAAAGATTTAAAAAAAAAAACTCCTGAGGATGCTTCGGTGTCGGAGCGAAACGTGCGTCGAGTGTTTTTGGGGATTTATGTGGAGCTGCGTGGCGGTGGTGCGTACTTATTGCTTGCTTTGCTGCACAGCAAAGTTTATTAATGATTAATTATTATTTGCTATAAAATAATAAACGAAACACACTGTACGCAAAGAATATATATGCGTACTGTAGGGTCTGTAGGTATCAACCGTCTACTCTATTATATTGACAGAGATTAATGCGCAATATTTTAAACCATCTCTAAGTTATCAAAATACATAATAATATAACACATTCAAAATTGCCAAATTAAGCATAAATCTAGAATAATTTATGAGATAAATGCAAACCCAATATTTGCAAAGATCTGCTAATCAATCAAATACCTACTTAATATTACGCCATTGCCATTTTAAAAAACTTGATTGCACCAAAAATTTATGACAGACTAAAGAACCCAATATTTATGTGAATTGGGGACATAGATATTCAAGGCTGTAAGAAAAAGATTTTTTTTTTGGCATATGAGTGAATAAGCATCTTCTAGGCAACGCGCTGCAAGCCTGTCCTGCAATAAAAAAATTAAAATATATTTACCTAGCTGATGCCCGCGACTTCGTTCGCGTGGATGTAGTTTTTTAAAAATCCCGTGGGAACTCTTTGATTTTCCGGGATAAAAAGTAGCCTATGTGCTAATCCACAGTATAATCTATCTCCATTCTAAATTTCAGCCCAAACCGTCCAGTAGTTTTTGCGTGAAGGAGTAACAAACATACACACACACACACACACACACACACACACACACACACACACACAAACTTTCGCCTTTATAATATTAGTGTGAAGTGTGATTGTTAAAATTAATTAGAAGACTGTTTCTAAATTACACCACAATAGCCAATTTTTTTCCTTACCATATATGAAATTTTACAGCTTGAAACCCAGGTACGGTCATAGGGTAATAATCTTGAAAGAGTTCGCACGGGATTTATTTTAACTTAAAGCCAGCGGCTTTTCCCTAGCTAGCTTATAATAAAATCCAAGTCCATAATACCTTGTAGTCTTCATAACTCCTAATTATTCTTCATTAGAGTATCGAGATCGCGAGGCTAAGTGATCCACTTACTCCCCCCATTAAGCTGTTAAAGCAGAGCGTTAAATGAATCAATAAAAATAACCGGCGCCGTATGAAACGGCGGCTTTAAAATAAGCTTTATTAATTACGGGCGGCCGACCGTACTTACGTATTATGGGCCATTGCAAATGTGGCTTGGGAGGCTGCGAGCTGAGGTCTCGGATAAAGGAGTGTTCAGAGATTTTAAGATTCATTACAAACTAGAGGAAGCCCGGAACTTCGTCCGCGTGTAAGTTTTTAAAGATCCCGTGGGAACTGTTTGATTTTCCGCCTATGTCCATCCCCGGGATATATGCTGACCCTGTACCAAATTCCGTCAGAATCGGTTAAACTTTTGGGCCGTGAAAAGGTAGCAGACAGACAGACTGACAGACAAACAGATACACTTTCGCATTTATAATATTAGTATGGATGTATCTTCTTTTAAGGTACGGTCACACCTGCGGGCTGAGCGCCGGAACAGAATCTATATGTGCACACTACATCTAGCGACTGTCGTATTCGCGTAGGAGTGCTTGTACAGCCGGCGATGGGTTGATGATAATGGTGATGGTGATGATGTTACAACTAATTACTTAAATGAATATGGTCTTCTAAAATTCGGAAAATCCACGTCCACTATTAGGAATTATTGAATAGGGGGTCTTCTAAAATTCGTAAAATCCACGTCTATTATAATAGTTTTAAGCATGTGCTAACCATTTTTAACCCCCGACGCAAAATGAGGGGTGTTATAAGTTTGACGTGTGTATCTGTGTATCTGTCTGTGGCATCGTAGCTCCTAAACGAATGAACCGATTTTTATTTAGTTTTTTTTGTTTGAAAGGTGGCTTGATCGAGAGTGTTCTTAGGTATAATCGAAGAAAATCGGTTCAGCCGTATGAAAGTTATCAGCTCTTTTCTAGTTTTCTTATAGAGGTTTTTGCGTCGGGGGTTTTTTAAATTTTGAGTTATAAATTATTAAAACAGTACCTCAAAATGTGTATGACGTGCCTCTGTGAATTTCATACAAGCTCGCTTACTAAGCGATCGTTTTGACGTTTGATAAAAAGTCACTGATTTGACTCGTAGTCATCATCCCTTTTGTCCTGAAAACGCCCTGCTAATGTGTATAGCGTATTTATCACACGCATAAGAATTAAACACCTGAATTATTTATCTAGTCTGCCGTCTGGCCGTGAGCCTCATCTGCAGGCGTCCTGGTGGAGTCTGATTATACGTCATCCGTCACCGTCGTCTCTAATTACGCAAGTGCAGCGGACGGCTCTGCGGACGAAACAAAGGCTATACGCCGGCATACGGATGAATAGCTTGGGCTAAGTGTGTGGAGAATAACATTAACTTTGAAATAAAGACTTACCTGTCCACTAAAAAAAAAAGATTCCGATGAATTGAGAACCTCCTCCTTTTTTCGAAGTCGGTTAAAAAAATCCTTTTTAGTGTTCCTTGCTCGAAGGAGGCGAACGGCACCCTATTACTAAGCCTCCGCGGTCCATCCGTCTGCCTGTCTGTCAGCGGGCCGTACCTATCTCGTGAACTTGAATAGGTAGAGAGTTGAAATTTTCACATAGTATGTATTTCTATTACCTCTCAAATGCAAATTTCGTAATGGCCGCCATGAAAAATAAAATAGAAATAATTAGTGTTATTTCTTGTACAGTACGGTTCTGGTACGGAACCCTCCGTGTGAGAATCCGACTCGCACTTGACGGTTTTTTTTTTCAGTACAATGCAATTATTTTACATTTCTTAAAGGAGATCATTATTTTTGGGCCTTTTCTGAAAGTGCCGGCCAACGAAAAAAAATGGTACGGATCGTTAGAACTAGCCATTTGGAGTAATAGTTAATATGGCAGAAAAGTTGTAGGATTGCTCTGAGCCAAGTTATACAAGGTCGAAGATTCGTCATTTTCATACATTTTATTGATTTCTAAAAGTGCTGGGAAACATAAAATAATGTTAGATATTGCTAGAACTAATGATTTGAAGCAATTGTCATTATGACCCGAAGGCTGTGGGGCCATTATATGTCGTGTTATACAAGTTATACAAAAAATTAATATACTTTGTATAATTAATTGTAACCGATTTTATGATTTTGTTACTGTTCTGATTGTTTTATACGAATTTGAATACACGTACAATTATTTTGACTCCCACGAAGTGCTGGATCAGCTGCAATGTGGACAAAATTCGTTTATACATACCTGGATTGTATGCGGCCTTGTAATACTAGGTGATCTCATGCAGCCATCTCCCAAACTTCTGCCACTGGGATATCTCCGGCGAGCTCTGTGATGAATGCACCATTTGGTTATACGTACTGTTCACCATAGTAACTACGGGCTTGCTTCAGTCGATAGCTGCCCAAAGCAACCTGCGTCGATTCTTCTGTGAATCTAGGAAAGTCATTGAACGGAGGATGTCGGCTTCCATAGCCTGGAAATGAGCTCTTCTTACATTATAATTATTGTGTGTGATAACAAGTTCTGCTAAACTGTTTTGCGCATTGACCAGTTCATGGATTTTGTCAAGGAAATCACGTCTGTAGTATACGTTATTGTCTATCAAAACATGATAGCTGTTTAGCGACCGCGACCGAGATGTAACCGCGATCCTGAAATAATCGATCACGTTACTTAATGCCCGGTCACTCTGATCAATCCTGAGCAAACGAAAATCTTTTTATAAAGCAATTGTTCATCACTTCCACCATCAAGCGGCAAATGGTAACAAGCTTAGATTTATTGGTTTGGTCAGTAATTAGCTGGGTTTCATTTAAATGTTTTGTTTCTAGCATTTGTGTCACATAACCGCATGCCTCAAGAAAGAAAGGCTATCTATAAAGGGCATGTACAGACAGATACAGGCATGTACATATATCTTCAGAAAAGCACTAATTACTTTTTTAAGTGAAAATCATACCCTAACCACAAGTTCCGAAACCACTAAAAACCTTTATATTTGTTGCGATGGAACAATACACGCTGCAGCAACTTACAATGCCTAGATTTTAAATGATATAGAAGATTTTTACTGGATTTTTATCTTAGTCCATGGTTTTAGAGATACCATAAACAATCTTGAGGTAATCTTTCTTTCTTGAGGTGTGCGTTTATGTGGCACAAATGCCAGTAACAAAACATCAGTAAAAACCCAGCTAACTACTGACGAAGCCAATAAATCTAGACTTTTTACCATTTGCTGCTGGATAATGTAAATGATTATCGACCGCTTTGGAAGAGATTTTTGTTTACTTAGGGTTATTCAGGATTTGTAACCGGACATTAAGTAACATGATCGATTATTTCAGGATTTTGTCACCATTGCTGAACGGCTATCATGTTCTGATAGACAACAACGTGCATGCACGTGATTTTCTTGACGTAATCCATGAACGGCCAGTGAGCAAAACAGTTCAGCAGCACTTGTTATCACAAACAATATGTAATTATAATAGAAGGAGAGCTCATTTCCAGGCTATGGAAGCCAACATCCTCCGTTCAATGACTTTCCTAGATTCACAGAAGAATTGACGCAGGTTGCTTTGGGCAGCTATCGACTGAAGCAAGCCCGTAGCTACTATGGTGAACAGTACGTATAACCAAATGGTGCATTCATCACAGAGCTCGCCGGAGATATCCCAATTCCCAGTGGCAGAAGTTTGGGAGATGGCTGGATGAGATCACCTAGTATTAAAAGGCCGCATACAATCCAGGTATGTATAAACGAATTTTGTCCACATTGCAGCTGATCCAGCACTTCGTGGAAGTCAAAATAATTGTACGTGTATTCAAATTCGTATAAAACAATCAGAACAGTAACAAAATTATAAAATCGGTTGCAATTAATTATACAAAGTATATTAATTTTTTGTATAACTTGTATAACACGACATATAATGGCCCCACAGCCTTCGGGTCATAATGACAATTGCTTCAAATCATTAGTTCTAGCAATATCTAACATTATTTTATGTTTCCCAGCACTTTTAGAAATCAATAAAATGTATGAAAATGACGAATCTTCGACCTTGTATAACTTGGCTCAGAGCAATCCTACAACTTTTCTGCCATATTAACTATTACTCCAAATGGCTAGTTCTAACGATCCGTACCATTTTTTTTCGTTGGCCGGCACTTTCAGAAAAGGCCCAAAAATGTATGGAGCTAGAATGATCTCCTTTTCCTTGTTAATCAGTAACTGTTTGAATTTAAAAAATTAACACTGTGAAACCGTTATTTTATTCGAATAAAACTAAATTGTAGTCGTGAATGACAATACAAAAAAACAACAAACGCATTAAGTTCATTTATATATCTTTTAAACTATTATGTTGATATTTATTCCAGTTACTTCTTTATGACACAGTTTTACGGCCTCTTAAAACCGGTGCAAACTATAAATTAACTAAAAGTTACCAAGAAAAATGTAACAATGTTACAAAACTGCTATTTCACCTACTTTCGTTACAATAGCAACAATCCAAAAGATCAAAGCAACCAGATAAAGTGATTACAATTAAGAATCACAATCGTCATCAGCGAGAAAAAAAATCATTTCCATAATAATTAAGTGTGAAGATCGTGCGAAGAGTTCCCATAACCTCGTAAAGTAAAGCGTAACATGAGTTTTTATTAAGTTAGGTAACACTTCCGATACTAACAATATAAAGCCGGTTGTAAACGACACGATTTGTCGCTTGCTCTTAAAAAATCTGCCACAGCTTGAAAAGGTCTCCTCCGACATGAAGTATGAATTAGACACGGGCTTGTGCACAAAACTTAAATATAAAAGTGGAGTTTGTAAGTAAGTATAGTAAGTATGCTAAAGTACGTATTATAATACTTAAAAAAACACAAAGTTTTCACACCAACATGCATCCAAATTCTTCTCACATTAGTAGATGCGTTAGGGTCGGAATTAAAATCAATAAGTAGGTATACCTCTTACCAGCAAAGTATGCTAAGCTTAGCTTTTATAGTATTTTATATTTTACATAGTTTATTTTTCATATCCAAACTCGTCTATCCCAACCTTGTTCTGCAGTCAATCACACTAATATTATAAAGGCGAAAGTTTGTATGTGTGTGTGTGTGTGTGTGTATGTTTGTTACTCCTTCACGCATAAACCACTGGACGGATTTGGCTGAAATTCGGAATGGACATAGATAATATCCTGGATTAGCACATAGGCTACTTTTATCCCGGAAAATCAAAGAGTTCCCACGGGATTTCGAAAAACCTAAACCCACGCGGACAAAGTCGCGGGCGTCAGCTAGTGAGACTATAAAATACAGACAAATTGTAGAGTTACCACCCGGCTTTATGCTAACAGGTAACAGCGCATCGTTTTTACGTTATCACTCGATAGGAAATCCGGCGACACGGTGACTTCCTCGAGTTACATGCACCTGATGTAACCACGATAACGGTCGGTTTTTGTCGAGATTATGCTGATCGCATATCTATCACCACTATTTTCCAGTGGTCAAAATTCAAATCTATACTAATATTATAAAGAGGAAACCTTTGTATTTTTGTATTTTTGTATGTTTGTATTGAATAGGCTCAAAAACTACTGGACCGATTTCAAAATTTCTTTTACCATTACTTAGAGTGATTCTTCCGAATCCGTATAGGCTATATTTTATCCCGGAAAATAGATAGGATTTTTCGTGGTAGTGAAAATTGTGGAGTAAGGCGTCGAAAAATTAAATTAAAGTGTTCCCACGGGATTTTTAAAAAACTTACATCCACGCGAACGAAGTCGCGGGCATCAGCTAGTGACGTATAATTTACAATAGCGGCAGTTGAGACTTTGGCCTCCTATTCAGCGGCATTTCATCTCAGATTTACCTTCGCACCTATAATTTTTCGGATTTATGTGCATTTCAATCAATTACATATCACTTGCTTTAACTGTGAAGGAAAACATTGTGAGGAATCTTGATTGTCTGAGAGTCAATTTAAAATTCAAATAATTTATTCAAAATAGGTAATATTTACACTTCTTGATAGTCAGTTGTTGGATTCGTAAGTATAGTAGTGATAATTAATTGCGTAAACTTAAAACTAAAGCTACATAGATTCCAAACGCGCCCAGGTCTGAGAAGAGCCCACAACAAACTCAGTCTCCATAATGTTCTGAAAGGTGGTTGAAGTCTGTCAATCCACACTTAGTAATGGATAATATTAGACCCTTCTTATTCTGAAACCTGTGCTTAGTAGTGTGCTGGCGATAGGTTGTGATGATGATGACTGCATAATAGTGTGTACGGTGAAGCTAGTGTGCGATCAGTTTAACACTACTTTTATTTCTGTGATATTTTGTGAAGATTACAGGAAGATACGAAGCGCAGAGCGTTTTATTTGATCGCTATGAGAAAATAGTTTTTCCGTAATGGATGAAAAGATTATAGTGAAAGTGTAAACGGTATATTGTCTCCTAACGATTGCATTTCCTGTGGTTGATCGATCAGTTTTATAAACGGAAGAAAAATATAAGATGGCAGTTTTATAAACGGAAGATAGTGAAAATGATAGATGGATGATGTTTTTACGGCATTTGTACATTTTTGACATCGATATAGCTGTTATTGGCTGAATTTAATTCTCAACCACTGTTTACTTAAGCCAATATGAAGATATTGTGATCAAAGACCTTTCAGAAACATCCTTCTTCCATGATTGTGATTAATCATATAGTATTTATCATAGTTCAGGTCCTTTGGCAGCAATCCTTCCGAGCAGTGTAATTCAGCCAATGAAATTTACCATAAATTCAGCCAAGGAAAGTTGATTTTGTAAAGTCTATGCTAGCTTCCCTTTTTTACTAAAAGCTTGCACTCCAGGCACAAGTAAGTTAAAAAAAACAATGTAATCCTAAAGGGAAAAATAGTAAAGTAATTCAACCTAAAAATAATTCTCAAGTTAATTAAGATCTGTAGTTGTCTGTGTTTCGCAAGATTCCCGCACGCATCAGGAAGTGTACCAAGTAACTAATTGTGCTGCTATCATGATGAAGCGCCTGCGCATCCTGTCATATCCCGCTGACATGTGCTCCGTATCATTTATTACGTACACTCTAGGGTTGGCAATTGTCAAAGAAAGTTAATGCAAGCGAAGCAAGCGCAATTCTCGTCACACGTTCTTGATCATGCTGATTATAATATAGGTTAATACAAATATAGACATGTATTTTCCTACACTTTTAGAAGCTATTTTAAATCATAAAAATATGCGCTATATTTTTATGATCTAGCTTTTAGAGTTTCTTTTTCACGTCCGTCCTCATTAAATGTTCAACAGTAATGGGGACCGATTTGCGTGAGGAAACCTGCATACCTGAGAGTTCTCCATAGTGTTCTCAAAGGCGAACTATGATCTAAGCCCTTCTCATTCTGAGAAGAGACCTGCAATCAGTAGTTACATAAGTAGTAGTGGACGATGGATTGATTACGATGGTGACTCAATGTTTAATGGTAAATACCATGGACGAAAATATGTTACACATACTAATATTCTGCTTGTATTACGCTAACAAGGGCAAGTTTAAAAAATTCATAGTACCAGCAAAATGACTCAAAAATCCATAGGTCCTTCCCTCCCTAACATAGTAAAGATTCCTGCACGTAGCGGGACATGTTGCACGCGGCGTAAATAATAGTTCTTTCACGATGATAAAGCTTCATATCCTTGTCATATTCCGCTAACATACGTCCCATGTCATTTATAACGCTGGGGTGCCCGTTAGTTCACTATTAAAAGTTTCTACACAAGTGCCAACAAGTTTGCTGTTCCAAACTACCTACCAACAGGATTTCTTGGTTTTAAGAAGTTCTCCTTTACTTATCCGATCGTTTTGGAAATTATTATACTATCCAATCAAACCCCGTATTAAGAATACGAAATCCCTTAAAAATGCACTGATATGTCTTATTGGGCGACAATCATTAGTTTCTTTTGACTTTTGACTGCCAAAAAGGCTTAGCCATGGCTAACTGTTAAATCAGGTACTAAGTGAGATTTCTAATTAACCTAGATATTATGTGAAAAAGTCGGCTTATGATGTGATTTAACCAGTTATGATGATCAGAATGGGCTAGCCAGTCAAATCAGCTGTAGACATGAGAAAGTCTGCTGCCGACTAACGTTTGTTTTAGAACTCGGCATGTCTGTAGATGCTGTAACGCAGGTAGGTATCTAATCGCAATTAGCGCTGCGCATGCGCAGTCATGTCGCGATGGTCGTAACCTGACGTACCGCAGTGAACGTGACAGGTCATAACCGGTGCCTGACAAAGTCATCCTTTCATGTCACGAGGAAATGCCTAGTCTTCATATTTGCTTTGAGATTTGTTCATAGCAATTGATAGATTGTATGATTCGCTTTTAGATTCCTTTTTATTTTAGTTATGACAAATTTCACCTTCATTTTCATTTCCATGGTGAACCCCCTCATAAGTCCAATGATCCCTATCATTTTAATGTTGTCTTTAATTCATTGTTTGGCCTGCGCTTTCGTATACTCTTACGTACTATTCAATCGTCTTTCTCAGATCATTATGATTATTATCAGAATATGCCATATCATCTGCCCCGTATCGACGCGGTCTGTAATTAGGACGTGTGTGTTCTGAATATTGCTCTATCCATTGATCCCCTGACGTGACTAGAATCTTTATAATACCCAACATTGACTTCAACATGAATGCCCTGCACTGAATTTGTAATGCTAGATTACGAGCATAATTTCATGATAGACAGTTACTTAGAAATGTGTAACCCTTTTTGTATTCGATTGAGGCATTATGTAGCTATCGATATTAAGTGGCATAAATAAAAAAATGCTGAAAATTAGGAGGATTTCGCTACAAAGGAATAAGTTTTTCTTTTGATGAGTAAAATCCTTAGGGATGTCTTGGGGATGTTCGATTTCTCTAACTAAAATTTCACTACGCTCCCTTATTCCGAAAGCTTCGATTGAAGTTAATGTGAACATAAAAGCTCGTAAAGTTAACAATCAACGAGAAAGAGACTCTGTCTTTATATCAGGCTCTGTCCATACTCTGCCTTGGATCATTAAATGATAGAATCAGTTATGATTTCTTGACATCCGAACAGTTTAGACTTCTTGCAAATCTTACTTTTTTGGGACACTTTCGATTCGTGACTGCATTATTGTGGTTATTACTTATAGCACATCAGTGTTAGTCGTTGTAGTAGAATGGTAACAATTCGTCATATTTCGAAATATTATATGGCGATTTGAAATGTATTGCACAATCCAATATATTTTGTAGCATGCAAATTGGTAGTACGTTTTGTTGTCAATAAGTGTTCTTTGATGTAGTAATCATGTGTGAAGTCTGATGACTTGCGTTAGTACTCGCGTAAATTGCACTTTAAGCATTAAAGTCGTTTAATTTTGCGTTTGGTTTAGCAATATTGCCATTTCAAAAAGATTTACCTAAAGGATAAAACCACGATAAAGTGATTGTTAGGGCTATTCTCATAAGATCAATTTTTATCCCTAGCATGTCTAGTTATAAAGCTCAACGAATTAGCCAGCTGAAGTGGCAGTGGGCAGGCCACGTCTACCGCAGAACTGATGGCCGCTGCGGCAGACGTGTTCTGGAGTGGAGACCGCGTATCAGCAAGCGCAGTATGGGACGACCTCCTACCCTATGAAAGCCTATGTCCAGCAGTGGACGCAAACAGGCTGATTGATTGAAGTCTAGGAAAGGGTGTCGTTAACCGATAACGTCCACTCCTGGATATAGGTCACTTGTAGGGACTTGACCGCGGTCTTGCGCCACCTTAGATCCAGCGGCTCCCTTTGATGTCATCTGTCCACCTAGGGTGGGTCTGCCAATGCTGCAATTTTCAGTGCGAGATCGCCATTCCAGTACCTTGGGACCCCTATCGGTTGGTTGGTACGTCTATCGTATCTTCGAACTATGTGCTCCAGCCATGCCACTACTGATTCGCAACCCGTTAAACTATTCCTTTACTATATGGATCCCCTCATTTTTGATTTGATATATAGGGTAGATAAGGAGATAGCAGGGAAGTTACTGGTAAAAGTCCGGCGGATGTCCATGAGGGTTACTGTAAAAATAGAAGAAAAAGTCTTAGCTTACGAATACCTATAATTTTGGATTCTCTCCGTCTTTCATCTATCTGTACAGTGACGTTTATATACTCTATGGCATTCTTAACAGTGGCATTTTCAGTTGTTTACACAGACGATTGTGCGGTTAGACTACGGTTTGGTGATTTCGTTTTATTATTATTGCGGTTTCGTTGATGTTCTACGCGGGTACCCGGTTTCTATTTTCCTCTTTGTTTAGATTCGAAATCTTTGGTTTAAATTGTTTAAATGCATTGTCAAGTTGTTCTACCGCAGTTTACAGTTTGTAACCGACTTCTAAAAGGAGAGATCCGATTTGCCCCATTTTTATCTAATCATCGTCATTCGTCATCTCAATCCATCGCCAGGCAACTGCTGAAAACGAGTCTGAATGAGAAGGGTTTATGTAGGTCATAGTCCACCACGCTGCCCAAGACTTCATACAATATAAATTGAATTTATTCATTGTGAATTTACCTAAAGTGCCACTTGATTTTCGTAATGCCAATAACCAACAAGTAGGTACATACGTTCTTGTTTTCGTAGTAAATTCAGGTGATAAAAACACTAGTTTGTACATATTTTAGAAATTATAAATGTATTATATTATAATGTATGCAGTAATTACTTATTACATTCTTTAGGTTAGCGAAGGGCAAATTCTACGATAGATTTCCTTGTACACAAACAAGTTCTATATATTCAATACATTCAATAGTTAAACCTTTCGTAATTTTGTAACAGAACTGTTTTTAATAACTATAAATTCAATTATCTATGTCACTCTATCAATGCGCTTTCATCATGGTTCCAAAATTTTGATAACTCAATGGGTTGCGAAGCTGAAGTGGCAAAGAGAAGGGCACATTCGAAAAACCGGTAGGCGTTGGGGTCCCAAGGTGCCAGAACGGCGACCTTGCACCGAAAAATGCAGCACTGGAAGACCTGTGGACTATGCTCTTTAAGACCGCGATAGCCGGAAGGATGCAGATTCAATATTTAAAACATCAAAAATTGTGGAAACGCAGCTATTTCCTTCAAGCATAGGTAAAACACTATAATCTCAACATAGTATAAGAAAAAGTCGCTTCCGGCCGTCTATCCCTGTGTATTTTTAGATCTTTTAAAGTACGCAACGGATTTTAATGTGGTTTTCATCAATAGATAGAGTGATTCAAGAGGAAGGTTTATACGCACCTATAGTTTAATATTGTTTTGTTTGTTGCAATATGACGATAATTATTCAAGATGTCGGAAGAAATTAAGCCGATTGAGAGCTTTCTTCAAAAATCTTATTCTTCTGAAATACCTATAGAAAAATTAGTTTATTCTGGCAAAATAACCACATTGACGCCGGGGCAAAGCGCTAGTAAAATTATAAAACATCATGGCACAGTTTTAGTTTGCGGTCGCCATAAGCTACCGGCTTACGGTGAAAATGAATAGAATAGCGGTCCGTGTCGCAATCGGCGCACGCGCAACTCTAATCACATTAGCGGAATCGTCATAACCGCTCGCACTTTTCTGTTCATCGCATTTACTTTCATAAATAAATAAATGAATTATGAAAGGAAATTAACTACTAATTACACGCGTCATAATGAAGGCGCTCATTTAGTGAACTATCTTATTCCCTGAAACAATGAATATAGAAATATCTCTTTTTTGAGCCAAATTAGCGAACTTTGTGCATAGTTAAACCATTGTAAGAAATTACAAAAATGCAAAACTATTGGCGTTAAGGAAAAGTTTCCTTTGTAATAATTTCAAATGTTTTTAATTTGTTAAACAATATTTAATGTTGATTGCATGCTTTTACGCTTGACTTGGTGAGACCATGGAGAGCACTCTTAAAAATTAAAATGGTCCTTATTCCTCTTGTCAGCCGCCTGAAGTCGGCGCGCGCGCAGTTTATGACTTAGCGAGTCAATCCCTCAGACTCACTGTCTGTAGGGCTGTCAGCGAGACCATAATTGTACCATTCATATGTTGTTTTACAATCGATACAATTCAGAAATATGAATTATTTATGATTCCTTGTTCCGTGTCGTTTAACAGCGACTGGCGGACCAGTTTTCCTTCGAATAAAATATTTTTTTTAAGCATTTTTAATATTCTTGAGTACTTAGCATTTTTTCAATCAGAACACATGAGCGGCAGCGGTTAACTAAAACTAGTTATTGGCCAAGTGCGTGTCAGCGCACGCATAACGTAGGGTTCCGTAGTCATCCTAGAAAAAAAAAATAGTGAACAAACGAGCAGGCGGGTCACCTGATGTTAAGTGATTACCGCCGCCCACAAATATTTACTTGTACAGTACCAGAGGAACCGCCAATGAGTTGTTAAGTTGATAAACTTTGGCGGTGTTTATTTCTTCAATGGCAGGTTTTTTCCAAAAACTTACTAATAATGATTTCGAAATACCGATTTGACGAGGTATTACTCGTGGGGGTCAATTTTTTTTCGACTCATTTTAATTTATTTTTCGAATAACTGTGACAGACAGATGGAGTAAACTACTATAAGAGCTAATTTAATACGGATCCCCAAAAATCAGGTGACTCTTCTGTTTGACAGTCCGCCATATTCACACAGTCTATAGACATCGAAATTGTAGATATCAAACGAGCCAGATGGTGGCTTGATATTTTAGTTCAATATAGAATTATACTTAACCTTGTATGAACAGTCCACTATATTTTAAAGTAGATAAAAAGATTGTGGAGACGTCATGACAATACGCTCGTGCTTTGCGGTTATCACGGCAAACAGCAAGTGTCGACCCTAAGTACGTGCTTAGATTTCATCAGTGACATAGGGTTGCCTATCTATTTTTTTCTCTATTGGATAGAATCAGGCGTTACTTTGCGGAAGTTCATGTTTAGCAAGAAATAGTTAAAATTATTTTGCTATAATCCGCCAACAGAAAAAATCTGTATGTATCTGTATTTTTTCTCTAAAAAGGTTTTTTAGAGAAAAAAGACTGTTTTTGTTCAATACCATTTACTTGACCTACAGTTACGGTAAGTCGTGTTTTATGGTATTGCAAAAACTAATAGATAATAATAATATTTTGAAAATTGAAAGCCTCCTTTCATCGAATTGCAAGTCCTATTTTGAGGTGTGTAAAAGTTAAATATGTATGAATAGTATTGGAAAAATATATTGAATTTTGAATCGCGTCGATGTTTTACAGAAATCCATAGTAATGCTATAAGTATATGCGAAATTGTCTATGTGTCTGGCTTTTCACGGCCCACACGCTTAAGTGATTTTGATGGAATTCAGCACAGTGATAGCTTGCATCTCGAAAACGAACATATGATTTTTTTATCCCAAGAAATGAAGGATTTCCCATGAGATTATTAGGAACTGTTTAATTATTTAAATTTTCTATCTTATAAACTATTAACTGTACAAACACTAAAGTGATTAAAGCGGGCGGCTATGCAGACTGCTGACTGATTGCAGCTACTAGAATAAAATCTAAATTCATCATCGTCTAGTTAGGGCTAGTTCTTTGACGAGGGTTAAAAAAAAATAGCCGATAAAAAAAATCAAAAAAAATAGGTGACAACCCTAATATAGACTCCCACGCAGCGGCACGTGACCACCTGTCAGACCGTTTCGACTCACTTGCCTGCGACTAATTCCTATTTAACGGTGTTCTTAGAAGATGGATACTATAGTGGTTTTAGTTAAGAGAATCTGACTTCCATGAATCATTTCATGAAATCTTATAAACTGGACCCTTTCAAGTAAAGATTTTTATATAAACCTGTGAGGATGATACTGCCATTGCCGCAATTAAAGTGCCATAAGCCTACGTTGTCGTATTAGTTTACAAATTGCGAAAAACCAAGTAAAATTTGAATTTCGCGGGCAGACCCGTCGCTTGCCCCTTTAGTTAAATTATTAAGAATCTGACAATATTTGAATCCATAAAATTAGAGGTATATTTTTTTCCATGACAAAACTAACCACCATAATTAACCACCATGAACTCTTGAATGCGATCTCACCTACAATGCTTGTAAGAATTCGTGTAGTGTGATATAATATCGTATATGAAGACCCCACAAATATACAAACCGTAGATGATATAAAACCGTGAGTTTGCACCAAAAAACATTAAACATGTTAGTATTTAACAGTTCATTATATGTGACGATTTTCATAACTTTTTTTCTTGAATTTACCACTATAACTTTGATAGATTTCAAGATTTTATGACAACGAAAGCAAATTATCTACAGGACAATGCAAACGCAGTTACGTATAAGGCAGTTTATATATTATGACCAGGAAACAGAGTTTTCAATATCAATATTATTAATTATCTAAATATTTCGTCACTGAAAACTAACGGTGCAACGCCAGGAAGGTCATTTTATAATTTGAACTATAATTGCTCCCAATATAGTTTAAATGTTGACCTATTTAGCCTGCTTGTAGACTTACTAATTAGGCAATACATTAGGCTTCACGCCTCCAGACAGTGTCGGTCGTTGTAATTGCTTGTAATTACAATTTATTACGACCGTAATATCCGATCGGTGAATTGATTTAAAGCTTGGGAAATATCTAGTAAGCAGCAATAAGGGTTCAAATCCTATCTTATCCTATACCTAACTTAAATATAAAAGGAAAAGTTGATTGACTGATCTATCAAATCAACGCATAGCTCAAACTACTGGACGGATAGGGCTGTTTGTCATGCAGATAGCTAATATGACGTAGACATCCGCTAGACTAGAAGACTTATGTTACCACCTTATCACTTGGAGTTTTTTTATTCTATGTTCCAACAAATGAAATACATATATTTAAAAGAAAAGAAAACAAAGATGTCGAAAAAATGAAGTTCATAAATTAAACAATTTTTATAACTGTACAAGACAAGGTGCCCTTAGCTACAGATGTAAATTTTCTCTTATTAAAGAAATTAAAACGTTTTTCAACCTGACATAAATATTAGCAAATACAATTAACTATTCATTAAAAAAGACATTAAAATACTTTCATGTCAGATGTGGTCGGTTATGGTAAAAGAATTTTCGAGTAATTCACATAAGGCCCGCAAATTATTGCGTAGTGTATCAAGAGGCGAATTGGCGAAAAGTAATGTCGCAATCCAGAATTGAGATTACGGAGGCAGATTTGTGAAAAAGTCGGCCAAGAGCGAGTAAGACTACCGTCCTAAAAGGGTTCAGTACCACTATACGTGGACTTAACAGAAAATAGGGCTCCTCCAAGTGACAACTATTTTGTGCATGTTCGCATATATATTTGTATGAAAATAACTGTAAATATAAGTTTGCCTATGCCCGCGACTTCGTCCACGTGAACTACACAAATCTTCAAACCCTGTTTTACTCCTTAGCGGATGTCTACGTCATAATAGCTATCTGCATGACTTTCAGCCCGATCAGTCCTATAGTTGAAGCTGTGCGTGGAAAGATCAGTCAGTCAGTCAATTCTAAATATATATAGATTTCTGGATCTATACATACACTTGTGCCTATAAACCTTCCTTTATGTCATACGACCTTGTAATAGATCAGCGGCATAGGTTTTGATGATGAGTGAGTTAGGACTTGTACTTTTTGCGAAAAATCGTTTTTAGCTTTGTATGATTTTACATTGATTGAATTTTCACAGTGGTATGGCTCTACATAGACCTTATCACCTTAGTATCTACTTAATTTCTGCTTGATAAGCAGCTAAAGGTAAACCCTAAGAATAAGGGCTCCCCCACAAAGTGGTCTTGTAAAAACTAGGTTTTTCTATTATAAGGTTATTGATAAGGAACCCTAATATAACCTCTCTGGGTCAGTGAACAGGTCTGTGGCATTTAACGAGTGACACCGAATTAAATCATATGAGCTTGTGTTGTGCCTTGAAATGAAAATGTTGTGAAACTGACTCTCGTATGCTTGACTTTTGACTTGTATGACCCCAGTTTTTGAAAGCGTACCCTGGCGGTATGAATATGGATTAGCATACAGTGTCAAAGTTGATCTTATTGATTGGTTTCGACTAATCAAGCATTGTGTTGTAACTTGCTAATCTCTGGTTCGAAATGTATTCTTTCTTGCACCATACTTTGATCCACATCACCGTATGCAATCTTCGGCGTTTAGCAGCCTTTATATGAAAAGTTTTTCGCTCTATATAGCCGACTCTATCAATAGTAGATTGCTAAGACCATTCTACCCGTTTATCGTCATCTAATCATTTGCATCCAAAAAGTAACGAGAAGTGGATGGATCAGGAAGATGGAGCATCATAATATGTGGCAGCGCGTAGTTTTATGTCTGGTGAATGGATAGATTCTGAATTCAATGTATTTGAGAGATTTCCGCTCCATTGATAAAAATACTGCACATTGTATGTTCGAATATTTATGTTCGCATTAAACTAAACCGGATAATTATAAAGCACATTATGCAGAAATTTATGAGCCTGTTTATATCCTATGCTAATATTGAATTTAAGATGACAATACCATTCAACGTCCACTTGTCAAACGGGAGATTTGCATACATACATGGTCCAAAATTCGGGCCGACTGGTCTTGGTCAGTCGAGGCAAGATTAACCGTGCACTTGTCATGGTAAGCGGGGACAGGTGAGTTGTTTATGGTGTCGTATATAGGGTGGGAATTTGGGAGCGGTCAGTGAGGCGAAAACTGAAACTTTTAACTAATAAGGCCGCGCTGCCAAGCGATTTAACGTTCGGTATGATACTATGCAGAAACCGATCAGGGTAAATTAAAACTGCCGTACTCTCTTCCTAGTTAGCCCGCTTTCATCTTAAACTGCATCATCATCTGCCACTATGTGAGATCGCAGTCAGAGGCTTACTTGTAATGGAATAAAAATACGACTATTCTGAAAAAAAATGATTTATTTAACAAAGGCGCGGATTCTAAAAGAAAGTAAATCTGAACGCTGTAGCTGCAAGCATTCTAGTTGAGAGACTGCAATTGGTAAGTAGTTCATAAAAAAAGTATTTTTTAAGAAACGCATGACAGGTGTCAAAATAAAAAAAGTGCTACGTTTTTAATTTTCCAAGTTTCTCAGGTCCCCTGACTAGATGATCTTATACTGATCATCATAATTCTTAGCTTTAGTGTCCTTGGTGACGTCACCATTAAAATTTTTGAAAAGATTTTATTAAATCTTTATGTTCAATATTTCAGGCTTCAATTTTTGCGCCACTGACCGCTTCCACAATCTCACCCCGTATATCGCTCTCATTGAACCAACTGTAACAGATTCGGAAAATTTCTCCGCAAACAATGGGACAGGATTACAAATGGTACCGCTTATATGGCCTTATTGCGGAATTATATCCGTATACGATAAATGCGCAGAGATGGAATCAAAAGCGATACATTCTGTTCGTCCGCCCGAAAACTGTTTCAGCCGCCTCTGAATATGCCATTGTTCAAACTTTTATCAGCTCATATTGAGGTTTTTGCTACTACTGGACTTGTAATTCCTGTTAGGGTATATATTCATATCTTCAAAATAATCCATTTATACCTATAGTAGAGGGACATTATATGAATGCTTTCGTTTTGGATACATTTATAATGTTATTGATATACTCCTATGACTCCTATCCCTATGCTTTCCAAAAAAGATTCATACAAAATGTTTGACTTTCTATGAATCACGCGTAGTGACTTTTTGAAAAGATTCACTGTAGAGTTTTTGTCACCTGTTCTGAGTTTCCTGCTTTCCGGACCGGCGACTGTAGTCTTGACACAACATAAAAACCATAAGTTGGTCTACAGGAAATGTTTCAGATTTTTTGAAAGTACTTAATACAAACAATTAGCAAGCTGAAGTGGCCGTGGGCAGGCCATGCTTGTCGTAAAGGCGATGGCCGTTGAAGTCGGAAAGTCCTTGAGTGGAGACCGCGTTTAAGCAAACGTAGTGTGGGACGCCCCCCAGCACGATGGACCGATGATATTAAGCGGCTGGCGGGAAGTGGCTGGATGAGGAAGGCTGAGGACCGGGTGTGGTGGCGCTCTTTAGGGAAGGCCTATGTCCAGCAGTGGAAGTCCACAGGCTGATGATGATGATGATGATGATGACTTAATAAACTTTTTATGAATTTGAGTAGATTGTGATATTTTTATTTGCGAAACTGCGTATGCAAATTCTGACTTCCGATCTACAATTAAATATAAAGGTAGGTAGGTATAATCCTCATTTGAATGCCCATCAATGAATAGGCATTCATCAACTGGTACTCGTGTATAATGTATGGTTTAAATGGCATTCAGCGGGTAATCTGCACACACATCTCGGTAACCGCGCATTTCGGTCGAGATGGGGTTTTTAGATTGGATGAGATGCAAATGCTTTATGACTGGTTCCGATGTCGTAACTCGGTAATACGAGCAGGCAATGATATTGCGCTTTATTTAAAATCAATGTTGAGACGTTGTTCTCGTTGTTTTTACAGGTTTTATTGATAACTGGTTTGCGCTCGATGCGTAAATTCGATTGCTTAAAAAGCCTTATTAGTGAAGCGGCTTGGGTAAATTTATTGAGTAAGCAATATTTGTTATACTGAAGGTGGCGACAGACCTTAAATTTTATCATAGCTTATGGGGTTATTTAAGGGTGAAGGGGCGGACCAATAAATTCCTGACAGACCGGCACCAAAGGATACCAATTTGTCAACAGCTTTAACTGTCATTTTGAAGCGGTGGTGGAGCGGTGCTCATTTTCCCATGCATATAGGTAATTTCTTGGCTAACTTCAATTACTTATCTGATTCAATCCTCTGAAGCTTTATCATCACTGTCAAACGATAGATGCACAGCTGGGCATAGGTCTTTTGTAGGGATTTCCATATTTGCCTGATGTTCCTTGCAATTCGTTTGATGTCGTCTGCCTACCTAATGGGAGTTCTGCTTGCGGTTTCCAGTGTGAGGTCGCCATTCCAGCAACTTTGAGACCCTAACGCCTATCTTAGGCGATAAGGAATATTTTATCAAAAACAAAACACACAACTATGTATAAAAAGCGAAAATTCCCTGTATTTTGCACTTTTCATGTCACACGAATCTGAATCGTTATCTGTGTTGTTTGGCAATAAAGTAAGCTCCATATCTCATTGCTTAACTGTAACAGTATCTGCTAAGTTGACAAATCGCCACTTGGCCGGCATCCGGTTACCTTCCAGATACGAGAATGCTTTGTAATAACGAATCTAAAGAGTAGAGTTGCGTCCGCTTCGTATAAACGAAGTCAGATTCTGAAAATGATATCTGATGATTATGGTTTCGCAATACAATACTGACGAAGAAACTGTTATGTTACTTAGGTACGAGGGCGGCACTGAAAATTTCGGGAATCAAGAAAGTGACACAACATTACTATCACACTAATATTATAAAGGCGAAAGTTTGTATGTGTGTGTATGTGTGTGTGTGTGTGTGTGTGTGTGTGTGCGTGTGTGTATGTTTGTTACTCCTTCACGCAAAAACTACTGGACGGATTAGGCTGAAATTTGGAATGAAGATAGATAATATCCTGGATTAGCACATAGGCTACTTTTTATCCCGGAAAACCAAAGAGTTCCCACGGGATTTCGAAAAACCTATATCCACGCGGACGAAGTCGCGGGCGTCAGCTAGTTTAAAAATGTATTTATTGCTTTTCGAAGTATTCTCCGCGAAATTTGACACATTTTTCCATACGATGGAACCAATCATTGAAGCAACCATTCCATTCGGAAGTTGGGGTCTTCAAAATGGCCGTTTGTAGGCGTCCACAGCTTCTTCAGGTGATGAAAATCTCTGACCACGCAATGTATTCTTTATTTTAGGGATAGTACAGAAATTATTAGGGCTTAGGTCGGGGCTGTACGGCGGATGGTCTAATAATTCTATGTTTTCTTGCTCTAAAAACTCTTTTGTTCTGTGCGCGGTGTGAGAACTCGCATTGTCGTGATGGAGGATGATGCGGCGGTTGCAGTTCTCTTTACGAAGTTCAGAAACGACCTGTGGCAAACAAATGCTAGCATACCATTCAGCATTAACCGTTCTTTGTCCCTCAAGAGGAATAGTCGCAACATGGCCGGTTTTGCAGACAAACGTGGCCACCATTTTTTTTGCAACACTTCGTGAACGAACAATTTTTGTTGGCTTTAACTCATTTTCGAACACCCAAACTCGTGACTGGTTTTTGTTTCGGGTTCGTACGTGTATATCCAGGATTCGTCACCTGATACGATGTTGTATACAGCATTTGAGGATCCTGCGTGGAATCTTTCGAGAGTTCTGACGCACCAAGTAACGCGAGCCGCTTTTTGCTCTTCACAGAGCAAATGCGGTATCCATCGGGAAAACAACTTTTTTACACCTAATTGTTCATGCAAGAATATTTGTATTTGACTCATGCCAATGTCTAAAGTTGCCTGAATTTCGCAGTATGTCACATGTCGATCTTCCTCAATCAGCTTACGAGCAGCATCAACGTTTTCTTGGGTGACTGCAGTTTTTGGACGACCTTGACGGGGATCATCACTGAGCTTGACACGTCCACGTTGAAATTCAGCAAACCAGCGATAAATTGTGGTTTTGGATGGGGCTTCATCACCAAATGCAGAAATCATCCGGTCAACACACTATTTTTGTGTTAAACCACTTCGAAAGTCATAATAAATCATCGCTCTAGAATTTTCTCGAGTCAATTCCATTTTCTCAACGACTAAACAAGTTTGACAAGACATTGTGAAAAGACCGAGAATCTTTTTTTAAATAAATAAATGGTATTCGATTTTTAAAACTAAGGAGTTTTCAATTAAAAAGATTTTAATATGACAGGGACAGTGGAAATATTCCATTCCCGATACTTTTAGTGCAGCCTATGTATTAGACCTTGATTATTGACCCTTATTATGGCCTAATTTATGGCTGCCAAACATGGGCACTCAGAAAATCAGACGAGGAGAAAATTGCGGCGTGTCAAAGGAAAATGGAGAGGAGCATGTTAGGTATCAAACTATCAGATAAGATTAACAACCATAAGATCCGAAAGAAAACGGGAGTTAGCGACGTCATCACGCAAATAAGGTTACTAAAATGGAAATGGGCTGGCCACATTAGCCGAGCGAACAATAGCAAATGGACAAAAATACTTACAGAATGGCTACCACGGAATGGAAAAAGGAAAAGAGGAAGGCCCAGAAGACGCTGGGCAGATTTGTTTGCACAAGTCATGGGACCGCTATGGATGCGGAGCGCACAAGAGAGACGGACTTGGAGAGAACTGGGGGAGGCCTACGCCCAAGGGCGACTTCTACCATAAAAAACCAATTATACTATCTCACCTACGTACACTACAATATTTGTTATACCACTTTTATAAATACACTGACAAACAATCATATAAATATAATAATGACATTAGATAACATTGTAACATGATATATATAGTAATACTTATGATATTGTTGGACTTTTCTTATAATAATGACGACTTAATTATTATGACTATCTAAAATATTAAAATGTTTAAAGGAATAAGGATGTTGCATGTAATTAATTTAAAAAAATGTAATGAATTTAATGGTAGTAGAATAAATGGCTATTTTTTTTTTTTATTGACCCTTTACCATTTATTTATATCACACTTCACATCACATCACACTTCACACTATCACACTTCACACTAATATTATAAAGGCGAAAGTTTGTGTGTATGTGTGTGTGTGTGTGTGTATTTGTTACTCCTTCATGCAAAAACTGCTGGACGGATTGGGTTGAAATTTAGAATGGAGATAGATTAGCACGTAGGCTACTTTTTATCCTGGAAAATCAAAGAGTTTCTTATTTTTTAAACCTACATCTACGCGAACGAAGTCGCGGGCATCAGCTAGTTTTACAGTAAAAAAGCAATAATTTGGTTCTTCGTGATCTTAAGCAGCTTGTCTAAGCAATGTGTCTGTGTTGGTCTGTGTAGTTACTAAATGAATGCAGTGCCTGCTGTTTATAGATTAATGTTTTTCATGAATGTTTCCATTCAAAATACCTTCATCACCTTAATCTTTCACCGGCCCACTAATGAGTACGGGTCTTCCCTTAGAATAAGAAGGGTTTAGGTTAGGTTAGGCCATAGCCCACTGCGCTACCCTAGATCAGACTTCACATCTTTGAGAATATTATGGAACTCTCGGGCATGCAAGTTTCCTTACGATGTTTTCCTTCGCAGTTAAAGCAAATTACCTACATATTTTAATTTTATTGCTTAAAACATGCCTAAATATGCCTTAGCAGGTTGTAAACTAGACCTATCTATTTGTAGGCAGCAGGCACTGAGTACTTTAGTACCTAATAATTCAATATCTGTAGAATGGTTTTCACTATAAGTTAGATTTGATTAGAGATTAGCGCCTTAGAGCATCTGCGTAAAATAAAATGATATTTTTGGGAAGTATGTAAAAAATCAACTTTTTAACGTTTCGATATGTAATCAAGCTATTTTTTGCCTACCTTTTTATTTTTTACGCTATTTTTTTTTTAAATTTATTACATATTTATTCAGATCTCTTAGAATTATAACTACAATTTGAAGCATTAATTTTTTTTTAATTAAGTCTAAAGTGATATTAAATAACGATTTTATACAGCAGTGGAATGCTTTTATAATTCTAATCGAATCTTGGATTCTTTTGTATAATACATATAATTATGTCACATTTGTTATAATCTATTTTAGATTTTCCCACGATCACATTTATTTCTGTTGCTTATATAAATAGTTTGCATGAATTTGAATATTATTAATATACAAAGCTAACCCCTTTACATTTTTGTTTTAATTATACGTAGCTGTTTCTCTGGGTCTTGGTGTTTCTATTAATTTCTCCTTCCTCTTCCTTGTTACAATGTACAGCTATGTAATAACACGCGTTTAAACTGCGGTCGATATTGTTTTCAAACTTTCTCCTAACTGTAATAATAGTAATATTGTATTTACTATTTCAGTTCTAGGAGTTCAATTTGCAATTTCTCCAATTTTCAACGGAAATCAAAATAAAATTAAAATTGAGTTTGGTGGGTTTTTGTGAGACTCTCAGGAGCAAGGAATTCATACTTTTTGATTGGCTTAGGTCATATCTGGTTGGAGTTAGCATCCTGCAAAGCTGTGCTATCGAGCGAGTTAGTATTTTGATTCCTGTACCTACGGTTCACGACAGGTCGACATGGCAATCGCTCCGCACACCCTCACAGCCCCAGTGCGGGACAGCGCGGATGACGTACGGGTGTGCGGGGCGTCCCCGCGCCTGATACCCCGATTGCCATGTCGACCTGTCGCGTACTATACCTACTAATATTTATGTATTCTGAGGTTTTGGTACGATACCCCGTAGAGACCGAAATACGGCTTTTAAAAACACTTGTGTTAGATACTTCCAATTTGTTACTCTTAATATTCCGTATGAATATTGTACTTTAAACAATTAAATATCACTTGCACTTAAAGATGATGGAAAACATCGTGAGATGCCGTAAAGTTTGCGAATGCCTACTTGGCCAGCGTGGTGGACCTTATAATCCAGCTTAAAACCTTCTCATTCTGACTGGAGATCCGTTCTTAGTAGTGGGCTGAAGATGGTTTAATAAGATGATGATGATTTTAATCGCGTTAAATTAATCCATATGACCGTCGTCTGGTAAACATGCATTTGTCAAACAAACTGTTATTTCCACATTATATTTATTTATTAAATCGCTTGTTTGTTACTATGTCTATTTATTCTATACATCCACTTAACCGAGCTTCGTGTAAAATATGTTATGTAAATCGCATGCTAATAAATACGGCTTTATGCAGATTATTTCCGTTATTGTAGTTAATTGCGAAACTAATTTCCTTCATAAATGTTACATAGTTGTCGTTTATTTGCCATCACATGTAATTTAGGAGTCCCAGTTAAATATAGGGTACACGCTTAGTCATAATAACTTGATTTATTTGTAATACTAGTTGATATCCGCGACTTCATCCACGCAATTTTGGATTTTTAAAAACACCACGGGAATCACACTATTACATCTACTAATATTATAAAGCTGAAAGTTTGTGTGTATGTGTATGTTTGTTACTCTTTCACGCAAAAAATACTAGACGGATTTGGCTGAAATTTAGAATGGAGATGGATTATAGCCTAGATTAACACATAGGTTTCTTTTTATCCCGGAAAATCAAAGAGTTCTGACGGGATTTTAAAAACCTAAAACTACGCGAATGAAGTCGCGGGCATCAGCTAGTTCTATATAATTTTCCGCGATAAATTGTAGGTGTCCTGATTCCCAACATAATGAATTAGAATATTTATTTGCATAATACACATAGTGAGAGTATGTCGTCGGTACATAAAATTAAACTTGTAAGGTATTGTCATGCAAGGCATGTAAAGTGAAAAGATTAAATTATTACAATTTTAGGATATGAAATGTCAAATAACCATTAATTTTTAAGTACCTACTTACCTAAAAATCATCTACTTATACCAGGATAGCAAGCAAGCAGGATGCAAGCTTTAAAGTCCATTGTCAATAGTACTTAGATTTGCTGAATGAAGTGTCAGGGTCTTGGTTGAGTCATGAAATGGAACAGACGGACAGACAGACACACTTTTGCATATTTATATTATAGTGTGGATATGATGTAATATCCACAGTAGGCATGTTTTTTTTTCATTATAGGTAGGTACTGCGAACGTGACGAGTTTATCCGCTAGATCAACTTCCTAAACAAGTTATGCTATATTAAGATAATGTGGGACAGTAGGTATAATTGACGTCACGCGACAAATCTGCGTGTTTTACCTATTGGTGGCTTGATTTTGCACACACAGCAAGTTAGTTTATGATTTTACTAGCCTATGCCCGCGACTTCGCCCGCGTGGATTTAGGTTTTTCGAAATCCCGTGGGAACTCTTTGATTTTCCGGTATAAAAAGTAGCCTATGTGCTAATTAGGATATTATCTATCTCCATTCCAAATTTCAGTCAAATCCGTCTAGTCGTTTTTGCGTGGAGGAGTAACAAACATACACACACACACAGACACACATACACCTATACACACAAACTTTCGCCTGTATAATATTAGTGTGATGTGAACCTACGTACTACGCAGTATTTACGTGACTTATATTACAAGTTGTGATACAACATATCATTATAATATCGTTAGTACATTGCAGTAATGCAATATTTTAATTATTCATTTCCATTTTTCCAAATTCTAGGTAATTCCCCTTACTATTGGTACTTAAGTAGGACTAGTATTTTGCCGCGACTTCGTGCGATACAATTTATAGCCCGCGATATATATATAATATGTAGATATAAGTGAAATAATTTTTAGAATCGGATCATAAGTTTGGTTGATTACCTCTCTACAAACTAACAATACCTCTTTATGATGTTAGTGTCTATAGACTAATCCTGTATGTCTATTGTCTATGTAGCTTTCTCAATTTACTGAAATGTTTTCATTGTATGAATTTATATTTGACTAGATGATGCCCGCGACTTCGTCCGCGTGGATTTAGGTTTTTTGAAATCCCGTGGGAACTCTTTGATTTTCCGGGATTATAGTTGATTTAACTGTGGATCAATTTACAACATCAACATGACGTTGATTGTTGTTTCAACGAAAATAGAAATATTGGCCTTCTTTTGCCAGATCCCAATGAAAAACAATAAAACCGTTAAAATGAGACGAACCAGTCGCCATAAACGTTTTAAAGATTTTTACGAGACACATATGAATATTTTAATAAATAAATAAAATATATTAACAGAATATTTTCTTTCTTTCCAGGTAAGGCATCAGTCATCGAGAACGTCACCTTAAACTTTTGCTTACTCGGCCAAACTGCGAATTTAAATACATATAAGGCTGGGTACACATCGGCTACCATCATGTAAACAATTGCCAAGCATAATACACGGGAAGGTGGTGATCCACGTCCCTTACTTGAGTTTAAGAAGGCTCTCTCCGTCACTCGCTCCATACTAAAGTACTTTAACCGGCAACGCATCGGCGGTTCCTCTGGTGCTGCAAATGTTCATAGGCGGCGGTAATCACTTAACACCAGGTGACCCGCCTGCTCGTTTGCTTGCTATTTTTATTTCAAAAAACTCCAGTTCACTCCGACAGTGTGTTCAACAGAATTGGCCACAATGTGTGGCCGCCTAAAGCTGTCAGCCCACAACAAGTAGGTGGGTATGGCATGTTTGTTTTTGTGCACCGTAAATTTTGCCGCCTCGTGGGAAAAGTGGACGAAAGCCACTTTAAAGAGGGCCTTATTGTTATTTATGATTACGAGAAGCACCGGGTTATTGTCGAAATTTAAAATTTAAAAAGCTGTTATGCGAAGTGCGTGATTTATGGGAGAGCAGAGTTCTTAACTTGATTGAAAAGAAGTTGACTATCCAGTCCTTCCAAATATGCGTTCCTGGCTGCCCATCTTTGTTATCTGTCAATCTTAATTTACAAAAGTTAATAGCTGGGTGAGAAGGGTTAACCTTCCCCGTTACATTGATATTTAATTACTTTAAACGCGCATAACTCCGAAAAAGTAGATGTTCATGGGTTCGTTTGCTAACTTTTCATTGTTTGTGATGTAGCTCCAAATTCACGGTTTTCGGATTATTTACTTTACTTATGTTATAAAGTCATTTCTATCTGCCAAATTTCATGATTCTAGATCAATGGGATCATTTCCTATAGGTATGAATTTCCTTGACGGATGATAGACAGACAAACTGACAATAGGTTGAGATGGCAATCGGGGTGTGAGGCGGAGAGACGCCACGTACACCCGCACGTCACCCGCACTCGCCCGCATCGGGCTAGCATGGGGGCTGTGCGGGAGTGCGGGGCGTTCTCTCCCTTATTGCCATTTCAACCTACTATATTGATCCTAAAAATTTTTTTCTCTCTGGAGATATAAAAACAATACTTATTTTATTTATCTTTGGAGTTCCAATACAAATTAGTAATTAGTATCCTCATAACATGTCAGCTGGCTACCACATTTCAGAGAACCGTTAGAGCGCGGTAGTATAGCTGTTATACTAGGCGACTTGTCCAAAGCTGTCAAGCCAATCGCTCGGAATGAAATGTCATTTGTGGACTGTCACTCGATGTCACATGATGCGCGTTCTAGTGGTAAATGTAAACGCGGTAGCTCCCATTAATAACGGTTACTAGCGTTTTGGGCCCAAACGTCAGGGTGTAACAGGTTTTATTTTAATTAACGTAGCGGGTAGCCGCGACGTCTTTGCACGAACTGTGTTTGACAAAACGACTATGTTCTAATTTTTCTTGTCATTCGAGAAACTCTAATCTAAAGGTTACCGTTACAATGAGACAGCTCGTGAGATAGGGTTGGGTTGCGTGAGGAATCAAGGAATCAAGGAATTCAGCATCGCTGTCACTTTCCTACGACCTTCCCCAATGAACCGTCTCAGTTAAACGGTATCGCAGCTACCTGTGAAATTGTCCGCGTAGAATATCTATTTTCCCTCGACATTCAGATGTAGGCTAAAATGTAGCCAAGATAAAGGTACCTAGGCACAGAGACAGCTTGCATTCCGGATGCTACTTAGGCTACTTTATCTACTTCCGGAAAATAAGAGTTCCCCACAATATTAACGGTCAAAGTTGTGGGCATTAGGTATATACCTAGTCTTAATTTTAGTCTTAAATCTTGATTTAATCATGAGGAATGATATTATAAAAGAATCGAAACTCCATTGCTATAATGATTTTAACATAGGTAAAACATTAAAGACACAAAACCTGTAAACTTTCGATCGAAGTCAGTCTTTTAATGAATTCAACGTTCTTGTTTATTTTGAATCCACTGGTCAATAGGGTTGTCACCTTCAACAAGTCTTACTAGTATACGAAAAGTATTTGATTGTTGGTTTGCCCTTCAATTACGTCGCTTGGAGCAACGGATCAACCTGATTCTTTGCATGGATATATGTGATATAGTTAAGGAGCTGAATAGTGACATAAGCTAGTTTTTATGAAGAGTTTCCACGTGATTTTTAAAAGCCTTAATCCACGCGATTGCAGTCACGGACATGATCTAGTATTCTATGCAATTTATAAGTCTCAAAGCTTTTCATAAGTCTTTTATTATTAGGTCTTGCATAGGTCCCGTGCTTTGTGATTTTCTCGCTACCAAAATCTCTGAAGAAAGTATTTTCTTTGACTTGATGTTCTCAGTAGAAAGAATGCATCAATTGACTAAATCAGAAATCAAAGCAAAAGCTGGAAAAAGGCATGGTAATGCTGCGATTTAGGCTTACTTCATAATATTATTTTTGCCAAGGTAAGTTCATTTCCACCCAAGAAAAGTGCCAACCCTAACTACGACCCAGATATCCGAGCAAAAAACAAAACGAGAATTATTATGTAAGCATTAAATTTTCACCTACAATTACACTTTACGCAACCGACCGGCTTGTTAGAATAATTTTTAATTACATAAAAGCCTCTTTCGTACTTTGCCTCTTTTTCCAACATCGCTTGAATATTTCGCGTGTTTCACATAGAAGTTACGACCCTGAACATAGAAGAATATATCTAGCTTACTGGACAAGCAAAAACTGTTCTTAACTTCTGGTGTTTAGGAACTATTTTTGTATGAATAAATTTTGATGTTATGTCAAAGTTGTTTATGGTATTTTAAGTGGATGCGTGTACGCAAGTTCTAAGAAGCTTAGGACTCATTTTAAGCGTTTAGTTGCAGTTATTAGTGCGACAATCTTTTTGCAATGTTTGCATTCTTTGAAATACCTAAAGGTCAAGGATTCAGCTAACATAAACAACATATTTTTTTAGGATTCGCCTTTTTGAACAGGTAAAGTACAAATTAATAATATTTTATTGCAGTTGTATCTAATTATAATATTTTGTGGCAGTTGGCATTTTAAGAAAGAATCAGCGAATAGTAATAAATAATAATAGCTTTGAAAGCAATGATCTGTGCTCTGTAGTGGGGCGATCATGGGTTGAGATGATGATGATGACGATCGACATTAAAAAATATAAATCCATTATAATATCTAGAGTCTAGACCTAAGGAATTGTGATGCAAATCACCCTTAAATGTAGGTAAACTGTGTAGTACTTTCCTGCATTTAAGGGTGATTTTTTAGAAGTAATTTAATATTTGGTAATTAAATTAAAAATTGAGGTCATAATATAATAGTTTAGTAGCGCTTTTCCTGTAGGTATTTTCGTTCGTCTTGCTCGAAGCTCGTTTTTCCGAGAACGTTAAATCCGGCACAATATTATGACAAACAGTTTGACTTACTGCCACCTACTTTTGAGTCAGTCGGTTCTCAATAAGTATCGAAAATAATTCTCGATGAATACGCATAGCATACACATCAGTCATAGTAGCATAGTAGGCCGGGCCAAGAATGTATAGATATGAAATACGAATGTATAGTATGAATACGAATGTATAGTATGAAAACCTGTCAAGCCTGTCGGACTCCCAGACGAAGGGTTCCGTCCATACCATCGTACAATTATATAGATTTGGCCACATTGTGCGAGCTGAATTGTACTTTATTGCGTCGTAACAAGAGTCCCTATCCGTATTTATTTTAACGTCTTCATGAAATGAACTTTCTGTACCTAAAAGGTAGGGCCGGCCTCAGAATTCGAGTATGTTTTCTATAAACACCTTTTTAACCCCCGACCCAAAAAGAGGGGTGTTATAAGTTGACGTGTGTATCTGTCTGTAGCATCGTAGCTCTTAAACTAATGAACCAATTTTAATTTAGTTTTTTTTTTGTTTGATCGAGAGTATTCTTAGCTATAATCCAAGAAGATCGGTTCAGCCGTTTGAAAGTTATCAGCTCTTTTCTAGTTACTGTACCTAACCTTCACTTGTCGGGGGTGTCATAAATTTTTAATTTACACTTGTTCTTTAAACACGTCACACACAACTAACGCACATGCATAACCGTGCCTCGCGAATGTGATCTTTAAGGTGCTAAACGACTTACGTCCTTTGACTGTACATAAGTACTACAGCGTACATTAAGTATTCTGTGGTCATAGCAACATTCGGTACATAACAATATAATACGTTATATCGTGTAGTTAGGTGGCGCCGTTTTGCGGTTCGTGGTCAAAAAGTGATCACCACCGGAACGTGGATAAAGAATCGTTAAACGCTACCGTTGATGTACGAGCAAAACAATTTATTTATCTACAAGATGATGCCCGCGAATTTGTCCGTGTGGAATTAGGTTAGGTTAAATTTTATAGGTTAGGTTAAATCCCACAATCCTAAACGTCCGTCAAGAAGTTTCGCTTTAAATAAAAATTCAATCAGAATGCTATTTTGCTCTTAACTCACATATTTTGTGTAGCGTGGAAGGACCTTTTTTGGTTTTGGTTAAGTTCTTAACATTGCATTGATAAATTCTCAGCCTCAGGTATTTCTCACGGAATAACTACAAGCACTCTATGTAGAAACGTGGTTAAGAAACAGCGTTAGTAAAAAATTCGTACGCAGTAAATAGTACGCGGAAATTGCGCATTTGCGCTGATTGGTACTGGTAGCACAGTGCAGCGATCGGACAGTAATTCAATGAATAAGTTAAAAAAAGCTTTTTAAAAGTGCATTGAAATTTACTCGTTAAATGTAAATGTAGAGGGGTCTCTCCCTCATTCGCTCCATACAAACGTAGGTTCAATTTCATTTGAATATTAAGTATAATTTTGAAACTACATATTTTTAGAAAAATCTAAAACACCACAGGCACAGATATTAGTTTCTAGAATATGTCTGCAAAATTTCATGGACTTTGGTTGCTTAATTAATATTCAAATGAAATTGGAACTACGATTGTATGAAACGAGTGACGGTGAGAGCCCTGTTAAGAAAGAAGAAAGAAAAAAATCGTTTATTTCATCACATGTTATACCTAAGAGTTGGTTATTTCGGAGCTTCCTCCTTTTGAGCATTAAAGGCAACGTGCCTCAAGCAGAAGACGCGCCGGAATATACCATCAGAGACGCCTAGTACCATATTCATCTATGACCGTCGTGTTTGTAAAATTACAACTCAATCGAACAAGGGAAGTACCCGGAAAATCAAAAGCTTCTTCCACTGCCAAGGGTCACTGGTAGAGATCTCATAATAGTGCTTCTCTATCCAACTCGTTTCCTCGTCCAATTCGTTATGTCATCTACAGTAGATTTTTCTCATAGAGGATTTATTGACATCCACACTGGTAGATTGTCTATTTAGAAATCACCCAGTATAATATTGTAGTCTTTGTTAGAAATGACGCTCACCACTACATAATTTGTTTGACTTAGATGTGTAAATTGCGGTGGTGGGGCGCGTCATTTCAAAATATACAAGCTCTAGTTACTTCGTCTTCTTGCGGTCTGTGCCTTTACATCCCACGACTTGCTAACCATTGTAGGAATGAATAGTTATATAAATATCTGAACTGACCGCTTGCTAAACTGTGTATGTACATAGTCGTCAGTAGGCCACCAAACATTCCAATGTGTGATTTCATAGTCGAATAGGTAGCTATTTAGACATGCGGTGAAAATCGCTGAGGCATGTACACTGTCCCTCTCTCAATATTCATAACGGAGTACCATTGTTTCCCGCCATCAGCGATGTCACGTACCCCGGCGCCGTATTGTCAGGACGTGCCTCCACACACACAGAATTACCAGAATAGTGAGAGCTATGACCTAGGGTTGTCCCTGACTTTAAAATAAAGCATTTCCGTAAGTAGGACATCTTACACTGGATTTCATAGTTAAGATAGGGGCTCTTTAGGGGACCATTAATACCATTGATGTTGGAAGAGCCATCCCTATTTATTATTATTCTGAGATTGAGACGAGCTGTGTCATATCCAATCTTAATGCATTGCAAAAAGGCTGAATATGACACGAGATAGGAGAGCGCTGTTTGTAAACTTTTTTTTTATGTGTGTTTTCGGAATCATTATTTTAAAATCGTTATCAGCAGTCATATCATGACACAGGCCCATGCAATTACTGAAATATAAAAAAAACTACTGAATTTACTCATTTAGTCACGACATAGGCGCTCGATTTAAAAAGTATGAACCGTAAAGAAAGTGGAAATTCTTTATTCAAGGCAATGCTCGAAAAAAGATGAATTTGACAAATTGAGCTAATAAAAAAGAATTTTATACAAATAAACAAGAAGTTCCTCCTTTTTAAAAATCGCTAGTCGGTTAAAAAGAAGCAAGTGGTTAGGTACTTAGTGGTTACGTTCTTTCTTCAAAAGCTAATGCGATAAATTGTTTTCTCAAGAAGTGACAACCCTACTATAAAGCCCGAACTAGTGTTACGAAAATCACTTCATTTATTCATGAGTTCAGTGGGAGGTCTCGTGATACTGGCGGTTTTCTTGACCCACAGAAAATTATGAATGTAATTTTTCGAAGTACCGTAGTGCATTAAAATTAGGGTTTACACCTAGTTTACACTGGCGCTCTCTCTTTCACAGTAATGTCAGAGGTCCCGCTTTCGATTCTCGTTTGGGTAAGTAATAGAGTCCATAGATCTTTTATTAACCCAGGAGGCTGTGTTTTCTAGACGGGCCTAAGTGCGATTTGTATGTGAATTAGTGCAATTTGTGGGTCCCACGATATACATTAAAGTATTGAGATACTTGTAAGTCTCAATTGCTTAAGCCTCAATAGCTCAATGATTAAAGGAGCGGACTGAAATCCGAAAGGTTGGCAGTTCAAACCCCACCCGTTGCGTTATTGTAGTATATATTCCTGGTACAAGCTTTGTCGCTTAATTGGAGAGGAAAGGGGAAGGGATGAGTCATGATAAACATGACTAATTTTTTTTTTTTATAAAATTTAAAAAAAAAAGTCATCATCGTCATCGTTTCAATGGATATTAAATGTCCACTGCTGGATATAGGTCTCGGAGGGATTTACACCCTCCAGAGTCTAGCGTCCGTCTTGCGACTCGTTTCATGTTATAGTGGATTGATTTACCAACACTATGCTTTCGGAGCCATGCGCCAATCGAAGTACCAACTTTTTTTTTCTGACACAAGTTAGTCCTTGACTGCAATCTCAACTGGTGGTAAGTGATGATGCATGTCTAAAATGGAAGCGGACTAACCTGGAAAGGGTAGGTAGTTTTCATTAAATCCACACTCCTTCCTTCTTCCTCCGCATGACGGCATCATACCGAAACGCTAAATCGCTTGGCGGCACAGCTTTGCCAGTAGGGTGGTAACTAGCCACGGCCGAAGTCTCCCTCTAGACCAAATTACAGTTACAAATCTTTAACCAAATTTGTTTCATACAAATTAACATAATTAAAAGAACGGCTTCCTCATACCTGTCTGCTTATGCAAATAATTATTACATACAATAAATATTGTAATAATTCTCAACGCAAGTAAAGTGAGGGTTACGTTGTCCAAATCGCAATCTCCGTGAAAACGCAATGTAAATTATTAAGACCTCATCACACACACAGGCGCCGGCAGCGGCGTTTACAGCGACTCCAAAACTCCTAGAAGGTGTAACACTTGAAACTGTAAACGTTTAAATGTATTATAGAAGCAGGTGTTATTTTGCGGAAGTCCATGATATAAAAGGAACCAAAAGCTTAATTTGCTATAATCCGCCAAACCAACGAAATCTGTATGGTACGCAGCACCACACAAATTCCAACACCACTCGACGCGCGTTTCGCCCCGACACCGGAGCATCCTCAGGAGATGTAGACCTTACAATGTCAGAATTGTCTTTGCAATGCGACTTGCGACAACAATGGCGACTGGCCTTCAGCCGTGCTCTACCGTCACGCGTTTTGTCTGATCGGGGCTTTATAATTACGCTGTCCAAATCGCAATCTCCGTGAAAATGCAATATAATTTTTATGCCGTGTGAGCTTATTGCAATCCTGTGCATATTTTGTGATATCATTAGAGCATTTTTAGGTGTTCTGTTTTGAAACTTGAAAGTAATTTTTGTTATGCGATGTGAAGTTATTGCGGTGAGCGTGAACTTCTATTGTGGTAGTAATATTTGGTAATAGTATCTACTTATAGTACGCGTCAGGTCGAATGGCAATCGGGGTATGAGGCGGGGCGCACTATACTTTTTAACCGACTTCCAAAAAAGGAGGAGGTTCTCAATTCGTCGGAATCTTTTTAGATGATACTGCTTGACTGAGACAGCTCACGTAGTATGGTACGGATTGCGGAAGGCTGAGAGCGACTTTACGGCGAAATTCTTCGATTTTAAGTCACTCTCCTCCCGACACTCGTATACCCTAAATTTATCGAAATAAATTTAAGGTGAAAACAGTAAGAATTGCGACTCAAATGTTATATTACATATATGTTATATTACATAACTTAGGAAGTTCGCATAAAAAGTTTTTTTTTAGAATTGGTCGAGTATACATACCTAAGCTAAGCGAGTGTACTGTTTGGTCGCTAAGTTAGGACCGTGATGGACAGACCAGATAAGTAAATAACAAGCCCGACCTCGAAAAAGCTTAAAGATCTTTTTATCTATACATATTTGATTAATGAGTAGTTTGCCATGTATGTAAACTTAAATTCTAATGATTGACATCACCGCACCTTTAGTTTTTGCGCATACAGTAGGTATGCTGTTTGTTCTACAAGAATATTTTGACTTTATCTGATGGAAAAGAAAAAGAAAAATTTTAACCGGTTAGTAAATTATAGTATAAGATACTGCCAGATGCGTAAAAGAACCAGAGTAACTAATATATATGGCTCAACGGATTGCGATGCTGAAGTGGCAATGAGCGGAGCACATAGTTTGATGAGCCGATTGAGGTCTCAAGATGCTGGAATGTCGTGCTCACACCAGAAGGCTCGACGACAAACTGCATCAAATTAGTCGCAGCGAGCCGTTGGATTCAGGCTGACCGCAAGACCGTGGCGTATGAAACTCCTATAAGAGACCTTCGAGTAGGTATGACGTCACCCACATCTTCAGTGTTGATGTGTGTTGCTTGCGCCTCTTACGGCTTGTTTCGTATATAACCACCTTAAACCATTTTATTACAATACATCTAGATATCCCAAGGAGATGTCCCCATAACTCAACCAGTTTAAAGTGACAGTATTTATTGCCGGATCATAAAAATCAATCCGTAAATGCAAAAGAACAGCTGAGCAAGCCATAAAAATTAATCGGTCAGATTTTTATGATTACTGAAACGATTATTAACGATCAATAATCCGAAAAACGCTCACTACACACATTTATAATTTCGGTCTAGTGTAAAAACACTCACATTTTCACGTTTTCATAGAATAATTATGCGATTCTTTGGCTGAGTCATAATACCGACAAAAGGTACAAAAGGACCAAGCATCCTAAAGACAAATAACTGTAATCAGCAATCCAAAATATGAGAGCTTTAGCAAAATGCAGTTAACTTTGAAAGGACCGAGACAGTTGTCAGTGGAAATTTACCTACGCACCTTTTACTGCACCTCATCTTAATGGCACTAGTACTAGGACCTTAATCTTATCAACATTCCAAACGGGTTCTTTGATATCCCAAGATTGCAATTTAGCGTCGATAATATCGGCGCAGCTCAGCTATCATACAGTTCCGAAATGTTCTTGTGCAATTAATAGTTTGTCTGTCGGTAACCTGGCCATAGATCTTACACAGAGAGTATCCGCTAGATCTTACATAGAGGGTAACAGAGGCGCGAACATCCGCCTCTTAAAAGTAATTATGCTATGCTCAATACAGAAACAGAAGAGTCATTTAGAAAAACGCCTTAGTGCAAGAATCAGTTGACTGGAAATAGTGCAACAGGAACCTAACCGTAGATCCTTGCACATAGAGTATGTGGGTTGCTTACTATTTCTGAAAAAAAAAACTAGGCCACACAATATATGCTCAATAAAGAACCAGTGCCTAAAAACTAAGAGGAAAATGCCTTGTAACGCTAGGACGACCATGCATACCGCAAGCAAAAGAGTCGAATGGCTGGAAATAGTGTAAGACAAGATGAACGACAAATCTAACAAGTGTAAATTAAAAATTTATAACATCCCCCGACAAGTGAAGGTTACAGTAACAGCTAGAAAAGAGCTGATATCTTTCAAACGGCTGAACCGATTTTCTTGGATTATAGCTAAGAACACTCTCGATCAAGCCACCTTTCAAACAAAAAAAAAAACTAAATTAAAATCGGTTCATTAGTTTGGGAGCTACGATACCACAGACAGATACACACGTCAAACATATAACACCCCTCTTTTAGGGTCGGGGTTAATAATTGATATCTCCGGACTAATTAAATCCGCCGGATTATTGTTGCCTGCGGCGTCCAAAGTCTCTTCGGCGTGCTAAGCTTGTGAAATGACTAGAGCCTGGCTCGTGCTATAGCTGGCTTCAGTATCTCAATTTCTTAACTGTGTGATTGCTAAACCGTATTCGATGCTCGTTATTCGCCAATCGGACCAGGACATAAACAGCGTCGAGTCAAACTAGGCTCTTGCTGTCCGATGATTAACGACCGAGAAATAATCGAAGGATTTTTTACGAGGCCATAAAAACGTTGTTGTGTACATAAATAAACCCTGTTTGATGAACGGCGGCAAATTGGATTTGTGTCACATGCAGAATGCGACGCGGTTTATCCCTCGATTGGGAGACGATATACGCTACATTTCAATTAAGCGAAACACTGGATCACTGGTCATAAACATCTGGAGATGTTATCGAAGATTTCATGTTCGGATTTTCTACTATTAAGTTTTTAACTTATATTTATCTTAATGTCTTTAATCTACTATATTTATAATTTTTATTTTGCTTCGGTGGGTGTTTACAGTCGCTTCTAAATTTTGTTGGAAGCATGGTTTAGAATTGGTATATGCGTTGTACTCGTCTATTATATCCTGTCGTAGTGTGTGTTCAGTGTAATTTTATAATTTTCAATGCATGCCACAACCATACGTTATGTCGAACCGAGTTAGGGGCTTAATTGCGGTAGAATAACAACTAAAATTGCTACTAAACTAAACTTAAAAAAACAACTAAAACTATTGCAATTACCTCTGATTGGTTGATGCTCGCTCACTACTACCTACAAAGGCTACAATGCATTGAAGCACGAAGTAGGTATACCATAAATTCAGCCAATCACGACAATTGCGATTGTGATAATGATTGATACATATTTTCCAGAATCGACCTAGAAAATATTAAAGTGTTATACTTTGATACATACCTAGTGTGCCTTGCATCGCAATTTCTTTTCGCATTGAATACCAGAACTTCATATTATCGAGCTTTTCCTTATATCGACTCCTATACGTATTGCTTGACGACCACATGAGTCAACGGTGATTCGTCTCTGGTTTATATTTAGCCGAGGTTTATGCCAGCCGATACATATGGGTCAGGTTTGTGGGCCGACAATCAGCGTACAGACAACCTAATAGAGAACCTGATAGCAATTTGCTGCCTTTAATTGTATGACAAGTGCGAATTTAGAACCGGGTTATATTTTGATTCTGACTTATTCTATTTGTGATTTTATTTTTTAACCCCCGACCCAAAAAGAGGGGTGTTATAAGTTTGACGTGTGTATCTGTGTATCTGTGTGTCTGTGTATCTGTGTATCTGTGTATCTGTGTATCTGTGTATCTGTGTATCTGTGTATCTGTGTATCTGTCTGTGGCATCGTAGCGCCTAAACGAATGAACCGATTTTAATTTAGTTTTTTTTGTTTGAAAGGTGGCTTGATCGAGAGTGTTCTTAGCTATAATCTAAAAAAATTGGTTCAGCCGTTTAAGAGTTATCAGCTCTTTTCTAGTTTTCTTGTAGAAAAGAAGGTTAGATAAACGTTAGGTTCTTAATATTATGTCAATAGACAAATGTCAAGCTGTCAAGATGGACGTTGCCTAAATACATAATTATTTATTTGAAAATGATGTTTTGGAAAACTCAAATACTTTGGATCGTCGGGGGTGTTATAAATTTTTAATTTACACTTGTTTATTACCTAGAAACTTTAATGGATTTGGAACATAATTGAACCAACAAACCCCGTTTAAGTAGTTATTAAGTTTTTTACCAATGCCATTTAATAGATTGTTGCCTTTCAAAAGTAACTTAACAGTGACTTAGATTGCCTTTCTGGTATTGTTTATTTTTTATATCCTATACACTTATTTTCTAGTTTCTTTAGTAATAATGAAACTTTACCTTTAAGTATACGTCTAATCCACAGAACTCAAAATAAAAATAGAAATGATATCAATTACTTTTATACCGGGACAGAGGCGAGACGTCGTGTTTGTGATTCACTTATACAAAAAAAAATTCGAAATATCATACTTCTAGCATCCAAAGCAAGGTACAGTACCCAGTAAATAGGCACACATTGAGCTTTACAAAGAGGTAATCGTCGTCTCTTATTGGTCAGCGACAAAATGTCACATGTGACAGAGACGAAGTTCTATCAAGCCTATGCTGCTGATTATCTCTGTCTAAAGTTCGATGTGCTCCATTTACTGCCGTGTACCTTCTGTATATTAAATTGAAACGCTATGAAAATACTTCTGTTTGTACAATATTGCGCGATGATGGGCAACTACACATCTGCGCGGTAACAACACTCCTTTAACACTTCTATTATGGCTAATTTAAATTCTGTGATCCAACCTAATATCTCTACTGACTATAAAGGTGTTATAAATTATGAAACAAGTTTTGACCTCACGTTTCCTAACCTCAACATTCCTGATAGTTTTTCATACATCGAAAGGCATTTAATGCGGTCAATTGCTGCTAAATAGGGACCTAAACTAGTGGCCGTATCGAGAAAAGCCTTTTAGGGATCCGCCCAAAAAAGGTATTTCTAGCCGTAAAGGTGCGTTTCGGTTGTCTACCCGTCAGTCACAGCTGTTTTGCCTATATGGCATTAAATCATGAAAGTTACTTTATTAAGTAAGCGCTCAGTACTTTATCTATTTACGATTGACCTAAACCTTGAATGCAGATGTTCTTAGGCCGAGATCAATATTATCAATCTATCGGCAATCTGTCGATAAGTTATACCTAAGCATAGATAAAGCATAGTACCCAGGCAACGTTGTTATTTGTCAAAAAAATTGTGGTATTTTGAAACCTTTTTTGACAAACAAAATCGTTAGTTAGGTAGTAACTTAAAGAAAAAGCAAAGAGTAAAACAACAGAAGTTTATTAAAATATATATGTAAGTACCTACCTAGTTGTAGGATAACTAACAATTGGAATACCATTGTTAATAAAATGAGAAAATACTAGGTAGACGAAAATATACATAATTTATGTTTGCAAAATACTAGAAAAACCAAAGGCTGTGTCTAAAAGTGTAGATTACATGTTTGAGCGATAGAAAAAAAGGAAAGTAATGTAACATGAAACTAACATGATCGAAACCGCAAACAAGAATATAAATCCAGTCGCATAAGCGTCCAATAAAGAACCTGTCGATACTAGTAGCATGATATGACGAACAGTCATAAGTAAAAATAAAAGGAACGTAATATCCGTTTCAGTAGATGAGGTGGTAACAAAAAAGTGCATTTTTAACTGTATATATTATGTTACTGGCTAAATTCGCACGTTGTGCATTGTTGATACTGTTCCGGTCGTGGATTCTGCATTGAGCCTGTGGATAAAGTTCTCAAATGTTTCAAATTATTGATGGTACCATGACATCTAAAGATTTCTGGCGTTTCTTTTACTCTTAACTAAGCCAGCCGAATTGTTATTTTGTCTATTAGCAATCTGTGACCGAGCACTATTAACTGTTAACAATTTGTTTTTACCCAGGGCGGTATATATAGTTTAAACTAATGCGATTATGTACGGCGGACAATGGACATTTTATAATTCACAGAAATGCCAGGCCATTCGATGTAACTCATCGGTCCAAAGACTCTTTGCAAAGTCGACAATATGTTAAAAATGTCAATTTGGGGCTTACATAAATCTTGGATCAGTGAAACCGTCTTTTTTTGCGAGAAACACTGTAATAAGGGTAGCACTCATTTTATATGTTTTGGTACAACTGAATTAGAACCAATGGGCAGTATTAATATTGCATATTATGCAAACTTGGGCCGTAACATGTCCATGTGCTTCAAAAAACAGGTGGCACGTACCATCTCAACGAGTCATACTTCATACTTCATACAGGTCATGCAGGCTTTTGTTTCACGTGATGAAGATAAAAATAAAATGTCATACCATCTCTTGTGGGTTTGGCTGTTTGTTAAACGTCTTTTTATGAGATTGTCTATATGTACGAAAATTAGGAATTTTAAAAATGTTTTGTAACAGTGAAGGATCGTTAGTAAGTAAAACAGAAGTTTCGCTATCTAGGCAGTTACCCCCCCTTCGCTATTGAACAAATTATAACTTTCTCAATTTTATACACAGTCAGCAAAATATTCGATTTATTACTCTCTTTTAAAATATGTTCTAGAATCGCTTGAAACTTGAATCTTGCTTGACAGTTGAAATTAATAACCAATCTGTCTGTGGTATGACTGTAAGTTACTCAGCAATATGATTATTTATCAAAAAGTACCATAAATTAAAAAAATAACGTTGCTAAGTAACTTATCGCCAGATTACAGATAGGATAGCTCATACAATCAATTTTATTGCGACCTGGCGCTACTCCAATTTTGACAAACAAAAGTGAAACCATACTAAAACATTTTCTCCATTGCCCAAGTCGCGGCCCACAACTAGTGTATAATCGATTATGTACATTGTAAACGAATGGCACGTACTATTTTAATAAACAATCATCCCGCGCGCATTTTTTCGCCGCAATTTATAATGGGACAGCAATTTAAAGGCTGGTACAGACCGGAATGTCGAAATGGCTCCAGAAAAACCTTCGTCGTGGCTGCATAGTTCACTCGAGACCATTAAAATTCTCGCTCGTGTGTTCTCTATTTAGAGCATTAATGGCAGCGACCCCTGTCTTGTCTGCATGTGTAGTACGGCCTCACTATCGGGGTTTGGCAAATGATTCGCATTCGGGAAAGTTTACGTTAGTTCGGCATTCTGCAAATCAGCTGGCCCCACTCTACTCAAGATACGGTGTTTGACGAATTATTTTAATAAGCTTGCATCCAGCAGCCATCCGACGGATGCGATATTCTGTGACAGCAAATAGTCTTGTGGTGTATCAATCATATTCCGGAAAAAACAAAGAGTTCCCTTGGGATTAAAAAAAAACCTATAACCATGCTTTTACATATACTTTACGGTTTTTACTTACAGTTGACGCCGGCCATACAATTCGCGATATAACGAATCATTTGCCGAATCTCGATAGTGGAGCCGCACCATTAGAATTTATTTAACATTTTTTAATTTTTAATTTTAATTTTAATTTTAATTTTTTAATTTTTAATTTTTAATTTTTAATTTTTAATTTTAATTTTTTAATTTTTATATAGGTACGTGACATTTTATTTATATGTAATCACTTTGCATCGCCCTGACGGGGCTTCATGTTGTAATATTATAATTATTTTCTATTATGATGTAAAACATGAATGCAAATAAATAAAGAATACAATTGTAATAAAAAAGTACAGTTGCTAATGTGTCTTCCGTAGTTTTAATCTTTGTGATGTGAATAACATTGATGTCATCCTTGCGATTTTATGATCGAAAGAAATGTGAGGAGAAATCTTGACAGGTTGAGAAATTTGAGTTTAACCCCCGACCCAAAAAGAGGGGTGTTATAAGGTTGACGTGTGTATCTGTGTATCTATCTGTCTGTGGTATCGTAGCTACTAAACTAATGAACCGATTTTAATTTTTTTTTTTATTTGAAAGGTGGCTTGATCAAGAGTGTTCTTAGCTATAATTCAAGAAAAATCGGTTCAGCCGTTTGAAAGTTATCAGCTTTTTCTAGTTACTGTAACCTTCACTTGTCGGGGTGTTATAAATTTTTAATTTACACTTGTTACTAAAAAATTCCACTGTGAACAAGATAGCACTAATTTTGGATACTTCATTTTAGTTTAAAGGTGTTTAAATTCTTACTTATATATAAAGGATAACCTTCTCAGTAAGAATGGTATATGTACCTAGACATGTTATAGCAGGTAAAATTCTTACACACAACTTTATTTCTTTTCTTTTTGACTTATTATTTTTCATGTTCATCAAAAATAAATTTCAATAGCTACCCAATATTCTTTGTCAACCATACACTATCAGCCACATTTAGCAGCTGTATGTAAAAGTATGATAAATATCGCGTGTCCCAAGCCATTCAAACATGAATTCAATCTTCGTAATACACGTCGGTAACCTGTACTCGGATAGATCTTTGATCCTTCCCTCATTTGTCCTTTTCTAATCGATAGCACACAACATCCTTCCCTTTCTAAACCCGTCAAACGGGTTCCAAGGGGGTTATACACTACGGGTGAGAAACTGCAGGAACCTGTGATTATAAGGTAATCATCCTTACCCCACAGAACTGGTAATGGGCTGGAATCCGTCACACCTACTTGAACAATGTATCCCACGCCTTAGAGTTTAGGGCTACCATACGTCGAGGTTTGTTTGGGATTGGTCCTAATTTTAAAATCAGCGCTGCGGTAGTCAAACACTGCAGCATCTTGCTGAGGCAAAGCCCTTTTAGCTCACATACACAATATTGGTCCTAGTATTTTCTAGTTTTAAGTTTAGTTGATAATAATTGTATGAATTGTATTTTTATTTTTATTCTTTTTTTTTGTGATTTTGTTGAGCTGAATAAACTTTTATTTATTTATTTATTTAATTTGAAACATCACTCAGAGCACTGGAATTTGACGCTAAGATCCATTAACGAACTCTGACTTTGCTCAAATTTAAGACACTGCTAAAACGATCGCTGACATAAATCTGCCTTGTTTTAACTAAAACTTAAGTCTAAGCAGAGACAAAGTAGGCTCTATAAATCTCAGCCTAAGTTCCTCCGGTGAGATACGGTATTGAACTGTGCTTAACTTTTTATAGTGACGGAGTTTAATACGGAAGTTTGTCTGTCTGTTTATCTATCGGTTTGTCTGTCTGTTAACTTTTCATTGCTGACCCGCTGAAACTGAACTGATCTTGTATGAAATTTTAATGGATATGGGTAGCTTGCATCCTTAAAATAAACATGGCTACTTTGCCGGAAAATAAAGAATTTCCTACGAGCTTTTTAAAAATTAGATCTTTTTTTTTTTTTTTTTTTATTCACTATAGGCAAGCGCTTGACCACAATTACACCTGATGGAAAGTGATGATGTGGTCTAAGATGTGACGCGTTTACCTAGAAGGTGCCTATTCACTCTTGTTTTAAAGATACCCGGATTGTAATTGGTAGGAATCTACATGCGCAGTGCGAATAAAGTCTGAAGAATCACCTAGTTTTTTTGAATAAAAATATTAATAGGCTATTTTTTACTCATTTATATCTTGTTAACGATAGCTAATATTCCATTTCGACCTTATAAGAATGTTTTATTAACAGAGTTTTTTTATAGGTTCAATAATTTTTTGAAGGATAACGTATCTTTGTTTTTAGAGAAGGTACGCAAAAGATCACTAGCTATATACCATATTGGATTGGATAAGGTAAATATATTTCTTTCGCAATTTCTAAGATTGGCCTGAATTATCATAGCGATGGATGGTGGCCCTACTTCGTACATCTTGCTAGTTGCGTCGATTACATAATGTTCGAATACCTCACTTTTGTTTTCATGGTTCAATCTAATCTTTACGACTATTGCGGTAACCGAATCGGTGGTTTTTTTGTAATCATTTAAGGCTATAATTGCAAATAATAGTTACCGTGATTTCAATAGCGTAGCAAAAAAATTTGATTCGTGCTGTTAAAATATTGAATCTACTAGCATATCCAATGGTTGAGCTAAATTAATAACTCTATCATGTTGTGCTAATATTTAAATATGGAATGAGTAAATATCGTCGTCATTTTCTACCGAGAAACGCCTACTACTGGACCTAGGTCTCTTCTAGGAACTTTCAGAATTTGGGGTCTTGAACCACCTGTATGCAGGGCTCCGTGCGACTCGTTTGATGTCGTTAGTCCACCTAGTTGGGGTCTGCCAACGCTACGCTGTTTAAATATAGAATGTCTGAACCTAACATGGATAGGTAACTCATATAGGCAGATCATGAAATAACACAAGTAAAGCAAGTAAAGCATCACAGATGTTATCAGCATATACATACCAACAAAATGAATACCTATTCAAGCAGTACCATATAAAACAAAATATTAAAATATAATACTTACAAGCAGCAGAATTGTTACTTTTATAGCCTCGATAGCTCAATGGTTAAAGGAGCGGACTGAAAACCGAAAGGTCGCCGGTTCAAACCCCACCCGTTGCGCTATTGTCGTACCCACTCCTAGAACAAGCTTTACGCTTAGTTGGAGGGGAAAGGGGAATATTAGTCAGCATAATAAACTTGGCTAATATTCTTTTAAAAAAAAATATTGACCTTCAAAATTTGATAGTTTCTGACAAATATTATATTCTATTTTAGTTATATAAAATGGAAGTAGATAAAAATTTCTATGAAAATCTTAACAAGAGCTGAACTAAACTTGATTCCCCCACGTATGATCGAATTAAGAGTAATTTACTGGAAGCATTAATATTGCCTGATTGAATTAAGCTCCATTAGTCACTGCGACGCGTCGATCCGACGTTACTACAGATTGGGGGCAAGGGTCGGGACTTGAGACCTGAATCTTAAGACTGATACAGTACGTCGTGATGAATGAGGATTCTGTAATGATATGATGGAAAAGCGGGAACTTTCTTTTATGCGTCAGATGCCGAACAATCTACATGGCTACTGTTAGCTTATGATATGACAAATTAAGCAGCCGTTATGTGAACAAGGTTTTTTTTTAAATTCTGATATACACGTTAACCCAGGACTGCGATCTCACCTGTTGCTAAGTGACGATACAGTCTAAGATGGAAGCGGGCTACCATGGAATAGAAGTTTCATTAAACCCATACCCCTAACCGGTTTCTACACGGCATCGCACTGGAACGCTAAACCGCTTGGTGGCACGGTTTTGCCGGAAGGGTCGTAACTAGCCACGGCCGTATCCTCCCACCAGACCACACCAGTGACAATTCTGAAACTGCAACCGTCGAGAATCGAACCCGGGATCTCCCGCTTATAAGACGCTTAGAAGATCGCTATAAGCGACAAGGCCGTCAAATGTTACCTGCGCATATTTTTGTTTTGCTATGTATGTGTTTTTTGTGCTAATTTTGTGGTGTACAGTAAAAGAATATTTTATTCATTCATTAATTCATCATTTCCGTCTAAACCCTTCTACTATACCTAAACTACATATATTCTGTATTCAGAAAGGCTTATAATCTAAATAATCGACACTGACAAATATATACTTTACGCACATTCTGTTTGGGACTAAATTGTTGATAATATTAAAAGAAACCGATTGTCGAACCACCTATAGAAGAACCACAAAGCGCCTTATCACAACCAGTTAAAGTCCACAATAAGCTGATATTAATCACGAGGGACGAGCGATAATTTCTATTGACATAGAAAGTGATGCCATCAATTGTGTGTGGAAAGTCAAGTGGGTGCTAGCTAAATGGAAAACGTAGGAGAAAACTTGCCGCGGGCCATTGTTTACGTTGAGGCGTTTTTCACAGATATGAAAACTGTTTATGTAGGCAGGTGTATATTTCCATACAATAAGATAATTGGTTGCGTGTGGTTGTAACTTATATTTCGCGTATCCTTTGTACTCTTATCCATATTTTTGTAAGTGACGTCTTGCTTTAAAACATTGCACTAGTTCATTCAAGTTGCTTAGTAGAAAAGTTTTTGAAATATTATGTTTAATAATGTATTAAAAACCCGGCCAAGTGCGAATCAGACTCGCGCACTGAGGTTTCCGTACTCGGGTATTTTTTCCAACATTCTGCACGACAAATCAAAAACTATTACTACATAAAAATAAACAAAAATCTGTTATTGGATGTACAGGTAAAGCCCTTTCATATGATACTCCACTTGGTATAGTTATCTTATTTTGAAAATTGAAACACATTCTAATTTTTTTTTAAATGATGTAACCACAAATTCGCGGTTTTCAGATTTATTCCTGTACTTGTGCTATAAGACCTACCTACCTACCAAATTTCATGACTCTAGGTCCAAAGGAGTTCTTTTTGTTAGCCTTTTTTAACCTTTATAGAGCTAAAATCTCTATGCAAGTAGGTATTCGGAGTATGACACACATACCATCATTAAGAATTTAGGAAATACCATCATCCATAAAGTCAAGAACGTTTGATTCATTTGTTTAAAACTATACAATTGATGGAGCTATACTGATATAAAAATAAATTAAGTCATGATATATTTACATGATATATATCTATTGAAAGGGTACCCACAGATGGATTGTTTAATGAATGATATTAAAATATCTCAGTGGCATTATGTTTAACTTATAAAAAGAAACCCAATCATAGCCAAGGTGATATGTCAAAATATTTTCGTATCGATCGTAGGGCCATATCGAATAAATTAAGACACCTCCATTCATCACCTTGAATTTATTATTTATTTATCAATGATTAGGAATGTCTGTAATAATCATTTCTGAGCACGCGACTTTTGGAGCTACTTTATTTGTTTAAGTAATTGATTTCTTTTTTTAAAATTGTGGGCGTTGAAAACCGTGTAGACTATAAAATTTAGATTGACAAGTGGTTTCCTGTCCACAGGTTTCGATTGAATCACTATTCATATTATAAATGTGAAAGTGTGTTTGTTTGTTGGTTTGTTTGGTAGTTTATTCGATGGTTCGTTTATCCTTCAATCACAAAGCAACGGAGCAATGCATATGCGTGATTTTTGTTTAGATATATCGACAGATTACAGATGGATTGATTAATTATTATTAATCATTTCAGCAGTTAGTAAGTATTAAGATAAATTTTGGTATTAAAGTTAGTAGAGTACCTATACCTATACCTAACCAATTGTGTTTTTCAGGTCCACTCTATTCCGTAGTTTGAGTTACGTGATGCAAATTGCGCTGATAAAATAAACGCATTAAAATAAAGCGTAGGTACATAATAATTATATACATAGATAACCGATTGAAAAACATGATTATGTGAAATCAGAAATCGTATAAAATATTCTGCACGTTCTTTATTCTCTATTCAACCATAAATCATTAAATCAGGATATAGTTAAGAATCGTTGCACTATGATTAAATGTAAATTTAAATACTAATAAATAATTTAATGTAAATTTAAATTTGATGTATTAACTAATGCAGCCGATATACTAGAAATCACGAAACCAGTTTAGAATATTGTAAAAACCAATTCAGTGTAACATAGATGCTTCAAACGAATACCGCATTCATCAAAAATAATTCGTTAAAACTTAGCCTAGATATACTCGGAGGTACATGAAAAAATTGCTTGTCAAAATACATTCAGACATCTTAATTCTGACCGGTACTAAGTTACTGAGCATGCTAAATGATCTGTCATTAAACATGCTGCCTGCGTGCGCGCATCCTAGACTAAGAGATCATGAGAAATTTTAAAGTGCTTGTTAAGTGATATCACACATTAATTAATTTCGTAAACCGGGGGCTGACAGATCTAATTTTCAATAATCAGGAAATGTAATGGGACTTTTTAAATTAATAGTGGAAGTTTGTAGCAAGCAACTGAGCAAGCGATGATGACATCTTCAGCGCTGGAGGAACCCTCTTAAGAGATTTGTTAACCCTCCCCCGTGATACTATAAAAATGTAACAAGTGTAAATTAAAAATTTATAACACCCCCGACGATACAAAGTATCTGAGTTTTCCAAAACATCATTTTCAAATAAATAATTATGTATTTAGGCAACGTCCATCTTGACAGCTTGACATTTGTCTATTGACATAATATTATGAACCTAACGGTTATCTAACCTTCTTTTCTACAAGAAAACTAGAAAAGAGCTGATAACTCTTAAACGGCTGAACCAATTTTTTTAGATTATAGCTAAGAACACTCTCGATCAAGCGACCTTTCAAACAAAAAAAACTAAATTAAAATCGGTTCATTCGTTTAGGCGCTACGATGCCACAGACAGATACACAGATACACAGATACACAGACACACAGATACACAGATACACACGTCAAACTTATAACACCCCTCTTTTTGGGTCGGGGGTTAAAAAAGAAGTCCTTGCATAGATCTTTATATACGTCTCTAAAGTGAAGATTTAAAACTTCGCCACATAAGTCACATTTGTAGAGCGCTATCTTTTCCACACTCGTGCGTCTTGTATTTTTTCTTACTCATCAGCGAGCACGAAATATAATACGGTATGTAATATGACCGTAACCTATGGTTTAATGTCATTGATCTGCCCTTAGAATAGTCCTATATCATAGTTTTGTGGTAATTGGTACGACAGCCTTAGATGATTAAACAATTAGCAATTTACAAGCACCTCGTCAAAATTTTCCACGGGCTCTCGCAACATCAATGGCTGCTCTTGATCCACAATAGATGAGATGCTTTTGATAACCCGAGATGAATATTCTACGTCAGTGAAGTATGTATGTTAATGCCGTACTAATGTAACTGTTCGTGTATTGAAAGAGTAGGTACCTAATATAGATCATAGCTTATTTGGTCTATTAGTTTTTTGTTTGCGACGTCAATGCTCTATTTAAATTGCTTTTGTTTACGTGACATTCTTTATCGCTTATGCTGCGTGTTTAATTATATGCACGATTTGTTTCTTTTTGTAGGTTATTTTGTATTGCATGACTCAATCAAGTAATGATTGAAATATTACTACTTAATTTGTATGTTTTAATTTTTTTATATTTTTTTTAATGTAAAACAATTTGTCAACTTAAAAACATACAAGATAACATTATGACTACTGTGTAACTATGTAAGATGATCAATAAACTAAAAGCATTATTATATTATGTTGGACAAAATATTCCAACCTCTCTACCAAATCAAAGAATTCTGGCGTAAGTTTTTAGGAAGAATCTTGTGTTTAAGAGTTTTTCTGTACCAAAATTCATTCTAGATAAGCATCAAATAATGTACTATAAGAGCTTTATTAAATTCATCTATTGTACGAATAATTTATATTTCTAACATCGCTAATGTAAAGTATTGGTATTTGGTATGTATGTCGACAGTTAAGTACATTTTCTAATGCATTCCAAAGGTTTCCGAATAGAATAAGCGCCTACAATTAGTACCTTAAAGGGTTTCCGTGCAAATCTTGATAATTAACCGTTCTGACTCAATATCGCATTCGCTGATGAAATTTACACTGTAACACCTTGGGCTGTGAGTTTAAATTCGTTGGAAACGTCTTCGAAGATAAGTCATTGGAAAGTGAAATGGGAGCGCACCTGACGTTGCTTTCTTTACGTCGCGGTGTTCTTTTTGATGCAGTGAGAGTGGTCTAGATTCGATAATTGTGCCGGTAGCGACGCCGTGACGAGCCCGTGCCGACCTCCCGCCGCACCACGGCCTGTCGTCTTGTTCTGTAACCTTTCTTCACAAACTAGTTTTGATAAATTGAGCACAATCTGCCTCAAAAGTGGGTCCGCTGTACGTTTATCTTAACGATTGCCAACATTTACTCTGTTGTTATTAATTCAATGGTAATAACTAATTGATAGTAGGTAATAAGAAGTCGTGATAGCCTACTGGTTAATATGTTAGACGTCCGCCTCTTGTTTGGAAGGTCGAGGGTTCAATCCCGGGCACGCACTTCTGTCTGTAGGAGTTATGTGCCATTTGCTTTAGCGTGTTCAGGGTTCCGTAACCGAAGGGATCCTATTACTAAGCCTCGTTATCTGTCTCTCTGTCCGTCCATCCGTCTGTCTATCTTTCTGTCAGTGGGCTATATCTCATGAACCCGAGAGCTGGTGGGAAATGCATTAAGCTATTTCAACTATGCTTTTATGCTTCTATGACCTACAACATCACTACTTTTAGGTCTTTACTACCTTCCAGGCTGCCTGGGACTTCGAATATAACGTTTTCCTATTGGATGCGGTACCCATATCTACTTATTCACACTCAAAAACTTCACTCGTCTTCCAAACCAAGACAGTAGTTGTTCCGATTTAGTTTTTCGAATTACCAAAACAGTCTCAAGAAGAGAGTACCTATACTTACCTACTTACTTTATGGCATTAACTATTCTAAATTGCAGAAGATTTCCATGATTTAAAAAAAATCTCAAAAACCACTTTATCCGACGTAACAACTTTAACTTCAAGTGATTCGTCGGTTATCTGTAAGTCATCAATGTTTGTTTCCTTTCTCCTAAAGTGAGGACCGTAGTGGTGGGCTCTTCGTTTACCGACTGTTTATCGAAAGTCGTGATTCTATCGATATCGCAGCCATTGTCGCGTTTTTGCAGCACCGAGCAATTTGATATTGACCCGAGAGCTGGTGGGAAAATTTAAGGCAGTGCTTGAATAAATGAACTACTCATCTCTCCATCTACCTTATTTTTATAGAGTTTTCACTTTTTACTAAGGCTCTTTTACGTTAACTGATCGTAACCGATGGTAACCTATGGTAAATGGTATGGAAAAGACCTGTCTCCCTTTTATCGTATCGCTCGTTGCTGAGGGTGGTAGCCTTTATCTATTGTTCATATAATGGTAGGAGTTTATTTTATGATAATAATGCAGTGGGCCCCAGATCCTTACGCAAATCAATCGACTTAGAGAACGAGATTTCGTTTCGGTTTATTTTCAGATATTAGTCATAAATAACCGAGTCCGACGGCTGCTAAAACGAAAAGGTCAAATTCAGATATCCAATATTGTTAGACATCCAAAATTGGTCACCCATCCAATTACCGACTGGCGTCAATTTTGCTTAACCAGCGTGATTATTTGATTTGCGCTGTCACACACCACATGTCCCTCAAATCTGTCAGCTGGTCCATTATGATATAGCAATTAATTTTAGTAACCGGTCTGGTACTTTTCAGATCACTACATTTATCTGGTGTTGTAATAAAGCAATTATAGTAAAAATATGAAAAAGATGTACTAAGTGCTTTTTAAAGCTTATTTTTTAGTTTAAGAAAATAACTTTGAACATGATTACAACTTCATACAGGTCTCATTGCAACTTTTTGATTTTATCCAGCAATGCCTCTACATTTGCCACCATCTCCCAGCGTATTTCGCATTGTCGTTCACGGCTGCGTCGAGAAAGTGACATCTTTGTTGATTTTTCTATTATACTCGATATCTTTTATACCAGCTGAATTATGTTATTGTTTTTGTTTTAAGTTTCTCTTCTTGAGAAGTCTTAATAGTTCATTGAGCTTCGATGTTATATTGGCAATAACATCTTAATCATATGAATTATTACTAACAAAAGTGTAAGTAAATGTTCGTGAGTAGGTAAGCTTTGTTGAGCGGCGATAAATTGAAAGCTTTATATTTCTTTCACTATTATCGATATTATAATAATTATAAATAGCAATTTCTTATTGTATCTTTAGTATTCTTATTGCTTAGTATTTCATTATAATATTATGGCCTTGCGCTTGTCTGCAATCATAATTTCGTACATAATTGCAACTGATGTTGTAGAAGAGCGCGCTTGCATGTAAGATGATTATTCGAAAGCAAGAATAAGAATTCATCACTTAAAATTAATTGTTCTTTATTCATCCAGTGACTAGACGTCTCGGTTGGATTTCTGAAAATCCCTTCTTATGTAGACTACGCACATGCTCTAGAGAGCTATATAATTTAATAGCTCAACCTGAATAGCTCAAAGCTTCAAACCCCACCCGGTGCACTATTGTCGTACCCACTCCTGGCACAAGCTTTACGCTCAATTGGAGGGGGAAAAGGAGTATTAGTCATAATTAGCATGGCTAATATTAAAAAAAAAGAAACTGTAATTGATATGTCCAGCTGATTCCCGAGCAACGACACCTGCTCGGAGGAAGATTCTCCTATTGTACTGTCGAGTCTACAATAACACTGCTCCCGAACAACTTGCTGGAAAACGTGAGAAAACCTGCATGCCTTAGGATGGTCCAAAACGTTCTCAAAGGTGTGTGAAGCCCGCCGCTCCGCACTTGGTCAGCGTGGTAGACTATGGCCTAAGCCCTTCTCATCTGAGAGCTGACATGTTCAGTAGAGGGCCGGTATTGGGTTGCGGTGATGATAATAAATAATTGATTTGTCAGTCAGTCCATTCCTTTATAATACTACAAAATCGTTCTGAAATCATATCCAGTCGGATATCTTGCTAGTGCTTCGTGGTAAAGCGCTGTCTACGTAAACGGTCATGAATCATGAAAGAAATAATTTATGTCACAGCATCGTTGGTCAAAGTCACAACGCGGATCACAAATCAAAGCAAAACAAAGCTTATCATTTGAAAGCCTCTGCTAAGGAGCATTTCTCCTAACGGTGCAACTTTCTCCACAAATCCTCGCGCCATGTAAGGCCCGTTGGAGCCGATGAATGATAAAGGCCTGGGCGTTTACAAAGCGCAACGACAGCGATGCGCGAGTGCACGACAAGTGCGGCTGGCGGCAGAAAGTAACACTGACGTCTGAATACGTATGAATAAAAGCTGTATGTAGCACGAAATAAATTTAATTCGTTAGGTTTGTATTTTAGATTAAATATTATTGAACACAAGTTGCGACAGTGACAGAAGGAGCGTGGCTGCGCGCCACGCGGTGTGATTGCCTTTTTTATTTATTTAAAATATGAACTTTTTATTGGATAGCTCTATAATGTCTTTCTTCTGATTCAAACTACATGCATGCATGCATACATGCATATTATTGAAAAATATATTCGATGACATTATTATAAGACTACTCGTAATAATTTAATATATTCTAGTAAACAATTATTATAAACCAACAAAGTGATCTCAAGTAAGGAACCCTTGTAAACGACCTTAAATATTGTGTTGTTGTGTGTGTAGCTTTCATACAATTCCCGTTCCCGTACAATGAGTTTCCGTTCGCTGACGTAGGTCGTAACGCGTTGTGTTCGCCCAAGCCTTTAATCCGTGGCTAGACTCGTGCGCACGCGCAGACTCCCCGGCGCCCGGTATCGCGCGCCGACGAAAGTGCAAGTCGCCCAGTTCCCACGACCCCTCTCCCCTTGTTCAATCGATAATAATTCGATGTTACACTTGGCGAAATCGATACTTACATCGATAAAGCCCGATCAGGCAATGTACTGTCGTAACGGCTCTTGTTGCTTGCTTGTACGTACTGGTTTCAGATTTAAACGAGAATAACTTCGATAGCTTCAATATCTTATGTTAACGGTCGTCGCGGAAGTCGTTTAAGGGGGCTCTCTCCGTCACTCGTTTCATACAATCGTAGTTCTAGAAGTATCGAAATGAAATGAATTGTAGTTCAGTTAGAAAAATCTAAAACACCTCAGACACAAATATTAGTTTCTAGAATATGTCTGCAAAATTTCATGGACTTTGGTTGCTTAATATTCAAATGAAATTGGAACTACGATTGTATGAAACGAGTGACGGAGAGAGCCCTGTTAAACTGATAGACTTCTACGGCTGGACATCTCTTGTAAGGATTTCCGAAGACCGCCTAAATATCTAGTGGCTTTCAGCAACTCACTTGGAATCCACATGATAGTTTCCTTCGGATTTTTCCTATCGAAAGAGAGAACTTTTTCTTTACAGTTACTTACCGAATTTAGTAGGGAAAAGAAACGCCATTCCAAGTTTCATTTGAAAGGAAACGCTTTTAGAAGGAGAAAATCAGATGGAACGTTAAAAAATTCTGTTATAGTGGGGAACATCCTATGTGGATTTTGGTGCGCAGTCAAAATTATTTGAGTTATGTCACAATATTATGTGCTCTGCCCATTGTCATATCAGCTTCGTAAATCGTAACACCTTCGGTAGTGAAGTGGAACGTAATGGTAGATAACTCATATCTTAAACCTTTCTCGTTAGATTAATGTAGTACACTCTACAGCTCTCATGTTCAACTCTTTTTTTACAATATTCGCATACTTGACAATAATCACACCTGATAGAAAGTGATGAAATTTTTACCTAATAGTAGGTACTATAGATTTCAAAAGAAACGTGATATTACTATGCCGTAGAATTAAAATTAACAGGTCGTAATTTACATACTACACTGATATCCTATTAAGGTGCTAGAAGCAATTAGATCACTTGTAAATCTAATGCGTATTGCCAAAGTGATATAGCAACTTAATTTGGTTTTATGTAGCGATTGAATAAATAAATTATTTCAATAGCGCTTCGAGCGTACTAAATCTGTGGTAGGTCCAAGTGATGGACTTATAGAAATAAGTACATAATGATAACAGGCAAAAAACTATAGAAGATCTAGATCTAAATATGAATGCTGAACTGTTTGACTATCTGAAATGAAGAAGAGTCGAAGTATAAATAGAACTGCATAGCTACTGATAAGGAAGCTGCACATGGGTCATGGGAAAAATTATTTACTTCTAAACGAGGGGAAAATTAGTTATGTTTCATAGATAATTTTCATTGTAATTCTATAAATCTAAAGGACGGCAAGAATTCATAACAATTCTTTATTACAAAACCTGTGATTATGAGTCAGATATTTTAAAAATTGTTCCCTCAAATATACGTTCTGATCATAATTTCTGTCTCTTCTGTTAAAATATAAAAGTGGTCTCTTTCAAAAACTTTTTTGTGACACCTAGAATCTAGATTATCACCTGTATTTTTTTTTTAATGAAATGCTTACGATGCTTTGATTATGATGTAATAAGTAAGATGAAAATGATTAATACGAAAATATTACATTTTGAAAACTTTAAAGAACTGAAAAAGATATCCGCTGGAGCTTAGCATTCGAGGCATAGTTTTAGAATAGCCATAAATAACGCTACTATTCTGATCCAAGGCTCAAGCGATTTTACGCTTGTCCAGGACTTTACGATAATAAGAGGCCGTCTTAGAAACATTGGATATCTTCTAGCGTGCGCTATGAAATTATCTACAGCGGAACATTTTATATGCAAATGCAACGAAAATCTGATAGGTTTACGAGTTACGAGGTGGATTCCAAGTGTTTTTGTATCATGCGATGTTAAATTTAATGCACTGAATTCATGCAACGGAATCCTTTGTGAAAGTTCGTTAAATAGTTGCAACAATTACTGTCTAGTCGCTGGTCTTCGGACATGCTGATGGAAATTTTGCTCATTTTGTACATATCTAATAGATAAGACTTGAATATCATTAAAATTATATTTAATTTAATTTTACTTGTATATAAAATGAAATTAATCGTTAACTTTAGCTTTTTTTTGTCGCCTCACATTCCTTTTTTTTCACAGAGTAGCAGCATAGTTTTTAATAAAGCTATCAATTTATAATATATCAGATAGATCAATATCTATATCATTAACAATTTGAACAAAATATTCTCAATCTTATGTAGCGTCAAATTATTCAGACGATTTTAATCCATACTAATATTATAAATGCGAAAGTGTGTCTGTCTGTCTTTCTGTCTGTTACGTTTTCACGGCTTAACCGCTGAACCGATTTTAGTGGGTATAGAGTTAACTTACATCCCGGGGACGGACATAGGCTACTTTTTATCCCGGAAAATCAAAGTGTTCCTACGGGATTTTTAAATAAACTTAAATCCACGCGGGCGGAGTCGCGGGCATCATCTATATTAATACAATTTGCTCTTCTCTATTCTGAATGATCTCTTAAAAATAATATTTTTAATAAAAATTAATCTAAGCGATCTAGAACGAACGCTATTCATTGTTCTAGATTTTCATAAAGTTATTCATTTTATTACTCTTTCCTTTCTTTATCGTCGTTTTGGAAGTTTCAGAGGAAAGTTTTTGTTTGTTATACAACTATGTAACCTTTTCTGTACAAACTTACGTATAGAAACTAGCTGTAAGTGGTCGTGGGTCGTAAATCATATGTTTATGGTAGGTTTTTAGGACAACCGCGCAGTCGTAAACTGTTACTGCTGTTATATTGCTTACTAGCTGATGCCCGCGGCTTCGTCTGAGTAGGTTTAGGTTTTAAAAATGCGTGGGAACTCTTTGCTTTTCGGGGACAAAAACTTTCCTATGCCACTCACTATAGGTCTTTAGATATATCCATGCAAAATATCACGTTGATTCGTTACTCCGTTGCAGCGTAATCGAAGGTCAAACAACAAACGAACACACTTTCGCATTTACAATATGGGTAGTGACTAATGCGTGGCTTCTAGTTTTACGAAAGTGCGTGTGTAACTATTTTTAGAACTCCATGGATTTGCTTAACATGTTTCGCAGTAACATATATTACGTAATATATCTTGGTTTGAGAACTTCTTCGATGTGGCATTGACTCTAATGCTTTTCTCTCAATTAAATTTATATCAGGTGCTAGAGGATACCCGCGACTTTGTCCGCGTGGATTTAGGTTTTATAAAGATCCGTGGGAACTTTGATTTTCCAGGATAAAAAGTAGCCTATGTCGGTCCCAGGGATATAAACTAACTGTGTATTATCGTATTCGTCAGAATCGGTTAAACTGTAGGGCCGTGAAAAGCTAGCAGTTAGACAGACAGACACACTTTCGCATTTATAATATTAGTATGGATAGGCATGTTTAGTTTTTTTAGTAACAGTTTTGTAGCAAAGTCTGGTAGGAACAAGGTGGCTTGGAAGTAGAAAATACCATATACATTGTAAGAATAGCTTCTAGTGATACAACAATTAAAAGATTACACAATAAAGATAAACAAGTGGGGTGAAACAGAAAAAAAAACAATTCCTTGACATACTGGTATTCTTTCACACCTGTTGCGCACGCGTCGTACCTTGAACTACTCGTAGAGGTCATTAAGTTATCTATATTTGGTCGGCAAGATGTCGGCCGCTGGATCTAAAAATTCGTAATAAGTTCGTAGGAATTTTAATTTATGAGGCATGAGCTATCAAGAAAGGCAGATGCTGAAAATTCCGATGATGGTATATTTTCGAACTGTTCTTTAAGTTATGTTCTTACGAATATTTTGTTTAGTAGATAGTAGTTGTTCAGTGTAAAATATGCAATATAACAATATTTTGCAAGTTTAACGATTAATAATAATTAGATTATGCACTAGACATCGTCCGCGTGGTTTTTGGTTTTATAGAAATCCCGTGAGAACTCATAGATTTTCTGGGATAAAAACCTAGGTTGGTTTCCAGAATGCAAGCTATCTCTGCGCTTTTCGTCAAAATTGGTCTCGTTTCTTATCATCGTTTATTAAATGACCTTTAATATTTTTAATTTCTTTTTCTTGTCTAATTTCTTAGTTAATAGTAAACAGTTCACCAATACGCCATTCAATAACGACAGGAGTGTAATTCTTGGTTTATCCTCCCGGATCCTTCAGTATAAAAATAAGTTACCACAATTTTGATTACTTTCTTTCACTTCAAACGCTTTCGGTGTAAGGGCCCCACACGGCCGATAGCGATCTAGCGACGCACGCGCAGCCGATTCGATACGCACAAAATTGGTATTGTCGCTGTAATGGTGTATAACGGTACCACGACCGGTTGTGGGACCCTGACATAGATATTATGTTAAGGGAAGCTACTGAACTGTGCGATTGAGAACGCTCCTAGGCTAGGCTGTTTGTTGTAGGTTATCTTTCCACTAGGCGAAGGCTGCTTAGTGCATTTATACTTTTAGCTACTTTAAACCTTTTTAGAAATTTATTCAGATAAGTAACAAATTAGCCCTTGACTGCAATCTCACCTAGTACTCAGTGATGATGTAGTCTAAGATGGAAGCGGGCTAACCTGGAAAGGGTATGGCAGTTTTCATTAAACCCACACGCCTTTGGTTTCTACACGGCATCGTACCGGAACGCTAAATCGCTTGGCGGTACGGCTTTGCCAGTTGGGTGGTAACTAGCCACGACCGAAGCCTCCCACCAGACCAGACCAGAAATTTAGAATTAAGACAGCGTTTACCACTGCGCCAGGGAGGTCGTCCGAGTTATTGATATTGTTCAATAACTTATTCTTGCAACTTCATTCACATATAAAAAGGTATCTTTTTCTATAATATTGTTGATTTTGTAAGATAATGATAATTGATTACGTTAACTTAAAATTAATCTACTAGGGTTCCAAACGCTCCTTGGTGCAATATGCAAAATAAGTACCCCGTTTACGAGCACCCTAAAATTAGAAATCCATTAGGGTATTGTCGATGCAGTTGGATGAACTGGACATAACACCGTTGCATTGTTCCAGCTTGCTATTGTTTCGCCAAATTACCGTGCACTGGTCGTTACGATACGACAACAGTTAGGTTGCAGTCATTAGTCACTTGCTGTTCACATTAAATGCCAGTTCGCAATTTAGCGGGTTAAATTGCCTTTTGCTGTCATCGACACTTAACACAATGTCGAGGTAACTACAGAGCTTTGAGTGGTGAGTTTAATGCATAAATGAGAACTCACTCGCCTTATCTGCTCTATGGCTGAGATAGAGTTTACTTTGTCTCTGCTCAGACCCAAGTTTCAGTTACAAGTGCAAATTAAAAATGTATAACACCCCCGACAAATGAAGGTTAGATTAACTAGAAAAGAGCTGATAACTTTCAAACGGCTGAACCGATTTTCTTGGATTATAGCTAAGAACACTCTCGATCAAGCCACTTTCAAACAAAAAACTAAATTAGATTAGGAGCTACGATGCCACAGACAGATACACAGATACAAAGATACACACATCAAACTTATAACACCCTTATTTTCGGTCGGGGGCTAAAAACGAGACAGATTTATACCAGTGATATAACGCTGTCTTGTTTTAACAGTGACTTAAGTCAAAGTACGCTCTATAAATCTCAACATTAGTGTCAATTTTCATGTGTCAAAAGTACGGCACTTAAATTAAGGACTAAAATCGTATTTACTTTTACGACAGTTGACACATACAGTAAATATTACGGTGAGTGAGTTATCAAAAGGTACGCACTATAACTTTTTTGATGAAAATTACGGTGCTACCTAAAATTTAGAACGGTCAACCTAGTGATCAAGACTTTGGTCTCCTATTCGCGGAATTTGGCATTGGGTTCCGGTGGGAACCTCTAGCTTTTCTGTTTTTTATCTTAACGGTGAGGGAAAACTTTGCATTTTGAGCAAACCTGCATGCCTGAGAATTCTCTATAATCTTCTCAAAGGTGTGTAAGTTCATTCTATTCATGAAGTTTCCTGCTGAAAATGATAGCAGCACTTGACCTGCAATTTTTTTTGAGCTAATGATTCATGCATGTAATAGCTCTATTATTCACTTAGGTTTTTGCGAACGTGTGAGGAGTTGGATTTGTCAGACCGTCATTACAACGGTGCCGGGCCAGCAGTACGATGGATCGCTTAAATTCGCATTACCTGATGACCCACGCTCAAGTGTCGATGGCCTCTGTACAATGCAAAAAGATCGGTCAAGTTCACTTGTACATTCGCCCACATCACCAGTATTGTTACATTGTTAAGGGTTAGAAAGTTGTATTTCTTGAGACAGTACGTTTATTGAAGGCTAGCGTGTGCCTGCGACTTTATCCACGTTGACAACATCAAACCCCCATTTTACCCCCTTGGGGGTTGACTATTTAACGATCCTTTTTTAACCGACTTCGAAAAAAGGAGGAGGTACTCAATTCATCGGAATCTTTTTTTTAGCGGATGTTTACGTCATAATGACTACTTGCATGCCAATTTCAGCCCGATCCGTTCGTAGTTTGAGGCATGTCGTGTGTTGTGAGTTTATAGATCAGTCAGTTAGTCAGTTTTTACATATATATATTATATAGATTAAAAATTTGTGACCGGCTTTGTTAAAGTTCTGAAAATACTTTCTCAGTGGGGGTCTACATTACCAAGAAAACTTACCTGCAAAATGTCAACCTCCTAAACCTAGCGGTTTAAATTCGAGTTTCTAGACCCAGTGGCTTTAGCTGTTCTTTGATATGCCAGTCAGTCGGATTATGCCTTATCCAACGTCCAAATTATATTATACTTAACATTAAGCTACTTATAAAAGTTATAAGTCAGAACATCCTCCATTATTTAACCGATGTTATTATGAGTCTCAATTCCTTATTATTTATTGTTTGCAATATACCCACCCAAGTTTAATGTGTCGTTAAAATATGTCATTATTAACTTGAAGTTAACCTACGGTTTAACTGTACTAATCTCATAATTAAAATCTAAGTGCATATGTCAACTATACACTTCCTTATTAGATTTGTACTGGGGCTTTCTAGTACTTTCTTGAATGGGCACTTGACTTACATTCTCGATAGCAGAGCAAACATTAAGCAATGTCCACGACTGTACTCAGTGACGTAATTGGGGGTCAATGGCCTTAAGTGACATCAGTTCATGTAGTCAAAAAGGTTTTGCTGATTCCATGGCAATTCGCATTAGGATATGAGGTCGAGATCCTTTGGCAATCTTTTATCTTTCAGACGCATTCACGCCTCATCCCAATACACGACCATCTTTTATCTTTTACGAAACTGTATCTTTTCTTTTGTTCAAATCTGTATGGGATTTGAAGAAATTTACATCATCAGTAGGAATTTTTATGAAGAGTTCTTTTTAAAAATCTTTTGTGTTACCTTTAAGAAAAAATTTGATTCCTGGATTCCTAAGTTACTCTGATCTTATCCTTTACTTTGGTACTTTCCTTACTTCAGTGTTACCTTTCTTGTCTCATGTCGTTGATTTTAAACATTCTTATGCTCCATTTTGATTTGTTCTTCTATTTCTAATGTATAATTATTTATTTATTATTTATTTATATTATTTCCACTCAACTTATCAACATCTTCCATAGATCTTCTGGATTCACTTTTAAAGTGTTTAGGGCCACTTATAAGTTGATTTATACCAAAATATTTCTAGTCAACCTTCGCACCAAATAACGCACGTAAATTATAAAAACGGCGTAGGTTGGTTTGTCAACATTGATCAAATATTTGCATTGGTCTGGAGTGTTTGTGGCCAACACCCCGCCCGGGTTCGAACCAACGTGCTAACCGCCCACGCGTTCGATTTGCATTTACTGTTAATTTCTTTATGGTGTGTCAACTTCTATGATTTATGGTTTCTAGGTTGCTCTCTGGGACTTTAAGCTAATATTTCAACTGTTCATTCGAGTCAGTTACTAATATCCTTAATGTTTATATTAAGTTAGGTGAAGTGGGTGTTTCTTTGTTTTTGGCACCCATAATCCAAAATTTGACTGTTTTTTCCTGCTTGTTTTCTTTGCGTTTGACTGCTATGGCCAAAATATTACCGGGAAAATATTCTTGAGATACCGTCATTCCATAGTTTAACGTAATATTGTTTTTATACGTTTCATTGATAAAAAGCAGTCATCGATTGCATCAAGATTCAAGACTCAATGAAACATAAAAACCGGTTCACAATAATAAAATCTGCTCTTCCAAGGGGCAGGTTTTTATTTATCTAAGTTTTAACATTATTTTCCTAATCAATGTTCTTGACTTCGTTCATGACTATTTGACATATTGTTTTTTTTTAATCCAAATTCTTATACTGCACTTATAAACTTAAGTTTATTTTAACAGTTGTTGTTTTGTTTGTCGGCAGGCCAGCAGAAAGATATCGAAATGCGGATATCTGTTCGTGGCGCCGGGCTGGGACTTCTCCAATCCGCTCTACAGGACAAAGGTAAGATAAGATGACAAACTCATTCAAACATATCTCTTAAAGTAATACTCTTATTCATACATATTATCACTTTTAAAAATACCGGCTTCAATATCAGGAGAAACCTTTATGTTTAGTTTCTGAGCCCCTATGATACTTTGGTCAGGGTACAGAAATATGTATGTATATTGTATGTATGTATATACTTTATTCCATCACAAAACTTAAATGACAGGTTACAAAAAGAAAACTTAAAATATAGGGGCTTAAAATGTAATACTGTGGGACTTATGCAGTTTACTATATCTTTTGCATTAGCAAGTGATTTACTTGTATCAGTTGAAGACTTCCGTATTGGCTTTTCATTCAATCAGAACGAGTGGGCATCGCTGTAATTTTTAGACCTATTAAATAAAATTTTACCATTTTTCTTCATCATCCGTATTAAATAAAGTTGAACATCCAAATCCGTTTATATTTTACAAGTACATGTATGTAATTAGGTATTGTCGTCGTAAACGATAGACATCCTCTACTGGACAAAGGTATCTTACTAAAATAGCTACAGCAGACGTTCTTGTTAAGTGCATAAAAGAAAAATCTTCTCGTACACAAAAAGTTCTCGTCCATCATTGAAGCAGGTTAAACAATAAATACAAATGTCATATATTTTTCGATACGGATATTTCGTTATTAAAATCGTTGTCCCGCTGAGTTCGCATAAAGCAGTTGCTTAATCACCATAACTTCATGTTTACATGACTTGGTGTTACTTTGCGAAAGTTTATGGAAAGCAAATAATTAATTAAGAGATTACTTAAGATTTGAGAAGCCAATTTACTTTAAACATGCAACACGACCAACGTTTGCTAATTCATATCTTACCTAGTTTTCTTTAACCAGAATCACATTGAAAATCCCGTCACCACATCTCAGCGGAAATTTGTAGTAAAGAGTCTGTTTCTAACTTAAAAGTAACCTCTTCCATCTTTATTCATTCCTGGCCCGCTTTTTCACCTGTTTTTTATGATTTATCCCCGACTTTTCTCTTGACTCTCCTACTAAAATCTTTGCTAGATCTGCTAGTTCTCCGCTTTCCCCTCTATTTCCAGATGATCCATTGTTCTTTTTCTTCTCCTTTCTACGGATGTTTTTATCTGCCACTCTTCTTAATACCTCCTACTAGTCAGTTACTTGTAAATGAATTCCAGAAAATTGATGTGTACCTTATAAATAATTATCAACTTCAATTACGGAGTCAAATTTTCAATCATGTTACTTGGATTTTTTGTTCATTTTACACAATCAAAATAATTGTACGGTGTGCCGTGTTTTTTGATTATTTCGGACAACTCGTGCAATTTATAAACATGACTTTAGCATGTTCTTAGCTGTCCTTCGGTTTGTGTGTCTCTGTTATTTTATATTCGGATTCTTAGGAAGTGATCAACAAAAAAAACGGTAAAAACAGCACCCAAGTGATTACAATCAACCCACACGTTGCATAATGATTAGATTCCAAATAAAAATATGTTAGTATTCTAAGAATTCTAATTCATTGTTATTGCAGAGATATCTGTATTGCATTATTAAATTCAAACTCAAAGCATTTACCTATTCTAAATGGGTACCTATCTGAAATCGAACCAGAATTTAGTTCTTTAATTCGTTTTACATTTTAGGACCATCATAGCTTCAGTTTTAAGTTAGTTGTTTAAAACAGTTATCTCCTTCCCACTAGATTTTTATATATTTTTTTAACAAAATGGATATTTTATAGATCGTCTCGAATACATACATTGTCTGTAACATATTATGACGTTGAAAAAAGTAAAGTAGCATTCAATAACCGGCATAAAGACCGATAAGGTCACATTGACGCTCTTTTTGAAGAAAACGAAAACAATAAAACACGTTAGACTCCGAGTCGTATTCGGCGAATCCAAAATTTATTGTCGAATTTAAACATATTACACTCGAACAACATAAACTTCATACATATCTGCTTTTTAATAATAATATTATGTTTATTTTGAACATGGAACGAATAAACTTGATGTTTGTGTTATATATGTTTATTTTAAACAAGAATGAATGTACTTACTTAAAGAAAATAAAGATGTTTGATGTATGTTAAAACTCTGCATGTTTCTTGCTGATCCGACATGTTTATTTATGTTTATTTTTCTACGTATTGTACCTGTTTCTGTTTTGTTGAGTTAATACAATCATTATCATAACCGATAGACGTGCACTGGTGGGACATTTTTACAGATTTCTGTGAAAATGTGTATTTTTAAAGATACACGGACTGTAAGACCGACTCGTTGGGAAGCCTGGAGCACCGCTTAGGTGTAAGCCCTCTTGGTGTGTTCTATCGCCTTTCTAATGGGAAGTTAGCCATCTTCTAGTTCTAGGCTGTGTCACAACTTGCCGCCAGGTCTGATTGCAGCCAAGCGCTAGTCTATAAATTAAAAAAAAGTGCTCTGAAGAGCTGTTTGACCTCATTCCACCCTCCTTTTTCTACAACCGCACCGCACGTCACCGTAAGCATTTTTACCTTCTCCACCTGGGTGTCTGGTGTGGTGGGGTCTGGGTGCCCGTTGTGCCAGATCCTTTTTTCCACGCACATGCAAACTGTGGAATCAACTCCCATCGGCGGTGTTCCCACTAGATTACAAGGCACGGACCAACAAATTCCTGAAAGGCCGGCAACGCATCGGCGGTTCCTCTGGTGCTGCAAATGTTCATAGGCGGCGGTAATCACCTAATATCAGGTGACCCGCCTGCTCGTTCGCCCGCTATTTTTAGTTAAAAGAAAGATTTAGCTGGTGTAGCTTTAAAACTTATACATTTTGATTCAAGTACTTAATATTATTTTTATTTTTCACTTGCCTAATTGCCTGCATGTTCAACAATTTATATCTTTCTCCGAAAGGATGCTTGTGCCACCAGTAATTTTATAGTAATTGTAAATGAAATTGATTGGTTCTTTTATTAGCTTACATTTCTTTATAATAATTTTAATTAAGGATATCCCAATTCCCAACCATCGATGAACGATAATGATTACTTACATGATATACAATTAATCAATAATTAGTTTCCCCATTGACAACCGAATGCGGAAGTCTCAATCTGTAGTTTTGATTCATGGTATTAAGGTCTACATTTGCAAGTGAAATGCAAAGTTTGACGTGCAACGCGTCAGTTAATTATTAAAAATATGATTAATATCAATCATGTGGATCGCGCCGTTATGAAAAATTACCTGATTCACATGGAATTGGTTGTTACATGTATTTGGCTCACAATAAAGAGTTATTCGTTGAATGAGGACTTCGGATGCAAATTGGTCGCTTATAAAAATATAATAAAATCGCTCCTTTTGCATTTTGCTATTATGATAAGTATATATGTATTCCGCGTCGTAAATCATAACATACGTTTAGGGTCAGCTGTACAAAAGTGGGTTAAATTAAGGTAACCATTAAAGATAATTTAATCACCAAAATTACAGCTTAGTAGCACAAATCAATGTTCGTACTTTTATGGTTATCGTTAACGAGTTGTCAAAGTTACGTAGACTTGTGGAACCCAAAGTAGTTTTTCTTTGGTGGTCAAATTTGACTTTAACCTTACTTTAACCACCTAATGTGCACTGACCCTTGGTCATTCGATCAAGATTTTTTTATTAAAACGATGAACAAGATATGGACTTGAATATTATTTTGTTTTGAATAATTTTATGTTTTGAGTAATCAAAGTGGGCGTTGATACGTCTATCAAAATCAGGAACTTAAATGAGCTTTTGAATATTTTAAATTTTGAACTCCCAAGAAATCATGCATTTATTTTTAGTTGGAAAATATAAAAGGTCGATAGCTCAGTAGGTACGGACATAACAGTATTCTCGCTTCCCATAATAAAAATAAACCTTGTTCTTTATATTATTTTATTGGTGTTATGTTGGCTGTATAGGCAATTGAGCGTGGCCGTTAAAGCAATACGAACGAAAAAAAGATATTCGGGCAAGCGTTATTTACGACCGAATCGAGCATAGGGTTCACAAACGTATCTTATCCATACGAAAAATTGAATGTATAAAGCTGATTGCATATTAGGTAGGTGTTTTAGGTATATGACGCAAGAGCCGTGCGCGGACTCATTTTTGTTTATCGGACGCATAACAAATGCGGTTGATGCACGTCTGATGCCAATTGACTGGTGCTGTTCGTATTTTCAAACTGAATAACAACAGTTTGACAGTTGCAATCACCTCTGATTGGCCGACAATCTCGCTATGAACTAAAATTCATTATTCCAACACAAGTACCAACAATTCAGCCAATCACAATGTTTTAGATTGGAGCCTTGATTGATGCTGCTTATCCGTAATCGACCAGCTGTATCGTTATTTTCTAACGGCTGATTTTTTATTGCCAAATAATTAATTTGTAGGATAAGTTTTTCGAATTCGATCAGTTTTCGAAATTTCCTTATTGGTTGATTCTGTCAAAATATCTTACGCCTTGGAAAAGTGAATCGCGTGCATCTTTTGCGTCTCACGATTTGCTCTGTAATATGCGACCAGCTTTATGCGTAAACATTGTACGTATTATAATATGCAAACGATCAAAAAGGGAACGTCTCGCCGATCATGATAAGGTCCGGCGGGGGTCCGCGTTCGGCGCCAAAAAGTGTCAAAAAGATGTGTGGCAAGCCTAAGGCGCAAATGGAAACTGGCAGAATTTAAGTTACTATCAAACTAAACGCAAGACAATGGGAAATATAACATACCTAATAAATAAAATTACGAAGTCCGGCAAAAACATATTTGTCAGTACAATTGATAAGCTTGCAAATATGTAAATGTCTCTAGCTTTTAATCGGTTATTTTTGAACTACATAGGCTTCGCTTGGCTGCAATTACACCAAATAGGAGATTATGCAGCCTAAGGTGGCACATGCCTATAGAAGGTGCCTATTCACTCTTCTTTTGAAGGTGCCAATCGTACTATTCAGAAGAAATAAAAAAAAATGGATTTTATAAGTACTTGATGTAAGATTTTTTACACCTTTATTGTCTGTTATCTCCCAAAGCCACTATGATCCAAACTTCATAGTCACTGATCGATCCTCCCTGTGTTGAGGACAATATTTATAGAAACTCTCAGCTTTTATAAAATAACTAAGGTCTGGTACGCGCTGGCTCTTAGTAAATTAGGTTGGCCGCATATTTTTATAAAAATTCTGATGTTCCTTTGGGTAGTTTCTTGTAAGAATCCATGGATGAATACATTAACAACTATGAAGGCTATGTTAAAAATTAACTCATCATATCTAAATCAGAGCATACGTTAACGGGCACAGATCGATTGACACTGATCTAGGTGAAATTGTGCATCAATTCTAGATATAATCGATCTAGTACTGCCGAGACCCTCCTATTTTATGCTAATGTATCAAGTAAGTCGTGATTGTTCGACTGTGCTTGTTAACAACTTCATTATTCCATGATGGTATCAAGGTGAGAAGTAATGTTGGAAAAAAACTGAAATGGGTTATAAGAAACTTCTATTTCTTTTCGTAATTCTTAATAAAAAAAGCAAACTGCTGGACTTGAGTTCTTGTAGGGATTTCCACACGCCACACCACACAGACTTTCCAAAACACACCCTATAGAGAGAGCCAGCGCGTGCCAGACCTTCGTTATTTTATAAAACTTTAAACTTTAAGGGCGTCTCACGTGATCTCTTATACTTTTCCGAAGAAAATATAAAAAATTAGACTATTTTAACGATTTTTTTGAAGATTTTTTACACCTTTGTTACCTGTTATCTCTCAAAGCCACCATGATCCAAACTTCATAGTCGCTGATCGTTCCGCCCTGTGTTGGGGACAATACGCAGAGAAACTTTCAGCTTTTATAAAATAACGAAGGTGTGCTCTCTCTATAATATTTTCTACATTGTTTAACCACCGTAGGTATTTGCCCCTTACCCAATCGGCAATTTTGTCAACAATCCACAGATGTTGAAACCACTGTAATTTCCTTCCTCAGCTTTCTACTGTCTCTAGCACAACTCGGTTGTCAAGTAGTGCGGATAGTACGCACGACTGCTCACGTTTCTTTGCCTCCCATTCGAAGGGAAGGTTATGTTTTGGCGTAATGTAACACGATTTTGGTGTTAGTAGAAAAACAAAAAGAAAGGCGGTTTATTTGAGAAATAGGTACAAAATATATATAGACCTAGCCTTTTCCCATGTTAATTGGGGTCGGCTCTAGGTACAAAATAATTTGAAAAAATTTATGGCGTATGGTCCCAGAATGAATTTGTTATGCCTGTGGTAGGAGCAAAGATACCGATTTTTTCTTCCGTGTAATCTCAAATTTTAGACCAGTGATATTGAGACATAAGATGAGAAACCTATTAGGTTTCACTTCTTCTCTTGGCAAGCGAGGATTGGCGGTCAGTTCTTCATATTAGGCCTTATCCTTTGCGAGGCTAACAGTTGAGTGGCACTCGTGATCTCTGAACACTCCTTGATGTTGCGTAACCAAGATTTACTCTTACGAGCAAAGCATCTCTTTTCAGCTATTTTGCTAATCATTATGAGTTGCAAGAGCTCTTGTACCTAAGCAAATGCCCAAGATAAACTACTATTCTCTTTTGACGGTCTTGCAAAGATCACGCTCACTCCCATTTTGCCGTAAAACTGTCTGGTTACCTTTTGGATCCAGATGATATAGTGAATATAGTAATAGATATAGTGAAATAGGACGAGTTGCAAATGGGACGAGCTGCGAATGGGAGGAAATGCGAACGGGACGAGATGCGAATGGGACGAGCTACGAATGGGAGGAAAAGCGATCGGGACGAGATGCCAATGGGACGAGCTGCGAATCAGACGAGTTGCGAATGGGAAGACTTGCTAACAAACCATTTTTAAACAAATCTCAAACACTTCTTTACGTTTTTTGAGTTCCTCCTTCACCGTGACTAGTTTCCTGGAGACTCACATCCATATTAGCTAAACAACTAGGTATGTAGAAGACGTTTGCCCAGATGTTCAGGTTAGCTTCAACATTTAGGTCTTAATTGTGCCGTGATTCTTGTCCCTTAGTAAATCTATTCTATGACGTCCACATTTTGTTCATGTCTTTCCCGAAGAACCTAATACGGAATTACCGAAAACCAAATTAAGGGGGATCAACTCACGATTAGCTGTAGCCAATAATAGTCGATTTCTGATAAATCGGCTGACATTCGAACTTAGCCCTGTGAATGTTTAGCATTTAAGACGATGTTATCTCGCCGCTCGTAGTACTTACAATCATTTTGAATACATTACAATAATTCCACAAGATCATTATAACTTACTACAATAGTTACTACTTACTAGCTAGTGCCCGGCATATTCATTATTCCTGGTTATTAGGATAAATCCATTTCACAGTGTTGACGTACCAATCTAACCCAATCCAATCCAATCTCTCAACCTGTACGTCATTGATAGGCCTTTTCAAGAACGGGCTACTAATCACAGTCCTCGCCTTCCTCATCCTGCCACCTTCTTCAGGTCATCGGTATTGACGTATATATTTACTTTAAGCCTCAATAGCTCAACGGTTATAGGAGTGGACTGAAATCCGAAAGGTTGGCGGTTCAAACCCCACTCGTTGCACTATTGTCTTACCCACGCTTAGCCCAAGCTTAACGCTAAGTTGGAGGGGAAAGGGGAATGTTAGTCATGACTAAAAATGGCTAATATTCTTTAAAAAAAACAGGTTTCCTTACTAGATAGATATGTATACATGTCTTTAGTAAATTCGTACGTATAGTACGCGACAGGTTGAGATGGCAACCGGAGTGGGGACACCCCGCACACCCGCACAGCCCCCGGGCTAACCCGCTGCGAGTGAGCGCGAGTGACGTGCGGGACGTGTCCCCGCCTCATACCCCGATTGACATCACAACCTGTCGCGTACTACGAGTAAGTAAACAACAATCTAAGCTTTAAAGTCTATAAATATACTTCAAAAAAGATATATAGTGTAACCCTTCCTCGTTAAATAGGGATCAAACGAGCCTCAGTTTCGCACGCTGCCATCCCTCTATCAGCACCTCGCATTATCTTGAAATATGCATCCTTTTTTTCAAAACACGCGTATCGTATCTCGACGCTTCTCAAACTTTATTAAGCCATTATTAGCTATCTTAAATTAGCATTATCGGCACAATTTATTAACGTTTCAATGTTGCACAGCGTGCCGCCTCGGTTTATCGCCCACGGGACTACTTGGTAATTGAAAAAGGAACATTGGATGTGTAAAAAATAAAAAAATACGTGTATTAGTGTGGTATCATGTCTTAAAGACCAGAGAAGAGGTCTGGGAGTTTAGAGAGGCGACTGCTGAGAAGGTTGACGTTAATGAATCGTTTGTCTTAGGACGTAGTGCTTTTTTGTTCATGTCTCTCTCTGTTTCAAAAAGGATTAAGAACGAGAGCCAAGATATATTATTTTTAAAATTGATGGTGACCGAAATAAGTCCGAATAGTGATTTCGGAGATTGGAGAGACCTGGAAATAGTAAATTGATAATTAGGATGTATAAAAGTAATGCCAATTTAGTGATCTTGAGAATCGAATGGAGCCAAAACGAGTGGATCAAAGCGTCGACCAAAGATAGTCGTCCACTGCTGGACATAGGTTTCTAGTAAGGACTTCTACACGCTGCTGTCTTGCACTGCTTTGGTCCAGGGTCTCTGGCCTCGACTGATGTAGTCTACCCACGTAGTAGGGAGTCTGCCAACACTGCGCTTTTCGGTGCGAATTCGCCATTCCAGCCCCCTATCTATCGGTTCTTTGAATTTTAAGGGTCTATAATTTTTATCTTCATCCTAAGGGTTGAAAGGTCTAAAATTGCTAGAGTATTTGATTTGATAATCCAGAACTCAATTCAGGAGACACTGAAATTTTATATTTTGCTACAATTACATAATGTAGTAATGTGTACAATACTCGAATTAGGTTTGAAATGCTATATTCTGCTATTCCTGGTTGTACCATTAATGATCCAATGCTGTCACTTAGGTACCTCGCTATGACTAAAATTCTAGATCCAATTTTCAACCTAGGTGTATTTTAGTTATTTCAAAGATACCATCTTACTAGCGGATGTATATTGAAGTGAACTATATAGTAGGGCCGTTATTAGTTGTTTGTAAATAAATAGCAAAGCCATAAAAGTTGCTCAACGCGATGCTTGCCTCACTACGCCCGCAAGTAACCTGAATAAAGCTCAGCCACCAAGCTGAGCTAATAATAATTTTGCATATCTATTAAGCAGTACTTTTCTAGAACTAAAATCCAAATACACACAGCACAAGCCTTTTTGATGAGCTTCCAACGTTAATTTGTCTTTAGATCTTATGGAATTCTGCAGAATGTGCTCGAAGTTCCGTCAGATTCTATCATTGATGTGGATCATAAAGTGTCTACAATCAATATACCTATGTACTCCAGAAAAAAATTGAAATGTTCGAAACAGTAGACAAGAAACTCTAAAACTATAAGGAAACGTCCGGGTTTTGTGCGCTTATGCCCAAGTAGTTGGCTAAGAAATATTATTAAGTCAACTACCAACTTCTGGTTTCTGGACGAGTCTGAAACTATTCGACCATACACAGATGCTGTAAGTTAATTTGTAAGAAAATTATAAAAATGACAAAACATCTAGATTAAATTCAACGTTGATATGGGTACATACGAAAATCAAAGGCAGTTTCTCTGGTGCTGCAAATGTTTATGGGTGCCGGTAATCACTTAACATGTTCGCTATTCAGATAAACATATAAATGTAAATAATATCCTCACATCATATCATTAGAATATTTGCGCATTTGATATAAGCCCAGGTTATCAACCAAGCTCACCACTCCCCGGGTTGCGGATTGCCCAACGTTGGTTCAAAGGGGGCAAATTTTAATATCATAACCTGAGCGTGACTCGCCCCAGATCTGCCTAATGCCTTGTACGGAAACTATGGGAATCTGATTGTATCGACTACTTCGTGCACTTGTATTGACTTGTGATATTTAGAAAAACTATAGATCATAAGCATAATTTTAGGTTCAGATCATAATAATTCATACTCATTGTTGATTTATTATGTCCTTCTCACTCTGAAAAAGAAACTATAAAATAACTTTATAGGCTTTTGTTAAAAACGAACTGGCAGATTTCATACTACACCTTTGAGAAAATTATGGAGAACTTTCAGGCATGCAGGCTTCTTCACGATGTTTTCCTTCACCGTTAAAGTAAGTGATATGCTTCAAAGTTTAAAACAACACAAAACAGAAAAATTAGCGTGCCGGGTCCGAAGGCCGCTGTTTTAACTACTGGCTCGACTAGTTTTTATTTAACGGTTTGCTCTATTAAAAAACCATGCTTTACTTAAGTGCTTGCTTAGAAATTATGATATTATATGCCTAGAACGCAAACATCAAAGAAAGAATTTGGGCAAAAACTAGCTCTATAGTATCGTTATAATTTATTTCAATAGTTGCGAAATCCTCACAAAAAATGTTATGAAGTCGTAAACGCAACCGAATAGTTACAACTCGCGGCAGTTAAATAAAATAACAGTTAAGTTTACGCAATAATACTTTAACTAGATACGCGTTTTTACGTGTTGAAATTTCGCAAAAAAAAAATTAAACGCAAGAACCTACTCTCAGTTTTTTATTCAGTTGTATCAGTATTAGTTTGTAAGCAGTTTAAGATCTCTTAGGCTGAGGTCTACTTTAAATTTTCTCAGACTTTATGTGAGAGACAAAAATCTGTCTCTTTTTAAGTGTGTCTAAAGTCGGCCAAGCCTAATTTTTATGCCAGTTTCTTTTCAGTAAGCTCAGTTACTTAAACTACATGTTTAGCTTAGCACGGTTGGTAGATTTAGCTGAATATAAACATGCTTTGCAATACGACTGTAAAAATGTTTTTAAATAATCTAAGTTGATATGTGTATAGCTTTATTTGTTTTGATAAGTCAAAAGTCGATAATAAAGTGGAAGTGATGTACTATAAAAGATAAGAATAGGTATTAGGTATACACTTTTCCTTTGAAATAGTCATGTCTTTTTAAATATTTATGTTGATTATTACGGTCGAGAAACTGATATCATTTCCTGTCTAATCCCAGACCGTGACAGATAAAATAGGAAGTAAGACGCGCCGTCGGTCTGGGTGTCTCTTTTTTATTTGTCTGGCGAAGCTTCCGAAAACCTTTGAGTTTGGTCTCAGCCATGTTTCTTTTGAGAGATTTTTAACACTTCAAAAATAACACAAAAATGCCGTCCGTTGATAATGAATCTACCATAAAGTTGGATTTAAATCTGGCTATCAGTGAAGTGATCTAACCTAAAATCTCACAAAATACAACGTATTCTGTGACGTTTCATTGTGTATTCTGTTTAAAATGTTTTTTGGAATGCTATTGAATAACATCAAGTATTTACATTTGGTTAATATTTTTAAAATCGCTGACACTGCTTTAGGTTTAAGTCACTATGATTCATGCTCATTTTTTCAATCTGAAAATGAGATACTATAATTTGAGAGAGTTGCAGTCATCTAGTGAAAATTCTGTTTACAGTCAGTTGCGTTTTCTCTATTTTGCATTATTCGGGGTTAAGTCACTATGATTTTCCATTTTTTCGATTATAAGACTGGTAGTTGTAGTCGTTGTACTAAAATTCAGTCCAAGTGCTGTTTTCTGTAGTTGTTTTGTATTATTTGGAGTTAAGCCACTATTGCTTGAAGGGTCTAAATAATCGTGGACTCGCTGGAGTATCGAAATGAATAATGACATTTTAATTCGTCGCGCGTCCCAACCGGCGCCTAATTCAGTTTTTATCAACCGACAGGTCCACTTTATTAGCATTCTCATCAGATGAAATGTGGTGTCCATTATTTATTCTAAATTTTGTTTTAGCCTTGTGAAATTCACTTATTTAACCAAAATATTTATATGTAGAAAAATGCACACTGAATTTTTGCCCATCATAATATTTATTCTAAGTTACTAAAAATCTAACTCTCAACTACTTACCTAATTCAGTCCAACTTTTTTTCGCTACGAAACGAATCTAGTGAGCGATGAGCTATAAACGTTTATTTTCAAGATTCTAAATTGGACGTCAAACCCAAAGTTATTAACATAGAAATCGATAACCGATACAATTTCTCGCGATTGCGGTCTAGGTCTCAGCTTAGACCTAAATTACCGTGATAGAGGTAGCTTTCCCTGCATTTTAGAAATTTAATACCTAATGTGGAGGGCTCGCAGGCGGACGGAGCAATAATATTATGATAATTGTGTAATTTGCGTGACCGTGTGTTGCTTTGTAAAATACTAGTATTTAGCTATTTTGAAATACTAGGTTTAACTGAGTTAGTATTAGATACTAGAGAGTTTACTAGAATTTAGATATAAGACATTTATTTAAGAGAACGTTTATTCATTCAGTGTGCCTTTTACGTGAGTTTACGCTAGGATGTGTACCTACTACCTACATATTCTTCATCGTAGGCTATTGCTCAAGATCATGCAGATCCTATTGCATTAATTTCATATTGGTGAGGGCATTGATTTTGAAAGTGCCACCCCTATAGGGGTGAGGGAATTCTTGAGATAATAATGCAGTGAGTTCCCAAGTCCGTCTCGAATAAGAGTTCAACTAGGTTTTCACAATCACCTCATTTGTTTCTAAAGTATTAAATACTCTAATCAAGCGCAAGCCTATCAGTATCACGCAATAACAAGTGTAAATTAAAAATTTATAACACCCCCGACAAAGTATTTGAGTTTTCCAAAACATCATTTTCAAATAAATTATTATGTATGTAGGCAACGTCCATCTTGACAGCTTGACATTTGTCAATTGACATAATAATATTATGAACCTAACGGTTATCTAACCTTCTTTTCTACAAGAAAACTAGAAAAGAGCTGATAACTCTTAAACGGCTGAACCAATTTTTTTGGATTATAGCTAAGAACACTCTCGATCAAGCCACCTTTCAAACAAAAAAAAAGTAAATTATAATCGGTTCATTCGTTTAGGCGCTACGATGCCACAGACAGATACACAGATACACAGATACACAGACACAGATACACAGATACACACGTCAAACTTATAACTCCCCTCTTTTTGGGTCGGGGGTTAAAAAAAGTCTTAGATTCGCTGTACACCGTTATTTGTGCGAGTGCTTCAGAAAACCAAGTTAATTTATGTATTCTTTCTTAACTTAGAAAACAGTATTAAAATTCAAGCAAAAAATACACCACAAAGCAAGCTAAGTCAGAAATAGCTAAGAATGTATATGCGCAAATTATAGCCCGCCCGACTGTCGACAACCGCGGCCGCTTCCGCATTGCGTGCCGCGCGCACGCAAAAACGATGCACTAACTAATGCCTGCCACAGACAGACCGTCTGTCTGTTTATATCACCGAGCTGGGAATTTAAGCCTACCTACTCATATTATACTCTTTACTAATTGTTTCACTTTTTTTTGTAATTGTCTTTACTATTGAACAATAAAATATACTTACAGAGTTTCCGGGCATGAACTAGCGATATTTTAAACACTTATGTAACACCTATTTTTAAGTACAAATACACTCTAAACTAAGACCTAATCCACTTCCTACCTGTGTGGCAGCCATTTTGGTTTTTTTTTGTTGAAACGTGTACAAAAAAAATCATATCTCTCAAAGTTTTGGTCTTACTGAGATAAAAATGGGCTCATTCGAAGGGCAACAATACTGCCCTATCGTCTACATTACAAAACAAAGTGTTCACATTTCCATAACTTTAGAAAAAAAATAAAAAACTCGGAAAAATTATCGTAAAATTATGCAAATTCACAAATTATTATTGTAAATTACTGCAAAAACACTCCCGACAACCCTTTTTATTTTTTTACTACATCGCTCTTACAGCTGTAAATTAAATGTTGTATTGTAGCTTAGCTCAAAGTCTCTCGATTAAGACTCTTTAAGGGTTAAGTTTTCTTAATCATGATTTTATTGTCAGTTCGCGCTAACAAGGTCGTATGGGCCTCGTATAGTGCGCCTCTAAGTATGTATTTCAGAGAGAAGCTTCAAGGAAAACTAAAAAGGTTAAACTTCACTAGTCTCGGTGGCTTTCGCTACTAACTATAGATTAACCACAATGCAAACAAAACCGGAAAATTACTAGTGTTGCATAAAACAAAGGGTACAAATGAGAAGTTCACCGCAAACTGAAATTGAGTTTCAACTTCGACGGAATATTGTTATGTGCTTAAGTTAGAAATACACAATTTAAAACATTTCTATTTGCATGTAAAGAACTACCTAATTGTTCAGAATTTTAATATCATAATTTTTTTAAGCAAGGTTTTCAGTAGGTATACTTAGGTACTGTTTTGTAGAATAGAATAAAAATATTTTTTATTCAAATAAACTTATAAAAGTTAACAATTCTACAGCCTATGCCATTTCTGGATAGAGCAGCTTTTTAATAGTGAAAGAATTATTAAAATCGATTCAGTATAGTTTCAGAGTCGATCGACTACAAACAAAAAACTAAAAATCTTTCCTCTTTATAAAATAGGTACTAATATATAGATAGATATAGATAAACAAAGACAAATTTTTTGAAAATTTTAACCGTAGGAAACATGATCATCGATATAGACCCCAAAACATTTTTTTTTTGAATATTTATCCGTTTGTCTGTAGGTACGCGCATCACTCGAAAACTACTGACCAGTTTTATGACAAAATCATCCAATTTTTTTACCCAATATCAGTATCAAAACCTAAGTGGAAATCATTCAAACCTTGCACTAATAGATTACCAGTAAAAGTCCAACTCCTTTCCCCCTACGGGCTTAATAGCCGTTTCCCATTTCCTTTTATATAAATTGAAGTACATGAAACGGCTGTATAAAGTATATGACTTGAGATTCGTGATAGGCAGTTTTTTGTCGCGAAAGGTTGCTGGACTGGTTGACTCATAATATCAAGTCGAATCCTATTACAGGTTCGAGTAGGAAGTGTCCAACCTAATTACCACAAAGAAATGGCATAGCGAGTGCTCAACTTAATGTAGAGGGAGAAAAAGGCAAAATAAATTTAGTTTTATGGTCCCGTATCTGCAGAGAAAAAAGAAACCCTATTGGATCACTTCGTTGTCTGTCTGTCTGTCGTGTCTGTCAAGACCCGTAAAGGTATCAAGGCCTATAGGCCTATACTTGTGCCTATGATGTGCAAACTGAAACAGTTTGGATAGGCGTTTAATTAATTAATAATATCGGCTTTTGCACACCAAAGTTTTTACAGATATTTTTGTTTTAAACAAGTTTAATATTAAAAATACGTAAAATTTAGGTGCATAGTGCAAATCCATGTCTTAGCTGAACCGTACATATTATGGACATATCTGCGTCATCACTTTCCATTAGGTGTGATTCAAGCGAAAGTCCATTAAAAAAATTAATGACTATGACGACTTAGTTGCTAACTGCTAATATGAGTTTTCACTGCGTCCGGACTTGGGATTGTCAGTACTACCACCGTTTGGCAATCATACAGTTATGCAGTGCTTATAATGTTTGCAACAATCATCATCAACAACAAACAAAGTAGACAGCAACAATCATAGTGGTACCATAGTGGTATCATAGTAGCCTGTGTGTTAATTCAGGATATAATCTATCTCTATTCCAAATTTCAGCCAAATCCGTCTAGTAGTTAGTGCGTGATTGAGTAACAAACATCCAAACATCCACACTTTCACATTTATAATACTGTTAGGATTAGCTTCACTCACAGGCTAGATTGTAAAGTTAGTAAAGCACTGCTGTAAAGCGCTTTACGATTTAAAAAAAAATCATCATCTCAACCCATCGCCAGCCCACTAGTTTATTAGTTAGTAGTTTTTCGGAGTTTAATGCTTTTTTTCGGAAAGTAGATTCTTTCCTACAAAGATGGCGATTTTATTCAATGCAAGTACATTCTTATCCCTACTGAATGCTTGTCAAGCTGCGGTGCTACCAAGAAAAGTCAGTGAGAAATTCTTCGGGCTGTTCTCTTCAAATCTTGTATTCTTTAGAAGCGCATTCTTCGAGATGATGTGTGTAAGGAACTCTAAACTTTTACATCATCCGGACTTAATCGCTAGGGTCAGCGCCCTTTATAATTGCTTTTACGTTTTGATTGAGATGCCTCAAGAACATGTCTCTGTGAAGAATGTTGGACTGACTTATCTATACTAATATTATAAAGAGGAAACCTTTGTATTTTTGTATTTTTGTCTGTTTGTATTGAATAGGCTCAAAAACTACTGGACCGATTTCAAAATTTCTTTTACCATTACTTAGAGGGATTCTTCCGAATCCGTATAGGCTATATTTTATCCCGGAAAATAGAAAAAATAAATGTCCACCCGTGAGAAGCCGGGGCGTGTCGCTAGTCTATACTAATATTATAAATACGAAAGTGTGTCTGTCTGTCTGTCTGCTACCTTTTCACGGCCCAACAGTTTAACTGATTCTAACGAAATTTGGTACGGGGTTAGCTTATATCCCGGGGACGGACATTGGCTACTTTTTATACCGGAAAATCAAAGAGTTCCCACGGGATTCCCAAAAACCCATCCGCTTTACTGATTTGTATGAAATTCGGTCCCTTGCGTCAGGTAGCTTGCGTCCCTGTAATTGACATAGGCAACTTTTTATCCCGGAAAATCAAACAGTTCCCACGGGATCTTAAAATACCTAAATCCACGTAGACGAAGTCGCGGGCATCCTCTAGTAAAACATAATATTGAAGTGAAACTTATAAAAATATAACTAATCCACGACTTGACTTACGTGATTAGTCTAAGTAAAGGTGCCCACGCACACGTGCCCGCGCGGCAGTGACGTACGCGCGTCGCGGCTGGAGAGAATATCGTGCGGGGTGCTGACGCGACGCGCAGTTCCGCTGCAGTGCAGTTCAAGTGCGTGGGCACCTTAAGCCCGACTAGCTTTGAACCTGTCCGGTGCCCTTTTTAGGGTTCCGTACCTCAAAAGGACCCCTTATAAGATCATTTTGTTGTCTGTCTGTCGTGTCTGTCAAGAAAACCTATAGGGTACTTCCCGTTGACCTAGAATCAAGGCAGGTAGGTGAAACGAATTGATGCATCAAGGACACCATTTTACAAGGAAAAAATTATAGATTGCAGCAATATTTGACGCAGTTTTCCGCAATCGACCAGTACATTTTTTTTTAGGATGGAAGTCTAACATTCAAACGTAATTGTCGCCGTAAATAGCCACCAAACCAAGCAGCTGTTTTTAGACCACCATCATTTATCGAATAGGTTTACCTACTATTTAATCCTCATAGAAATCATGTAGAAGCATAATGCTAAGCTACCTTCTTTTATTGAGGTGGTATTAGTAGTTAGTGTCATAGATTAGGTAAAAGCTTACTAAAAACTAAAAACTTACTATTTACATGATAATATGATAAAAAATCTTTTGCCGGCTCAGCTTCAAAAATATTACCCCGCTATGTTTTTAAACAGCTCGTGAAGGTTACACAATACACGCCCAAGTTTTTTACATGTCGATTGCCTGCGTACCTGCTACCACACGAACATATTATTGCCTTTAATTACACACATTTTATTATTTTCTTGGTGCAGTGATGAGCGCTTATTGTGGGAGGTCTCAGGTTCGATTCGAGACAGGGACATTTTGAAAACTTATAATTTTTAAACTGTCTGTTCTACGGCCCTGGCAGTGCTTTATTTGGCAAACTGAGGTCAGATATGTGTGCCTACAGTTTTTAAATTTTTTTCAAGAATAAAGTAATAGAAAGTCAAACATAAGTCCAGTTACTGACGCAAAACGGCTTCGGCTATATTTACCAAAACTAGAAGTATATTTACCAAAAATATTTCACACCACATGACAATCCATCGAGTTTTACCAATACTTGGCCACTACTACTACTTGGTACTAATGGAAATCGATACCGACGACGCAACCTTCACAATCGATACAACAAACAAAATACCTTTAACAAGGCGTACTTACGGTATTTCTTAAACTAACACCAAAAAATTTCTCCTTTCGTAACCGTTAGGTATTCTAGTAATAGACTAACCAACTTGGTTGTTGCTGATATGGTCCGTCCGACTATGGGGTGTAATTAATATTCACATATTTAGAATTAAAGAAATATTTCAAAGTTTAAAAAACAGTTGAATCATAAAAACCACCTCGAAGGACCATATTTATCGACTCTTAAAAAACCTGACCTAGAAAGACTTATTGTGACCTAACCTGGTGGCGCCTAACATGTACATGGCGCCTAATAGGTCCTTTCTTACCTAATAGTACCTAATTTCAGGACACCTACTATGCCCTATTATTCTTAAACACAGATTCTGCTAATCTGCATTTTTTAGAAGACACTGACTTGCTTAAACATGGTTTAAAACATAATAACTCAAAGCTTACCACTTGGCGTGGAATGGGCCGTACTTATATGTGCTTAAAGCATACATATTTCGAGTGTCCAGATTATTCCGTTACCTTATTGTGCTAAGTGTTACAATTAACGTCCACTTATCCAGCATTATGAACTCCTCAAAGGTTTTTAGGTACAGAACCAAATATTTAGCTTGGGTGTTAGCGATCCACCGGTTTCGCTGCCCGCCGCAAATATTGACGGTTTTTTGTGCATTTCGAGATCATGATTATACATAATTAGATGTTTTTTTTTTTGTTGAATTATAATGATGAAGAGTTATTTAAAAATACCTAAGGTTATTTTTTTAAAGATTGTTTTGGTCTGTCGGGCATAGTGAATAATATGTGGTTATTTATCGTGCAAACTAAAGATTTTTAGGAAAAAAATACATGAACCTTGATTCCTCTAGGCAATGATATTGTATAAAATATGTAAAGTTAATATCTCTTAAATCACGTCTAAAGAGACTTAAAACATGGGCATTCAGTGTAGATAGTTAGGTATCGTTTCTTCTATCTTATACTCATCAGTGAGAAGGGATTTTATATTATAAATTTAATAATATCTTTCTCTTCATTTCAATTTCTCCATTTTCAAGTGCCTTACAAGTCGTTTACAGTTGAAGCTCTTCGTCAACTTTTTTTGTACCGTTCGTGGTCAGCCCTACGAAAATGCTAAATTCTTACCTAGGTTACACAAAAGCATTAAATGTTGTCGATAGTGTGTACGAGACCTAAGAGAGTAGTGAGAAAGTGCTCACCACACGGATGTCCATGGAGGTATGGCCCGACACGTCCAAACGACTTGTCACACGGAAGAGCTTTCACAGATATACAGCATACACCCTAATGCCTTATTAGCTAAGTACTAAGGAGCGGCTGCTCTTAAGCCTTGAGGCTGTGACACACACAAAGCGCGGCGGCGGCGGCGACTCGCGAGTAAAATTAGATGACGCGGCTCCTAGAACTGAAAGTTAAAACGTGAAGAATCCACGTGCTTTATATACTTAAGTGCCTTACAATATCACAAACTAGAGCAAACTGCCTATGTGTTACCGGCTTTTCGAGTTTGTTTACCTTCGGGTAACCAAATTTCTCCAAAAGCCGGTAACGTACTTGAATATACTTACTGGAATGTAATTGAAAGTTGAATAGCCCCATATTGTAATTTTGAAGCAGCAAAGCAGGTGGTAGCCGGCTTCAATACCTATTTGAAGTTATTGTGGCAGAAAGGAGCTGAAAAAAGAGGTGGAAGGAAACTGGGCGTTCAGCTTTAGGTTTTTAAAAATTCCTTGTGAACTCATCTATTTTTCGGGATAAAAGCTCGTAACATACGAGCTTTATCAGTGCATTTCGTCAATATTGACACAGTGGATGAGTCGTAAAAATTTATGATACATATTCGCTTTTCTTCGTATATGAGTTCAATGTCGTCCTGCCGTCTAGTTTCCGTCGCGTTGTGTGTGTACCAAGCTTTAAAGAGATTTATGGGGAAGCAGAAAGAATTTTATTGAAAGTTTTCCGGTCTCTCGTACGTTGAAAGTACGAGTAAGTTGGGTTCAGGCATCCCTGTAATTTCCTTTTCCGTAATTATAAATAGTGGATAAAGATTTTCCTTTTTGGTCATCGAACTATACGGATAGCCTAGGAAAGGTTATATTGCTCTATACAAAACCTCGGTACATCTTGCGGGGGAAAATTGCAATACAACATACACTGACAATATAATATTATACTCGTAATCACACTTCACACTTACCTAATATTATAAAGGCGAAAGTTTGAGTGTATGTGTGTGTATGTTACTCTTTCACGCAAAAACTAATGAACGGATTTGCTGAAATTTGAAATAGAGATGGATAATATCCTGGATTAGCACATAGGCTACTTTTCATCCCGGAATTTCGGAAAACGTAAATCCACGCGGACGAAGTCGCGGGCATCAGCTAGTTCTATTATACAACACTCACGAACAATACGACGTAACAGTATGTCCAGTAAGTTTTATCATAATCTCTCCACTTTTAATATAGATCCATTTTAGATCTCATCATCACTTAGCTAGCATGTCTGATTGCAGTCAAGAGCAATGTAGCCAATTACAAATAATTAAAATAATAAGATCTGCGTGGCTTCATTGGGGTGGAATTTCTAAAACACTTATTCATGGGTTTATGTTGTACAGAAAACCAACATTCAAAGTCTCACGCTTCTGGGCACAGCAGCAATAACATTACCATTTTATTTAGGAGACTAGCTGATGCCCGCGACTTCGTTCGCGTGGATATAGTTTTTTGAAGATCCCGTGGGAACTCTTTGATTTTCCGGGATAAAAAGTAGCCTATGTGCTAATCCAGAGTATAATCTATCTCCATTCTTAATTTCAGCCCAATCCGTCCAGTAGTTTTGCGTGAAGGAGTAACAAACACACACACACACACACACACACACACATACAAACTTTCGCCTTTATAATATTAAGTGTGATAATTTCTCCGTTAAATAACATTAAGTCTATACCAGTTCCTTTCTTCGCTTTCATCGTATTCTTATGTAAGCGGTTCATTACCGTCATATTACTATTGACGTCTGTCAATTATGGTCCGTGCTATTTGAGAAGGATTAATAAAACTTGTACATCGTGTTAGGATTAGCTTTTTTTTTTGTTTCGATCATAAGCACGCTTGTACAATGACTGAAGTTTTCTTACTTTATCTTAATTTATAGTTCTAATTTGTGAGCCTCAATTTAAAAATATTTGTTAATACAGTTAACTCATTGGAGAAGCGTTAAAATCTTATAACTATGAACTTTTAGAAGTTGAACTTAACAAAACTGTAAAATTGCGTCGAAAACTGTGAAATTCGGTAGATAAAACTCCGTTTGTTTAATACCGTCTCGAAAATTGTTATGTTCCTTTGCACTGCAGATTTGCCGGCAATTCCTTTAAAAAATTGAAGTTAATAATGATTAGGGAATACGCTTTCTAACCACTCTCCCGCCTTTATTCCACGGTGATCAAGTGAACTAATGATAATAAAGGCCGCCATTTGAGTTGTTTGAGTTAATATGTTTAAAATTGGCCACCTGCGCCGGCGGCGAAAGTCGCTATTTGTCAACACAGCGCCGGCACGCGGCTATAAGCGATCACGTAATATATCTTGTTGCGGTAATTGCCACCTAGGGTTACCACTTACCATCTACGAGGGAGAAATGCAAAAAAATATTTCTTTTGTTTTTATCCCTCCGTGGGACATAGGTTCTAATTTAACCCTAGCCTGCAATCTCACCTGGTAGTAAGATGAAAGTGGGCCTACTTGGAAGAAGTAGGTATGGCAGTTTCATTAAACCATAGATATCAAAATTCAAAATTCAAAATATTTTTATTCAATTAGACTTTTACAAGTTCTTTTGAATCGTCAAAAGCATCTACCACTGGTTCGGAATGCCTTTCCTATCAAGGGCTAAACACTATCAAGGGATAAACATAAATAAGTAGCTTGGCGGCACGGCATACTTAGGCCTCTGGTTATTCTTCTGCTATCGTTTCAGGAGAATCGCACTGTTTCAAGGTCGACCTAATCTCCGTTTTAGGCTATTGAATCGAATTGTTTAGGGTTCCTTAGTAAAACGAGGGACCCATAATAGTTTCAAATATTGAATTTCCCACTATACGTTAAAACAGACAAATCCAGCAGACAAAGGCGGCTCCCTGCGACTCGTTTGATGTCGTCTGTCCACCTAATGGGGTCTTCCAACGCTATGCTTTGGGATGCGAGGTCGCTATTCTAGCACCTAGAGACCCCAACGTCCATCGGCTTTTCGAAATATGTGCTCTTTCCATTGCCACTTCAGTTACGCAACCTGTTGAGCTATATCGGTTACTCTTGTTCTCCTACGGATCTCTTCATTAACCCCCGACCCAAAAAGAGGGGTGTTATAAGTTTTACGTGTGTATCTGTGTATCTGTCTGTGGCATCGTAGCGCCTAAACGAATGAACCGATTTTAATTTAGTTTTTTTTGTTTGAAAGGTGGCTTGATCGAGAGTGTTCTTAGCTATAATCTAAAAAAATTGGTTCAGCCGTTTAAGAGTTATCAGCTCTTTTCTAGTTTTCTTGTAGAAAAGAAGGTTAGATAACCGTTAGGTTCATAATATTATGTCAATTGACAAATGTCAAGCTGTCAAGATGGACGTTGCCTAAATACATAATTATTTATTTGAAAATGATGTTTTGGAAAACTCAGATACTTTGGATCGTCGGGGGTGTTATAAATTTTTAATTTACACTTGTTTTTGATTTGATAACGTAGAGAAACTTCAAGCGTAGGTCTCTGCATTGCCTACTGAGGGACTTTGAGCTTTCTTATGAGGCCCATAGTTAGCGACCATGTCTCGGATCCATAATTCCATATCATCACTGGCAGGACGTACTATTCTGAGTACTAAGGAATTTTGGACGAGAAGACATCTAGATAAGTAGAGGCATATAAACAACTAAGTCATTCCCTTTGTCTTCACGCCTTATGTAAAGCACTCGAAACACAATTTAAATACAATTTAGCTCCACAACTTAGCCGGAATCATAATAAATCAGTCAGTTTAGATTTATACACGCGCATTGATTTAGCGGCCTCGCCCACTTGTAAACACGGGGAAAGTCGAGCATTCGGCTAGTTTATAATCGGGTGATCATTTACGGCCGGCAACAAGTGAAAATTGCCATCGATTAAACCTGTGTAAAGCTGTTAAGTTGAGCACGGGTGATGATTAATTAGAATTACTTTATTACAACTTAGTTAGCCTGGTGGTTAAGACGTGTACCTCCTATCTGGGTGGTCAAAGGTCCCGGGACCTCAAAATTTTCGGAGTTCTAAGCAATTAAATATCACTCACGTTAACGCTGAAGAAAAACATCGTGAGGAAACTTGCATGCCTGAGAGATAGGTGTACAGCCAAAATGAAGTACTATTAAGTCAAAATTAGGACCTTAAAATTAGGACCTTTACAGCTAATATGATTCTGTTTATAATGGTAAATGTTTCTTTTTCCAGGTAATGTCGTGTTGAAATATTGAAGAGAAGATCGACATTCAACATACACTTATGGTAAAGGTGGATGAATGAATCCATGAGGTAACAAGTGTAAATTAAAAATTTTCAACACCCCCGACAAATCATTTTCAAAAAAATAATTATGTATACCTATCTAGGCAACGTCCATCTTGACAGCTTGACATTTGTCAATTGACACTTGAATATTATGAACCTAAGGGTTATCTAACCTTCTTTTCTACAAGAAAACTAGAAAATAGCTGACAACTTTTAAACGGCTGAACCAATTTTTTTGGATTATAGCTAAGAACACTCTCGATCAAGCCACCTTTCAAACAAAAAAAACTAAATTAAAATCGGTTCATTCGTTTAGGCGCTACGATGCCACAGACAGATACACAGATACACAGATACACACGTCAAACTTATAACACCCCTCTTTTTGGGTCGGGGGTTAAAAAGATTAATAACTTGAAAAAAGGTACCTGAATTTGACGGCATTTTGTGGAAGTCCAAGATATACAAGGAACCACAAGCTTAATCCATACTGCCATACTAATATTATAAATGCGAGAGTGTGTCTGTGTGTCTGTCTGCTACGTTTTCACGGCCCAACCGCTAAACCGATTTTGATGAAATTTGGTACAGACATGGGCTACATCCCGGGGAAGGACATTAGCTACTTTTTATCCCGGAAAATCGAAGAGTTCCTACAGGATTTCAAAAAACCGAAATCCACGCGGGCGAAGCCGCGGGCATTCTCTAGTTTGATATAATCCGCCAAAACAGTCATCTATGTGGCACAATGTAGACGATATGCACCGCCCGCCTTTTACCTAGCCCTTTACAGGTTTGTGACAAAGACTAATTAATAAATATTAAAGACGTGGCATAACGGATTAACTCTATTGTACCTACCTATTGGCTCTATATGACCACAAATTGATCTGGTCATAAATAAGAAAGAACATGTCTTAAATACGTTTACTCAATTTTGATACGTTCAGGGCATTTCGAAAACACCTATTATATTAGCAAAGAAATAAAGATTATCGGCTGGAAGAAAGCCATCTGAAATCAGCGGCTAATTGATTTCCGCTCAAAGGAACAATCGACAAAAAGCGGGTAATTGCGAGGAATGCTCTCACAGTGTTCCTCGCGGCTCGATTTCGTTCGTAAGAAACCCGAGATTCTCTACGTTCTTTGATTTATGACCAATTATTGCACATTTTAGCTCGTCGTTTACACGATTGTGACAAAGATTAAGTAAATGTTAAAGACGTCTCATGTCATTTTTACACGACGCGACGGCCTAAAAAGGGAGTGTAGAGTTTTCATGGTTGATGTTTGCATGTATGTTACTGCATTCCACCATAGCTTCCAAATACATGAACAAAAAATTCATTCGTTAGAATATTTACATCATTCTGAAAACTGAATATATTTTTGTTGAAAGAATATTCAATATGTGGTTATATGGCGTTATTTTTAAATGTGAATTTATTTATTTGCGTTGTATAACGAGTCGCAGAGAGTTGCTGGATTAAAGCGGACCATGAACAATGATGATAATTTGGTATAAAATGATAGGTAAATGACGCAGTAGGCAAAGAGCCTTTGTGTACAGACCTACACGGGCTGTTCGCCTCGGTAGGTAAAACACCTTGGAAGCCATCCTAATTAGGTAAGTGTAAAAATCGCCGGAAGGGCATTCCATGCCTACGCATTAGAAACGAAAGCAAAACGCATAACGTGCGTTGGTGGGTGTCATTGACAACAAAATCATTAAGTAAATAAATCAACTTGTTATACGATGACATTAAGGTGAAATGCTAAAGGTGCCTACGCACTTGAACTGCACTGCAGCGGAACTGCGCGTCGCGTCAGCGCCTCGCACGATATTCTCTCCAGCCGCGCCGCTGCAGTGCAGTTCGAGTGCATGGGCACCTTAAAGAGCCATGCTTGATAACTCAATTAATATCGAATAGTTAGAGTGTGAGACTACCGCTACGCTGGTAAATAAAACTAGTTTAAAAAAATACAGAAAGTCTGGATAGAGGTCATTATATAATAGCTAGGTACTTATACCATTGTGTTGTGTGTATTGTGAGTGTGTATAGAGCGCAGAAAACTAATAATGGGCGTCCTTTTCCTTTATTTAATAATTACAAAGAAATAATCAATTTTTGACATTGGCACCATCCCAATTGTCTGAGTCAAGCGGTGCAGCGTAGGTATACATTGCCAATCGCTTTTTCAAAGTATTGTAATTAATTGGTCTTTGATAGAACCAATATCACATTCGCACGTTACCTTACAAAGCAATTCTCGTACAACTTTCTTCGGTAACTCGATAATTGATTTCCGTTCAGAGTGCTCGTAACAATAAAAAACGCGTAATTGTAGAGAACGCGCTCACCGAGTTCCCAGCGCGGGTCAGTTTTAATTCATAAAATACTTTGTTCTTTGGTTTACGACTGATCAATTTTAGTACTCATTTTCAGCTATTAATGATCGAAGAATAAAGAAATAATTAAAACAGATGCGACATCATCAGCATCAACGACCTAACGTGTTAGTTTCGAATTTAAATTCATAAGATATTTGTTCTTTCATTTCTGGCCGTCTAATTTTAGTATTAATTTTTAGCTCCTATGTAGTAGTGATCAGAGATTCTGAAGAGTAAAAAATAAAATAGATCACAACCATCATCATCTGACCTTCACACACATCCACAATGTATGTTTTTGATTTATAGTCGACCAATTACATTATATTATTTTACTAATAATTCAAACATAATTTTTTACGTATAACATTTTTTACCAGTAGCAATCAAAGGAATCTAAAGTTTTTTATCAGTAGCAATCGAAGTAGATGCGTCATGCCATTTAGGTTGGTTTGCTTATTTAATTTCGTGCAAATTAAATGGTTAATTGAACCAATTGAGCAATCTTAATGCTTCCTTTAAAGGATTATTGTTTCCTTTATTAAACGACATTTAAGTACTGAATGTGTATTTTAATTGTACATTACACCTTCTGGTTATTAAAAGGTCACACAGCTATACGATTATTATTAAAAAATACTATGATACATTTTATGTGACCACTATGTTATAATTGAAGGAGAATTATATTCCAACTTTGAAACCGTTTTAAAGAAAAAATCTTAATTTTTCTTGACCTAGAAACTAATCTTGATTACCTAAGTAGATTACCAATTAGAAGAAGTGCGGAAGAAACCGCACTATTTCCACGCATAATATAACCGTAAAGAACACTATGAATATTTAAAGATCAATTTAAAAATCACACGTGCAAATAATTGTACTTATCTTAGAATCAACGCGCAATCATGCCGAGAACCAGCAATAAACATTACCAAGAGAGATGTATTTACTTTTTTGTTACGATCACAAAAGAAAACGTTTAATCACTGTTAACATCTGTTTTCTATTTAATCTATTGGATGTAGTGAATCGGATCCCACGCGCGGGGTTATCTCACAATCTACGCTTTTTGTCAATTCACTGTTTTTAGTAGGATGTTAAAAGTAAAAGTGAAGAATTCGTTGCGTCGAGCTCAATGATACCCGACATTTATTTCGCTTAATTTAAACGTTCGACGCACGCGCATTTTATGTCATACTTTACTATAATATTACTAGAGGATGCCCGCGACTTCGTCCGCGTGGATTTAGGTTTTTCATATCCCGTGGGAACTGTTTGATTTTCCGGAATAAAATGCCTATGTCAATTACAGGGACGCAAGCTACCTCGGTACTCATAGAAATCGGTGTACCCATAGAAATCGGTTAAGCGGATGGGTTTTCAGGGATCCCGTGGGAACTCTTTGATTTTGTCGGATAAAAAGTAGCCTATGTCCGTTCCCGAGATATAAGCTAACCCTGTACCAAATTTCGTAAGAATCGGTTAAACTGTTGGGCCGTGAAAAGGTAGCAGACAGACAGACAGACAGACAGATAGACAGACAGACAGACAGACACACTTTTGCATATTCGATATTAAGTATGGATAAATGTTTGTTTGTTAGAAGGACGCTCTAACTAAGCAACCAATCGACTTGATTTTTGGGAAAGAGATAGTTCAAAGGACGGAGAGTAACATAAACTGCTTTTATCCCGGAAAATCGATGAATGAAGTTGCGGGGAACACCTATATAAAATTTTAATACTTGCACTACTGCTCTCTCAATCGCACGATAGGGAGAAGGCAGCAAAGCGACGTGAAACAGATAGCATTATTTTATAAATACCATAAAAGCGTGGAAAAAATAATCTTCGTTTCCGGTTACTAAAACTGAACATGTAGAGTCCCCTTAACAATTCAAGTAAGCGTGACAAGCGAATATCCCGAGCATGTGAAACGCGTTTTGATATAATTTATTCGAGTTGGATGTCTTATAATTGGCGGAATGTCTTGAAGATTGTTAATTACATTGTTAATGTTCATTATGAGATGCTTTATATTCTACGATCATTTTCAAGTTGTTATATTAACTAGCTAAATGGGTAGAAATATAAAATAACTTTCAAGCTACTAATTATCATTTACGCGGAATTAAAAATCTTATATTCTTGGAAATATTTACTACCTAATGTAATTAAATAACTATTTAATTAATCGTTAAAATTCCTTTGTCAAACAAGTTGTTATACCTACTACTAGTTTTCGACAAAACTTGTAGAAAACATGTCCAATGTCACACTCGTATGGTCATTGTTTCAGAAATATTTTGTCACACTTTCACAAATTGAGTTGAAACTTTGTACAGTTGTTGTTGGCACTTGTATACATTTCCATTTGTGGGACCATCATCGTACAATTAGTTTGTTTTTATTATTGTGTGCCAATGACCTACTCAATTGAACTAAAATCTAACCAAATTTTTGACTAATTAGTAGTTTTAATTTATACTAAACTTATAAATTACATTATATTCCTACTAAGAAATTGTCCATTGACGCATCTTATTCTTTCGATTAAAGAGGCACTTTGTTCACGTGTTATTTCAGCACTTACCTACACTAACTACACTTTCACTAATCACTATGCGCTAGCTTACTAGCTTTAAAATGTTTAGTCCTTTTTAGTCCTCTATCTTCGTTACGTCGAGTAGCTGGATTACGTCAACGTTGTCATGGTGGCGGAGCCGATGGTCGTGGGCTTACAGAATAAGTACCTATTGAATATTATAACCGTCTTTTAGTATGTAAACATCCACAGAAGTAGAAAGCAAGTAGAAAAACGAAATGCAACTTAATTATTAAGTGAGAGCTGATAATTGAGTATATTAATAGCATCTACTTAAGCATTAAGTTGACTTGCATGTCCATAGTTAAAGTTAATCAAAACAAACATTAGAAACCGATGGCGTACGACTCGTTTCTCATTAGCTTTCACGAATTACGCGCAGTTTTCCCTTTTTTCCGCGTTTGTCTACCCGCTCGTGTCTGTCACTGGATTGACGCACCGACTAGACATGGAAAATCTAGCCATACAGGCAACGCATAACTGAGTAGGTATCTGCGGTAGTGGAGTGGTGGGGGAGAGGTGATGACGTGACCCGAAAGCTCAGTGATTCCTCAACTTGTGACAACTGTCAACCTTCCGGACCTCTCCATTGTCGCAGAAGCCTACTCAGTTATGCGCTATATCTATAATTAGTTAGATAATATGACATAGATATGTAACCGAATCATGGTCATTGGTCACTAACCATGGGCCTCATAAGAAAGCTTAGTCACTCAGCGGGCGATGGAGAGAGCTGTGCTGAGAGTTTCTCTACGAAATCATATCAGAAATGAAAAGATTCGTAGGAGAATCAGAGAAATTGACATTGCACCACGGGTTGCGACGCTGAAGTGGCTATGGGCAGGCCGAAAAACCGGATGGATGTCGGGGTCCCAAGGTGCTAGAAGGGTAACCTCGCACTGGAAAAAACACTAGGTAGGGGATCTTTCAAATAGGAAACAGTTAAAAGTGGCCGAAGTACAACGCTTAGGTAACAGAGCTATTAAAGTGAAAAATTAAAACTAGGTGCTCTAAATTAGGTACATCCTAACTTTCTTCTTACTACTTTGCTATTTTGGTGTTACGCAAGCAAAACATAGCTAGAAAACAAAAACGTTATCTTCGTGGTTTCTTGAATTCACTGAATGGATTCGCGTAGATATCAGATTAATGGAATGCTTAAACGTTCGCATTGTTGTCTTAATTGCGATTTTATTTCATTAATTGCCGGTTAGGTAATAACTTATAACAATGGCGACTTGCTAGTAATATTATTACAATGCCTGTGATAAGTTATTTTTAATGCTAGATGGGTATATTTATCTGTGTACATCTAGATTATTATTATGATCAAGTTAGATAATATGCGATACGCAGTGTTTTTTGTTTACTATGGACATTTCACATGGATAGTTTTATTATAGATTTTTAAGAGCCAATAATAACTTCAGAATTTCATTTTAAAATATTTATAGAAAAAGACAAAACTTAGAACCTTAACTCTTAGTTATCTAGATCCGTGAAGATTTGATAAGTTTTTATTTTATAGTTTATTATTAATCTTGTAAGAATTCTTTGATTACCCAAACTCAAAAACAGAAAACTGTCTGTTCCGTTGCGCCGTGAAAAATTAACGGATAGACAGATATATTTTTCTTTTAGTATATTATACAGGACGGATTTGCATTTATTAGCGAGCATTGACCTCTTTACATTTATTTCCATGTTATCGGTACATAAATACTTCATCAGCGCGATGTTAATCATTACAACGCCATCTAGTTATGCCGCGTGCAAACTTCAACACTTGATATAAATACGATAAGCATCGGAAGATAAATCTGTTCAGCAAGGCAACGATTTGTTTATTACAAACATTAGCTCGCGGCAATTAAGCGTTTGAGAGAGATTATAAATCATTTCGGAGCAAAAGCTGTATCGAAATCGTTGTCGGCACCAGTTCTAATTAGATTACTACCGGTTATCGCGTTCTGGTTCATTAATCGATTTGCGATAGGTCAGCTTCATACATGGTAGGTTTTTTTTACAGAAGTTCGGTTAAAATAATTAATTAGTCTATCACTATACTATAAATACATAGTATAAATATGCGAAAGTGTGTTCGTTTGTCCTTCAATCATGCTGCAAAAGAGCAACAGATTGACGTGATATTGTCCATGGATATTGGATACCTATAGTTAAAGACCCGGAGATTAACACTATCCTGAAAAATCAAAGTTCCCAAGGCTTTATACAAACATATTATATGAAATGAAATTTAACTTATGCACTTGTCATAAATAAAAAACTGAAAGTAAATAATATGGAGAGAGAGATATCTTAAAATTTACTAATACAAAACTTTATTATCTTCGTTCGAAGGTCCTGAATTCGAACGTTTTAATATTTTTTGTCATTTATTTTAATAATTCCGTAATTTATGTAATTTTCCAAAATCGCCGGACATTTCTGGGTTAATGTTCTAGAGACCACATCTCCAATACCTACTCTTTAATTATACTACTATATTTATATTATACTACCTTCTACGTTTAAATTTATATACACTTACTCTTTTATTATTTCGTCTTGATAAAGGTGTTTAAGCTCAGCAGCTTCCTTATATAATTATATGAATACGACTCCAAACGCGTTATTTGGCAGACCTTGAGCGACAATTTAGTTTATTTTCCGTCCCTTTCGTAATTTTTTGTTTATTTACCGTAAATTGTACCTTCCTACGTAATTTGTGTAATGAGGGTGGACATTTCGCAAATCTCTCGTAATTGCAATGTTTTCCTTAATAAATGCAAGCGGAGATGTACTAAAAATCAAAAACATTTTTTTTGGTAGACATTTTCAAATTAAAAAAAATACATTATTTAAGTCTTAGGTGCTAGGTCAAAACATAATTAATTCTTAATAACAGTTTAATTGGAATTAACCTCAATTAATCAAGTCCGGGAAAGGAAATCGAACCTGTGACATAAACCGGACTTAATCCATCGAGCGCGAAGTAACCGGCACCGTTAGTTCATGTCAACTTATGATTTATAAGCAACCACTTTATAATATTCACACTCGAAGGGAACTTCTTAAAGTACGATTCACATCAAACGCATCGCATCGAACCGTGCCGCAGCGGATTTTACATGCGGTTAAGGAAATTAAAGTGTCATGTACACACATAGATATGTATACACAATAATAATCCATACTAATATTATAAATGCGAAAGTGTGTCTGTCTGTCTGTCTGTCTGTCTGTCTGTCTGTCTGTCTGTCTGTCTGTCTGTCTGTCTGTCTGTCTGTCTGCTACGTTTTCACGGCCCAACCGCTGAACCGATTTTGATGAAATTTGGTACAGACATGGGCTACATCCCGGGGAAGGACATAGGCTACTTTTTATCCCGGAAAATCGAAGAGTTCCTGCGGGATTTAAAAAACCGAAATCCAGGCGGGTGAAGCCGCGGGCATCCTCTAGTAAGTCCATATTTGGATGGACCGTATATACCAAGGAAGTAGGAACACAGTCGGCTGCAATCGTAGGCCGCCGCATGTGAGCGTAGCAGGCGCGTGCTGATTAGACGAACTACCGGTCGGCACCGCTCGCACTCGTATGCCGCCGCACGCAGTTGCGTGCTTTCGGTTCCAGTCGGTTATCATCGGATGCGATCCACACGTAACGTACGGTAGCAATGCAGATTGACTGACGGCGACGCGGCACCGTTTGGTCGCTAAAGAAATATGGAAGCATGCTGTGGCATCCGACGGCATGCGTTCGCATCCCAGCGCATTTTATCCATCGGGCATGCGGTCGACTACTGCAGCATTTTGGCGATTCCACGCTATTCAATACGGAGCGTTTGATGTGAATCGTATACTTTAGGCTTGCGTTAATTTTTTTAATGCGACGGCAATTTAGGCCTGGATATTGATTTCACCTGGTGGTTCTATCTACCAAAGGTCGATTTCTGGCTCAAGATGAAGCCGAAGGTTTAATACCCCTAAGAAATTTAGTCCAAGAAGCTGTAAACTAAACATTAGGTAGTTGTATATGAAAATTGTAGTAACAAGAGGCGTCCCGACGTAAGTGTGTTAACTGGCAACACTATCCAGAAAGCAGAACACCGTTTATGTTCGCATGTTGGCAAACAATTACCCAGCTCCGTTTTAATGTCCTCTCATTACAGTACAACCAGACTACAGGCTCCGCGTGAGGGAGGTACGATTTGACAAAATTGTATCTTCGGCTCGCGTGTTGAACCGATGGGACTTTGTCGAAGTGAACGAACTACTATTGTTATGTGTTGAATGTACATGTAGGTACGACGATTATATTTTAAGTTTTCCTTAGCTTAGTTGACTGAAACGTGTAAATGACGTGATGCGCTTGTCGCTTTAGACCTTCTGGAGTTCTAGTCCTTCTCAATAGAATCTGCTTTCCGAATAAGTTTTCACATAATAATATTATCATAAGCTGTCCTCCATGAAATAAATTCATTTCATTTCATCACGCTCCTTTTAACATTTCTATACATATTTTGAACTCTGTGAGCGCCAATGGCGATGCAGGAGTCAAGTCTAAAGAAATATATAAATAAAGAATAAAATAAAATCATATTTAAATGCGGTAGGTATGGAATCAAGGTATAATAAAACGCTTTATTCAAATTAAGGTGATAAAAGAGTGTTAATGTCGGGCATTTATCGCAGGTAATAAAAAATGTAAAACATTTTGAATACAGTATTACGACGACTATTCATAACAACGTTCGATTTAAAGAGAAGTTACGGCTGCAATTAATAAAATCAATCTATCTGTAATCTTGGATAGGATCAGGCATTACTTTGCGGTAATTTAAGTGCAATGATGTACTAGGAACCAAAAGCTTAATCTTAAATTTATATAAGTGTAAATTAAAAATTTATAACACCCCGACAAGTGAAGGTTACAGTAAGTAGAAAAGAGCTGATAACTTTCACACGGCTGAACCGATTTTCTTGGATTATAGGTAAGAACACTCTCGGTCAAGCCACCTTTCAAACAAAAAAAAAACTAATCGGTTCATTAGTTTAGGAGCTACGATGCCACAGACCGATACACACGTCAAACTTATAACACCCCTCTTTTTGGGTCGGGGGTTAAAAAGGAAAAGCTGACTGACTGATCTATCAACGCACAACTCAAACTACTGAACGAATCGGGCTGTTTGCCACGTAGATAGCTATTATGACGTCTTCCGCCGAGAAAGGATTTTTGAAAATTTAACCCCTTCAAAGGGTAAAATAGGGGTTTGAAATTTGTGTAGTGCACGCGGACGAACTCGCGGACTTAAGCTAGTTCAATATAATCCGAAAAAACAGACAAATCTATATATGGTACTACGCGCATTATGCGATATGCAACGCCCGCCCCCCCCACAGCTAAAGAAGCAGGGAAAGAAGCAATACACTCCACCAACACACAACACCACACATGACTGATGTAGATTCCATTAGAATCAACATTCAGCTCTATATCCGTGTTTCCTATGACATAGAAAGCCTTTTTCCAGCTGACGAACATGGAAAAATTGAAAAAATCTTTTAAATCCTGTTGGAACTCTTTGATTCTCGACTCGTACCCCTCTAAACCTGCGTGAAAATCTAGCAGACAGGCAGATAGATACCAATTTATAATATTGCTTTTATAATATTAGTATGGAAGTATGGATTTATGTTAATCACATCACAGATTTGCAAAACAAATTCTAGTTATTTCTGCCACAAATGAAGCGCGAAAATTCACTCACGTCATAGTTGAAGGCATTGCCCCACAAGGGCATTTGCTGAAACAATCGCCCTAGCGCGACTCGCATTACAATGAATCCCTATGGGTAGGGTGACCAAGTTCTGGATGTCTTTGGATGACAATTTTTAGGATTCCGTACCTCAAAACGAAAAACGGAACCCTTATAGGACCACTTTGTTGTCTGTCTGTCTGTCTGTTCGATTCCCGGCAGGGTTTGGAATTTTTTAATTCTAAATTTCTTGTGTGGTCTGGTGGGTGACTTCGGCCGTGGCTAGTTACCACCCTACTGGGAATGCAGTACCGCCAAGCGATTTAGCATCCCGGTACGATGCCATGTAGAAACCAAAAGGAGTATGGGTGTATCATCACTTACCATCAGGTGAGATTGCAGTCAAGAGCTAACTTGTATCTTAATAAATTAAAAAAATTGGTTGTCTGTAAAGTCGGTTTACTGACGATAGTTGAACGTGACAACAAAGGCCGATTGTGCTTCTTTGTCGCTCGTTCCGCACTCTCGCTTGCACTTCAAGCCTTACATGGAACGCCTCAGAGCGAGGTAACGCCGCATGAGTCATGTTTTTTCGTGCGTGCAGCCGGCTCTATCGAATTATAAGACGTTGTCACGTCAAAAAAGAGATACTATTCCTCAGCAGTCAGCACCCAGTCAAGTAATAAGTATTATAAAATGCCTACTTTCTGTCCTATTTCTTACTCTCGGACTCTTGGTCACCATATAGCCCTTCGCGCTCCGCATCTCAATAGATCTAGCTGAGACCTGGGAACATGATGTATTATCCAGTCACATGTATTTTTGCAATTTTAAATACCTATCATCACGAGGTGTCTGAAGTATAAATTAAAGAATCTGCATCTTATTCACACTTGTATACTAACGCAGCATTGTCTCTCTATGTACCAAGGAAACAATCTATTTACATCTTATAGCTAGAAAATAACTTGATTAGATAGAGCAATATAATGCTTAAACCAGATCCAGTTTGCAAGTATTTACTTATATATCAATTTTTATTCTCTTTGCATTACTTTTGCGGTATTATGTCAAGATATTTTCGTCTGTCTACAAGTGTAAATTAAAAATTTATAAAACCCCCGACAAGTGAAGGTTACAGTAACTAGAAAAGAGCTGATAATTTTCAAACGGCTGAACCGATTTTCTTGGATTATAGCTAAGAACACTCTCGATCAAACCACCTTTCAAACAAAAAAAAACTAAATTAAAATCGGTTTATTAGTTTAGGAGCTACGATGCCACAGACAGATACACAGATACACACGTCAAAATTTATAACACGCCTCTTTTTGGGTCGGGGGTTAAAAATATCTAAGAGAATCTCTTCATTTCGTAATAGTGACCCCTATTAACTACTGTGGGGCAATGGGGGTCTCTTGGGGCAGAAAATAAACCTATGGGCTTACAGAACCTTCCACATACAGTTCCTAAATGTTTCCTACACTAATTTTAGAATGAGTAATTATTTGTTGTTAATACAAATTATGCGCACAAGCTCTACAGCAAATCTGAGAGAAAAATTGGTTATATATTGCTTTCTTACTTTAAATGTCACAACTTACATTATTTTTCTACCGTCCAGCATTTTTTTTTTATCTAAACAGATTCCGTTATAAATCATTGTGAATCAAAATAATAAGAGAAATCTACATAAAGCTGGGGTCATGTCGAAGTACAGATCTTCATTTTTGTCATTGTAATGATAAAGATCTTGAATAATGACCCCAAGCTCACAGACCGACCGTCGACCGCGACTCCATATCTCAAACCAGCTAGACGAATTTAAAATTCCTTATGTAACACCTCTGAAGTGACATATATCAACTTTCTCTCCACACGATATAAAATATCTTATTAATGTTGTATTTATTAGATTTGAAATCGTACACGGCTTATGAACTCCCAAAATCATATCTGTCGTATAAATAGAAATCACATTCTTTATCACTAACTTGGACAGCACTTTGAACTGTATCTTTATGATCGCTAGATACATATTTTCTTCTGTGGATGTTAAATCATAGGTCATTTGATGTCAAACACAATATTTATACATTATACATATACAACTTAATGTTGAACTCAGATTTTTCTACTAGGTTTAGATCGGCACATAACTATTATGAAATTAACCGCTTATAACAATTTTCAGTTTTTGTTACCGAGTTAACGAGTTTTGTTAACGAGTTTAACTCGTTTCTTTGTTAGCTTCTCAATTTCTTATAATTAGTCATTGTAATCCTATTTGAAAAAAAATCACGATTTTTCTTTATTAGCTACATACTCTTAAATAAATGTTATTAGTTACATACGCTTAGCAGCTTCTAATAGAAGCTAGATAATCGAAAGACGCGTCTTTTCAGACAGAAACAAAAAACCGTCCAACTGAAACTCTCAAAGGAATAAAAATCAACTACATACAACAACCCAATCCACTAAAAACAGTAAGATTTTCGCTTTCCTTTAAAGTTGCTTATTTTACATGTGGTATTAGAACGTAGGCGGCAAGATCTGTTCTTTTAAAATGTGCAAAGTATATGGAAGATACTTCTATCATTAAATCATTATGCACACCATCTTCAACTTTTTAACCAACTGAGCCGGTTTTCCGTTTTATTAACCTTACATCCATACATTTTCTTGTTACTACAGAAAAAGCGTATTAAGTACCATCACAATCGAAGCCGCTTATTCACTTGTATACCCAATCAAGTATAGCAATAAGCTGTGAATCATCTTCAAATTATTTGATTGTTGTTCGTGACATCTACTTGGCCTTGGTCGATGCGTGACCCACACGGGCTTCATTGATTCAATGAGTGAATTGTTTTTTTTCGGTTACCTTTAGGCCAATTGAACACACGCATGTCAAGTATCGAGCAAGAGCCTTTTCTGCTTCCTAATATGTTTTCTATCTTGAGTCCGGTGCTTTCTTTAGTTTACCTTATCCTTTTGTTTTACCGTATTGATTCTTTTATTCTCTTATGATCATCGCTAAAAAATTGCAGCTCTGGGCTTTCTTTATCTTGCCAACCTCTCCATGGTATGTTCTCAAAAACACCTCTTTCCAGCTCATGTCTTCTCCGGTTTTTAAATCCATATTCTACATCTAGGTTTATTAAAAATTTTGCTATATTATTTATATTATCCTTATAAATCTTCAAATTAATTTTTTTAATAAAATTGTCTTGATAATAATTTTTAAATACTTACCTTATAAACCTCTCAATTTTTTAAAGAGCCCTTTGCCTGGCCCATATTCAAACTATGTAACTATATGCTCTATTACGTTTACAATACCATGTATAATGTATACCTTTTAGTATACTATAGATCCTAGTTGATGTATGATTACAGCACTGGTTGTAAATACGGTGAATGACGCATCATGTAATCATTTGATTTAGTCGTGATATCGATTCGGCCTTGGCTTATGCGTGACCCAGTCGGGTCAGCTCTCAAGGACTTTGACTTCTTTCCCTTCGCTGCGTTTGGTAATCAAGCTTAATGAAATGATGACTGTTCTTTTATTTCTACTTATTAAGAGTGCCGTTTTAATTCAATTATCTTTAACCTTGGTGAGTGATTTCCTTGACCCATAAGTACTTCTACAGATTTAATATATGTTTTCCCTGCGTAAGGTTTTTCTTTTTTATTGAAGTTAGAGTATTGTTAACTTCCTTCTTTAATTTTTTCTTTTGTTATTATAATATCTGGCAGTTCAAAACCAGTTCCAATTATCCATTCAAGCAATAGGTACCTTATCTAATAAAGTCGTTTTGATTCGACAGCTGTTGTTATGAAATGTTTAATTGTATTGATATCTAGCCATGCATGACAGCTTAGCGAATATCAATCAACTAATCGCATTGGGTTAATTTATAGGGTCGTGACGTCCAGTTGACCTTCGTTAGTGAATGACAAATGGTGATACCTAAAAAGTGATCTATTAGATACAGGATCAAGATATCTGTTTGTTGTAATAGATTTCAAGTTAAAGGATCTTGATAGTAGTACATAGTAAACTCGCAGGGAGTTAAAAAAATAAATTAAATGTTTCATCAACACTGAGATTGGATAGATTCGGAAAGTTAATTTTTGTAAGAACGCACAAGATCTGCTTCCTCCTTCACCTTTCCACCATCGTACTGCCAGGCATCGTCAAGGTCTGCATCGAACACGTACGAAGCGATTTGCTTCCTTTTTTCTAATCCGAACCGCCAGTATGTGGAACGCCCTTTCGGCATCAGTTTTCCCTTCCACATATAGTATGGGTACCTTCAAGTCAAGAGTGAATAAGTAATTTCTAGGCAAGCGGGCTCCATCTTAGGCTGCCTGCATCATCACTTGCTAGCGAGTCAGATTGCAGCCAAGCGCTAGTCTATATAATTTTAAAAAAAAAACGGATTGAATTGAATTGAAAAAAAAATTGTTTCATGTTTAGAAGGTGGAACTTTAATAGGCGGTTATTTATAAATTCAAATTATAATCAAGGTTTTTATTGGACAATTTTTCTCTGAAACAACAGCGCGATCAGACAACCCAGAGCGTCATTTTTCAAGATGCGCCGGTGCAATTTTAAAACTGTCACATGCTCCCTCCGCGATTTGTATCGTCATTATCTTACACGCATCAATTTGAATCCATTATGCCCTTTATTCAGTTACCCATAAAGGCGATTATTGTATGCTTTGACCACAGATACCCTTGGTGTTAATGATTGAAGTGAGATTATACTTGTCCGCGTGAAATTCAATGAATTATTACTGTTCATGTTCATAATAAACAAAGGTTGGAATTATGCAGACGATTACGATTAATGAATTTTTTTAAACAAGTGAATGCAATTTTCGCGTTGACGAGCATTCGTAATTGATCGTTTAAGGAGTGGGAGCGAGGAAGTTCGTAAATGTGTTTTTTTGAATAATTACTGGAATGCGGAAACTTTATTACCTGCAACTGCACAAGACTTTATTCGCAAATCATCATTTAAAATTTAGTAGGTAAAATCTATCTTAATTTTTTCTACTAGAACTAGTGCTACACTATTCATTGTTGCTTTTTACTAGCAGCACCTATATTATAATGCTCTTCAATCGACTTAAAAACCTTATAGTTTGAAATCTACCAACCTATATAGAAGCTTATCTCTTGCAAATGTACTTTTCTTACCACTACTCCTATTCTTTACATTGTAGTTCTCTACATCAGACTACCAATCATTTTGTAATTAGTTTACCTATTGAGAAGTATCTTTTACAACTGTACTCTTCTTATCACCATTTGTTTTCTCTCCGTTGAAGTTATCTACATCAGACTACCGATCTTTATGTGGTTAATTTACCATCCTATTGAAAAACTTCTCTTGCAACTATACTCTTCTTACAACTATTTGTTTTCTCTACATCGTAGTCGCCTACGTCAGCCTCCCATTCATTTTATGCTTGTGCATTATCCATACTTTTACGCATAACTCAACTAGCGTATGCTAAACTTGTTATCTGTTCACTAAACAATGATCATAAACACAATATCTGCCGCGTTCACCTTCATCTTTATGAATTATACGTTATGTACTCCCATCTTTATACCGATAGCACTTGTGTATTTGTCTGCGTATGACTGTGGTTGACCCTGACTCACTTCACGAGATCTCCTTAAGCTGAGATCACACTGTACCTAATCTGAATAGTAATATTTCAGACTTGATACCAGTGTCAGTAATTTGATTTGATCAAAACACTATTCTCATAATTGTCAATAAATCAGGCTTGATCCTTGATCTAGTTAAAATCGCATAAAATATAATATATTGAGTAACCTGTCGAGTACAATTCAGGAACATTTAAGCAAGTGCAATTACAACTGTACAAAGTTTCAACTAAACCGGTTGACTATTCATTAACACACGTAGGTGACGAACAGGGCGAGCAGGTAGACATAATTTTTATTAAAAAAAAATATAATTAGAAAGATGTGAAATATTTTACGTCAAAAATTTTTTTCTGTACCATTGTGTTGTGATATACCTATTTAGATACTTAATGACATTATCCTTTAAAATGTTTGCCGATTTAATGTTTGGAGGTTTATTTAAAAAATAATCCTCCACCAAAATAAATCAGCTAACAACATTTTGTACACTATTTTCTAAATATTTAAAGAATAATTACAAATATCGTCGATGCCATAAATATCGTGTTAGACATTTTTAACATCGAAATATTTGCATTTAATTGTACACGTAGCTTAATAACATGAAATCGACTTCCCACAGTACTGTATTGTTTAACTCTATGAATTGTTTGTAGTGTTTTAATTAACAATATCTACTTGTAACTGATAAATAAATTAATATCTTGTCCTTACTTTCTATAACCATAATAATATTAATAACATTCCTATTTTGTTGCGACACAAGTTTTAATAAGGCATAGAATATGTCTATTTTTTATCAGTGTTAAAAAATTTGCTGTATTTTTTTCAATTAAACTAAAGCTGCTTTGAAGGATTTCAAAAGTACATGACTTACAAGTTCACTAGTCTGTAATCAAATAAAATAGCCGGTCAAGTACGAATCGGACTCGCACACAAAGGGTTCCGTACTGTCGTACAAGACATAACACTTCTTTTTTTTTGTAATGTAACCACAAATGTACAGGACATTGTTACCTGCCAAATTTCATGATATTACTATGAGGTCAACAGGAAGTATCCTATAGCAACCGCCGAGTTTCTTGCTGGTTCTTCTCGGTAGGAGAGGCATTCCGAACCAATGGAAGATGCTCTTGAAGATTCAAAAGTACTTGTAAAAGTCTAATTGAATAAAAAGATTTTGAATTTTTATAGGTTTTGATTCCCATGACAGATACGGCATACGGACAGACAGCGAAGTGATCCTATAAGGGTTTCGATTTTTCTCTGAAGATACGAAACTCAAAAAACTGTTCAAACGGGCCATTGCCATCTTATTTCAAAAAAAAAAAAAAGAATATCAGCCATGTTAAATGACTAATATTCTCCTTTCCTCTCCAACTAAGCGTCAGGCTTGTGCTAGGAGTAGGCACGACAATAGTGCAACGGGCGGGGTTTGAACCGTCGACCTTTCGGTTTTCAGTCCACTCCTTTACCGGTTGAGCTATTGAGGCTCTTGACTGTGATGAATCTGATACTAAAATAAAATAGAACATGTTTTAAAATCACGAACTCTTGTGACAAAAACGAATTCACGCCCAAAAAACATGAAACAATTTCACAACCGCGGCGTAAAATATAACCGCAAGTAAAACATTAAGTGCAAATGGCAAAAATGAAAAGGTCCTTGGTTACCTAATCACCTGGAGCGGTCACGAGCACCTTAGCTGTAGCATCTTCTCCATCTTCATTGTCATTATGAATGCACTCTTAATCCAAAAGAATAAAGTTTAATATTGATTACAGTAAAGTATTATGATGACCTTGTGAAATCTAAAGCCTTTGGCTAGTGCGTGCTCCAGTACGCAATAGATTTCAGTTTAAGTTGGTTCAGTATCTGTTTACTGCTGGATGGACATTTTTTAAGGTTCCGTAGGGCTGCAAAAGAACCCTATTACTGAGCCTCCGCTATCCGTCCACCCGTACGTCCGTCCGTCTGTCTGTCATCGGGCTGTATCTCGTGAACCGAGGTATATAGGTAGATAAGTCATTGAGGTAGATACATAGGTAGAGAGATGAAGTTTGCACAGAATATATAATTCTATTGCCGCTATAACAACAAATAATATAAATTTCATAATGAAGCCATGAAAAAAATGTTATTTCGTGTACGATGGTACGGAACCCTTCGTGTGTGAGTCCGACTCACACTTGGCTGTTTCTTTTAGAGTCGGGCATTGGGGCATCATTCACAGTTCCTCTCCCATTAAATCAATTATTTGTGATACCCTTTCCAAGTTAGTGTCTTACCATCGTAGCTTGCATGGAACTAACTACTAACTAAACTACTTTTTTACCTAACTAGGAATTAGCTTAGTTTATAACTAAACACTGTATTGTCATTAACCAAGTGATACCTCAATCGTTAAGTCTTAATTGAGGAGTATGACCTCGGAGCGACGCGTGGCCTAGTTGCGACAAGTTATATCAATCGATTGTCATTGTAAAGCAACGTTGACCCAAGTCCATTGAAAGATCTCTCTCAAAAGCAGTGTAGACGGTGAACAAGAAACAAATTGCTTCGGCTGGAGAAATTATCAATCATTAGGTTTTGAGTTGTCACTATAATGGCTTCAGGCGTTTTATTTTTGTACATTTTGCCTCCGTTGTTATAACCAGTGCCTTGGTCGTTGACTTGGTACCAAAACGTGGAATTAAATCTAATACTAATTAGGGATTTTAGTAGTACCTATCATTCAATAGATGAAAGGAAAAACGTTATTTAAAAAAGTTGATACTTAAAACTTAGTTCCTTTTTTAAATAACTCTCTTAAATTCAAATTCAAATTCAAATTATTTTTATTCAATTAAACTTTTACAAGTGCTTTTGAATCGTCAAAATAATCTACCACTGGTTCTCTTTCCATTCATTTGTTTTACTGATTATGAATTATTCTAAGGACCCACTAAGAAACTTGTTTTTTTTTTTTTACATTTATTTTTATCGCATCTCTGTAATAGGTAATATTATCATCTTTATTTTTCAATTAGGTACCTACCTACTTAGTAGGTACATCTTAAAGTACGTGGTTTTATTTGTATAGGTATTTTACCTCGCATAAAAATAAATTGTCTGTCATAAGGATGTACCCATATTAAAGGCACCTTGGGATATCACGATTTTTTTATTGCAGTCGTGGTTGCTCAATATAATTTTATGCCATAAATGCGTTTATTAATTTTTTTCTTTACATTTTAAAATATACTAAAAAAATCAAATTCTTTCATTACTGTGCGAAGAGTAAGAAAAAGTTGAAATTGTTATAGAGAAACATGACATAATAGCTTCATCGCAGATGGTAGATGAAAAAAGTGAACTCATTTTATTGTTAAATAGGATCTGATCAGCACAATCGTTGATAGTATTGAAAAATTTTGCAAAAAGCATCGTCTTGAACGGTTTTCCTTAAACGTTTCTGAATAACTTGAAATCTTTCTCATACTTATGATTTAAAGATGTTCTTCCTTACTTTTATATTTCGGATCAAATGTTTTGCTTTTTAATCAAATTCTTATACAAGTGTAAATTAAAAATTTATAACACCCCCGACTAGTAAAAGTTACAGTAACTAGAAAAGAGCTGATAACTTTCAAACGGCTGAACCGATTTTCTTGGATTATTGCTAAGAACACTCTCGATCAAGCCACCTTTCAAACAAAAAAAATTAAATTAAAATCGGTTCATTAGTTTAGGAGCTACGATGCCACAGACAGATACACAGATACACAGATGTACACATGTCAAACTTATAACACCCTTCTTTTTGGGTCGGGGGTTAAAAATACACTCGTGTCACATTCTAAAACGTTGTCACCAATTTTCTAAAACTACTTCTAAAAGTAAGAGTTTGATAAGACTTACAAATTGTAAAATTATCGCTTAATTTTGATAATAACGGTGACCCGGACGCATACATTTGGAAAAAGTAAATTGTCCTTCCTCTTTCACTAATTATTTCACCATTTACAAGAACCGATTCGACAAAATGATAACCGACATAAATGTAGCCTAGCTTATATAGCTATACGATATAGGGTAATCATAGTCAAATAAACAGTCGTTTTGTATGTGAACAACCGTTCAGAGCACCCGACCGCGTCAAAATCCACTCTCACCATTGTCTTTTATCTGCTGTGATTTAGTATCATTGTGTTTACACCAAACGACAGATAATTAGGATTACGTTGATGCTTACTAACTCGTGTTTTTCGTCGTTGCGTTCACTGTTGAAACATTTTTGACACGGAATAACTCAGAGGGTCAACTACGGGTTTCCATATACCATGCTATTGAAAAAGCTTTATGTATGACGAAACGGTAAAAGTTACACTTTAAAAAAAAAAAAACACTGTAAAAAATTAGAGAAAAGATATTGGTTGCCATATATTTTCTGCTTGAAAGTCTGTAAGGTTGTGTGGCCTTCGTCTGCGCTGCGCTCTGCACCTATCAAAGCTTAATAACACATTCTTTATAAAGCCTTTATCATCATCATCATCACCCCATCGCCGGGTCACTACCGAGCACGGATCTCCTCTCAGAATGTCCGTAGTCTATCTACGAGTAACACGTTGGCCAAATGAGAACAAAGAAAAGAAGAGAATTCTGCATATCTGAGAAACTCTCAAATATGCAGGATTCCTCAGGATGTTTTAATTATATTTAATTTTCCTTTAATTGCTTATAATGCTTAAAACGCGGAGCTATGTGCTCTGAAAAGTTAGAGGGCGTGTCTTTCGATCCCCGACTCCCGGAACAGAAGACCGACGTTTTAACTTCTGGGCTTTCAGTGCTTTGTATTTATTTGTCATTTTGTTTTATTTAAGTTCTTTAGTACTTTTTTTGTTAAAATATATCGAGTCCCACCCGTAGCCGTATCGTCGTTGTTTAGTATAAATATACAGTGTTATTCGGAGGCTTTTACTTTCAGGTAACGCTATCTGCTCATATCTACAGCTTAGGATTTATGATCTTCGGGTAAAGGAAAGTTCTCGTTCGTCATACGGCTTAGCTGCAGGCTTGAGAAAACCGCCCGTCCACATTAATCATTAATATTGCCATTGTTATCGTGTGTACATTATTGCCTTTTATTTAGGTATAAGATTGGTAAGCTAGTATTAACTCTCGGTATTACTAGATTGGCTTTCCATTTTGTTCTATCGTTTTTTTATCTCCTATTCAAAAGTTTTTTTTTTGTTCCCATGCTTCAAAACCCGTCATTTTTCTTCCTTTTAAAAGCAACAACTGGTATGGAATTTCTTTTTCCAATAAAATTATAAATTTTTGGTATTAAATACATTACGAAGTTATAGAAAATATTAAAAAAATCACTCGCTTTAAAGCCTAGTTCGCACTATGCTAGTATTTTAGTCTAGTAGCGAGTCATTTAGTAGCTAATCGTGTCTGAACACCAAAAATTTAGTCGAGTAGGTTAGTAAATTATTTAGTCGAGTCGATCCATTTTATTCTATTTTTATCGGGCGAGTAGCACCTCCCACCACGCGTCCGTGCTCACTGGTTCGCCGGCTAAACAAGTCCGAACCTGTCGATTTAGTCGAGCTCTTTAGTTGCCGAAAAAATGTCGTTTCGCTGGAGCGAAGATACAACTTTAAAATTTGTTTCTCTCTATATCCAACATGAATGCTTGTGGAATTTTAAGTCCCCGCAATATAAAAATAAACACATTAAACAATCCGCATACTTGGATTTGGAAAACAAAATGAATGTACCCGGATTTGGTGAAAAGGAAATTAAATTGAAAATTAAAAACATCAGGTTAGTGCATAATTTTATTATTTTATTTCAAAAGCATATTTATTACCATGATGCAATAAGCTCTTAATTACTATTATTGTAATTGTTACTATTATTGTTGGTAAAAGTAGTTTTACCTAACGAAATCCATTCCTTTTTAGATCGACCTACTCCCAGGAGTTGAAAAAAATAAAGGACTCCAAAAAATCAGGCGCTGGGACTGACACGGTTTATATTCCTTCTGTAAAATGGTTCAGTTTATTGGATGCATCCCTGAGAAACTTAACCTCAACACTGACACACAGTGAAAGTAATCTGGTAAGTAGGTACCTACTCTAGGATTTTGGGGCTGGGTAGTTTTCAATGTATCATTCTTGTCTGCCAAGAGACAGAACCGCTTCCTACAAAATAATTTGCATATCTCTCCCGACGATCTATAGACCTTTGAGATGAACGGTTACTTAAAGAAATTGGCAGTGGTTGCATTCCGAGAGACTCTGGTTCATTTCTCCAATTACCAGGAACGATAGTTCCTGCTTCATAATTTTCTTTGTCTACTGTGTATTCATACTGTTTGTTTTGTAATTCTGTTTGTCGGAGCCAATTATGTAAAGCGCAACATGTCTTTACTATCTTAACAACTTTCTCAGGACTATAGGGCATCGGTTTCTCAAATACTCTGAATCTGGCAGCTAGTATACCGAAAGCATTTTCTACTATTCTTCTAGCCCGAGACAAACGATAATTAAAAATTTTTTGCTGTGATGTTAATCGATTTCCTGGGAAGGGTTTTAACAAATATTCTTTCAAGGGAAATGCATTGTCGCCAACTAAGACATGATCCTCTGGTAGAATACCGTTTTCTAATTCTTGGTACAAACTACAGTTACGAAATACGCCTCCATCAGAAACCCTTCCAGTACATCCAACGTCAATATAACTAAAGCAATATTTATGATCTACAACAGCCATTAAGACAATGCTGTTTGTCTCTTTGTAATTATAGTATAAACTTCCTGATTCAGGGGGTGCCTTAATCACGACATGTTTGCCGTCGATTGCGCCACAGCATCCTGGAAAGTGCCATTGATTTCGGAAACCATTTTCAATTATTTTCCAGTCTGTAGTAGTAGGAATCTGAAAAAAAAAAATATTCATGAATACTTTGATACTAATAACATTTTATTTGTTTCAGGCTTCCGATAGTTTACACACTGATGAGACTACAGATACTGAGCAAAATAGTACTGTAGTGGATACTTTTCGTGAACCTACACCTCCTCCTCCACCTCCTCTTCCACCTCCTCCTCCACCTCAAACAAAAAAAAGGAAAATCGCCCAGCTCTCGAGCATGGTTAGACAATTAAAAGAGATAGCTGATACTAGTAACTCTACAGTCGAAGAAAATGAGTTTGAGGTCTTCGGAAAACACGTTGGTCTTCAACTGAAGTCTTTGCCCCTACTATTGGCATTAGAAGCACAAGAGCACATTCAAATTTACATAAATAGAATTCGACGTCAGCACCTTCAAACCGCATCTGAACAAAACGGAATCACGACGCCACAGTCATATGCTACAGAATCACCATATAGCGATTCTTCAACATATTATAATGACACCAGTAATTATAATTTGGAAGAGCAAGCAACTGAATGTTTTTCCTCGTCCATTTTACCTACAGATAATTCTGAACATGTCTCGGATTATCAGCTTTCCTCAAATATGTTTCCATCTGGCCATGTTAACCAGAATGAAACGCAGAGCGTTACAATTATATCAAATGACTTAATTTTAACAGCAATGCAGAACGCTAATGTTAATAAATAAACGTTTCATAATAAATCTGTTACTGTTATTTAATCTTACCTTGATAAATTCCGTTAATGATTCATAGATTGCTGCACAAACTTCGATGATGAATTCGGAAATAGTAGATTTTCCGAGTCTAAATATATGTGTGAGTGTCCTTAAACTACACCCAGTAGCAAGGAAGTATAGAACTGCTTGTAATTTTGTAATTGCAGGAATCGCACTTCTTAAAAGGGTATCTTTACGCTGAATTTGAGAATGTATTTTATTTAACAGAAAATTTACACAACTTTCGGACATTCTCAAACTATCGAAGTATTCTTTGGGATCTTCCAATGCTAATTCCTTCAGAAGACAATTAGTAGCTCCTAGTTTTTCTCTTCTATCGATCCATTTTCGTACCCATAGCTTCTTTTTATCAATCACACAAATTTCCTCATCCACCTCTTCTAAAATAGTCGTTACGATTAGCTTAATTAGTTTATTTACTTTATTGCGTTGTAGGCTGTTCATCTTGCAAAACACCACTCACTTGTAAACTGTACTCGAGCGAAGTGCGAACGATTTTTGGCCAGTAGCGAATATTTTAGGTTACTAAAACTCTCGCCACTCGACTAAATACTAAAGTAGTCCGAACTAGCCTTAACGGTGAAGGAAAACATCATGAGGGTAGAGTTCTCCAGAATGTTCTCAAAGGTGTGTGAAGACAAGCGTAGGGGACTATGGCCAAGACATTTCTCACTGTGCCGTGCTCAGTAGTAGATCGGTGATGGTTTTTATGTTAGCCATGCCAATCATAACTAATACTTCCCTTTCCCCTCCAATTAAGCGTAAAGCTGGTGCGCGGAGTGGGTACGATAATAGTACAGACAATAGTGCTACGGGTGCGGTTTGAACCGTCGACCTTTCGAAATTCAATCCGCTCCTCAATCGTTGAGCTATCGAGGCTCTAAGGTTATGATGAGATATTAATTTAACATCCTCATAGACATTTTGATGAAGCAAATTAAGACAGACTTAAACTTTTATTTTTATTCTGTATCGAACTCAATAGTGCATTACAATATGCAATTTAATAGTTTCTTAAATCCAGCTTCTTTCGTTAGTAACGGCATATTATCTTGGCTTAGAAAACAGCAAGCGGTAAGCGATGATGTAATTTGCACCGAAATCACGTCTCTGTTTGACAATTGTTCCAATTAGGGTTCCGCACCTCAAAAGGAAAAAAGGAACCCATAGGTATGATCCTATAAGGGTTCTTTTCTACAACAACAATTTAATATAGCCGTAAGAATCTATGCTTAACTCATGGAAATCAATCATTCAATCTTAAAGTTTAAATCTTATAGGATTACTTTATTTTAGGTCTGTCTGTCGCCTCTGTCATGAAAAGAGAATGAAAACCTATAGGGTACTTCTCGTTGGACTAGAAACATCAAATTTGGCAGGTAGGTAGGTATTATAGCACAAGTATCCGAAAACCGCAAGTTTGTAGTAACATAACAAAAAAAATGTCGGATAGAATCAGGCGTTATTTTGCGGAAGTTCATGTCAAAAAATGTCTTCACGAAGAAATATATAGTTTACAAATATAGATGGCGCTGTCCGTCATTAACTTGTAAGTTGTAGTGGTACATACAAGAGTGTTAGGTATATCTTGTACAATGGTACTGAACCGTTCGGGTGTGAGTCTAACTCGGAGCGGTTTTTTTTTCAATTTGTATCAATTTTATGCTTACATCTTCATCCGCGCGGAACACTTTTAAAATAAAAACGAGTTCGTGAACAATAAATACTTCCTTTATATCTTACATCACCCACCTGTGCGACTGCTCGCTCGGAAGTAATCGATTAAAAACTTTTAACGGTTTATTATATACGTAATCAGGAACACATTGTTTGCGGTAATCGATTCATAACATCATTCATCAGTTGCTAACGCTCAATCAATTTGTCTGACTCACAATTTTTTGTTATATGTCTTTCTTCCGATTTTTATCCTACTACGGCAAAGCCAAAAGGAAGGGTTATGATTTTAGCAGTCTATGTATATATGTATGTAGGTTTGTATTTGTGTGTTCCACCGTAGCGCCTAAGCTGACCCAATTTTGATGAATGAGGATTTACTGATTTCAAAAACTACAGATGTTTAATCTGTAGTTTTTGCGCATTGGTGCCAATTTGCGCGCATCGTAGCTGACGTAACAATCGGCAGTCTCGCTTGGCGTCAATTATTTGGCTGCGGCTGTCGGTCGACGACCCGCGCAGTGAAAGTCGGCGCCGCGCCGGCTGGGCGCACCCCTGCCACCTGCCCTCGCCCGACCTACTGCCCTAAGACCATCCTTTGCTAATCTTTTAGGCTAGGGCACAGCGTTGCTAGACGTCGAAAGCTGCATTAGTCAGAGTGAACTTAAGTGAGGGAACTCTCGGTTTGATCCTGAATCGAAGACATGTGAAATATTAGGGTATGGTGACGTGAAATCAAAGAAAAATAGGGTTACTTTAGGGCTACCTGAGTCAAATGTGCTAACATTTGACGACTCCCAATTACGTGGAAGCGTCGACGTTTTGTTAGTAGTTCCCTATCGTGAACTGTGATAATATGGTTCCTTAATCTAAGTGGGAACAAATGTATCCTACTATTATTGGCGTCACTCAGATAAGCAGGTATTATTTAAATATTTTTATCGAATAATTGGAATGTCCTCTCCAAAACCAACACAAAAAAACACAAGTTTAATGTGTAAGGTTATCCGAGAGTTTTAATCTAAACAAACTAATGCCAAAATAAATAATTTAATTAGATTATCCAGTTCACAATACAAAAACCGAAAATATGCGATATCGCTCCGAATCTCAGAAGGAGACTGAACTAAAACCTTCAAAACACCCGTATTTATGCAAGTTCAATCTTGTTGGCCTCCTAGCAACAGATTGTATGACATCGAATGAGCCAAATATCGATTTTATCAAACTACCTGCATTAGACAAATTAATAATTTTATATTATTTTTGACAACTCAAATCAATTTTTAAAAATAACCTTACACTATGTTTGTATAGACTATAGAGTGAGTGACAGAGAGTCCCCTGTGAATACCTACAGATTACTAGACAGGTACATTTTACGCTATCGTGCCAGCTGTCTTCTCTAACGCGCCTGTCACACGTAAAGATAACCTCGATTCCGGAATTCCGTTAACACACAGCAAATTCCTTCCCACAGTAAACCATCGCCTTTCTATTTTACGAGTGAAACAAAACGCCCATTGCACAATGTTGGCGTTAATTCTTAATTCTCATTGTTGGATTGTGTAAGACTGCGTTAAATATTTTTCTTTTTAAAGTCAACAGCACCTCTATGAGTCAAAGAGATTCAGCTTTGTGATAGAGCGGCTATTGTGGCTTATTTTGTTGTACACAATCTCTAAACTGACAGGTCTAAAGTTAGTGCTATCTTTTTCCGCAGGGAGCATTATGAAAGGGTAGAAAGATAGGTGGAAAAAAGGGTAGGGAAAGATTGGGCAATACATTTAGATCTGTCATTAGTTAAGAGATTAGTAACAAAATTAGTCAACGTGTGTGAGAGAATAAAAAATATTTTTTTTTTAATTTATTTATTCTATTCACCAGGCTCTGTACGTAGTTTCCATTTTCCGTACGAGTATCAAGTTTTATTGATATATGTATTACCAACAGACACGCATGTTTTCACCTTGTATACAAAGTAGATGACAAAATTGTATGGTATGTAAACTAACCAAATATGTAGACCACTTTTGTTGATCTCAAATTGTCTTTTTGTCACACGTTCAAATATCTTCAACAGGGTTTTTGTGGATGTTGTGGATAAATCGAAGATTAGTGTTTTATGGTAGACTGTCTTTTGCAATGGCTACTATATCTTGAGATTGTTTGTTTATATTTTATTTATCACAAATGAAAAAGTGCTAAGGTGTGTGAAAAAAGTATACTAAAAATCAGTGCACGAGACTCATATGCTTTTACTAAAGAGTGAACTAGAGTGAGGAAACTCGGTTTTGATCTTGAATAGACATTTATCAAATACTAGCTGATGCCCGCAGCTTCGCCCGCGTGGATTGGTCAGATCCCCTGCAGCATCAAGATTGAGGAGTTGGACTCCAAATTTTTTATGAAACAATGTCGCAAAGTTCCTCTATCGATTAAAAAAGAAATGACGCAAATCGGTTCAGAAATCTCGGAGATTTCGGTGTACATAGGTAGAAAAACACAACTCCCTTTTTGAAAGTCGGTTAAAAAAGTAGCCTATTTTACGCCCTGGTCAATCCTCTACTTGCCTGTGAAAGTCCCGTCAAAATCGGTTCAGCCGTTCCAAAGATTAGCCTTTTCAAACAGACAGACAGACAGACAGACAGACAGACAGACAGACAAAAATTTTAAAAACGTGTGATTCAGTTATGGTATCGTTCAAATAACCATATGAGCTTAATATGAGGTAGTTATTTCGAAATTACAGACAGACACTCCAATTTTATTTATTAGTATAGATTAGGCTATAGATGACGTGAAATCAAAGAGACTCAGTCGTTTCATGTAGCGTAGTGTAGATGAAGTTCTGTTACGAGTTCCCTCTGTCGTAAACTGTGCTTATACGCCATGGGTATTCGCTTATCATTATTCCAACTACAAAATAGTTTGCATAACCCAACATATAACCCATATTGTTCTGACCTCAAAAACCATAAATTACCTCATCCCGGAAACCTAGTTACAAGATGAGCTGCGTTGATCTGAAAGTTTTATGATACTTAGGTAATCTTGAAGAATTTCACCATAAAGCTGCTCGCATATTAGGACCATGCGGCCAAGCCAGAAATTTCTTCTATTAATAAAATGCGACTAAATACATCAATCCATCAATATCCATACTAATATTAGAAATGCGAAAGTGTGTCTGCCCGTCTGTCTGTCTACTAGCTTTGCACGGCCCAACAGTTTAATCGATTTTTGTTCGGTATAGAGTTAGCTTATATCCCGCGGGGCCGACATAGGCTTACTTAGATACTTTTCATCCCGCAAAAGCAAAGACTTTGCACGGGATATCCTATCCGCGCGGATGAAGCCGCGGGCATCATCTAGTAGTTACATAGATAGGTATGCAACCACCACATTTGATGAGATTAGACGAGACGATGTTCAGCTTGTCTGGCACATCAGTATTGCGAACGTATCAATACGCCATTAATATTTTCATGATATACTTTCGTGGGTAGCGGCCGAAGCGACTGACGCGTGCGAAGAACTCTATGAAAATGCATGAAGTTATCAAGAACAAAATTTTTAGTAAATGCGTGGAAGTATGAACGTTATGAATGCGCAGTTAAATAAGTACCTACTAACATAGCTTAAGTGATTTGTCATACTAACACAATTATGGGTCTAATGGCCTGAAATAAAAGTTAATTTATTTATTTATTTAAATGAGTGACCACCATAAGAAAGTATTGCGTCGAATATTAAGGCGCATCCAATCCAGATCAATCTTGCCCATGTATTTCCCTGTGCTGTTATGTGTGATCGATGGTATTAAGAAAGCTCTTACAATCATTTTCTCTACCCATTTTTACATTCATTATTTCAGTTTCGGTAACACCATTTTGGATCTTTTCTTGCTTGTGGCGTTTGCGGCTTAGCAGCGGGTGTAGTAATGTGCGATCAGCATAAGAAAGTGTTGCGTCAAGTGTTAAGGCTCATCCAACCAAATGTCAGGTCACTCGTGCCTTCCGCCCTACGCTGCTGTGTGAACGTGGTATTAAGAAAGCTGAAACTATCTCATTAGGAGCGTCTTACTCATCTTTGCATACCTCTTGTAGTTCTTACTTCCTTGAAATCTCGCGGTTTCATTTCTTGGGAGCGAAACGGTGTCGCAATTTTAAATGGCACGATTTATATAGTGGTTTGTAGGTTCTGTGCCATGAATATGTCTATTTATAACTAGCTGATGGCCACAAGCGGAACGGAAAACTTATCGTGAGGAAACCTGCGGGCCTGAAAGTTCTCTTTAATGTTAGACGGACGGACGGAGATCAGAGGTCCAAAGGGTCCGTTGGAACCTTCGGAACCCTAAAAGCAAATGGGGCGCAGGCTGCGATGGCAGAAAAATCTGTTATCGAAGGGCAACTTAACTAACTTTTAAATGCCCTGCTTATTTTAATGCCGCAGAAATTGACAAGCAAAAATTTCCCTCTATACGCACAATGCCAAATATTAGTGAAATACTTACATTTCATACAAAACTCGAGACTCAACAAGAACATTCAATAATTTTTAACCCCCGACCCAAAAAGAGGGGTGTTATAAGTTTGACGTGTGTATCTGTGTGTCTGTGTATCTGTGTATCTGTCTGTGGCATCGTAGCGCCTAAACGAATGAACCGATTTTAATTTAGTTTTTTTATTTGAAAGATGGCTTGATCAAGAGTGTTCTTAGCTATAATCAAAGAAAATCGGTTCAGCCGTTTGAAAGTTATCAGCTCTTTCTAGTTACTGTAACCTTCACTTGTCGGGGGTGTTATAAATTTTTAATTTAGACTTGTATCATTCTAAACACGTGTCTGTTGGCTTCATACAGTGATTCATACACTCACGTACCCTTTGATGTGACGAAGGCGCAAATTATGACAATAGGCAATCGTAAATTCTCAGCGAAAGAGCTTGCAGCTGGTTCCACGATGAAATATTATGCCGTAACATGAAAGTCGACGGTTGCGGCGAACGGTTCACACATATTAAAATTTATTGCGACCTATTATTGTGTGAACATAAAATTTATAGGGAAGTAATTATTTTGTCTACCTGTTAGAGATGGCGCCGTTTCGTATAAAGATTCTTCGTGGTTGTCGACATCGTCAACAGATAGTCGCCCATTGCAGTCGCCATTCACATAGAAAAGTGTTGTTGTATTTGGCGGCCACAAGTATTGCCATGGAACTTTAAAAGTGGTAGCATCACAATGAATCGGAGACGGTTGAAGTGATACAGGGGATTTAAAGACTTGTTCAGCCCCAAAGAAGAAGAAGACATAGGTAGTTACAGGTAGAAGACACTTTGATATATGCCACTCCATGCGACTTGCTTGATGTCGTCCGTCAAGACTACCAACCTACCTACCTAGAAGACCTACTGAAAGGTATGCTAACACTGCACGCCATTCCAGCATCTTAGGAGCCAAAGGATTGTTTATCACCATTATCCACGATCAACCCATCGCTGGCTCACTACTGAGCACGGATCTCTTCTCAGAAAGGTTAGGCCATAGTCTACCACGCTGCAGATTGGTAAACCCGTTGCCTTACATCAAGATTGGTAGGTACAACTTAGCTGTAAAAATGTAATAGGTAACTAGAAAGACGGATAGGCGCACTTTCGTACAACAATTTCTATTCTTTATGTAGTTTATTATGTATTTGTGTAATACGCTTAGCATTTATGATTTAGTGTGAATAGTTATGTATCATCCGGATTTTTGAATAACGAAAATCCGGTATGAACCGGATGACAGATCTCTAAGTTCATGCTCACGCGTCGTGTCTATTCACAACGATAGAGATGCAAAATGAGATACCTAATGAATAAGAGAGATAGAAGGTATCGGAATTAAGAATAGTATCGGAATCGATCTTCATTTTAGCATCTACCAGACATGCCAACTTCGAATTCCAACTTGAATTCTCGTGGTGTCTTTTTGGTCGGTTTAACTGGAGGGCTGACGGTGTATGTAATTGATTTATTGCAGCATTATGCTGGCTAGTTAGTAAGTTGGCATTGATGGCGATAATATTTAGTTAATAGGTTGGATCGAATAAACACACACACACACACACACAAACAAACACACTTACCGGCATAACTTGTAACGGTCAGTTACCGGACAACCCATCCTGAATAATATAGACATTTTGTTGGAATTTCCGGTTTCCGCTCTCCACATATTATGCTAGTTGTATCCATCGTCTCCCTGTCACTCATTTCTTGTCGTCTACTTAAGAGGGCTCTCTCCGTCACTCGTTTCATACAATCGTAGTTCCAATTTCATTTGAATATTAAGCAACCAAAGTCCATGAAATTTTGCAGACATATTCTAGAAACTAATGATAAGACAAACTCTAGATAAATGAAATTGGAACTACGATTGTATGAAACGAGTGGAAACGAGTGACGGAGAGAGCCCTGTTAACGGCTGTTATTAGTAGTTGGGATGAGTTAGCACCCGACTAGTTGGTACATCTGTAGATGGCTTAAAAGTAGTATCGGAATCGATCTTGATTTGTCGGTCGCTGACAAGCGATCAGTCAATGGCAACACAATGGTGGGTGCGGTTTCTAACGATATTTGATATGGGAAATTTAAATTGGCATTGAAATATGTTGAGTACAACCAGAGCTATTCTCTAAGCGTACGCGCTTTTAATGCTGAAGCAGCGATGCAACCGCCGCCTAACTTAGTAAACAATAATGAGATTTCCGAAAAACGCAGTAGGTATTTGCAGACCCACCACCAAGGTGGACCGACGACATCAAACGAGTTGCACGTAGCAGATGGCGTATAAGACCGTGGCATGTGGTAGTCCCTACAAGAGAACTATGGCCAGCAGTAGACATCTATCGATTGACGACGGCGACAACGACGACATCGTATCAATCAATCCTTCGATATGGAATAACTCATACTATTATTTTATTCGAAGATAGACTATGAGGCTGTCCAAATTGTTTCGCTGACGTATACCGGCAAAGATTTAAAACCAAGGACCAAAACTTCACATGTCATAAAGCGAAAAATGGCTTTGTATTATATCCCGGTCCCGTAACCTATCAGGTGGAATTTTTAAAAATCCTAGTGAGGGACTACGTTATAAGGAAAATCTAATTCTTATTATGTCTGCCAGTTCATCCCTTTAGATCTCGCCGGCGAACTCGACCTCGACACGTTTTAGATTTAGAGAATAGGTTACACAATACACATCTGATAGTAAGATTGTGATAGGTAAGCAGCTTTGCGGATGAAAGTTAACCAGTAAGTACCTAAGTACTAGGGCATACAATAATACTTGTAAGGCAAGCCAAGTTACATAGGAAAATGTTTGAATTGTCATAGTTACATTGCAGTTTACTATGGTCTAGTCATACTAGTGATAATGGTTGATAAGATCGCAATTTTATGGAAATTGCGATAACTGTTAATATGTAGATTACATGCTATTTTGATTATTATCTCGATCCTATTATAATTATTTGTCATTGCTTAGGGTCTATACAGATGGATAGTGGCGTGCAAGTCATAGAGGCATAAACACACTGCTTACCGCCGTTGTAATGGCTCTAATGACCGACAGTAAATAGATGTTTATTGCTTATCTTGGCTTCAAACTAGCTAATCCCTGCGATTTCGACTACGTCGATTTAGGTTTTTCAAAATCCCGTGGGAAATTTTTGATTTTCCGGGATAAAAGTAGCTTAAGTCACTCTCTAGGTCTTTAACTATGTATTACTTTAACCAGGCACAAATATGGTTCCCAGGCAAAAAAAAACACGTCGATCCGTTGCTCTGTTGTAACGTGATTTAATGACAAACAAATACACTTTTGTATACTATTTATAATATGGGTAGTGACTAGTGATTCACCATTCATTCGCTTAACAGGGCTCTCTCCGTCACTTACTCCATACAATCGTAATTCCAATTTCATTTGAATACTAAGCAACCAAAGTCCTGAAATTTTGCAGACATATTCTAGAAACTAATATCTGTGCCTGTGGTGTTTAAGATTTTTCTAAAAATATGTAGTTTTAAAATTACAGGGGCTCTTAGATTTGTATGTGAATTTTTAAGACCGTGTAACATTGAAACCGAATATTTTAATAGAAATCTGGAAAACCACAGGCATAGATATAAGTTCCTAGAATATATCTGCAAAATTTCATTGACTTTGGTTACTTAATATTCAAATGAAATTGGAATTACGTTTGTATGGAGCGAGTGAGGGAGAGACCCCTCTTAACAATTTCGCGTAAAAGACTGCGCACTCACTCACGTAATACTCATTACTCATTAAATCAAAATTGTGATCGAAATCGGTAAACGTTAACGACTTTCACTTTCCACCGGCCCTGCTGAAGAATGCACCACCCATTTCTCCAGCTCATTACCAACCGGGCGGCGTATCTTGAATGCTCCTATGCACACTTTCACCAGATACTCGAAAGGGACACCTACTTCCTTCAGGGATGGGTAGCTAAGTGCAAACATTTCGTAGTTAAGTTCGTAGGTGACTGTCGTAGTTAATTATTATTATTTTTTTTTTATAAAAAATATTAGCCATGTTAAATGACTAATATTCCCCTTTCCTCTCCAACTAAGCGTCAGGCTTGTGCTAGGAGTAGGTACGACAATAGTGCAACGGGCGGGGTTTGAACCGTCGACCTTTCGGTTTTCAGTCCACTCCTTTACCGGTTGAGCTATTGAGGCTCTATTTTGAACAACGAGTGTAAATTAAAAATTTATAACACCCCCGACAAGTGAAGGTTACAGTAAGTAGAAAAGAGCTGATAACTTTCAAAAGGCTGAAGAGATTTTCTTGGATTATAGCTAAGGACACTCTCGATGAAGCCACCTTTCAAACAAAAAAAAACTAAATTAAAATCGGTTCATTAGTTTAGGAGCTACGATGCCACAGACAGATACACACGTCAAACTTATAAGACCCCTCTTTTTGGGCCGGGGCCCGGGGGTTAAAAAGTAGAGATCGTTGCGAAAATTGTAGTTTACTCGTGCGGAGCCGGAGCGGGTCGCTAGTTTGGTATATAAAGTAGTCTATGTCCGTCCCCCGGGATGCAAGCTATTTCTCTATCCGTCAAAATCGGTTAAACGGATGGGCCGTAAAACGCAGACAGACAGACAGACACACTTGTGTATTCATAATATTAGGAGATAGTTATGGATTTGACTTTCAATAAGTGGACTACAGACAGAGTGACATTAATACGGCTCCGTTTTTACCCTTTTGGTACGCAACCCTAAAAATAAATGATTTGATTGATTGATTTGGCGCTAGGATATTTTGAAAAAGAAAGAAAGGTTTTCTTACAAAAACATCTTCAACTCGATACCAGAGTGAACTAATCGATACACAACCCTATTGCACAGTCTGTCTCATAGATATACGTGTTGCTAGATAATCATGTAAGTGCAATGGGTCTCGTGATTGCGCGAGCGTGTACTTTTACTTGTTACAAGGAACCTCCATACTTTCATTAAGCTATGAATCTTGTACGAACATCGTGTTGAAGTGGAATCGATTACAAAGTGGGAGAGTGGAGGCTCTTAACGCGCTTGCTTGGACTTAATTGCTTAATTGACTTTGTTTTCTAGTTTCTAGAAAGATGGAAAACTTGATAGGGCGTAATGGGCATTTGTTATGCGGAGATTGTTTGTCGAGATTGCCTACGATGTGTGCGTACATTTTCGCAATAGGCAAAGATATTATAATACAAGTGTATAAATTGAAAATTTATAACACCCCCGACAAGTGAAGGTTACAGTAACTAGAAATCAACTTTCAAACGGCTGAACCGATTTTCTTGGATTATAGCTAAGAACGCTCTCGATCAAGCCACCTTTCAAACAAAAAAAGCTAAATTAAAATCGGTTCATTAGTGTAGGAGCTACGATGCCACAGACAGATACACAGATACACACGTCAAACTTATAACACCCCTCTTTTGAGTCGGGGGTTAAAAATTACAGATAGGCAAAGCTCACGAATTCGAATTTTAAAAAGTGAGGACAAATTCGTACGCTTGTGTGTGTGACACGCATGAATTTAGCGGCACAGACTGTATATAGATAGTGGGGCGATGTATTCGCAACTTTGGATAAAATGACACCTACGAGCATATTTCAAAATAATATGGTGGTTCTTTACCATTCTTCAGAAGTTCAGATAAAATGTTTTAACTACAATCACACACCCAACAGTTTGACTAAAAATGAACCTACGTATGTTCTATCTTCTCTTAGATTTGTGTAAAATAAGACAAGCACCGGTCGAATCGATAGTGACTATATACCGACAGCAACTTTGATAACCAAAACTAATGCTTTCCTTTTTTTTTCCAGGTAACAATCTTATCTTATCAAAGACAACCCCGCTGAAATGGTAATATTTAAACTACATGATTATTTAGTATTTTTTTCTTCTAGTTTGAGCATTAAGTTATAGATCAGTCAGTCAGCCAGTCAGGTTTTTTTTAAAGTAAAGGTACCCATATGTAGAAAACTTTGCCGTTGAAAAGGCGCCGCTAAACAATAAATCTTATAAAATTTAATTAACACTCGATGATATCTTGATGAAATATCTGAATGAAACGGGAAGTGAGTGAAAGTTTTTTTTAAATTTCTGATATCGATTACATGTTTTCGCATGACTGCGTAAGATTTATGATGCTGTTCAGATCAAATATTTAGCTCTTTCGATTAGTGTTCACACAACATACATCCCGATATTATTGAAGTATTAAAAAAAATCTTTTTTTAAACCTACAAAAAAAATCCTAAACCCACTAGAAAGTTAATAAGTCATTTTTGTAGTCGGGATATCGTCCGTTCCGTCGCATTGTGTTTTATACCCAACTAGCCGATGCCCGCGACTTCGCCCGCGTGGATTTAGGTTTTTGAAATCCCGTGGGAACTCTTTGATTTTCCGGGATAAAAAGTAACCTATGTGCTAATCCAGGATATTATCTATCTCCATTCCAAATTTCAGCCTAATCCATTCAGTAGTTTTTGCGTGAAGGAGTAACAAACATACACACACACACACTCACACACACACACACACACACACACACACACACACACACACACACACACACACACACACACACACACACACACACACACACACGCATACAAACTTTCGCCTTTATAATATTAGTGTGATTAGTTTTTTCCGGCGACTTCTTTCGTGTGACATTTGGGAATAGTTTACATACTATGTAGATTACATACTATGGAGATATCCCTACTTTTTATAATATTAGAACAAAAAATACATAATAATATAAAGTATACATAATTTTTTTTTTTTAAGTTAGTTAAAATTTTTAAGAGTATCAAATTTATTTTACCTTCAAGAAGAACTCCAAAATATTTTTCTTGTTACAATATATTTACACATTCACAATGGTAGGTCGTGCGTGAACTTTGATGGGCATTACTTACGCTAATTGCTTGTATTATTCGCACAATTAGCTGTAATGGGAGCTAACCTACCTCTATAATATTATGATGGATATTATACGAACGGGTAAGCATCACTTCGTGAGTGAAATAATTAGGTATTCAGAGAATTTCACATAGACAAACGGTTAATTTTTTTTTTCGATGAAGAGTATATTACAAAAAAACTTAAAACTAGCCTTAACTAGCCAGGGAGTAACATAAGCTACTTTTTTAACCGACTTTCAAAAAGGGAGTTGTGTTTTTCTACCTATGTACACCGAAATCTCCAAGATTTCTGAACCGATTGGCGTCATTTCTTTTTTAATCGATAGAGGAACTTTGCGACATTGTTTCATAAAAAATTTGAATTCCAACTCCTCAATTCTGATGCTGCATTCCCATGCAGCATCAGAATTGAGGAGTTGGAATTCACCAACTGACCAATCCACGCGGGCGAAGCTGCGGGCATCAGCTAGTATATAAATAAAAAGTTATTTTGAAATGAATACAATCTAACATTATTAAAACAATAAATTATAAAGTAAAAAAAAGTAAACGTTTTCACAACCTAATAGTAATAATTTGCAAGCGACAAAACAAAAGAGTCCCTTTTACTTAGAATTGTGAATGTATTGTTTATATTTAACCCAGTGAATTCCCATTTCTAGTGTCCATAAAGTCAATCATTAGCGCTTTATTCTTGCTACTTGCGCATAAACGAGATGCGCGTGCGCTCTCACCGTTTTTAGTGCGGCTTAGATCAGGGTTTATGGGACGTATCTGGGGGAGTTTAATGAAGTCCGACTCTTTATAGGTCCCGTGGGTCGTCAAATCGTTGTTTCCGATTTAAAGACAGTTTAAGTTGTGCTTCTGTTATATTTAAGGCTCTATTATTGTCATTCTGTTTGCGTAGAATATTTAGTAGAAGGAAATAACCTTAATTTTTAGGGTTCCATAATAACACAAGGAACTCTTACGGATTCATCAAGTCGGATTGTCCATCTGTGTATATGTCACTGCCATTTTTTTAATAAACTATAATTGCTGTAAGATTGAAATTTAAATACCTAACTATTATTTTATAGAAAGCTATTACCGCACGCAGAGTTTATTTAAATTTAAAAAAATTAGAGTAGGTACCGCCCTAACTGTGTGTCAAAAAGATTGGGTTTACCACCTCTAGTGATACCTTGTTAAACAGGTAAGTATTTTAATTATTATTAGTTTTTGTGGACAGTTTTTGAAAAATATCTACCATTCCCTACCCTACCTTATGCGTTAATCCTGCTCTGACACGCACTGGACCAATTTTTTAATGATGAAATAGTAAAAAAACTATTCTTAGATTTGAGTCTTGAGAGAATTTAAGGAACTTTTGTTTTACAATACTTTCCCATTCAATATTATTTTACTTAAATTGATGAGAAGAACCTTACAACACAGCAATTGCAAATTGCAGTCGCAAAAGAAAGCACAATTCCGTACACTTTTCCTTTTATAAAGTACAAGCAAGTACAAGTTATTACGATAATATGCCAATATTCACAAAAGGTTTGGTTATTACGCGAAAAAAAAAACAATAATCTACACTCTTGCGCAAGCCCCGAAATTATTACCGACATTTTAGGGAGGGCCCTTTCATGCTTTCAATGAAATCGATTTAAAAAAACGATCGTTTCATAAATCGCGGAATTCGTTTTGGCAATCCAAAGGTTGTTATTACCAGCGATCCCATCGATATCTCGATTGTAGATACGCAGCTGCAATCTGATTACGAATATGTATATCGTAATCAAAGTATTAGGGTTGGCGATTCGATAAATATTTTTTAAGAGAGGATTCGATTTTTAGTTATTAGAATTTAAATTAAGTTCAGTAAAAAATATATGACATTTGTAACGGTATTTTCAAACTAAGAAGAACAGTGTACCAATTGTAAGAAAGTGTATATGCGGTAAAGAATATGTATAACATTAAAAATCAAACGAAGCTATTATTGCATGGTAGAGAACGTAACGTTATGCGTAAGCTATTAAATCGGAAATATTTTGATTTGCTTGAAATATAATAGGATTTTGTTGATTACTAATACATAGTAGACAACGCGAACATACCCTGGTTTGCTTTTTTAAGATGACTGAAAAGTCACAGTGTAGGAAATAAGTATAGCCTATGGTTAGCTGGAATTAGTCTACATATTTTCTGGTTAACCATTTTCTAGGTTCGTTCCATTTTCTAAGCTCGTTCCATCTTCGGCTTTATCTATCACTTTTCTGTATCAAGGATGATCTTGAGGAATAATATCTGTGTATTGTGCCAGCCCTAGCGCTGCTCTGTACGCCTTTTCATCGACCGCGCGATTAAGCTCAACCCTTTGTGCAGATCGAACGTTTAAACGGATTCCCTTTGATCCTTATCGATTGCCATACTTATTTCGAGAGTATACGAATAAAAAGAACTACAAAAGTGTAGTACGAGAAAAGGACTACAAAATACAGTACCTACGTGTAAAAAGAGCTGCAAAAATGTAGAGTCAGTTCTCAGATGTAATGAATACTCGGTGTTTTTATTTAGGGTTATAAATTCCAATGCTATTTTATTTTATTTGCGTTTTGTACTTTGAGATTTGTTTAGTTTGAGATTAACAGATAAACTTGACGATTCAAAAGCTTTTATGGCCAAATTGATTATAGAGATTAGGGGCTTGATAATATATTTTGGAAGGGACAAAAGAGATGCAAAAAATTTGCTAAAGAACATATGTATTGTGCAAAACGGTATTTATTAGACTTTGTTTAAATACACAATACAAATACCTACACAGTTTATGGTTTGAACAAATGAAAATTTAAAAATTGGAACCTAATTTTAAAAAGGTAGGAAACTTTTTTGACGTGTTGGTTAAAAAGAGGTATAAACAATTGGTCAGAGCAATGGGTACTTATTTATATTTGAGATTAAGGGCCAGTTGCGTATCAGGCGTTAAACTTTAAACGTCAACAAAATGAAAATGGATATAAGTCTCGGTTTGTTAATTTTAATCAAAAATTCATCTTTGACTTTCATCATGAACCAACTAACTTTGCTTTTTTCGGTGGTCAAAGTTTAATAGTAAGCGTGAAATAATTTTAACCGCGTGCTATGCAACTGGACGTAACAACGCTATCAATAAAATCAAAATGCCTAAAGTTAGTAGCTTAGAGCTTTATTAATAATTCAATAAAATATATTGGAATTTCTAATAATGTACTAATAGATGCAATAAATCTAGAGCAAAACGCGAGGGATTTTTTCTCGAAAACGATTTAACATCGATATTCGAATGTATCGATGTTGAACAAAAATCGATAAATCGATCATAACAATCAATCATTAATGTCCCACGCTCAGTCACCTACATCCATAATGCTGCAATTATAGTAATTTGAGCTTTATCGAATGGCAATAAGTGTAAAGTCCAGTTCACACTATGCTATATTATGCATATAGAACAACGCAATGTTGTCACACTAATATTATAAAGTAGAAAGTTTTTATGTGTGTGTGTGTGTGTGTGTGTGTGTGTGTGTGTGTGTGTGTGTGTGTGTGTGTGTGTGTGTGTGTGTGTGTGTATGTATGTTTGTTACTCCTTCACGCAAAAAGTACTGGACCGATTGGGCTGAAATTTAGAATGGAGATAGATTATACCCTGGATTAGCACATAGGCTACTTTTTATCCCGGAAAATCAAATAGTTCCCACGGGAATTTTAAAACCTACATCCACGCGAACGAAGTCGCGGGTATCAGCTAGTACATAATATAGCACAACAATATCATCTAGCATTTAGTGGTATACCCATGTTCGCACTAATCTATCCTACCAATATTATAAACTAGTAACTAGATAATGTCTGCGACTTCGTCTCCATAGATTTAGGTTTGTAAAACCAATAAGTTTTTTATAGATTTTTTTAATGTTTTCCGTCGAGACCCAATTATAGGAGCCATCGCCGGCTCACTACTGAGTACGAATCACCTCTTAGAAAGAGAAGGGTTTGACCACCCATCAGTTTGAAAATCGCTGGCCAAGTGCGGATTGGTAGACAAATTGGATCTAGTTTCACTTATTTTCATATACATATAGTTACTTCATAAAGACTTACCTATACAATAGTATAGCGTATTCTGAACTGAACTTAATAGTGGTGGTAATTTTTTGCGCGGCACATGTCGATATGGGTTTACAATAATTGTCGTTTTCACCTCGCTCTACATTAACAGTGCGGGATTGTTTCGTTTGCTAAGTTTTTTAAGTCTGTTTCTGTTTACCCGATTACAGCAAATCCAAAAGGAAGGGCTATGATTTTGGCAGTCTATGTATCTATGTAGGTTTGTATTCATGAGTGTTCCACCTACTAAGCCGATTTTGATGAATGAGTTTACTTGGGATAGTAATGCTGTAGGTTCTTAGATCCTTCCGTATACTTTTGAGTATGGAAATGCTGGGTGCAAGTTTAGAAAAAAATTAGATGATCGATGATTTATCTAAATCCATGGATTGATCATAATATTGTTATTATGTTGTCGTGTATTGCGTTCTAACATAGAATATAATTTCCCAGAACATGGAAAGTGCTATGCGGGCGCTATTACGGCGCCATGGGAATTATTTTCTTGCATACATTTTCGCTTGATTGATGAAAGTTATTGACTCGGGTACGACTCTCTGGCGTCTATAAGACGATAGCAGAGTGAGGGAACTCTCGGATTGATCATAAATCGATGATGTTATGTCAAATATTAGGCTATGGTAACCTGAAATCAAAGAAAAATAGGGCTACCCTGTACAATAAAACTGATATACCTACCCCTTCCAGGATAGCCCGCTTCCATCTTAGACTGCATCATCAGTTACCACCAGATTAGATTGCAGTCAAGTGCTAACTTGTATCTTAAAAAAAAACAGGCTACATGTTTAGTGATTGAAGATACCCTATGGAGAGCCCTGTTATATGTCAATTTGTGAAGATCACCCCCACATGAAAGTTTAGAATTAAAACATTTAGTCTGTACAAGAACTTTTCACCAGCATTCGGTTACGTAGGTATGTACTATTTTTTATAATTTATTTATTTTAATGCGCATGAATTACTTATAACTTACATCTCGCCAAACTGCACCGCAGTTTGTTGACGACTTAACGCTCATAAAAGATTACGCCGCGCCCTTAACTATACTTAGTTAATTCTAAACTTATTCTAATATGTTATAATACTTTACTAATATAAACTACTACATATGTATTTGGGTTGCACCAAAAAAGATACGATGTTGCGACCCTGACCAAAAACTAAACCTAAAATTACCAATCACACAAGCCAATAAAAGCTATATTTATAAAATTACGAAATTTGAATATTAAAATGATATGTCTCCTAACATAAAGGTCAAATACGACTGTCTCGTTAAATACGGTAATCAACCAGCTCTTTATATAGAAATGCCCAATAGTATAATTGAAGGCGAATCGAAATACAAGGTAGCCTTATTAAATGCTCATTTGATTATAAGGCTTGGCTAATAACCTTCGATATTTGTTGTCTATTGGTAATTACAGGTAACTAACTCCGATGGCGCAAGTACTTGAAGTGGATTTAGGCCTCCACACCCAGCCAAGAACGTTCTGTTCTGACCCAATTTTACTGACTGATTTTACTGATATACAAGATAGTCACTTAATTCCTACTAGCGATACCTAGAACGAAAGATTGACCGCCCAATCTTCTTTCTTGCGATATTTTCTTAGGTCGCAATTAGATACACCTCTAAGTTTTACTAATGCAAGTATCTTACATGATTAACTTACAACAAAACTAATGTCAACTGATCAACTGTTAATGTCTAATGGTTTTTGTGGCACTGAATGTAACAAAAAAGGCCTTGTATATTCTTTAAGTTTATCAAATATTTAAAAAAAAACACTCTTATAAGTGTCATTTACCTAGTTTTGTGAGTAAAATCGCGGCCTAACCATAAACCAAGACAAAACTCTTACTCGTTTCTTCTTAACAGGGCTCTCTCCGTCACTTACTCCATACAATCGTAGTTCCAATTTCATTTGAATATTAGGCAACCAAAGTCCATGAAATTTTGCAGACATATTCTAGAAACTAATATCTGTGCCTGTGGTGTTTTAGATTTTTCTAAAAATATGTAGTTTTAAAATTACAGGGGCTCAAAGATTTGTATGTGAATTTTTAAGACCGCGTAACTTTGAAACCGAATATTTTAACGGAAATCTGGAAAACCACAGGCATAGATATTAGTTCCCGGAATGTTTCTACAAAATTCCATTGAGTATGATTGGTTAGTTAGTATTCAATTGAGAGACGAACTACGTTTGTATGGAGCGAGTGACGGAGAGGCCCCTCTTAACATGTTGCGATGGAAGTTGCTTTATCTAAAATTAATATAGCTTGCTATATCAATAACATATTTATTTGACTACAAAATATGCTATGTTAAAGTAGCTATATTAAATAAGTTGAGCTGAATAAACTTTTATTTATTTATTGTTTATTTATTTAAAATGTACTTTAACTTTTCGAAAGATACTTTTCAAGCCCTCTAAAATGTAACCAATCATTTAAACTCACGCCATCTGTTCGTAACACTAGCATGGAATAGACTTGCATCCAAGTTCCTTGTATGAATGCAATAACAATGCAATCATACATAACATCTGAGAATGCGGCGTATCTTCGAAAAATCATAAATCCATTCATTCATACCGAGAGCGTTAAGTCATCTCGCAGGTATTGCGTAGGTGGCGACTTTGCAACTAAAATATCCTGTGTATACGGTATACTAGTATTTAATAGGCTATGATGATTTAGTGGTTTAAACACCTGCACCCTTTCCTTAAGATTTACAGTTTTGAATCCGAAAAAGTTTACTTTTGAGTACCGTATTTTTCTCTAGGCCTTTACCTTTATGTATATAATATGACCTTTATATAAAAATCAAAACTGTCTGAGTACACTACACGAATTTCCCCCTTACCTTACCCTATTTTACCCCTTAAGGGTTGAATTTTTCAAAATCCTTTCTTAGGGGATCTCTACGTCATATTGATAGCTATATACCTGCATGCCAAACAGCCCAATCCATCCAGTAGTGTTTTTTGATAACAAGTGTAAATTAAAAATTTATAGCACCCCCGACAAGTGAAGGTTACAGTAACTAGAAAAGAGCTGATAACTTTCAAACGGCTGAACCGATTTTCTTGAATGATATAGCTAAGAACACTCTCGATCAAGCCACCTTTCAAACAAAAAAAAACTAAATTAAAATCGGTTCATTAGTTTAGGAGCTACGATGCCACAAACAGATACACAGATACACACGTCAAACTTATAACACCCCTCTTTTTGGGTCGGGGGTTAAAAATAGCGAACAAACGTGCAGGCGGGTCTCCTGATGTTAAGTGATTACCACCGCCTATGAACATTGAACCGAAAAGAAAGAGTCACTATTCACTTCGCAACACTCGTAAATGTAAGAAAAACAAACAAAGTGAAACAATTCCACAAAAACAAGTTAGGTACATAGTAAGTTTAAGAATTTTTCAGTTAATTTAAAGTCCAAGGCGTCACATATTAAGAGCCTTGAGACAGATTAGGCGGCGTAATTGCCACCGTGGTGTTTTTCGCGGGGTATTTTATTCATGAGTCTCCATTCGCGTTGCCAGACCCAGTGTTCCCAATACGGGCGCTTCAGTTTTTTGTTAGGCGCACGCGCGGTTATTTAGTCGCCCGAGTAAGTAATCAGGCTTTGAGCTTAGCGCGCATTGTACAATGTACATATTATATTATTCGACGAAAGTAAGCACAGCAAATTATTTTTCAACTAGACTAGATGACTTCTTAGATATTAAAGTATTAGATAGATTTGAAAATCCCTTTTCAACCTTACTTTTTATTTTGGGGAAGTCCTTTGATTACTCTAAAATAAAAAGAGCCTGTGTTTCCGGGTTGAAAGCTTTTATCGTCCAAATTGGTATAAAAGCGTATAATCGTGAAAAGTCATTTTTGCATATTTATTATTACTTAGCATGGATTTCTTTTGCAGTAAATACATATATAATAATATAATAATAATAATTTTTCTTTATTTAGGGTAAAAACCCAAAAAAGTATACAAAAATGAAATAATAATTTATAATAATATTAACATTATTTAAATTTAAATTTAAATTAAATTCAAAATAGCACACTGGAGGTGAGCAATTTTGAGCTATTTTCTGTTTGAATCTCGATGCATCAACCTCCAATGTATATATCAAAAGATTTTTTGAACATTGAATAGTATGTAGATAACTATCAAATTAAAATGAGCTTTTTCAAAGGACGATAGAAAATATTTAGGACGCTTCAAGTTCTCTATAGCTTCAGCATCTTTCGTCGTTGCTTCAAACAGCCGGTGCGCGCTGAACTTTATTCCTTTGCCATAAATCTTTTGCTACAGTCGTATGATACAAAATGAGATTATTTTTTGTATGAAGTCGGTACTTAGTACCTAAACTTGTTCCAACCGAAAGGCAAGGGCGAGCGAGGTCGAAATGTTTTACAATTTGCAAAATCGTAATTAGCCATTAATTCTCGGCTCAATCAATCTTTAATTAGCCTGTTCAAAAACTTTAATTACTTAGTTAATTTTAATTCAGTAGGTTTATTAGTAACTATAAAGCTGTTGAAATACTAATCACTACTCATGATATAAATGCAAAAGTGTATTTGTTTGTTGTTTGATCATATTGTAACCTGCGAGAATGGATTGACGTGATTTTTTGCTTGGATTTGAGTGGATGATAAAAACTCTTTGATTTTCCATTCTATTCCATCAGTCGTATTCGTCCACTTCTGGACATAGATAGGCCCTTTCCAAGAGGTAATGCGCGTGAAATCGCAAACATTAGCTAGCAAATACCTAATGGTTAGGTCAGATGTGACCCAATTTTGGAATATCTTGTTTCCTTGTTAATTTCCTTGTTAATAAAAGTTTCTATGATAGAGATCTCGAAAATAGAAAAAAAATTAGTCTCAGTTCTTTGTATATCCATTAAAATTTCAATACCTATAACCCTCGAAAAAAAGATTTGTAAAAACTCGCCCATATTTTAAGTAAGTATAAGTATTTTTTGATGAATAAGAATTCCAAAACAAACCCAACTGTAGGTATTCTTCTTTGTAACATTTTTAATATTTTACCGGTAACACGCTCTTCTGAAGGCATTGTAAGACAGGCTAACAAGCTTTCATAATATCAGACCATATTTTATTACTAGCTGATGCCCGCGACTTCGTTCGCGTGGGTATGTAGGTTTTTTTGAAATTCCCGTGGGAACTCTTTGATTTTCCGGGATAAAAAGTAGCCTATGTGCTAATCCAGGGTATAATCTATCTCCATTCTAAATTTCAGCCCAATCCGTCCAGTAGTTTTTGCGTGAAGGAGTAACAAACATACACACAAACACACACACACACACACACACACACACACACACACACACACACACACACACACACACATACAAACTTTCTCCTTTATAATATTAGTGTGATATTAGTGTATATTCCGTCCATTACACCGCACCTGTTCAGTGGAGTCGTAAACGTACAAATATCAAACAACAAGATTCCAATCTGTATGTAAATGTGCGAAATTGCAGATGTGATCGCGCTGGCCGGCGCGGGCGCAGCGCGGCGGTCTCCTATTTCAAAACCAAATACAGAGTGGACCACTTTATGCAACAAGTCACCTCAAGAAAAGCTAGTTTTATTATGAACCAACCCGGCTAGCATGGGCAGTAGATAAAAATTATATCCCCGATTATATCCACTGATTTCTATGACCTCAGTGGATATAATCGGGGGATATAATTTTTATCTACTGCCCATGCTAGCCGGGCAGAGGATGCGCGGGCATCTGCTCTACTGCATCATACTGTATTCGAAATGTTTTACATTTTTTATTACCTGCGATAAATGCCCGATATTAACACTCTTTTATCACCTTAAATTGAATGAAGTGTTTTATTATACATGATTCTATCGCATTAAATTATGATTTTATTTGATTCTTTACTACTTAGATGATGCCCGCGACTTCTTCCGCGTGGATTTAGGTTTTTAAAGATTCCGTGGAGACTCTTTGATTTTCCGGGATAAAAAGTAGATTATATCCGTCCCTGAGATATAAGCTAACGCTGTACCCGTCAGAATCAGTTAAACTGTTGGGCTGTGAAAAGCTGGCAGACAGACAGACTAACAGACACAGACACACTTTCGCATTTAGAATATTACTATGGATAGTATGGATAGGGAAATATGATAAATATATCATCCGATCATAATGTAACCAAAGGGTTATTTTTACTTCCACATCTTTATCACTTTAGGACTTCATGTATGACAACTAGTATCTCTTTTGTTTCATTTGGAACTCTGCCACTGATTCGGAGAGCAGACTACTGAGAAGAATCGGGAAGATACTAAGCAGTTATTTTTTCGTATCATATAAGTTACAATATTATCAGTGTAACAGACTATTACTAAAAGTTGAAAGAGGGCAACTGAATGCTCAACCAATAGTTTCTTCGCAACTTTATTTTTGTTAATAAAAGTTAATCTTAATTCATATTGTAAAAAGTTTTGCATAAAGCGGTCCAGTTTATCTGACTTCAGTTTATTTTCGTGGAGAAAACAATAGCCCTTTCCATTTCTCTAGTCTAAATCAAACGTTCTGCAAGTGGCAGCTGTTATGAGTTTATAGCCGTAGATGATTTACTTTGTTTAAACTGCAATATAAATTCGCCGGTAAAACTAACTCGCTGGCGTTTCTCGATTTAGATACACTTTCTTGTTTATAATTGTTATTATTGAAAGTTCATGTTTCGTTGTTTAAGGGTTTGTAATGTTTTAATGAATCTAACTTGAATGATATTAAAAGTATTATTTTTAATGAGTAAAAATTTTGCACTAATTATGTCTAATTTATGGTATGAGTAGATTGTAATGGTGTTGGTAAATTTGGTTATTACTAATTTACTTACAAATACTAAGATAAATCTTGACAGGAAATATATTCTACCCTATAGTACCTACCTAACTTATTTAATATACATACATACTGACTCACAGTTTAGAAGATCAAACTAAACACTGTCCTAACATAAAAACATAAATTTTATTACAATGATTTATAGTTAGCTGTGAGTGGATGATGCTCGCGATTCAGTCCGGGTAGATTTAGTTTTTTTCTGAAATCCTAGGAAACTCTTTGATTTTCGGGGACAAAAAGTAGCCTATGTTTGTCCCAGGGATGCAATCTACTCTGTACCAATAGTCAAAATCTGTGAAATGAATGTGCCGTGAAAATCTAGCAGATGGATAAACCCTTTCGCATTTGTAACATTAGTATAGATATCTGTCTAGACAAAGTTTAGACAGAAAAATGTTAAATCAAAATTAAACAGAACTAAAATTCAATCTTGTTACAGTAAAAGACAATAGAGTAGAATATCAGAGCGAAAATAACAAAATTAGTCCTGAAAATACTAAGTTAACTGCTAAACGTTTGTACAATGTTGTATTACTTTTGTCACAGTCGATACAAAATAGAGAAAGTTGTTAAGTTCCAAATAGCGAAGCAGAAGTATAGGTAGTAGTCAATTAACCAAACGAAAGTCCACTTCGTGGCCTGAAACATGGTCCCGATAAGGATAATAGCGAGGTTAACAATGTAGCGGCAGACAAATTCTATTAATTAGACGACTTGGCGACCGCGCCCCAATTCGATTAGTTTCACTGGACCGCAATAAATTTTATCGCGGCATTCCGAAACCGGACAAAAGCAATTGTGATCAAACTTAACGCTTACCGGCGAATACTGAAAAGCATCTTAACCTTTAAGAGGAGCTTACGTTTAATTTACCATGTTTTTTGCATTTGTCCAATAAACAGCGACTCAGTATTTAAGATGCTTTTAACTTTACAGAAATGATTGAGTTTCTTGATCATTAAAAAGATCAGAAGAACAAGATCGCGCGAACGCAACCAATACGTTTAGACAGGTAAGAAAAGAGAAGCAGTCGATAAACACATCTAACGCTTACTAATGAATACTAAAAAGCATCTTAAACTTTAAGAGGAGCTTTCGTTTTATTTGATATCTTTTTGGCATTTGTCCAATAAACAGCAACTGAATATTTAAAATGCTCTTAATTTTAACCATTGAGAAAACTCATGATCATTAGCAAGATCGTTGGAAAGAAACCTTGCAGAAGGAATCTGAGACGTTGGTTGGTTTAACTAAGAGTCGCAGTTGACACAGTCATCTGTTTTGCCATTCGCACGGCCCTGTGTGGATTGGTAGACTTCACATAGCTTTGAAAACACTGTACAGAACTCTGAAAGTTTTTCTCATGATGTTTTCCTTCACCGTTAAAATCAAGTCTTTAATTACTTAGAAGTACATAACTCCGAAAAGCTAAAGGGAAAAATATGCTACTAGTATTGTTAAATTGTATAAGTTTGAAAAATTGTAAAACAATATCAAGTGTCGACTAGATACTGATGACTAGTAAACCAAAATTGATATACCGATAACCGATAAGTTCAAATAGCGATAGTGACTAATCCGAGCATAAAAAACACTACCATGAATAAACATAAGCAGTGAGCTTAACAAAATCGAAAGTTATTAATGCAAATAAGCATTATACTTCTGATTTGAAAATGTCATCTATCTTCAAATTGAACAACGCAAGATTCGAGGTACATGACACTGGTCACTTTGCTGTGGCTGTAGACATGTTTGATTGATGGGCACCAAGAGGCACACTGATATTAAAAATCAAGATACACAATACACATTATGACCCAAAAGCAACGAGATACAAAGCAACTTAATGGAATAGGTATATCATGCATGATACATTTCTTGCCTGAAAGCTCAGCAAAATTTTTAAGAGCTATTGCAGAATATTTGCCTGATTTTCTCGGTAGGAAAAATATTCTAAACCTATTATAGTATTAATTAGTAAATCATTGATGTCAATAATCATACTAAGCACATGTTTCTTATTTTCTGTATTGTCGATAGTAATTTGATGATAATACAATTGAACTTTTTCTACTTAAAATGGGGCATTAAAGGTGTTCATCAAAGGCTCAAAATTTTTGAAAATTTATTTTTAGTGGAGGCGTCATAACACAGTTTAGTCCCCAAAAATGTTAACATGATGAGAACTTTACAATGACACTGTGTGTCTCTGGAACTTATATCAATAGGTGAGATAAAGTTTCCGTGCCCTGCGGCTGAACTTTCTCGGGTCCGAAGAGTTTCTAGACTCTGGAGGCCTTATAACATAGATAGGTCCCCAAAAATTTTGTGATGTGAACTTCATAAAAAAACTGCGTGTCTCTGCCATTTATATCAATGGGTGAGCTTTAGTTTATCTGCGATGATGTCTTCGTCATAGTCCAACAACGCCTCCGCTGCCCGCTCGTTTCCATGCCCTGCGGCTGAACTTTCACTGAGGTTCGGCTTGGGACCAAAGAGTTTCTAGACATACTCTACAAGAATAATAAGATGCTGTAAAAAAACCGGTACAGTGCGATTCAGACTCGCGTACCGAGGGTTCCGTACTCGGGTATTTTAAAAAAATGATAAATCAAAAATCATTATGCATAAAAATAAATAAAAATCTGGTTTAGAATGTACAAGTTAAGCCTTTTCATATGATATCCCACTTGGTATATTATGAACTCTTTTTGTGATGTAACCACAAATTCACGGTTTTCGGATTTTTTCCTTTACTTGTGCTATAAGACCTACTTACCGGCCTTTCATGATTCTAGGTCAACGGGAAGTACCCTATAGGTTATAGGTTTTCTTGACTGACACGATGTGATAGATAGATGGACAGACAGACAGACAACAAAATACAGTTTTCATCTATCCATCAATCTAAATAAATATAAATTGTGTTATGGTCTATAGTTTGTACAGATTAACACTAAAGTGAGCTGAGTTTAATCTAACCATTCACGCCTCAGGGCTCGTTTGACCTAGAGTTGATGTCGGGTTACGAAAGAGAAGATTCCGACATATTATAAACCTATCCGTTTTTCTAATGATGTAATTATAATAATAATTCATTCAATGCAAACATCAAATATACAGTATACATATTTCAAAGGTGTACAAAATATGTATACCAAGTTAAAGAATTTCACACCTTAAAATAATTTGACGAGTCATATAATAATAATTATTGTAAAAATGATCGTCTATGTCAAACAAAACTAAATTTTCGTTCATACAAATCGAAACAAAAAATCAGAAAACTCATAGAATCAAAAAAAACCAGGAAGTTTCACTAATGTCTGTCTGCCAGCTCTTAATGTAACTCCCTAACTAGCACACAAGCAATGTAAGTAGACACTGTATCGCTTTCTTGCCGTATAGAAGTTTGTATCTTTCTTAACCTGTATAGAGATTCTTATATCTCTTAAAAATCAAACTGATATAGCAGCCGTTTGGTAGCAAAGCAACGATAATGGCTTTATTGTAAACTAAAAGGGAAATCGTAAACGCTTTTGAATAAAAACAAACCAAAGATGAAGAAATACAAGTTGCAATAAACGAAGATTCAACTGTCCGTATTGCAACAAACAGTAAACACTAAACGCATTAGCAATTATCCTCGAACGTCCATGTCTTACAATTGCGTGCGCAGCTTACGATCGACAGTTGTAATTAAACCTCTGTTAGACCCTCGCAAGTCTTTTTAAGCACCTATACATAAATTACGGACCTCCTTACTCCATACTTTATGTTGGGTAGCTCTATTGAATATTTTATTGCTGGTTGCCCGCTTGTAATTTACTGGCGAATTTAACTCATCTCTATTACATGTCCGCTTTATTACGACTTGGATCGAGCCTCGGCGAGGAAATAGTGATGAAATTTATCGTTCATTATAAAACTGTTCGTGTTTGTTACAATCATAAAAATAGTATAAAATGGTTAGAAGTAATTTTACAGAGTAATTTTTTTTAAGCATAAGTAAAATGCACTGATTTAAATATTACCATTATTTAATTATCTCTATGTTCGAAAATTTAAAGGTGCAAATGGTGCAAATTCTTAGTTTTCATGAAGATTAAAAAAAATCAATGGCAAAGGAGGTATAATATTATGTCAAAGTAGTGTAGTTGACAAATCTATGGACAAATCCTACCACTAACCTAAAAAATACATTTTGACGAATGGCTTTCAAAAAAAATATAAATCACTGCGTCTTTGTGGTTTGTTTGATATCAATATATAACTTTCATAAATATTGTTATTTTTATAAGTGGTTTTATTTTTTCTACACAAAAATGTCTTCAGAATCTTCAGAAGAAGAAACTAAAACCGAGTATATCTATGTAGCGCCTGTTGAAGAGAGCTCCGAGGAGCCTCCTATGGACGAATGGTCTTCACTGGTGATGGAACTTCCGGAGGAAAATCGTAAACGGATTCTATACGAAGACGGTTTATATGATCCAGGCAGTGGAGAAATATGTACTAAATATGCATCTATGTCAGCCAGCTCTGTTCTTAGGCATCCTTATTTTAATTACCCGGGTGTTCTTGATCCTGGTATCAAAGAAGCTTTATTAACACCAGAGAAAAAGATTGAATATCCAGATGACGGCCAAGCACTATATTTGGCAACCTGTAAAGAAATGAAACAATGCCCTGTGATGAAATTTCATAGAGAGTTACTCACTGATCAAATAGACTTGAAGTATTACTGTATACAACCTTTTGGTGTTCGTGCGATGGCCATGGCACTAAGCTACAACCAAAACGTGACCACCTTTGATCTAACTGATAACTTTTTGAACGATGATGCTTGCTTTCATTTGGGAGAAATGCTTAAAAGCAACTCTACATTGAGAGAATTAATTTTATCGGGGTGTAAAGTTGGGCCAAAGGGAGTCAAATTATTGTTTGCTGGATTGCAGCTCAATACAGATCTTCGAGCTTTGAATTTGAACAAAAATGCAATTGGAGACATAGGTGTGGAACATTTAGCATCTGCAATACTCCGTGGCATTCATGTGAAAGAAATATATCTAAGCTACAATAATATTAGCGGTAAATCAGCTAACATTTTAGCTGAATCTCTTGAAACTCATAATAAATTAACAATATTGGATCTTTCTTGGAATAATCTTTATGCGCCTTTAGTAGGAACAGTTAATTTATTAAACAGATTAGCAGAGAGTAAAGTTTTACAGGAGCTATATTTGTCTTGGAACTCTCTAGCAAGTAGTCGAATTGGAACTGCAATAAAATCAATTTTTAAAGTTCCTAGCTTACGTGTGTTAGACCTTAGTAACAATATGTTATCGGGCGAAGGCGTTCAGAATTTCATCGGGCTCATGGCGAAACCTAAAAAAATGGAAACGTTGAATTTGTCTTATAACCCATTAACGCGAGAGGATGCATTAAAAGTCCTTCAAAAAATGAAACTTAATACAGTAAAAATTAAAAATCTTTTACTAGATGGAGTATTAGTAGATGGAGCATTTTTAATGCTTCTTGACCAGATTAAAGGCATGAAGTCGAAATTGAACACTGTTATAACATACGGAGGAGTTAGTGGTGATTTTCAAGCTCATGGACCAGATCCGAGAGATTTAATTCTTAATCGCGTTGAATTCCTGACAATGAAAGGTAAGAAAAGGAAGGTTGATGTAGCTCTTGTGATACTGCAAATGGAAAAGGACAATATAAACATTATGAATTCGAAAGCTTTCGAAGATGCGTTAACTGCAACAGGAGCGCCTCTGGATAGTGATCTTATTAATGAAATGGTTGATGCTTTTCCTGGTCCGAAGAGTGCTAAGTTTAAGACTATAAATATCAATCTTGTAGCTGATTTTATTCGGAGGAAATGGCCAGATCGTAAACTGCCGGAGACACCGCCTCCCGAGCCTGAACCAGAGCCTTTACCGCCAGAACCTTCTAAACCACCGAAGAAAGGGAAAACGAAAGGCAAAAAATAATTTACTTGTCTCTTCTTTATATTATTTTTATTTTATTTTGATTCGTAAGATTTTCTGTATTGCTATTTTGATACACTACTTTCTGTAGTCAGTATTTCATGTTTTTAAAATGCTCTTTATTACTTTTTTATGTAATTGTTACGTTATATAAATTATTATAATGAGTTTTTTTAAATATAAATAATTATACAATGAAACAAATTTTTTTTCCTTTACAAAATATTAAAAAAAATATATGATGGCTGATAATATCTGGACTAGCAGAGAGAGAACTTATATAAAATCTCTTAGCTTGCAGACATTAGAGTATGAAAAAACTTCTAAAATATTGTAGATGATTCATAGATGATATTGATTTATAGATCTGTACTAAATCTGCTGTACTTACTCATGGACAAAACCTAAAAACAGGAAATGTGTGCATTGACCTCTAGTCTGTAATATACGCTGGACTTGCGATTGCCGATCTGTTTTTGAGACGACTCTATTTTCGCCGTTTTGCCGCTGATAGTAGTAGAGAGCGTCATGTGAGCAAACTCGGAACTAAATGTTAGCGCTATCAGCATGGAGATCATTTGACACAAAATATGAATTTTAATTCCCGCTACCGGTGGGGTGTACCGAATCGGTACAAAAATAGCTGTAATTTTGTATGACATGACTGTTCCAGCGTGAAATATGTCCATTCCAGTAAATTTTGAAAGAAACTGAAAAATAAAATACATATTGACGTTTGCGACGTTTGCTCAAATTCTACTGCAATTCAGCTACAATAAAAGATTTTTATGAAGTTTAATTTACAAACAAAAGTTTCTTTATAATTATGTATAACTTGTAGTTTATAGTAAAAAAATGTCTTCAAGTGTTAGTATAGAACAAACTTCTTTGGAAGTTAAAGTGCTTCATGAAGTGGAATCATTTATTTCTGAAGAAGCGCCCATTGAGGAGTGGTCATCGTTGAACGCACAAATCCCAGAGGAAAATGCGAAGCGGCTGCTGTATGAACAAGGTTTGTACAGCCCTGGGAGTGGCGAAATTTGTGCTAAATATGTACCGCTATCTAGGAGCTCAGTCTTTCGTCATCCTTATTACAACTATCCGTCTATCCTCGACCCTGGCATCAAGGAGGCACTGCTGAATCCAGCACCCAAGATTATCCTTAATTCAGATGATGGCCAAGAACTTTATCTAGATTTATGTAAAGAGATGCGCATTTGTCCCATTCGAAGTTTTCACAGAAAACTCTTAGATCGTGAGATAGATTTAAGCTATTACGGAATTCACCCACTGGGGTTTCGACCTATCGCAATGGCTCTGAATAATAATAGATTTGTTAAAGTATTAGATTTAACAGATAACTGGATAAGCGAAGACGGGTGTTACCATTTAGGTGAGATGCTTGTTACAAACATCAGCCTGGAAGAATTAAATTTACACGGTTGTCGGATTGGACCAGAAGGCGCCAGGCGTTTGTTCGCAAACGTTCATGTCAATCGCACTTTACGCAAAATTAATCTCGCTGAAAACTGTCTGACCGATGCTGGTGTGGAATTCTTGTCAAAAGCGATCTATTTAGGCTCTGATATAGTAAATATAAACCTCAGCCATAACAGTTTGACAGCAAAATCATTAGTCACGCTCACTTCTACCTTTGAAACACACAACAAGCTGACTCATCTGAATTTGTCTTGGAATACCATATTTTCACCTAATGCGATTTTTTATTTGTGCAGTATGCTATCGACAAATACGAAACTCGAAGAGATAAATTTGTCATGGAACTCTTTATCCGGCCCTCGTATAGGTAATGCTATTAAGCAGGTTATGAAAGCCCCAAATTTAAGATCACTCTATTTAAATAATAATAGACTATCAGACGAGGTAACTCAAATAGCGCAAAGTTTACCAAATAGTAAGTTAACAACTCTGGATCTTTCAAACAATCCGTTGACACCGGACCATGCTTTGTTTTTGCTATCAAAATTAAAGATACGTAAAGTAAAATTGCAAAACCTTTTTCTTGAAAATATTTTAGTGACCGCTGAGTTTATTGAATTAAAAGATACAATATTGGATATGAAATCTCGGAAAAATGTTGTTATAAAATGGGGAGAAGTTATACCTAGGTTAGTTTCAGCAAGTGCCGATATGCGAGAAATAGTATTAAGGAGAGCTGAATTTCTATGTAACAAAGGTAAAAAGTCAAGCGTAGATATAGCTCTAGTATTTTTAGAAATATGCAAATATAATGAACGGCCGTTGGAGGTAAAAGAATTTTCACGGGCACTTAAAACGCTCGGTGCTACTAGTTTGGATGCTGATTTGATAGAGGAGATCGTGAATAGTTTTCCCGGCCCCAGTAATAAGAAAGTAAAGACGATTGACTTGGTCATGTTGGTAGATTACGTCCACCGCAGATGGCCTGATAAGAAATTGCCTCCTACGCCACCACCGGAAGAAGTCGTACCAGAAGTTAAAGATAGTAAAAAGAAGAAAAAGAAGAAATGAGTTGATGTTTATCGTTATAATTGTTTGTCCTGTTTTATAAGATTAGTTTTAATTATTGATTGTATTTTTAAAATAAAGTATTCTCGGAACTTTTACTTATTATTCGATAACTTGCTCCAATATACATATTTCGTGTCCTAAAACGAAATTTTAGCGGTCCGCGCCGTTTAGGCTGCTACGGGTGAGGAGAAATGATGGGACAGACAGACAATAAAATCAGTCTCTGTGATAACAGCTTAATTTGATTACCGCACATTTCTTACTTCGAGAAGTGCAGCAGGTTTATTGTTATTTTATATTATCCAATACCCTAGTACTTATTTGCGTCGTGAGGTTAGGCGTTCCATTTTAGAGAAAGAGTGATTTACATCGTGAAGACAAAGCCGGGCGCGAGAACTGTTCCCATTGTCATACGTCGCGATACATGATAATCACATACCTACTAATCGTTCGTTACCTATGCGTTCGCGCATCGTTCACCATCGGTTGAGTTGAAACTTCGTACAGTCACAGGCTAATCGGAGGTACGGGCTTCGAAGCGTAGCCTCCTTACTTATGTAGGTCGTTGGGTAAACGTGTTACCCCAGTGTTGTTCTTCTAGCTGGGTTTTTGCTTGAAGGTTTCGAACTGTAGATTGCTCCATCGATGACATCGATGGTTTTGGACATACCTACTCGTAGCATCTTTAACGTCGATAGGCTGCGCGCGAGTCGTATTATAACGCATGCCAGGTAACAACTAGTGTTTAATAAATAAATAATAAATAAATAAATTGTTTATTGCAGCCAAAATTTTACAAAAGTTACAACTTATTCTAGACAAAATTACAATTGTATTGTATTGTGTATCAAAATTAGTAACAATGCAGTCTAAGGTGGAAACCCGCTAGCTGGAAGAATCGTTGCATTTAAAAATTGGTTGTCTGTAAAGTCGGTTTACTGACGATAGTTGAACGTGACAACAAAGGCCGATTGTGCTTCTTTGTCGCTCGTTCCGCGCTCTCGCTTGCACTTCAAGCCTTACATGGAACGCCTCAGAGCGAGGTAACGACGCATGAGTCATGTTTTTTCGTGCGTGCAGCCGGCTCTATCGAATTATAAGACGTTGTCACGTCAAAATACTCCATATCGATTTCTACCTGGCATTTTTTTCTTTCCTTTATTTTTCTTTTTTAAATTCTCAAGTTGGAGATATAACACGGCACTTATTTTTAACCCCCGACCCAAAAAGAGGGGTGTTATAAGTTTGACGTGTGTATCTGTGTATCTGTGTATCTGTGTGTCTGTGTATCTGTGTATCTGTGTATCTGTGTATCTGTGTATCTGTGTATCTGTGTATCTGTCTGTGGCCTCGTAGCGCCTTAACGAATGAACCGATTTTAATTTAGTTTTTTTTGTTTGAAAGGTGGCTTGATCGAGAGTGTTCTTAGCTATAATCCAAAAAAATTGGTTCAGCCGTTTGGAAGTTATCAGCTCTTTTCTGGTTTTCTTATTACTTTTATCCCAGGACCACCAGAGGTTACGTATTTTCTGACACAGGAAATATGTACGATTGAGTAGTGTTAGTAAGTACTAAGAAAGCATGCCTAGCCTACGTGCTAGCTTGCTTAGACGGCCAATTTTCAGGTATCTGATAATCAAGGTACATAAAAACATTACTTACCTCACGTAAATTCGCCAAACTGATTTTTACGTATATTTTAGGCAATATCCTGAAAAATATGTCGCCAATACTCCCAGACACTTCCCGCGTCGGCCGTATTGCTTTGCAGACGATTTAAAGCTCCCAAAATAAGTAATTACTTAACTGCACGTATATTCTGATGCTCCATTTTTATATATGTCCACCAGACAACTATTTTAAAACCTTTTACAAGAAGACAGACCGATCCAGAGGGCCAATCATCCCCTAAATTCAATTTTAATGCCTCTGTGGGTTTGAGCGCGAGGGCATCATTATCTACGCGCATGAGACTGAGTAAGACATGTATTAGGATATATTGACTTCTCTCTCACTCTCTTATAGTTTACTTATGTCAATTAATTATTAATATTAAAAAAAATCTACTAAAAATTAAAAAAATTGGAGAATTTACGTGAGGTAAGTAATGTTTTTATGTACCTTGATTACCTGAAACCTGAAAATTAGCCGTCTAAGCAAGCTAGCAGGTCTGTAGGCATGCGTTCTTAGTACATAGTAACACTACTCAATCGTCTACATTTCGTTCGTCAGAAAATACGTGACGGCTGGTGGCCCTGGGATCTTTCACTATTGTAACAGAGGTTCATAATATTATGTCAATTGGCAAATGTCAAGTTGTCAAGATGGACGTTGCCTAGATACATAATTATTTATTTGAAAATAATGTTTTGGAAAACTCCGATACTGTGGATCGTAGGCGCGGAGTTTCTAATTTATAAAATATTATAATCACAGTTAAATGAGAAAACATCAATTCAATTATAATATCCAACAGTCAACCAAAGGCCACGAACAATCAACCCAAACCCAAACCATAGTCAAACTATTTTTAGGGTTCAGTAGGTATCTGTAGAAAAAAAAAGATGTTGTAGGTAGCCTCGACTGTTGTAGTCGCGTAGGTGTGCATGGCACCATTAAATATCGTAGGAGGCGATGACCCTCCGCGCGGCTGAGGTTCCCGCATCGTAGTCGCTTTGTCGCGCAGGTTTGGATGATGCATTGTTTTGGAGGCGCACCTTCTTTTTATTTTATCTGCTTGAACTCAGCTTATTTACTTTGACAAAATACGTTTAAAATTCATCATCATCAGGATCAACCCATCGCCGGCTCACTACTGAGCACAAGTCTCCTCTCAGAATGAGAAGCTACCACACTGGCCAAGCACGTATTGGCACACCTCACGCTCCTTTGAGGGAGCATTATGGCCAACTCTCAAGCATGCAGGTTTCCTGACGGTGTTTTCCTTCACCACGTCGTTGTCTGTCTGTGTGTCATCTTTCAAGAGAATCAAAACTTATAAATTGGGTACTTCCCGTTTACGTAGAATCATGAAAGGCAGGTAGCAATATCTTATAGCCCAAGCACTCTACTCCTGTGGCCCAAGTAAAGAGAAAAATCCGACAACTGAATTGTCATTACATAAAAAAAAACTTGTACAGAACTCTTCATGTGTGAGGCAGACTCGCACTTGACCGGTTTTTGAAAGTTATGTCAAATAAAAATTTGACATGCAATAACAAACAAAATGAAATACAAGCCACTTTATTCCTTATTTCATCGGGTGAAAGTCGATTTCAATTTAATCGTAGGTATATCTTGAAAAGCGAACTATTATACGACTACGTAAAATGGGTACATTTTTAAAGCAACGACATGTTAGAAACAGATATTTCATTTTGGTCGTGTTAAACTATGTGAGTCATTCAGATAATTCTTGATTTAGTGATGTTCGGTCAAAAATATTTCATGGAACGTATAATTAACATAACATTGATGTTACTTTTGAAGAGATATTAGCTGCCTTATTGGATTTATATTATTATAGAAATTGTGTTTTAGAATGGCACAAATAAACGGTAATTTATGAATAAAGTTTAAAAAGCGTGAAATAAAAATTAAATTAAAAATTTAAAAAACCCCCGACACATAAACCTCTAAAAAGTAAACAAATAATAGGTAAATATGTATGGGCCCTTTAAGAATAGTATAAATAGTAAAGTTTTATCCAAGCGCTCGTTGCGTCGGGGGACCGCTAAAGACTATTCTTTCTACAACAGATGACTTTCATAGTTTATCATAGGTAGCGGTCCCCTGGCGCAACGAGCGCTTGGATAAAACTTTACTATTTATACTATTCTTAAAGGGCCCATACATATTTACCTATTATTTGTTTACTTTTTAGAGGTTTATGTGTCGGGGGTTTTTTAAATTTTTAATTTAATTTTTATTAAAGTTACTAAACAAGCTGGTGAGTACCCGAGTATGAAATGATTACTGCCGCCCATAAATATCTGTTAAATGTGTACTAATTTTGCTAAAAAGCGGCTAATCCTGGCGTTAACTCAATAACTACTTTTCGGGGATGCCACTTTTTAGCAAAAGGAAGGGATTAGCTTTATATGCAACTTCTTTTGGCCGATTCTTTTGCCGTGCCTGTGGTGCAATGGAGACGCGTCGCCAGTACGCGCGGCCGGTAGCGTGCGTCACGCAACGTGCGCGTGTCCACTTTATTATTATTTATTGCCGTCCAATAATCCGCGCCTAGATAATACCGTCCAAACGGAACACCGCCGCGTTACATTCTTAAGTCATCTGATGTAAGATTTCCAGAAAACTTTACGAGTATACTATAAGAGCTGACGAAAGAAAATGACCTAGCTACTGTCCTATTCAATGTGTTTTACATAACAGACCTATTACTTTTCCAAGTAGTATACTAATTTTATGGTATACTAGCTATCCGCCCGGCTTCGCTCGAGGGAAATTTGATATACCTACCTATACATACATAATAAAAAATACTAAGTTACTTCTGGATAAGCTACTCGTAGCTTTCTAATGGTAAAAGAATTATTGAAATCGGTTGAGTACTTTCGAGTTTATCGATGGGCGTAAAAAGGTAACAGACAGACGCGCTTACGCAATTATAATAGATAGCATTAGTTTTTTAACTAATTAAGTATCACGTGCTTTAGCGGTGAAGGAAAACGTCGCACGTTTTCCTTCGTGAGAAAATGCATGCCTGAAGTTCTCCATAAGGTTTTCGATGTGAACATTAACGTGTTATTAAAAAAATGTTGGGGCCCACAGTACTTTGACATACCCTGATCTTAGACTTCGTTCCTCAGGCACCACCATATCCGAGAGTTGGTAGAATGCATGTCCACGAGTTACTCGTAAGCCGTAAAAAGTGAGCTATAAAAAGCTGATCCGTACGCAACGGCACTATAATCTGGATCTAGTGTTGATGTACAAGTAGTCCGGCTGTCAGCGTTGTACTTTGCTGTACAGTTATTTTGCTACTTGACGACATTTGTGTGATTTTATTGGGTACTCAATTATTTTGAGAATTGTTAAAGAAACAGACCAGTGCACGGTAGTGGGCCGTTGAGGGGTTGAGATGATGATGATGAAAAGATTTTCCTTTGCTGACTTAAAAGGGCTAACAAATTGAAGAAAAATTGGCGTTTTAGACGTCGCGTCGCGCTGAAATTTGATTTTTCAGAAATCCGCCAAATACGAGTAGGTACCTAGGCCAAATCAGATAAATCTGTATGGTGCAACGTGCAGCAGACGTGCATTGCCCGTCCTTTCACTACTACAGAGGCAGGAAAAGCAAGCAATACCTTCGCACCATCACCACCACCACAATACACCACAAAAATACCCCATTTTAAAATTAGAGTATTTACTTATTAATTATTATTATTGAGGCGTACGTTCAAGCATGAGTTTTGGATTATTTAATTGTAATAGATTGTAAATGTATAATATTGTAATAAGCAACTTATCTTGTTTCAGGTATGCATCGGCAGAATAATCCGTGGTATTTCATGAGTAAGAGGTATCTATTCATGGAACCACATAATGTGTTAATAACTTACATTATAAGTTAACAATTAACACATTATACGGTTTTTTCCTTCACTTTTCCATATTCATGGAATCAGAGGTATGTGATAAATCGATTGTTATTACTTCTACTCAAGTTTTTATCATGATAGACTTGTTGAATAGGTAGGTATATAATAATATCAATAACTGCCATACCGTATTAGCGTATATAATCGATAGCCACGTTACCGTATTAAATAATGTTCAGAGTGATCGAGATATTATTTTTTCGCATTATTAACAGGGCTCTCTCCGTCACTCGTTTCATACAATCATAGTTCCAATTTCATTTGAATATTAAGCAACCAAAGTCCATGAAATTTTGCAGACATATTCTAGAAACTAATATCTGTGTCTTTGGTGTTTTAGATTTTTCTAAAAATATGTAGTTTTAAAATTGCAGGGGCTCAAAGATTTGTGTGTAAATTTTTAAGACCGCGTAACTTTGAAACCGAATATTTTAACAGAAATTGGAACTACGTTTGTATGAAACGAGTGACAGAGAGAGCCCTCTTAAGTTTCAGAATACTATATAGTAGTAGTTACCTATAGTACACGACAGGTTGAGATGGCAATCGGGGTATGAGGCGGCGGGACGCCCCGCACACCCGCGCGTCACCTGCGCTATCCCGCACCAGGTTAGCACAGGAGCTGTGCGGGTGTGCGGGGCGCCCACGATTGCCATCTGGACCAGTCGCGTACTATACTTATAACAATTCCAGTAATGAGCGGTGATAGTCTTGTGATAGCCATCGACCTCCCATTCAGAGTGTCCGAGGTTCGATCCTAGACAGGCATCTCTAACTTTTCCGAGTTATGTCCTTTACTTGTTTTAGCAATGAAAGAAAACATCTTAAGAAACCCGCACACCTGAGAATTTTCCGTAAACTTCTCAAAGGTGTGTGAAGTCTGGCACTCTGCACTTGGCCAATGTGGTGGACTATGGACTGTCTAAATCCTTACATTTTGTTAGGAGTCGCGTGTTCAGTAGCGATAGGTTGAGATGATGATGACTCATTATTTATCGAGAACGAGCTTGAGTCTTTCAAAGCTTATGATTAATATAAACCCCAAAACTTAGAACTGTCATCGGTACTCAGTCGGAGTCATTGTAACATATCTTCTGTTGAAAGTCGAGTGCAAATTGAAAGTATTTGGTCTGTGTATGTTTTTCAATAGAAAGTTAGCGGGTGCACGCGTGGGTAGCAACCACAGAACTCTAAGTAATAGAAATGGTATCTGTTTTCTTTAATACGAGGACCGTGTGTCGCCGATTTTTGGCTTATTCCGTTTATCCACCCTAAAACAGCTACCCTAGGGTGCATATTTCTTGGACTAAAAAATTATATAGAAATTCGTCATCCGGGGCAGATAAACAGGATATACGCTTCCGATTTCTAAACTCTAAGGATGGCAGTTCTAGGGTGGATCAATGGAAAAGGGCGCCAATTTTGAGCAACTTACCCATACAAAAACGTACAAAAATAATTTGAAAGAACATTATCTCTTGAGCCAACGCAACATAAGTTAAACTGTAACGCTAAGCAAACCAGCCTGCTCTTACGATAACGTGCTGTGATGAGTGACATCTACGCGGTGACAATCTTGTGCTTTTTTTTAAATTTCTATTGGGTATAAACGTACTCTCGTACTTCTTTAGTCTATAGTTATAGAGACAGACCTAATAAAGCGAGCGCTCCTAGTGGAGACCTTGCATTCAAAAGCGTTAAATCCATTTTTCTCACATTATTGTATCGAGATGACGCGACACCTCAAATTCTATCAACGTTAGTGAGATGTAAAATCTCATTCTGTCATTCTGATGCCATTTCTATTACGTTATTAAGATTTCTGCGGCAGCAACCACATAGCGCTCGATTAGGAATTCGGATGTCGTCGCTTCTTCGCCTCTTCGCCACACGTCGCTACTTTTACTTTCAAATGCACCTACCTACCTGGGTAGCTGAGTACCTGTTTCTTTATCTGACAACCATCGCGTCGTATGCCGGGGTTCCCGGGTTAGATTCCCGTTTGTGACTAATCTTTGCGCCCTTTGCTAATCTTCGTAGAATGCTTGCTGAACTAATGTCCACAGATTAAATTTTCATTTGCGGAAAGTATTATATTTATGGGTGTTTTATTACATAACTAGCTGATGCCCGCGACTTTGTTCACGTGGATATAGGTTTTAAAAATCCCGTAGGAACTCATCGATTTTTCGGGATAAAAAGTAGCCTATGTGTTAATCCAAGGTATTTAGGTATCTATCTCTATTCCAAATCTCAGCCAAATCCGTTTAATAGTTTTTGTTTGAAAGAGTAACAAACATACACACATACACACACACATACAAACTTTCGCCTTTATGATATTAAGTTTCTTGGGTTTACCCGTGGAAACTCTTCGATTTTCCAGGATAATAATAAAGCTTTTTCAATAAAAACTTCGGCCGTTACAACGAAGTATATTTGAATTATTTTATCATGGTTAACTTTGGTACATGACTTGTACTCATTTGTAGAATGTTATTCTCCATGATTCAGGTAATTTTGTTGATGTCTGTATGCCATACATAAAATTGTACGTATCACGTATCATAAGTTATAACATACCATTTTTCATTTCTGGTAAAAACGTGAAGAATAATTCACGCGCATGTTTCAATTTACAACTCGAAACCGAAAGTCAGTGCACAACATGCGATTTTCGTATGCCATAAATCAATACGGAAATATATTCCACCGTTTAGGTATCGTACAGTTCGGAAGAGTGCTGATACAAGAGCAACTTGCATCTCTGATACAAAAACTTTGAACATGCTTAAGTGTATTTTCAAATGCACTTGTCGTGGACAATACTTTTATCAAACGACATAATAATAATATATAACCCAGCGAATCATTTCTTAAAATAAAGATTAAAAAAAAACGACATCAATAAATAATTGTGTCAACCTCAAAGTCAGGTATTTAAAGAAACTTTTTTGTCTTTAAGTTATACCTTTAAATTTTTAATAACTAAGCCTTGTCCACATAATACATTCCACCTCCATAGTTCGACCATAGGGCGCCTTCTTTTCCATCCATGTAAATAAAGATCGACGGCGTGATGCGCGGCCGAAGCGGGGGTGTAGCGCTGCAGTCGCGCGTCTTTATTTATATGGATTGATAAAGCAGCGTGGTCGTAGGGCTGCAGCTGTGCTGCCTCCGCGCGGCACATTTGCGACAAAGAAGACGCCTTTATGTTTAAGTCATTACTTCAAAAATTCAACAACTGAGAATCAAAGAATGTACCTATCTATAAAGAACCTATTTTGAATTTATGTCATTGACTTTGACTTTGTGACGTTAATGCGGAACTGTACGATTTCTAAGCGGTGTACCCGCTTTGTAAACGTCGAAGGTATAAATGAATTCAATTCTTTATCAGATCGAATTTTACGACGCCCGAAAACGGCTGTATGGGCAATTTACGAAAACCCCGCGGGCTTGTGTTTTTTTCATGAATAAGCTCAAGAAAGCTGGATTTTGTGATAGGGAGTCCACAAAATCACAAATTTAGGACAATTTAGGAAGTTATTATTGTTTAAGGTGAGGTACTATGACAGCTGCAAGCATCTTTTTCTACCTGTCCTTACGCTATGTGGGGTCGGCACAACATGCCTTTTTTTCTCTCGTCTGGCTTTACACTGATTAGCCAATGTCAAGTTTGTAGTTATTTACAAGTTAGGGAAACTATATGTATAAGTATGGACTTCGTCTGTGCCGGCGCCCGCTGACATACACGCGGCGCCCCTTTAGAGCGCTTCCCAGTCAGTTCCACCACCAGTAAACACCAGCAGAACAGAAAAACCGGCCACTTCTAACAAAAAAACACTCCAAAAAGTCACAACACGCGCGCCAGCAAACGCCACCACAGACGAAGTCCACAACATGCCTTCTTCCACTCACTTCTGTCATCCGTCAACGCATTATCCATCCCTTTTACACGGATGTACTCTTTCACGAAATACATTCACTTTTTCTTCGATCTTCCTCTCCTCTTTTTTCCTTGTACATGCATACATGCGATAGCTGCGTACATCTAGAAATAATAATGTAGGTACACCATCTTCACGATTGTATCGCGGCTTTCGCGGCGCGGGCGAAGAGCCGGGCTATAGACTAATAATAGTACTTGGCTGAAAAAATATACTTGCCAACAATCTAATCGACCAATATTTTACAGAAGGAGATAGTATTCGTAGACCGAGTTTGATTCAGATGTCTTGACAGATTAACATGAGCCTTTAAGTCCGGAAAAATTGTTGTGTGAACGAAACTCATGACTCTTTCATACCTTACGGTTATGTGGTAGCTATAATATTAATTTAATTATAATTATATGAGTAAAATGAAAAATAGGACAAATCCATGAAAATTAAGACGAATGGCTACCTTAACTTCAAGTCATAATGCTTTACAGAATGCCGACTAAAATAATAAGGGTTTTTACTTTTTACGTTATAAACTTTAAATATGGTTGATTATGTAAATTGTTTATATGGCGGACACCTTCAAAAATTGATAGGTACGAGAATTTTATACTTTGCAATGTCATGGCAAAGTTAATCGTTTCGTACTGAGTTTATAAGTGACTGGCTTATTGCCGCGACTTCGTCTGCGTAAACTACACAAATTTTGAACCCCTATTTTACCCCCTTAAGGGTTGAAATTTCAAAAATCCTTTCGTAGCGGTTGGCTACGTCATAATAGCTATCAATCAGTCAGTCAGTCAGCTTTACCTTTTGTATATTTAGACTTATTTATCAACTAGACGATGTCCGCGCTACTTCATCCGCTTCGATTTAGGTTTTTATAAATCCCATGAAACTATAATTTTTCAAGGATAAAAAGTAGTCTATCCGTCTAAGCTATCTATCTCTGTACCAAACATCAAATTCAGTTGAACGGATAGACAGTAGAAATATAACAGACACACAGATACACTTTCGCATTCATATAATATTAAGTAATACAGATGTGGAACTTGTTCGAAAATATAATTGCAAACTCAAATGAAATTTTACTGTGCGAAAATTTTCATTTTGAATTAGTTGCTAGTAACTTAATCAGACTGCAAATTGCAATAAGTTAATCACAAGTTAAATACAGGTACAGATAAGAGGTATTTCGTCAACGGAAGTCCGATAATTTATCTGAGTTACTATCTAGTTCTAGTTTAGTTTGTAACGAGAACGCCTGAAACTTATAAGCGACATTGCTAATGACTATTATTTAGTCGAAACACACGGGTGCATAAATGCATTCAGTCGCGGCGTTTTTATGTGTAGCTAGCCAATGCCCGCGACTACGGGTGGATTTAGGTTTTTAAAACTCCCATGTGTCTCTGGGATAAATAGTATCCTATATCATTCTTCAGGTCTTCAATAACTTATCCATGCAAAAAATCACTTCGATATGAACGTGACTAAAGGACTCACCAGTAAATAAACACACTTTTGCATGTATAATATTATATTATGGGTTGTGATAAAGATTGAATAACCGGATAGGTCTATAATAATTGAACCGATCCATTAATGGTTGTCCATTATATCGATCAATTACAGGAAGTACTTTCCGGTAGCCTTTGAGATAGCGTAGGTGTACCTAGCCGTATCGTACGTACGCAGTACCTACTTATATTGTTAATAAGCAAGTGTGTTTGTTTATTGGTGTATCCTTCATTCACGTCGCAATGGATCTATGGGATTTTTTCAAGGCTATAATTGAAGACCTGGTGGCAGGCTACTTTTATCCCGGAAAATCAAAGAGTTCCCAAGGGATTTTTAAAACCCTAAATCCACGCACACGAAGTCGTGGACATCATAGTTTTTAAAGATAGCATCCATTAGGCAGGCCGGGTCAGGCCGCATTGCAACGCAAAAATTCGTCTGCTAGTACCTACTATACATAATACATATATTTTATATGAAACTGCGTTGATTAGAAACGCGGCAGAATTGATAATACATACCTACATACAAAATGCTCGCCACGCCGTTGCGGTCCGACCCGTCTCTAGTGTGCGCCTTCCTTAAAGTCGCAGTCAAGTGCTAACCTGTTACTGCTATAAAACTGTTACACACCTGTATGTTTTCACACTTGCAGCCCACCTGTTCACAACTTGTCGACTGACCCCAGCACTCCAAGTTTAACATGCAGCGGTCAAAAGTAAAAGTTACTTGTAAGTGAGCTCATCTGTCTTCATTGGCCCGGATTAAGTACCTGCTCAAGTATTCTGGGACATGCTCGAAGAAATTGGAATTGTAATCAATTTTATCGACGGTAAATCATACTAGTAGATTCAAATGATTTTGTTGCTCTGGTATATTAAATTGATTTATTGCCAATAGCCAGATTTTTGATGGTTAAATGAACTAATAAGAGTTAATTTAATAAAACACCTTATTATCATCCATCGCTCATTACTGAGCACTCCTCTTAGCTAATCTCGTACTTAGCCAGCGTGGTAGGGAGACTGTGGCTATAGACTACCACGGTGAGCAAGTGTGGATTAGCGTAGACTTCACGCATCTTCATTATAGAGAACTCTTAGATAAGCCGGTTTCATAACGATATTTTCCTTCACCGCAAGTGACAGTGTGACAGTGTGTGCCTGAGATTGAACTTCAGAACTCCCGAGTACGAGGCCTTCGACTTAACTTTAGGCTTTTACCGAGTTAATAATAACAGCCGTACAGTTAAAGTTTCACCAAATAAAAATCTTAGACTAAACATATTAATCAATTAATCATAGATGAAGATACTGGCAACTATGGCATTGATGCATAGAACAAAAACAGAAACAAATAAATAAGTATCTGAAAAGACAACGAAATCAAACACCGACTTTGTATTAGATTCCAATCATTTGCAAACAATAGCCGTAATTCGCGTTCCACCACGGCACTGGGTACTGTGTGCGTACTTAGTATGAGAGTTAATATCTCACTAACGTTGATAGTATTCGAGTGCTTATCATAAGTCAATGGCTGAAACATTCCAGGGTTATAGTAAATTGGATCTTAACCGACTTATTTTAAAGCTCAAGTTTATGTATACATCTACAGCCAGCACTCCAAGCGGAATGGTAGCGAAATTAAAATCAGTGGCATTGAGTTTTTTACTTCATTTCAAGGACTTTTAGGTCCATTTTACTTTGACGTTGTTATGTTTCGACTCTTGAATTCTGTCAACGTCGTCGGTGGGATGTAAAATCTCATACTAAGCACATTAGGTAGGTAAATGGTAGGTAAGTAATGAATTGAGATATTTCACGTCAGCCACCATCGATCACGCGCCTATGGGGTCAAGGTGGTGCCGTACCGTTGCGTACAGACTACAGTACAGACTACTTTCCATGGTGATTTATTGAAAACCATTATTTTAACTTTGAACTCTTTGTTTTTTGTCCTAAAGTCCGCTTAACTATCTATCTTCGATGACTCCATGACCCATAGTTATCTTGGCGTTTCCAAAAAACAGAGCAAGGCAAAAAAGCAAGCCATCTCAGCTATCTAAGGGTGTCTGACAGGGTGTTGCCACGATACTGTCTGGCAATGCATGACGTGAATTCTAATACAGTTCCGAAGAAAATATACAAAAATTAGACTATACTTTGACGTAAGATTTTTTACACCTTTATTACCTGTTAGCTCCCGAAGCCACCATGATCCAAACTTCACAGTCGTTGATTTTAATTGATTTTTTAAAGCTTTTTCAAAGCAGCTTTTATAAAATAACGAAGGTAAGGCACGCTCTGACTCTTAGTTCATTATAATCCAGATAGATAGAAGGGTATAACGTCAACTTGGAATAAGCCCAGACTTTTCGAAATTCTCACAGGATAGGAAATAAAGAGGGTTTATATTTTTGCCAAACGAAGCTGCGGGCGGCCTCTAGTTATTATCTAATTTATCTCACCATCTTCCTTTCGGCCTGCAATAAAGTGCAGTAAGATCCAATTTATCTCCATATCTAGACCACGGCAGTAAACAACTGAAGTGCTAAGTCTGCTAAGTGTTTACGCGTATCGAAGTAACTTCGGGCTATTATAAACTGCAGTCTGCCACTCTGTACTTGGTGTTTGGTGGGCGGGCATACACGGGCAAATATATCACATTCCCGGGCGAGAATTATGATTGGTATTGTTAGCTCCTCCGTAATTATTTGGAGGGGGTAATTGCTCTTGTAAATCTTATACACTGGCACTTAGTTGGCAGTGTACGATAGCATTTGAAAATATTCTGCAAGCGCTGTTATTTTTCCCATACTTACCCACATTATATCAATTTCACGCTAAATTCCAAGTTTTCGTGCAAGTTTTCAGTTACACGAGATTCGTGGTCCACCGCCTCAGATATTTTATCTATTCAATACAATATTACGTGTGGAAAAAATAAAAAAATATCTATGAAATAAATATAAATATCTTGCTATAATATAATTAATAACCAATTTTCTATAGCGAATTATTAATATATGATAACGCATGAGCGTCCTTTATCTATTCGTAACAATATTGCGTGTAGAAAAAAAAAAGATCTATGAAATATTACTTTTTATAACAATTAATAACCAATTTTCTATAGCGAATTATTAAAATATGATAAGACATGGGCGTCCTTGAGAAATCAATTTAGCTTCAATATCTCGTAAAATGAAAGTGAAACACGGTTATGGACCAATAGATGTGGTTATAGACGGTAGAGCGATTTTCCACACTGCCCATAAGTCATTATGCAAATTTTATAATGTACAGTGTTTGGGCGGGTCGGGCCGCGGCTCCCGCGCACTCCTTTTTTGGTTTTATTAATTTATAATCCTATCTCCGGACGGTGTAATTACGCAAGACGGGAAGGTAACTATGCATATTAACTCAGATTATGAAATATTATTTTGCTATGCCGATTTTGCCCGTGTATTTCCAGTTTAGTATTGTAGTGACTTCTTTCGCCTTCAACCTGATCTTATGAAACACAAGTGTAAATTAAAAATTTATAACACCCCCGACAAGTGAAGTTACAGTAACTAGAAAAGACCGAAAAGACCTGATAACTTTCAAACGGCTGAACCGATTTTCTTGGACTATTCCGCGCCTACGATCCAAAGTATCAGAGTTTTCCAAAACATCATTTATAAATAAATAATTATGTATCAAGGCAACGTCCATCTTGACAGCTTGACATTTGTCAATTGACATAATATTATGAACCTAACGGTTATGTAACCTTCTTTTCTACAAGAAAACTAGAAAAGAGCTGATAACTCTTAAACGGCTGCACCAATTTTTTTGGATTATAGCTAAGAACACTCTCGATCAAGCCACCTTTCAAACAAAAAAAACTAAATTAAAATCGGTTCATTCGTTTAGGCGCTACGATGCCACAGACAGATACACAGATACACAGATACACAGATACACAGATACACAGATACACAGATACACAGATACACAGACACACAGATACACAGATACACACGTCAAACTTATAACACCCCTCTTTTTGGGTCGGGGGTTAAAAAGTATGTCTCTACATTTATACTAGGGATAAATCTTGCGGAAATCTGTCGAGTTTCGTCGGAAATCTTCGTCTGTGCGTGCATTTTCTCTAGATTTTACCGTTACCTAAACCCTCTTTAATAGTTTGTGCTTTATGAAAAATTCAAATGGGATCTTTAAAAAAAGTAAATCCACGTGTTTAATATATAACCGGTAAGTTTTAATATCAATATTATAGAAATGTTCGGATTCAAGGGGGTATTTTACCCGGTCAACCCATTTCCGCCCCACTACTGAGTACGGGTCTCCTCTCAGAATGATAAGGGTTTAGGCCATAGTCTACCACGCTGGCCCAATGCGGATCGGCAGACTTACATACCTTTGAGAACGTGGAGAACTCTCAGGCATGGAGGTTTCTTCACGATGTTTTCCTTCACCGTTAAAGCAAGTGATATTTAATTGCTTAAAACGCACAGGAGGTATTTTACATTTATCTTATACTCCATGAATACTTACAATTCATATCCCATCGGGTCGATTACCACGCGGAAGGGTAACTAATAACAAACGGGCCCCGTGTCGAATCCAGCCTGATTTTATGTACCATTAGTGATATAATAGCCGAAGAGACCATAAGATTTTCTGAGGAGGTCGTCAGTAAAAGCTGAAACCTATTAAGGTTCTTCTGTGATACCTGTGAATGATAAACTGGACCGGCCAGTTGGACCACGCAAAGTTCGCGAGTAAATAATATGTTTCTTAGTAAATATAATAATAAAAAAGATATTGACAGTGATTCTGCAAACTTCTACAAACTGCAACAGCTGTTTATCATGACGACCAGAAACATCAAGCAGTTCAACCTAACTGTTCAAAAATTGTAAGCCCATCAAATAGCTTTGAAGTCCTGTTTGCCAAAATCAGGTTACACAGAAAAATTATCATTATTGTGATTTTCAACCGATAGACGGTGATAGTCTTGACATGTATGTGGCATAAGAAGTACTAACTCCTTCATCCATACTATCCATACTTCCATACTTAATATTATAAATCCGAAAGCGTGTCTGTCTGTCTATCTGTCTGCTACCTTTTCACGGCCCAACAGATAAACTGATTCTGACGAAATTTGGTACAGGGTTAGCTTATGTCCCGGGGACGGACATAGGCTACTTTTATCCCAGAAAATCAAAGAGTTCCGACGAGATTCCTAAATACCCATCCACTTAACCGATTTGTATGAAATTTAGTACCTAGGTAGCTTGCGTCCCCGTAATTGACAACAACAACAACAAACAACTTTTTATCCCGGAAAATCAAAAAGTTCCTCTGGATCTTTGAAAACCTAGTAATAAATAAATTCATTTCATTTAATTTCGCTGGATCTTTGAAAACGTAGTAATAATAAATTCATTTTATTTCATTTCGCTGCAGTACATAGGTTTCTTGTAGGGACTTCCACACGCTACGGTCTTGCCTGAATCCAGCGGCTCCCTGAGACTCGTTCAGCAAATACCTCCTCAAAACATCCTACCGCCTCTCGGGCCATAAAGGATTAGAACGGCGGTGTCCCCTGGCGTCTACGTCCACCCGCTGCACCGAGGAGACAATTAACTGTGGAATGTTGTAGGCATTAAATTTGATTGGGTATCCGATTGCCGGGTCTGTAATTACGCGCTCTTTGATTGAAATTTATTTTGTCCCTTGGGAGAGTTTTGATGACTTTTTTCTCGTGTGCGGTGAACTGATACGTCAACTATTGTTTTGCTAGGAATGTTGTCTCTTTGTGAAATGTGATACGATATTGATTGACTGTGGTTTTGAGAGCAGTAGTCATTATTCACTACCCACAATATTACAAATGCGGAAATGTGTTTGTTTTTTGGTTTGTTCTTTAATAACGCAGCAACGCAGCATCGGATCGTGTGTGTGTGTGTGTGTGTGTGTGTGTTTGTTACTCCTTCACGCAAAAACTACTAGAAGGATTTGGCTGAAATTTGGAATGGAAATAGATAATATCCAGGATTAGCACATAAGCTAATTTTTATCCCGGAAAATCAAAGAGTTCCCACGGGATTTTGAAGAACCTAAATCCACGCGGATGAAGTCGCGGGCATCATCTAGTAGTTTTTTAATTTCATTAGAAGTTAGCTTTGATTAAAAGTTAGAGGCTTGGAGAGTCACGCTATTTATCTCGCAAAATCAAAAAGTTTCCATCCGATGTCGCCGAGCAGGATTCAATACCGAGATAGCCCTTAGGTATAATATGAGATGTGTGGTACAATTTACGAAATAAACGTTTTTTCTTTCTTTTTTGCAAGCCTCGATAGCTTAACGATTGAAGAGCGGACTGAATTCCGAAAGGTCGGCGGTTCAAACCCCACCCGTTGCACTATTGTCTGTGCTATTATCGTACCCACTCCCGGCGCAAGCTTTACGCTTAAATGGAGGGGAAAGGGGAGTATTAGTCACGATTAGCATGGCTAATATTCTTTATAATAAAAAAAACTTTCAGGTTGAATTCTGGGGGCAGAATCCGAGATTATCTTCATCAGTTAACACTAGGCCACATAATTCGTTTACACACATTTTGACCGTTAGCTGGGCGGGCCGTGAACCCACTTGCTCGGTTCTACAGTTTCACAACGCGGCCTTCACTCGTCGCGCGCCGCGTGGGAATGTGCCGCGGAATTATCTCATCTTCTATACTTCGACTATTTGCAATGCACTTGCATATGATGCCGTATAAGGCACGGGGCCGAATGGTTTGACTTTCAACTAAACGTTTCACGGTATTACAAATTTTGAAGCTTAGATAAACGTTGTAGGTTTTGTTTACGTACACGTTTTGATGGAAAGGAGACTTTGCAATGGAAAGAGCAGCGTTGATAGCAGTGGCGTGCACTTCATAGGTGCAAAAAGTATTATACTTATATTTTTTCATTTTATCAGTAAATATCAGTTGCTGGTCGAGTTCCAAAGTAAATAGCGGGTAGGCGGTGTTTTTCTTCTTTGAATCGTATAGTATATTTGCCATGTAGTTTCTAATGTGCGATGTGCATGCCTTAATGCATGCGTGTGCACGCCACTGGTTGATAGACCCTCCACCGAGTGGAGAGGTGACATTAACGAGTTAGCTCGACAAAATTTTCCGACCGCATTTCTTTGATCTTCATGCGGGAGACGACGTCAGACGAGTCCGAGGGAGCCGCTGGATTCAAGTGGAATAATATCGTGGCGACTGGCGTCGCTAGAGATCTATTTCATTTGACGATCATGATAATGACATCCTATTCCACCTTTAATACCTACATCTTATTATTGAAAGCACAACAATTTTCTTACTCAGAAAACAAATAAAAACCTGGAATTCGATTACTCATATTAATTACCATCAGTCATCAGCATCGGTACGGAATTACTCTTAAAAATAACAATGGCGTCGCACGCGCACCGCACTGACATTTGGCGTTCCGGTTCACCTGCGCTTGCGCAAGCACCGGCGTGCATCCCGAGCCGCGTGTTGTAATTAAATGTAATAGCTTGTATCGTGCATTGTCGGCAATCTTCGGCAATCATCTGCTACACGCGTAAGTTATGCGACCTATCAGTTAACATGTGAAAACGGTTCTTGCTTAACTAGGCATGTATTCATATTCTTTTTTATTTGCCCAAAACATGTACATTTTACATAATATTGTTATACACGTTACAGCAAAAAAACCAAGTGTAAATTAAAAATTTATAACACCCCCGATTTTCTTGGATTATAGCTAAAAACACCCTCGATCAAGTCACCTTTCAAACAAAAAAACTAAATTAAAATCGGTTCATTAGTTTAGGAGCTACGAAGCCACAGACAGATACACACATACACACTCAAACTTATTAACACCCCTGTTTTTGGGCCGGGGTTAAATAGATTTCTTAAGATAAGGAATCTTGAGAAATCTATTTTGAATTTCCCTTCCTTCCTCATCAACCCTCTAGCTAGGCTTTCACTTCTTGACATCTGTCAGTTCTCCACAGATCAGGTGTGCAGGCAGGTTTTTCACAATATTTTGTTAGAATAAAAAGATATTCCGTTCAAATGCTAAACTGTCAGATAAAACAAAGTGTACGTAAAGTCAGCTTATTTCATCAAGTTTGGAATGGAGCCTCATAGTTCCGTGTGGTAAATTATGCCGGAATCTTCGTGAGACTGGGCCCGTCCCGACTCCCGGGAAACGATAGCTTGGGGTGGCCATGTTTTCAATTTCTTTAGAGACAGAATTGTAAAAGCCAAAGTGTAAAGTAGCATTTGAACTAGTTTGGAAGAGTTAGATTCGATAAGAAAAAGACAGTAAATGGTGCCCATTGCGACCTATTTGTAGACTCCACGTTTTCCGTTGGTATATAGTATATACCTACGTATGACATGTTTAGCATTAGAAAGATTATATTATTAGGTGAATATAAAAAAATGTATAGTTGTGGTAGTAGATATAGCAGCAGGCTACAACAGAAGCCTGCCACTTTAGTTACAGGCTTCCCAAACCAACGTACGAACGAACGCGTCGTTGAAATGTTCCTCATTATTTGGGTGTAGTCCCGTTGTCCCCATTCTCTATTCCAGTTCAACGGGGACTGCGGTATTTGAATAATAAAAACTCTGCGTTTTCTAATCCCGCTGGCCCCATTAATGGGGACACGGCTAATAGGGCCAATGGGACTACAGCACTGTTCGGCGTACGCATTGTTGCCTATAATATGAGTGAGCGAGTCAGATTCAGTTTCGCTTCTGTCGGGACTCGGGTGTCCCGTGAGACCTTTTAACTTTTTTTGTACATCTTAAACCATGGCCTCCCTACTCTAATCCTGTATTAGAAACGGCCGGCGCCTTTGTACCGTGCTCACGCGCATCCTAATCGCCCGGTGATACGCAATCATGTCCGTAATGGGGCCCGGGATCGAACGCCCCTCTCTCCACCAACTCAACCACTAACCTTTCCAACTATAACATTTTAGACTCCTTTAAAATGGGTAATATTATCATGTCTTTCTTTATGTTAGGCTACTATATAATAATATTATAGGGTAGGATCTGCTTTAACAAAAACCCCCTATTATTTTGTGATTCATGTTAAGAGTCTTGACGCTCAGCAATGCGAAATATGACCTTTTCAGAGTCATCAAAAAATAACTAAATAGTTCCTTCTTTTTTTGATTTGAACATTTAAGACCCACCACTTTACAGCACCAAAGTACAGCTCGAGCTGCGATGGCGCCTTGTAAAATGCTATACCTGGTCTACCCTCTTGTATAATTGTAATACTCGGGTACTCAAAAAGCGAGGAACTAATCGCCTGTAAGTTTTCGAAATGTGGATCTACAGGAAAATGTTCAAAAGAACCTGGAACATCTTTACATTGAGCGCTAAGACGGAAATTGTATGTCCACCATCATTCAAAGGAAACTCGCTTTCTTTGAACATTTTCAAAGGAGCCCAATTTTCATTCCCAAGCTTAGTGTTGAAAGGTAGATAGATAGATAGAAATCTTTATTGCACACAAAAAACACATGTAAAGGAACATAACACAGAAAGAAGAAAACAGAAAAAACAATTGTGTGCAAAGGCGGCCTTATAGCAATCTCTACCAGGCAAAGTAGAATTGAAGGCAAAAGGTCTCTGCAGGTCGCCGACGACGCAAATGGTTGGACGATATAAGGGGGTGAACAAGGCTTAGTTACCAAAGTTAAGAAAGACTTTAGATAGAGAAACTTTTCGTATGATGATCAAATCAATGAACCAAACATCGTGTCGAGGAAGACACGCAATGATGATTTAAGATAGACATGCTTACTTGCCCCAGAGACTTTTTCAACAGGCTTTTTGTACTTTTATGCAGCGTTTATTTTTTACTGCAACACAGCGCAATCGACAACCGATATCTACGGGCTGCAAAATGGTAACCTGCATAATTATACAGACCGTTGTAAATAGAGCATGCTGATTGATGAAGGCGACTCGATGCGACACGGTGCTGTGGACGAATCATAAATGCGTAGCGTGTTTGTTTATTGGTTTGTCCTCCAATCAGGCTGCACCGTAACGGATCTACGTGACATTTTGCATATAAAAATATCCATATTTTTTTCTGCTGATTTTTTTCCAGCTGTTCTCATTTTCTTTCCAAACTGGTGTAGAATCAACAAGTTGATGAAGGCGACTCGATGCGTTGATGCGATGCGTCGAATTACGAACACCGCGTTTATTGACCGTCAAAGCCTTGCCATACTAGACAGTAAGGTGAAGAACCTTTGCTACATCATTACGTACACGATACTTGAACACTAGGGCATTATGTAATCAATCAGCTCCATAGTCCACATTTTTACCGCTACTATTTGTCAATATACGTTGAATACCGTTTTAACATCAATAATATTGGTCGAATCACGAACATCGCAAAAATTGACCGTCAAAGCCTCGCCATACTAGACGGTAAGGTGAAAAACCTTTGCTACATCATAACAACTTACATGTAGTTACTTGAACGCGTAGGGCATTATGTAACCAACCGGCTCCATTGTCCGTGTTTTTTACTCGCTAACCACTTGCGGTCGCCGGAGGAAGTTTCATGTACGCGTGGATCTTCAACTTTACCTCAGCTCCTGCGGTTTGGATGCTGTTCCCATGTCTCCTTTTAGTTTAGCCTTTTTGTCTTACGGATATAAGCCACTAGTGACCCGCCCCGGCTTCGCACGGGTGCAATGTAGATACTAATGTGGTGTCAGTGAAGTTTTTTGTTATATTTCAAAAGAATTAGACAGCTTTGGATGAAAGCACTCAGGCGGCTTGATTTCTTCCGACATCTTTATTGAAAAATTTGGTAACAATATGTATCTTACTTACTGGTAATCCAATAGGATATTACTAAGGGCCTGTTTCACAATCGCCAGATAAGCTTTATGAACGGATTTTGTCATTTTGACAGATTTCCAACACAAAAACTCTCATAACCTCAAATTTGTTAGGTAAAGTTTATCTGGAGATGTGAAACCGGCTCTGAACATTAACTGAAAAGTGAACTCTGCAATGTATTAGTTTTTTCAACCAAATCGTGCTTAGATTTTGCCCATCACCTTTTTCAAACGCACAACAAAAAACCTTTTAAGTAATTACTATTAAAGTACTTATAACCTTTATTATTAGTGTATTGTTTGCGTAATTTGTTCGCGTCGGTTGAAAGGCAATTTGTCAGCAGTTAGGTATCAGGACCACCGTATCAGCGGCGGTGGCTCAATCTGGTTCACGATCAAGATCGGTAGGGTTAGTATGAGATTTCACATCTCGCCAACGTTTATAGAATTCGAGCGTTACAACTTCAAGAACTCGGTATTAAACAATGTCTTTCGGCGTTAGTACAGTCGCATACTAAAGTTCTTCTGCTGTCTACCGGCGTGAGAGTGACTCCATTGAGCTCTTGTAATTGCATGGCAAGGTGGAGGGCATAAGAGGATGAGAAAAGTCACCCATGCGATGGACCGACCAAATTAATTCTGTAGAAGTGGCCCCTTAACGAGTATAATATGTACCACGCTATCTGCCAGCAGTGAGAAGTGGCAAAAGCTCGTGAGGCGCATAACATCTGCCCCCAAAGACTTTGTCATCATAAGTTTGTGATGACCATTGTAACCATTCTGTCAAGAGTGTTACAACGAAGAAGAAAAAAAAGAATACATAGACCTCAAAGTCCTTGATTTAAAGTCATGCATTCAGTACCACTGATTTTCTTTGGCAAGGTTTCCACTTAGAGCGCTGGCTGTAGATAGCTAAACTTGAGCTTTGAAACAAGGTCGTTAAGGTTCTTTGACGTTAAAGTTTTTTGAAGCTCGAATTCTATCAGAGTTAGCGAGATGTCAAATTCATACTTACCCTACGGGAGTGCTACGTGACGCGTGCGCACGCGGCGCACGCACGAACAACCCTTGCACTATGAACCTGGAGATAATATCATGCACGCAATCAAATCGATCATTTTTCATGTCTGTTGACGCCTTTTTTAATTTGTTATGAAATGGCCATTGTCTAGACGCACATAATATTGAATAATAGGCTTTAAACCTCAATAGCTCTAATGTTTTAGATGGTGGATCGAAATCAGTAAGATCGTAAATAGAAGTAGCGTCAAACCCAACCAGAAAAAGAAATCTAAATAATCTTGTTCTAAAATTCCTCCTGATAATATTTTTTGGAATAATAAATAAAAGCATTCCAAAATAAAGATTTGCCAATATGTTGAATCGTTTCACTATTCTACTTGAACAACAAGTTAAAATATATTTTCAAATACAAGTAGGTATAATTTACATCCAACACATATATAAGCATAAGATACTTGTCAGAAATATTCCCATTTCCTAGACCTAAACAAACATTGAATACCAATTTAGTTTCTTTTTGTTTTCCGTAAACAATAACGATGACTATAGTTTATTTGTAGTTTATCTTTTTTCAAAAGATCATTACAAGGCAGTTAAATGTTATGGGCATTGCTCTGATGACTCTAATATGAAACGAGCTAGTTTGGTGGTCCCAACTCCCAAACCATGCGTCTGTCGAATAAATTGACAAGCATCGTCTCTGAGCCAAGCTGATTAAAATTAAGAGTGAAAGTATGTAAATCGTCGTGATCTTAAAATATCTTGTAATAATAATTATGCCCTTTTAGGGGATATTGTCCATATCCTGTTTATAAAACGGAATTTTGATCACTTATTTTATTTATCAGAAATAGAGTGTGTTTCTTTCGTAGTTTGATATAGTTAAGTTCATTATCTCTTTAGGCTTGTACAATTGTTTGCGAATATGTATAAAGATATTGAAAATATATTTTTATGTTAATTACTTTCTTGTTGTACACACGAACTGTTACATTTATTAAAATGGCTATAATAAATGTAACAGTATTACTTATAATGTATTGTTATAATAAATGTATTATAGAAGCAGGCGTTATTTTGCGGAAGTCCATGATATACAAGGAACCAAAAGCTTAATTTGCTATAATCCGCCAAACCAAAGAAATCTGCGTACTATACAGATTTCATTGGTTTGGCGGATTATAGCAAATTAAACTTTTGGTTCCTTGTTATAATAATTTGTAATGAGCTTCTATAAACTCTTAAATAATAAAATCATTCGTTGGTCCTATGTTTGAAATGCAGTTCTGACAAATGAGTTTCTAAGTGGCCTTTGGCCTCAAGCAATGTCAACTCTACTGCATTATCTCTCATTTTTTCTGTAGTGCCCATTAGCGTAGGTGCATCAGTCTAAGCCGCCTTTGATATTATCTCTGGCATTCCTACAGGACAGGGGTCATTTTTAAAAACATCTTTGTAATGCCGTTTGATAATACATAATTTTTAGTAAGCTTGTCTTTCTTTACTTTGAACTGCAATAGGTTCAACCGCTAGATTATATTATGTATTTGGTATTTTCATTGTCAGTGATTTTAGTAAAACATTATAGTTACTATATTTTAAAGTTACATTAGTAAGTAATAAATTTTTGAGAGGTTACACACCTCACTCTTCAAGAGTTAAATACCCTCGAGAATGTATGCAATAATTTACGGGTGCAAAAAACATTTAATAATATTCAAACCAGTCTGAAACAATTACGTTTGATATGTGTCTTATATTATGTATATGGTTGATAACTAAACTCATCTTGTTCTAATGTTGAATATATTTAGCGAGAAGGCCCTCATGTTTTTCAAAACTGATTTCTCGGTCTCCTGACAGACAACTAATGTGTTAGGTCGAGGTATCATTGTAGTTATTTTCTTTTATTACTATTCATTATAATCATCTGCCGCATCTGAACACATTACATCTTGCTCGTGTTTGTTTACGGGTCATATTTAATGTATTTAACCGCAAAGATAACTTTGTCTAGCTGCAAGCACAAATCGGGCCCCAAAAATAAACATAAAAATCCATCCCGAATTATAAGGTCCTTCCCTTTTATAATGTCTCGTTTATACATCCGTATCGTCTGTTTGATTGATGGCCTCTGCTTTGTAAGGGCCCATTTTTAATGGACTTCTGACGTTGATTTAATAAAAACCCTTCATTACGCCATCAAACGCTCTCAGGGTCAAGACCAAGAATCCAACCCAGACATGCGATACGTAATTATACAACGCTAGCCCAGCTTTAAAGTACAATGAGGAGTTACTTAACCGAAATGAAAGTGCATTGTAATGTGGTTTCAAATATAATTTACAGTCATGAAAGAAAAAAGTCGCGGCACCCGACAAAAGCTGACAAGCAGATCTAATCATATATCAGGACCACCTCGCTAAAGACGCGCCAGAGTAGCAACTAGCATTCTAGAGGTCAATGGACATCGCAATTAGAAGATGTAAAGTTGGCAGCGATCACTCACGGGCACGCACGACGGGGAACGGGATATTGGCGGCCATTTTGAAACCATTACCGCACAAATGGGGAGTCTGAGCGCATTCTGTTGCTGTATGTCCATAACCGAATCTCTTTTTCTCTTTGACGGATGCACTGGGTCCCTAATATACTGCAACATTTTTTTCTTTATTTCGGCTACTGAAATGATGGGCTACCTCGCACTCGGTGCGATCACCGGGGGCAATTTGAATGCGATTTTCTTCTTATTGCACTTGACACGCTGTTGTTAACATTGAAATTATTCTGAGAAATCTAAAGCTTAATTAGAGGTTGTGTGCCCTTAAATTGTTTTCTTTTTGTACAAAAATGTTTGGTTATACGAATGTTCGCGTGTTCCGAAATCGTGTGTATTTTTAGCTCCGTCCATTATTTGGTAAGTTTGTTTTCAAAGTCAATACACTTCAACATGCTCTTTTAAGTGACGAACTGTGTATTTATTGTATAAATTACGTTTCGTGTTTCCAAACAAAAATCTATTTACCCAATTAATAACTTGTAATAACAAGTATTTTTTGAGGTTAAAGAGATACTCGTATTAATTATGAAAAACGAAAATATTAATTTGCTTGTCATCAAGTACCAATCATGTTTATGCGGCTGCTGTGTTGTTTTGTCGATAATTTGAAACAAGTTTTTAATTGTGAATATTATTAAAATATTCGATTTTATCAATTTGTATTCTGACCGTTGACCAAACTTTCTGTTTGACAGTTATGTCAACGTCCCGGCGCGTGCGCACTTTGACTAATGGCCCGCCATATTGCGCGTTCTAAAACCAGCGACCTTAAGCAAATTGTCTCGTTTCTTGATTGAGAGACAGCTTGTAACATTATATTCAGTTTGCAATAATACTTGTCTAGTTTATATTATGCAAACATTTCTATTAAATAGAGTTCCCTCATAGGGCTAGTCTTTTTCCATTCATAAAACAGCAGGACATTTTATATTTCGAAGCAATAGCGCTACAATAATATTACTTACTTTAATAGTATTATTATCATCAACTAACCCAAACTTATTATATTTTCTAACTGACCACAGTGTTTTCGTTTTATAATCACACACCTGCATAATATTTACTGTAACAACGGAATATTGTTTTTTTTTTTTTTCATCTTTCCATTGTTCTCCAACGTAGCATTTGACGGACGTGTAATTAAAAACCGTTTACACAAAATCTCTCGGTGAAAAATATTCAAGAGACAAGCACATAAGCATGATCAATCATCGCGAACATGTGCGTTCCACCGAATTTGACATTTGATGTTGCGCCATTATATAACCTTCCTACTCGCTGACAAATAATGGAATCTCGTAATATTTGTAGTATACATTTTTTTATTATTGGTCGTTGGTTTCCGACTTACCCTAATTCTTGCTTTTATTATGAAGGTTTTCCAGGTTTATCCATGGGGACATTGTCTAGATCAAATTTTAATATGGGTATCTTCAAGTCAAGAGTGAAAGGCATCTTCTAGGTAAGCGCGCTTCATCTTAAGCTGCATCATCACTTGGCAGCAGGTCTGATTGCAGCCAAGTACTAGTCTATAAATTTAAAAAACAACAGAATGCTGTGATTTTCTACAATGTACAAATAAATGTTCATCTTTTAATTTTACTAAAATCAACATTCGATCTGTTTTGCTCTACAGTTGTTTCAATTTGTTTTAACTGACTTATATTAATCTTCAAAATGCAGCATATTATGTCGGTTTTTTTACTGTGAGATAGGCAAGCTTGCGCTTGACGACAATCATGCTAATAAAAAGCAGTGATGATGAGCTCTAGGTTGGAGGTGTCTTTATATTGCCTCTAGGTACATGTAATTGAAGTTTGTACCATACTTCAAGAGTTAATATTGTTTGCATAACCACCAGCTATATTATTTCAAATCCAATAATATCCTGCAATAATTATGTTGACGTTTCCTAGTCATTTGCATTGTGGGTATTATTATCGTTACCAATTTGCTTTTCACCACTGCAGGCGCTATGTTTCTGTTTTCGTGTTCGGTTAGTAATAGATAATGACGTTTTGCAGCACGGTTGGGAAACTCGTTACTTGAGGGTAATTTAACAAATTGTCCAATTTTTGTAACTACCAATTATATCTTGAACAACACCGAATGTTTTGACTGTAATGCCGATAAGACTGTACGATAGTACGTGTTCAATTACTTGCTTATTGAAATTACGAAACCTTATTTACTAGGATACTTAAATAGCGTGAGAAGCTACGTATCATAATGTTTAACAAACACTTGTTTATCATCATCAGCCCATTGCCGGCGCACTACTGAGAACGGATTTCCTCTCAGAATGAGAAGGGTTTGACCATAGTCCACCATACTGCGAATACTTAGAGCAGATCGACGAAGTAAGGCAGACAACACTACTTTTAAAAAAAACATGTCTATGGCTGTAGCTTTTTTATTTAAAATCATTCATAATTCTCTAATACCTCCATCATATTAATAAATTGAGAAATGACATTGCTAAAAATATTATCGATTATAATATTATATCGTTAGTGGAAGGGTCTTCTTTGGTTAATGCCTGGTTATACAGTTTTTGTGACGAGTATGGCTAACGTAAGTTATACTTACTACAGTACACGACCTACCTATATGTAAAATAACTTAGTTTCAGAGACTGCGACCACAGGTAAATATTTTTTTATAGTCCTTGCTATAATTTAAGTTTTCGTTCGTTCTTCAAAATTTATGTGTTATAATACTAGGAGTCATAATGAGCATCTAAATATCAAGAATGCAGCTTCCGTTACTCAAGACTTAGGTATGTCTTGTCGAGCTATTTACACGCAACTTTATAAAAAGTTGTCTTGAGCGATCACTTAACTGTGCGTGTGGCGTTTACGGAGCGGTGTCGCAATTAAACATCATAGTGTCGAAAGCTGAGGCAAGAGCAATTCACGCTGCGTCTGGTATGAGAACCTTTCACATTCGATGACTTTCTTCTTCCTGGAGTCGTCCCTGCATTCCTGGATTCATGGGAAGAAATTCCGGAGACTAACTAGTATTTCTTGAATGTTCTGAAGAACTATAGGCATGAGGCATGTATGAGGACAATCCGCTTCTTATGTGTATATGAAAAAAGATCCAGAACTTGTGAATGACGGTTATCAGAAATTGGAAAATGTAATCTAGATTAATTATATTCGGTTTGTTTGTATGAAAAGGTTTCTTTAAAAATTACACAATTTCGAAGAAATGACTGAAAATTTTGTTAATAGGTTCAATTCTCAATTTCAACAACCTTTTTATGTTTCTTATTATAAAAATTGTGTTAAAAGGTCAAAAGTCAAAACATTATAAAATCTAAAAACGCGATGTAATTATAGTGTCATTTAAAAATTACTTTGCTCTAATTGTCATTTTGTCGCTTAAGTCGCACCACGTAAATCATTTTTTGGCGGTTTTAGCATATGGAAGCCATCGCCCTCTAATCTAAACAGGTCTTTTTAGCCAGTCAGAAGCAGGAAAACGCTCAAAAGGAACTCTTTTCCAACAGGAACTCAATCAAACTAAACCTCGAGAAACAAGACAAAAGCAAGATTTTACGCTCTCCCATAAAATTTCTAATTTTGACTCACGCGGTGTTTGAACTTAACTTTGCAAAGAGAGCAGCGAAAGAACAACACGTAAAATCAAACGAATTGGAAGCTTCAGTACTGACATAGTCCTTAATCTAAGGTAGGTACCCACTGCTAACCTGAAAACAAGTGTAAATTAAAAATTTATCACACCCCCGACGATCCAAAGTATTTGAGTTTTCCAAAACATCACTTTCAAATAAATAATTATGTATTTAGGCAACGTCCATCTTGACAGCTTGACATTTGTCTGTTGACATAATATTAAAAACCTAACGGTTATCTAACCTTCTTTTCTACAAGAAAACTAGAAAAGAGCTGATAACTCTTAAACGGCTGAACCAATTTTTTTAGATTATAGCTAAGAACACTCTCGATCAAGCCACCTTTCAAACAAAAAAAACTAAATTAAAATCGGTTCATTCGTTTAGGCGCTACGATGCCACAGACAGATACACAGATACACAGATACACAGATACACAGATACACAGATACACACGTCAAACTTATAACACCCCTCTTTTTGGGTCGGGGGTTAATAAGACCTTTCAAACTATCCAGTCTATGTGACTAGTGTATTGTTAAGGCCGTTGGCCCGTTGGTTCGTGACTTGATTAATTAGACGGCGAGAACTCCGCTCTTCGCCAAACACTTCAGTGTTGCGTACGAGGCCCCACACGCTACCCCGGTATTGTCATCGTAAAGAAATTGATGACACCAGATCTTGACGAACTGACAACTATACGGAGCATGATAAATTGATTACTTGATTGTAGAGCAAATTTTTTTAAATGACATGGCCTGAGTCATTTTGTACTTGTATCATCATCATCAGCAGAAAATAGAAATACTTACATATACAGGACGCTATTGAAATCAATTTTCTACCTAGCGTCTCCACTCTCCATACATCATTTCTCGTAGTCAAAAACAAATCGATAATACTCATTACTTTTTCAGGGTGCCAAAGTGTCACAAAGTAGGTAGGTACTATTTCTTAAAATAAATATTCCTACGTTAAGGGTTTTTGATATTATATTTTCATGTCTTTCTGTCAACAACCCTATGTTATGTAATGTTTTACTGAGGCAAAAAACGCGGTTAACAGCGTTTTAATTGATACCCACGCATTTTAAATATCGTTTATGAGATACAGATTCAAAACTTTTTTCGATCAGTTTTTATCGCTTTATTGTTTCCGGTTGTTGTCCTTTAGCGGTATTTGGCACTGATTTGCATAATCACTTAGTTAATATTGACAAATAATGTTATGCTAATGGGTTTTGATCGTTATTTTGGTAATTAGGATATAGTCAACCATAATAAATAGCTATAAAAACCAAACATCTTCCTAATCAAGATATCTAGAGACGAAAAAACTACTTTTTATTTTCTACAAAAGAAACTATGGATAGCTTAAAAGGTTTGTGAACAATACAAAAAAAAACATTTCCTTAAAAAGTATTTTTATGTACGTACGTACTTGTATCGTTTTAAATCGTACCTAAGTACTTTTTACTAACTTCATAGTCGCTGATCGTTCCTCCGTGTTGGGGACAATACGCACAGAATCTTTCAGCTTTTATAAAATAACGAAGGTCTGGTACGCACTGGCTGTCTCTGTACAGCTACTGCGATTGATTGATACAAAAAGTATAAATTAAAAATTGATAATCTATACTAATATTATAAAGAGGAAACCTTTGTATTTTTGTATGTTTGTATTGAATAGGCTCAAAAACTACTGGACCGATTTCAAAATTTCTTTTACCATTACTTAGAGGGATTCTTCCGAATCCGTATAGGCTATATTTTATCCCGGAAAATAGATAGGATTTTTCGTGGTAGTGAAAATTGTGGAGTAAGGCGTCGAAAAAACTGCCGTACGTTAACGATTCTCGCGAACGCTGCCTAAATGGTTAGAGATGTATGGTTGACTTCTATAGAAAAGTTGTAGAACTCAATAATGCCTACAAAAAAGTCCGCGATAGTATAAACCAAACATTTATATTTTAGCCACCCGTGCGAAGCCGGGGCGGGTCGCTAGTAAATAATTTAGTAACTAGAAAACAGCTCATAACTTTCAAACGGCTGAACCGATTTTCTTGGATTATAGCTAAGAACATTTCCGTTCAAGCCACCTTTCAAACAAAAAAAAACTAAGTAAATTAAAATCGGTTCATTAGTTTAGGAGCTACGATGCCACAGACAGATACACAGATACACACGTCAAACTTATAACAGCCCTCTTTTTGGGTCGGGGGTTAAAAACAGGAAAAGGCAATAGGTTAAAATTAATGACAGCTTAATTACTCGAAAGAATGATAACGCATGTCTGATCTAATCAAGTCCTTACGCTTGAGAATTCAAGACAGCGCAAAAAGTGATTTGCATATTACTATGTACAGAATACAGATTGAATAAAAAAATCTATTTTGGCAGTTTTTATTCACGTTATAATGTACTCTACCTATCGCTAAATGAAAACACTTCAAGGTAAACTGCTTTTATGACGTGAGCTTTAAAGAAAAAATTTAAAATTTTCAGAATTAGTATCAGTTAAAAATTAAAATTAATGATTCGGTAGACTTGAATTTACAACCACCTTACTATCAATTACTCAAAATTTTAAAAAACCCCGACATAAGAAAACCTCTTAATTTATTTAAGAAATTAATGTTCTATCACAAGTTAATAACACCCCCGACAAGTGAAGATTACAGTAAATAGAAAAGAGCTGATAACTTCCAAACGACTGAACCGATTTTCTTCGATTATAGCTAAGGACATTCGATCAAGCCACCTTTCAAACAAAAAAAAACTAGATTAAAATCGGTTCATTCGTTTAGGAGCTACGATGCCACAGACAGATACACAGATACACACGTTAAACTTATTACACCCCTCTTTTTGGGTCGGGGGTTAAAAACAAGGGCTTAAAAGTAAAAGTACCTCTATATTACAACAGCTGATAGTTACTCTTGCACTATAATTGGCAGTTGTGCCATCTTTAGATAGACCAAGGCCAACGATCTCTGTGAGTTAGGGCACGCTAGGGCCATGAAAACTTGGACATAAAAATAAAAAAAAATTGTATGGAAATTTTTATAATTTTATTTCGTCATTTTACTTCAGCATTGTATTTATCAGATCAAAGTAGCATGGGTACGTGTCGTCATTATATACTAATTACCAAACAGCCCGTATATGTTGTTTATTTGTGACACCATATGATTTTCCTATTTAGTGTCATTTCTGCTAATGCGTATAATGTAATGTTTTTCTAATTTATGGTGTTTACAGCTCTATAACCTTATCCAATAATAAGAGTATGATATTACCATATCTGCAATAATTCTGCTAATGTGTGAATAATCCTTTTGTAATCCTTGGATCCTTGTTGGTCACAATTGTTCTATATCACAACCCAAACAACCAAAGACAAAGGTGTACCTACTCATCTACTACCATTGTGACTATAATAAGATCAATTTACATTCTTAAAACCCTTAACATACTTGTACTTCCAATTATCGACGCTGTCCGTACAAATGACGTACAAAAAGATCCCCGTACACGACAGAACACGCGTTGTCTTGTCACCATCGCCTCGCCTGAAATGTTAACAATTGTGATAATTAATTCTGATCGATCTGTTAGCTCTGCGCCGGAGTGACAATGATTGATGAAGTGTCAGTGTAGGGAGTTGTAACGGAAGGGTGGTTCGAAAATGTAAAATCACTGGAGTAACATTGTTATGTGATGTAAGAGACGAAATTAGGAACTGGTATTTCTTTTTGGGTGTTGTAGCTCGTAGCGTTTAGACTTTAGAGGCTACTTAAATAGCTAATCGCTTATGTTATGAGATGAGTGAAAAATATGATATTGAAGAGAAAAACCAATGGACAAGAAAGAAAACAGATGCGTGAAGGTATAGATAGAAATAGACAGAGATAGAAATTTGTCAAAATCTGAAAACCGAACAAATACTATTGTGCTTGAATTAGACATTACATAACTTAGTGACGATTAGTTATACCTAAGTTAGAAAATACTGACGAAATAAAGGATTATTAAGAAGTACATTCAAAGGCACTAGTTACAATTTGTAGTTATTTGTAGGCCTGAGGAGTTGTTGATTACTCCGTAATACTTAAAATTGGCAGATTTTTTACACCTCCCGGATTTCTCTAATAGGCTCTAATAATAACAATATGAAGCATGAAAGATAAAAGATCGTTATCTAATCAGGAAAGAAGGCGCAGTTCGTTAATCGAACACAAGGTATCACAAGGTCACGACCTTTGCATACAATTTTTTTTTTAATAAATCATTTCAAGGCGTGGTAAATAAAATACTCGCCTAAGTACCAACTCGATAACTAATATCGAAATCCATTATACTTACATATGCTGATTGATCATTTGCTTTGTTTGCCTTCGCAACCATCTGATATCAAAACCTTTTAGAAATCGAATCAGATTGATTGTTATTATTGTTTTGCTTGCCTACGCACAAAAGATCGAATGGTCGAAATCGAATTATGCATATGTAGATGACATAACAATCGGTAATGATAACGGAGAACTAGAATCGAAATCGATTATTACGAGGCCCGTACGCCCCACCAGTTTCGTAAGTAACGCTCTATCCATACAGGCCACTTGCCATAGCCTCAAATGACCAGAAAAATAAAGTCGCGGCGTTATGAAATCAGGAAACATTCAGTGTGTTGGTGTAAATATTTCCGAGTATGTAAGTAGCTAAACAAGCTTTGGCTCGTAATCGGAAGTCGGGGGTTTAATCCCGGGCACGCACCTTTAACTTTTAGTTTTGTGCGTTTTAAGCAATTAAATATTGCTTTATCGGTGAAGGAAAACATCGTGAGGGAACTTGCATGCCTGAGAATTTTCCATGTACTCGAAGGTGTGTGAAGTCTGCCAATCCCGATTTAGGCCAGCGTGGTAGACTATGACCTAAATCCTTCTCACTCTGAGAAGAGATATGTTCTCAGTAGTGGGCCGGCAATGGGTTGGTGGAGCATGAAGCAGCTAAAAATCAGCAAAAAACTTTAAAAAACCTCTCCGTGGAAGAACCAAAGTCACCGACATAGCTGAAAAGCATTATTATTAGCATTGCGAAGCTGAAGTGGCATTGGGCAAACCACATACTCGTAGTTCGAAAAACCGATTTTGTGGTCCCAAGGGGCTAGAATAGCGACCTCTCACCGGAGAGCACAGCGTTGGAAGACCCCTCACTAGATGGACAGACGGCATTAAACGAATCGACATGATCGAATTGGTAAAAATCCTACTAGGCCCTCGGTCCTTCGAGCGCCTTTTGATGATTGTTTGGTTGTTATTCCAGTTCCTCATTTCATTTTTAGTTAACTTTGAAAAAATAATTAGTTTAAACCTCTCATTACATATTATTTTCTAATTAAAATGTATTGTTGTATGCCCAACCTTATTTCCTTTATAAGTTCTAGAACCTTAACCTCGGATACATTACATTGTATGTTTAACAGGGCTCTCTCCGTCACTCGTTTCGTACAATCGTAGTTCCAATTTCATTTGAATACTAAGCAACCAAAGTCCATGAAATTTTGCAGACATATTCTAGAAACTAATATCTGTGCCTGTGGTGTTTTAGATTTTTCTAAAAATATGTAGTTTTAAAATTACAGGGGCTCAAAGATTTGTATGAAATTTTTTAAGACCGCGTAACTTTGAAACCGAATATTTTAACAGAAATCTGGAAAACCACAGACATAGATATTAATTTCTAGAATATGTCTGCAAAATTTCATGGACTTTGCTTGCTTAATATTCAAATGAAATTGGAACTACGATGGTATGAAACGAGTGACGGAGTGAGCCCTCTTAACTAATCATATTCTACTTTTTCTCTTCCCACCTTCCGTGTAGGTAGCGACTGGTGTGTAATTTTCATTTAAACCTAAATTACTGGCTAGCTAACTAAACAACACGATGCTAGGGCCTGTCACTCAGTAACTAGGCTAGGCTATAATTAACAGGGCCCAGGTAGTCGCGAGTTAGCAGGCGGATGTGATCCGACTGAAGCGGTTACGCAGGTGTTTTAACACTGTGAGATAACTCTGTTAACAACCTAGGTCTTCGATTAGTGTTACCTAGTGAACCTACTAGATATTAGTAGGCTTTGTTTTCATCCCAACTCATCGCCGACGGCCCACTACTGATCAGGGATTTCTTCTGAGAATGAGAAGGGCTTAGGCTATGTCCACCATGCTGGCCAAGTGCGGATTGGCAAAATTCCCACACCTCCAATAAACATTATGGAGACCTAACTCTCGTGCATAAAGGTTTTCTTTCAAGTGATATTTAATTGTTTAAAACGCCAAAAAGCTACGGGTGCTTGCCCGAGATTGAACGTCAGACCCCTGATTAGGAGGCCAATGTCTTCAAAAGCACTTGTAAAAGTTTATTTGAAAAAAATCTATTCTATTCTATTCACTAATAGACTTACTATCATCGCTCTACATAAATCTCTCGTAGATAAGCTAAATTATTTTAAAGCTGGATAATATGCTTTTTGCAAGACAATTTGTAAAGTTCGTTCGTAAGATAAAAATGTAAAAATGAGAGCGCAAGCAAAAGTATTTCATATTTATATCTTAACAGGTGCGAATTTCAATGATGAACACCAAAGGTTAATGATTTAGTTTTACCCTAGACTGGGAATGCAAATTCTTTTATCGCAAGGATAATTAACAAATTACTCGCAACTATGTATGCAAGGAGCTCGTTAAATTAATTTAAAGAGTGCATCAAAGAGATTTACTTAAAGAGCAGAGTGGCTATTTCATACGATATTTTGACCAGAGCTACAGTATTGGGACTTTCAAAAGGAGAGTGAATAGGCATCTTCTAGGTAGGCGCGAATTGCGATCTAGGCTGCATCAACTCCTACTATTTGGTGTGATTGCAGTTAAGCGCATGCCTATAGGTATAGGTAGGTACTTACAGTTAAAAAAAAAGATCCCGACGAATTGAGAACCTCCTCATTTTTTGGAAGTCGGTTAAAATATTATGATATTTTGAATCTTGCTGTAAAACTCTAGTATGAAATCTTATAATTTCAATGCATATCGCATGCTGCCCATCGCAACATACAGATCTTTTTCAGCGGATTATAGCAGATTAAGCGTATGATTTACCTTTTTAAGGAATTATATGTATGTAGAATTCCGCAAAGTAACACCTAATTCTATACAACAAAACAAAAACTGTGGGAAAATAAGGAAAATGTTGCCAAAAATGGACTCGTCTCCTTACTTCGTGAGTTTGTCCTATTTATAGTGTTTAATATCATGGGGTTGACATCCTTAAATAAAATAGTACCGCATCGGCCCTAATTAAGCCATCGTAGAAGTATTTTTTAAAAAGCATTCTGCTGTTAATTAAGTTAATTGTTTGGTATTTTCGGTTTTATTTGTTTTCGGATTTTATCTTGTATTTTTAATGTTTTTATCCCAGCATTTTTACAAGTGATTTGTTTATATCTAAATTGCTTCAAGGTCTACGCCCCTAGGGTAATGCAGGAAAGTCCAAAAGCAGTCTTAGCTTGATTAAAAGCTCATAATGAAGAATGGCAAATCATCATCATGATCAACCCATCGTTGGCTCACTACAGAGCACGGGTCTCCCCTCAGTATGAGAAGAAAGAAAGAAAGAAAACTTTTTAAGAAAGGTATGGCCATATCCACGACGCTGGCCAAGTTCGGATTGGCAGAATTCACACATTTTTAATGCACGTAACTCCAAAAGGTAGAGGTGTGTCTCTGGAATCGAACCCGGGACCTTCCGAAGACGTCTTAACCACTAGGCTATGACCGCTGCATGAATATAATATACCTACCTATACCTACCTATTTTTTTTCTCTCGTCTGGCTTTACAAAGATTAGCCAATGTCAAGTTTGTAGTTATTTGTAACAAGTTATGGAACCTATACAAGTATGGACCCCGTCTGTGCCGGCGCTCGCCGACATACGCACGGCACCCCCTTAGAGCACTTTCCAGTCAGTTTTAACAAAAAAAAACACTCCAAAAAGGCAGAGCACGCCCGCCAGCCAACACCAACACAGACGAAGTCCACCTACCTATGAGGCGGGGGGGATGCTCGATACACCCGCACATCAGCTATCCTGACCGAGTTAGCGCAGAGGCTGTTCGGGTGTGCGGGGCGTCCTCATCCCAATTGCCATCTCGACTTGTCGCGTACTTATGTAAGTATTTAATGGCACAATATACCATGTTAACCATACTCACCATGGTAATACGAGAGGCTGTATCAGCGTGTTAGTAATAGGTTAATTGGAGTGGCATTAATGTTCACGAGGTGTCGGCATGCCCGATAGCGATCGTCGCTAATGTCGTGTACCCGTCCTTATAGGCTCGCTGGATGATCGAAATCACACGCAACTTGACTGCATTATGTTAAAGCTTCAATGTGGAACTATATAACAAAGATTTTTCATTATAGGTACATCGTTTGCTCGCTACCCTACTAACATTTTTTAAACGCGAAAGTTTTGAAGTATGTAAAAACTACTGGACGGATTTGGCTGAAATTTTGAATGGAGATAGATTATACCTTGGATTACCACTAGGTTACTTTTATCCCGGAAAATTAATCAGTTCTTACAGGAACCAAAAAAAAAAACATATCCACGGGAACTAATTCGCGGGCCCATATTTATTATAATGTGAAAATTCTAATTTTTATCAAAGTTTCACAACGGATATATTTTAATCACTGTTATTTATGTCTCCGGTACGACGAAGGATACGTTATCCTGAGGAACTGTACCGATAATACATAACGGGACCCCGCCCGGTACCGATACTCTGGGAATTATTATACTGATTGCAAAGCGATCGAATTATGTAAACAAGCGTTCCTTAAGTCACCTGTAACCTAAGATCACATTAGCGACACGTCTTGCGATAAAAAGTTGCTAATGAAGCATTTTGTGTTAATAAGAACTTTACATTACTGAATTCTGTGGTAACATCATTATATCGTCATATGAAAAAATTGAACCATAATTTTCCTGTTTTATAATTCTTGTGTGTACGCTACGCTAAGCAATTTCCGAGACTTCGACAGCAATACTGCAATACTTAATACCTATAGGCTATAGGTACATACCAAGTACCTACATGACATTCAAAATATCTACACCGATTCATCGCCGCTTTTTTTTTTATTTTTTTATTTGAAATAATTTACATGACTTTTACATTTTGTAGCTCGCCCAACTGGTGGGCCAGTTTGTTGGCTGGGTGCACTAAAATACTAGAATATACCTACAGAACAAAAAGTCTCATGTGTGTACTTGGTTTGTTTACTCTCCGGCCAAGTCTAACGACATGCTTTCCAATGTCACCAGCGTTCGCACCTGTTCTGATAACGCAACGGGACACCCGCCCGTTGAGATACTAGAGCCCATGCTCTATATACTCTGGTCTATAGGATTTAATATAAAACAAACCAGTTTCGAGATGCGACCTACATTATTTTCTTCCTAGATGTGTTCCCGGTATTTAAACCAGCATCTGCCTAACTGATTAAACACTCACAGACTATACGACCTAATTGATTCATCTAAGGGCGCCTTCAAGTTTGTCGCTAAGTGGCCGCGCGGAGGCAGCGCGGCTGCAGCGCTGCGGCCGCGGTATTTATCTAATCACACTAATATTATGAAGGCGAAAGTTTGTATGTGGGTGTATACGTGTGTATGTTTGTTAGTCCTTCACGCAAAAACTACTACACGGATTTGGCTGAAATTTAGAACGGACATAGGTTATACTCTGGATTAGCTCATAGGCTACCTTTTATCCGGTAAAATTGCACAGTTCCCGTGGGATTCGCAAACTTATTCACCGGGGTTAACTCCGCGGGGCGCATCTAGTTAACTAATAATATTTGTACAAGCGAATCTGCAGCTAGAAAGTAGTGAAACAATTACGAATATACAAAGTAAACTCGAAATGCTAGGACAATTATTATCAGCGTTGGGCGATGTCGCCGAAGGGAAAGTCGGTCGCTGTAATGGGACGCGCCTGTACGCTCTAATAAGATTGCCTCTATCGCGCCGGTCGGTGTCGAATTGACGAATGTACCCACCGACGACTAGTCATTAGACTATTCTTAGCTGATAATCGTGTTCGGCTGTACAAGGTACTGTGAACTTGAATAAATCGACAGGTCTGGTCTAAATTGCCTTCGTCCTTCGCATAGAGTTTTATAGAAAGAAAGAATCCAACTGTTTTTACCCGACTGCAGCGGAGTCTAAGAGGAGGGTTAAGTGTTTGATCTGTACTATAAAATCTGATCCAACTGATCTGATTACAGGTGTGTAAAAAAATCTTACGTCAAACTATGAAGTCTATTTTTAGGGTTCCATACCTCAAAAGGAAAGACGGAACCCTTATAGGATCACTTTGTTGTCTGTCTGTCTGTCTGTCCGTCCGTCCGTCCGTCGTGTCTGTCAATTGGCCAACCACTTATCTTCTGCAACTTAGCATTGTTCCATTACATACATACTTTACTTACTAACTTAGGTAGGGTCTCTCTTGCATTTTCTTTCATAATGTCTTGGGCATCCGATTTTTGGCGGTTACTCATGTCGTACGATAAAGAGTAACTTGTCGTCATCGTCACGTTGTCGTCTAGCAAGTTCAAGAGATACATCTAATGACGCGTACAATTCCTTCCACGTTAGTTATTCCTTCACATCCGCCGGTACCTTTTGAACGAATACTATTGTCAATTAGCGAGGATGATGCTTTATTATTTTCGGATCTCGTTGCTTTAATGAGAGCCTAATGTAACGTAAGGTTGTAGTAAAGATTAATTTTAAATTAGGACTGTTTTTGTCATCAAAATAAATTAGGATTAGTTTTTTACAGCGAGACCACAGGGTCTGCAAATACTTTTAGGGTTTCGTTCCGTACCTCATTATGTAGAACCCTTATAGGATCACATTGTTATCTGTCTATCTATACATCTGTGGTGTCTGTCAAGAGAAGCTATAGGGTACTTCCTGTTGATCTAGAATTATGAAATTTTGCAGGTAAGTAGGTCTGATAGCACAAGTAAACGAAAAACTCCAAAACCGCGAAAAGAACATTTAATTATTCTTTTTAATTTTCATGATGGGCATTAAAAAATAATAGATATACACATTCTGTGTAAATTCCAACTTTCTACCTATTACGGCTCTCGAGATACAGTCCGCTGACAGACAGACGGACGAATGGACAGCAAAGACTTACTAATAACTAATAACTAAATTAACGGGACCCCGTTGGCACCTTTCAGGTACGGAACCCAAAAAAAGAGTTGCGAAATAGATTTCGATCCATTGATAAAAATCCATGAAGCATAATAATTATGATTCCCTGGCTGGTACATACTTAGTACCATTTAGAAAACGTGCGTTTTTCATGGCGATGTAAAGTGGAGCCATGGTTATTAGATTTCTAGGAAAACTGACGTTCCAATGTGGCAATACCATTGTGCCATGGGGTATTGTTCGACGCAAAAACTATAATAATCCACAATCATATTGAAGCAGTATGCAAATATGAGTGAAAGTGGCATGTAGTTGGGCGTATTAAAATAATTATCTTGCTGTTTTACAAACAGGCCGCATATCTTTGATGGAGCGTCGGACAAAAAAGTTTATTGCAATTTTTTGCGAAGTATTACAAGAAATATAGATTTAAAAAAGAAGTCAAAACAAAGTTTTTTTTGTATCTTTGCGATAGTTGGACATCACTAAGTAAATACTTTAATTAAGTAAGTACTTATTAATACTTACTTAATTCTCTTAAAAATCATGTTAAATATAAATTTTATATCCATTTACGTGATAAGATAATACATCTATCTCGGTGTAAAGTTGTCTTCCTTAATTCAGTAATATTTTAGCAAAACAATACCATATTTTAGTAGCCTGGACCATGCAGGTTGTATTTGAAATTGTTAAAACGACCTGAACATAAATAACTAATTCTTTTAACTACATATATTAATGAAGAGCATATGTGAATATCTACAACAAGCTATAAAGAAAGAAGTCAATGGACATTAGATTTAATTAAATAAATATTGTACAATTAAATAGATACGGTAGGCGTATAAAATCCGTTTTCGATGATGAGCAAGAAAGAAATACAAAACACACGAGAGTAAAGAGATCCATTACAGTCTTGTGCCGTTGTCACCGACAGGTCATGCAACTTTAAACATTTTTTTTGCTGTCGTTACCAAATACGCAGGGTGCCTTTAATAAACGATTGTTTCCGACCCAGCTCTGTTGGGCTGAAACAATGAGGCACGTGCGTTCTTTCGTAACCGTGACATAACTAAATATTACCCGTCCGAATTATAAATTGCGTGCTGTGACCGATATCGGCCTTATTATAGAGTGTGCTTTATTTATGTCTCGTAATACGCAACTGGATATGAAAAATTACTGTCCTGTTCCTTTTACTGATATTATAATATTATGTAAAGAGAAATAGAGATTATTTTGCAATTTTTTAAGAACTTAACAGATACGCGACTTTGACGTTATTCGTTGGAGTTTTGTGTATTGCAAAGAACTGTTTGTCAAAATGTAGGGGTTTCCTGCATGTTTAGCAGTGGGAGGGCGGGCGGTTCATATTGCATACTCCATGGTGCACCGTACGGCTTTATCCGTTTCAGCGGATTATGGTTTAAATTAAGCTTTTGGCTTCTTGTATATCATGGACTGTGGCTTGGAGGGTTTTGGTCGCCACAGCAACAGATAGAGCAAGGTGGAATTCCTTGGAGGAGGCTTTTACCCAAAGGGGGTCCATACAATATAAGAACTTAGACAAAAAACACACGCCACCAATGTAATTAATTTGTACTAACAAACTAACCATAATTTTAATTTGTAATAATAATATACTAACTCACTAATCAAAACTATGCTTAAGCTCTTTAAATTATGGTATCAAAATAACTTGTATTTAACTTATTTATTATTGTATGGAATTAATTAAAGCTTTATTATTATTATTATATTATTATATCATGGACTTCCGCAAAGTAGTCCCTTCCATGCAACATTTAAAATCTGGGGTTTTCAGAGTACCTATTGCGTATTGCGTTTTGAATTTCGGACACACATCTCTAACTTTATTGGAGCTATGTGCATTTCAAGCATTTAAATATCACTTTTTTTAACGGTGAAAGAAAACACCCAGAAGAAATTCGCATGAACTATGGCTTAAGTCCTTTTCTTCTAAAATAGATCCTACCTATAGATACCTAGAGGTAATAGGTCGAAAGATTGAGATAATGATGATGAAAAAATATTATTTAAACTTTATTGATTTTGTTCTTTGACTCGATTTCCCTAAAACCTGCATCAATCAGTATTACAATCACAATCGTTGTGATTAGCTGAATTTATGGCATTCTTGTTGCAACAATGTATTGTAGCCAATAGTGAGCGACCGTCAACCAATCAGAGGTGATTGCGAACGTGACATTCTAGCTGTCATTCCACCGCAATCGAGCCACTGGTCACAGGGACTGCCAAAAAAAGCTCGGATTTTACGACGTATCGGAAGTGTGAAATGTTTTAAAGACTTTATACTTATAAGAATGAGTTTTTTTCGCCCAATGCTATAAGTTGCAAAACAGTATGGAATGCGAATCGGCGATCGCTACCGGACATCGTGTTTGAGTAATCCGTTCAAACACTGGCTGTTTGCTGTTCACACGAGGTGAACGTTCATTCGGGCTTAGTCAAGGATTTCACGGTCTCATTAATAAGATTTGTGCATTTCGGATTTCCACGCCACACTAGATTTCGTGTTTCGAAGAGCACGTTAAACCGTCGGTGCCGGTTATTACTTATCACTAAATCCTGCGGATGGCTTGTGGGAATTATTCATGGACATATAATTTTAGCAACTTGTTCATGCTTTGCTGAGGTTACTTAGAAGGTTCAAAGAAAAATATTTCTGCGCTGGATTACAACCCTTCAGATTCACTTCCTCCCCCCCCCCACCCAACCTCCCCCTCCTCCCCTTCCTCCCCTTCCACCCCTTCCTGTCATCCGTCCGATGATTAATTGCTTAACTGAAGATTCAGAGGTGCGAGCGAGCCCGCGATTGAGGGCCGGAGCCGTTGGACCTCCCAAATATCCGCTGACGTCTTAGCCTATGTATATTTGTTCATCATACAGAACCTTCGAAGCCTATTTCCCGTGCAGCTAACATAGTGCTAGTTCGCAGCCGCGATTACATTAATGAGCGTTGCAAACGCATAATGCATGTCAGACATTCCATTGTTCAGCGTGTTGTGTGCTAATCCACTGCGGGACCCTAACTACCTACCACGGAACTCTCGCCCACTGCTGGCCCTATTTACCGACCTACCTGCTAAAATGTAGCATGAGAGAGGAAAACATGCTAAAGTGTGAGGGTGTACAGTGCGGACTGGCAGATTTCTTTTTTTATTCACTATAACACTTGGCCACGATCACACCTGAAAGGAAGTGATAATGTGATGACAATATATGAAGTAATGCTAAGATGGAATGCGGTTGCCTAAAATGTGCCTATTCACTCTTTAACACTCTTGTTTTAAAGATACCCGGATTATAATTGGTAGGATACACACTGCTTCACACTCCTTTGAGACCAATACTGAGAACTTCAGGCATGAAGGTTTCCTCAGGATGTTTTTCTTCACTAATGAAACAAGTGACATTTTAATTGCTTAAAACGCACAAAGCTCCGAAAAGCTATGCCTGGACCCTCTGAATAGGAGGCTGAAGTTTGAACCGTTAGGCTATCGTCATTTATTAAACTGTAGATATTGTTTTTAAACTGTTTTTGTGGTTTGTTACAGAGATGGCAGCGGAGGTGGTTCGTTTTGTACGACGACGGAGAACTGACATACTCCCTAGACGAACACGTAAGTACTGAATTTTATGCTCTATGTGAAATGATATTTCTAGAAGAACCAGAGTAACCGACATAGCTTAGCGTGTCGTGAAGCTGAAGTAGGAATGGGCGGTGTGCATAGTTCGAAGAACCGATAAACTTTAGGGTCCCATGGTACTTAAAACGACTTAACAGGGCTCTCTCCGTCACTCGTTTCCACTCGTTTCATACAATCGTAGTTCCAATTTCATTTGAATGTTAAGCAACCAAAGTCCATGAAATTTTGCAGACATATTCTAGAAACTAATATCTGTGTCTGTGGTGTTTTAGATTTTTCTAAAAATATGTAGTTTTAAAATTACAGGGGCTCAAAGATTTGTATGAAAATTTTAAGACCGCGTAACTTTGAAACCGAATATTTTAACAAAAATCTGGAAAGCCACAGACATAGATATTAGTTTTTAGAATATATGTGCAAAATTTCATGGACTTTGGTTGCTTAATATTCAAATGAAATTGGAACTACGATTGTATGAAACGAGTGGAAACGAGTGACGGAGAGAGCCCTCTTAAGGTGACCTTGCACCAGAAAGTGCAGCGTTGGAAGCTATGTGAATCTCAAGGGATTCGCTAAGAGAGCTGGTACCCAAGCACCATCTTGGAACTCCATTTACGTTTCATCGAACTATGTACTCTATCCATTGCCATATTTTCAGCTGCGCAATACGTAATGGCTTTAGGCCCGGTCTTCACCTAAGTAGAGCGTAGAGCAGTTGTGTTCAGTCAACCAATCAGATTCTTAATGGGTGACGCGTGATCGTCGTCTATTAAGAATCTGATTGGTCGGCTGAATCTCCCCGCTCCGTGGAGGCGGTGGAGACCAGGCTTATAGATAGACAGTCAGCAGTGACAGGAGTATCAATACATAATAACCACTTTCCTATAGGTTTCCACTCTCAGTTGTAAAAATAGTGATCTCACGTCCTCGTAAACTTCCTGTAGGCGGCTCTAACATCTAGTCCGAGATCGATCTCGTATCTTACTTGATAGGGTTGGCACAACTTTCATAGCAATTTTTTTTCATAGCAAAAGCACTGTTTAAGCAGTATTTGCAATGTCAAACAAAATGTAGTTTATACTAATGAGATCCAAAGGTGAAACCTTATGAATTTATCAATAAACTAGCTGTCCCGCCCTGACTTTTCTTGGTTAGAATTTCTGAAAATCCTTTTAAGTTGGCAGCTTCATATTAAAGAAAATCACTTGCAAAACCTCATCCTTTTAGACGTATTATTATATACGTTGATGGTATCTGCTATATCAGAACCTTTAACTACACCAGATCCACAATAACAACTGTAAAAAATTTCAACTTGATAGATTTAAACAATGCGAACGCATAGATAACGAATAGACAGACAAATAAACATTAACTTTTGATATAAGCCTTCCAAAATTATAAAATATTATTATTCAGTAGAAAAAACTATGTATATTCATGTTTAAAAATTTACATGTGCCAATCATATTCTTAAAAAATAAAAGAAAAAAATATATTTTGGTACAGTTGACAGCCCTATTATAGTACAAATTCAAACCAGTCCTGCCCAGACTGGTGGACGTAGTGCGTAATTGACTTGTTAGTTGAAAACTATCCCATACGCAGCCGTTCACCCCATGAATATGAGGTACTCGCGCGAGTAGCTTGGGCGAGTCGAGTACTGAACTCGCATACAAATCACGAAGTGTAAAATATGTTGATGCTTGGGTGGAAAACTATTTAAAAGCAGTTTTCTTTGTGTGGATTTTACTATGATGAATTATCAAATAATTTCGCTTTGAGTCCAATCTTAAACTTTAAATTATTATCTTTGTAACAAAAACAGGGTTGTCAAATAAGAAACAATCCTGGTTCGGATAAAAAATGTTGTAGGCCCAGAAATATAAATTTATTTTTTAATAAAAAAACCCTAATACTTTTTGATTTACTGACTGATAGACAACACACGGGTTAAACCGGCGAGCAGACCTGAAATCCTAAAGGTTGATTCAAAATATTGTCAATTAAATTTTAAAGTTTTAAATAGTAGGTAGGTATAGTGGAAAAATCTCGTAAATTTTTTGTAGGTACGTGGCAAAAATAAGCAAGTCTTAAAATTGTTTACTAAAAAAAAATTTTAACGTGTTTTAAAATGTTTTGTTTATAATCTGTTTTTTCCAAGCATGAAATAACGTGTTAAATAAAGAGAAATCAATAAGTCCACATTTCTTTTAGTGCAAGTACAATACTGTGAATGCATACTGAACATCCTACGACATAAATATTAAATTAAAAGTAATTTTATCCCGGGCAGATCGTCGCACGTTACCATACTAGTGTCAAACTTGTGTTTGTCCCAGGGCTGCCACATGTATCTTATACATTTAAGTTAAAAATAAATGGTGAGTTAATAAAAGAAATACTGAAAATGATAGCTTGTTTCAGAATAGACTCTAGTGATGACATGCTTGTGAAACATAGCTCCAGTTGAAAATATTACTGATCCAATCAGATATTTTTAAGCTTGATTTTGCATATCTTTTGCCGATTTTTTAATGCAATTATTTAATAATATATTTTTGATTAAATAAATTAATAATACTAGTTTCCATCGAGGAAATCTGAGAAAACATTGGTGGTTTATATCTCTTCTGTTTCTTTCTATTCTTTTACTTTATTTTCTCCTTACTTAAATTTGACTCAATTTACTTTGTGAACGACATAAAAAGACAATGTTGCTATATGATAAAATCGGCTCTACTCAAATTAACTAGGGTTGCTACTTGCAACTTCCCCCAAAACATGACGTCATGAAAGCAATTACATACTATGTGACAACCCTGAAGTAAATCAATGACAAAAACATACATTACCAATTCTGTAACCCGTCCATCCCCGATGAGCAGCCGACGCGCGCGATGGCAAGTGGCAACGCTATATCAGAATCAAATCAGACATTTTTCTCTACACATACATATTCATACATGCGATTACATGCGTACAATGTACATGAATTTTAATATGCACCATATTTGGTGGCATCTGTTTTGCCTCTTATGTGGGAAGTATTATGGCATGTAATGGATCCATTGATAGGGCTGTCACCTTATTTTTTTTTTGAACCTGACGATTTTCAAATGTCCGTTACCATTATTTCTTAGAATAGAACAGAAATATTTTTTATTCAAATAAACTTTTACATAAGTACTTTTGAACAGTCAATTCCATATATTTTGGTTCGAAGGCCTTTCCTACATGCCTGCCAGTGGCGTACACAGGGTTTGAAGTCAGGGTGGACTATAAGTTAGATAATTACTTATTTACTGCCAGTTCATAATAAATTAGCATTGAGATATTTTAATAAGAGTAAGCAGCGCTTTTATGTATCTATGAGCTGCACGCCACCGGTGCCTGCTGTGTCTGCATATCTTACGTGATCTACAAGCAAACCTCATATTACTATAGAAGACTAGCCGATGCCCGCGACTTCGCCCGCGTGGATTTAGGTTTTTTGAAATCCCGTGGGAACTCTTTGATTTTCCGGGATAAAAAGTAGCCTATTGCTAATTAAGGATATTATCTTCCATTCCAAATTTCAGCCAAATCCGTCCAGTAGTTTTTGCGTGAAGGAGTAACAAACATACACACACACACACACACACACACACACACACACACACATACAAACTTTCGCCTTTATAATATTAGTGCGATACTGGATATAAAAGCTATGTTCTGTCGATGCACCTCTTTACTAAAGAATATACAGCCGTGAACACCTGGGCAAAATTTAAACTCTCTCGCATTTAATTTTAATTAAATAGCACCTTCCGACAAGAGTCAAACGTCAAAGCATATTTCATTAGCGCATCCACGCGTCCCTTTCTCCAGTTTAGCGATGCAAATCTGCCGTATTCACACGTTGACTCCGCGACCAATGTATGAACGCAACTAACCTCTTTACCTTGTACGGAAGAAGGTGTACCCATATCCCTGTATCTAACCTGTAACTGATAGGCCTAAATAGCGATTTTATGGGGCGTAGGGGGATACTACGCTGCGAACTTTTGCGATCAGCTTACCAGCGCAACTTCCAGGTGAAGATGGCAACAAGTTTCTAGGACCACCGGTTTTTGCTGTCAGTCAGTCAGTCAGTCACGGTACTCTTTTATATGTAGTTTTTGTATGTAGATATTCATTAGGTATGATTTTATTAGCTGAGTGGTGGTAGCCGGTCTTCTAATAGGCAGGTTGGGGTTTCGATCCCGGGCACGCACTTCTTACTTATTGAAGTTATGTCCGTTTTAACCAATATTATATCACTATCTTAATCGGCGAAGGAAAAAATTGTGAGAAAACCTATATGCCTGAGAGTTCTTAATTTTCTTAGAGAAGTATTAAATCCAATTCGCATTAGGTCGGATACAAAAGTACTTGTACCTATGAGTTTAATTGAATAAAAAATATTTTGATTTTGGTTTTGTGTGACGGACTGTGGCCCAAACCCTTCTTTGAATTTCTGGGACGCAAGCTACTCTGCAACAAATTTCATATAAATCGGTTAAACGGATGGCCCTTTAAAAATCCGTGGGAACTCTTTGATGTTCCGGGATAAAAAGTAGCCTATGTCCGTCCCAGGATGTAAGCTAACTCTGTACCAAATTTTGCCGAAATCGGTTAAACTGTTGGGCCGTGAAAAGCTAGACAGACAGACAGACAGATAGACAGACAGACAGACAGACAGACAAATAGACAGACAAATAGGCACACTTTCACATTTATAATAATATTAGTATGGAAGTATGGATTACTGCAGTAGAGTATCGTCGATTCTTAGAATTCAACTGCTAGGAGATCAGGCTTTATTGGTATTTTTTTTAACATGTGTCGGATCTTGTAAAGTGGAAGTCTCTATTAATCGGTTTCCTATCTATGACAACATTACATCTCTGTACGATAAGTGCTTTTAATTAACAGAAATATATTTAATGACAGACACGCTTATATATTTTCAGTTATTTTTATCTTTGGTTGGTAAACACTCGTTATAGTCGTAAGAGATAAATATCATCCATTTATTTAAGTGTTTTTAAAGGATTAATGTTTATGAACCTAGCTCGTTTAAGGAGCGAGACGGTGATAGCAATCAACACTTTACAGTTAAAGCCGGCCCTTCATCAGGCCACAGATACCTATGCAGATGTGGAGGCGACTCATAAATTAATGTAGCAGCAAATGAGTTAAGGCTGAGACAGACATGGTGCGGTGGAAACTTATCAACGGTTTCTAGACGTTTTAACGCAAGTCACTGTAAAATGAAGTACTCCTGACCTATTTTACGTGATCAAATCAGAAATGAGAGCTGTAGAACCAAGTAATTGAAATAGCCCAACGGGTTACAAAACTGAAGAGGCAATGGGTAAGGCACATAGTTCGTAAACCATAGATGTTAGGAAGGTTGTATGGCTGGAATGGCGACCGCGGATCGAAACGAGTAGCGTTGACAGACCCACTGAAGTGGTGGATGGACAGACGACAACAAACGAGATATATGGAGCCGCTGGATACAGGTAGTGCAAGTAAGCGACGTGTAGGAGTCCCTATAAGATACCCGTGTCCAGCTGTGGGCATCTACGGTTGACGAAGACGATGACAACATGGCCAATATCTCAATTGTTGTTGATGGTTTTCGAAAACTATCGAAAATTACAAGGACCTGTATTGTGTTTATACTACAGAGCATCTGATTGACATAACGCGATTCATACTTTTTGTATGACAAATCCTGACCTTCTGCTTCAGGCGGCCTTCCCGTTTCCAGTCTGACAACACCTTTACTGGAACCGGACTGCGGGGTGTAAAATAGTGCAACTTGACTCTACATAGTACTCTAGTACCCTTCTGAATTACGACTTACGACTTATGATACCTACACCTTGAATTTAACTTGTTGAACTAAGATAGTTCAACAATGTAAGTAAATTGTAAACAAACCTTTTCTAAACGTCTTGTTTCTGAAATGCTACTAAAGTAGCTGCCACTTTTAAGTTTAACAATAAAATCATTGTATCCAATTAAACAATTAAACCCATGCTAATATTACAAATGCAAAAGTGTGCCTATCTGTGTTGTTTCTGTTACCTTTTTACGGCCCATCCATTTAACAGATTTTACGAAATTGTGGTACAAAACTAGCTAGTATCCCGGAGACGGGTATCGGTTAGTTATATTCCAGAAAATCCCCACGGAATTTCTGAAAACCGAAATCCACGCGGAAAAAATCGTGGGCATCATCTTGTTAAGAATATTTCTCCTTATTATAATGCAATCGGGAAATAAGGACTTTCGGCTCCCATAATAAGATCAAAATGAAGTAATTTGTTTGATTGTTTCATTTCCGTCTGGAATTTTCTTGGCTGAATAAAAACAATGTGAATAAAAAATTGTAGAATTTCAATAAAATATGATTAAGTACATTACCAAATTCGAGACGATTTGAATCAATAAATAAATTAAATGTCTGACTAATAAAACAAGCTGCCAAGTTTGAAACTAATTCCGTTACATACGAGATTGTTAAGGAAGTGGGTTAGTTTAAATCTATATTTATTGGCGCCAACATGTCAATACCTATCGTTCGTGTTGTTTACACAGGTTTCTCATAGGTTTATCGTGGGTATGAATCGTAGTTAAACTAAAATAATGAATGTACCTACCTTACTCCTCAAGTGCGTATTATATTATAAATAACGGGTATATAGCAACATACCACGATTAATTTGGTGGTTTTTTTATCTGCCGATATTTCGACTCAGTTGCATGAGTCTGCAGTGCAGTGCTGCGAGTGATGAAGTTCAAGCTGCCATGGGCAGTACAGCTGATCTACCCGCTTTCTTGTTCTTTTCGCTGAAACTTCACGAGCTGATGTCATACGATGCTGTCCTGACCCCCAATAATTGTTTAAGAAAAACGTATTATGGTTATCGTAATCGCTGACAATTTCTGCCTCTTGATTGGCTGTGAAAAAAGGTAAACAGCGAATCAACCAATCAAAGGGCAGAATTCGCTGTCGATAACGATAGCGATGAAAACGCTTTTCTTACACAATCGGGGGGGGGGGCTGGTTTGCATAATTCTGCCACTGGATTCCACATACTAGACATCCTCAGGATTGAAACTTTGGTGTTTGATAATTTCAATCGCTTCGCGTACTAGCCTGGCTATATAGTGGTGATCTGTGGAAAGATCGTGGGGGTTGTGTTGATGTAAATAGGTATGTCACGAAATAAGCTTAAAATCTTCAAGTGCGTGTAAGATCAATTAAGATGCGATTCAGTGTCAAGCGGCAGAATGCGACGACATGTGACGACAGACGGCATGGCATTAGTTTGCAGCTATTATTAATTTGTATGAAACCTTCTCATTCTGAGAGGAGACCCAAGCTCAGTATAGTTGGCGTAGATGACTTGAGTAAAGTAATTAATATTTCTTTGGAAATAACTCTACCTAATTGTTTAAATTGTACCTCCCCATTGAAAGCGTTAAACCAAAAATGGCGCAATAATATTTTGAAAGTGTAGGTAGGGAAATAATCTTGCCAATACATAAGGGGTCGGCCGCAATAGTATGAACTAGTAAGGCGTCTCCATCTAATCCAATATATACTAGGGCTTCAATTTGACGCAAACAATCAGTTTTGCCATGCTGAGCTGACACAATGTTCTTTTACTTTGATTTAAAAAAATGTTATCTTCATTAGATTTTTTTTTTTTAAGCAAAGCTTTTTTACTTAATTTATTAGATATTACAATAAAACTTAAAGCTAGCCTTATCTAATTACTATACAAATCATGCCCGCGTGGAATGGTGCCAAGAATACTGGCTGCATTTCCGCGTTGGACAGCCAGGCTGATCCGTTGCGCAAAAAATGAGCCAGCCCTTTTGTCACCCGATGAGGCTATTAAACGCGGTGAAATGTCTCGTAAAAATTTCTTTGCACTAAGACTCCATGGCCCCAGGGTCTCCACGGCAAACGGAACAAAAATGTAACTCTCAATAAGAGAGGCATACTTAGATTTTTGTCTGCCAATCCGCAGATATTTATTGAAATAAACTTTGACAAGTGCTTTTGAATCAGCAAATAAACTTTTTACACGTGATTGAATCTACCGGAAAATGTAATGCCATTCTGTTATCCAAATGTTATCAGCACATAGCTGATAACATTTGGAGTTGATTTCACACATTGCATTGGTTTCATTCATCTCGTATAGGTATTGGGACACCGATATTGTAATTAAAGAACCCCCATAAAGAACTCCAAGCCTTCGTGACGTGACAATTAGTCAGTTTGGCAACCCGTCTAATGTCATGGACCCATCTTTTTGTACGGCAATTTATAATAACTTTGCACTTTGCGCGCTTCGTATGCCGAACAAAAGTAATTGTTACGCTAATTTGACTGCAATTTTTCAACTCGTTTACACGTAAATACAGCCGTCATGCTGCTAATAGCTGCAGAGCTGATGGAAAATTTTAATGACGTCATTTTTTTTTTAATTATTTAGCTTAATAAAAACTGTTTTATCAACTCAATAAATAACCTAGACCAGCCATCCTGTAAGATTTTCCACGATTTATCCGTTTCACTAAAACCCGCCATTGTTTCACCTGTTATTTCAGTTTGCTGAATATTTTCAAAGAAATCTACTATTTACTTTCCAAAAAGTGTTGGAGAAAAGACGCCTAAGAAGAATATGGCAAACACAAAGAAGAGCAAAAGACAAATCGCAACTTAATAAAGCCATTCATGACCTAAAAGCATATCTGAGAGAAGTAGAAGATGAAACCCTTCAAAACAGATTAGAAAATATGTCTCCAACAGGCAATAAAGAACATTCCTTATGGAAGGCTATTAAGTCGACTACTGGCCCGCTGATTCAGTCACATCCGTTGAAACTAGATGATAACACATGGGCAAAAACTGACTCTCATAAGGCAGAAGTGTATGCACAATTTCTCAATACAATTTTTACCCCGAACACAAGGGATGAAACCTACAATAATGAAAAAGAAATTGACGATTACCTGAACAGCGATCTCCAACTTAGTCTTCCTATCAAGTGCTTTACCCCAGCAGAAGTCTCGCGAGCAATAAAACGCCTCGATAACAAAAAAACACCAGGATTTGACCTTATAACTGGAGAAGTTCTTAAGCAACTCCCAAAGAAAGCTATCGTATTTCTCACAACACTTTTCAACTGTATACTCAGGACATCATATTTTCCACAAGTATGGAAAGTTTCCCATATAATTATGATACCAAAACCTGGGAAAGACCCCCTTATTGTCTCATCATATAGACCCATCAGCCTACTACCTGTCATATCAAAACTCTTCGAAAAACTTCTTCTAAGTCGTTTAAAAGCTATTATCACGAAAGAAACTCTTATACCAGATCACCAGTTTGGCTTTCGACAAGGTCACTCAACCATAGAACAAATCCATAGAGTAGTTAACAAAATAAGGCAATCCCTAGAAAGAAAAGAATATTGCTCAGCCGCATTTTTGGATGTTCAGCAGGCCTTTGACAGGGTTTGGCACAAAGGCCTTTTGTACAAAATAAAGATTAACTTTCCTCATAATATTTATACTCTGCTGAAGTCGTATTTACAAGACAGGATATTCCAAGTCGTAGTAGGAGAGCATTGTTCCCAGTTCTACGATATCAAAGCTGGTGTTCCACAGGGATCAGTGCTAGGGCCGACCCTTTATACCCTATACACAGCCGACTTACCCGAGACACCAAGTATCCTCACCGCAACGTTTGCTGACGACACAGCGGTACTGAGTACTCACTCAAATCCAACGGTAGCATCCCAGCGACTACAGGGCCACTTGGATAATATTGATAAATGGATGCGAAAGTGGAGAATCAAGGCTAGTGCATCCAAATCAACCCACGTAACCTTTACACTTAGGCCCGGCGATTGCCCAGAGGTGAAACTTGGCAACGAAACTCTGCCACATGGTAATGTAGCCAAATATCTTGGTATGCATCTTGATAGAAGACAAACATGGCAAACACATATAAAAAAAAAGAGAGAAGAGCTGCGTGTACGCACGAGATCGCTAATGTGGTTACTTGGCAGACACTCCCGACTATCACTTAATAACAAAGTACTCATATACAAGAGCTTTTTAAAACCCGTATGGACATATGGCTTGGAGTTGTGGGGCACAGCCAGCAATTCTAACATAGAAATACTACAGCGCTATCAAAACTCAGTCTTTCGCACAATACTGAATGCTCCATGGTTTACTAAAACAAGTGAAACACATGAGTATCTTGCAATGCCCACAATCAAAGAAGAAATTAATAATAATGCTAAAAAACACAAAGCCAAGCTAGAAGTCCATGCGAATAGTCTGGCAGTGTCACTTACCACATGCAGCAGAGTAAATAGGCTAAAACGAGCCACAATAGAAGAACTGTCTTGTGGACAATAAAGCCAGGGATAGCCCTATGAGAAGAGTCTCTTGATGGAGTGACCTTCTCCAAACCCGCAACGCACTCATACAATCTGATTATAGTCGGCAAATGACTGATTGCAGATAGCCTAGAAATATCAAAAAAAAAAAAACTATTTACTTTCCTGCAAGATATTCCACTAGCCGATGCCCGCGACTTCGCCCGCGTGGATTGAGGTTTATTGAAATCCCGTGGGAACTATTTGATTTTCCGGGATAATAAGTAGCCTATGTGCTAATTCAGGATATTATCTATCTCCATTCCAAATTTCAGCCAAATCCGTCTTTTTAGTAGTCTTTTTAGTAGTCTTCTTAGTTTTTGCGTAAAAGAGTAACAAACATACACACACACACACATACACACAAACTTTCGCCTTTATAATATTTATCCATATCTTTTCATTTAGTTGTACCTACTACCTACAGTATGAAAATGTACAGCAATAACTAAGTTTCGATGCCCATGCTATCACTTTCGGTGTCTATCGTAGAGATTCAGTGCTTATGACGGCATTCCAGGCAATTAAGTTACGTAATAAATATATAGGAGCCATTACTAAAGTACGTAGCGTCTGGGCTTACTGTTTCTTGTCCCAGCAGAAAGCCTGTGTCCAGCCCTACATAGGCCTTCAATGATGATGCAGATACAATTAACAATTCCCTCCCCCAACTTTCCCACCAGCTCTGGGACCACAATGACACGACTCGTCTGCAAGTGTATAACAATTACTGTGGCTCAGGTAGCGAGCCGTGTAACATTGCACAATGCTGTCGATTATTCTTTGCTGGTATTCAATCTCAAGCAGGTGTCTTTAACCCTTTGTAACATGTGAGATACAAAAGGCACTTTGTAGAACTTTGTGGGTCTTTTTAAATTAAAAAAATCTGAGAACAAGAGTAGATTACAACAAGTGTAAATTAAAAATTTATAACACCCCCGACAAGTGAAGGTTACAGTAACTAGAAAAGGCCTGATAACTTTCAAACGGCTGAACCGATTTTCTTGGATTACAGCTAAGAACACTCTCGATCAAGCCACCTTTCAAACAAAAAAAAACTAAATCGATGCCACAGACAGATACACAGATACACACGTCAAACTTGTAACACCCGTCTTTTTGGGTCGGGGGTTAAAAAGACACAACCTCCGCCCCGCAACGAGAACGTCCGTTGTCTGCAACCAATAACTTACGGTTTCTTACATCCCTATTAGCTCATTTCCCTGAACTTGGTATCGTCAAATATGTTTGCAGTTTACTTTCTCTTTACTAAGCATAACACTTGAGCTAATAAGAGTAGTTACGACAATAGGATAGTGTTTTGAACTTTCTGGATTTCAGTCCAGCATCCTCTCCGTTAAATTATTGCTTAGAAAGAGTTACATTACCTATACATAGATTGAGAAAATATTTTTCTCGGATTCTTCCAAGCTAAGAGCAACAGTTAATACGAGCGTTAACATTTATGGTATTCTTTCACTTTTATGACCATTGATTACTTTCTCTTTTATAACTAGAAACTGCGTTTTATAACCATAGGTTCATAATGTTCATTAACTCGTTAATCAAATAGCCAGTAGGTATTTACCTACCTAAACGCGGTGAAAGCATAATGGTTAACAGGGCTCTCTCCGTCACTTACTCCATACAATCGTAGTTCCAATTTCATTTGAATATTAAGCAACCAAAGTCGATGAAATTTTGTAGACATATTTTAGAAACTAATATCTTTGCCTGTGGTGTTTTAGATTTTTCTAAAAATATGTATTTTCAAAATTACAGGGACTCAAAGATTTGTATGTGAATTTTTAAGACCGTATAAATTTGAAACAGAATATTTTAACAGAAATCTGGAAAACCACAAGCATGGATATTAGTTTCTAGAATATGTCTGCAAAATTTCATGGACTTTGGTTGCTTAATATTCAAATGAAATTGGAACTACGTTTGTATGGAGCGAGTGACGGAGAGACCCCTTTGACTTCGGCCCTCTATATAAATTCGGCACGCACCTCTAACTTTTCAGAGCTATGACTGAGTCATGGTTTAGGCCTAGCCCGCTCGGCGATATTTATTCTCGCGAATTTTATTCGCGCGGTTTATTTTCCACGTACGGAATTTCACCTGCCCGCACTACGAATGTGGTGAGCGCTACTCAACCACATAATGCACAAAATATTCGCGCAAATTTACTACCGCGCTGTGTGAATTTTGTATCAAATCGCAGATTTTTTCGCGCGCTAATTTTAAATCGCAGTGCGGGCATTTCTATATGATGTTACAGAATTGCGGAAAAAAAAAATCGCGCGATTTTTATTCGCTGTACGGGCTAGCTCTTAAAAAGCAATTAAATATCGCTTGCTCTCGGTGAAGGAAAACATAATATATATACAATATACATAGATACATAGATAGATTGCTAAAATCATAACCCTTCCTTTTGGCTTTGCCGTAGTCGGGTAAAAAAGACCTGAGGTTATACTGACCCCCACCTGGTTCGTTAAGGGTTGAACTATAACCGTTCATATTGCTATTAATTTGTTACAAATAATCGCCGCGGGCGTCGAATTTAATTAAAACATAATCCGTTTACAATAGTGTATTGATCACTTACCTTTCGCCTTAGGGATACAAATTACAATTTAGCTATGTCCAAACCAATTACAAGTCATTGGTAAAAGCCTCCAGCCTCCCTCCAACTTATACACACGGCACCAGGTTTCAATCCAACCTGCCTATTGGCGACAGTCAAGGGGCAACTTGGCTAAACTTGCATTTCAAATCTTTATCCTTAGGGTGGATACATAAATATTAAATATTAAATTCCACCACCAGACCAGCGGAAAAAATCAAAGATTAAAAAAAGCTACTAACTAGGAGCGCAAGTTGGTGTTGGAATTTAGTCCTGTGTGTAGAAGCCTTTAAATTATCAATTGAGTTGGTAACGCCTGTTTATGCTGGTTAGAATTTTGATGTAATCTGGTTATTAATTATAATTATCAGTTATAAACAAGCTGCTAATATCTATCTGTTGATCTATCGCTAAAGCAGGAATTTAAAACGCAGCTACTATAATCATACCAATCAATTTCAATGATATAGATTTCAGAGATTATGCTTAGGAAATGTATCGACTAGTTCCCAATAAGGATTTTAATTTTAGTCTCATAGGTTTAAAGAGGCTTTATAAAGCAAATTTATCGAAAAAGTAGAAAAAAGTTGACTTCCTGAAATAGAGGTGTTTTCCATTAGAGACCTATCGGAAAGCAATGATAAGATCTAATTTGGAGCACGCTTGGCTATAAGATGCATAATATATGTATTCACTCTTGCTTTGAAGGTACTCGCTCATGTTATATTATGTACGTCATTGTAGTATTTTAAATGAATACAGCAACTATTATAACTATTATAATCGTATGTGGAAATTCATAAATACTTCCTAAATCGGCAGATCGTAAATCACGGAAGCGTGCGCAGGTGAACCGCAGTGGGTGCGCCCGCGCATCGCTCGCTTGCCTACTCCTAGTGCTGGTACCTACACTACACCTAGTTGCTCAATTCGGCCGCATTCCGCCATCGATCACGGGAGTGGACGCACGTGCGCGTTGCATCAGAATATGTTCTATGTGGGCTAGCTAAAGTACATGGTTAGAATAAGAAATAACGAACTCCTTGCCATGTAGAGTTGTAAAACTATCGATAGTTGACTTCAAAAACTATTCAGGATATCGATAATCGATATATTTCAGTTCTATCGATTTTGCCTTAACTATCGATAGTCTATCAATATTGGATTATCGATAGGCAACTCTATTGCTATGCACTTTTTAAAACATCTTAGTTACTTACCATGTATTTTCCATGTGCTTTACTTACAGTTGATTGGTAATAAGCATTAGGTACACTGATCGCGATCAGTTTACTCTTTTCCCCTGAAATGTTCCGTTCTCTATCTTCGAAGATATTCATCAGATCTTCACCTTTACTTAGAAGTTATGAACTACCGAACAAGATTATTTCGATACCGAATTGCGATACCGAAACTAAATGTTGAAAAAAAAATACCTCCATTATATTGCGAACATTTCGCGTCGTTTGCTACAATATATCAATAATTTTTAAAATAAGTACATAAAAGGCAGTTGTAATATTTGTTTTGCAAATTCTGCAATTCCATTAATTCCATCTCTCAGTACTTCGTTACAAATGACGTAACATAGCATACATACATACACAAGTGTAATCGCGGTCGAGCATTTCCCGCGATAGAAAATAGTTGAGAAAAGTTGCAACAACGGCCATTGTGCCCGAGTTGCCTTACACACAAAGCTTACACGATTTCTTAATACAGTTAATTGCACTTGTACTAATTAAATAATCGTGGTGTTCCTAAGAATTTGGTCACACTCGACGCGTAACGGCAATTATAGTCCACTAAAGTTGGCCATATCCCTTAGGTACTTTTTTTACAACCTCTCAAAGAGACTGAAACGTTTTACTGGACATCATGTATAGATACCATACAAATGGTTTAAAAAATATTTAAAAAAATTCCCCACTTCGATTTTAAGTAATACTAGAGGATTCCCGGGACTTAGTCTCGTGGGAACTGTTTGATTTTCCGGGATAAAATGCCTATGTCAATTACAGGGACGCAAGCTACCTCGGTACCAAATTTCATACAAATCGGTTAAGCGGACGGGTTTTTAGGAATCCCGTGGGAACTCTTTGATTTTCCGGGATAAAAAGTAGCCTATATCCGTTCCCGAGATATAAGCTAACCCTGTACCTAATTTCGTCAGAATCGGTTAAACTGTTGGGCCGTGAAAAGGTAGCAGACAGACAGACAGACAGACACTCTTTCACCACATGCTGCAGAATGACATGCCTCGTAAAGTTCCTCGTTTAAAAATAAAACCTATGTAATGTAACATCACATAGGTTTTACTGATGTTAAAAATCGCATCAGAATCAGTCCTGCTGAATTGATTCTGATGTATGATAGCACTGAAGAGCCCGCTTCATCGAAGCGATAACTCGTTGGTGGGTGGAATAAAAATATAAGGACGGAAAAAAAAATTCATAGAAAAGTTATCACTTTATTAAAAGTATTTTTAGTTATTTAATAACTTTTATTTAAAGTTATTACTTATAATTGACTTACCATTACAATAGTTATTTAAAGTTATAATCATAATAATAGTACCTAACTTATACTATTTACATTATTTTAATGTCTTTTGATCCGCTTTAAAAATAGTGGATCCTTATTCGTGAATTTGTTACTCACCAGTCGCGGCATATAGCTGGAACATTTTCTCCGTAAATAAGAAGCGTTGACTATATTATAATATGAACAGATAACTTCGAGTTTATTATAACTTAAACGTAACTTTATACTTGTTCAGTATTTTATCTGTGAGTCGCCTAAACGGTAAATTAGTAGAAAATCAGTCTCCAATCTAATGCTCCATCTAGAAGCTATCTTATATCATTTCTATTAATAAAATTAAAAATCTAGAAAATGCGACATTTTGTGCCAAGCAGAGTACAATATTTCGGTCTGTAAGTTAAAGTGAATTCATGATACACGGAACACAGGCCAGGGATCACCGATCACCCAATAATTTTGTGTCCGGAATGACCTAGAATTAATTTTGACTTTTGACCTTTAAAAGCTAGATTTACCAAATCGCTTCCCTGTAAAAACTACTTCAACTCAAAAACCTCGCCTTTTGAGATAACCTCATTTTACGACCCCTGACTTGATTAATTATAACTCAAGAATAAAATTTTAGTGACTGCTTTCCCTAATGCTTTCTATAATTCCTCCGAACTCTTTTTAAAATATTTAAATGTCTTCTATAGATTGTCGAAACCAGCTTTGCGTAGATTCTGATAAAAGTGGTTTTTGTGAGTTGAAATAGTTTTGATCTAGGGGTGTGAAATGTTTTAATTTATGATTTTTTGGTTGTATTTCTTTCGCTTATCGTTAATTATGAAAAATCATCATTCATTTTACCATCAAAGTCATTGCAATAGTCGGGCGCAACCGCTTCCAGAAGCCACTGGTTTATCTTCCCTCTGAATTGCAGCTTTTGCACGTAAGATAACTTCCGTATCGTCGGCAGAAGACTGACTAGGAACAAGTAATCCGCATCGCCCGTCAGTTCTTCGTCAGTATTTCCTGTTTGTAACTGTTTTGTTATGTTCTTTATCTTGCTATTTATCACACTTTGATTATTCGAATCTGTATTTTGAGAAGTGTCGTAAGCCGTACAAGTGGAAGAGCTTGGAGCAAAAGATGCGTTTGATTCTACGTCTTCTGTGTTATGTTCTAGTTTCACAGTCAGTGGGTCATCCGAATCGTCATTGATAGGGTCCATAGTGACTTCGATATCTGGCATTTCCGATTTTCCTTTCACAATCCCTTTGAGTACTTCTTCCGTTATGAAGGCCAGCTCGTCGAAGTATTGCCACTGTGATTGGTCGATTTCCTTTACTATTATTCTCTTTAACTCCTTTCTGAATGCATCCTTCAAGTTCTTCCAGCGTTTTTTCAGGAACTCCTCTGGATATTAAAAAATATATATTAATATTAATAAATACACAGTAAAATATCTATTGGGTTCTTTTACATGCGAAATGGCATTCGTCAAAATGATGCAAATGTGTGGACCTAGCTAGGTACTTATTCCGAATTATAGCAATACGTCATGAGTTTAAATATTCGATTTATTTAGAAGTACTTAATTGAAAATCCGAAAAAAATTAAAAAATCCGGTGGGAACTTTTTGATTTTCCTAGTTAAAATGCCATACCTGGAAAGCAAACTGCTATTCTTGTGAGCTGTGTATTCTTATAAGTATGTGATAAGTACTTAAATACACGAAAAAAATGCGCGATCATGCGAAAGTAAAGCCTTCACAATGTTATGTATATTATAATGTGATAATAAATATAATAATACTACGTAGTAATATATACACGCGATGCAAAACTTAAAACTAGATAGATACCATGGAAATTAATATACATATGTAGTGTGCCTGGTCACCAAATATAAGTTTTGTGTCCTGGTTCTTCGGTGCTCAAAAACGCAACGCAACGTCGCATTAACTACCACTATCTTTAACGCACGCAGCGTAACATGCTTAGGTATATACTCGAAAAGATGAAGGAACCCCTATCTTAAATCACGTGGACTGACGACGCGTGACTGTAGTTTAGTTAGGTAGGTATACCGCGGCGTGGCGTAGTGCGCGGCGCGGCAAGCGTCGTCGCCGCGTCCGTCGTCAGTCGACTCACTCCCGCCATGCGCCAGTACGTACCTAGCTGGTAGATAAATAATAACACATACCATCTTTGCCAAGTGCTGTCGCAATAGCTTTCCACCCTCGCCCCCTGGCTATCTTGTTCTTGTACAAACGACTCGAAAGCTGCCATATTTCGGGGTGGGATTTCACTTGGAGGATGAGTTTCTTGGAGAGCGACATTTACGCGGCAACAGTGAAGCCTCGAACAACGGCTGTGGGGCACTGACGCGGGACGCCCCGCCGCTCGCAGACGCGATCGCCCCGCTCCCCGCTCCCTCCCCGCCGACTCGCCGCTTCCCGCGCGTTGCCCACACTCCCTCCCCGCCCGTTTGCCGCTCTCCGCTCCCCGCCCGGTTGTTTCACGCTCCGCTCATCGCCCGCTGGGAGCCCCTCGTTGTCTCGCCGCTCCACGCGTCATTGACGTCACATTTCGCGCGAAAATGTTCACCCTAGCACGAGTATTGTGTAATCACACACATAATTGCGATTATAGCAATATTGTAATCAACATTGCCATAATCGCAATTGATTGCATTGCATTGATGTGAAAACTGTGTATTTTAGTTGAGACAGTTTCAGCCAATCTCCAATGAATGTGATTATTATAGGTAGGTACTCTATTAAAAAACTATGGAGGTGCTGTTAATACATTTTGAATAAGACATTCAGTCCAGAATTCGGTGATATTTGTACCTAGCTTTAATTTGAATAATATTAAGATGTTTTTAACAGCTGTTGTCCATCATCATAAAGAAGTTAAACTAATACTGCTCGGTTATCTTAAACGCCATTAAAGTTCTCTAAAGTGCTTGCCCACAGCGTTATGACTGCATAATGACAGTTTAAGCTGGATCCATGAATCCAAATCCCTGGTTCCGTATAAAAGGCCTCTTAGTCGTTAAAAACTTTCTTACCACAATAAACATAAACAAGTACCTACATAAAAACAACATACGTAACACGTACGTAACATGTAATTTTGGTAGGTAATTTAAATTCATTTGACGTGATTAGTTTTGCACACTGTCTACACCAGCAGATTGTGTTCGGGTCTAATGGCGCTCCAAAATCGAAGGGTCTAACTATTGTACTACTAAATGTTATTTACCCATAATTTTGCAAAATAAGTAAATATCATTATGATTAAGCATTTAAAGATTTCCCATACGAATACTCAAACAAATAAGTAGCTCATAGTTGTCAGGAAGGTCCTACCTACCTTCTGTCAAAGCGTCGATTTTGTTATCAGTTTATTTTTTGTTTTTCTGGTAAGACGGTAAGTTTACTGTATGAACCAAATGGCAAAAACGTGGTCAGCTAAATACTTTTACCAAATTTTTAGCATACTTTTAAATTTTCAGGATTCTTTAAGTTTTTGTATGACTTATGGTTTTTTTTTTTTGAGTTTTTGTATATATATTATGTACTTATATTTGTTTGTTATTGTCAAGAAACACTAGACCTATTTTAATGCGGTTTGCAGCGTCACATATTTTGCTATCTTCACTCTAGCATTTACCCAACACAGCTTTCAAGTCAAGACTGAAGATCCCTTAAGATTAATCAGGCCGTTTATGGCGGAACATAAGTTTCCGAGATTACATCATGCGGACAGTTAAACACATCACGCTATCTATGAGTGGGCCACCTGAAGATTCTTATCAACTTGTAATATTTATGCTACAACCTGTTTTCATCCAATGCAATGACCTTTTTTATGGATGGCAAGTTACCACAAGTACCAATGCAGTCGAAAAATTTATTTAACTCATAAATATTTTTGAGAAGATGATAAAAAAACAGCTTAAAGTTCGTGTGTAATTTGCTCTTCTATAATAATATGAACATACTTGTGTAGGACACTGCCCTAGAAAGGATCCAACCAAATCCAAGGATCAAGTGCTGAAAATAGGCCTTTTACAAAGCGCGTCACCAAACACGATCTTCTGTTTCTCATCCACCCACTTCCCGGCACCTTCTTCAGGTCATCAGTCTAGCGGGCTAGGGAGGTCTCTAACATTACGCGTATCGGTACGTGGTATCATATCAAGAACCATCTGTCTCATCGACTGTTGAGTTTGCGACAAACATGACCTGTCCACTTCCGCTTGCTTAGATATCCTATGAGCTATAATAGCAGTCAGTTTAATTCTTCTACGAATCCACTTGTTCCGGATTTTATCCCTGATACCAAATTACCCACTGGCAGTTTATCCCTAATCGCTTTGCTGTAAAACTTTATGGTGATAAAATTGATGACCTATCACGCCAAAAACTGTAATCACTTTAAAAATGGAGGAAGTCTAGAATTATCATCTACTCACCTCTAGAAAGCAGGCATTTTCATCGAACGCTAAAGACATTGTCATACTAGCTGTAATGTCAGTCTTGATCTTCCAATGACAGGTAAATTGATGGTTCTGGTGCTCCATTTAAACTATCAGCTCATTTCATCATAATAGAGAATAGGGGATAATACAGGCAGGAAGTCGAAAGTTCATTTATTTACTCACCAATGCTCTAGAAGTCTAGAAAGCAAAATTGCCGACCGCTAATACCACACATTGTCATAACTGTAACGTCAGTCCCCCAATGATCTCTCCGTGGCAGGTGAATTGACGGTTCTCGAGGCCCCATTTAAAGCATCAGCTCTCTTGGGCATAATGGAGCATAGGGAAATAGTACAGTAGGCAATAAATAGTGATTTGCGTCGGCATTCGCTCCGAAACGTCATCGTTTGAACGGCCAAGGCGGACTGTGATGGAGTCCCTTCGGCTGTGGTCCAAATAAACAGCGTTAACATGTTTTTCCCGCGTATTTTTTTATATATATCATTGCAAGCTACCCTTTGACTGCAATCTCATTTGGTGGTAATTGATCATGCAGTCTAGGATGGAAGGAGGCGAACTTGGAAGTGGTATATGGCAGTTTTATTAGATCTATACCCTTTATCAGTTTTTAGCCAGCATCGTATCGGAACTCTAAATCGCTTGGCGGCACGGCTTTGCCAATAAGGTGCAGCCTTCCACCAGACCAATTCCAGAATTTATTGTTAATATCGCCATTATATTATAGTGATAAGTGACCAGACCAGATAACCAGTAGGTTGCCTGTTAACCATTAGATAAGGAGTACGACAAAGCGAGTATCGTCGTAGTTTTTCGACTTCACAACCCGTTGAGCTATGTCGGTTACTCGGGTTCTCCTTCAGATCTCAATATAAAAGACATATACCATGAACTACATAAAAACACACACACAAGACATGACTAGTTTATTTCCTGCTGTAGCTTGCACCATACGCGATCAATCATTAAAGCCCGCAGCCGTTCGCGACGTATATTTTGTACGACGCTCGAATGCCATGTAAATGTTTCCAGGTTAATCTATGAGTACCAGTGCTTGCAACTATTGAAAAATGATGCTTCGATTTATATTTATAAGAGTACTTAGGTAATTTTCTCAAAAGCGGAAGTGTATGGTTCAACATACTCTTAGTTAGACATGAGCTTTTCTCTCAGATCTCTTTGCAGTCAACCAAAAGCTCATCTTATTCGTTTTCAAAAAAAAAACAAAATTCAAAATATTTTTATTCAATTATACTTTTACTTACTACGTACTTTTGAATCGTCAAAAGCATCTACCATTGGTTCAGAATGCCTTGCCTACCGAGAAGAATTAGCAAGAAACTCGGCTTTAGCTATTCTAAGGAGAGAAAAAATTGTTCTTGTCTATTCAACAGAATTATACAGATTCATGAACACTTTGAACTTATATTTTTCTTAGTCGCATTAAAGTATAAAATAAATTTCAAAGCATCTAAACTTGATTGATCCCTTCGTCCGGTTCTCTTGCGGGCAACCAAAGGTTCATTTTATTCGTTTCCATGCCTAATAGGTTAAATAGAGATTTGTAAAAAGAGTAGAGATTCATCAACACATTATTTGAACCGGCATTTTCTAGGGCGTGTCAAAGAGAAAAATAAATCTTATAGCACATAAACTTAAACAAACACTACTAAAACAAAGCTTTTAAGAACACGCGTGCCTGATAAGAGTGATAAGTTATCTACAACAATAAGCTTAAAGCTCCGTTTACTTAAATCGGCTGTAAAACCTTTTTTATTGTACTTGTAACGGTTTACTTGAATTTTACGTAGGTATCTAACATTACTGTGAATAAGAATAAAACTAACCTTTTGTTATTAAGTAACACGCACGTTTGGCTTTTCGTAAAATAAATTGCAAGAATATTTTACATTCTCAGCTAAATTATTATCTTGCTTGTAAGAGATTTGTCACGCACGTATTTTACGTATTTTTGAAAAATTCACACCACACCAAAGAACAAGTTTAGTTTGTTTCTTACGAAGTAGTTTCTTATATTGATCTCGTTAATGCCCTTTGTCGATCTCATTACGGAAAAAGTCTTCACAAATCATCAAAAGATTTAATCAGTCTTATTCATAAAAATTTGTAGAAGCTTTATTAGCTTGTTATAAGCAAAGTTCTCAAAAACATGATTCATAAACGTTCAATAGTGCTAAAAGTGTTCAATAGCGGCTCCATAACTTATAACAGGCTGAACCCTACTATAAACCCTTATTAAAGAACAAGATGGCCGCCGTCTTGTCTTAACAGCTGATAATTTGTTTGGAAGTGAGGTTATTTTGTTTTGGTTGATTCTAGTGCCCTTGCATTGTCATTATTTGTACGTTATTTATTCTGGATTCGAGAGGCTGTCGTAATTAACTAGAGTTGCAAGTTTTAATTGCCATAAGATGCTAGGGATGGATGTCGTGAAGTAGGTACCTAAAAGTTTCTACCCAATTTCGAAGTTTCTTTTCATGTAATCACTCTTTTACATAGGTATGTGATTTCTTCTAACGTAAGAAATATGGCAGTGATGCAGCTCAGTACCTAACTACATAAACCGAGAAGGATTTGGGTAAAAAAAAGGGCTGGCTCATTTTTTGCGCAACGGATCAGCCTGGCTGTCAAGCGTGGAAATGCAGCCAGTATTCTTGGCACCATTCCACACGGGCATGATTTGTATAGTAATTAGATAAGGCTAGCTTTAAGTTTTATTGTAATATTTTCAATTAAAAAAAAAAGGATTTTATTCCATGAATGTCCAGGTACTGTATCTAAATTCTAATACATACTTTTACCTAATACATCTTTTTTTTTAAATAGTATAGTAAAATCTAACGCTAATTTCTAAATTCCTTCCTGTTTCCATTTTTATAATTAAATAAATCGGAACAAAACTCCGAACGATAATACCTAACTATCCTCCAGAACTCAGACAATTGACCGAAATTCGAAAACAAATGTCACACCTGTGTCACTTTTCTGTGTAGAGCCCAGTTTTTTTGCAATTTTGTCTATGAATTCATCAGAACGACAACATAACAAAGCGAAACTAGCCTATAGCGAGAATTTAGTTGTGAGAGGTTTATTGAACCTTTATGAATAAAGAAAGTTATGAAACGTTTAATAGGCCTAATGAGCATTTTAGCTAATGAACGTTTTAAACCTATATTAAGGGATTTTTATGAATAAGACTGTTAAAGTTTATCATCGTAACAAAGTTAACAAGTTAAGTCGAACTAGACTTTGTCTTTGTTTGAGATTTTGATTTATCTATCTAATGAGGAGGCTGAGTGAAAATTAGGAAAATTAGCAATCTACATATTATTGGCGTCACTCAGAAAAACAGGTATTATTTAAATATTTTTATCGAATTATTGGAATGTCCTCTCCAAAACCAACACAAAAAAAACACAAGTTTAATGTGTAAGGTTATCCGAGAGTTTTAATCTAAACAAACTAATGCCAAAATAAATAATTTAATTAGAGCGTGATTGCTATCACAACATCTAATTATCCAGTTCACAATTCAAATACCGAAAATATGCGATATCGCTCCGAATCTCAGAAGGAGACTGAACTAAAACCTTCAAAACACCCGTATTTATGCAAGTTCAATCTTGTCGGCCTCCTAGTAACAGATTGTATGACATCGAATGAGCGAAATATCGATTTTATCAAACTACCTGCATTAGGTAAATTAATAATTTTATATTATTTTTGACAACTCAAATCAATTTTTAAAAATAACCTTACAATACTTACTCACTTTTTAGATGTGATAAATGCGAAAGTATTTCTGTCTCTCTATCTAAATATTGGCACAGAGATGGATTCCTTGCACCATATAGGATACGTTTTAAACTTTTTCTACTGGAAAATCAAACAGATCCTTCAGGATTTTTAAATAACCTAAAACAACGCGAATGAAGTTGCAGGCATCAACTAGTTTTTATAAATAAAAATAAAAAAAAAAGTGGGCACAAATGTAATTCAATGCATAATAATCTCCCCTTAACACAGACCAGGAACAAAAACGTTTATTTATTCGAGGCTTGATTGCTTATTGTATTGTAATGGGACGCAATGATCGAGTGCCCATAAAGCCGGCTCTACACGCGCGATTTATATCGTTATTAATTAGGCAAGTCTTGATAAAATCTAATACCATCTAAAAGTATTATCAGATTATTTATTTGAAGGTATTAGGTAGCGTTATGTCGCGTCGCCGTTCCCTGGACATTCATCAAGTTAACTTTAACATGGTATAGAAAGCGGGACACAACAAGAGAAACTTAAAGATATTTATCTTATTATATTCATCATATTAATCATTTCAAAGACTGTCCTAAGCTGTGACAATAATCCTGAAGGCAAGAACTTTAACCACGTTATAAACGTCGTAGATTCGAAAAGGTCTGACGAATCCTTTCGATTGATTTATAGTTTCTGTATAACAGTACGAAGCGATTTGCCTCCTCGTTTCTAATACGAACTTCAGGGATATGGAACGCCTTTCCGGTGTCAGTTTTCCCCTCCAAATTTAATTCAAGTCAAGAGTGAATAGGTATCTTCTAGAATCTAGATAATCGCGCTCCATCTTAGGCTGCATCATCACTTGCTACTTGTCAGCATGTCTGATTGCATCAAGCGCAAGCAAGTCTATAAATTAAAAAAAAAACTACTTGGTTTTATGTGTAAGGTAGTTTTAAAATATCTATTTAACAAAGTATCGCTTGAAGGAGTAAATCAAATTTTGGAAATTTGATTTACAACAAATAATTAACAAAAAATATTTAAAAAAAAACTTTGGCAGTCATAATTTTAGCAGATTCAGAGTCATAATTTTGGTAGATTAGTAGACTTCACGCGACTTTGAGGACATTATGGAGAACTCGTAGGCATGTTACTTACTTACTCACGATATTTTCCTTCACCGTCAAAGCTAAGCTGCTTAAAACGCACACAACTCCGAAAAGTTAGAGATCCGTGCCCGCAATCGAACCCCCAATCCGTCGAACAGTTATCACCGCTTTGACTTCTTTGACTTGTAGGATAGTGGGATGAAAGTATACCCATGCCCTAAGACAACATCTTACGATAATCGCTCACATAGGACGAGTTCCAGATGGAGTTGAAAGTGGGTCACATGACAATGCAGCGCGGTAATTACCGGCCACAATGGGGTATTGTGCTCGGCGACATTTCCGCTGCATGCATGCATCCTGCTCGCCGTCCGAGCCGAGCGGGACATGCGGATGTGCATTTGTCTATGGTGCATATCATTAGCACGAAATTGTAGCTTTTTATGTGAAGCTAACCGAACCGATTTCGTTGCCATAATTCCCAAAAAATCTTTGATACAAAACTGATAGAGAAAACCTTGCTAGATTGTAGACCCATCGGCTTAAGTTATAGCCTAGCTAAGAGCTAATACTGGTCAACGATGAAGAAAAAATATATTTTTTAACTCGTTGCGTTTCGAGCAGAACCATAAAGGGTATCCCGAGATCGCGTTTTGAGAGAGTAACTTAAATTCCCCTTCAACTTTGCCCCACCAACAATTTGTTTATGTTTCTGGGAGTACTGCAGGCACTCTGAAATAGCCAAATGTACGCCGCAGACATGACGATGTCGACGGTCAAAGTAACTGGTTGTTATTTAGAGAGAGATAAGGGCTGTTAAGGGATAACTTGTCTTCGAAGAAATAACCTTTTTTTTGGTTAGGTGGAGGATTCTTTCAAGCAGAATCCATCAGTTATGCTCTAGAGATCCTGATTCAAGAGAGTAACCTATTTTTCCTTCAACTTTGCCCGTTACCAACAATTTGTATCAGTTTCCGGAATTACTACAGGCACTTCGAAATAGTGCAATGTACGTCCCAGACATATCGTCGTCGACGGCTGTTAACTGTTAACGTAACTGGTTGTTATTCTGGTACTTTAATCTTACTAACTTGCCACCGAAGAATTTTTTTTGGCTAAATGGTGGATTCTTTCAAGCAGAACCATCAAGTTTATGCTCCAGAGATCGGGTTTGATAGAGTAACCTAAATTCTGAGAACATTTTAGGTCGAAGAGTACGTCCCGTAGACTTACAAACTTCTCAATATTTTTATTCTGTTATCAAAACAAACGATCGTATATCCAGCGAAGATACGATCTTGATTCGCCAACTCGAGAATTGGAAGCGATTAACGATTCAACTTTTTAATCGATTCTGTTAATTATATGGACATTGTGTGCGGTTCAGTGGGCCGGTGATGTATGCGATACAAGGATTCGCGTGTTGCTTTGTTTATGTTTTTTTGAACGGTTTAATAAAGCCGCTTTGTCTTTGTTACTATCTGAACACAAATCCATTTAACAAAGTATAAACAAAACAGCATCATTAGCTGATAAAAAAAATTGTATGTAATTTACTAGTCATGTCTTATCATCTCGTGTGTATGGTCAAGTATTGCATAACGGGCGGTTAAAGCTATATTAATTATTACTTACTAAAAAAAGCAAGACTAAGGTTCGTATGTTCATATGGACATCCATTGCTTAAAAAATAAAAAATAAAATTTATTAAAATACTTAGTAAAAGATTATTTATTTATTTATCTAAAAGAACGACACGAGCGTAGTGTTGTTAAATAATAAATTAAAGTTTAAAAAAGTGAAAGTAATTTATGTAATAGAATATGAGACGTTCTTTAATTAGCGATGAAATGTTATAATATGGTTGATTATATTATCAGAATGTATTATAATCATTTTAGAATATAAACCGCACGGACTGGTTTTATATTTATTAATTAGAAATAATGTGTTAAGAGATACCGCGATTTATTCAAATTAATTTAATTAATTTTTGAGTTTTAAATCATAGCGGTTAAATCATATGTAGGTACCAGTGGCATGCAAGTCGATGCCTTGCTTTGGAACTTTGGACTAGACAAAAACTTACCTACTAAAAAATTCGATCCTACGTACTGGAACTTTTTTTAAATATCAATCTATCGCTGGCGTGAGCCAGCTAAACATGGATCTCTTCTTAGAATGAGAAGCGTTTAGACCATAGTCCGCTACGCTGGCCAAGTGCAGATTAGCAGACTTCATATACCTTGGAGAACATTATCGGGATCTGTCAGGTATGCAGATTTCATCAGGATGTTTTTCTTCATCGTTAAAGCAATACATAACTCCAAAAAGTTAGAAGTGCGTGTCCGGGACAGAACTTCCAAACTCCCAACCCGAATAGGTGGCGGAAAACATTTCTATCAAAAATCCCACGTTTTTTGGCTCAATCAAAAACTGCTTTTTGAGATTAGCTACTTTTAGCTAAAGCATGGCAGTCTTAGAGCGATTACGCACTCATCCGATCCGATTCCGTGAAAATACGGATAGAACCGGATCGGACCGAATTCGGATATTGCTTATACACCTAATCCGATCTCTGATCCAAATCTTAGCTAATCAGTGGGACACCTTTGACATAATCGACGTCCTACGTCGGATTTGAATCCGAGGCACATCCGAGATAGTCTCACGGACGGAAGTCGGATATAGTACGTAAGCTACCATACAAATAACTACTATATAACTACTTCGAACGTATTTTCACGGATTCGGATCGGATGCAGTGCGTAATCGCCCTCACCGTCTCTATGCACCTAATCGTTTTCAGGTTACATGTAGACCGTACACCTTGCTCGACGGCGGAGACAAGCTGTAATTGGGGCGTTTCCGTATTCGTAGGTATAATCTATTAGAACACTCTTTGCTAATAAGCCGACGTCGCTAGTGATTTGCATCCCTGTACACAGGGCTGCCACAGAGCACTTAACTGTTTATTTTTAACCCCCGACCCAAAAAGAGGGGTGTTATAAGTTTGACATGTGTATCTGTGTATCTGTCTGTGGCATCGTAGCTCCTAAACTAATGAACCGATTTCAATTTAGTTTTTTTTTTTGAAGGGTGGCTTGATCGAGAGTGTTCTTAACTATAATCCAAGTAAATCAGTTATCAGCTTTTTTCTAGTTACTGTGGCCTTCACTTGTCGGGGGTGTTATAAATTTTTAATTTACACTTGTGGATGTTGACTTACTTTCTGGCTCTATGTAATCGTTGCTAGTCTGTGTGTACACCTTGCTCGGCAGCGCAGTGAGCCTGTAATTGGAGCTGTTCCGTATTCGTGGGTATAATCTATTAGGACGCCAACACGGTGTGCCCGCATCTCCCAGCCGCTCTTTGCTAATAAGAGCGCCGACGTCGCTAGTGATTTGCATCCATACACACAGGGCTGCCATTTCACTGTTTCATGTACCTATTAATTACCAATTAAGTACCATAAAAAAGAATATATTCTCCATAAAGACACGTCATATCGTGTCAGATACGAGTAAAGCTTTATGTGTCAAAGAACTCAAATTGAAATTTCTTAATTGTTTATCTTGGCGGGTTTTTAGTTTGTTTTTTTTTTTTATATTAATAGTTGTAAAGACATGTGAGGTAGGTAATGGTGTTAATAATAATTAAGTCAGCTTAAAACTAAAGATACGAGTGTTCCAAACGCACCCTAGTCTGAAAAGAAGCCCACAACAAACGGCCAGTCATTTAACTCATATTTTTAACACTGCCGGTTAAAATTATATCATGAGGTTTCATGTGAAACTGGAATTACAGTTAGCTGGAACTTGGAAGTATGATGGGTTGGTGGTATGGAATTACGGTTTCAAACTTCGAAACAAATTTTTAGGGAAACGAATACGAATAAGTGCTTAAACACTCTTATATGAAAAAGTAATGAATGTTTACTGGCTAACAAAATGTATGGTTGAATATTCTAAATATTTTTTATTAATTTTGTCGGTTGTGCCAGCCCTGCAAGCACGTCTGTCGCCGTCTTTTAACGTATGTGGAGCGCGTTACCGCACGTCACTACACGTCACTACGCGTCGATACGCGATAGTCGGCCCATTTCATGTGCGGTTTGTATGTACGTACTTTACGCGGACGTCTTTAGACGTTTTAATGATATCTCACTTTATCTATGTTCATAGACACAATTACAATTTAATCAATTAACACGTCTTACCTAACTATTGAACATAAAATTTTAATACATTTGTGCATTTGAGTCATATTTATCGGATCCGTCAAAATCCGAATTTAACAGGGCTCTCTCCGACACTCGTTTCATACAATCTTAGTTCCAATTTCATTTGAATATTAAGCAACTAAAGTCCATGAAATTTTGCAGACATATTCTAGAAACTAATATCTGTGTCTGTGGTGTTTTAGATTTTTCTAAAAATGTGTAGTTTTGAAATAACAGGGGCTTAAAGATTTGAATGAAAATATTTAAGACCGCGTAACTTTGAAACCGAATATTTTAACAGAAATCTGGAAAACCACAGACATAGATATTAGTTTCTAGAATATGTCTGCAAAATTTCATGGACTTTGGTTGCTTAATATTCAAATGAAATTGGAACTACGATTGTATGAAACGAGTGGAAACGAGTGACGGAGAGAGCCCTGTTAAGAATCAATATTAGCAACATTGTATTAAAAGGACTTGTAAAGGAGGGATATCCTAGGAAACGGTGTCGATTTTCGTTATCTTATCACCTGTCTCGCAGTAGATAAGAGTACGAAGGGACTGAAGTACGCAGCCTATGTACAAATATGTAAGTAAAGTGAAGGCAAGAGGCGGGCTGACATTTAAGGCCAGCGCACACTGGGGACGGTAGAGCAGAGCGTTTTTTTTTGTATCCAACGTAATTATTTTTGTTTTTAATAAAACAAAGAGTAGTCGCAATGTTAATCATGATTGATATTGCCCTTTCCCCTCTTACTAAGCGAAAGCTTGTGCTAGGAGTGGGTGCGACAATAGTGCAACAGGTGGGGTGGGGTTTCTTCCTCCCTTTCCTTTCTGCCGCCCTTTTGGATGTCAGTCCGCTCTTTAACCGTTGATATTGAGGCACTGAAGTAGTAAATTCATACGTAACTAGTGGTAACAAGATATAAATTCCAACGTTTAGAGATCAATCACAAGGCATCAAAGGGGATTTGCCTTCGCGAAATTGAAGAGCACGCTAGAGGATGCCGCAGCGGGATGCGATGGCTTGCGACGGGATGTCACGGGAGGTACCGGCACGTTGCAATGGCATACTTAGGGATGCGACAGCATGCTGAGGGATGCCAAGGCAAACGAGTGCAACTTTTCAACTGCATTGCTAAGTTGGCAACGGATGCCGTGTGGCAAAATTCCGTCCCTTGCCGTCCCTAGTGTGCGCTGGACCTTGGTATTCCTCGGGATGTCTCGGTAGCTGCCAGCATGCCACGGCAACCAATAGGCTGCTGACATCATCAGTGTGTGCTGCCGCTAGCAAAATCTCTTACCCTGCAGTTCCCAGTGTGCGCTGGCCTTTACGTAGTGTTTCGCGAAATTATCCTCAGCTCCGGAATCAGCATCTGTGACGGAATGATTGTCTATCTTGAAATGAGATCAAGTTAAGAGATAAGAGCGAAAGGCTGTTAGGAAAAGCTAAGAGAAATAACTAGATATCTAGAATTCTTAGATTTGCTTTTACATAGGTTTATATTTGCAAAAAAAAACATATTTTAAAATAATTGATAAATTTCTTAATCGCAGAATTGCATGGAAGTAATCGGCCTTGCATTCAGCTTTCCAGAATCCATCGCATATGCCCGTACCGAAACGCTAAATCGCTTGGCGGTTTCGATAGTAACTAACTACATTCGAAACCTTCCACCAGACACAATTTAGAAATTATAAAATTTCTTATAAAGACGCCCGCTCGAGCTTTCGTATCGCAATTCGCGCGCGCATGATCAGCGGGCATAACCTATACCTTCCCGGAAGCCCCAGCGTAGAATTTTTTAAAACGCTGCATCTAATCACTCACACCAAACGTCACTGGTTCACTTCCTACCTGCGGCTTTGTTTGCATTACTATTACGCGGCGGTGATATCGATGCTTTTTGTATCGAATAGCGGTGCCCGCGGGATCGACTCGGAGCGACTCCAAACCGGGCTGCGGTCAGATTGACTCGATTGTCTGTTTTGCGGCTTTCTTAAGGCTTTGATCAAAGACAACGCGGGACGGAGCGGCTGGGCATCAGACGGAACGCACCCGTTCGTATGTACGATTAGTAATTTGTAAAACTGTACCATATAAATCAAATACCTAGGTACCTATCTTTATTTTAAGTAAATTAAACTAGATAAATCAAGAACAGTTGAGAAAACAGAGCTGGCAAGAAACTTAGCAGTTACTCTATACCTACAAAACGCAAAATGTTACAATATTTACCAGTATTATCAATTAAATAAAACACTGCGATTTCTTTATATTACTATGAAAAAAGCACGGTGATCTGTTGCTCCGATGCGGCGTGATTAAAGGACAAGTCAACAAAGGAACACACTTTCGTATTTATATATAGGCATTCCGAACCAGTGGTAGATGCTTTTGACGATTCGAAAGAACTTGTAAAAGTCTAATTGAATAAAAACATTTTGAATTTGAATTTGAATTTATGTGTATGGGTACGGTGGGGTACCTAGTGATGAAGTTACCTGGTCAATCTCCGCAAGGCAGAAAGCATGTCACACGGCAGCGTGCGACGAGAAGCAACGGCAGAAGCGAGGTTTCCTAAGCCCTTTGCAGTGTAACCGCCTTCATTACAGTTCCTTTAGCCACTTTGGCACCACTGCATTCGCGCTACGCTATCTTCACGCGTTTTGTATGTTTCAATCTTGCCTGTTTGATGTTCCCTCTTGTCGCATCACGCTTTTCACTCTGTTACATCTAACACTGGTAGCGTTTAATATTATTTGGCGGTTCGGCTAAAGCTCATTCATACTTCAAATTGCATCTCATCTGTTCATTTTCTAGATGGGAAGATGACAGAGTTGCTTTCAATGCATTCATTAACTTTGAGATGAGCTGGAGAAACACGACTTTTGGACCACAATTTATAGATATACCTACTCATTTATTTTGGACACCGACTTCAGTAAATTTGGAAGCAAAGCATATTAACTGCGATTTTTTTCCATTGAGTATTTTTTCTGTGGGTTCTTGGTGGGTTCACTTTATGTAAAACATATACAGCGCTCTTCGCGTGCAGTGAGTAGAATGCTTATAAAATACAAAGAAATATTATGGTGTGAACGTAGTCAAACGTTAACCTGTCACCAATTAAAATGTTTATTAAATAATCCCTATATATTTGGAAATTATTTATCACATGAAATATACAACGCAGCAGATATAAATTTGTAAAATTATCCCTCGCAATCGTAATTCTGTGGAAACTGCTAATGCAGGGTCAAGTGCGGACCAACTCAATAAAATAAATTAAGGTCATTACATGGGTGACACGTTTAACTTGTTTATGGACTAAGAGCCAGCGATATTTTTTTAAACTTTAAGGGGGTTGCCACGACTCTTAAGTGTCTGGCTATGCATGACGTGATCTCTAATACTATTCCGAAGAAAATAAAAAAAAATCCACTTTATACTTTGATGTAAGAAAATTACACCTTTTTACCTGTTATATCCCAAAGCCACCATGATCCAAACTTCATAGTCGCTGATCGTTCTTCCCTGTGTTGAGAACAATACGCAGAGAAACTTTCAGGTTTTATAAAATAACGAAGGCCTTGCCCTAGCTGGCTCTCTCTCTATTATGGCCGTATTAAGTTGATGACGCTATAATTCAGCCGAGATTAGGAAATCATGTGTCGTAAATTGCTGGTTATTCTCGTTAATTTCATGTTTATCTTCATACTTTGCTTAGACTGCGTTAACAGACGTAATAATAACTGTCGCGGTCATTATGAATGTGAGGGCTATAAAACTGCATAGTAATAACTTATTTACTATTCAGTGTGCAGTTTTATGTATCTCATACGTAAATAGAAATAAAATAATGAGTATGACTAGTTACGTCTATACTTCTGAAAATCCTAAAATTTTAAGCAAATGATAATAAAATAAGAATACACAAGGGAATGAATAGCTTAGTGGCTTAAGACTTTGGCCTCCTATTCGGAGGGTCCATGGTTCGATCCTGGGCACGGACCTCTAACTTTGCGGAGTGATGTAGGTATGCTTTAAGCACTTGCTTTACTAACGGTAAAGGAAAACATCAAGAGGAAACCTGCATGCCAGTTAGTCCTCCATTATGTTCTTAAAGGTATTAATTCTGCCAATCCGCAGTTGACCAGCGTGTTAGATAAAGCCAAACCCTTCTCAAAACGAGACCCAAAACACGCCGTGCATCTTCAATTAAAACTCTAATTTGGTTTTACACAAAAATTTACCTCTGCATTCCCCCAAATCACCAAACAGTTTTCATTTAGTAACGATTAATAGTTAGTACGGCAATTACAGAGAACTCAGTGACCTTTATCTTTTGGAGCCGGTGCGTGCGTGGGGTCCATAACTCGGGGGATAATCGCGACACCGCGTAGGCGACCCCATAACTGTTCAGCGCCTATATTTAACGGTGTTAGACCAGCCCGGCTGTAAGACGCTTTGTACGGCGTTTCGTGAACAAGATATGTATTTCCTTTGGTAGGATTGATCCTTAGGACTTAGGGAAGGTGAATCCATCCAGATTTAAATTTATTTACATTTAAATGGATGGATGTTTGTTACTCTTTCACGCAAAAACTACCGGACGAATTTGGCTGAAATTCGGAAAGGAGATAGATAAATACCCTGGATTAACACATAGGCTACTTTTTATCTCGTAACTAGCTGATGCCCGCGACTTCGTTCGCGTGGATTAAGGTTTTTTGAAATCCCGTGGGAACTTTTTGGTTTTCCGGGATAAAAAGTAGCCTATGTGCTAATCCAGGGTATTATCTATCTCCATTCCGAATTTCAGCCAAATCCGTCCAGTAGTTTTTGCGTGAAGGAGTAACAAACATACACACACACACACACACACACACACATACAAACTTTCGCCTTTATAATATTATAGTGTAATAGTGTGATATTAATGAGTTTCCACGGGATTTTAAAAAACCTATATCTACGGGAACGAAGTCGCGAGCATCAGCAGTTACGCCATAAATCATCTGTATCGGTAGTAACTTTAAGTACCTACATAAAAATGTCATAACCGGGTAATAAAATCTGTTCACGCCTTAAATTATATTTCGGGGAATCTTAAATTCAATGATATTATGCAGTAGAAGAGTATTAGCTACGTTCACGGTGGACTATAATTTACAATCAAAAATAATCTTAGTGACAAATGCTCTACTTATAAAGACTATCCCAACAGGTTTACGACCGAGAACTTTGGTTCCTGTGACATCAATGCATGATTGCTATTAGGTACATTTTAAACAATGTATAAAAATTGTTTAATAAGTCGAGGCTACAATATTAACTAGGTAATAAAATTGCTGGATTCGTAGTTGCGTGGAAGCTAACGACTGTTTTCTATTATTTTTCAGTTGCCTGTATATAAGATAGTAAAAATTGTTAGATTGCTTATAATTGCTATACCATATACCTATTATAACTTTATTGTTTCTTTTTTTGCGTTTCACATGACTTTACCTACGTACAGGACGATTTGAAACGAGTAAATGCTGCTTCTTGTTGGCTCTTATCATTAGTATTGTGGTGTAGTCCCAGACTTAGTGATACATAAAATAAATATATATGATATATATATTATCATCATCATCATCATCATCATCAGCCTGTGGAAGTCCACTGTTGGACATAGGCCTTCCCTTTAGAGCGCCACCACACCCGGTCCTCAGCCTTCCTCATATTATATTCAATTTTGATGCGATGGTCTTCTTTACTTTGAACGATCAGAGTTCAAGTCATTCTTGACTTTATCTACCTAGCAAAATCTAGAGGTCTCTTGAAGTGATTTCCACATGCCGCCACCTTCCAAAACTGCTGAGCAATTTATTTTTTACTAGCTGATGCCCGCGACTTCGTTCGCGTAGATGTAGGTTTTTTAAAAATCCCGTGGGAACTCTTTGAGTTTCCGGGATAAAAAGTAGTCTATGTGCTAATCCAGGGTATAATCTATCTCCATTTTAAATTTCAGCCCAATCCGTCCAGTAGTTTTTGCGTGAAGGAGTAACAAACATACACACACACACACACATACAAACTTTCGCCTTTATAATATTAGTGTGAAATCTGATTCGAAAGTTCCTACTTTTGTTTTTTGTTCAATATGTTTTCTGCTACTGGTACGGAAATCCTATGCAGTAGGGAAATACCTACTTTGAAACTTTTCCCAACAGTTGAATCGAACAATACATAAATATCAACGAACGAAGCTATTCGCTATTCCGTAACTAATCCTTAATGTACTTGAACTTGTCCAGTATAAATGAGCTCTAATTCCTATGTCTATTATATGGAGGAAGTATTGAAATGGGGACAGTTGGGAGGTCTTCGGTTCTGGTTGGATTGCTCAGGATTTGTTAGAGGTGCAAGGCTAATTGTTTTGTACGCGAACGTAAGATTTATGACGTCACGCAGCTTGCGAGCTACAAGTACCTAAGCTTGAGGATTATAATTGCTGCTCTTACTTATCTCTGTGCTTTATCGACGAGGTAAAATGGCGTCTTCCGTTAGTAATTATTTCGTTTTAATTGATATTTCGAACTTTCAATTAAGGCAGGTTCAGTCACGATTTACGTTTCTTCTTCTTCGAGTTTGGATGCAATTTCAATCTCACGCATTGGAAGACCATCCGCTGTCTCAAAACTGTTTTTGATACTTTGAAAAGCTTACAATCTTATTTATTTATTTTTATTTATTAGTCTGCGTTGACTAAAATATGATATCCATTGAAATAAATGTTTTCCAGAGGACGCCAGCACCTGCATTCTCTATCGCCTGGTTTCAATATTTGATCTACCAATGTTGTCTGTCAGTGTCTATAAATGTGTTTGATCGATGATTTGTCCTTCAATCAGGTAACTGATAAACAGACACGCGCATTTATCGATTTGCTATGTTTCTCATTGCAGTAAAAACAAATAAACAGTTATTCATATATTTATCCAATTGCAGACAAATTACAACTTTCCCATAATTGTGCATCATACCTATTATAAATTGCATTCAACTGCCAATAAGCGTTAAAACTTTAGTTACTAATCTTGGTACGCTGGGTAACGGTTAACTTTACAGTTGTAATAATGTAATAAGGATAATAACATAGACATTAATTAACAATCGGCAGATTCATTTCCTTTATTAGTAATATAATACGTAAGTGGTTAAATTTAATTGATTGTTCATAGCCTAATAGAGGGCACTGAACTATCACATGGTGCATGCTTGAGAATTCTCCATAATGTTCTCAAAGTTGTATGAAGTGGCAGACTTTGTTTGTTTCAATTCACAGAACTCCGAAAGGTTAGGGGACGCGCCCACAATTAAAACTTGGACCCTCCGTACAGGGGTCCACCGTCTCTATCACCGCATAATCACACTAATATTATAAAGGAGTTGTATGTGTGTGTGTGTGTGTGTGTGTGTGTGTGTGTATGTTTGTTACTCCTTCGCGCAAAAACTACTGGACGGATTGGGCTAAAATTTAGAATAGAGATAGATTATACCCTGGATTAGCACATAGGCTACTTTTTATCCCGGAAAATCAAAGAGTTCGGGAATTTCGAAAAGCCTACATCCACGCGAACGAAGTTGCGGGTGTCAGCTAGTAAAATATACATCTTTCCAATTGTATCCTTTTATAATACCTATAGCCATCGACAGCAAAAACCTTTTTAATCAACGCGTATATTCTATTAATTAAAGCCAGTTTGATTGTATTCGTTAAAAGCTTCGTTCGATTGGATGCTAAACCTCTCACCATCAATTATATCCAGCTATTTAGTCCCTAAATCGCAATACAGCAAGGAATTCCACCCATTCATGGTCCGGTTGAATGGCTTCGGACCGCTACAACGGAAATTATGGGCTGGACCATCGCATGGAAACAATTGCATAATCGGCATTCGTAACCATTACATTAGGGACCCATACGACATCATCGAGAAAATTTCTGACTGCACCATTTCCATTACTGACTTCAGCTTTGTCTTTAATACATTGATGTTTGATTTTAGGCAATGTATAAGTGGCATTATTAGGTTACCAAGAAGTGTTTGGTCCGGAATACTAAATGTTCGCGATCCGATGTCAAATTAGACCTTTTCGGGACGTAGGGAAAGTAGCATAATACATCACCCTGTCTCCAGTCTCATTGCGCGTGATTAATAAAGTTTGATATACGCTTATTGAAGCTCGACCGCTTCCATGTTTCGATCGACGGATTTTAATTGGTCGTATCGTTAACAGGGCTCTCTCCGTCACTCGTTTCATACAATCGTAGTTCCAATTTCATTTAAATATTAAGCAACCAAAGTCCATGAAATTTTGCAGACATATTCTAGAAACTAATATCTATGTCTGTGGTTTTCCAGATTTCTGTTAAAATATTCGGTTTCAAAGTTAGGCGGTCTTAAAAAATTTCATACAAATCTTTGAGCCCCTGTAATTTTAAAACTACATATTTTTAGAAAAATCTAAAACACCACAGACACAGATATTAGTTTCTAGAATATGTCTGCAAAATTTCATGGACTTTGGTTGCTTAATATTCAAATGAAATTGGAACTACGATTGTATGAAACGAGTGGAAACGAGTGACGGAGAGAGCCCTGTTAACGCGTTCTACGCGAAATTCATTTTCACTTTTTTCCATTCGTTATCTTTGTATTGCGGTGTTGCTTTCACTGTTATGTTCTTGTTTGATTTGCATGGTTTATGTTTTATCGACTTAATTCTTTTGTCTAAGTTGTTAACCTAGTTATAATTTATTTATTATCCTTACTAATATTATAAATGCGAAAGTGTGTCTGTCTGTCTGTCTGCTACGTTTTCACGGCCCAACCGCTGAACCGATTTTAATGTAATTTGGTACAGACATGGGATACATCCCGGGGAAGGACATAGGCTACTTTTATCCCGGAAAATCAAATAGTTCCAATGGGATTTTATAAAAACCAAAATCCACGCGGGCGTAGCCGCGGGCATCCTCTAGTAATTTATAATACACCACCTGCTGTAAGACGTTACATCTCCTCTTCTCATTTTTTCCTGATCCTAAGGTTTCCTGGTAGACATCGCTATACTCAGCGATAAGGCTGGCTTATGTATTCTTCTTGTCTTCTTCCTGCTTCATTTTACTTTTGTATTCTTTATGTGTATTTGGTGTTTAGTCTATCTGTATTTTTTTTTTACTTAGTGTTGTGTACAAAATTGTTTGACAATAATATTGAAGTTTACTTTGATAAGAGAACTATATTTAAGTTTATATGCATCGATATCAATGTTAGGGACATTGTTATCACTATGATTGATGAGGTGACGAACGTAAGTGTCTGTAAATATAACCTAAATGACCTACGACGGGCAAGTTATCGGCTAATTAGTTATTATTATGATGATTTTTTTTTCTACCCATAGCCAATTTAACCAAAATATTTACAAATTTTATTACATTTTAGAGAAAAATATAGGAAGTTAACTGAAAAAACGCGTTAATAAAAAAATCGGACTTTTGTAAAGTTAATTACTTTAATGTCGAATTAAATCATCCCCTCTGGCTTCCGTGCCGTGGCGGTCCCTCTGGTGCTGCTGGTCAATGTTCATGGGTCGCGGTAATCACTTAATATCAGGTGACCCGCCTGCTCGTTTACTCGCTATTAAAAAAAAACAATGTAGGTACAATGTATAGTGCCCGTGCGAAGCCGGGGTGGGTCGCTAGTTTATACTAATTAACCGTTTGTTAGGTCCCTCCGTTCTGGCTCATATCCAAACACGCGTCATACAAGTTGTTGTTGTGTATCAGCCGATAAAAGCGATTAACCCCGACTCGGCCAAGTTCAGGCCAGGGTCGCGCTCGATTGCGCGATAATTGGCGCTTAGCACTTCTGAAAACTTTATTAGTTCAGTTCATTGAATTCTGCTACCATACATACTGGCAAAAAATAATACCTACATAGTTAAGTGTTTTGTTAATCAAGTTCAAATCGTGATAGTATTTTATCATCAGCTGTTTGGCATAGTATATGAAACTATTTATACATAAAATAAACAATAAATTACTACTTTCTTTTTAAATACAATAAATTATACAGTTAAAATCAAAAATAGTGAAAAAGCTAAGTTATTCTTTATTCAGCTATGCTGTTTTTAATTATAATTCTTAACTTATTAGGTATTTTATCATCAGCTGTTTGGCATAGTATATGAAACTATTGATTCATAAAATAAACAATAAATTACTACTTTCTTTTTAAATACAATAAATTATACAGTTAAAACCAAAAATAGTGAAAAAAGCATATCTACATATTGTAATAAAATAAAATAATCTTATTATATTATAAATCTTAAAATTGTATTATATTATTAATCTTATTGGGAAATAAAGGCTTATTATTATTATTATTATTATTATACTTCTGAAAACACCAGCTTCAGTTATATCTTGCCTAACAGATAAGATAACTCTGTAGTCCATATAAGACCTACAAAGTACAAATAATCACTACTCACATTATAAATGCAAAAGTGTTTGTTTGTTGTTTTGTTGGTTTATTGCTTTGTGAGTTTGTCCTTCAGTCACATCGCAACGGAATATGGATCGACAAATTTTTAGATCCAATAAACTAATTTGTAGACTGTAGTCTGATGTTTTAATGATCTAATTAAATGCAATTTATATCAGCTTATTGCTCATTTAAACCCTATTATACCAGCTATTAACCAGCCTCTCTGTTACATTGTAACGTAAATAAAAGCTTGTAGTAATAAAGGGCGGGTTAATATGTTTTATCTGTCGTTTTTCGCCCGAGGTGCAATCTCGCGAGCAATTCCTAGGAGAGTGCCCTTTAAGAAATAATCCGCGACCTTTGGATGCTTTGAAAATAAGCGCTGATGAATTAAGCTTTTAAACTACGCAATTACGAATGCCGAGAGTAATATTTCAAAAGGAGAATTTTAGAGTTGCTCAACATTTACCTGTACAGGGAAAATTAGGTATATTTTCCTATCAAACGATAAAGCTCACATATTAATTGAATAGGCAGCAAGTGTGTGTAGATGTACATAGTCTTGAACACCTAGAAAAATATATAAGCGTTCCTTTTGTTCTGTTAAGATACGGAACCCTAAAAATGACTGTATTTTTCCTCTTTATTAAACCAACTGGGACTCGAATCCGGAACTTTGTGTATTTTTACATTGCTGCTCCAATGAAGTCGTGTCGGTTAAGACGTCGGTCTGAATATGCGCGAACAGGCTTCGCCCCCCGTGGAGTCCGACGGTGTAGCTAACTCGCCGTAATGCCGTTAACTACAATTTCCATGAAGAAAACTTGATTACAGCTCTAGGGACTAGTTCAGACATGGCGCACAAACCGCGCGGATTCGATTTACATAAGTGTCTTCCCTAGTCGATACCTACTGCTGCCTTCGTCCTATTTTTGGAAGATTGGCACTGTATAATTAGGGATGATTTACTTTTAAACGAGCAAAACTCCGTGTCCGGGCAGTGATCTATATATTTCCCCCAGACAAGGCTAATGCGTCAGTCCCATGCCTGTGGCCTGTTGGGGCAAAAATGTAGTGACTATTGCCCTAACACGCTGGCACCTGCCTAGAGACGAACGGTTTTGAATGACCACGCGTTTTGGACTTGAAATAAGGTGTATTATGTCTACTATATCATTCATAATATTCGTACTTTCATCGCGCCTGTTTTTAACGTTTAAACTAGCGTGAGTGATTTCTAGTATAAAATATAGATGATCGCAGCTATACATACGTGGTAAGTCGACGTAAGCCCGACTAGTTTTGCACCCATCCAGGATCCTTTTTCATATGAACTCAGCTCGCGCCGCAGCCTCAACTGCGCTGTTTATAAAGGTAAAACCGTAGTTCTGAATCATGTCTGAACTAGCCTTAAAGTGTACACAACCCGTGTCCCGGCGATAACTGCACTTCCTGAGTCATTTGAGGAGTACAGAATTAGTGCGTTTCATAATTTGCTCTACCATTAAAAATTACTGTTAAATTGTAAGGTATTCTTCTTATGTAGAAACATTGCTCAGTTAGTGGAAACGCTTACAGTGTTTTGAAATATATGCTGCGTCTTTAAGTACAAAGAAGCCGGGGTGCTTGCAAGAAAATGGTACACCATTTAAATACAAAAATTAATTAAGGCAAAAATTGTATGTCGTTGCCGGTTTTACATTTTCCTGAATCAGAGTAAAGTATCAAAGTATTTACAGATAGGTTATTATATTTTATTATACAGATAACTATTACAGATAGGATACATCAGTCATAACAATTTCCAATATATTATGTACGAGTTTCCCAATTAGTGGGACATAGCTATCCTCTTGATGATTTTGTTTTTTCATATAAAAACACCGTGATAACTGCCCTGGAAAGGATAGCAGGGTTCCAAAATTATGAGCAATTTGATTTCGGCATGAGGTTTGAAAGCGTTAGTTCCTCAAACGTCTTTTGCATGAAACTGTAACAAACATACACACACACATACATACACATAAACTTTCGTCTTTATAATATTAGTGTGATTTGAGCAGTTTTCTAACAAGACGTTATCTTGTTTGCAGCCTGACACAGTCCCGCAAGCCAGCGTGGACATGACGACGGTCCTGGAGGTGAGCGACGCGGACAGCGTGACGGGCCACCCGCACAGCCTCGCCATCACGGCGCCGGAGCGAGTCACCTTCGTCAAGGGCACCTGCAGGGAGGAGGCCAGGTGGTGGGCTGACGTGCTCAGTGTCTACCCCAGGAGCAAGGTTAGTACTTCTCCAGATAAGGATAAAATTAGCTTCAAAAGTTGAAATGGTGATTTTTTAAAGAAATACTGATTGCTGAGGATCTCTTCCCATTAATAACATAATCCCTAGGCAACTCAAGGTTAGCACTTCACCAGATAAACACTTCCTGTTGGTAAATCGAAATTTCACACACTCTTTCGAAACGATTCGCTTCTTCGTTTCTATTGTAAATTCTAATGCGTACTTCCAAATTATGGAATGCCCTTTCGGCTTTAGTTTTCCCCGCGAGCTATAATATAAATAACTTACAAGTGTAAATTTAAAATTTATAACACCCCCGACGATCCAAAGTATTTGAGTTTTCCAAAACATCATTTTCAAATAAATAATTATGTATTTAGGCAACGTCCATCTTGACAGCTTGACATTTGTCTATTGACATAATATTATGAACCTAACGGTTATCTAACCTACTTTTCTACAAGAAAACTAGAAAAGAACTGATAACTCTTAAACGGCTGAACCAATTTTTTTAGATTATAGCTAAGAACACTCTCGATCAAGCCACCTTTCAAACAAAAAAAACTAAATTAAAATCGGTTCATTCGTTTAGGCGCTACGATGCCACAGACAGATACACAGATACACAGATACACAGACACACAGATACACAGATACACACGTCAAACTTATAACACCCCTCTTTTTGGGTCGGGGGTTAAAAAATAACAGTAATAAGCACTTCCTTGAGCGATAATCCAAGATCTTCAAAAGAGTGAATAGGCACTTTCTAGACTCCTTATGATACGTCATCATTTACTTTTTGACGTGGTTGCAGTCAAGAGAAATTCTGTATAATTTAAAAAAAAAGGTTTACAGTTACTGATATGAGCGTTCGTTCATGGAAACTAAAATTTGACAAACTTAGTTTATTTGCTTCAAAAAGGACGCAATTTATGACTCTCTACTTGGGTTCTACTATTGAAACTAAGAGCTTGGAGCAGATTTTTTGGATCCATTATAAAGCCGCACAGTACTTATTCTTTTTTGAAGCCTTTAAATCAACTTCTTCATTATAAATGACGTGCATTTTTCTCGAGTCGGGCTTAATGCATACAATGTCTGCCTGCCTGATGAGAATAAGACTTAATTCATGTCATTACCAGCTTAAGCTGCACGCTTTTTCCTGTTATCTCGCTAAATATCACTCAGTATGAAAACAGAAATCACTTCCACATTGTACCGGCGGGTCTGCAATTTGCGCACGCGCCGCCGACCGCCGCGCCGTCTTCAGCAAGTCGCCGACCGCCTCATTAGCCGTCACTTCTCGTTCGCTTAGAAACGTAAATACTATATTTTGGGCCCGACTTCCTCGTAATGGGACATGCGGATTATTGCTCGATAAATTGGCCCGAGGGGTTCATGGGCCAGTAATTATGCGCGAGCTAATGGCGGCAGATTGAGCGTGTTGCACTCGCGAGGAATGATAAGAACCGTCTCGATAATGTTCCGTTTCCGGCGATACGTAATGGAAGCGTTGAATGCTTGATAAGCATGTTAGGCGAGGATTCTACGAAGGCGCGCCACGCTCACTGCACACCTGTGGGGAATATTGCAGTTTAATAGATGCTGGATTAATTAGAGAGAATGCCCCGCGCATCGAGGATTGCAAGGACATTTTGAATTACTTATGTCTTTGTAACGTGTTCAAGATATATGATTGTCGAGATATGATTAGATATGTGTCTTTCACGACGCACACCTTTGCAAAATTTTTGTTTTTATTTAAAATGACTGCTGAGTGATATTTTTAATTCCTTTTGCCCACGATTTTGGATCAAACTTTAATAATTACTCTGGCATCATTCAGCAGATTCCTATTCACTCTGAACTGTGATGCAGCTTTTAGGACGACTTTTAGGCTCATTTGTATCTGAATAAAAAAAAACAACCAACGATTTTGCGTAAGAACCAGACAAACTATTACAATTATTTTATAAAAGTAGAGACAAGATTTACAGCGTTCCAAGATAAACATCTCCATTTTATCCAATCTCGTTGTAATATAAATTGCATTCCGCGTACATCTCGGCGGCCACGCCCCGCCGCTACCTCATTATCGGCTAAACAACGAGATGGCAGATTGTGTCGCCGCTTCCCATTAGTTCGGCCTTCGCCACCGAGTTTGGGAGCAGCAGGAAATGCTCTGGGGGAAATCTGGGTCAGGCCTGACGTATGGCCTGATGAGTCCGATCGTCTCTGAATTACAGACGGTATCGATAATTATTAAAAAGACTAGCTTTATGTCCGCGACTTTGTCCACGTGGACTACCAAATTTCAAATCCCTATTTGCCCTTAGGGGTTGAATTTTCGAAAATTATTTCTTAGCGGATGTCTACGTCATAATAGCTATCTGTATGCCAAATTTCAGTCCGATCCGTCTAGCAGTAGCTAGAGATGTGCGTCGATACATCAGCCAGTCAGTCAGTTAGTCAGTTTTACCTTTTATATCTGTTAAACAACGAGATTGTGTTGCCGTTTTCCATTAGTTCGGCCTTCGCCACCGAGTTTGGGAGCAGCAGGAAATGCTCTGGGGGAAATCTGGGCCAGGCCTGACGTATGGTCTGATGAGTCCGATCGTCTCTGAATTACAGACGGTATCGATAATTATTAAAAAGTTTAGCTTTATGTCCGCGACTTCATCCATGTGGACTACCAAATTTCAAATCCCTATTTGCCCCTTAGGGGTTGAATTTGTTAAAATCATTTGTTAGTGGTATCTACGTCATAATAGCTATCTGTATGCCAAATTTCAGTCCGATCCGTCTAGCAGTAGCTAGAGATGTGCGTCGATACATCAGCCAGTCAGTCAGTTAGTCAGTTTTACCTTTTATATCTGTTAAACAACGAGATTGTGTTGCCGTTTTCCATTAGTTCGGCCTTCGGCATCTAGTTTGGAAGCAGCAGGAAATGCTCTAGGGGAAATCTGGGCCAGGCCTGACGTATGGCCTGATGAGTCAGATCGTGTCTGAATTACAGACGGTATCGATTATCTTATTAAAATTTATACGCCGAATTACGTTCCATATTCGTGTTCGAAAGTCGATAAGGATAATAATAGCTTCAAAGGTCATTGAAGCAGCTCAAACTGAAAAAGTTGAAATGGTGTTTTTTTTTTTAATACTCATTGCTGAGAATCTCTTAGCTCTTAGCATTAATCACATAATCCCTTGAAAACTCCTACAGTTTTTTTGCGATAATAATGCGGTTGGTTCCCAAATTCTTCCGTCCTCATAACGAAACTTTTCTCCCAACACTTTGGCATTACAAAAATTTACTAGCTGTTCTATAGTTTCAAATATATTTTTGGATCTTTCTGTTTAAATAAATAAAATTCCAAGTTCCTATATGATACAGGTATAAAACCTTAACCCATATACAAGTGAACACAATAGAAGTGCACTACACTACAAGATACAATAGTTGAAACAGAATACCGCTCAGTCCCAGACAAAGCGGTCAGGAGCGTGACGATTTGCATTGAAACCGGATCGTGTCCTTGGCTTTAATCCATGACATGTAACCCGGCATTTCACAGGACATAAGCATAACGTTAAGTTATATTAAGTATATACTTGTACGTTAGGTACAACTGATAAGGACTGGTTAGAAGACAATATAAGCGCTACTCGTCTTTGTTTACTTTAGCTAATGTTCAATGAGAGAAATGCCTATGTAGATAATCTAATCTAATAATCTAGATTAGAGATCGTTTAATAATATGGGTGTAAAAGATAAATACACCTGGAAATACATACCTAAATCCACGCGGAAGAAGTCCCGGGCATCAGCTAGTATGCTATAGATCAGATGCAGATATGTCTGTCTATCACTTACATAGTACGATCAAAATTCTAACTATTCATAAAAACCTAACCATTTTCTCATCACATGATTTGAGCCACAAAAAGCATCTAACAGCAGTTGTTATCGATACTTTGAGATTGAACACCTCCCATGTAACCGATCTTCGTCTTCATCTCATTCACATGACTTTTCTGGTTTCCACAGTTTTTGTACGTTTTACAAGTCTCTGTCACTCATCTATGTACCTACAGCGATCTGCAATAAATACCTGCACGCACGGTAACTCTGCGAGTCATATTCAGTCAGGGCTTCCTCGTTCTAGATGAGAGAGTAAAAAATAAAAAATAAAAAATAAAAATAAAATCGTTTTATTGCAGGTTAGGGACCCATATAAACAGTAAAAAATACAAAATATAATATAAAAATTAAAATAGTTTAAAATGAAATAGTTAGTCATTTTACGTTAGGGATCTGGTGTACCCGTAGCCAGTGTTTATAGAACACATTGTCAGGGGACGCCTGAGCGACGACTTAGTAAGTGAAAAATTCTGTCGATTTAAAAAACCTATTAAAATACTGTTCTTTCAGACAGGAGTAAATAGTGCACTGTTTAACAGACATTACATTTAAAACATTTTATACCACTTAACTAAATAAGTACCTATAGAAGAGCTATTTTAAACAAAAATTGTGTTCTATGATGCTGCCGAAATTAACACCAAGTTAAATAAAAACGATTTGCAGTCCGCAAAAAAAATTGTATGGAATACTGTGGCAGTACAACAAAAAGTCTTTTTGGTATTATTGAGTATTTTTATTTCTTTGTAGACACCCCTATCTAGGTATTGACGAAGTGGCGTCCACATGTTAGATAAAGGAAATGATGCATAATTATAAAAACTATCACGCGCGGCGATAAAGTTCAAATTAGATTGCATACTTTAGCTAGTTCATGTAGGTATAAGGCCAGTTATGGTCAATACTAAAAGAGTACAACTTCTGTACATTGTACTATTATATTATAGGTACTCTGTGGTTTTACATTTACCGCGCCGATTACCGCACTAAAGTTTGATTAATCAACGAAATTCTAGATTTGTGTAACGTAATACTTTAATGTCGTCACTTTTTTCGTGAGCACGATACCCCGAGTTGCGGTTTTATGATATTCTTGTATTAATTTAATTTTTAAACAGTTGAGTAGGTACAAGGCATACCTATTTGTCGGGAGTCGTTTGTTTTAATACGTCAAAAGTAGTATAAAAGCTGTCGACACATGCAAAATCGTACTAAGGGTACACCATCTATTCTAGTGGGTGTATGAGTCAGTGTATAATTCGATCCTGCCGTAACTAGGTCGCGCATCGAGCTCGCCGAAACCAATCGAACAATTGCTCTAATTAGAAGATTGCTAAGCCACAGACAGACGTGGTGGCTTATTTCGCGATATTTGGGTCGACGGTTCAATGTCCTATTAGGTCAACGGTTTCTGGTAACTTTTTGTCGTGTATTTTATTTATTTATTTTTTATTGCTTGCGTTTGACGACAATCATACTTTAGATAGAATTAATTAGCAGCAGATCGTTATATCATACTAGCCGATGCCCGCGACTTCACCCGCGTGGTGTGAAATCCCGTGGGAACTCTTTGATTTTCCGGGATAAAAAGTAGCCTATGTGCTAATCCAGGATATTATCTATCACCATTCCAAATTTCAGCCAAATCCGTCCAGTAGTTTTTGCGTGAAGGAGTAACAAACATACACACACACACATACAAACTTTCGCCTTTATAATATTAGTGTGATTCCCGCTGAACGGACACAAGACATCACATTACGCTCAATGGCCACCATAAACGGCTTAGGAAGCTGGTAGAAACCGTGGGGCCAATTAATTGGAACCGTCGCGGGAACTGATTAAAGTTTTTTTTCTATACAAGTTAGCCCTTGACTGTGATCTCACCTGGTGGTAAGTGTCTCATGCTGTCTAAGATGGTAGCGTGCTAACCTGGAAGGGGTATGACAGTTTTATTAAAGCCCATACCCCTGGTCGGTTTCTACGCATCGCACAGGAACGATAGATAGCACGGACTTTGCCGGTAGGGTGGTAACTAGCCACGGCCGTAGCCTGCCACCAGACCAAACTACTTAGAAAATAGAAATTCCCTAACTGTCACTGCTCGGAATGAACCCGGGACCTCCCACTTATAAGACCTCAGCGCTCACCACTGCACCATCACTGTGTTACATAACATTAAAGTCAAATGCATCAATTCGCAAACAGGGCGTGCGATACAGAGCTTAGATAGAATTAATTAGCAGCAAATCGTTTTTATCATATCCCCGCTAAACGGACATAAGACGTCGCAACTCGCATTACACTGAATGGCCACCATAAACGGCGGCCGAGGAAGCTGGTAGAAACCGTGGGGCCAATTAATTGGAACTGTCGCGGGAACTGATTCAATTAGTATTAATGAAGCGACGGACAGTGTGGCTAATTTGTATCTATCAATTAGTTTAGATAGCTCGGATGGGCTTCGTGTTGTCAGATCATTGTTTGAGCTTTGAAATTGCTTGCCGCTGCGGGGCTGCATTTATGCCGAAAGGCGTGATCAGTAATGGGTGATTAAATTTATTTATTGGTTTTTACTAGGAATGAATACTGTTCATATGTAGAATCTGTCAAAATTGTGAAACCAGCCCCCCGATTCATCGTAATCGTAATCGACAGAAAATTCTGCCCTAGATTGAATGAACTCGCTGTTCACAATTTTTCACAACCAATAAAGGGACAGATGTTGATTACGATTAACATGAATACGTTTATCTTTCACAATTAGAGAGCAGGTTGTAAAGGTTTGTACCATGGATATTGGATGGATATACATACTCGTAATAAGTGTTCCTGGAATTGTCTTGTTTTCTAAAATACAAAAGCATGAAACATACTATAATAGCTTATATCGCTGGGTTTAAAAACTTGAGATTATGTATCAGTTTTATTTCTCTGTATAGGTAGATCCCCATTTCCGAGATTACTCCGAGCCAGTTCGGGGCAAATCAGCACTTAATACAGTGTTATAAATAATTATTTTCAATGCATTATTTTCTTCTGAAGTAATTCACACAAGACCGAAATTAATAATAATGTTTCTTGCTCCCAAAGAACTATAAACAAGACAGATGATAGATATGAGGCAGCTTCAACAAAAGCACATACCTAGGACCTATCAAAAAGATATCAGTTTGTCGACCCCGACGTACTCGTCTTAGGGCGTGTTTCCTCCAAGGCGTAGCGGAGCGTAGCAGAAGAGAGGCATTATTTTTTTTCAGTCAAATGATGGCTCAGTCGGATAAGTCTTGCCTCGCTCAGCACCGAGCTACACTGCTCTACCCTTAACTACATCCTTTATGTGTTAAGAGAACTTTTCCCAGAAAAACTTAAGAAAACTACGCCACCAACTTTCAGCCTATACATAAATAGTTCAGAAACAATGGCATTTTTCACCATCATCATGATCAACCAATGGCCGACACACTACTGAGCACAAATCTCTTTTCCGAATGAGAAAGATTTAGGCCTTGGGTTGCCATGCCAGCCCAGTGTACGTTAGCATACTTTACACACCTTTGACAACATTTTGGAGAACTCTCAGCCATGTTCATAGTATTCTCATAGTTTTCTCACGATGTTTTCTATTAAAGCAAGAGAAATTTAATTGCTTTAAACGCACATAACCCATAACTGATAGACCTCTGTGACATGGAATTCGTCTGCGTCCACTAACACTGTGTTACCATGAGTCTCACTACCTTCCTGACTGTGATGTACTTCTCTCAGCTCAGCTCCGCTTTAATGGAACCAACCCTTAATACAGTAACGGGACGGCGCCGGCGCAGCGCCGATCAAATTGTTTTATGTTTTCACCAATTAATTCCATGCTCTCAACACTGAACCTGATATGACGTGACTCATCGTTCATTTGCGCGATATAGTAATACTTACGTCCGAACACAGTTCTAGGAATCCATATATGAAATTGGAGAGAACTTAAGTGTTTCCATTTTTTAGTCCTTAGTGCTTCAAAGCTCACATTGATAATGCGTTTGCAACAATTAAGTATAGCTATTCCTACCTACTTAGTTAACTCGAACGTGGAAACACATTCCTAAAACGCTAAGCGTGTTGGATCAAACTACAGCTACTACGACTCATAAATCGTTTATTTTATCTGTTTAATAGCTTTTCTCGCGACTTCGTCTGCGTGATATAATTTGCTGAACTCTTGCTGAACTATAGCAATCGGGGATAATGTATCCTAAGTCAAGTAATCTGCATCCAAACTTACAAACTATATTATATTTCTCTATAATATTAGTGTAGATTTAATTACCTAGTTGTTACAATATTATAATTTTGAGCGACAATATGGTATCTACTAATTTTAAAACCGACTTTAAAAGGTGAGATTTTTAATGACCAGAATCCTTAAAACATTTTTAATTTCATTGCATCAATGTCTTGCGCATTGTTTCAAAAGTAGATAACTGTATCCGTCTCGGTTCGAATGGAATGCCAAATATAAAACGTGTCCTGATTTTATTGAACGAATAAATTGTTTCAAATGGGCGAAAGTTGGCAAGATTGCGTAATTTTAATGGATTCATTCATATCAGTTGATATGAACGTACTTAAAATTATACCCCATAAAATAGTGCCACGCCTGTGACAGTTACATCAAAAATTGCATAATCGTAAGCCGACTTTGGCATGTAAGAATTGTCTCTCACGCATGCAGAACATACTATCAATTCAATGACTATAATATTATAATGTTATGTTCATATTACATGACGTTCAAATTCTTGCTTGGTGATGAGTAGGACAGAGTCAATTTCAAAAGGTTAGTTTAATTCAAATGGACTGCAAATTGCACCCTGTACCTACCATTGTATCATGGAAAATTTTAATGGAACTTTAGCGGAAAACGCACAAATCAATGATTTATTTTATTCGCCCAGCGAATATCCAGTCCTATTTGCGCATACACCATCTACAGCTGTAATTCTCTTCAGTCCACAATTAATCAATTAACCGCTATCGACCAAGTATCAGCAGTTATGTGCTTTCGAACAATTAACTCGGGTTTCTAACCACACGCTGCGCTGTTTCCCGTACTATCCCAAACTTGGCTACCGGAATCAATTGGAAACTAATTAGGTACGAAGTTGGTACGGAGATTGGTTTATTGTCGCGATCTTTTAGAATTCAATGTTGTAGGAAGGAAGTGTTATTCCATTTATAGAGATTCTTGTTAAGCATCGGTTAAATGCCTTTGTATAAATGGTAGTCATTAATTGATCCGTCAATGTCCAATGTCCATAACTAGATGCTTTGCTCCACCTCGTTGTAGTTTCAAAGTCAAAGTCAAAATCATTTATTCAAAATAGGTACTATTGTAGGACCTTTTGTTTATTCGATTTGTTAGATTTGAAAGATGATATAGTGGTGGTAACTAATTACGTAAACTTAAAACTAAAGCTACGAGGGTTCCAAACGCGCCCAAGTCTGAGTTTCAAAAAAGATTTTTTATTAGATGACCCACCCCGGTTTTGCTCACCTGGAATTTCTGATTTCTGTAAATCTTTTTGTCGTAGAGATCTATGTCATAGAGAAAACTTTATCTACAAAACTCAAGTTTACCTCAGATTTCTAGACCTAGCTGTTTTAGTTGTTTGATGATTTGAGAGTCCTTTATTTTCTTTTATAGGAGATTGTTAGGTAGACATGACCGTTTTACCTGAAAGGTATTATATTATTATACTAGACGATACCCGGGACTATATCCGAGTGTTTTTTTTTTTTCAAAAATACCGTGGCGATTCTTCAGTTTCTCACCATATTAACAATAAGATTGACTTTATTTATGACAAAACTAATTGATCGATAATTTTTCGAGTAAGATTAATAGATGTATCTAATCGCAATATAGTATAGAATTATGGATTATAGTGTTATTGTTATATTATGTTTATTAATTTGTGATTGTTGTCCCCAGGGTCGACACAAACGGAACGCGACGTTTCCCGGAGGTCAGACGGCGAGTCTGTTGCAATCTTCAACAACGAGAAGTATGTATAATTCATAAAAAATCCGCCCAACAATATCTTGCTGCTTACAAACATATCCGCTTGCATGACTGGGTTCCCACGACAATGCGGTATGAAAATTTAAATTGCTTAAAAACTGACAACGTTTTGGTAGTTTCTCTGGTGCTGCAGATGTCCATTGTTATTTGCCAATGGTTATTATTTGTATCAAGATTCAGGAGACATAACAGGAGAAATGAGTTTTGTTTAAAAACATTTTGCTCGACCACAATGTCCTGTCCATCTACGTTAATTTTATCATGAGGATGCTGTAGAATTCAGTAGAGTTTCTAAAAGACAATTGGAGCTTTCTGGTGTAAAAAGTTGAGAAGGCTTAAAATCTTCACCGGATTAGGCCTTGTCTATTTGTATGACGAACCAGCAGAGCGATTACGGTAAAATGACAGCTAACGATCGAAATCACCTCTGATTGGCTAATCCTCTATTGAGTTTGACCATAATCCATCGCAACAAGAATATCATAAACTAGCTGACGCCCGCGACTTCGTCCGCATGGATTTAGGTTTTTCAAAATCCCGTGGGAACTCTTTGGTTTTCCGGGATAAAAAGTAGCCTATGTGCTAATTCAGGATATTATCTATCTCCATTCCGAATTTCAGCCAAATCTGTCCAGTAGTTTTTGCGTGAAGGAGTAACAAACATACATACACACACACACACACATACAAACTTTCGCCTTTATAATATTAGTGTGATAGTGTGATTCAGCCGATCACAACAATTGAGATTGGAGCAATGATTGATGCAGCTTTTCCGTAATCGACCAGCTGAGCTTAACAAATGGAAGCTTTGACATAGAAACCCGAAGCTTAGGTAAATTGCTTGTTTTGGGCGCAATTGCAATAAAAATCTCGAGTGGCTTTGAAAATGGAAAAGCCTTTGTCCACTCGTTAGAGGTTTAAGCTGGCGTAGTAGTCTGGTTCCACAATACGGTAGACGCGACAACATGCAAAACGCTTATGTTTAACAATCTGGCCTTTGTTTTGTTCTTACGAGAAGGAGTCCGATCCAAAAATGGATGACTATACCTACTGGCCTCCTTCCTTCCGAAAGACCTTGTATCTTGCATAAAAAATACGGAAGAATAATTTCTCCACTCATTCTTCGTCGAAGATGCGGGATGTTTCCGTTGGACGGCTTTGCTTTGCCTGTAATTTGATAAAGGGGGTAACATTTTCCCCACTCGTCGTTGGAGGTTTTAAGCCGGTGATTAGATTCCAAATACTCCGCAGATTGCATTGTACGTTGCGGGATCATTATGATTGATAAGCTGGCTTTGCTTTGACTGTGATTTAATATAGCCTAAGCATCTAGGGGGCTATCCGTTGACACTGCGGGATGCTTATCTTGGACGGCTTTGCTTTGTCTGTAAATTGAAATCTCATAAGCAACTCGGGGGTAGAATTTTCCCCTCTCGTAATCGTCGGAGGTTTAAGCCGGTGATCTGATTCCAGAATACTCCGCAAACGCTGGAAATAAGTTGGCTTTGCTTTGCCTATGATTTGATATTATAGCATAAGCAACTCGGTGCGGAACTTTTCCTACTGTTTCCCAACCGTTGCAGGTTTAAGCCGGTGCATGATCTGATTCCTACTCAGTAGCCGCGATGACGCTGCGGGATGCTTACATTGGACGGTTTTGCTTTGCTTGTAATTTGTATGGCATAAGCAGCTCGGGGGTAGAATTTCCCCCACTCGTAATCGTCGGAGGTTTAAGCCGGTGATCTGATTCCAGAATACTCCGCAGACGCGTCGACTCTGCGGGACGCGGCGGAGTGCAGCGCGCGGCCGCGCTTCTGTGGCGGAGGCACCACCACGTGGCCCGGCCCGAGGGTGCAGCCGCCGCAGCCTGAGATCGCCAGCATGGCTGTCCCGACGAATATCGACACCAAAGGTAGGATTGCTGCAGATGCTCGTTTTTGATCAATGCTGTCGCAGCCAGATGGGTCCGTTTTCCTACATTTTCTTTAAATAAAAAATAGCGAGCAAACGAGCAAGTGGGTCACCTGTGTTAAAAAATTACGCCGCCCATGAACATTTGCAGCACCAGAGGTACCGCCGATGCGTTGCCGGCCTTTCAGGAATTTGTTGGTCCGCCCCTTGAATAACCCCGCGTTGTAATATAGTGGGAATACCGCCGATGGGAGTTGATTCCACAGTTTGCATGAGTGTGGAAAAAAGGATCTGGCACAACGGGCGGTCGATGTGCAACATGCACCCACCCACTTAGTCTTGACCATCCAATTTTTTAAGTCTATTGATGCTCAAGTCTGCGTAGGTACACGGAGTCAGCGCTTTCTTGGACGGCCTCGAGATGTCCCAAGCATGAAATGACGTTAATTCATCTTTGGCCAACCCGTATTCGTTGTTAGTTTACCAATTGAAAAACGGAATTGAAGCAAAATCTTTGCAAGCGGGTTTAATACCTTTCCAAAAATTCTGAAGCCAGCTGAAAATTGTATAAATCATTCAGGTTACAGTTGTATAGTTGAATGTATCGTAGCTCCTCGATAACCCTGGGAAGCCCTCGCGGTAGCTTTCATTGAGTGTCTCCCAGAGCCCTCCCACTCGTGACATCGGCCCGTATTTCATGAGCATGCATCAGATATAGACGCTTTTGCAATACTACTGGGGAGATTACACACTTGCACCCAACTTTTAGCTTCTGGTTTTTTTGATATGACCAAGTTTCATTTGAAGTATGGGTCATTTCGAAAGCAATTTCAGAATGGGAGCAATACTAAAAATATCAACAACAAAAAGAGTTATTTTAAAGCTGTCAATTTCGCTTGACCCGCGAAGGGCACAAAATATTGTTAATTTGGTTTATTAATTTTTATTTAAATTATCCTATTTCTTATTTTATATTTTTGATTGTTAAAATATAGCTTTCAGTGTCAGTGGGTAAAAATACATAGTTCTCATGAATAGCTGTGTAAAATAATAAGGCAATGCATTTACGACGTCCAAAATGTACGCAGATCTAGCACTAGTTTTTCATAGCCGTCTAAGTGTGTGTTAACCCTTATGCAAACATGCCTTCCCACTTTAGATGGCGCTCATGCGAATTTGCATTTCAAATTTTGTCCCATAACTTTATAACTGTGGGTCTTATTAGTGAGCTCTAAATTATTTTGAAGCTGAGATTTTGTAATTCAATTTAATAAATTTATCTGGTTACTTATCTAGTAGCATGAGTAACAACTTAGGGAATGGCGTATTATTAAGTTACTAATCTCTTGTAAAGTTTACCATAATATTATGTTCTTATAGGTAGGCACTGCATGGTGCTAAACACTTAGATTTTTGTGCTAAATAAAGAAAAACTAATCCATGAGTAATGGGGAAAAATCTAAATTGTTCTTGCACTGATGTTGATCGCGCTCCAACGTGTAAGTACACCATTCTAGGACGCTTACCACGCTGCTAGCTGTCATCATCATCAAACCTATCACCAGCTCACTACCGAGCACGGATCTCCTCTCAGATTGAGAGGGGTTTAGATCATAGACCTCCACGCTGGCCAAGTGCGGATTAGCAGACTTCACACAACTTTTTGCGGAGATCTTTCAGTTTCAGTTTCCTCCCTACGTTTTCCTTTACCGTTATAACAAGTAATATTTCATTGCTTTAAATGCAATTAACATCGAAAGTTTAGAGACGCGTGCCCGGGATCGAATCCCGAATCGAATGAAAGTTCGAAGTCTAAACAACTAAGCAACTTGCATCAGCATCGCTGGCAGCGCCCGACGTTGGAATTAAGGTAAAGTTTTCAAAGCCTTTGAGCCTCGATAGCTCAACGGTTGAGGAGCGGACTGAATTCCGAAAGGTCGGCGGTTCAAATCCCACCCGTTGCACTATTGTCGTACTCACTCCTGGCACAAGCTTTACGCTTAATTGGAGTGGAAAGGGCGGTATTAGTCATGATTAGCATGGCCAGGTTGTATAAAAATTTTCTCATTGTAATGTAGCTTGCCTAATATAATTTACGTCTTATAAAAATTCTTCTGGTCTAAGATTTGGGTTATTATCAAAATCATTATTTATTTCAGCTAAGATCATCAGCTGGTATTTTTTACGTAGTTTTTATAGTGGTATTTACATTTACAAGTTGAAATGTTCATTACATTTTTACTTACTTTCTTATACTTTTACTACTTACTAAGTATGTCTATAAAAATCTCTCCTCATATTATTATGTAAATTGAGTAAACAGTAAATATATTGTTTGATGTCTTAATATTATGGCCGTTTTACTGCCTGTTGAGATGTAATTAAAGTTTATAGAAATATTTTGGTAAGTAAATATAGTATTTTTATTGAAATCTACTAAAATGTTCCATGAGAAAAGTATGTAATTCAGGTTAACGGAAAAACTGTTTTAAATTGCAAATAATTTTTCTATCCGAATACTATGTTTGACTAAGTACTTAATATCGATTAATTTTAAAGTTCAAAAAGCATCGATTAGTAATTTTTTTTTCTGTTCTAATATTTTTGGTAATGTAGGTATTTCTTTTAATAGTTAAAGGAATACAATGAAATATTTACTAATAGATGATGCCCGCGACTTCGTTCGCGTGAATTGAGACTTTTAAAAATCCCGCGCTCTTTTATTTTCCTATGCAAAAAAAAAAACACGTCGTTCTGCAGTTGCTCCGTTGATTCGTTGGTTGAATTGATGATTGATTGAAGGACAAATCAAAATTCGAACACACTTTTGTATTTATAATACTAACATTAAGTTTGGAATGAGTGCCTACGGAACTCTAAAAATTGTCAAGTGCAATCAAAGCTCGATGAACCAATAACGTGTCGTGTCGTGTATCCTACATTACGGAACCGTTATGATTCGTAGTAGCGTTACTCGAATTGGATTTACGTGGACAGGACTATTACGTTATTGGAAGGTAGAGTTACCATATATGTTTACAATTTTCTCATGTACCTACCTCTAAACCAATACCATATTATAATACTAGTAACTACATTGATGTATAACTTCGTTAGCGTGGATTTAGGATTTTAAAAATCCCGTGGGAACTTTGAGTTTCCGAAATAAAATGCTGCCTTATCTGTGTCCCTTGGGAACATTTTGATTTTGAACGGGACAAAAAGTATTAAAGCCTAGGTCCGTCCTCGGGATGTAAGCTTTGTACCAAATTATGTCAAAATTGGTGAAATAGATGAGCCGCGAAATGGTAGCAGACAGACAGACAGACTTTCGGATTTAAAATATTAGTATGGATTAGTTTCAGTGAAAATTTCCAGCGGTTGTGAATTTTGATTTGCTAAATTATGAGTATTCTTGCTGCAGCAATTCATTTCAACCAATAGTGAGCGAGTGCGAAACTATGTTAATTCAAAAAAACTCCTATCATAATGGTATACTATGAAAAACGGAAAGCGGTTATGAGTAACGATCCTCAGAAATGAGAAATACCACGCAGAGAGTCACAGTGTAGCTATCACACGGTACACGGTATAGGCCCCGGTTTTTCAGTTTATTATTATCAGATGGCAAGTGGCAACCCTATAAAAACCAATCATACCGTAAAAATGACCAATACCGTTTCCAATACCATCGATAAATATTAAATTCATTGCATGTTGCATATTACACTTGTTAGCAATAACTGTACCCTGTACGCAATGGATGCGTTTGCATAATAATTATACCCGATTAATCGATTGCACTTTATAGTTCCGATACAATCTATCCTTTTCTAGTTTAATGGTTTTTGTATATCCCATCTCTTTCTCGCCTAGTGCGGGACCAGCTAGGCTATAAATCGTGGTCGGTGACAACAAGTTAGGTTCTAATTAGAAACCGTTAGCGGGTACTAGTTGTATGGGCGACAGTGCGAGATACGGGTTAATACTAACTGACTATCAAGTACGTGCTGGCCATATTAAACGATTTCCGCCTGAGCATTATAAATAATTGACACGGCATACAAAATTAAATGGATATCTGCGAAACGTACTTTCGTATAGCGTTTAATAACACGAGCTGTTTTACTAGTATTGCCTAAGGAAAATCTAGCACCTTTACAGTTCACCATTTGAGTAGGTGCAGATTTGAAGTCATAAAACTGAATTGATGTCTAAAAAAAAACCGGCCAAGTGCGAGTCAGACTCGCGCACTGAGGGTTCCGTACTCGGGTATTTTTTCCAACATTTTGCACCATAAATCAAACACTATTATGGATAAAAAAAAAAAAAAATCTGTTTTAGAATGTACAGGTAGAGCCCTGTCATATGATAACCCACTTGGTATAGTTATCTGACTTTGAAAATTGAAACACATTTTAATTTTTTTTTTAATGATGTAACCACAAATTCGCAGTTTTCAGATTTATTCCTGTATGTGTGCTATAAGACCTACCTACCTGCCCAATTTCATGGTATTCTAGGACAACGGGAATTACCCTATAGGTTTCTTGACAGACAGACAGACAGACAGACAACAAAGTGATCCTGTAAGGGTTCTGTTTTTCCTTTTGAGGTACGGAACCCTAATTACTTTTTACCTACTTCTTTATACGGATTCGCATAGTGGTCGGCCATCAGCATTATCTCAACCCATGGTCGACCCACTACTGAGCACGGGTGTAGGACACAGTCCATCACGCTGGCCAAGTACGGAATGATAGATTTCACTCACCTATGACATTATGGGAAACTCTTCATAATGTTTTTAGATGTGAAGGAAAACATCGTGAGGATACCTGCATGCATTGAGGTAGAAACCGGTAAAAAAGGTTCCTTTCAGGGTTCCGTACCCAAAGAGTACAAACGGAGCCCTGGTAATGTCACTCTGCTATCTGTCTGTCTGTCCGCATGTCCCAGGTCTCTAGCTCGTAGACGAAATGAGTTACAAACCTGAAATTTTGGTATTTGACCCAATACCAAATATTGAATTAGAAATTCGATTAAATTATTTTTCAGGGGGGCTGTAATAATTTCAGGTTTGTAATCGAAGACAAAATGAGTTAGATACAAACTTTGTATCTAACTCATTTTGTCTTCGAGCTACAGACCTATGACGGACGGACAGACAGGCAGCCGATCGACATTAATAGGGCTCCGTTTTTAGCCTTTGGATTCGGAACCCTAAGAACAGTCTCTTCCCGCGTTTGTTCTTCTCCTAACCCGCGAATCGCGATTATAGAAACTTGATCGTCTTGCTACACAGTCAGTTCAACAGAAGTGAGGCAACATTGTCGTGCGATATTGTCAAAATTAATAGGCTCGAGCTCCAATTTAATTTAATTTGACAACGTACAACAAAATAATATGATAATCATAAATTTGTAAGGCGATAACAATTGTTTAGTGCAATATCAGAGTATAGATTTGGTCATAGACTCCGTAATCAGATCGAAAGTGTCTTGGCCAATAGTCCAAGTCACTCTCGATCATTTCTTGCTTATCATTTACTTGTCACCGGTCCCATTACGTTATAAATCTATAAACTCTTTAATAAAATCCTATTAGGTAGTTACTTGATACTTTTCGGAAGCGTTTCAATGTTTAACCCACATGAAACCTACATGCATGTCTGAGAGTCCTTAATGTTTTCTTTCTTAACTATATATCTAGGCAAGCGCATGACTGCAATCACACCAAATAGTAGGTGATGATGTAGCCAAAGGTGGAGCGCGTCTGTCTAGAAGATGTCTATTTTCACTTTACTTATTCTAATAGATGTTGAGAAAGTCTCAAAGATGTTCTCAAAGATATGTAAAGCTGCCTATCTGCACTTGGCCAGCGTTGTAGACTATAGCCTAAACCCTTCTCATTCTAAGAGCAGACCCGCGCTAAATACTTAGTATGCCGGCGGCGGAGTGTTAATTGTTTAAAACGCACATAGATTACTACGAAAAGTTAGTGGTCCTGGTCCTGGGTCCACTAGGATATCACCGCTTTCAATCCTAACACATAAATAATAGTGTAAATAATTGTGGCTGTAATCTTTAAATAGGGGTTAACCGCGTTAGATCAGTAATTACGATCGCCCAGCTGCGCGTGCGCAGTTTCACGTGCGTTAAACGACTCCAAATTACCTGTTTAGTTTATTAGGTATTTATATTGTACTTGATGATGCCCGCGACTTCGTCCGCGTGGATTTAGGTTTTTTTTAAATCCCGTGGGAACTTTTTGATTTTCCGGGAAAAAAATGTCAATTTTCGGGATGTAAGTAACTTCGTACCCATCAAATCAATCGTCCGTCTGTTGGACCATGAAAAGCTAGCAGACAGACAGACAGATAGACGGACACACTTTCTCATTTATAATATTAGTATGGGTGAATTAGATGACTTTGTACGCGTGAAGGACGGATTTGTTGGAAATTCCCGTGGGAACTCTGATTGTCCCATGTAAAAAGTGGCCTAAACCAGTGGAAACTGTCCAGATTTTCAACTAGAATATCCATGCACAAACTAGGTGGGTTCCTAACGAGTCATACTCAATCGTGTCACAATGTGACTCGTTATGCTTATGTTGAAAGAATAGAATAGAATAAATTTTTATTCAAGTAAACTTTTACAAGTGCTTTTGAATCGTCAAAATAATTTACCGATCAAAATCAAAATAATTTATTTACTAATTTATAAAGGTTGTTGTTACCACGTGATCAAAGGCGTCGAACTACTGTGTTTCTCTATACTGTGATCGTATCTAGCTGGTGTATGCGTATATACGCATATACGTATATACGTATATATGCGTGTATATGCATATGCAACACTTGGGTCGCTAATTGATCGCCGTCGCCCTTGATCACAATTTATACCTAAGTACCCTGCACACTTACTTCACAGCCTTCTACTGTTGTGCCTTCAGGTTGTTTATAGCCCGCGTTAACAGGCGATAAATTATTTTAGCCAACTGCACTTAGTACTTAATATTGGTAATATTTTTTTGTGTCGTCAACCGCTCACAAAGTTAACAGATGATTTTTATCTCTGCATCTCGCGCCTATAAATTGCATTCATTCTCTGTAATACTGTTTAATTATAATTACGTAAGTAGGTATTTGTATTTTTCTTTCATATATTATGTAGTGTTTGGATGAGTAAAGGTTTTTAATATTTATTAGTAAACTATAATAGATAATACATATATATTTCCATTTGTAGCATGGCACATTGTCAAATGTTGTTGCTCCGGCGTAAAACAGCCTTTACCGATATAGTCTGGTCGTTCAGTGGACAGCAAAGCGTTGCACAACACACTACTAATACAGTTATATCAGTTTCATAACAGAGTTAGCCGACATGTGACAACTAAACCGTTCACTATCGATTTACTTCGTTCACATTGAGGGCTTCATAACAAAAGCGTGTATACGCAAAAATTACATTTCTCAATTTGGTAGAGAGATATTATAATAATTAAATTTAAATTATTATTATATTTAAGGTAGGTAGGCTATCCGACAATCTACACATATCAAAATTCAGGCACTATTACCTTTTTACCTTTATTGTATAAGTAACTAGATGATGTCCTTGTCTAAATTGACAAGTGTAAATTAAAAATGTATAACACCCCCTACAAGTGAAGATAACTACAGTAACTAGAAAAAAGCTGATAACTTTCAAACGGCTGAACCGATTGTCTTGGATTACAGCTAAGAACACTCTCGATCAAGCCACCTTTCAAACAAAAAAAAAATTAAATTAAAATCGGTTCATTAGTTTAGGAGCTACGATGCCACAGATAGATACATACGTCAAACTTATAACACCCCTCTTTTTGGGTCGGGGGTTAATTAAATGAATGAGCCGAGAAAAGGTAGCAGACAGACACATAGTTTTGCATTTTTAATATTAGTAGGTACGTATGGATAATATAGTATTTAATTATAGTAATATAAATAGTAATAGTACGGATAAGTTCAAGAATTTGACAATACAAGTTCTCTATTAATGTTTCACAATATTAACATTAATGTTATCTAAGTTAACGTTTGTATGAATTATGGCGACCTTTAGCGATTACGATTGAACGTTGTCGATTGCGATTGAAACTTGTAACGGCATTGACTCAATATTTAATGCGATATCGGCACAGTTTAGCGATCATACAGTTCGGTAACATTCCGCGAAACATCTCGAGCGAGTAAGGCTAGGAAACTTAGCGGAATTTTGAACGCCCAAAAAAGTGTTGAATCGCGTATCTGCGCAAACACTACGCTGAAGACAAAAAAAACTGTGTTAAGTAGTTTTTCGCTCTCGGAATTTGTCGCCATCTTATACTGCCATTATGATTTTATTTTTACTTACACACATTCCAAAATCGCTGCAAGTATATCTCAGTCTTACACTCTAGCCTCAGACAAGTTTGTGTACTGTACTTACTGTACTGATTGCTATACTGCGTTGTCGGTATGAATGATGGCCGAATTCCGATACGGTGTTTAGCGATTGTTGATGTTTGATTTGTGTAACCGACTTTATAATAAATGATTTATGAAATGTTCCGCAATCATTATAGTTTTGCTGGCTATTGAACGCTGATTTTTGCGCTAGGTTTAGTATACCTAATCGATTTATCTTGAATATGAACTCCAATAATTGGTCACCATGGTCCATTATGATGCCTGCGACTTGAACTCTTGGATTTAGTTTTTTCGAAATCCCGTAGAAACCCTTTTATTTTCCGTAATAAAGTTCCGTCATCTCCGGGATGCACGCTATCTTTGTATCAAATTACGTCAAAATCGGTTAAACGGATGGGCTGTCAAAAGGCGATAGACAGACACACTTGCGCACTCATAATATCAGTATGAAGTATATGTGGAATATGGATTGTAGTAGGGTTATCTCGAATAATTCAAAGAGTTTGCCACGGGATTTTTAAAAACCTATAATAATTTCACCATTGTTCGTCTTTTATTTAAAAAAACTTCGTTATTGTGGTATGACATATTTAAACAATAAGAAACAATAAAAAATATACGTTTTTATATGACGGAGGATACCTGAAAGAAACTTAAACTGATAAGCAAAAAGTGTTATTTACACTAACCATATAATTATAACGTATTAAATTTAATAATATAATTTCGTCAGTTTTTGTTAAAACCTGTTGCTATGTTTAAACTTCCTGTTTTCTTAATTATCTACTTTACTTGGTACCTACTTATGCAAAACGCGAATAAGTAAAATTATAAAATTACACAATTATAAGTCGTTTATCCTTAATCTTCTTCGCATTTTTATTGAATCTTTATTTTAGCTCAGACAATTTTCAGAACCAAGCAATTTTGATAATTTGATAGGTGGTTCAAATATTTACATTTTATTGTTTAAATTGATTGTTTAATTAAAGAGTTTTTTATTACTACTTAAATTATTTTTTATTACCTACATATTTATTCATTAATAAAAAAAGTTTAATTGGTTATAACGCTGGCTGCGTTACCCCGTTGAACGACGAGAAAATTGCGTTTTTCTTGAACAAAATTTGAGTTGTAAGTGAAAAGACTTATTTATATTATTTTCCGTCTGCAATTATAATATTTAATTGTTAATGTTTGTTACTCTTTCATGCAAAAAGTACTGGATGGTTTTGATCGAAATTTGGAATGGAAATAGATTATTCTTTAGATTAACACTAAGCGGTACTTTTATCCCGTAAAAATCCATGGTTCCCGCGGGATTTTTTAAACATGTATCCACGCAGACGAAGTCGCGGGCATCATATGGCAAATAATAAAAATATATATTCAATTGGCCTGCATAGCCCTTGTGTAATATAATAGAACCATGTTGCGGTGTCATATTTATGTCACTCAGGGAAGATTTAGCGGTGGGTGAAAAAGTGCCTCGACTAATACATATGAATGAAGGCAAATACCCGGCCGCGGTGTAAATCATGAGACACCCACGGCGCATTGGTGTAGGCTCAGAGCTGGTGAAATATTCTTGCTAAGTAATTTACCTTCCCACCTAGGTCTTAGGAAATAAATTCGTATCTATTAACTACTTCTAACAAAAATCATGTTCTATGAAGCTATGAAAAAAAAGATTCCGACGAATTGAGAACTTCCTCCTTTTTTGAAGTCGGTTAAAAATTTGTATGACAATCGATATCAAGTTGTAAGCGAAAACAAATTGCAGCTCGCAAAAAAAATTGTTTTGAATGCCCCGTCTTGTACCTAAGTACCTATAGGTCATTGGTGTGAAGTAGGTACATACCTACCTACGTAAATACTAAATTGATACGTACATAAATACGAAAGAATTATTAGATAAGATCATTAGTTTCAGAGATTAGCATACAAACTTACAAACTCTACGTCTTTATTAATTTTTATTAGTGCAGACGATGCAAAAGTTGGTAACAAACTTCGAACCAGTCCATATCTGTAATATAGAATTACTAGAGGATGCCCGCGACTTCGTCAGCGTGGATTTAGGTTTTTAAAGATCCCGTGCGAACTGTTTGATTTTTCGGGATAAAAAGTAGCCTATGTCCGTCCCCGGGATATAAGCTAACACTGTGCCTTTCGTCAGAATCGGTTAAACTTTTGGGCCGTGAAAAGGTAGCAGACAGACAGACAGATAGACAGACACAACTTCGCATTTATAATATTAGTATGGATGGATAGAAAACTGTATGTTTATTTGTGTTCTCATTTCCACTCGCTAGCTCTTAGCCTAATAGCTGAAGGTGCTAGAAGGCCGTGGCCTGACCGCGCGCGGGGATTGATGGGGAGCATATTTCCCATTGCTGGGCAGCTGGCTGTGGGCTCGGTTACAGTGATTTATGCACAAGGGAATGAACAATCGCGTAAGTGGATGACTGATTAGGTATTTAATGGTATAGTTGTTACGTATCTGTTGTATGTCTTGAAAGTACAGAAATTACATCTTTTCCGATTTTAAACGAATAAAAATAACTGTTGCGAACTATAAAAGTAAACTATATGCGGTTGGAGTGGACATTTTTAACGATTTTTTGGATCGGGCCGAAAAACAAATCTACGAAAAGTATAAAAAGAAACAGAAGTAGAAAGATTTTTATTCAAATAAACTTTTACAGGTACTTTTGAATCATCAGAGGGATCTGCATCTGGTTCGACATGCCACATGATATCCTAGATACATACTTTTTAAAGTTGTGTACCTAAATTCTAAACAGCGAGAGTATTGGATTTGAAGGTGTCTGTCGAATAGTCTCCATTGGGTTCCTTGATTCTTGAATTCCTGGGATATCACTCCTAAGGGAATCAGTATGATTATGTATCAGGTACGGTATCAAAATCTCGAAGTTGATAGAACCATCGTCAAATATTCAACTCAACCAACGAGATATACTTATTTTGCAAACAAAACACTTCTTATAGCTTTTTGCTTCACTAGAGAAGTTGGTAGCTAGTCTAACACGGTTTTTACCATCATAATATAGGATAGGAGTCATCGCCCTCCCATCGTTAGTCATACAATATCAATTATGGACTTGCCCAGCCGATGGGGCTTTCGCCGAAACGTCAGGGATTCGTCAGCATTTTTTGCGCATTCCCTCGTATGAGTACAGTTTAACAATCGTGTAGTTGGTCTTTTAATTGCGAACATCCGCCATCGCTATGTTTACATAGTCATCCTGTGACCATGGACAGCACCGACTAAACTGTTCAGTGCCCCAGCACTGAATGGATAAAAAAGAAATCACATACCTTATTCATCTTTTCAGTGGGTTGGGGAAACGTCTCTACGTGCACGCATAATCATGCGCACGTAAATAGATATCTGCTGAAATTAAGCATTTTTTTTAAATTGAATTGGAATCGGACGTCTAGTCAAACTTTTCGCATTTATATCACTAAAGTTTGGCACTCTTTTTTCATACCTGCGAACTTTGCAGCAAATTGGGGGGTTTTGTAGTAGCTCTAATAGAGCTGATAGATTCAAAACATGCTAGAATTTATGCTGCACGTCGCACGCAAAAATTAATTTGTTTGGTGCTACCCGCTGCCGTGGATTTCTCTACGCCACTTACCTACTGATTGAAATTTTCACTGCGCAGAAATTTCAGGAAAGTTCGTGCGAGTCTCCACTGTATGATTGTTAAGCTGTGACCCATGGGACGTACATGTCACGTTTCTGCGAACCGATTAGCCGTGGCAAATTACATAATGGCTTTGAGGCTTCGAGGACTGGGTTGTAATCAAAGGTGGCTGTTAATTACCATTTTGGGGGTTGCTAATGGAAAAGGTCCGTTAATGGGTTATTAAAAGCTAGTTTAGAACAACAGCATATCAGCCGAAACTATAGCTATGGCTAAGCGATAGAGTTCAGAGCATAAATTGTAATATATAGATGATGCCCGCGACTTTGTCCGCGTTGAATTAGGTATTTACAAATTCTTTAATTTTCCGGGTTAAAAGTAGCCTATTCCGTCTCCAGGATGCAAGCTGTCTCTGTACAAAATTGGTGATACCCGCAACATTCGTCCTCGTGGATTTAGGTTTTTAAAAATCCTGTAGGAACTCTTTGATTTTCAAGGGTTAAAAGTTATCTATGTCCGTCTATCCGTTGGGCTATGTCAGTTACCTCTGGTCTACGGATCCCCTCATTTATGATTTGATCACGTACAGAAACTCCGAGCATATCTCTTTCCATCGTCCGCTGAGAGACTTTGAGTATTTTAGGAGGTCCATGGCTAGTGCGGACCTGCGTCTATTTATAATTATCGGTACTTACATACCTACTTTCTGATTTTTTCCAAACATTTTGAAATAACTGAGTATTTGAAATAACTGAGAGCTAAGAAATTTAATACATGGTGCCATTTCTATGCAGACCTTAATTGCTAATAAAGAATTTATATGCAAATAATAACTCGTCGCCTTCACATCTATAAATGCAGCCGTTTATCGCTCCAGCCTTAATGATGATTTACTGGTGCCACAGATGATAATATGTTCAGCGCGCGACATGCGTGCGTACGGACGTGTTTCAGTACGAATTGAGTAAAATTATAAAAAATGAGTACCACATGCAATGGATGCAGTGCTATGATTTATGACATATTGTATATGGAGTGTGCACAAGAAAAATGTAAGAAAATTTACCACCTCAAGTGCTTGGCTTTATCAAAGAAGCAGTTCGAGGAGTTCACGGAGGAGTACAAAGCAAATTGGAGATGTCCCGAGTGCATGCGAGCTGTCCCAAAAGGGAATAACTCTGATACACCGGTCCGAGGAAGCTTCATGAATAAGACGTTTACTCCGAGCAGCTGCTACGTCAACACGGAGCGTGGGAATCGTATCGTTCTGGAGGAAACAAGGATTGACACGGAAGATAAGCTGCTCGAAGAGCTGCGGGAGTTCCGTTGGGAAATGAAATCTCAGCTAGAAGAGCAGAAGAAAGAATATAAGCTACTCCTAGATAAATATAATACAGTGGAAGTTGAGTTGCGGGAGATTAAAAAGTTTATGAAGGTAGTTTTGGAAAAAGTTAACGCAGTGGATTTGTTAGAAGCTACAGTTAAAGGTTATTTAGGAAGGGAGGAATGTGTCGAGACTGCTCCTAGTACGGAACGGGAGGCTAGTAAGGAACAATCGCAAGTATGTAAAGAGCCAGTGCTATCTTTTGTAAACGCCGTTAAACAGCAGGTAGTTGAAAAAAAGTGTATGGCCACGAAACAAGCGTGTGAAGTTATTGAAGGTGAGAGAACACAGAATATCAGTATGGAAAAAAGCACCAAAAATTCCAGGATGATTGAAGAGGAAGAGAAAAACACAGAAAAAAATGGAACTTGGACAGTAGTTAATAGAAGGAGAAGTAGATATCCCAATACCGAAGTAAAAAAGGGAGGAAGTATGCAGAATACTGAAATAAGAGGGATGGAAAAGAAAAAATTTTTACACGTTTGGCGGCTCCAGAAGGACACCACTGTAGAAAATTTGGAAAAATTTATTAAAGATATAGTGAAGGAAGTACCGCTCAAAATTGACAAAATAAAACATAAAACAGAGCGAGATTATGCCTCATTTATTATAGGGTTGCCAGAGAGCAAATATGACCAATTGTGTCAGCCAGATGTTTGGCCGGTTAACGTGGAATTTTGTGAATGGGTGTGGTTTCGTAGGACAGCCAACCACCCGAGATCAGAAGCCAAAAAGCCAGAATAATATTATTGAAATATTTTACCAAAATGTAAGAGGGCTTCGAACAAAATTGGAGGACTTTATAGCGTCGATTTCGGCTTCTAGTGCAGATTTGTTTGCAATCACGGAAACAGGTTGCAACAAATCTATTTACGATGCAGAGATAATTCCGCCTGGTTACACTATTATAAGGTGTGACCGAGCGGATGGACGTAAGCAGGGCGGCGCGTTTCTCGTGGCCACACCGCACTTCGAACTGCGGCGAGTACACAGTGACGTCAACATCGACGCTCATTCTTTCGAACTAGTTTGTGCGAGTGTCTATAGGCGCGAACGATTCTTGTTTTTATTATGTACAGTTTACATACCGCCTAGCGCTAGGGATGCGGAATATATGGTATTGTTTAGTATTATTGAGGAATACTGTAGAAAATTTAGTGAAGTAATAGTTGTAGGAGATTTTAACCTATACTCGTGTTCTACGGCTATCAATAATTATTTTGAGTACTTTCAAACCTATTGTGAGTTCATTCAGAGTAACAAAGTAGGTAATTGTAATGGCAGGTATCTGGACTTAGTTTTAAGTTCGCTTTCGACGGGTGGGACGGTGAGCGTGCGCGCGGCGGCGGCGCCGCTCGTGCCGGTGGACGCGCATCACCCGCCTCTCGAGATTGCGGTCGCCTTGCCCTCGCGTCGGCGGACTGACGCGTGTCCACCTGACGCGACCATACCTACGAGCATATCTCCAGCCCCTACAGGTTGGAATTTCTATAAGGCTGATTTCCCATCGTTATATTCGGCTATTGCGGCGGTAGACTGGTCTGTATTGTATGACTTAGATTTGGACGAAAGCTTGAACCGTTTTTATGACATTTTTACATCTATTATCGATAACAACGTTCCGAAAAAAAAGCGAAGTCCAGTAACATCGAGGTACATTTACCCCGAATGGTACACGGTTGAAATAATTCGCAACATAGAAATGAAGGCGAAGCTTCACCGGCGGTATAAGGCGAGTAAGTCCAGGGATGATTACGAAGCGTTCGCTCAGTGTAGGGCGAAGGTCAAAGCAATGATAGATTTTGCTCACCGGCACTACAGGCATCGAGTTCAGAACCAGCTATTAAAGGATCCGATGTCGTTCTGGAACTACGCCAAATCTAAAAGAAGTAGTAGGGGTCCGCAAAAAATTTTAAAGAACGGAGTATTGTTGACTGACGAGCAATGCGCTGTAGAGTTCGGCAAGTATTTTCATTCAGTCTATAGTTCAGAACGAGCCGAATTGAATGTTAACGCAGCCGTAGCGGCAGCTGGTGGAGAGAACGGAGCGGCGCGGGTGCACATAGATGGATTGACCTTAGATGAGGTAAAACAGGCACTTAAAAAACTGAAGCCCAAGAAATCAGCGGGGCCGGATGGCATACCACCTTATGTTTTTAAAGACTGTCGATCTGTCCTGGCCGAGCCGTTACTTCACATATACAATCAGTGTCTGAAGGCAGCTGTGTTTCCCGAGAGGTGGAAAGTGACACGAGTCGTTCCAGTACCGAAAGGTGGAGGGGGAACACAAGTGGAGGGGTACAGGCCAGTGGCAGTGTTGTCGGCTCCGGCGAAAGTATTAGAATCGGCCATTCACAGCAGTATTTACACTCAGGTTAGCGCGCAACTATCCGACTCTCAGCATGGATTTCGTTCTTCGAGAAGCACTACCAGCAACCTCCTCGGCTATATGTCTCATATAGTTCCAGCAGTTGATGGTGGGGCCCAGGCTGATGTAGCATACTTCGATTTTCGAAAAGCCTTTGATTTAGTCGATAACGATGTATTGCTCAAAAAGTTAGCATCAGTCGGGTTCACTCCACATTTACTTAACTTTTTTGCGAGTTATATGAGAGATAGGCAGCAATATGTGGAATATAAAGGCCGCAAGTCCGAACGGTATTTCACAAGGTCTGGTGTCAGTCAGGGCAGCAACCTAGGACCCTTGCAGTTTATTTTAATGATAAACGATCTGCCGCAGGTGGTCCAGGATGCTAAATGCTTGTTGTTTGCGGACGATCTCAAGCTCTCTCTGGCTGTACATGGCGAACATGACTGTGTGAAGCTGCAGCAGGATATAGACAGAGTAGTGACATGGAGCCAGGATAACCTTTTACAGTTTAATAGCTCCAAATGTTCAATCATCACTTTCTCTAAGTTACGGGCCCCTATTTGTTATAATTATAATATGGATGGGACACCAATGCTGAGAGTTCCAGAAGTCAAAGACTTAGGAGTCAGGTTAAATGCTGAGCTTTCGTTTCGTGATCATATTATACAATGTTGTAAGAAAGCTTACAGAAATCTGGGTTTCTTGCTTCGTACCGTTGGTGGTTTCACTAACATAAGGGCTATTACTGCATTATACAATGCGTTGGTAAGGAGTCAACTGGAAAGTAATGCAGTCGTTTGGGCTCCACATGAAGCTAAGTATAGCCTTATGTTAGAGCGGGTGCAGAACAAATTTGTCAGGTTCTTGTACATGAGGCTTTATGGGGTTTACCCATTCTACCCATTGATGTACCCTACGTTATTTGTTCTGGGTATGGTCGGGTACAATGAGATAAGGTCTAGAAGGGAACTCGCGCTTGTTCTATATATATTTAAAATAATAAGAGGCAAGTTATTTAATGCGGACGTATTAGGACAGGTGAGCCTTAGAGTGCCGGACCGGTACGTGTGGCGGAGGCACAGGCCGCCGCTGCTGGCGCTGCCGCAAGGGCGCACCAATTTGCTGAACAAGGCGCCGCTGGCGCGCGCTCTTGGTACTCTTAACGTCGTGGCGGAGCGGATCGACCTGTTTTGTTGTACTCGGAGTGAACTCACAAGGGTGGCAATGTGGACTATCTGTTACGATAGGAATAAATAGATAGATAGACTTACACGCTCAACTCCTTAACTTAGCTATCGCATTAGGTTAGCCTGTAATGATAGTTTTAAGTGGTGGTGAAAATAAATAAATAAATAAAATAAAAAAATGTCTCTATAAAGGACATAGACAGGCTACAGCAGAGAGTCTAGACTCTAGGCAAAAACCATCTTTTTCAATCTCTCGTAGGCTAAATAAATATAGGTGTATGTGTTTGTCTCTTTATAGCCAACTTCCAAAAAATGGAGGAAGTTCTCAATTCGGTGCGTTGTTTTTAGTGTTTGAAGCTTTATTCGTTTCCTATATCATTAAACAAATCAAATCAAACCATTTATTAGCTGATTTTAGGCACTTTAGTGTACCGCGAGGTCCATTGATTTGTTTTCTTGTCTGTAGGTTCCTCAGTCTACGGTAAAGGGGATAAATTTGAACATACTCGCGCGCTAGCCGACAAAGCGCGCGAACGTGTTGACGCCATTTTGTTTGTTTTGTCGATTTATATGGGCTGCGGAGGCCGTGTCCGTCGTTTAGTTAGGAAACGAGGGCAATCTAGGTATACCACAGTTTAAAGAGAGATACAGTAGTCCGAAGCATTTGATCTCGTGGTAAATGATGACCACGACGACCTAGGGCCATGGGGCCCAACTACGCAAGTCAGTTCGGGTCGCTCCTTCGTCCTGTACTTACCGCAATATTGCTCTGTCTAGACGGCTTCGACTAACTCTAACATCCAGTCTCTGTGGTTATAAACTCTTTGGCATAGATGGGCTATGGCCTTATATAAGTGGGAGATCCCAGACTTCACACAACATTGAGAACATTATGGAGAACTCTCAGGCGTGTACATTTCCTCACGAAGTTTTTATTTACCGTTCAAGCAAGAGATATGCGCTACCATCACGTCCATCACTTACCATTAGATGAGATAGCAGTCAAGTGCTAACCTATCAAGTTATCATCGAATAAAAAATATACATACAAGAAAAATTGTACAGCGTGCGGCGACCGTGTTGGTCGTTTAGTTAGGAAATGGGGGCAATTTAGTTACTACCATATCTGCGGCACATATCTATTTTCTAGAAATTCAACGCAATTATATCAAGATAACTTACTGAACTGGTCGCCGCGATATGTCAGGTGTGTTTAATGTTCGGAAGCTAATCGATTGTAATTTAAATACTTACTTATAGCGTCAAAGCTGGTGGAAAAGTATAAGGAAATTAAGAAACTGTAGATGGGTAAGTACCTGCTATATGTATTAGTTAAGTTACAATCTTTTCTCGGCTTCAGCCGAATCCACTTGCCTTTGCTTCAGCCAATATACAGCTTGACAATGATAAAAATAGATAATTAGGTTGCAATGACAGACGAATAATGCGATCTCATTTACCTAAGGGAACAGACCTAAAGGCTAATGATAATATAATTTCTGTGCTTTCCATACTGATATGATAAATTTAAGTTTGTGTGTCTGTCTGTCTGTTACCTTCCGATGACTAGCGGATTTTTATATTACAAAGATAGCTTGTATACCGGAAACGAGAACGGAAAATCAAAGAGTTCCCATGGGATCCACGCGAAGAAGTCGTGGTCGTCTTTTAACTAGTACTTAGGGTATAAATTGCAAACTAGGGACGGGAAACGTTGTCTATCCCAGATAAGGGAACCTCCCTTATCTGGGTTAGATAATATAATTATTCTGTTAGTTTAGTTGTTAGTTTAGTTAATTAGTTTTTAACAATTATGCGTCCTAAAAATTTCCACCAGATCTTGGACAAATATAGCCTGCAGTCGGTCCATAATGTTTGAACAGTTCTACAGAACAGTTTGCGATTAGCGCGATATGTTATTAACTGGTAAAAACATGGCACTCAACTTTTATGTCACTAACCCAGATGATATCTGATCTCAGATATCCATTAGAGAGAGATATTAACGCATTAGGATAACTTTCGAAATAATTATAATGAATTTTGATTTATTTCTCTAATAATAATCTGCATTTGCCCAACGCAGTGGACTATGAGCTTAACCCCTCTCATGCATAGTAGTGAGTAAATGATGGGTTAATAGTAATCATAATGATGAGTTTATAAATAAAATCCGCGAAATGAAATTTATTCCATTTTTTTCAACTTTTCGTTCCCCCCTTTTTTACGCAGCTTATTACACAAATGAAAGCCTCAAGTATGCCTACGGTAATTTTTAATTTTATTTTGTAAACCAAATTTTGTGAAAAATGCACACAAACACGGCAAAAAGTTTTTGCTACTAAAAAGATGTGCCTACTAATGATTCTTCGTCCTTCATTCTAGTTAATATACCTACCCTACTTACCTAAACCCTAGACAATATTGATTCTAAGTTTCTTCGTTTCTTTATTTCATACTAAATTGCGCGTCTGCTAAAATTTGGAATACAATAATTCATGTAGGTAGTTATAGGATCGCGTGCGCCGCCGCGGCAGCTGAAATGTTGCGCCGGAGCAGCTCACAGTTTAAACAATTTCGCATAATGACAGGTTCATTTATATTGTTTGATCGCCGGAGCGGAGATCTGCTCCGATAGCCCTTTGTAAAGGACTCGACACAGTGGTGGGGAAAATCACTATCCATATTATAAATTATACAAAAGTGTTAATTTGGCTATATTGGTTTAGTGGTTTGCTGGTTTGTTGGATTGCCCTTCAATCATGTCGCAACGGAGCGACGGATCAACGTGATTTTTTGGATGGGCATAGTTTAAGACCTGCGGGGTGATTCGCTAAATCAGTGTCTGACATTACCAAGCTCATATTTTCGCATTTGTTGGTTCTACATTACTGCTTTATTGAGTGTCAGTAATTAATTTTTCGTAGAAAACCTTCAGTGGATTAAAGATAAATGTCAAATGAGCTCGGTGGCTATCATTCAGTGAGTTAGCGAATCCGCGGGCTGGTGAGTGACATAGAACTACTCTATATCCCGGAAAATCAAAGAGTTCTCACCGGATTTTTAAAAACTTCAATCCACATCGCGGGCATATGAATTAGCATTATTCTCGTTGTTAATTGGAAGTCCGATGGCAATCGCGCCGTGTAAAACCTAGCGGCCTATCAAAGCTTACTTGGTGTGTGCGCAAAGCATTGAAAAATCTATTTCTACAAATATAGGTAACTATTGTCTAAAATAAAATCAGCTGCAATAAATTAGGTAAATAAAATATATGTATTCAATATTATAAACCGATGAGTCTGTCCGGCTCCTAACTTGTAAATGATCGTATAAAAGGGCGCATATTTTTGCATTTTTCTCTTGTTTAGCGACCTTGGCACGCGATCTGGTCATTGGGACTCCAATTATCTCGACCCGTTGCCGAGCGACTCAGCCCAACCCATGCGTAATGTCAACCTTCCTACCACTATAACCTTGTTAAATAGACCACTAAGTTTTAATTATGAGCGCGATGTACGCCCCAGGCTATGCGGTTTTGTTAATTTTTTTATTCTGATACAAGTTAGCCCTTGACTGCTATCTCAACTGATGATAAGTGATTATGCAGTCTAAGATGGAAGTGGTCTAATTTGGGCAATTATATTAAATCCAAACCCTTGATCGATTTCTACACGGCATCGTACCGGAACCATACCAGAACGCTAAATCGTTTGGAAACTTTGCTGGTAGGGTGCTAAGTAGCTAAGAAATGTTGAGTATTTCAAGCATTTCAAGACAAAAATGTTTGCAAAGGAATTTGTAAGATGAAAAAAAAAATGGTCAAGGAAAACAAAAACAAAATAGACAAGATACTTCTGTGTAATCGAACCTTATACAAACATAATGACATGCAAGATTTATTACATGATTATAAACCTCGAGAATGAAGTTCAGGGTCGATAAAATAATAAAATTCTCAACTCTACTTGAATAATGATGTAGTGGGGTCTGACTCGTCAGTCTTTTATCAAGCTATCCAATTTAATATGCACTTGTGCTACGCAATTTATATCGTTATTTAAGGCTGCGCACAAATCGTCAATCCGACGTGTGTATCTGTGTATCTGTCTGTGGCATCGTAGCGCGTAAACGAAAGAACCGATTTTAATTTAGTTTTTTGTTTGAAAGGTGGCTTGATCGAGAGTGTTCTTAGCTATCATCCAAGAAAATCGGTTCAGCCGTTTGAAAGTTATCAGCTTTTTACTAGTTACTGTAACCTTCACTTGTCGGGGGTGTTATAAATTTTTAATTTACACTTGTTACTTTTAATATTGTTAAAAAAAAAGGTTCAGATGAATTGAGAACCTCCTCCTTTTTTGAAGTCGGTTAAAAACTGGTCAAATCAGAAGTCGGAACACGCGTAAGATAGGGATCCGTTGCTTCGTAAATGCTACTTTAACGATCATAATTATTTCAAACAGTTTTTTTTTTTTTCAAAAAAATCCCAAACCTCGTAATGGTTTTTAAATACTTATAACTGAGGGAGTAAACCAAATTTTTTTACAGCTTAAGGGTGATGGGGTGCTGGCATATAGAACCAACTTTCCGGTACTACAATCGATGCGGGTCGGTAACGGTGCGAGTAAAATAGCTCCATAACTACTATCTTTTGAGCTCTCACGTAACCCTAAAAACCCTAGAAAGAATCCTAAAAATCGGCTACCAACTTTCGTTCGGCTATAGCAGCCAATTTGCGTCCAGCCTAAATAAATAAATAAACAAACACAGTGATCGCTTCACGCAAAATGTCTGAAAGGAATCTTGAGGTAGGTATATTTTTTATAGCGTCTTTGTAGGTTCACTTACTTCCTAGGTACCTCATATTTTTAGCCTTAAAAGACTAATGTTTGTAAATCGTTCTTGCCAATCTATAAAGCCTTCTGGCTATCGTCTAGATTTTTTGTTTACAAAAGAACATATTGCGGGCACTAATTGGCCGTTGGTATTTCCACAACTTGGCGTCAAGTTACCCACTGAACAAGACGATTTATCATCATTCCTTCATCATCATCATCTCAACCCATCGATGGCGCATTACTCATCATGGGTTTACTCTCGGAATGACAAGGATTCAGACCATAATCCACCACGCTCGCCAAGTGTGGATTGGCAGACTTTACACACCTTTGAAAACATTATAGAGAACTCTCACACATGCAGATTTCCTCACCATGTTTTCCTACGCCGTTAAAGCAAGTGTTATTTGATTGCTTAAAACGCACACAACTTCGAACAAATAAAGTTACCTAAATAAGTGATTTGTCTAGTCTACAAATACCACCCAGGTAATCCTTATTAAGTTATTGACGAGTACCTATCCAGTTTTTTATTATGATTTGATTTACTTGTTTGCAGTGTACACCGACCAGCCAGTGTCCTCCGCGTCGCCACCGACTCGGGACAAAATCAACGGGGACGAGAAGGCGAGGTCGCGCCGCAGGGATACCTGGCCCGAGCCTGCCACCACGCCGTCTACTGACGAAGGTGATGTTAGAGTTTAACTCCGACCAGAGCCCCCCCACATCAGTTCGTGCTGCAACAAAGACTGGAGAAAGAGTCATTGTGTCTCCTAACTCCACCTGAATATCTCCAACCGAACACCACCTGCCATAAGTCAAGTAGCTCCTCTGTCTCCTCTACCAGATTTACCTATTTAACTAGCAATTACTTAACGAGCAATTTATTAACTTGTTTTTTTTTCTAAAATTGCAGTAAACGTGGTCCGCTCACCACTGCTACAGCAGCAACACCAGCAGTACGACGAGCAGCTGCGCGACATAGCGGCGTCTCTCACGCGGCCACGGTCCCGCAGAGCCTTGCCGCCCACACTGGAGCGACCCACCAGACTGCCGCCGCCTGACCGACTGCCGGTGAGTAGGAATACTCAAATTTTTCCTAAAGTATTCTGGTTTTTAAAGTACTTAGTTATGCTCGCACTTGGTGTCAAAGAAAGAGGTTGAGGTAGTCAGGTTTCTTCACGACGAAATTATAAATTTCCTCATCGAAGTGCGGTGCTCGATCTCGTATTTATGAGATGCCTAAATCTCTATGTGAAATTTTCTGTGTAAAAAAATAATCGTTGATATTTGTCATATTTTACCTACTATTAGAAATGACGTAAAGTTATGTTTGCTGCAGGCAAGAGGTGCTCCGGACGGTGGACCGCCTCCCGAAGAAGGTATAACCAGTTCAGCGAGCGAAGGCAGCGAACCCACAGACGCAGTGGAAGCCACCGAAAACACCGAAGGTGTTAGAGTAGAACTACCCGCTGAGAGACTCCTTCACGCGAGAGCTGGATGGCTTCAGAGGCGAAGTCCTAGTGGCTGGTCGAGACACTGGTTCGTTCTTCGCGGGGCAGCTTTGTTGTACTTCAGGGATCCTCATGCGGAACATCGGGGACTGATGGATGGGGTGATAGACCTTAGTGGAATTTCAAGGGTCGTTGAAATGCCGGGCTCTGCTAATGGATATGCTTTTGAGACAGTGGTAAGTAAAATTTTTGTTAAATTATTTTATTTTTTGATGTTATCGTACTAAAATCGTATGTTCGCTCTTTGCAGACTTGGGATGGCAAACACATTGTCTTGTCAGCCGTCACAGCAGGTATACGAGCCAACTGGGTGTCAGCTATGCGAAGAACTGCCGGTTTACCTGAAACTGCACCACTGTCTCTCATTTTGCGAGAAGATTCGGTTGATCAAGTATCGGAATCATCCACTTCGCCGATCACTCCTGTGACACCAAATACCGGTAAATCAGGACCATTCTCGTCCGATGAAGAATATAGAACTGCGTCCGAAGGTGGCCGCAGAGACAGTGCAGATTGGGGAGATGTGACTACCCAGCCTCCACCGTCTCCTATACTTAATCGTACTCCTATATCCAAAGTCAAGGAGAAGGTTCGGGCTAGAGCATGCCTTCAACCGCAGTCTAAGCCCGATTTGAAAGTCGATAAAGACGAAATCGACGCTACCAAAGAAAAAGAAAACCTCCCCCTAGACGAAGTCGATGAAAACGAAAAGCCAAATGAACCAAGAAAACGCAGCTATATTTCAACAATAGACAAACAAACGATCGAAATCGAAGACCTGCGAAAGCAGCTTAAACTTGCATTGAACGATGTCAATGCAGCCGAATCCGAACTTGCGAGGCTACGTAAATTAAAATCTGAAGCCGCGACAAGAGAAAAGAAAATGGAAGAATTGGTGATAGCTTTGCAGAAAAAAGAAGAGGAACTGTCGATTAGGACGAAAGAAGCTGAAAACTTGGATGCAATAAAGCAACTTTATAATCAAGATAAAAACATGTGGGAATCTAAATTGACAGAGACGCAAAAATTTTTAAAAGAATCGACCGAACACTGTGAACTGCTGACACGGCAGCTGACCACAGCACAGGAAGCGATTAAGCAACTGCAAAAGGAGTTGAGTGAACTAAATGAAAAACTGTTGAGGAGTGTAAGAGAAAACGACAGCTTATACTCAAGAATAAGAGAACTCGAAAGCAAAGTCGTGGCCGAATCACCGACCAGGGAAAAACGAAAAAGCATCGGATCACTCAGTGATCTCAGTAATATAAACCAAGACTTAAATATAGAGTCTTTAGAGAAAAATAGACTGATTGAAGAGTACGTAGAATTAAGAAGCAGATTTTTAAAGGCTATTCATGAAATTAAGGCTATGAAGAGAGAACTTCGAGACTCGCACAACATGTACGACGAGCTCGAGGTCACCAACACTAAACTAAGAAACGAAATGAAACTAAGGGAGCAATGCAGTAGCTCCGAAATAGACCTCATGGCAGCTCGCATTTTAGATTTAACTCAGAAACTAACTGCGTCGGACAAACAAGTACGAACGTTAAAGCATAAAATTCAAAAAACGGAATCCAGAGAAAAGCGGCGCAGTTTATCCTTAAAAGGAAGGGAGTCATTTACGTTGGGTAAAGAAGTCGAAGAGAAATTAACAGAACTGGAAAATAAAATTACTCTTTTAGAAACGGGAGGGTCAGTGCCAATCATTAATTCTCCTTCTAAAAGTTCTTCGCCTGCCAAAGAAAAAGTGTCCAAAACTGACAGTTCCCCAGACGATAAAAGAATGAAGAGATTGGCCGCGAGGCTGAGGAGAAAATCTCTAGACAGCGCCACGAGCTCGGAGCCTATGAAAATGCTAGTCCGATTGAGTTCGCTCGAAACCAAAGTAGCTTCCGCTTTAGAAACCCGTCGGGATTTAACTATATCCTGCGAGTCATTGAGTTCAGCGACGAGGTCTAGCGAGAGCCCAACGAATAACGATAGTCCAGAGAGTTCCACGGTGGGCACACAATCGCAGAGGCATCTCCTGGACAGACTTCAGAGCCTCGAGAACGTGGTGATCCACTCGAGAAATAAAGTTAACGAATGTTTGTGTCAGATGAGCGCAATGCGAGCGGCCAAATCGAGACGGTCCCCGTCCCCGAGCGTGGAGAAGAAGTACAGCATCAAGGCAATGGAGAAATGTTTAATGGACGTGAGTAAAAGATTGCAAGAATGTTTCGACAAGTGCGTGATTGATCCCTCCGAGCGCAACACCAGCGGCGACGGCACCGACGACGTCAACGACGGCGTCGCGCAGGTCGTGGTGCAGCTCGAGGAGCAGCTGCGCACCAAGCTGCTAGAGATCTCGCGCAGGAAGGCGGCGCTGTACGAGGCTGGCGAGCTTACGCAGCGAAAGAGCCTCGAGATCTTGGCCGAGAAGTTGGCCTACGAGGCCGTGCTCGTGGGCCGCATCCAGGAGGCGCTCGATTCCTCCGACGGGAGCAGGTTCTTCGCGAGATTAGTCAAGTCTGAAATCATCGAAACTAGTCAATTAATCGATAACCTCAAGTCTAAGATCAGCGGCGACGGCAAGACGACGTCCATCACCAAGAGCTCGCTCGACTACCTCGCGCGGATCCTGTCGCGCAAGATCGACGCGTCGAGGGGCCGCGAGGGGGGCGCGCGGCGCGCCGAGGTCATCATCCAGAGTGCCGACCTCGAGGCGCTCAAGGCGTCGCAGCGCGAGGTCGGCGAGGCCGTCGAGCGCTACAAGCGCGAGAAGCTCGGAGAGCTGTGCGCTGCGCTGGCCGGCGAGACGAGCTACGCGGCTGACAGCGACGCGGAGCGTGGCGGCGTGGAGGCGGCGCGCGTGCGCGGCGCGTGGGCGGCGGCGCGTGACGCGCTGGGAGCCGAGCTGGTGCAGGCCGAGGTGGCGCGCGCGCTGGCCCGCGCCGCGCAGCTGTGCGAGGACAGCCTGGCTGACGCGCGCCGCAGCCGCTTGGCGCTCAGCGCACAGCATCGCGCCGACCTCGACCTATGGTGGCAGGCGGCGCACGACCACCTGCGCTGCGAGATGGACGCCGCCGTGCGCGACATCGCGGCGCAGTGCCGCGCGGCTGGCGCAGGAAGCGCAGCGGGTGCAGGGGGTGGCGCTGCGCTCGACAGCCGCGCGCTGCTGGCGCAGCTGGGCGACGTGCTGGCGCGCAAGGCGCTGGTGGACGCGCGCGTGGCCGTGCTGGAGGGCACGTGGCGCGCCTCGGACGACGCGCGCGGGCGCGCCGACGCGCTGGCGTCGCTGGAGACGGACCCCGCCAGCGAAGCGGAGTTCGTGTTCCTGTTCCAGCACTTCTCGAGCGAGTGCCGCGCGCTCTTCTCCGGTGACTGTTCCGGCAACAGTGACGACTCGATGAAGATCGGCGACAGCTTGGCGCGCGTGGAGGCGGCGGTGGCGGCGGCGCGCCGGCGCCTCGCGCCCGACGACGAGGCGCCGGAGGACGAGGCGCCGGGCGGCGAACTGGCGGCACGGCTGGAGGCGCTGCGGCGGCGCGTGGAGGCGCTGGCGTGCCCGCAGTGCGCGCGCCTGCAGGATGCGCTGGAGCGGCTGACGGCGGAGCGCGCGCGCTCAGAGTGCGCGCTGACGCAACAGGCGGCGGCGCTGGCGGCGGCAAGGCGCGCGCGCGCGCAGCTGCAGGCTCAGCACGAGCGTGAGCGCGTGGCGCTGCGCGAGCGTGCGCGCACGCTACAGCGACGCCTCGCCGCACTCGACTCTGAATACTCGGCGCAGCTGGACAGTCTCCGAGCCGCTTATCAGGTGAGTTCATAACTCCTTGATCCTGACATGTTTTCACCGTCCGTTATCATCAGTAGCTGTAAGCTAATCGTTGTGTACTTCCGCAGAGTGCGGTGTCGGCGGACACGCACGGCGACAGCCTGCGCGCGCGCTACCAGCAGGAGATCGAGCAGCTGCGCGCGCTGTGCGAGAAGGGCTTGTTGGCGATGGAGAGCTCGCACCGCCGCATCGTGCGCGAGATGGAGGACAAGCACCGTGCCGAGCGAGACCAGCTCAGGTAAAATAAAAAATTATAGTAAAAATCTTCTTCCGGGCTGAAGCCAGACCCGGGGATCGATACAGTACATCTTTGAATATTTGGATCTTTTATAAACCTACAGACTTATGATATACTTCTTGCCGGAGACATTTTTAATATTCAAATTCTACCTTCAACTCGAGCTTCCACGTGCCTTACAAAGAAAAGTAGGAGGGGCTAGGATGCCTTAACGATTCTCACTAAGGCATCCTAGTCCGTCCTAAGTCCTATTACATCAAGTTTGGATCGACAGAAAACCACACAGTAGCCAAAAACAAATGCAGATTTGCTTGTTAGATTACAATTTGTAATATGATTTTCATTTTTATTTTTCAGGTTGGAAAAGGAGCAAGCGCTAGCAGAGGAGACGCGCGCGACGCTCGCCGCCCTGGACGCGATGCGGAAGGCTCACGAGAACGAAGTCCGGAGGGAAGTCGACAAGTTTAAATCCGAGTTCCTGACGCGAGGCGCACCCGAGATAGGGCAACTTAGCTCGAGGCACCAGTGAGTGTGACTCATTTAATAGATGACTTCTTGACTAAAATTTTTACTCTTTTACAATCTTCGTAAGCCATACACTCTTTTTGTCTTTTAAGCCCGATTTTGCAAACGTCACATCATTGTGAAATCCTTTGGATTTTGTATATTAATATTTGAGCAAGTTTTAACGGTGATCTGAGGTTTATCTTTTGGTCCGTCGAGTCAGACTTCGCAAACGTAGCCTCATTTTCAACTCCCTGTGTAAAAGTTTGTCATTTGAAAGATAGGTTTGCAGAATAATCAATAATATTAACTGAGCGTAATTTTTAAATGTGTGTACCTACCTACACTTCGTAAGCACAAATCTTTTTGGTCCTTCGAACCGGATTTAACATTGCACCCAATTTTTTCTATTGCCTATGTACTTTGGAAGCTTAGTTTGATGATTTTTGTTGAGATAATCGTTCTATACATTTACTATAGGTATAGCGCATAACTGCATAGCGCACTCCTGCGGTAGTGGAGAGGTGCGGGGGGGTGACGTCGTCACAAGTTGACGAATCATTGAGCTCTAATGTCACTTCATCACACCCCTCCCGCACCACTCCACTACCGCAGGAACTTACTCAGTTATGTGTTATGTCGGTAATTCAAAGCCTTTTCTGTACTTCCAGACAAGAGATGGAAGAGATCAAGCGCGAGATCCTGTCGCTATCGGAGAAGTATTCAGTGAAGTGCGTGGAATCTGCGGCGCTAGAGGAGCGGCTCGCGGCCGCCAGCGCGCAGCTCGCGCATGCGCACAACCACATCATGCAGCTAGACGCGAGGTAAGATTATCTTCTCACTCACTCTTGTCAAGCAATGGATTGGCTTTCTCGCTCACTCTTGGAACATATTTAGGGTTTCGTACCTAAAAGGTGCCAACGGGACCCTATTACTAAGCCGCCCGCTACAAATAATGAAAATTTAAAATGGTCACCATGTAAATTTAAAAGTAGGTACGGTACATAATCTTAAACGATGGTACGGAACCCACAGTGGGCGAGTCCGGCTCGCACTTAACCGATTATTCCATTTATATCGTCCATGTTCTGTCAATACTTATTTGGATAATGTGTTGATACACATACCTTCTCTGTACTGTAATAGTAGGTACAAATAAATGATTTTTGATTTGATTTGATGACTGCATCAACACTCATTATTTTCATCTATATCATCACTATAGGTACTTTTATTTTTTTCCTTGTGAGCATAGACACACTATTATTCAGTAAGTATGCCCCAGGCATGATTTTGTAAAAACGTCATTGCTCTTGGTCGAATTCGAATATAGTGAAGTTAGATTTTACCAAATTCAACAAAAGAATAACTGCATGAATTAAAAATTGTCATTACAGAAATAAACAACTCCGAGCGCACATAATGTCCGAGGCCAACGAAATGAAGAATTCCGAAGCTTCCTCGCTCGCGCAGTTCATCGACGACTCCCCACCGGTACGTAAAATAAATAGTTTCTTCCATAGTCGCTTAGGGTCTCCGCCCACTACATATGTCGTACCATGACCGTAAATGTATTATATAAAGTACCTAAAGAGAGCTCACTAATACTAGCAGCACATATAAAATGAAATCCCTCCGCCTACTTTGTCTATCTGTATGTGTAACCAATAATAAAAATGAACTATGAAACCCGCGCAAAGTCTTGGCAGATTGCTAGTTATAAGTAGGAGATAGGTAGAATTACCCAACCTGAACTAGGTTGGGTTGGCTAAGTTTAGTGGTCGGATTGGGTCTGTTCCCTTTCCGAGTTTTTTTAAGTATTTACAAATAGTTACCTATATGACGTTATTTATTATAATGCTGCCGAGCTACTAAATTTTGCAAAATTGCTATAAAATTAATGCAGTCAGTTAGACAGTATGCGGATCAGTAATTCGTTTTTAAATTTTCAGCATAGCATACTTTTTTTTAAAATTTTAATTACGGTTAAAATAAGTACCTAGCTTTATTTGGTCTGTGGTACGCTTACGATCATGGTATGATTCTCTGTAGTGGGTGTTCAGCTTTATACAGCCTAGGCTTAATATCTAGTGCTTATCTATGCGCTAAGTATTCGCACCACGCTTGCATGACGTCATGCGCACGTAACATCATTATTACGTTAATTACTTCATCATAATGTACATATTATAAGACCTCGAATACGAAAACGCTTCCTAAGATTTGAGGATATCCATATCCATAATTCATATGACGATTTTTGACATTTTATTTAACTAAGGCTCCTTTAAATTTTAAGAAACGTTTTATCATTCGGGATTCTAAGATTCTCTTCGCAAAGTACTTTTTTCTAGTATGCGCACAAAAATCTTTTGACCACAATTTTTTTACATGAAAAATTAATTTTCTTAAGTATTTTTTTTTTAATGATATTGAAGCACATCTTTTTTTTGTAAATACTTATTTTCAATTTTCTTTTGCTATGTTAGGATACATACTTGATCGCACAAATTGAGACGCGCTACGCTTTTAATTTATAAATTGGCTGAAAAATTAATAATTTTTGCTTGAAAACTGAAAAATAATGCCAAATATTTATTTGTATGATATTTTTTTGGATCAAATAAATCTTTTTGTGATATATTTCGCTTAAAATTTAAAAATATGCTTTTATCAAGTTTAACAACTTTTCTTGAGCAAATGATTTGTATTTGAAATGGAAAAATAATAACAAAATTCGGATCATTACATCTGTATTGATGTTTAACTGTTTTATCAATTCGCGCGATCATCAAGTGCTCGTAGTGTAAGTCCCTTATTCAGAGAATCCTTAGTTCTTTGCAAGAACTTTATTTTTAACTTTAAATGAGAATTTATGATTTTAAGCCAGCCGTATCGTTCTATCTTCAAAGCAAAGATAATAACGAAACATATTTAAATATTAAAAACTGCAACTGAAAATCTTTGGCTGCCCGTGTAAAGCCAGGATAGGTACTTATCTAGGTAGATCTTGTACAGTACTTATGTAAAATGTTTGAAAAACACCTATTTAAAGAAAAAAGTCAGGTACCTATGTAGAAAAATTATGTAGTATGTAGATAGAAAATATACGGCTGGCCTAACGAATTCCGAGTCAATTTTGCGCTAACTAGAAGTAAGGTCTCTGAATACGGGTGTTAGTGTTGCGATGAGTGACGCATTGGTACATGTGGCGGGCACTAACAGCATGGGGCGGAGGCGCCGCTGTGGACGCACCTGCGACGCCTGGCCGCCGCCTGGCAGGGCTCCGACACAGGTAACCACCCCACTATACATATACACACTACAAGATAGACATAGTGATGGTTGCAGGCCTCATACATCAAGATTCAAAAAATCCCACATACAAATGTTGCCGTACTATGTCTAAAAACTAAAATGCGGTCAACTGCAAAAAGTAGTTTTTGAGTTATCGCCAAAAAGATTTTTCTAAAAAAGTTTTCTTCGTAGAACCAAACTAAAAACCTTGTTCCTACATACCTTTATTTATTAATAAAATCCGTTACTGAAACATCACACGTTTTTTGGCAATAACTCAAAAACTAAGTACTTTTGTACATTCACATTCTCTTCAACTTTCAGTTTGAATAAAATATGTCGTAAACTTAGAGAATAGGTGATGTGGAAATTGGGATAGGAAATGTCAGGAAACATGGTTATAGGTACCTACATCAATCCAAAAACCTCAACTCATCTTGTTTACAACTTATAAGTACTTAGATAAGTATTTCTGACGAATTAAACAAGTCACTAAGGATATTTACCAGGAAATTATTACATTTTCCTTCCTTCCTTATTCTTATGTTTTTGATTAGAAAACTTAGCCCAAAATATGATGTGAATTTAAGTAAGCTTAGTAGGTTCATGTTTAGGGCATGATTTACGATTATAAATCTTTTTAATTACCGAGTGATTTTTGTGTGTGTATTTGTTTTCCATCTTGATAAATTAGGTTTGCATGCATGTTGATAAATTTAATTTATGGATTCGATTCAACAGAAGTTCAACAGATGAACATTCTATTGCCTATTTTAATTTTTAATTCAACATAACATTTTATAAAATTATTGCTTGGTTACCATATTGAAAAAAAAAATCCTATGCACAATAATTAATTAAATAAAAAAATAAAAAATGGGTACCATCTATCTGCTCACTACCATGTCGAATGACACAAAATTGATGTACTTCAAAGGGAAGGCCAACGCAAACACGGAGTTAAGTCTTGTTGATAACAACTTAAACATTTGAAGCTTTAATACTTTGAAATTCAGTTTAAAACGGTGTAATGAAATCAAAATACGAAGGATTTTAGAACATTTGAGCGCGAAGCTTTGCTTTGAGTTGTTATCAAAAAGATACTCCACTCCACTCTGAAGGTGTTAAATAAAATTAATATTTTGTAATTTACTATTTCACATGTGCTAACATAGATAAAAGTAGTCGTTGATTTTGATTTGTTTGTACCTACTCTTCTCATAATAGATTTTGCATGTTTAGGGGAAGTCCCCGCGCTCGCGCGCGCCGCCGTCGCCGTTCGCGAGCCCGGAGACCACGCGCAGCTTGCAGATGTCCCCCGTACAGGTGCACTACGCTTACATTGAAAACATTACGTTACGCCACGCATTAGTATCTACAGTCCGACAGGGCTCTTTTGGCACTTGAGCGAAGGCGCTGTTGTAGCTTTATGCCGACACAGCGAACTATCAACAAGTGCACTTCTCAAGAAGGCGGCTTTAGTTCCGATTTCGGCCACGCGCCAATAGAGCCTTGTCGGACTGTATAGTCGATTTTTTAATCCCAGAGACCAAAATGACAGCTAGAAATGTCAAACTTAAAAATAGGTCTTCGTCTGTATCGGTGTTAGCTGGCGGGCGTGCTCTGCCTTTTTGGAGTGTTTTTTTTTTTTTTTTGTTAAAACTGACTGGAAAGCGCTCTAAAGGGGTGCCGTGCGTATGTCGGCGAGCGCCGGCACAGACGGGGTCCATACTTGTATAGTTTAACTAACTTGTTAGAAATAACTACAAACTTGACATTGAAATCTTTGTAAAGCCAGACGAGAGAGAGAAAAAAACTTAAAAATAATGATACCAGCTTAGCAAAAATAGTGTAGGCCTCATGGTTCCGGTGCAGATAAAAATCGTTAATTAATTAATACGACAATAATGCAACGGGTGGGATTTCAAACCGCCGACCTTTCGGATTTCAGGCCGCTCCTATGACCGTTGAGCTATTGAGGCGTCAAGATAACTCTCATTTTTAACCGACTTCATAAAGGAGGATGTTCTCAATTCGTCGGAATCTTTTTGTATGGCACGCCATTATTATCTAGCGTACTATGTAAATGGTACTATTAATATATGTATGATTGAAAATATTCTATTTTTCTTGCTCATTAGCTTTGTTTGAATTCGCTTTCATTTTAATAATACTAAAACTTTGTCCACAGAACTAAAATCAAGTCGCACTGGACCCCTCGCGGGTGTGGTCGCAGAACGCAAGAAACGGTTCGAGACATAGCAGCCAACACACGGACGAACATATTTACTCCACGTCGAGTTCCACCTCCCCATCATACGAAGAAACACTAAAGCTTGTCGCATATAGGAGAACTTTATCGCACGTACGACTTCTGCCTACGATACGATATTTTATATTTTTCATATGAACAGAGTGCTTATTCTAATTGCGTTTTTATCTGTAAAGATAAAATAATTTTGACGGTTTTAAAATTGATTTAAAGATCATCATAGAATACGTATGTATACCAGGAGAGTTGGAAAAAAAATTACTTTTATTTAGAACAGAATTATAAAGATGTTTAAAACGATTGAAAATTTAAAACACTTGTTTTATATACTTAACAAAATGTTCAACTCAATGCCAACCCTGCTGTGTACGCATGACTATTAGGTACTTAGTTTGCGAACTAAGACATTAGTTTTGTGAGTTTTCGTAAATATTTGCAAAGCTTAATTTCATATGGAAACGCATTGAAAGTGCGGCGAGCCTAACTAGTTAATATATAGGTGGAACCGTATTTAATATATTGACATTTACACTGCGTTTGCACTTAACGGTTTACTTAATAGTTTTCAGTGGCGTATGGAAACTACTGAGTGTGTTTATGCCTTTAAACTTTATATTATTCGAAAGTTTCGATTAAACCGTATAGTGTAAAGGCAGTGTTAAAGCGTTTCCACATTATACGATCCGACATACCGAATCGGATGTGATGGCGCCTGTACGCAACGAGTCACAAGAACGCTCCCACCCACGCTAGCACCTGGCCACTTTGCTTGATGTCATTATACCCATTTATACTTATATTATTATGTAATCTTATAATGAAATCGTAGGTAATTAATAAAATTATAACAATTTCATAAAAATATTAAGTAATAAATCCTTTATGGCGATAAAATAACGATTTTTAGATATAAAACTCATATTACATATCTAGGTTTTGAATGCAGATTTTTAGTTATATAACTCGTGTCTTATAATAAACCTCTCACTTACTCTATACCTGTGCATAGTGTGTGAGTGAGACGGCATGACTAGCGCCGCTTCGTTTCAATAGTTTTTTTTTGGCACGAGTTATACTGTTATTAATATATTGAGAGCGTGTTTAAGTCTTAATATTTATATTTAAGTTATTAAACTAAGACCAATGAGACTTGCTCTTCGAGAAGTGGCCAGAACGTTTAACCTCCCACCCACCACATAAAATTGTATATAACTTTGTTTGAATTGTTTTTTTTACTTAATTTTAATTAACTATTAATGGAGTGTATATTACTTTCTAAGCCTTCTTCTCCTCCCTATTGATTTTTGAAGTTATGCTACTGAATACTATTACATTTTTAAATGACCTAGTTCATTTTTATAACTTTAAAAAAATAACCTGTGAATCGTAATAGATTTGTGTATGGTAGCATAATTTTATAAAATAGCCCAAAAGGTCAATAGACCGTTTTCTTTTTCATAAACTTAGGGCACACACACACAAGCGACTTTTGTCGCCGCTACAGATTTTCACACAACATTTAAATTATTATTGTAATTATAGGTAGTTACAATAATACTTATAAGACTTAGAAGTCTCACAGGTATAGCAATGTACGCGTAAATACTAGTACACATGTAAAGAAAACTCGATGAAGATCCAAGTCGCTTGTGTGTCCGCCCCAATTTAGCCGTAGATTTGGGTTAGTGATGTATCAATTATGTAAAATTGTAGCATTGTGTAAATACTCAGGGCCCGCTCTATAGTTGTTCGCTGTCCATTTTATCTTATAAGGAGTTTGTTACCAAATATTTCTTATTTATGAGTTTTTTTGACATTTCGCGTTTCCCGCGTGATTTATTTGGGAGACATGGCTGTGTACATTTCGAGTGGATTCTTATTGATGTTGGATAGGCCTTATAACTAGTTTATTTTAAACTTGTTGGATTTAAATGTTGATTATTATACTTTTAGGCCCATAGATGGAAAAGCTTGCTGTTACTTTGATACCTAAAAATAAACGCTAAACAGTTATCCAAAAAAGAAGGTAGATAATATATTGAACACCTTGCCTTAGAAGGATATTTAAAGAGGTTTTTAAGACCCAAGAACTTAAAATAAATGCGTTGTAATGTTTATAAGTTAAAAGAATAGATATAGAAAGTATAAGTGCATAGCTGTGTCTCCCTTTAGTTTTTAATAAGTACCCCCTTGTTTATTATTTTTGTAGATTTATAAACATAGATTTATATACTTACATTTATGTATTCGGATATGGGAGATATTATGTATTTGAGTTAAAAGATTTTGAAGACATGTATTCAAATAAACTATTACGAAATATTTGATATCTTGAATTATTTTGTAATAGGCATGTACTTTGAGAGGCATATAATTATTATATTTTGTTTTTTAACATTTAACACGTTATGTTAGAGAGTTTAGTTTTGGCATCACCTTGTGTTTCATAGTAGTGGCTTACCAAACTCGGCTACCTATTTTTAGGTTAGAAGCTGTTCGGATGAGAAATAATATTTTAATTTTTAAGTAACACAGCATGATTATAAAGTTAACGAACTTTTTTGTATTTTCTTCGTTTTCATTTTGTAAGGAAATTATCAACGAAAAAAGAAATTACCAACGTTTTCAAGGTAATTTTCATTGGCAAACGAGATATCGAACACCATATACACGAGAACTATGGACGGCTAAAAACACTGTCAATATCAGTCGGCATCCGAGTGTGGCGAGTCACTTATCACTGCGTGTGTTTGTTACCATATTTTCCGTACTGGGCATTTGTGTTGTCTTCCACTCACCATTTCACCTTGTGCTATTAACACCCCACGATACGACTGGCGAGCGACATGGCATATTGATTCTAATGACTGTCTGTAAACTTTTAGAGTAACTGCGTCTTTTTCTTTTCAATATTGTCAAACAAGGATAGAAAACAAACGATATTAACAATTTAAAATTTTAGTGCTCCCTTGCTCTGAATTTAAAAAAACCACGCTCATGACTGGCAACTACGTTATCTACAAGGATTGACGATTGACAGTTCTAAACTAAGATAGGTTTATCTGTAATTATTCTTCTTGTTACATTGGTGAGAAAACGATATGCTCAATCTATCTATGGCACCCGAATCAGTATCAATAAGCCTTAAGACGATCGCACAGTACAGTTAGCGCCGAAAGAAATGCATTTTCCAAACTGGAAATTCACACAGAGGTCATCCACACTTATTTAGTAAATTCGAATTGCCAAATCTGAAAGAAAAAATTTCCGCGACTGTAATGTGTGATCAGCATTAATGCAATAATATCCCTAGTACGAGATTTGACAGTATGAAAGGATTCGATATCAAGTTCCTCCCATACGCACCGCCGCGAAGATATTGATGAAAATACATACAAAAACAAAGTCCTGAAAATGCCGGCATCACATCGGCGGTTCCTCTGGTACTGCAAATGTTCATGGGAGGCGGTAACCACTTAACATCAGGTGACCCGCCTGCTCGTTTGTCCGCTATTTTTATTAACGTGACGTAGGCAATGATTTTTGGGATAATACAAAGTTGTACTAGGTGGTATTAAACCTGGCATGGCCACCACTAACACTGTAAGGTTTTGTTGACTTTGAATCGAAAAAAAAAGTTAATCCATGTGAACGTGCATTACCTAAATATTTCTAGGTTGTGGTCATGCAGGGAGACGTCGCTCAAAAGTCTAGTGTATCAAAATTGTACGCATATTATACTTAACTACTGGACGTTCGCGGAAGACTGTTATTCGTGTAATGGAAATTGAATATCAAATATTAAAAAAGTTTCTTGAAAAAGTTAAAATTCAATTGAAGTATGGTGTGCTAGTGGCTGAAAAATGAATTAACAGCGAATCATAAAATTATGATAATAAGTGCATTTCATGGAGGCAATAAGGCACTATCATTTAATTTTATTTGTGTCTAAAATCAAAATTGCAAGCAGAGTTGCATTTTGCAGAAGTTTGATCATTTTTATTCTTATTACCATTACACAAATACCTTTTTATATTATAATCTACTTATCATGTTATTGTATCTCCCCTCTACTGTAGTAGTTGACGTTGTAAAGTGTTGGTTTATATAACAAAGATTTTTAAATAAACTACTTAATACAAATCCAATTCGTTTTATTTTTACACAAGTTTTACATAATAAGTACTAGGCTATACAATCACTTTCATTTATTATACAATGTTTTTTACTCTATAATCTAAGTACATATATACAAGTTTAGGAATACTCTATAAATACCTCAGGCTACTGGCCAAGACTTGAAATTGCACTCTTAGGTTGAGATCTTGACTTTGACTTTGCTTAGATAAGATAAGATAATTTATTTGCGAGAAAGTTGGTACAATAAGATACTATATATAATTAGACTTAAGACACTGTTAAAAAGGGACAGATTTATATAAAGATATAATTAGACTTAAGACACTGTTAAAAAGGGACAGATTTATAGCTCCCATAAATCTGTCTCTTTTTAACTCTAAGCAAAGACTATAGCAAATTCAAAGTATGCTCCATAGATCTTAGATACTGGAGCCCACCGCTTTCCCGAGAACTACAATTTTTTGATTAATAAATAGGGATCACAACCCTCAGAAATGAGAAATGCGATGCAAAGAGAACTTCACAGTTGTATGAGAGGTTTCTCACGTGTCTCCTCCCTCAGCTTGAGTCGTGCGCGCCACTCGCTGCGGTCGGCGAGGATCTTGCGTCCGAAGGTTTTGTGAATTTCTCTGAACGGAACCTTCTTGCGTGGCACCTCAGCTGCTTTTACGGTTTCTTTATCTAGAAAACAATAAACAATAATATAAAGACAAGGATTCGACACATATAATTTCTAGAAAATATTTTACATTTGCTCAAAGTGACGGCTGTTAAAACTATAGTTTTACCACCCTTGGATGATAAAAGTATTACTGCAGTTAATAGCGTACAAAGCCTCGTCTACGGCTTGGACACCCAAGCTAGATGGAGCGATGACATCCAGAAATAGCTGGTATTGATCGGATGCGAAAGGCCGAGGATAGGCAATGTTAGCGCTACCAAAATGGCTTCTCCAATAGTAGATGCATACTTTTGATTTTAGGGTTCCTTACCAGAAAAGGTAAAATGGAATTTTTATAGGATCACTTTGTTGTTTGTCTGTCAGTCCGTCTGTCGTTTCCGTCAAGAAAACCTTTAAAGGTTAATTTGTGAAACCGCACCGGCGCGACGCGAACCGTATGGCTGTTACGACGGATACGGTCCGACGCTGGTGAGGCTCTGCCTTCATATTATTATGTACAGGAAGCCTTACGGTGTCGACTCCCCGGCACAGCTTTGCCGTCGCCCTCGGGCTGCTTATTGAAGGGGTTGTGCCGCTGTCCGCGCGGGGGCACGCGCGGCTCGTCGTCCGAGCCCGTTGCGGCCACAATACCCGCCGCCTCCGCTGCCTCTTCCGCTGAAACACAGACAGACACAAAATCCATGAATTTTTAATTGGTTAAAAGATATATTCACCTACTTTTTCATCTCACTTTTATTTTGAAAATATAGTACCAAATTTCTCATGAATTTAATTCCAATAATTCATCCAATAAATATATAATCTGATAGTTTATCATGCAGAATACTTCATTATTCCATAATTTCACAGCATTATAAAATAAGATCTTAAAAATAACCAGCCAACAACTTGAAAATGTTATATTTTTATATTATTGTGGCTAATAGTGATATCTTTGTGTAAGGGAGCTTTATGAAAAGGACAGCAATTCATTTAGACCTGCCATTTTCATTTAGAGAATGGGTACAACAGAATTAGCCACTTGTCTGGTTATTATATACCTTCAGCCTCCTCCAGCTGCCTCTGCAGCTCAGCCACCATAAGCTTCATGTAGTCATAGCTGGCGCAGGCTAATGCCTTCATCCATGCTTCCATAGACGCCTGCGAGTTGGTGCACAGGAAGTATGTGCGCCCGCCCTCACAGTGGAACACTATCTTGAAACTGTATGACTCTTCTTCTGTTAGCTCTGAAACATTATAAAATCGAAAATAATTATTTTATGTAGGTTAACTTAACTCAGGAGTCAGGTGCATTTTAAGCAAATACATATCACTTGATGTAACAGTGAAAGAAAACATTGTGGGAAAACTGACATGTTAGATAGAAGCAGGTGACAGAAATCCATTTTATACAAGGAACCTCAGTTTTGATTTAGAGGTACTAAGTTGTACTGAATTAATCACTTAAAACGAAAAATACAGTCTCTGTTAGAAAAACTGCTAATGGCTTATAACTAACTTCAACTTAGGCACTGAGAAAAAAATTATATCTCACCAATAGTACATCCCTCCAGTATGATAACACCAACTGGTTCCTTGTCCCCATTCTTATCAAAATAGAATAGCAGGTTTCCCTTCAAAGTGAACCATCTCCTCTGGTAACTTTTACCCACTTCCCCCCTCATGTCCAACCACCCCTCGCGGTCTACGGGGGTGGCTGATGACGCGAACGCACACAGGTTCTTCTCATTTATCTTCATTGTTTGCTTCACAATCTCAGTGCATAACAATCATTAATTTTATATTGTAATAAATAAGGATGTTCTTGCGTGTCCGTTCCGGCCTAATTCACAGTGTCGATTGTATAGGACTTGTGAATATTTTTTAGGATCTAATTTCTATTCTGCATTATAGTTGGACCCAATAGACCGTATTTATCTTAAAAAAATAACAAAAATATTCCGCAATCCACTTCCAAGTTACAATACAATCCAAACAAAATACAAATCCAAAATATTCCAAATTCCAAAATCCACCAAATCCACTCAGTCACTGTCAGCTGCTGTCAGCTGTCAGCCACTCTAGGTCACAGATAATTAATAAACTACTGTCAAATTGTTAATCACTTACTTTGACACTATAGTCTTGGACTTCGTCTGTGTTGGCGTTTGCTGGCGCGCGTGCTCTGCCTTTTTGGAGTGTTTATTTTTGTTAAAAGTGGCCGGGTTTTGTGTTTTACTGATGTTTTGGTGGTGGAACTGACTGGGGACCGCTCTAACGGGTGTCGCGCGTGTGTAGGCGAGCGCCGGCACATACGAAGTCCATACTTCTATAGCTTCCCTAATTTGTAAATAACTACAAACTTGACATTGACTAATCTTTGTAAAGCCAGACGAGAGAGAAAAAAGACCCGGCCAAGTGCGAGTCAGACTCGCGCACTGAGGTTTCTGTACTCGGGTATTTTTTCCAACATTTTGCACGATAAATCAAAAACTATTATAACTACATAAAAATAAATAAAAATCTGTTTTAGAATGTGCAAATAAAGCTTACTTTGAAAATTGAAACAATTTGAATTTTCTTTTAATGATGTAACCACAAAGCGGTTTTCAGATTTATTCCTGTATCTGAGCTATAAGACCTACCTACCTACCAAATTTCATGATTCTAGGACAACGGGAAGTACCCTATAGGTTTTCTTGACAGACAGACAGACAGACAACAAAGTGATCCTATTAGGGTTCCGTACCCCAAAAGGATAAACGGAATCCTTATAGGATCACTTTGTTGTCTGTCTGTCAAGAAAACCTATAGGATACTTCCCGTTGACCTAGAATCATAAAAGGTATATTTTGTAGTATATTATAGCACAAGTACAGGAGTAATCCGAAAGCCGTGAATTTGTGGTTATATCATACTTTGTATTGAATCGTAATTTGTTGATCCCTTGGCTCACGAGTCCAGTACCCGGCAGGCTCAGAGAGTTGGAAGTTGTCAAGCACGTCTACGTGATATCGAGATAGCACTCACTCTTGGCTAAGTTCAGTCCTTATTTTAATTATAATTATTATTAACTTGAAGAGGAGATAAATAAAATCATTTTGTAAATATGTAATATTTTATTCATAATTATTATTACCTATTTTCACAGTTATTTATAAAGTTATATTAATATCAAGTATTACACTAACTTTTGTTTACGAATTTCTAATGATTGCTCCGTTTAGAAAATTTGATTTCCATCTCAATCATCAGATTTGTCCTCTTACAAACTAATATATGACAAAATGGTGAGGTCTATATACAGTACGATCCCAATTCCCTAAAAAAATTGACAAATTCACAATAACAAAAAAGTCAAAAACAAAAATCTTAAAAATAATTCATTCAACTACGAATCTCGCTTAACAACTGTACAAAATATTACGAGTGGTTTCTTTAAAATGTGCTCCTCATACATCGGCTAAGTGGGCGAGTCAGTATCGGCACTCCCGACTACCTCGACTATGTACAACATGCTTTACAAAACAAAATATAAACTATATACAACATCATTAAATATTCTCAAATGCTGTAACACATTTAAAACACTTTTATATTCAACTAGGCATAATTCAGTTTAACCGTGGGCGAGCCATCGCTACAATAATTAAATAATAATATATTACGTACCGGCAGCGCCCCGCCCCCGGGCCTGCACAATTGTCTACATCAGTTCTTTACACTGATCCATAAAAGGTTGCAATTAAAATTAATCAGGTAATAAGCAATATTAATTACGAATTTTCGCGACTTTGTTCATTACATAATAAAACCATGATGTCGAGTTCAGACTTTAAAACGAAATGTACAAAATGTAACTGCTAATGTGAGTAAGAAACTTCCAAGCTCAACAATACGCGTTTTTTCCTTATATACACGTTATATTAACTGTATGACACTTCTATTACTTATCGTTATTTTATATTAAAATAGAAAATTTCATATATCTACCAAACTGTAAGAGATTCGACAGATCAGCGCTGTTTTTTATTACAATTATTTATTTCGTCAGTAATTTTACAAAATGATCCCTAAATATACAAAATGCTATCATCAAACATGGTTTGTTTTTCTTTACAACTATGTAGCTAATCGTAATCTATTGGTGTCACTAATTGTTTTCAGTTACAAGGTTTAGTTATCATAAGAAAAAGACATCACTAATAACACTGTTTTTAGAATGGTATACCCTTCCTACTTCCCTCACGCTAACAACGCGGATTCTTGGCAGTTCACTTATTGATATATTACATTAGCAAAATTTTGCACTAATTTTCATTAATTTACTTTGAAGAAATGTGCTACTTACGTCAACCAATGTTGAACTTTTGTTCCCTGGGTATAACTGTACACGGCCAAAAAAACTCGTGCTTAACGCGAATGGTCAATCATTTCATTGATCTAATGTATAATTGCCATTAAATGTAAAGCTACATGATCTTAGACGAGTTAATTTCAAAATATTTTAAAAATCTATACAAAAAATATAGTGTTTAAGGTAAAAAATACAAATTTCGCCATCATTAGAAATAATAGAGATGAAAAGTAAAACCCTGTCGAACAAAACTTTTAAGAAAATATGTCGGTAAAAATATCTAAATCACTATGTAAATAGCTAACACCTTTGGTAATTCATACCGGTTTGAAAGGTAAAATAAAAAAATTATATATTACATTATACATAGCACAACAACATTATAATATTATCATAACTGCAATAAGTAACTTGTGACATACTAATTTTTTCAACTAATTTAACTCTATAGACAAAAGATGAAGAAATGATGCTGAGATCTATAGAGGGTACTCTGACTTTACTTAGAGTTAGACAGAGATGGATTTATGTCGTTGACATAAGTCTGTCTCGTTTCAACTCAGTCTTAAGTCTGAGCATAGATCTCAGCTTGAGAGTTCTGGCGATCACAAACCTATGACTACAAGTATCATACTGCTAGAAACTACTGATGAGAACTCGTCCATCTAGCGTGGAGCGAGCATTTAAAACGATTCCAAAATACTAGCACTATATTATCAAGTACAATAGTAACTAGGTTAGTTTCCTTACAAAACAAACTTTATACCTTAAAACATGATTTAATCAAAAAGTAATATTTGATTTGATTTCCCTTCTGGCTATACCACTGCACGATTTGTATACTTTAAGGCACAGAATATTTATATGGAACAGACTGATAGCAGGTCGCCATGTTTTGATCCATGCTTGTAGATGTCGTTTTATCCAAAGGTGCGTATCTCCCAGGCTGTGCCGCTAAGCGCACGCGTGTGAAACACAAACGTTAGAATTTGTCTTCATTTTTTTTTAATATGAATGTACAAATTAATATATCTTTGTAGAAATACTACCTACATTTTGTAGAAATGTTAAGAAGAAAAATTGTTAATAATAATCTCATGAAGTATCAAAAAATATACAAATCATGCAATGTACAACTTTTTTTCATAGTTCAAATGATGCCATACTGATTTCGATTGTAAATTATAAGTCATTTGGATTTTAAAAAAAATATAGAAAAATGTATAAAAAGGTACAAAATAACATGACTTCAATTCTACTAAGTGGCAAAAGGGTCGCCAAAAAACCATAAATCCGATGCTGCATACAAGTGGACGCGACACTAAAGAAAATGAGGTTTGTAATGGAGTGTGAGATCACGGAAGAATGATTTTATTCTGAAAGACCATAATGGAAGAAACTTTTTCCCCAAATGAATGTACCTACTATTTTCCTTAGTTGACTGAAAAGCTAATTGTCTCGCAAAAGACGTATTATTACGTAAGCTGAATACCAAATTTCATGGGTATAGCTTGAAAAACTTTCATACCCTATTTAAAAATCCTTTCTTAGTAAGTGCCAATATCATAAAAGGAACCTACTGTCAACACAAGTTTCTAACCCCAGCAGTTTAGATTATGCATGGATAGATTTGTCAGTCAGTCAGTCAGTCAGTCAGTCAGTCAAGTATTTTTATATGTATAGATGCCTTAAGAAGATAGATATAGAAAGGTTATACAAGTGAAAAACTAATAGAAAGTTAAGATTTAAAACGTCAGAAATTATGCGATGTTTGCGAGTTTTGCAATTAACCCTTTTAGTCAGATAAGAAAAATAGATTATCATAAATGAAAATGAAGTGCCCTTATCAATGAGACAAATCTCGATAAAACAACAGCTTTTTATAAAACTGCGTCTTTTTATTCCAAATTGGACCTTTGTTGAGGATTTCATTAACTTACATATTATATTAATATACTTCCCCGGCTTATCTAATCTTCTTTTTTATAAATTTTCTAAGTTTTAATATAATATTTTGATATTCACACAAGTTTGTGGTAACTTTCAATCCCAGTGAATGCCCATTTGTTATAAGGTATTGCATGAATAGCTCCGAATTAATATTGAACCAAAGTTACTATACTTTAGTTTAACTTAGCTGACTTAAAAGACAAACAAATTGCAGATACCTTCTCCGAGAAACGCGTAAGCGACACGATATGGCCGAAGCTTTAGGCCTAGAATTAGGTTATTCACTTGTATCATTTCATTGTCAGTATGTAGTAACAAGATCCCATGCGCCGCGTGTAGTGCGCCTATTATTTCAACAAGAAGTTACTTGTTTATCTTTTAAGTCAGTTATGAAAAATAGGTATTTCTTTTAGAAAGGAAAGATGTGAGAGCAATGCAAGGCCACTGGCCACAACTTTGACGCATTACCGATAACTTGTACAGGTCAAATTGTATGAATTGTTTTTTTTTTTTTTTTTTACAGAGATTTGCTGTCTATTAGAGATAGGAGTTTACGAAGAACTCTGAATACTTATAACAAAGAGGTCTAACTGTGCATTTACATATTCACGCTCGCATATTATCTTGCTAGTTCATGATAACTATGCAAGTACAAGACAATTGTGAACCTGTGAACAGGGTGAGATGTAAAATCTCATACTAACCCTTAGTATGAGATTTATCTCACCCTTGTTGCTAGAATTCGAGCTTCAAATTACGTCAGAGTAATATGGACTTAAAACTTTATGGCTTAAAGTCGAAAATTCAGTATCACCTTTAATTTCAATTTTATTTAAAACATTACTGTTTTGACTCCCGAATTCTATCAATGTTCACTGTCTTAGTCCCGCTTCCTGTTAAGCGAATATGTAATTACACCTAAAGCCAAATGTCCACTAGCAATAAACCTTGCAAAAGTCAGCTGCCACTGTCATATAAATTTTGGCAAGTTCTAGCAACTTTCAACTGGCTGTAAGTGTACACAGTGTGACTTGCAGTAGCCTCTGCAGTTTATATTGCTAGTGTAAACTTGGCCTAACAATCGAGTCACCACTCACTATCCACTGATTGACTATAACTATTCAATAACCAGCTCAACAACCCTCGTAAGGGTTGACGCCATACTTTGACAACAACAACTTCCTCTAATCAAGCCATCATGTATGTACACGCCATACCATTTAATTAATTTACCTAAGTACTGCCTTCTAATTCTATTCTTTTGAGTACAAGTTTATATGTAGTGTATTTTTTATATAATATGTATATCACGAAAGAAAATAAATAAGAATCCATGTTAAATAAAGTTTAACATACACTACACATAACTTTCTAGTAAAGAAGAAAATCTCATGTTGTCAAAATGTCTCAAATTGTCCAGAAAATTATAACTGCCGATTACTAAAGTAACCGTAAATGTCTAGCGTACTGAGTAACTCATTTTGTGAAGCTAATTTAGCTGTTTTTAACAATGTCATTTCATTTCGCAAGTCTGTATTATGAATATATAATACATAAAAAGAATTGAAAATAAATAAGAGTAAGAAATAAATAAATAATCTAAAAGATTTATAAGAATAGTAAGTTAAAGAATTTATGACAATAGTTGTGATTGTAGTTACCTACGTTACCTAGCAGTAAATATTATACTATCAAACTTTAGAAACCTAGAACTTTAGAGAGAGACAGCTTTATAGAGTTTGTCTCTGTCTGACTGACGATTTCAAGAAAAAATTTCAAATAGGTAAGTGACAGAGACTGATTATACTAAGAAACTATAGCTGCCTATCTCTTTCTAAAGCTCAGTGTATAATATTTACTGCCATGTACTGTGCAGACTTGGATATCCTTCTCAATAACTCCCAATAAATAATTTAAATTACAATAATGGTAACCAACACTGATGATGCTCCCCGACTCTGCTTGCTACACACAATGTCCATACGTCACTATGTCACTATGTCACTACACTGCGCCTCTACCAAACTTCACAATATAAAAACTTTAACAAATGCAAGTATCTAAACAGACTTGTTTGGATATTTCTTGTAGCCACCCCTGCACTTTCACTTTGAACAATGTAGGGTAACACAGACGACCCACCGATATAAACTACTGGTGTCTTCTGATGAATTTCATAGGGTAGTTCTGAATAAAAAGGAACCTCATTTAGACGTGTCCTCCCATCCAACCTGAGTTGGAATATGTTCATTGTATAGGCGTCCCATCCAACCTGAGTTGGAATATATTCATTGTACAGGTGTTGGTGGTTCTATATTTATCAGCCAAATATTTCTCAAACCAGTCTATGTAGGAATATGGTCTATGTTCGTTGTAGATTGGCGGGAACAGGTCCAGATGACTTCATATTTGGTCCAACTATTGTTAATGTGGTTTATTCAGATCGACTGAAATTTATGGTGTAGGTTGTCCCAACTTTTGTCGGTCGCCTGTGACATTCCAGCGATGTGCCTCTAGCCGAGCGCGGCCGCCGTGTGGTAGAGCTGCATTAAGACTTGCACGTGCAGCGGCAGACACGACAGTCGGTCGTGTGTCGTGCCGTCCAGGGCGAGCCAGGAGAGGGCGTTGTAACCTTCCAACACGTATCTGTAACGGAAACAACTTTAATTAAAAAAAATCTCGGTATAAATTCTTATAAGTGGGTAGTCTGAGGCACAATGACTATAGCCACAGAACTCTAGGGTTAAAATCTTATAGACTGCACTTTGACTTTGCTTAGACTTAAGTTTCAGTTAAAACGAGACAGATTTATGCAAGCGGTATAACGCTGTCTTTTAACATTGTATTACGTCTGAGCAAAGTCAAAGGGTACTCTATAGAGTATAGATCTCAGAGCCCCGACACAACAGCGTTTTTTCAGTGTAGGCTCCACAACTATATGCCACAGAAAGGTGGATCACTGAGAAATAGAAATGATATCTGTTGCTTTAATAGGTAGTGCGGGTCGCGCAGGTGCCGGCAGCTCGGCGTGGACACCAGTAGCTATGGCAGGGTATACGTTACCTGAGCACGTCGGTGGTAGTGGTGGAGTCCAGCGGGTGCGCGTTGTGGTCTCGCCGCTGCGACAGCGAGGTGGTGTAGTCGTCCTGCGCCGCGCACTGCAGGTGCAGTGCGTTCTTGAGGAAGGCGGGGCACGCGTCACGCAGGTGCCGGCAGCTCGCCCACCACCAGCTCGGCATGGCCCCCAGCGGCGCCGTGGACACCAGGTAGCCGAGGGCCAACGGTTGCTGGAGGACTGTGCCCACATTCTCCTGCAACACATGTTCACAACGTTATAGTATCTGCCAGAGTGCAAGGAGTTTGCAGATGCAAGAAACGAAGCTCGCGCAATTGGAGAATCCCTCACAAAAAGTAACCTGGCGCCACAGATGTTAAACAGTGTACAAGGTTTGGACAATGATGTTAAACTGCTGCAAGCGATTATAGGAAAAGAGGGCGAATGGACCAGGCCAAAGGTTAACGAAGACTGAGCATAGATACAGTCCCTTCCCGAAGTCTTGCACATCGCAGTTATGGAAAGGGCGGCTAGAGATGGCAAGAGGTCTGAGTCTGTATGTTACCGAGACCATCTCAGTGAAGTCGGGCATGTCAATCTGACATCAAGTGATGTGGAATCTGAAATCAAGACTTCACTAGAATCAAGACTGGTTTGATCTGACATCTGAGAATTTCCTCCTACCTAGAAAAAAAAAAAGTAAGTGTGTGGATACATGAATGAATTGTTACCGGCTGATGGTCGTCGTCGCGCGAGTAGGCCCCCGCGAGATGCGCGTGCCTCGCAGGGCTCCCCTCCCGGCTCGCGTCGTCGTCGTGCCTGCGCGGCGAGGCGTGCGGGCTGCGCGTGGGCCACATGAACATCTCATCTAACAGGTCAGTCATGTTCTCCTCCCCCATCTCCTCGTCGGGCATCTCCAGCCCCATGAGGATATCGTTCTCTTCCCCGTTGGCGTTGGGAGGCTCGAATGGCATTTGGTTTGACTGGAAAGAGAAATACGTAATTAGTGTCTACATAATACACAAAATACGGACAGGGCCGGAGATAACCTGGCCAATAATGTAAACTAGGTTTCAACGGTGTTGACATAGTTCTTTATGCTCCCGAACCGCTCAAATGGCGTTATCTGCGCGCACTCTATAGCAGATAGTGCGTTCCTCGCAATTATAGTATATTATGTTTGTTAACGTCAATTGAGCAATAGCTGCTCAAGTAAATCAAGTGATTGTCGCTCAAGTAAATAGTACTCACTCAAAGGTGTGAATGGAATGCCAGGAAGGAAGGGAGGGAGGGAGGGAGGAAGGACGGAGGGAAAGAGGGGAGGGGAGTAAGGAAGAAGGAAGGAAGGAGGGAAGGAGGGGGGGGGGGGGGGGAAGGAAGGAAGGAGGGAAGAATAAAGAAATGGAAAGAAAGCTCATATTTAGCTGAAGTGAAATCTCACCTGTGTGGTAGCAGAAGTGGGGAAGACGAGTATATGCGTGGCGGTGACATCTCTCGGCGTGTGCAGGTGGGACTGTATGGAGGCCTGCGAGAAGCGCTCGTCCGGCGTGAACCGGTCGGCCATGAGGCGCAGGCACGAGTCCGGCTCGGTGGACACGAGGCACGCGGACAGGATGCAGGGGGCCCCGCTGCGGTACAGCAGCGAGCAACTGCCGCACATTTCGCGGAGCATGTTCGATGCTCGGTTCAGGTTCGGCCGCGATAGCAGCCAACTCCAACCTGTCAATGTTCGTATTGTGATAAGTTGATGATAAGTTCCAGAAATTTCTTGAGAAGAAACCCTGGTATGAAAATTCATGATACATTCTTCAATTGAATTCTAAAATTTAAAATTTCTAAAAATAAAAATTCTCAAATTCCCCTTTAAATAATCACGAAATTTATGATGGAATGTTCTGCTTCTCGCGCATGAATGTCCAGTGTCCACACTTTTGGTATCTGACAAAATTGCCATTTAGCCAAATATTAGGTTATATAGTAGTTCATTTAAGTAGCTCTAAAAAATTTTTTTGCTAACCAACCTTTTAGTTCCCCATGGCCTATCCTTCCCACGCGACCGACCACCAGTCTCCAAGGTTGAACAGATTGTGACATGATGCCCAGAGCGAAGTCCATCAGTTTCGTTAAACCTAACCTCCGCGCTGGACCGCCTCGCTTCCGTCGTGATCTGTAGAACAACAAAACTGTATTAGAAAAACCTTGCGCGTGTCTGCTGCGTACACGCAAAAGAAGTGAAAGTTCATTGGTTTAAGGCGCGCTCATAACTCAGCGGAAATTTTGGCAACAGTTTCATTTTATATGACAACACCCTTATATCGATTTTGATTTTCGACTCGTAAACCCTGACGATGGGGTAGTAGGGTACAGCACTCCTGAATCGTAGGGATTCAGTTCAGGGTTACTGTTGATGGTGAAATAACATGGTAGGTACCAAGAAGACCTCAGTCCCAATTCTTCAATCCTAATCTGCAGGGTACTGCGCTTTTCAGCCTGTTGATGGTGGATTGATATTTTAAGTACCAGGCATTGACTTTTAAGAGCAAGATTTTTTTTATGATTACAAGGAGCCCCGGATATCGATGTTCGAAGAATTCAGTCCAACAGCGAATGGCACCGGCGCTTTGGTGGCCGCACGTCGTCCCCCATTTCCTCGAGAGTGCGAGGTGTGCTAGTGTGTGTGCGGGTGGAAACGACTTGTACATACCTGGCAGGTACGTGTATGTTGATGGCGGCGGTGTCCAGCAGCTCGCCGCGCGCATCGGTAGCGGCGGCCAGCAGCCAGCGTTGGTCGTGCGACAGACAATACGCCAGGAACAGCACGGCGCTCTGGTCGCCGCACGTCGTCCCCCACGTCTCGGCCACTTCCTTGAGCGCGCGAGGTGGTGCTAGCACCCACGCCGGGGAGAACAACTTGTATGGTGCTCGGTTTTTCTCCTGTAACACAATGTTACATGTTAATATCTTCCTCTTTTCTTCTTGGTAATTCTAGATACGCTTCTAGTGATTTGAACATGGAAACACTGTCGAGGATCCAGCCCGCGAAAGGAGGCAAGAGGTAAAGAGGCGAGACCTACAGCTCACTGACGGACGCTTTCGACATCGCCGAAGCCAGCGCACGGCATTGTGAACACATTACCAATAAATTGTATCATATTAATTATTATCAAAATTAAAAATCAACAGTTTAACTCCACTAGTTAAGTTAGTTTAAGCATTTTATCATATCAATCATCACCAACATACTGACTGCCAACGTTCGCTAGTCAGAGAGGCAGTTTATGAAGATGAAAACTGTACTCACGTCTTTGGAACTGAGGAACAGGTTGGCGTTGGCGGCGGTGCCGAAGCCCGTGAGCGACTTGCCGGTGGGGGAGTGGGACAGCAGCCGCCGCGCGCCCGTGAACACGCTGAACGCCAGCGCGCGCACTTCCGACCCGCAGCCGCCTCGCGCGCTCCACGTCTCGCAAACACCCTCTAATGATACTATCTGTGGACAAATAAGTATTAAACATTAGTTAGTAATACATATTATAAATTTTCAATACAGTTGCTCTCAGTGCTAGTAAACATGACTTGTAAGTTAATTTTTTTTTTAAATCCGCTAAATCCAATTTATTATTTCAAAGTTTTCTAGCACGAAGTTTTATTATTTACTAGCCGATGCCCGCGACTTCGCCCGCGTGGATTTAGGTTTTTCGAAATCCCGTGGGAACTCTTTGATTTTCCGGGATAAAAAGTAGCCTATGTGCTAATCCAGGATATTATCTATCTCCATTCCAAATTTCAGCCAAATCCGTCTAGTAGTTTTTGCGTGAAGGAGTAACAAACATACACACACACACACACACACACACACACACACACATACAAACTTTCGCTTTTATAATATTAGTGTGATATAATTTAAGAATGGAGTGTTTTACTAAATTAATAGCTTGGCTGCAATCGGACCTGCTGGCAAGTAATAATGCAGCGTAAGCGCGCTTTCCTAGGAGATGCTCATTCACTCTTGACTTTTTAAGGTACCCATATTAAAAGTGTAGGGGAAGACAGATGCCGGAAGGGCGTTTTTTATCCTAGTGGTTCGGATTAGAACCAAGGAGGCGAAACGCTTCGTATGTGTCAGAGTTGGTAAGTTTACCTTGATGAGCGGGTTGTGGTGGTGCAGCATGGTGTGCGCCTGAGCAGCTAGTCTCAACAGCGCGGCGAGGGCGCGCGGGCGGTGCGCGGTGGCGGCGGGCGGCTCCACCACGTAGATGACAAGCGCGGGCGCGCCGGCCTCGTCCTCCTCCCACGCGGCCGTGGTCTCCGCCTCGTGCTCGCCGGCCGCGCTCGCGCCGGTGGAGCCCGCGCCGCCGCCCGGCGTACCGGGCCGCTCCAGCGTCGCCGGCGGTCGCATTGCACCCGTATTGCCTGTTTTCAAAATAATTATTTCACTACTCATACTCGTAAAGGTTTTCTTGATGTCCAGTATAAGCGGATTAAAACTGCTTTTTATTCTTTTGGGCATAAATGTTGTATGGAAATATTTTCTAGTGCATGAGCCTAGCTCCATATCCTGATACTTTATTCATGTAAGCAGTTGGTGCCACGCCGAAAGGTCTCCGGACCTTGAAACTTGCGCAGTGGGTGATATATGTCTGTGGCGTCTAGTATATCAATTCTGTTATTGTAAAATGACGGTAATGTAAAATAAGCCTAACATAAGAAATCACACTTACTAACTAATTAAGCTAACTGGTGTGGCAAACTATAAAGCAAGATAAGAAGAAGAACTTACTTTCAAACAAGGTCCGGTCGACGTTGAGCGAGGCGAGCTGCGGCACGAGGCTCGTGCGCAGCGTGTCCGCGTACGCGCGCATGTACTCGCCCAGCCGGCCCGGCGGCAGCTCGCCCGTCCATTCTTCCGAATTTGACTCCCTACAAACCAGAATAATAATCATGGCACATTTAATTGCTACATTTTATATTGGCAAGTAAAAACCGGTCTAATATTTTCAGTAAATAAGTAAATCTTTAGTGGCTACTGGTTATACTTTCATTTTCCTCGCGATAAGAAATGCAGTGGAAACTGTAAAATGTTCTCAATATCACAAAGCACAGGATGAAAAATAATATCCAGTCTGAGTTGTGGCTGAAAAAAGTGGTTCTCAAATAACTGATGAATCGCTGACTCAAGTGACACGATAGACTGGTTTGGGTGACTCCAAAAGATCATTAGAGAATACTTACCGTTCACTTTCGCTTGGCGCAGTCCGTACAATGCCGTCCCGCGCTATCCTCGCTATAGGTTGATGTCGTCCCAGTCGACACGCTTCGTAAGATGTCGACAACTCCCGGAAGAACGTCTTGATAGGATCCGCTAGAGCGTCACCATCCGATGCCAATACAACGTAAGCGACGTCCCGAGCGTAGGAGTACGGTTCGAGTGATAACCGCTCCCAGTGTCGTAGGGCGTAAGGTGAGAGTGATATCCAGTCCCGGTCGTGGCCCACGAGTAGAGGCGGTACGGGTTGGGGTTCGCAAAGGTCTTCGTTGCCGCGGCCGGCCAGCCTATGGAATTGTCGCCAGGTTAATGGCCCGGTGACGCCGTCCCACATGCGCGCTCCGCAGCAACGCTTTTGTATCGCGTCTTGGAGTAAGGGCCGGAGACGTCGCATCAATCTGTGAACAATATCGTCCTCAGATCAAAATTATTTTAAAAAGTAATTTTATGTACTCATGCTCAAGGAATTTCTTATAAAAATTTTTACTTGATTACAACTTAGCCTTCTAAATTTATGAAATTCATGTGCGCTAGAAGTTCAACAATAACCACATTGCACACAGCGATATTTTTGCACGCAATTGGAACAGATCATACGCAATTAATTCGAGCTAGCTTAAAAGGAGTCAGTATTTACCTGACAACGTCCCTGGAGGACCTCGGCGCTCGTGCGCCTATGAAGGGCCAGCGGTGCACCGCGCCGGTGGTGACGGGAGGGGCACCGAAGGAGCTGAGGCCGCCCGCCGCCGCTCGCAGCGCGCGCTCGGCCGCCGCGCCGCCGTCCGAGTACCTGAGAATGAAACAAATTGTTTAGCTATTACGTCACAACTTCATGATTTGACTGGTATAAGGCAGAAACAAACTGTAGGTATTTGGATAATACATAGTACGCTGTGTGAAACTGTCGGACGTAACCTTGAGCGCTCGGACGTCTAAGAGATATCTCGTTGCTGGAGCGAGTCAAATCAACGCATATCGTTTACATAATCTTCGATTGATTGTATCATTTGCTTTTTAGGAAAATAATTTTTAAACTTGCGTAGCCTTGTATACTCACTCTAGCTGGTTGAGGCGAAGATGGTCGGGCGGGCCGGCGGCGGCGGAGGAGCGGCGCGCGGCACGCGCGACGGCAGAGGCGCGGCCTCCCGCTGCGCCCGCGCACTGCGCCACCACCAGCCCCGCCACGTCCGCCAGCCCGCCGCCGCCGCGCCCGCCCGGCTCCTCCGCGATGCCCGTGATCTCCATCTCGTCCTGCACACAACAAAAACTTTTAGCACTCGCGCACACCAGTGGACGGCAGAGGATAGTATGGAGGATTTCCTGCCCGCCAGGACAGGACATACACTGATGGCAAACCCCCCCATCTGCACGGCCTGGCAGACTCCACATATGTGTCTCGTCCCTCACCTCGTAAAACAAGCCGGCTCGATGGGCAAGCCGGCGGTTGACGATGGCGCTGAAGCCGCACGAGCAGCGCGAGGGCTCGTCGTCCGCGCTGCCGCCCCAGTCGCCGCCGGGCAGGTACGTGGCCGCGTCCGCGCCGCGGATGTTGCCCACCACCTACGAAAATCACAATCAGAATTAGTTCAAATTGATCATACTTCGGGAACACGTGCAATATGACCGCTACTAAAATACGTCATTTATGTCTTTTTCATAGAATTTTTTATTGTTAAAATTTATTTACTATTGATACAGGCTGCAGTCCACCATACAATCATATACAATGTGTACATGGAAGCAAAAATGTTTGAAAAATTTTATTTTTCGCGTGAGTTTCTTTGGAAGAGGGATAAATCTAAAGAAACACCACCGCAAGCGTAAAAAAAATAAAAATAAAGTTTCCGACGAATTGAGAACCTCCTCCTTTTTTAGAAGTCGGTTAAAAACGAGCGCGAAATTCTATTCGAATGTGTCGTTAGAAAATGTTAAAGGAGCAAACCTTACTCTCAAACGGGTTTGTCTCAAGATTTGCTATAAAACTGCTCCACTACTTTCTAAATAATGCCAAATTTAAATGGCTTTCTTTTAAATTTTTAAGCTGAATTAAAAAAGCAAGAGTTTTTAGTAGAGGGTTATGTATTGCACGTGTTCCACAGATTGCAACACTACACGCACTGCGCTATACTCCAGGTCATCTTTGCGATGAGATGGATTTATCGAGTGAGGCTGCGGTGAGCAGCTCAAGAGGCGAATCTGCTTGTGGAAATAGAACATTTTATATACAGGCTGTTATTTATTATTATTATTATAGACTATTAAACAACTAATACTTCATTTAGATTAAAGCATTTGATTATTTCTATTAATTGTGTTTTGATGTCTGTAGACTAAATAGATAATAATATTCATATTCACTGGTATATCAAAAGCTATATTTACGTGTTTTCGGGTGAGTGTGCGCATGCGTGCGTACATTTGTGTGTGTGAGTTTTTAGTAGTTTTGCTATTGGTTCTGATAGAATTCATTCAAGTGTATTTTAAGTTTCACGCGTAAAAATATTACCACACTTAATATTTTATGAACTTCTTAAACAGATTGCACATTTACAAGACAGCTTGTACACACTACTAACAATTCTGTTTTGTAGAAATGAAAAAATAACTTTGTCCGTATTTTTTTGGTGCATCCAACGCGGTACGCGAACTAACATACTTTCCAGGCACAGAATTGTAACTCCGCAAAGTAAATGAATAGCGAACCTTATTGAATTCAGTTAGCACTAAGCTGCGACCTTAAATTCAACAAACGCCTCTCTTTCTATCGTAAACTCTTATTTGTCAATCTCTTGTAAGTAGAATTCCGCCGCACGTAGGAATATTTCTGGGTCACGTGACCAAGTGAGCCCGGCCTACTTAAAAGTTCTCGTTAAAATAATGTATTATGTTCACAGCAAGAAACGAGTGCGCAATGTTTGAAATGTGCAATCGGTTTAAGGAGCAAACTGACACAACATATAGTTTAATTGAACATGTTTTTTTTTTCAATTTTCATGTATTGTCAAATCGTGTTATATAATAATAAGTTAATTTAGGATGCGTGTATTTCGTGCAGTGTACGTGTGTATGGTCCACTCACCCTCGTCCCGCTGTCGTTGCACACGCAGAGCGTGCAACTGTCGAAGTTGTGGTCTCTGAACACGTTGAGTACGGTGTCGGCGAGCAGCACGTTCAGCAGCACGGGGCAGGCGGGCGTGGCCGCGCGAGGCGACGCGGGCGAGGCCACGGAGCCCATGGGAGCAGTGCCAGGCCTGCGAGGCGACGGCCGGGACTCCACGCTCGCTATCCCGGACCCGTTCACCCGTTCGTTGCTCGTTGATAGTGAGCGTTTCACTCCGCCGTTGTTTGTATTTGTGGTGTTGTTCGTTGTGTTATTGCTGTTGCCTGTGGAAATATACGTTACTAAGACAATGTTCTTTTTAGGTGTTTTAAATTTCTATTGGATGAACGAGTGATCAATGTCGCTGTACGAAAGCTAGTTTTTTTTTTTAAATTCTTAGATCAGAAGTGGAATAATGTTTCACAGTACATACTAAAATTTTCAGATCAGAAGTGGAATAAAGTTTCATAGTACATACTAAAATTTTCAGATCAGGAGTAGAATAAAGTTTCACAATACGAAAAATTCTTAAATTATAAGTGTGACAATATGTTTGGTGTGAAACACAGCCTAAAGAAAGAATAGAAGGTTACCATCGGTCGGGGGCGGCTCGGTCCGGTGCGGCGCGACGGGCTCGTGCTTGCGCTGCCAGCTGGGCCGGTACTGCGCGTGCGGCGGCAGCGCCACGGGCGGCAGCATCTGGCTCGGCAGCGTCGCCAACGGCTCGTACTTGGACGAGCCCACGTACTTGTATATCGTGGGCGGCTTGAACACATACGACCAGTCCTGCAACAACGTTACCATATTTTGACAAATGTACATAGAAGTGACGCTCCGCGACCAAGTTTTTTATATCACTTATCAGGCTATGATATTTCAAAAGCTAAATAAATAATTATTATTAGAATACACAATCGACCTTTAATTATAATAATACAAATTCAAAAAGTATAAAAACTTCTAACAGTCCAACATCTGTAATCCTGCAATCTCTTTATGATCTCTATTTCACCCTTTACTTAATCTCATATGACATTAACTTTAGACTATAAATTTAAAAAAAGATTGGTTAACACTATGGTATCTTACAAGGGTTATTGTCCGTTTTCCCACCTGCCCGCGAAATGGACTATCGTTCTATTTGAGGCTTGCGACAGCGACACTCACCTCTATAGGGTCCGGTGGGGGAGAGGCGTGCGCGCGTTGATGTGCGTGCAACAGATGCGTATGATCGTCAGGCGGTGAGAACCCCGGGGAGGCCTGCGCGTGCGCCTCCATACTAGGCGGTGTCGGGAACATTTTGCTGAGCTCCTCTGCGCGCACGCAGCGCCCGCCGCTCGCATTGCAACGAGTCTCTTCGAGCGACTTGTTCGAGTCTGGAGGCGTCTGCACTTGCAACTGGAAGAGAAACCTTGTATTGACTGGCCCGCTCGTACTGTACTAACAGTGTCACATATACCTACTACATTATAATATTATCCGGCAGGAAAGATACATAAGAAACTTTAAAATGAGATAGTGTTATCTCTGTTGTTGAGACCAATTTTCATATATTTAGATACGAGTGACAGAATAATGCAATCTCTTTCTAACATACAATGCCCATAAAAAATGCAAACTATCAACTTAAATTTTGAAAACAGCAATTTTATAGCAAAAATATATTGAAAAGCTAATTCACATAAAAAGCAGCATGCAACTGAGACAATAATATGAAGGGTACACTCACAAGTCTTACCGTCTCGTCCCCGCTGGCCGCGTCGTCCGAGTTGTCGAATATTTGGTCCAGGTCTTTGAGCGTTGGGCACAGGCCGTCCGACGTGTATAGATTCTTGTACTCTTTTGAATCATCCTATGAATAATATATTACAAGCATTGAAATATCAATATTATCAAGTTACCTGGTGGACTATAACATTTAGGTACATGATAGCAAGTATTTTAACTCTCTTGATAATTTTCATGATTTCTGGAATGGCGTCAAAACAATATCTATCAAAGTCGGAAGATTTGTTTGATGACAAAACAACCATATAATTAAGTAACTGAAAATCAAATATGTAGGTTTTTTTCATCATTATCAATCCATCACCAGCAGATTACTGAGCTCAAGTCTCCTTTCAAGGGAAGGATTGTAAACGTTATTCAGAACTTATAGGAAGGACTCTATAGCCATAATCAAATATGATGAATTTACAATGAATAAACTAGACGTCGCGACAGGATCTTCAATCTCTCGCCATAGATCCTCAATCGTGCTAAGTTTACGCGCCCAGCGCCAGCACGTCTCGCTCACGGGGTACTCCAGCCTGTCACAAGGTAGTCACTCACGTGGTCCTGCTTCTCCTGCTTGATGTGCAGCAGCGGCGCGGGCGTGGCGGGCAGGCGCGTGTGGTCGTGGCCCGCGTACAGGTCTGCCCCCGCGCCCGCACCCAGCGCCAGTTCCTCGCGCAGCGCACCCGCAGCACTCTTGAACCGTTTCACGGGGTGCTCCAACCTACGAACACCCGACAAATCAGCATTGGAAATAACCTAGTCTCTAGTTGGTAGACAAATTAAAATTTTCGGTCCAGCACAATGGAGTACTAAAAACAATCAGTACACGGGCAGCTTGAAGCAGTTATGAGTTATCTTGTCGCATTGAAGGAAGGTAGGGGACAAGGAAGCATATACGCCAGGTAAATTTACTGTATGCCCTAAACGCTAAATTGTGGAAGTCTAAAAAACTAATAAAGGCTCTCTTGAGAACCTTCATCCCAAATCAGATATCTTAGATCCCCTGAGATATTTTAGAAAAGACATCCTGTTACATTTTAGATAAATGAAACATTTATTGAATAATATCCGTGTCAAACTATGGCAATACTACAAAATAAAGTTATCATGATTTGCAAATGAAAATGTAACCAGTACTGAACGCAAGCGACCGCAAGCTGAAACGTCATTGCTGCGCGCGTGGTCTGTTTATATCGCGAGTAGAGTCTAGCCAACTAAAGTAGAGACTGGAAAAGCGTGACAAATTCAAAAAAGATCAGTATGACAACCATAAAAATTGGTATTACAGATCTGGAATAACCTATTTGATAGAACAAGAATGAAAATAAGGGAATTCTAAAGTATCAAATTAGGTTATTCGAGGTCAATTATACTTGATTTTGGGGCTCTTCATACTGATATTTTTTGAAAATTTGAAAGTCTTCACTTTCGTTTGCCAGACTCTATTGAGCCACATTGAAAAAGTCTCAGTCAACGTGGGCGTCAGTTACTCGCTATAGAGACACCGTTTAAACATAGCCTAAAGAGATACTGAACACACTTGGTCAATGGAAACGTCTAGTCGACGCCGTCTGTATGTCTTTATGCTATGGTTTAAGGATGGATGGAAGGAGTGGTAACTTAACATATAAGCCCCTGTCATCCCTCCCCACCGCGCTGCTACCTCAGACACCGTCTAGTTAATGGTCGGCCTATGGAAAATATCGCAACCAAATAAATCTATAAGTAAGAGATTTGATCTAGCAAGCACTCTACTTGCTATATATCAAGTTATAGTAAAAATAAATGATAATCGGTGACTTAAAATAAGATATAGCAAGAAATTGTAACCAATACTGAAGACATGCGATCGCAAGCTAAAATGATGTTGTTACGGGTGGGTATTGGTTGGAACTTAATATCGCGAGTCAGTAGATCCCCATTGAAGAAAACTTACAATCAATGCGGCCGTGTACACTACTCGCTACAATATAAAATAATAAAAGCTATCACATCAACGTAAGCAAATGAAAAGAAAAACTTTTAGAAAATAATTCAAGTGTCCTAAAATAATTTGTGAAACTGTTTACGATACCTGTTCGCCACATGTTAGCGTTAAACATCGTTGAATATATTATTCCCAGACACAAAAATTAGATTATAAAAATTTTGGATTTGTGTTATTCAAATGAAATGAATGATAGCTGGTAGAGTTTTACATAATATATGGCTTCCCACGGTGTGGATTTTCACGCATGGCCGACGACCAAGGGCAGCCACACACTGCACACAAGGCTCGGCCGACGTCCTGCCACGGACGATAGTCTTATCTCGGAGGGTCGGTGCGGGCTGGTCTGCGTCCGTCCGCAATATCACGCACCGTAGGAAGCCGGTACAAGTATTGTGAAAGGGCCTACGACGGTTGAAGTCTATAGAGCGCACTTGGCCTTTGCTTAGACTTAAGTTTCAGTTAAAACGAAACAGATTTATGCCCAGCGGTATAATGCTATCTCGTTTTAACAGTGTCTTAAGTCTGAGCAAAGTCAAAGCGCGCTCTATAGAGGTCAGCCTAAGTGCATACAGTACGGGCATGTGTATGTGCGTGTGTCACTCACCACGCGTGCACGGAGGTGTAGTCGTACAGCATGTGCAGCGAGTGCTCGTCCTCGAGCGGGTCGAGGCGCTTCTCGGGCGCGGGCAGCGCGGGCCGCCGCAGCAGCTCGGGCGCGGGCGGCGCGGGGGGCGCCGCACCCGCCCCGCCGCCCCCCGCACCCGCGGGCGACCCCGTGCCCGTCGCGCCGCCTGCGCCGCCCGGGGACTCGCCCTGTTGCAATGAAAATATAAATGTATAGATAGTAGCGAGTAAAAGCGACAACCCTCTGCATATGGCTGAGTAGGTGAACTCCATTGATGCATCTGCGGTACCATGGTGGAAGCCAACAGCTATTACGCATTGGGTTGCTATTGATGTAATGTGGTTCCAAAATAATTTTCAGATCTCCCAAATTTAAGCATAAAAACACATTTATTAAGTCGAAGCTGTTATACAATAGATTCATAATAATTATCAGCACAGTTGGGCGTACCTGCGCATAGTTCTTGTGCGGCGGCGCGGAGGGCGGCGCGGGCGTGGGCGGCGCCAGCGGGTCGGGCGTCGGCGCCGGCGTGTGCAGCGTCGTGGGCACGCCGCCCACCTGGAGAATGAAAGCGCGTTCAAAAAGATCCCGTGTAAAGTTCCGTCGTATACTTTTCGCCGCGTTTTTACCTGACTGCGGCGAAGTCCAAAAGGAGGGTTCTTTGTTTCACCTGTATGTATGTATATAATGTATATATGCCCGTTCCTGTCTTCTCGTAACTACTAAACGTCTTAACCGATTTCGATAAATGATACGGCTTTAGATTAGTCTTGATAGCCCGAGTGACACTGTGTACATAAAATTCTTAAAAAATCAAAGTGGTGGATTTTATGCGCTTTGAAGTGCGGGCTGAACAAAATATACAGTGCTAACCGCAGTCGAGGTTTTTTTTTAAACTTTTTAAATTACTTCTTCACAATCACAACAGTTTGGTTAGTTGGATGGACAGGTGAGTTGGTTATCAACACAAAATTATTTACAAGGAACCAAACATAGGCTTGCTTGCTTCTCTTGCATGTTCAGCTGTGGGAGGGCGAGCGGTACATATCGCATGCTGCACCATACAGATTTCATGTTTTAGCGGATCATGTCAAATTGAGCTTATGGTTCCTTGTATATCATGGTCTTTCGCAAAGTAACGCCTGATGTTTATACAACCAAATGGTCCAACGCCTGCTTCTATACAACACAAAATTGTATACAAATAGATAAACGGCCGGTGAAGTTACCTGGTGCGCGGTGAGAGCAGCGAGCGCCGCGTGCGAGTGGTGCGGCGAAGGAGCGCCCGCGGGGGACGCGGCGCCGCAGCTGCCCGGCGAGCACGCGCCCGCGCCGCCGCCCGTGCAGCCGCCGCCCCTGGGAAACCACACCACCGTTACCACCAGCTAATTATGACTATAGAGCGTTCGTTTAGATTCGGCTGCCTCTTTGACACGACTCCTTACGTGTGCCACACTTGGTAAAAGGAGCCAAACGCGACATCAAAACTGCCGCTGGCAGTATACCGGCTACATTATTATATTGAACAAACTTTACCACATAGGGACTAGCCCAATAATTGGCTAAACTAGTCAAACTGGCGTTGCACGCTCAGGATGAGATCTATAGAGTCCTAGCCTTGGCTTAAGTTTCAGTTAAAACGAGAAATACCAGCTATACATAACGCTGTCTCGTTTTAACAGTGGCGCTAGTTCTGATGTTTTTCTCGAAACTAAATTTTAGAGTATCTGCATCTTTTTCTTTTTAATATTGCTGAAGAGGTCAGGACACAAATTTTACATTTAAACACTCTAAGTATTGTTTAGAGTCTTTAAATTTGTGCACACTACAAATTTAAAGACTAGCCATTGGCAGCTGAAGTCATGAGGTTCGACAGCTCTAAATTAAATTTAAAACTGTCAAACTGTGTCTGTCCTTTTCATATTACATTAGTAAGAAAAGGATGTGAATACTCTAAAATTTAGTGGTGCTTGGAATCAGTAAGTACCAGTGTCTGAGTAAAGTTAAAAGTTCCCTCTATAGATCTCGGCCTAACCTAAGTATTTCAGTTCACTCCATTCATGATCTTCCATCAAGTAGAAATTGAATTCTACAGAACAAGGAAACTGTAATCCTTAGGTTACTCTTGTTACAGATATGTCCTTTACCAAAAGTGTATGGTGGTATTTTTTTACATTTCAATGAGATAAAATGTAACATGAAATGAAGATCAAGCAAGTTAAAGATTTCGATGAAAGGTAGATGTTATGATGCAGGTGTATGAAGTTACCGTAACCACTAACCATTCAAACTTTTAAGATTTATTAGCAAAATATTTACAAAAATTAAACTACCTATATATAAACTTCAACAAAATTATATAGTCATCTGCATACACTTGGATGCTCAGTTTTATGCTGTAGGTATGTAAAGTAGGTTGTTTGATTTGTACAATTTACATATTTTATAGTTAAATACATTTTGAAATTTCATATTTTTACAATTGCCTACAAATTTTCCTTTCATAATCAATATATATTTTTAACCTTGCATTAATTAAGCATACATTTTTTTTAAGACTAAAGTCAAAACAGTATTAAAGGACCACAGTATGGTGAAATTGTGGCAGTTATATTATGGTTACAATTCGGCACATCCTAAAATCCTTTTTGATTTAGACTCAGACAACTTTACAATAAAATTATTTATCCTCAGATAAAATAGAAAAGATGAATTTCCTACGAAAAATAACGCAGGAAAACGGTATTTTTAAGTGCTACTTTAATAGATGAACATACATGTAGACACAAAGCATGCAAATTGTTCATACATAACAGTTAATTAAACATGCACTCATTTTCTACGAAATAACGTATAAGATACAAGCAATATAGCATGCAAGAACACAGCATCGCATTATATGTGTGTTTAAGGATGTATGTCGTTATTAGTTTGGTGAGAGGTTTTGAATGGTTTCATAGCTGAAGATACTTACATTCCGAGTTTTGTTATTATGTAGTGTAGAGAGGAGGTATCCTTTTTTGTTTATGTAGGTTAGAAGATGATCTGATTTTTGTAGAGTGGAGACTTATCCAGTTAGTTTTGAATACAAACCTATCCAAAGTGGAGTCAGGCCGATAGAACTTCAATTGAATGCAGCAATTTCACGATGGTCGAATAACATCAGCATTGCGGAATAAAATGACAGTCATATTCTGGTAGAGACAATTGGTTGGTGGTATACTCACTATCGTGAAGTTCAATCGGTCATGTTCTTCATTAGCGGATGTATTCTTGCGCTTGGGAGATTTGGCGGCTGTTTTGCATCACGTATAAGTAATAAATGGAGCCGCATAGCACGATAGGCGCGCGATCCAAGACCGATAGCAACTAACGTCATGTACCACTGTCAACTGACTGAGAAGACAAACGGTATAGCAATGAGTTAGCGCATGGAGTGTGAGATGGGGTCGCATCTGTGCCCACAGTCGACCGGTGCGGTAGTGCGAGGGGTGCGAGGTACTCACAGAGGGCGCTGCGGGTCGTGGCAGGCGCGGCGGCGCGGCGGCCTGGCGCGGCGGTGGAAGGGCGGGGGGCGCGCGACGCGGCGGCGGCGGCACCTGCACAACACAAGGCTAGTGCGCGCCCCGCGACCTCGCTCGACCCTGCCTCTGTCACACCGCGCTACCTCTACCGCTACCCGGCTACAGGCGCCACTACTCTACCCGCGCGAGCGCAATTTATGCTTTGACTTCCCTACAATTTTAGTTTCATTCCATAAAACACGTCCTCTACATCTCTAATGTATAATTGTATTTAGAAAAATTCTTGTATATTTTGATACATTAGCTGCGCTAACAAGCAAAACCCTCGTCACGAATTTTTCGGTTCTTTAGTAGACTATCCGATCAACTATGTGGAAATTTATTGGTTGTCATGGCGGCAAATCAAAAAAAAAAATCGCAAAGTCAATATATGACATCTGTGTTTCGTGTGATAGTTTTTTTTTAAAAGATAAATAATGATAATTATTTATTAACAATTTCAATGTGAAAATGTAATTTAAAATGTTTAAAAAATATTATTTATCATAGATCAAGTCACAGCATGAATTACACTTTTTCACATAATATAATAATATGCAATACATATTTAGAAATACATACAGCAGTTATTACGACCCATCCTAATCTACTAGAAGCACAGCCAAGAACGCCGCACATACTACGTACGTAGTATGTCACGTAGCAGTTTCCAAACGCATCGAATGTGACAGAAGCGCGCATCGGGAAGTTTAGACTTGGATGTTGAAATATCTAGGATTTCAAATATAATATCTGGTTCGAAGGACCAGTTTTTATTCAAATAAACTTTTATAAGTGCTTTTGAATCATCAAGTGAACTTACCATTGAGGCAGTATGTTGTTCCTACCGTGAAGAACCAGCAAGTGACTATCTTCCATTGATCATAATCGGTTTCTTCATATCAGAACAATAAGTCATTTGGTAGTAATTAAGTTATATGTCAACATCCAAGTCTTGCTAATGCTAGTTTATAAATAAATAACCAAATGAACATATCTCCTCAAAGACATATCCATTTTAAAAGCATACGACCCTCTACAGATACGAAAATAATTAAAAATATAAAAAAAAAACTATGTTCATTCATTCAGAAAACATTCACATACATAACATCTACCTAGTTTATATTATCTACAAATCTACACCCGTATATAATCATTTTTAGCTACATAACATAATTAATTTGATCACATTCTTAGAATGTGCTAAAGTATCATACACTGCATAACATAAATAATACATAATGTATAGTTTTTCATACATAGTACATATAAATAAATGCGACACACAATCTTCGTATATCTACTGCATAAATTGCATTTGACTACTGCATACATATTATAAAACTATTATTTCACTTTCGAGTAGAGAAATACGCATTCAAACTGGAGGCTCAAATGTCAACATGTAAAATAATCAAATTTCCTTAGAATATTATTGGCCTAAAATAATAAAAATTACATGTTTAGGCTTTCATACTAAAATGGTATAAAAGGCACCATAATGGTACCTCAGTCAGTCCCACCTGCATATTTTACTATTTATAGTGGAATAGTTGTTATATTGCTTTTAATCAACTTTATTACAAATAAAACTATTATTATCAATTGCAAAAGGGGATCGAAAATTTAAACTAGATCATTCCCAAAATAGACTTCATTATTTTGCAGATTATAAAATAGATTTGTAAATAAGTGTGTAAATAAGTTTATTTTTAAGCCCCTAGTTTTTGACTTATGAGGTTATAATGAAAATAAATTACAATTGTAGTTAAAATAGTTTATCAGTTAAAATGCATATTTCTCAACAAGGCAGCATGATAATAGGAGTCTACGTTTATAGCACTATATGTAACACGTATATATTGTATATGTGGCGGTACTCACTTGGCGCAGGTACATGGGGTCTTCCTGGTGGGATCCGCGAAGTCGTCGTTGACGTCGCCCGTGGCCTCCGAGTAACAGAGTTCTGCTGGCTGTGGACAGTAAGGGCCTTTTATATTAACATTTCACCATGGTTCATACTTCATAGCCTCATCTGGATTCTGGTAGCGGGAAGTGAGTGGATGAGGAAGGCGGAGGACCGCGTCCAGTACTAAACGCAAACAGGCTGATTGATTGATTGAATATTTTAAAATGCTTTATTTTGTAGAAAACAAATTATGTTGAAATAATGTCTTAAATATTTCAATAGTAAAATGTTGTTTTCTGTTTAATATTGGAAGTATACTCAAAACTCCCTATGAATTAAAAGGAGTTCTGTTTCCCACTTCCTGTCCCTAACTATGTATAAACTTGACTACACTTTAAGGGTGTGGCTCAGTTGAATCACACGAAATAATTCTGGCAGTTGATATTAAGTTTCGATCAAGAATTAATTAATTAACTACTGTGGTAACGAGTTTTTTTTTTAATTTATTGTCTAGCGCTTGGCTGCAATCAAATCATTTGCCCTATAACGAGTCACCACAAATAAATGAATGTCCAATATTAAGAATTTATTTACAAATAAGAATTAGTTAAAACTGCAATTCTAGCACCATGCCAGGATGGCGATAATCTCACAATTTCACCCTCACACGGGAGAGTGCAGCGCAGAAACAAGTCACAGACAGCTGCAGCTGGAGGGTGGTGGCGCAAATCTATGGCGTGTGGAAGACCCTACAAGAAACTTATTTAGCAGAAGACCCTACAAGAAACTTATTTAGCACCGAACGTCTATCTGTTACCGACGACGGTGATGTTCCTACCTGGTGCGGCTGCGGCGTGCAGAGCGCGGAGAGCGTGCGCGCGGCTACTTGCGCGGCGGCGGGCGGTGCGGTGCGCGGCGCTTCCATCTCCGTCAGCAGCACGTACGGCACGGGGTACCGCATGCGAACTCCGCCGCACTCCACCTGGTATATATACAATAAAAATAAATAATATAGCCTTTATTGGAGAGTAAAGTAGCCTTTATTTTGGAGAGTAAAATTAAATTAATTAGCATCATAAAAACTATAAACACTGAGGCAAAACTAACAAAATCCAGTTAGCCTTAATGATTGCCAACCTACGATAGGAGATGTCACTAGAAGAAGAAGAAACTCTGAGAACTATAAAACGAGACAGCGCTATACCACTGGCATAAATCTGTCTCGTTTTAATTAAAACTTAAGTTTAAGCAAAGTCAAAGTGCGCTCTATAGATTTCAACCCGTGGGCCTCGCGCATGGGCCACCTCCAACTCTCATCAAATCGTCAGTGCTCGCAAAACTATCTGTCTGTTTTAGACTCTTAAATTCTAAGGTTAGAGAAAATGCTACAATGTGGTACATTACCTCAACGGCTCCACAGCCCTGCTCTAGGGGGTAGAGATGTCGCCAGGCGTCCAGCAGGCGCGCGGTGGGCGCGTCGCTGTCGCTCCACTCGCGCCCCGTCACACGACCCTCCAAGCCGAACGGCGCCAGGATCACTGGAATCAATAAAGCAATGTTATTATGCATTTTCAAAAATGTTTTACGTCAGCGCAATGCCATGCGACAACGTGGCACTGATGTAAAACAACTTTTAAAACTAGATAATTTTTATTATCCAAAAGAGGGAAGAGGGTGCAGAACTTCCACATAACTAAGAGCTCAGTGAGAGACAAAGGTTTCCGGTTGCCATGCGCGTTCAGTGAGAGGCGAGGGTATCTAGTTTGGGTCAGTCTTAATTCAGTCATAGAGTAAATCTTCTTTGAGTGCCTCCTCTGGCATTCATTATTTTTACTATAGTCATCCCCAACCGATAAACGTCCGCTGGTGGAGTCTTGTGAGCATGCCGTCCAACAGCACGCACACGTTGCACAGGCGTCCGGAAACGTAAGACTCACCTTTGTTATCCCCCTGCCGGTCGGCGCTGGGCTCGTTGATGCGCGCGAGGCGCTTGGGCGTGAGCGTGCGCACGGGCGGGTGCTGGCGCACGTCCACCGATGCGCACACCGTGCTCTCGCCGTGCAGGAAGAACGCAAACGAGAACGACAGGTGCCAAGGACTGGAAACGGAAATAAAATATATCAATAATATGATCCGGCTCCAAGGACCATTTTGGTATTGTATCTCTAAAAACCTAAATTTGAGGATGCGAAGAATTTGCCTATCTACAGATCCACGCGTACGCTAGACGCAACATATACTATGTACAGAGTATAAACGTTAAAAGAAGCATATTAGCACCCTCACAATTTCAATGGTATTGACTTCTACATTGATACGTAGCGCGCGCGTTACGTAGTTGCCAAGGAACCCCCATCCTTAATGACTTCAAGTGATTAGAGCAGATATGGGAAGCCAAGAGGCATTTGAGGAGCTAAAAACTAAAGATACAGAAGTAGAAACAAGAGACCAATAATTGTAATTCTTGTTATATAGTATAGATCAATATCTTGCACTATAAACTAAATACTTTTAGCAAGAATACTATCTAATCAAACTAAAAACAATGCAAAATCTTGCAAACTAATTAGTTTAAATTAATTGCAAGTAAATGTTTGAAGAGGAACGAAGTCACACCCTGATGTCTTAATGGGTTCAACACAGAGATCCTCATTTTGTTCTTGGAAGTGTCCTTCATGTTTTACCACAAAGGCATATTTAAACCCTGCTATTGAAGAACAGGGTCAAATAGTAACTTCCGATAGTCTTATATGTGATCCATCCCAAAAGTTACAGACATACAGATGTTCTATTTCACAAAGACTGTTTGGCTATGTGACAACAACAACAATATGTATGTGAGTGCACACGTACATATTGTTATAGTGTGTGTGGCGCGGGCGCTGAGTTTCAACTGCGATGCCATTTACTTAACGCACACAAATTCGTTAACGCTTATCGGTGCATTCACTACTACAACCAAGTCTGAGTGATCATCGTGAAATAGAACAGCTATAACAGATAAGCTACTGCAGTGCCTGTAAATTTTTTTGGTGTTTTGGTGAAGTTGGCTAATTCCTGTGCAAATGGCTAATTTTAGGAATCAAAGGGGAGCTGCACAGCGCTTCACTAGAGATTAAGCATAACACTATGTGAATTACTCACACATAGACTGTCAGTGCAAACAATTTGTAACTATGTTCACTCAACATGCGGTTGATGAAAGATTTACAGGCACTAAAGCAAGCTTGTCACAGGGTTTTGTATATGGGCTAAACCAATTGGTTCTTAAAGTTGAATATAAGATAGCTTAGAGTACACTGTCACATTAGGACTTCCTGTAAGGACAGTATACATTATGAATAAATAAGCAAATAAACTTTTCTATTACCTATTCTAGCTTTAGCTAAATTAAAATGGCATAACATATTTCGTGCTCAGTCAGAGGCATACAAGAAATTTAATTAAGACTTCTATATTAGAAATATTAGACTAGTTAAAGCAACCAGTAAGTGCAAAGGAAAAATGCATCTTCAGTGTTTCACTTTTTCATCTTTCTGCTTAGTTTTGGTACTGATTTGGTACTTGAAGTAAATAGTAAATGCACACCTTTTGCCAACATCCTCTTCGTCGCCATCGTACGGTTGGACGAACCACTTGCCCAGCCTTACGAAATCTCGCGACAACAGGCATCTGTAAAGAGAAGAAAATACTTCATTAATAAACACCAACAATGTATTAATTTACCTGTCAACTAATCTTTAATGGTAATTTTTTACCTAAATTCTGATACAAGTTAGCCCTTGACTAGTTTCCTACCGATTTCACCTAGTGATAAGTAATGGTTGGAACGGATATGGCAGTTTCATTAAACCCATAACCTACTCGGTTTCTACACGGCATCGTACTGGAACGCTAAATTTAGCGTTCCGGTACGATGACCCTACCACCCTACCGGAACGCTAAATTTAGCGTTCCGGTAGGGTGGTAACTAGCCACGGCCGAAGCCTCACCAGACCAGACCAGAGACAGGTCGAAGTCCCACCAGACCAGACCAGAGACAAAACTGTCTCTGGTCAGTTCTGGTCTGGTGGGAGAAAATATAAATTCTCAAATTACCCATACCGATAGTAATCGAACCCTGAACCTCTCACTTATAAAAGCGCCATCCATAGCGCTTACCACTGCGCAAGGGAGGACGTCAATTACCTATTCAATAACTCTTCCAATGGACAAGTCGGATGATTCCTAAGATGGGAAATACACGGCACACGGCTAGTTGAACAAGTGTAAATTAAAAATTTATAACACCCCCGACGATCCAAAGTATTTGAGTTTTCCAAAACATCATTTTCAAATAAATAATTATGTATTTAGGCAACGTCCATCTTGACAGCTTGACATTTGTCTATTGACATAATATTATGAACCTAACGGTTATCTAACCTTCTTTTATACAAGAAAACTAGAAAAGAGCTGATAACTCTTAAACGGCTGAACCAATTTTTTTAGATTAAGTATAGCTAAGAACACTCTCGATCAAGCCACCTTTCAAACAAAAAAAACTAAATTAAAATCGGTTCATTCGTTTAGGCGCTACGATGCCACAGACAGATACACAGATACACAGACACACAGATACACAGATACACACGTCAAACTTATAACACCCCTCTTTTTGGGTCGGGGGTTGAAAAATAAATATTTGTCTGATACAGATTAACAACAACAACAACAAAATCAGTAGCTGTAGTACTTAGATAGCAGATACGCATTTTATCGTCAGTGCAAATGCACTGTCCAAGTGCGCACCACAAGCTCACATAACAATTACCTATACCTATTGCCTACCTATTTGCCGTGGCGAATTTCTTTGTTTGCTATGACTGTCTGACTTGTTGGATAAATAAGTGTAACCTTTGTTGGGGCAACCAATACTTAAACATTCCCATGCTTATGAGTGAGTAATTTTGCAGTTATTTAACAATAATTTTATCGAAGTTTATGTCAACAGTACCGGCCAGAGCAGAGGTAAAGGAAACTGAGATTGAAAGAATAGTTCTCTCTCTAATAGGTGACGATTTTTCTCATTTTACTCGCGTAATTCCAGTGCATAACGTCAGAAAAGAAGCTTCAGTGTAAACCCTCCTAATATTCACAAGTAAATGCGAGTAGTAATTACGATTAAAATGCAGTTAAACAGGTAGTTTAACGTTGGTTTATCGCACGACGTCACAGATCCGCACAATGTGTGCAACGCACCTGGTGGCAGCAGACCTGTGCAGCTGGCTTCGCCTCGCCGATCGTTACACTTCCGAAGGTCGTTGTAACTTTACTCCCAAACTTTAAGTAGTTACCTACTAAGCTATTCCAATAGTATAATATCTATGTTGTAAATTATTGTATAGCATTATTATGACAAACTTGTAATTATTGAATTTTTTGTTGATCTTATATTTTTTGTAGGATTTCATCTGTACTAATAAGTCCGTCTGTCTTTCACTGATTTTGACAAAAGGTGCAGAGATATTTGGATCACGGAGTCTTGCCTTCTTTAATTTGCCGGCTTGAAAAGTAACCTGTCCCAAGCCAGGTCTTGTGTCAGACATAAAAAATCGTGCTGATGCGTTGTTCCGTTGCGTCGTGATTAAAGGACAAACCAATAAACAAACATACTTTCGCATTTATGATTTACTAGCGTATACCCGCGACTCTGTCCGCGTGGACTACATAACTTTCAAACCCCTATTTTACCCCTTTACGAGTTGAATTTTCAAAAATCCTTTCTTAGCGGATGTCTATGTCATAAAAGCTATCTGCATGCCGAATTTCAGCCCGATCCGTCCAGTAGTTTGAGCTGTGTTGATAGATCATTCGGCAGGTCAGTCAGTCAAGCTTTTCCTTTTGAGGATGCCCGCGGCTTCGCCCGCATGGATTTCGGTTTTTTTTAGATCAAGTAGGAACTCTTTGATTTTCCGGGATAAAACTAACCAATGTCCTTTCCCGGGATGTATCCCGAATCTGTACCAAACATTAAAATCAGTTCAGCGGTTGGCCGTGAAAACGTATGGATAGTATGGATTTAAGATTAGTAAAAGTAATATAAAATTAATCACTATATTTCACGGAGAAGCAAAATGGTATTTAATTAAAATAGTAGAGCGCATTACGCGTGTAAACTATTGAAACGGTCGGCGAACGTACCTACTACGGGCGCTAGTTTTATTCATTGACCGCCAAGGTCATTATACCTATTACTTCATTTTCCTATAGTAACTACAATGCACTATACGACTTGCGTTTAACGTGTAGCAGGTAAAGTGGTAAAGACGAAAGATGGTCAAGTGCGTATCAGAACACACATAAGGTAGGGTTCCGTAGCCATTTTCATTGCTACAATCGGCGGGCATTATGTATTTCTTAAACAGCTGTTTTTTTCCACTGTCTAAGGACCGATTTTTCAATCGCCAAATAACTTTTATCTGAGGAATAAAGGTCATTTTGGACCCGCGTCTATGAAAAGTGAACCAAAATAGTTTTAAATCAAAGATAATATTGTAACCTTACTGTATATGTAAATATTGGATTTAAAATCAATGGGGGAAAACAGTTTCTTTGGCACTAATAAAACTGCCATAGCGCTTTCAAGTTTCTGCTTCCATCTTAGACTGCGTCATCAGTTTCCACCAGGTGAGATTGCAATTTGCAGTCAAGGGCTAACTTATGGAATAAAAAAAGCGACAGACGGACTGGAGAAACTATAAGGGTTCCTTTTTTTACTAGGGAACCCTAAAAAGAGTATTTACTTAGATGCAGCGACTCCCAGGCCGCCAGGAGGCCGACGAATCTCGGATATGAACGAAATCCAGACGAGGCGTTGACCCCGGCGGCGGCGCGTCAAAGAAACAATGCGTGCGTCGACCATCGCGACAATTTTACGATACGCGTTGTAATGAAGGGACGTTGTAACTTTTTTTTTTCACTTTAGTTTTATTTTTATTAGCTATTAAACGTCGCCCGATCCTCATTGCCAGTTGTCGCTGCGTGCGGTTATGTAGCTCATAAGGTCATAAGATAACGTGTCATTATTAACTCTTTGATTTTCCGGGATAAAAAGTTGCTTATGTTAATTTCCGGGACGCAAGCTACCTCTTTACCTTTCATATATAAATCGGTTACAGATGAACAGACACACTTTCGCGTTTATAATATTAGTATGCATGTTGTTAGTAAATATTTATACGTAACCCTTTGTATGAAAGCCATAATATACAAGTGATCTTCATTAGAGCTCATTTCGATACTGTTTACGTTTTATTTTATAAAATCTTTCATTGGCTCCTTTACTAAAAGGGGTAGGCGTAAAACAGTTCGAGTTTGATTGTCGTGTTTAGTGTTTTATCACTGATCTCGAGTTATTAACTTGTTTTATACGATCATAAAACTTTTTCATACGAATTGTAAGATCAAATGCTTGTCACATTATAACTACAATTTAAGTAGGTAGATAACTATAAGAATGCCACTCAATATATTTTCTTCCCACGGGTTTTCCAGTGAGGTTTCAATATAACGGAAATCTCTAGAAGTGATCTCTTTTAACAAACTCTATAATACCTTTTATTTTTTATTTAAAATCGATCATTGAGTAAGAGATGTTAGGATTTTTTTGATGCCTATATCATTTACTCTGCCATATTCAAAATTCTAATACCATTTCCTGCACCTTATGTAATTACTTAACTCAAACTTAATACTTCTCTTTAAGTTCGTCCTCTGATGTATATCAATTTATATAATATTAACAAATGAATATGGTAGATCGGAAAGGAACCCTATACCTACTATATTCATGTGTTAATAATAATGAACATTTAAAATTGAATAATTATTGTTATGGTTCTATATAATGAAAGTGCTATGCATTCTATGGAAAAACTAGTGATTACATAAGGAGCGGCAAGATTCTCGCACTTGACTACTGTCAGCACCGCCAGTACTGAAACCAGACCTCGGACCGGTATGGCGGCTCGGATACAAGTTGCGAGATATATACGAATGCTGCTCTACATCGACACTCTGTTTGCGATTCTCAGCTTGTTTAGGGAGATCGCACATTACCGCAAGGTCTACAAGGCACGCAAAAGGTGCATTTTCTGCACTAGGTCCATGTTGACTGCATCTGTTGGTCTATGTTGGCTCTATATCGACACTTTATTTGCGATTCTCAGCTTATTTAGGGAGATCGCACATTACCGCAAGGTCTACAAGGCACGCAAAAGGTGCATTTTCTGCACTAGGTCCATGTTGACTGCATCTGTTGGTCTATGTTGGCTCTATATCGACACTTTATTTGCGATTCTCAGCTTATTTAGAGAGATCGCACATTACCGCAAGTTCTACAAGGCACGCAAAAGGTGTATTTTCTACACTAGGTCCAGGTTGACTGCATCTGTTGGTCTATGTTGGCTCTATATCGACACTTTATTTGCGATTCTCAGCTTATTTAGAGAGATCGCACATTACCGCAAGTTCTACAAGGCACGCAAAAGGTACATATTCTGCACTAGGTCCATGTTGACTGCATCTGTTGGTCTATGTTGGCTCTATATCGACACTTTATTTGCGATTCTCAGCTTATTTACGAAGTCTCATATTGCCATAAGACAAGCAAGATCCGCAAAAGGCTTCTTTTCAGTATTTAAAGTGCTAGTGTCAATCAGTCATCACTAAATGACGGCCCTCCGTCAATCGCTCGGTACAGACATAGTTTGGTTCTCATTTGAATTTTGTGTTGTAAATTCTACCTACACACGTTAATCGTGCTATTTAAGATGAGATTTTTATATTTATTTGGTTTTACTTTTACAGGATGTTGTAGATTTATGTTAATTACATCTTCCGAATTACTTTTGGCGAGTGAAGGTAAAAAGAGAAATTTAACGCATATACCTTTCAATCAAGTTGTGCAAGGCCTTGAACAGCAGCGAGCGGCACTCGTATGAAAGCCCGCTTTCCCAGGAGCCTTGGTCGCCTTCTGTAAATTAAAGAAAACACATTTTTAGCAAAATTACGTTCAATGTATAATATTAGATCATTGTAAGAACACAGACATCTGCAAAGTACGCACAGCACGAAGCGAATCTAACTAATTATTATTTGGGTCAGTACAAAATGTTGGTGCGGTGCGGAAAATTAATGTGCGATCAACTTCATTTATAACGGTTTGATTTTGAACAAATAATGTGGCATTTTCTTTTAAAATTAAGTAGAAGTTTTTTTTTAAATTAGGTTAGGTCAAGATTAGATAGGTCGGTAGGGTAAACAGATAGAAGAAGTTTTGTTTACATAATAGGTAACAAGTAACTACCTACATAATATTACATCTCGTTGACTATAATTATAATTCAAAAAATCAAACCTTATATAAAAATCAATTTTGATCAAATTACATGTAAATTGTAAATCAACAAAATGATGCGCAAGCGCACACATTAGATAGGAAACTATAACGCTATTGCCTTGACATTGTAGCAATGCAGACAATCTAGATATACTATAGGTAACTAAAGCCGAGAGATACGCCTTCGTCAGAGAGAGAGAACCGATTAGCATTATCAACTGTGTCCTAATTGGAATTCATCATGGAAAACAAAACCTTATTAATATTATTATTTGATCTCTCAATGTCGACGCGTCAATGAAACATAAACAATGGTAGATCGAGGATGTGGTGCATGTAAAGCCTGTTTGATTAGAAATGTCCATTTATGAAAAATATTAAAGATTAATAAATTATTATTTTCGTATTTTGAGTCATAACGTCATGAGTGTATGCTGGGATTGGTGGAAAAGTGAATGTAAGTTAGTTACGCAAAATATGCAAGAATGTACGTTATTTGTTATGTTATGTCTGACAGTTGGCCAAGTATTTGAAAAATTTAACTACTTATGAGCATAATTGCTGAATGCTGATCATAGTATATAAAATACTTGAAACAGCTTGTGAATAGGAAAACAATCGTATTCGGAAGCACTTCGTTTCTAAGCAAACATGATTTTAAGCTTATTTCGTGGTTTAACGACATTTTACATTGTAAATAACGGGTACATACCACAATTAATTTGGTGTTTTTAACTACCGATATGGACTTCGTCTGTGTTGGTGTTAGCTGGCGGGCTTGCTCTTCCTTTTTGGAGTGTTTTTTTTTAAACTGACTAGAAAGCGCTCTAAGGGGGTGCCGTGAGTGTGTCGGCGAGCGCCGGCACAGACGGGGTCCATACTTGTATAGTTTCCCTAACTTGTTACAAATAACTACAAACTTGACATTGGCTAATCTTTGTAAAGCCAGACGAGAGAGGGGAAAAAAAACTATCCATATTTCGACTCAATTCCCCCGTCCCGTCGTGACCACGATTCATGCAACTCATGCAATATAAAATTTCTAAGCCACCAAACAGCACTGCTGTTGCATCGGCAAAGCTAAACGCCTGAAATAGCCGTTGTTGCATTCGCAATCGGAAGATAAGCCCGGCGGCCTATCATTGGCGATCCATGTGTGACCGGTGTGAAGTGTGATCATGATTGTGATGTGAAAACAAAAGGTAGGCGCCCGCGCGCCGTTGCCGCGCCGCGCCTCGCGCCGTCCTCGTCTCGCAGTACACTTAGTACGAGAATTTGTACATTTCGAGCATCGAAAGTAGAAAAACAGCAAGTCCAAAATGCAAGCAAATGCAGGATTTTATCGTCGTTCTTTTAGTACCTAGTACCGTGGGTCAATTGGAAAGTTTTTTTTAAATATTACTCTAGCGCTTGCCTGATGTCACAATCAGACCTGCTGGCAAGTGATGATGCAGCCTAAGATGAAGCGCGCGAAGACGCCTATTGACTTGAAAAACTGATACCGGATGGGCGTTCTAGATTCTTATTAAGACAAATCTCTTCGTAAGTGTCCGTGGAATTTTGACTACGTAACGGGTGCAGACCTTGACGGTTATCACAATGCTACAAAGTATAACACAATCTCAACACAATTTGTTGTGATTGGCTAATTAATTTGCGGCATTCTTGCTGCGTCAGTGCATTTTGGGTTATAGCGCAGTGTGTTAGCCAATCTAAGGCGATTGCGATCATCACACTGCAGCACACTCTAGTTCACTGTAGTGAACTAGAGTGAAGTAACGCTCGGTTCGATCCTGAATCGACAATATGTCAAATTTTAGGCTACGGTGACGTAAAATCAAAAATAAATAGGGCTATTTTGAGGCTACTTTAGGGCTACCTGCGTAAAATTTACTAACATCTGACGCCTGCTAGTGGTGTCGAAGCTTCGACGTTTTGTTAGAAGTTCCCTAACTGTCGTGAACTGCTGTAGCTGTCAAACTACAGCAATCAGAACCCCACACAAATAGTTGATTGCGCGATTATTTTGAATTCCCACTTGAGGTGTTGTCTGAAAATGTATGGACGAATTGGAGACTTAAACAAAACAGTTCAGATTCATTGTACTTTAACGTTACTTTCGATACTCGAAACATATCATCGGTGTCGAGACGTGAGGACTCGTGCTACACCTGGCCGCAGGGCGGGGGCGACCCCGGTGACGTCACGGCTCGCGACATGCAGTACGCCGCCTCGCACGTGTAGTGTTTGTGTCGCGGAGACACACATGCGACCGTCAGCGCTCGCTAACAATTTAATTGACATTGAATTTTCCACTTTAGTCTTATCGTAATAGAAACGTCGAGTAAACAAGCCCGTTTTGATACCTTTTGTATATTTTATTGGTGTTGTAAATATTGTTTCATTATGATTTAGGATATGCTAGACACGGATGCAATGTATCGCACCTCTCTTGCTACTTACCTCATAATTGGTCCATAATCCATATATGTAGCTATACATAATGTCCTGGAGAGATTTTACTTTTTACGCCTAGGTTTGAAAATATAATTTACTAAGTAACTGATGCACGCATCCGAGTGTTTCAGGTTTTTATAAATGCCGTGAGAACTGTTTGATTTTCCAGGATAAAAAGTAATCTTTAACTTTAGATAAGTCAAATTTTGTTAAGTACAGATAATCTAGGTGTGGAGGCAAGTATCGAAGGAGGTATCTAATTAGTTTATTTATTATGCTCACTCCACGGATACCGCCTTATTACTTGACGCCCTTGACTATGTTAACTACTCGGGCAAGTAGGTACCTACTACGAACTCTCGCTCCATGTTGTACTCTACGAGATTATACAACAAATATTATTATGATCAAGCAACGTTTAAACACTTATAAAATCATGTAGAAGTATAAAAACCTACCAAATTACAATCTCTATATTTTGGCCGTGACCCATGTGATAATTTATACCTAACTACGTTAGTTACTTATAACAAAATAATAAATTATTTTCATTATTTTATTGTTTTATTGTCTTGAGTGGAGACCGCGTTTAAGCAAACGTAGTGTGGGACGCCCTCCAGCACGATGGACCGATGATATTAAGCGGCTGGCGGGAAGTGGCTGGATGAGGAAGGCTAAGGACCGGGTGTGGTGGCGCTCTTTAGGGAAGGCCTATGTCCAGCAGTGGACGTCCACAGGCTGATGATGATGATGATGATGATGATGATGATTTTATTGTCTCAACTGATTTTTAGCAAAATTATTAGAGATTCCCGAAGTCGTAAAATTTTCCATACGGGCCTAAACCTTAAACTAACAAAAACCTAATTCTACACAAGATAAACAGCACTATTATCCGACTACTACCCGCGAACTGCCGATGTAGTAGATAGCGGTAGATATAGTAAAATAGTTTTTTTGTCGCTGGTCTATTTTAACATTGGACTATATTTAAATTTATGAATTTAGAATTTTTCACTTGATATCCCACTCTATACAATAGCAAAAAAAATTTTTGGAACCCCCACTTTTTTGGATGTAACATCCCTCAAGTCGATTTTTTTGTATAAAATGTAGCCTATGTCACCCGGACCATAATAACGAATCGATTGACACCTCATTCACCAAAATCGGCTCAGTATAAAAATAAATACAAACCTACGTATAGATAGACTGCTAAAATCATAACCCCTCCTTTTGGCTTTGCCGTAGTCGGGTAAAAAGTAGCGCTAATTCCTAATTAATTAAATCTTCCCTTTATTTTTGCTCGAATCCAATAAGTAAGACAAGGCAGTAGTCGGTAGGAAATTTTCCGAAACAGCTGGTTAAACGGTATTATAAAGTACATGAATTCGTCATCTAATAAGCCAGCATGCGCTAGATAGTGGAAAAACTAGTTCAGTAGCGGCGTTGGGATGGCGCGCGCACCTGGACAGCGAATGTCAAGGCCCCGCGCACGCTTGGACCGACTCCAGTGCGCGCGCCATATCCCAACCAAATAGATCCTAAACATCTGGCCAAGATTTTGCCATGTGCCCCTCTTCAGTGGGTCAGAGAGCATTTAAGGTAGACTTTGAGCTACACGAAATTTGAAAATTGATTAGACAGCTAGATAGTGCCGGCCTGTGTTTCAACTACATAATGAAAGCAAAACCTGTAACAAACTTATGTGCTTTTAATAGTCCGGCATTAATAATAAAAATAAAGTTATTCAGACTAACATTACAAACAGGTAAAGTTTGTAAGTTTGTTTGTAGGGGGTAATCTCTGCAACTACTGAACCAATTTTGAAAATTCTTTCACCAGTGACAGGGTATATTTTGTTTTAAAGAAAATTTGATAACCCTAAGAAAATTGTAATAAGCTACCCGTGCGAAGCAGGTCGCTAGTGGTAAATAAATGTAGTTTTCTAAAAAAACCATAACATAAAATCAAAAGCGTCCTCTGCACATTCAATGTCATAATAACTAGTAATTTTAAGTATCGGATACACATTCAAGCCTCCAAGAAAATACGGGGCCTCTCGCAAGTCGTCGTAAGTAATGGCTCATGGCTCAGATAAGTGATACATCCATCGACTATCGATCGATAGCGAAGCATTCAGCGAGGCTATATCTCGATGGCACCGCGACCCCAGTCGTGACCGGCTTTACCGCTTTATTATCCAAGTATCGGTATATCGGTGCAGCATTACGGTAAGGGGGACCGCTTGGTAAGTAACGGCCTTGGAAGATACGATGATCGAGCCCGTTCGACGCTGACGCGGTTACGATCGTCGCCCTTACCCATGTGAAATTAACGCGTTTCACGTCACTTATGCGCCATCTCGACGGACGAGAGAATCGCGGCGATAGTCTCGCCGTGCCACCATATTTGATACTGTAAACTCTATAGGCCAATCTGACCACTAAATGATAAACAAGTGTAAATTAAAAATTTATAACACCCAACAATTTATAACAAGTGAAGGTTACAGTAACTAGAAAGGAGCTGATAACTTTCAAACGACTGAACCGATTTTCTTGGATTATAACTAAGAACACTCTCGATCGAGCCACCTTTCAAACAAAAAAATAATAAATTAAAATCGATTCATTAGCTTAGGGGCTACGATGCCACAGACAGATACACAGATACACAGATACACACATCAAACTTATAACACCCCTCTTTTTGGGTCTGGGATTAACTACTAATATCACTCGTACAAAACATTATTCATCCTACGGGGAAATTCGTGTTTTTGCTTTATAATTTTATCGTAGGTCAATCCCGTGACCTCGTTTCTCAATATCACCTAGATTCTAAGCGATAGCCTAGACACAAATACACAACGGAGATCCTCCCCTATTCTCCCCTGATTTAGTTTAATGAATCTAGAATATTTCAGAAACCAGTGAAATCCATAGGGCAAACACTGACCCGAACATTTCGAACAAAAATTTTGGCGGGCTGCAACTCACTTTTCCTTCCAAATTGACCTACCCTGGTTGAATAGAGACCTACTAATGTGGTGTATGGCACTGGTTGAGTTTATGTGCTGAGTTTGCTTCGCAGTCATCACATCAAAATATGTTACTAAGCTGTTCCAACTATCAGTTATAGATGTTTAGCGTAGAATTAAAACGCCAGACAGACGTGCAATACAAAAGCTTATCGCGTTGCGATAGCGGCCAATTGCATATATCCAGGTGATACGGTATCAGTATTGCATGAAATCGCCTGATAACAATGTACAGTTCAGTCCATAGAGATAAAGACTATGAAATTCAAACTGGTAAGGTAGGTCCCTTCCCGTCACTTATTAAACTTAGTTGCCACTTAAGAAATTTTTAATACGTATCTTTTAAACGTGCTAAGATGGTGCTAAGCAACGATAGCATAGTGGTTAAGAGGTCGGCCTCTCTTATTCGGGCGGTCCGGGTTTGAGCCCGGGCGCGCATCTCTAACTTTCGGAGCTATGTAAATATATCATTTGATTGATTTGTGATGGTGAAGAAAACCATGCATGAGACTTCTTCATAATGTTGTATATGAAGTCTTAATCTTCCTCATTTTGAGTGCTCAGTAACTAGTAGGCCGGCGATGTGAAACTTACAAGGTTGATAAGATTAATAATAAATATACACTTTACATTCATATCATTAAATAGCAGAAAATACAAGAGAGAATCATGCCCCCTTGGTTGCAGAAAGTAAGGTTCACTTTGGAACGCCAAACTTTGGAGTTAGTTACATTTATACTAATATTATAAATTATAAATGTGAAAGCGTGTCTGTCTGTATGCTTGCTTTTCACGGCCCAAATTTCTGTACCAAATTTCATCAAAATCAGAACTAACTGATTTTGATGAAATTTGGTACAGAATTAACTTACCTACATCCCGGGGACGGACATAGACTACTTCTTATCCCGGAAAAATCAAAGAGTTCCCACGGGATTATTAAAAGCCCATCTGTTTGCGGACGAAGTCGCGGGCATCATCTACTACTGTCTAAATGGCATGTAGATTGTAGATGCAATTAGATAAGTTGCATTGCAACGGTCGTGGCGGTCGGCGGCGCGGTTCAAGGTCGCGCGATGCCGTGTAACGGCGCGGGTGGCACCACGCGCGGCACCACCGCCGGTCGATAGCAGACGCGCCGCTGCGCCGCCTGCCATCCTCCAACTGTTGCCACGCGAGAATCCCTTACAAGTGTTACAAGTGACTGCATCAAGGACTATTGTACGAATTTATCACACTAATCTGTATTATAAAGGCGAAAGTTTGTGTGTATGTTTGTTACTCTTTTACGCAAAAACTACTGGACTTTGGCTTTTTGGAATAAAGATAGTTTATACCCTGGATTAACACATAGGCTACTTTTTCTAGGCTATTTCGTATGTACAATTTATGAAGAAGACTCTATGTAAACGCTGAAAGAGCTCGACTTTTTTCTGAAGATATGAAACTCCGTTTTTACAAACCAATCTGTAATCTTTCGAAGCTCCGGAGTTACGCCAAAACCGGAATTCCGGAGTTTAAGCCCTAGCCCGAGCGTTAAGAATTACGCGCAACTGAATCGCTACAAAGTGTCGCCGCGGGCGATAGCCTAGTTGCAACCGCGCTGGTTAAGCAAAGTTGACCCAGGTTGGTAACTGGATGACCAACTCTGGAATGGACTTTGGAATTTGTGGATTTGGAATGGAGTTTGGAAAAAACTGGGAAACTTGTGAATGACATGGTTGATACTTGTAGACTGTAGATTCACTGTGGAGTACTTACTGTACAGTTATAACTGCATGTCTGCATTTTTGTGTGCAAGCGCTATAACAGCTGTGTAAGACGGTTGTATCTCAAGAGCGAATGGGCTTACAAAGTGAATCACCTTGTGGTTCCCGCTACTAAGCATTTCCACTTACGAAATTACGAAACATTCACGAGATAACTACCTACAGGCATGTACTACATGTAGTACTGCCATTGGGACAGGTAGTCACGGCAAATATTCTTATTTGTCTGAATAGTTTCGGACGTGCGAGCTTATTTTTTTATGAGATACCAATGTGGAGTCACTTATTGGGTGAGCTATGTCTTCTGTATGGATTTAAGGTATTTAAAAATCCCGTGGAAACTCTTTCGACTTTTCAGGATTGAAAATAGCCGCCTGTCTTCCGGAGGCAAGCATATCTGTACAAAATCTCGTCAAAATCACTTAACAAAAAAAAAGGTAACAGACAGACATATTTCGCATTTATAGTATGGATTGTAATTTAGTAAATATTGAAGCACTCCTACATGATGCGTAATTATGAACCATTTTATTTTGAGAAAATGTAAAAATAATTTTCAGATTAAATCTACAAGATCCGTGAAATGAGTTTCCATCAAAATGTAACAAATGAAAAAACTATGTTTACCAGGCTATCCAAAAATTCGGGATTATTCCGATCCTTTAAAGAAATAAACTACAAAACTTATTTTTTTATTTTATGAATACTGTCATATTATTTAAATTACATTAGCTATTTAATTTCTTATTTGTGTTGAATGAGATAGCATGTGTTGTATCGGGATTGGGTATTTTATCTACATATAAGTATCTAATTTGGTTTTGGTCTTTCAAAACTAATATTGTAGCGTTCAAGAAAATATCAAGATCGGCGCCGGCCGTGGTCGCATACCATGCTCAATATGTCATGAATTCTCACTAGCAAAAACACGAAGAAAAAACAAGATTTGTATACAAAGCCCGTTTTGTTGCATGCAAAAACAAATCTTTGGAGCAATTATATCCGGCTGCGAATTATAATCGACTGCGAATTTATTTGATTCTTTTAACTCTTAGGAGTGGGATTTATAGATCGTAGATAGGTAGTATCGAGGTATTTTGATTTAGTAAAATGTCTTTACTTATAGTTAAAACGAGACAGATTTATGCCTCTAACAAAGTTTTGCTTTAGCTCGAAGTAAAGTCTGAGCAAAGCAAAAGTACGTTCTATAGATAGATCCTTAGTCCAGACAACCCACAATTTTAATTCCCCTTATATACGTTGGCCTAACGCACTCTGCGAACGTGCACAGAGCCACTTGGCGTATATTAGCTACCTACGGCCTGTGCTGGCCTGTTTGCCGACCGGTGTTAGTTTTCATTTGACTTGAGCGGTGCAAAAAAGTAATGGATTGATTGTTGTTCAAATAGGAAGGGAGTAAGGGACCCTATTTGATGAAACTTTGACTGCATTAAATCTACAATGCAAAAAGTTTTAACAAAGAATAGAACTTCCCAGGACGCAAAGGCATTTAAGCGTGGAAACCAGTCCAGAGAAAAAAAGATCATGCAAAAGCGGTCTTATCGCTAATAGCGATTCAGATTTTATATCTTTTTGATAACTAATTAATAATTATCATGATAAAGTAATACTCTAAAGTCTAAATTATTAAGACATATTTATCTGGATAATTTCAAATCCTGGTTTTTAGCCACACATCGATGGATTTTGGCTCAATTAGCAAACAATTTAGGTATACGTAGGCCGGCACTCGCCGAACGCGTTGTGGTAACGTGAACTGAAGGTTTTAGATGACTAAAAGCGAAGGTGAGACATTTAAGCTGGCTGGTAAAAAACTTATATAACCATGAGGAAATCGTTACTAACTCGGCATAGGCTTACCAACGTTACATTAGAAACTACAGAAGAGCAATCTTTGGTAAACATACCATTCAAACATAATATTATGATAAAGGATGTAAATAAACTAAACCTAATCGACCTTGAATTACAATGAAGAGCATAACATAAAATTATGCGTGAAGACACTTAAGATCGCATGTTTTTAATTTCATAAAGATTTTTTATACGTTATAATTATTATATCCTGGTTTTATATTAAGTATTACAAGTTTTGTATTTGACGAAACATGGAGAATCGCTACAAAATATCTATGAATAAGAGAAAATTTGTATAAGGAGATTTAGGTTTCGATGGAAACCAGTCGCCAAGTTGATTTCCGTTGAACCATTTACATAATGACTAAAAGTCTATACTCTATACCGAGTTCTACATGTTTAGCAAAATGGTAATTAAAAGTAAGTAACAGCACTTACACGTCGAATAAAATAATAGTAATTGAGTATATAGGCTTTTAGGGCATATCGATGAGAATTTACCAAAAGTATAAGCAATGCAGAGATCGGCAGTCTATGCCCCCACGCCCCACCCTCTCGGAAAAGGGGACCTGTTGAGGCGGGTTTGTTACACGCTTAAACGAGTACTTTTGCTGCGTGAAACTAACAATGCTGCTAATTCTCTAGAACAAGAAATAAAATAGATTGACAGTTCTAAAGTGGAGCAAATCTTTTCACATTGTTCGCAGTAAAACGTTGCTTGATTTTTAGAATTTTTTTAAGTTCAGACTGAACAACGAAGTAATTACAATACTTAGTTGACGATAAGCTGATCTGCAGTAAATTATTATTATTATTAAAATAATGTTGTGGCTGTGGGGCTAGACTGGTCGACTAAGCTCACGGCTTAATTGATTCGAGGATAGATTGCTTAGTAGATAAGATAATAGTTAAAGAGGGTCATATCCTATGACATACTGATGACATGGTAGAGGGAATACGTGGATAGGGAAGACTGAGAATTAATGGGCAAGTCATGATTAGCTTTGGTTCCCATAGAGCTTAAAATGAAGGTCAGGAACAAACAAATATGGAAACAGCTACACTAACAAGAGGCTCTTAAATAATTACGGAGAAGGTATGGTAAAAAGGGAGAGAAAGGTTGATAAACATGTCGACAGCAAACTTGTTGGCCTCTGCAGGTAGTGTTGCTAAAATAAATTATCAGTTTTAAATGTATGTCTTCGATATTGACGCGATAGGAACAGAAGCGAAGCTAGCCAATAAACGCGGGTAGCCAGATTCAGGTTGTGAAGCTGAAGTGGCAATGGGCGGGGTACATAGCCCGTAGAACCGTCGATAGACTTGGGGCCCCAAGGCGCTGGAATGTCGAACTCACACTTGAAATCACACAGATCTCTCCACTAGATGGACGAAAGAGTCGCAGGATTCAGGCGGCGCAAGACCGTGGGTATGGAAGTCCCTAAAAGAGACCTACATACATCCAGCAATGGACGTCTATCGTTTTACGACAATGAATTGACGCAAAAGTTTTGCTATAATAGGGCAAATTAGATCGTTAATTTGAAACACCTTGGAATACTAAAAAGATTTTCTCGATAAGTGACGTTTTTGGCGCGATAGGAACGGAACAGATACAAGGCTAGGTGTAGTAAACACGAGTGAGTCGATGGGCGGGCGGGGACGGGGCGGCAACGTCGCCCGCTCGCTCGGTGCGCGCGCTTCCTAAGTTTGTTTACAGTTTTCCACCGCTCGCGCTTGACGGGCCAACCGCCACTAGCGCTTACCGTTGTTTAGATGCGAACTGAGCGGTAAGCCGCAATATAAACATTTTAAACTTGGAACTGTTAGAGTGGTCAGTTGCAACTTGCACAACTGCCCCTGTTGTAAATTCGGAACTACAAGTAGGAGTAGATGATACCAAGCGGTCAGTTGCAATTTTCTGCTCTGCCTTTGTACAGTTATAGTTACCCTGGTAATTACTAAATCACTTAAAAACTAATTTTATAGTAAAATACTCATATTAATTTGTTATCTCTACAAGTAAAAGCAAACAAAAATAGTTAAGCAGATAAATCTAATATTTCGAAATTAAATAAGCCTTTGAATATCTTTAATTTAATGTCGGTTACTTGCACAGATTGAAGATTTGCTCACTAGTAAAGTCGTTTTCATTAAAAAATATTATTTTTCTTTATTTATGGATTAAGACAGTACCTATAACCGCTAAAAGATTTATAGAGGCTATTTGCTATGAAAACAAAAATGACTTTGATCAATAATTACAACATCAGACTAGGTCAAATGATTGAAAATGCAAAGGCGAAGTTTTTAAAACCAACGAATTGGTGAAATAATATTTTAATTATGAGCGGAGTTGCAAAATCATATTGCGGAGGCGGAATGTAGGCTTGATCTGCAGTACATATTTTCTACAGAGTTCAATAGTATTCGACGATTGTTAAGTGTCTATTTGAAATAATATTGGCAATATTATCTTATCGTAAACGATAGACAATTGTACAAACAGTTGTTTATAACCTACTTACTTCACGAAATACAACATGACATCATTCAACTAAATCGGAAGCACGCGTCTGTAAAATCTAATTAAGTAATCGATAGTTAGGCACTGGCATTTTATGATCGATCTAACGTAACAACCAACCAATGAGGATTATATTCAGGTTTTTACATATCAGACAAAAATAAATTAGAAGTAGTTTTTTCTCTTATTTAGAAATCTCTTTAACCTTCTGTTTGATTTACTATGTCTGTCAATCCCCACTGGGCCAACACACAGCCCGTGCTTTGTATTGGACGAGTGGGCCGGCAATGGGTTGATCAACATGAATGGTGATAATGATGACGATTATTTTAAAAAAAGTCCTCACTAACTAACCGACTCATCAATGCTCAACCCAAACCCTTGAACATAGAAAACTATAATTTTGCATAGACGTTCCCTTTATAACGAAGACAAGAATAAGGCTAGATTTTTAGATACTAGAGATTTAGATACTACGGGATAGGGAATAAAGAGGATTTATATTTTCACCGAGTGATCTACGGACGGTCGCTAGTTAGCAAATAAAAGTTATCTGCTAAAGAAAAAATGTTGAAAAACTGTATTTCATTCAATTGCCAGTGACAGCATTATTTAGTGGTAGATGCATTTGACGATTCAAAAATAAGTACTTGTAAAAGAATAATTGAATAAAAATATTTTTATTTTATTTTAATAAAAATATTGCATTAATTTTAAATGCTGCCACTGGCAAACAGGTTTAACTAACGTGTAGTTAAACGTGTTTGCCAGTGGCAGCATTATGTAAATAAAAGTGTTGCATTAATTTTAACAGCCAAGTCAGTTAAACGTATTATTAAGTATTTTATTACGGTTCCGAGTTCCGACCTAACACCCGACAGAAAGCCGCACACAGTAAAAAATAACAACCCCTTATAAAGCCATATAATTTGTTCCGGACGCGTCCAAACAACACGATGGATGGTTACCCTACACGCGATTCGAGATACTATCGAGCGCGTGGAAATCTGTCAATTCGCGCGCGCCCTCTGCCGCGGGCCGGTGCGCCGTCCCGCTCGCACACGCCCACGTGCGTCTGACGTCACAGCGCGTCGCGTCGCCGACGTCACGGCCGCCCGCCCGCTGCAGCCTGCGACTTCAAGTACAAGTCGCAACGGGCCCGTTGCCGATTGCATCCTTCCCCTTTAACATGAGACTTCTTTGAGAGAAAACTAGGTAACTTCCTGGCCAACTCTCAACTCTTTATAGAAATTGTGTGCCTATTAAACTACTTTAAATAATAAACTAGCTTTTGCCCTCAACTTACCCTTTAATCATTTTCGTATTGTGCTATTCTAGATTATATTAACATTACACCGATCAAAATTGGATCAGTATTTAACTTTTAATGATTAAGAAATGCTGTAGGTTCGTTAGTTATTTTTTCGCTTACAAACAAATAGACAAACTACACACAAGTTAATAATAGTACCTATAGAGGCCCTTTTATACTCTAAGATAGTAGGTAAGTAATCTGAGGTAGAGGCTACATTATAATATTATGTACAAGTCAAATGTATAATATTATTTATTTATGATTGTTTAAACTCCTGCGTAAAAACTATTAAAATAGCTAAATATATATTTGGATTAAAAAACCTATTTTCCTTGTTTGAGCAAACCCTGCACATATATTATGTAAATTAAATAGAATTTTAATTTTGAAAAATGTAATAAGTATAACCAGTTGGATTAGACAATAGACGCGTGTAAAGTATTATTTTCCTCGTATTAAACTTGACACCTCTTCTATGGGTTGAACTTTGACTTTTCTATTATGATTCAGCCACTGTAGTTCAGCGTTGATGAATGAGTCAGTGACTCAGTTGCCAGGATGTCTTTACATGTGCGCGTTTTGGATTTTCAGACCTTTAATAAGAAAAATAAAATAAAGAACAAGAAACAAAGTAAGGGGGAAAATTGTGCATAAATTACTAAATGTACAGGCATCACACAATAGGTAGGATTGCATCAATCGTACTAAAGACAGAATCTTTAAAAAAAAGGAGAGGTCTTTCTTTTTCGGAAGCTCAGAATGAAATACTTTACAAAGATTTTGAATAGACAGAGGTTAGAAACGATCCTATATTTTTTGGAATGTCCATCTTGCCGAGGCGAGTACGTACCTACTAGAAAAAAGTTAAAACTTAAAAGTCAAAGTCAAAGTTAAATTCATTTATTGCATTATACATTGCTCTTGGTGTGCAATATTATATACCTACAAAAAGTAAAGCTTGGCAAAAGATCCTTTAAAAAACATTTAAATTCAATTACCTAAATACAAAATTTTAATCAAAGGTTTTAAGGGTTAAATTTTGATGCAAGGGGTAACCTCCGGAAGTAATTATCCAATTTTGATAATTATTTCAATGATAGATAGCTACATTATCCCAGAGTGCTATAGGCTATAAATCACGCGAAGGAAGTAGTGCGAAAAACCTAATAATTTATAAATTATTAGAGAATGCCCGCGACTTCGTTGGCGTAAATTTAGGTTTTCCAAATCCCTAGGGAACTCTTTAATTTTCTGGGATAAAAAGTAGCTATGTTAATCCATGATATCATCCGCCTCCATTCTAAATTTCATCCAAATCCGTCCAGTAGTTTTTGCCTGACTTAATAAACATACACACACTCATACACACAAACTTTCGCTTTTTATAATATTAGTGTGATAACCATTAAAATAAAAGTGATTCAGTGCACGACAAAAATAACATAAACAAGATATTATTGAGCAGCAGTTGCGGTAACCGATCGATAGCCAATAAGCCGCAGGGCGGTGCGCGCGCGCATCAATAAATAGCTCTCGATCGCGCTCGTCAATACGTCACTGCGCAGGTTTTATTAATAAAACTCCTAATGCGGTAGACGCCACCGTTCAACAACCTCGCGCTTGCAAACATTGCGTTCTGTGTGTTGTTCTTATTACCGAACTTTGTTCAAGGTGTAATAAGCTCCTTTATGATTAAAATGATTAAATTTTATGCTCTAATGGGGAGTATTCTGAGGAATTGTTTGACCTTATTCCACCCTCTTTTGCTACAACTGCACCGCACACCACAGAAAGTAATTTCACTCTCACCACCTAGGTGCCTCTGCCTGGCGTACTTTGACAACCCGCTGTGGCACAGATCTTTTTTCCACGCACAGGGAAATCGAGGAACCAACTCCCTTCGGCATCAGGTGATGCAAATGTTTGTGAGGGCGGTAAGCACTTACATTAGGTGACCCGGCCTGTCGGCGGTACCGACTTTTAGCTGTCAATACTTTGCTCACTGAGCATTACGTCATCTCCCCACTGTCGTCGTTGGACTATAAAATCAGACACGCTGTGCGTAGCGAGGCATTATTCGTCCGGTTGTTGCCGAGGACACTTCTCAGTAGGAATAGTCTGTCGTACTGTAGGTTTTAGAGTAGTGGTTACCTAAAGTGGTTCTGTTGGTTAAACGAGTTGTTATTGTGGTGGTTAGGTTAGATGGTTGGTTTGGGACCGGTGTAAGGGGTGGAGGAGCCGGTCTAGGTAGGTTAGGTTAGGTTTACCTAGTTACGCTGGTAGTTGTGACATGCAGTAAACGGAAGTATTGTTCTTAACACGTCTGAAGATCGCCTAGTAATCGAAGCAGACCCTAAGGATCTTCGCCTGCCTTCATCTATTCTTAAACGATCCTCGGCTCGATCCGACAGGCCGCTCGTTATTTATGTAAAAAAATGAGCACAAGCCCATAACCCAAAATACAAAGACGACATCGATTCAAAATATTCAATTGTATTTTGCCTAAAACTAATTATACTATTAATACTATTTATAATACTATTTATACTACTTACTTAATATTATAAAGAAGTAAAGTTTGTAAGTTTGTTTGTAGGAAGCGATATCTGGATCTATTGAACTGATTTTGAAATTTCTTTCACCAGTAGAAAGTTATATTATTCCTGAGTGACAGGTATATTTTATTTTGAAAAAAGTAAAGATCCCAACGAAAATTGTAATAAGCTACCCGTGCGAAGCCAGGCGGGTCGCTAGTTATTTAGTTATTTATAAACACGGTAACATACCATTGTAACAAGAAGTTGAACGAAACTTAAAAGCCCGACGGATCTACCGAGAATGTATGTCACAAAATAAGTGAAGACAAGTAACAACAAGACAAGAACGCTCCAAGTAACAGTAGCACCGTTATAAAATAAAATGGTCTGCGTAAGGGGCCTTTCCCACGGCCTCGGCGTCGTCGTTCCGCCTAATTTCGCAGAGTTACGAACATTGATGACATAGTAGGGAATCCACTATCACATTATTGTGAGAAATTCTGCAACGGACGAGCTCTTTCATAAGATAGCGTAGGTCGAGAATGTTATACCTCTGCAATATCACCGGTTCACATTGTTCTAGTCATCTAGTGGATGAACCCGGTAAGTTCTTTGCCAGAGTTAGCCCGGGATACATAGAGCTGTCTACATGATTTCAGTCATTTATAGCTGCAGTGTGCATTTCAATGGGCGATGCATTGGAATGGACTTCCAGTCGGTGCAACTGGAATTCAACCCGTGAAAATATACAGCCAAATCTGTTACTTACTACTAGATTTTAGTATCATCATCCCAACTCACCGCCAGATCACAACTTAGCACGGGGCTCTTCTCAAAATGCGAAGAGTTTAGGCCACCGCGCTTGCCAACAATGCTACCGGCGTAATGTAAAACGGCCAATAAGCTGACGGCCAAATAGCTTTGGTCGAAAACATTTTCGCGTTCATTAATTACTCCTTTTGCATCTAGCTTTGCCGTTTTAGTCAGTTGTTTTCTAAACGTACTCCATTAAAGAAGATCAACGGTAATGGCGGTGTGGTGCGCGTGCGCACTCGACCCACACAGTCTGCGGCCCTCGCAACTAATTAATAAGCTAACGGACCGCTTCCATGCTATCTGATTTGTGTACCCAAGCGGCGTGATGACGAAATTGCAGAATTGATAGATGGGGGACAGTGGTAAGAGATGTCAACGCCCAACAGTGTATTAGCAGAGTTAACTAGGAGTGAGGGAACTCTAGGTTTGATCCTGGACCGACGATATGTCAAATATTAGGCTATGGTGACGTAAAATCAAAGAAAAATAAGGCTACTTTAGGGCTACCTGCGACCAATGTACTAATATATTTAACGCCTGCTAAGGACATCGAAGCCTCGATGTTTTGTCAGAAGGTTTCCTAAGGCTCCGGCTACACGTTTCGTCTCACCCAAGAGCTTTCCTGCGCAAGCCAGTTTGCACAGATAGTGCGTGCGTGTGGACGTCAAGATGGTATCCCGCGCAGTTCCAAAAGCTGCAAAAGATTGGACTGCGCAGTTCTCGGTTTACAGACAGAGCGTGTAGCCCAAGCGTAAATGTCGTGAACTGCGCCATGGTGCTAACTACGAAATAACTAGAACTAATCAGTTTCATCTGAAAACGGCTATAAAGTTTCGTCTAACGACGTACATACAACGTCTACTAATATAAATCGTAAAGCAACAAGCAGAGTACACGAGAGTGCGATTGTGTAGTATCTAATTATACGACTACATATTATATGTATCTGTTCGGAGTCATTTACCGCGGACGTTTATTTTACTGCCGATACTTAGCATCTAACGGATAGATTGTAAAGAATTTAGGCCTGTAGTAACAAGAGAGTAGACTTGTAGCGGAAGTTTTTATCAGGCCCATCTCAGACTGATCGTTTGCGATGAGATAACATTTGAATTAGATAAGGCGCACCAACATAAAAGTGACTTATGAGAATCATTTGAAAGATAATAAATAGCAATCTTGCTTTATTAGAAACGATCATTAATGTGGCTGGGAATTAAACGAAACGAAGTTTGTCACTATACGAAAAAGTTCTCTATCCAAAATGAAAATGGAAACAAAAACCATTTACTTTTCCAAGCGCTTTTGCATCTTTAAGAAAATCCACCACATGTTATGGGACATGACACATTCGTGCTGAAACTAATAAATAAAAATAAAAAAATTATAAATAGGTAACTAGTGTACAATAAAAGTGATAAAAAAATGCATAGATGGGTCAACCTGGGTGATTTTTTTGTCTGGTTATAGTTACAGACCTGGAGAGTGACATAGGCTTTCTTTATATCTCAGAATCAAAGAGTTTCCATGAGGTTTAAATAAAACTAAATCCACGCGAACAAAGTCGCGAGCATCAGTTATCAGTTAGTTTCGGATAAAGCAATCCATCTTGTTGGGAGCAGTTAGAACGCGTGTCTGAGGGCGACAGGGCGTCATGGCTGGTCGTGGAGCGGGCTCGCCAGGCGGCCGTGGGTCAACGACTGCACCCCGACTCCCCGCGGCCGACTCCAATATTTCAACTGGGGTATTCGACACGGGAGTACATGTGCCTTGGAAAATGTTGCTCTAACTAGGGCTGCCACGTGGAAAAATCGAAAAGGAGATCTGGGGCCTTACTACCATCGCGTAATGTTTTAATATTGTTTTGACATTTTCATATACAAGTGTAAATTAAAAATTTATAACACCCCCGACGATCCAAAGTATCTGAGTTTTCCAAAACATCATTTTCAAATAAATAATTATGTATTTAGGCAACGTCCATCGTGACAGCTTGACATTTGTCAATTGACATAATATTATGAACCTAACGGTTATCTAACCTTCTTTTCTACAAGAAAACTAGAAAATAGCTGATAACTCTTAAACGGCTGAACCAATTTTTTTAGATTATAGCTAAGAACACTCTCGATCAAGCCACCTTTCAAACAAAAAAAACTAAATTAAAATCGGTTCATTCGTTTAGGCGCTACGATGCCACAGACAGATACACAGATACACAGATACACAGACACACAGATACACAGATACACACGACAAACTTATAACACCCCTACTTTTTGGGTCGGGGGTTAAAAACTTGTATGAAATTGTCAAAACAATATTGAAACATTATTACTTTTAGCGGTGGTAATAGGGCCCCAGTTTGGTGTCCTAATATCCTTTGCAAAAAGGCTTTCAGGGGAAAAAATACGTACGTATCCCTACTTAATAAATAAAATGATTTTTTAATGTTTTATAATCCGTCCTATTTCTTGTCTAGTTTATAAAAGGAAGCTTTATGCACAGGTTGGAGCCTCAAGGTGCTGGAATGGCGACCTCTCAACGTTAAGCGTAGGGTTGAAAGACCTAAGAGAAGTTAGGACTTTTTTTTACATTATTTAGTCTTATTTTTTTTATATAACAGATCGTCCTTATTGATGGAAATCTTCACAATCATGCCTAGTCGGGTCACGTGTTTGTTATGTTAGATCAAAGATGTCGTAGAAGATTGGTGTCGTACGACGCGCGACTTTTGAAAACGCAGACAAGGTAGGGCGGGACCCTATATGGCAACCCTAGCTCTACATTAATCGTATTTATAGTATTATGGTAATTAATCTTAACTTAACATTAGATTAATGTATAACTGAAATACATTTAAAAGATAAATAACTGGTTAAGATTAACCCATTTGAGGCCAAACAAAAACTAGAAGGGTAACCTTAGATTTTTTTTTAGTTTATTAATTATTAGCAACACAAAGATACAAAAAAATAAGAAAAAAGTCTTAATAAATATTTTTCAGGATTTTACAGGGGTGTACCCAAACTGGCACAATGGCCACTTAAGAGTCAAAATTCGTAATACAAGCTTTGTCATAGCGAACTGTTTTCTTGCGTTTTTACGACCCCAACGGAGTAATTTTGGCAAATGATACAAGGAATATTCTGAGGAAGCTTCTCAGGAACGTGATCAGCGCCGTCTAGTTGTGACGATGGGCGAGCAGAGTGGCTTTGGATTGATTCCTTGAGATCGATTCTGGCTAAACTTCGTCGAGATAATAATTCGATCCATGTAGTCTTTATAGGCAATCGCTATAGGCATTTCATATTGTCATGTCAATCATGTAAGTGAATGAGATCCACTACTATTTTTGCCATGAATGCCGATTCGATACAACAATATTGATTGGTCTATTTCGTCCACTCCATTCATGCCCTTGTTGAAGATTTGGAACAAATGTGGAGTTTTTCATACGATTTTCGTTCAGAATTCAATCGTAAGATTCTGTGTTAGTTTTCAAATAACTTGCAGTACACTTTCGCAAAACTGAAACATTCAAAATGGATTGATTTGGTCCAATACTAAGCTTTTCAGTTTGTGGCGAACTGATTCTAATTAGAACTCTTTTGACAGCCAACGACTCGTCATCACTGCTGCCTTCAGCACCAGAAAGAGTACCTACCAATAGTGTGAACAAATCTAAATTAAAAAAAAGAAAACTTCGGACTCACTCAGCAACTGACACATCAGCGCCCAGCCCAAACTTTTGAATCGAGAAAGCTGAAATTTTGCATAAATGTTTCTTTTATAACGTTGATGAAGAATAAGGTCGTATTTTGCAAAATTCCCACGGGAGCTAAGCCGCAAGTGGTCGCTAGTATTTCTATATTTCCAACAACGTCATTTGGCAAGCTTGATGGAGTCTCGTTGTCATCAGACCCTACTTCTTCATCAGTAACGGCGTCAACCTTTCGTAGATTTATAGCGAAATCATACTTCAAACTGTTATCTCTATCTTCTAAGATCGAATTAATAGCTTCCTCTAATCTTCAAAGGTTGTATTTGGCACTAAAATGCATTTTCAGGTCATCTTGATAATCTGTAAAAATTGATATATTTAGTGTTCCAGTACTATACTTGTGGCCACTGTACCCAAATTGGTACAGTAATATTTCAAGTCCTATAAAATTTTATATACTTAGTATAAGTAACTAAAAAAGTTTGCAAATATTTAGGAATTTATTGAATTTGACAAAATATAATTATTATTGATGAAATATTTTATGTATATAAAATTATAATTATAAAACTATACATACCTCCACATGTCTCTCGATAAGGAAATTTGATGGATCGTTACTAAAAGAATACTGACGATAATTTTTTTATTTTATTTTATATTCAATCACTGCACTTTCAACTACTCATAAATGTAATAATATATTAACTAATGTCAACACTTTTTTTATTTCACTTCAATAAGTAAGTGTTCCCAAATTGGTACGGCGGTCAAGAATGGGTTAAGCAGGTCACTTTCACAGATAAGATAGGAAATAGGAATCCATACCGATAAAGATATAACTTTTTACCGAAAATTAAAATCATGAAGTACCTAACTAGCAACTGTAAACTAACTTGGCCGATTATGACCCTATTTGATCCAAAGATTTTGTTTACAATTTCGAACAGTGTACTTACTCTCAGTGTTATGGTGCGTGTGCTTTAGATTTATAATTTCTTACGACATTCTTGATGAAGAACTACACTTTAAGGAAAATTGAGGACAAATCGAAGAAAGTTCTGGCAGTAACTGATAGAGACTAGCGGTCAAAAGCGTTCCTGGCGCGATACATAAGAGAGACGTGAGGTTGAAATTCTGTATTCTCATATATTTAAAAAATATTTGGGAAGTACCTAAATACTCTACATTTTGTTAAGATTTTTCAGTGCAATGATGCAGTAGCTAAACCAAGAGAGGAGACATGTAATTCGATTACTAAAAAAACATATGACACAAAGTGAATGTAGGTCCTTTAAAGAAGGAACGTATTCAACACGTAACGATCACAACGATAATATTTACATACAAGAAGTCACGCGTTATGGCTGGAATGAATTAAATTTGAATCTTTATGTAAGCCCCGAACGAAAGGGCCCTTTGTGAGGAATTCGAGCGGGCGATCGACACGCGCATGCTATTCATTTATCGTCGGCCATTTAAATTGGTCTCGGAATTCGAGGATACGGAGAAATCGAAACGGTCAATTCGCAGCCGTTTCTGCGATCACACCGTTTGACTAGCCATCGACATAACGTTCGTTAACTTTTGTGATATACTAAAATAGAATGTGACGACTACTAAAATGTTTGGGAGAGTTTTCGAGAGCACCTACCTGCAGACGTTGTAACTTCCAACTCGATAAACATAATCTATTCGGTATTTGTATCCTGGAGACGGGCCTAGGCTAGTTTTATCCCGGAAAATCAATGACATCCCACGGGATTTATAAAAAAAACCTATCATCATTTCATTAACGTTTTGCGACATCATTCTTCATACGCACGGCTAAGGTTTGGAATTTATACTCTTCCGCGATCATCATAACATCTATTTTATCACCTACACTATAATAGGTACATTAAATTGGGAGATTTTCCGGATATCTTTAAAACAATGAATCTTCTAGGTAAACGCGTCCCATCTTAAGCCACTTTCCATCAGGTGTGATGCCTAAAATGAATAAAAATAAACTCATCACATCTATCTTATCATCTACAATCAATGCATTAAAATGGTTGGGAGATTTCGCCGCGGAATACCCGAGCGGTGATATCGGCTCCCCCATTCCGCCGCCTCGGGTCCCGGTAGCCCTTGAACATCTGTCCACACAATACTCCGGCGCTCACTGTTCGAGCCGAGGACATGTGCAGCGGGGATCAGGTGTCGCACTGACCGCGGGCAAGCGCGGCGGAACGAGTTGTCAAACCAGTTGCACACACCATCCACGTTGGAAAGTAAAACCTAATGTTTCAGTATATCACGAGATTTTATTCAGCTGGCGTTAATAAGGTTTCGATCAAGATTTTTTTTGTTTAATTTAAGATATTAGCTCTAGTATATCGACTATAACTCACAAATTAGTCGATACCTACTAGAGCTAATTTCTTAAACTGGAACCTTTCAAGTAAATATTTTTATATAAACCTGTGAGGATGATACTTCCATTGGCGCAATTAAAATGCCATAAGCCTACGTTGTCGTATTAGTTTACAAATTGCGAAAACCAAATTAAATTTGAATTTCGCGGGCAGACCCGTCTCATGCCCCGTAACGTGACGCGGCTCGCGAGAACTCAGTAATTTGTCAATTTGCGACAACTGACACCCTCCCGCACCGCTCCAACTGACAACCACTCCACTACAACTTATCTGACAACTACTTTTATGACAAACTGCAATCCTACATTGTAGACAGCAGCCGAGATGGGTTTGAAAATGTTACATAACTTACGATGTTACCCGCAAATCAACTACCTAATTAGTTGCAATAACTTCGCTCTCTCAGCTTCAGATAAAACCTAGTTAAACTTTATTACGATTGACAAAAGGTTTAAGTAACTAACACGAACGCAACCATTTATTTTGTGGGCTAATTGTGGAAGCCATTAAATCGTTTCTTTTCACATTTGCCTTGCCTTGGAAAACTTAGCGCTGTCTAAACGAGTCAGCCGTGTTACCGTACACTTTTTGTTCATGCACCATTGCACATTTAATTCTAAATACTCAGATCTACTGTGTAACGTTGTCCTTTTCTTGTTTTTGTGTATTTGTATCGACATTTGCAGTTAACCATGTATACTAAAGAGATCTTACTTTTACTTGTAGTGAGACTTAGGTAACTAATTCCAAAGCGCTTTGAAAATTATAATTTCAGTTCATTTTCTAATTACTATAAATAAGAGATAATAATCAGAGTATCTGGGTCCGTGGACCTAAAAATAGGGATCCCTATAAGAATTGTAATATGCTACCCGTGCGTAGCCGGGGCGGGTTGCTAGTTTGTAATAAAAGGGTGGTTAGTCGAATGCATGTAGAACATGATACTTGATAGCATGACGTTCACCGGGCGCATCGCGCACTTTAATCGTCTAATAAGCTGTCTTCGTCGAGTTATATCGTCTAGACATATTCCGGCTTCATTTTTTTTTTGGAGTAAAGGATAAAGCCTAAGGTTAAACCATCTATAATCATTAATTGATATGCAAATATTTGTATTTTCGTCTATGTGGACTTAAGTGCTACAGAATTGCTTGTTCTAAGATTCAGAGCGAATTATTTATTGTAAGGTATTTTTCATAGTTAATTGAAATAAAAGTTGTACAGTTTTATTATTTTTACATGGCTCCATAATCACAGCATAGAACCGAATATGATTTTGTAATTTGCTGAAAGCTCAGGGATTTCGTTAAGCTCGTTTCGATCTTGCTTATTATCAGTAACACTTGATATTAAAATAATAATCGTTAACCTAAGTGTGATAGATTTATAGAGCGTACTTTGGCTTTGCTCAGACTTTACTTAAGAATTAAATGGTTAAGTAGCTATGGACTGTCTTAAATATGGGCAAAGTCAAAGTACCCACTATAGATATCAGCCTTAAGAGTCTCAATATTTATGTAAACCTGAGCTACCTACTCGCTCATCTTTAACCGACTTCAGGGGGCAGAATAAGTCACTCCATGCAAAAACTTTTAGTACCTATACCAAATGGTATATAACTATAAGCAGGCTTTGGTTACATATCAACGCTAGTATATTAGAGCGAAAAAGAAGATTCTTGTCCTCTCCACTCATCACTAACGCGCAACCTAAAGATATACTTCATACAATCTAGATTCTATTCGGTGAACCGAGAGATATCTAGACAGAGTAATCCTGCGGGGTGACGGGCTAGACGGGCGAGGGATTATACCAACCAACAGAGGTCGGCAGAACAAACTTTTAATTATTTATTAGCGTTCCGTACCTCAAAAGGGAAAAAGGAACCCTTATAGTATCACATCGTTGTCTGTCTGTCTGTCTGTCAAGAAACCTATAAGGTACTTCCCGTTGACCTAGAATCATGAACATTCGGCAGGTAGGTAGGTCTTATAGCACACACACAAGAGACACAGCACATAAGAGAAAAAATATAATAATTAAAATGAGTACTTATTATACAAAGTAAGATTTTAGGGTTCCGTACCTAAAAAGGAAAAACTTAACCCTTATAGGATCACTTTGTTGTCTGTTTAGTCGTACATCAGATACATAGGTGCTACGATAGCTAGTGAAGCGTCTCGTTTCAAAAATCATAATCTAGGGTGTTGTCGCACTATTAATCTATTGACAGTAAAGTTAAGAATCCAATAACAATGATTGAACCATCTTGAATTTCACAAGATTAGGGTACTAAAGTTAAGTCTGATTTAACTTCTCTTTAGAATAGATTTTCTTAGCAGCAATCGACCTCTCTGTCGTCGTTTTACGATCCAATTTTACACGACGAGCAATGTTGTGAATGTGGCTGAATCACTGGTGAGGATTGCCCGATCATTTAACTCTTGTAATGATTTTGTTACGAGGATACTAAACATGAAGTGAAAAAATTCTAAAGCATTTAGTTTTGAAGAACATTGTTTTTTATTTATTTAGATACAAGTTAGCCCTTGACTGCTGTTGTTGAAACTACAAATTTCACGTGGTGGTAAGTGATGATGCAGTCTAAGATGGAAGCGTGCTAACCTGGCGGGACTATGGCAGTTTTCATTAAACCCATACTCCTTTGGTTTCTACAGGGCATCGTACCGGAACGCTAAATCGCTTGGCGGTACGGCTTTGCCAGTAGAGTGGTAACTAGCCAAGGCCGAAATCGGCCAGACCAGAAATTTAGAAATAATAAAATTCCAAACCTCTGCCGTGAATCAATTCGAAATTACAGTGAACACGCAGGCTATTATGTATTTACATAAAGAAAGAGAAGCTTTTCAGATGTTGATCACCACACTTCGTTTCGAAGAAGGCGCGCGATGATGATGATGATGTTTACTGTAAAACATGAACGAAATTAAGTATGAAGACGAGTAAGTATCTACATATATGACCACGGAATACGTGAGATAACATCCGCCCGAGATAAGCGTCAGTTATCTTCACATTAACATGCAACATTGTATAATGTCGCCGCGCAGGGTAATACGACTTAATTGGGAGCGAGCCTAAGCGTAAATATTAAACGATTGTGTTGATATAAGGCAACGCTGAGTCGGGACGGTGACCGCATGGGTGGCCAGACTGCGGCGGTTTTGAATTATGTCATTATCTCCGCGCCTCAGAGAGGTGATAGCCGTCGCGACTGGCGATATTACTAAATATTATATATCATAAAATGTTTCATACAATGTACGTACGAATATGTCATAAAGGGTTGCATAGGACATTCGATATTGGCGCAGTACTTATACTTACCTGCTTTATACGAGTTTGGCCCTACTAAAAGTTAAAATAAGAAGGTTTATTGAAGAGAAAGAAGCAGCTATAATGCTAAAGTAGAGAAAAAATGAATAAAAGGATGCAGTAAAATGCATTTTCTAAATATTCAAATGATTATTAGGTAGATTAATGCAGATCTGGCGGTGCCACCAGGTGCTTTAGGTTTGCTGAAGGCTTTATAGACTTCTAGTACACTTGTTTGGAGTCTTTTATGTCTGGGGTGAACATCTTATTTCTGACGGTGAACTACAAAATGCTACGGTCTACGATAGAGAAAGATAGAAGATGCTTGTAAATGTAAGTTGGCGTTACACAGAGGGCAGGTACCGGGTAGGGTAGGTTCGGCTGGTTGCATGCGGGCCGCGTATTGATCAGCTCGCGGTGGAGCGGGGCGCGCGCCGGTACGTGTGGGTGCCACTTATCGTCTCCGCGCCACTTCGCACCTAATTTATCGCACCGCCATCGTTTGTATACAGGGCTTGAGCTCCGGAACGCCGATTTTGATGTGACTCCGGAGCTACAGAGGATTACAAGATCGTTTGTATAACCGGAGTCTCAGATTAAAAAATATTAGGTAAACAAAGCGGAACGAGCTTTTTGAGCAATTTAAAACAGTGTGATGTGTGATTCTCTTTAAATTCTTCTTTTTAAGTAGTAGTGATTTTTTTATTGGATGTAAATTACTATTATTGTCTCAATTACGATATATTCTTAATGGGTCCACAGTTGGTAATTCAAATTAAGGTCTACAGAACTAATAAAAGTAACTTTTTTCAAGATTTTTTAAATGAAATTTCGAAACTCCGAACGATGAGCATCGAACTCAACTCCGGAGCTGTATAAATTTCAAGCCCTATTTGTATTGTACGGTTATGATGCCGCGGCCTGCTATCAATACATTTACGACTATGCTACCAAAGCTTAGTACAAAGATTTTTACCGTATCGAAATGTTTTTTTAATAACATCAAACTGTTGTTTTTGGAAGCTTTTCTTGTAAGATTACGCCGCAGTAGCCATATTACAAGTTTATTCATATATTATATACGTAACTAGAGGATGCCCGCGGCTTCGCCCGCGTGGATTTTGGTTTTTTAAAATCCCGTGGGAACTTTTTGATTTTCCGGGATAAAAAGTAGCCTATGTCCTTCCCCGGGATGTATCCCATGTCTGTACCAAATTTCATTCAAATCGGTTCAGCGGTTGGGCCGTGAAAACGTAGCAGACAGACAGACAGACACACTTTCGCATTTATAATATTAGTATTCGTAATAATGATCACAATTCAAACCTTTAAAGCTAAGAGAGTACCTACCTAATGCCCTGAAGTATTAAATTGTAGGAACAACAAGTGTAAATTAAAAATTTATAACACCCCCGACAAGTGAAGGTTACAGTAACTAGAAAAGAGCTGATAACTTTCAAACGGCTGAACAGATTTTCTTGGATTATAGCTAAGAACACTCTCGATCAAGCCACCTTTCAAACAAAAAAAAAACTGAACTAAAATCGGTTCATTAGTTTAGGAGCTACGATGCCACGGATACACAAACACACAGATACACACGTCAAACTTATAACGTCCCTCTTTTTGGGTCGGGGGTTACCAAAAAATGTATGAAAAGTTACATTGTGACAAGCCATTACAACTTTCCAACTGAAAGTAGCTTCTGACATGTGCAATGATAATATCATGTTTTTCCATTCGAAAAACTAATCAAACAACTTTGGTGAGTTGAATTGTGTTCGTTATAGCATTCGTCGCACAATCTAGGATCTACACTAATATTATAAACTCCAAAGTGTCTTTCTGTCCTATGTATGCGAGCTAGACTCGCACACGAAGTGTTGTATAAGAAAAAACGGGTTTTGATTTTTTAACCCCCGACCCAAAAAGAGGGGTGTTATAAGTTTGACGTGTGTATCTGTGTATCTGTGTGTCTGTGTATCTGTGTATCTGTCTGTGGCATCGTAGCGCCTAAACGAATGAACCGATTTAAATTTTCTTTTTTTTGTTTGAAAGGTGGCTTGATCGAGAGTGTTCTTAGCTATAATCTAAAAAAAATGGTTCAGCCGTTTAAGAGTTATCAGCTCTTTTCTAGTTTTCTTGTAGAAAAGAAGGTTAGATAACCGTTAGGTTCATAATATTATGTCAATAGACAAATGTCAAGCTGTCAAGATGGACGTTGCCATAATTATTTATTTGAAAATGATGTTTTGGAAAACTCAAATACTTTGGATCGTCGGGGGTGTTATAAATTTTTAATTTACACTTGTTTGTTATGTAACCACGAATTTAAAATTTTCCGATTATTCCCTCTACTTGTGCTTGTAAGACATTGCTCGCCCATGATTCTAGATAGTCCGTAGAACCCTACGGGAAGTAGGTACCCTAGTGATTCTCTTGGCGCGTCTTGACAAACACGATTCTATAAGGGTCCCTTTTTTCCTATTGGGATACACATACCTGCGTAACCCTAAAAAGTAATTTGTTTGAAACGGAAGTTTAATATTCTGAACTATTTAGGAAACAAACAAGTCCGGTCAGGCCGAGCAAATAGCGTCGCAGTGTAAATTTCAGTGGGCCAGTGTGGCACATGAAAAATGAATGATTAATTACAACGCGGTGAGGTGCTATAATACTAGAGGTTTTAATGACCCGTCAAGGGGCTTCAACCTGACTAGTGACTGGAAGAGGACTGGTCTTGCTTTTTTTAGGGATCCGCACCCGAAGGATTGCAACGAGACCCTATACTGTCTGTCAGTGTGCTGCATCTCATGAACCGTAATTGAGATAGAGAGTTGATATAATTCGATTGCCTCTATAGCAACAAATAATAAATATTATAAAATAGCCACCATGTAAATTTAAAAAATATAAAAGTACATAATCTTGTAGGATGATACGAACCCTCGCTTACCCGCCTGATTCAAACTATTTTTATGCAATAAATTGGCGCTGAACCTGTTTTATCTTCTTTCAACAATATCGCTATCTGTATTGATTTTTCAATACATAGTCAAATAACTTTTTTTTTTTTTAAAGTTTTTACCGATTTCCCATACAAAAAATGACAAAACCTCAAAGTTACAGGCCTAGGTTTTTCTAATAACATCTGTTTTTTTTTGTCGTGTAGGGTCTGAATCTCTAGGGTCTCTAACTCAATGATAATGTTCATCAGACCGGAACGAGCGGATCGCAGGCTTTGACCGTGGGCGGGGCGCTATTCGCGAGCTTTGCCCTAAAGCTTAGTTGCTCCTAAATTAGTGAACGTGTGTTAGTAAAAATGCTAATTATTTCATGAATTCATGATTTAAATTTTTATAGAACTAGACCCTAAATATAGTAAGCGACAGATCGAGATGGCAATCGCGGTATGACGGGGGGACCCCGCACGTCACTTGCGCTATCCCGCACCGGGTTAGGGCGGGGACTGTGCGGGTGTATGGGGCGTCCCCACACCGATTGCCATCTCGACCTGTCGCGTACATAATATCTGATTAACTCTATCAACGTATAGATCAATCAGTACAGTACCTACAGAGATCTACATACTAGATCTGAGATTAGCCCAAACTAACAAGAAGTAGGTGCGGCGCGGCGGCGGCGGGGGGCTTTATAATAAATGCAGTGATCATTTACTGCCGGTCAAGGACGTTCGCAGCATCAGAACCGCCAAATATTTTACGGTTTTTAAGAAATTTCTATATCCACCCCTTGAATAGCCCCACATCAAAGCTTAATAATTATTATGTTTTAATATAAATAATAAAATAAAATCAGTGCGGTCACCGTTTAACCAACGGTCAAACAGCAAACGCAATCCGGGAAGCACCATCAACGCCCATCTGTGACAATATGGTTTCGCATAATGAATAAATAACCGCGGTCGAGACTCGCCGATCACGGGGGCTCCGAGGCCGACCCCGGTCACCGGGCCCCCAGCCCGTCCGCCACCTACCCGGTGCCACAGTATAAAAGAGACACAGTCGTCCAACGCATTTGATCTCGTGGTAGATGAGGACCACGAGGACCCATCGTAAAATCATTAGTTTCTTCAAAAGTTCAAACTACTATACTTTAGTTTTTACTTAAAAGATAAACAAGTATTTTGTCGCTGAAATACGTACGAGAAACTACTAACTAGCTTACAATGAAATTACGCTACGAGTGTAAAACCTAACTCCAAAAGTTCTAAAGAGCCGGGCGTGAAGTGAAGCGGTTCTAAATCTGTAGTGACGACTTACACCTTTCTCCGCTAAGGTTTCTACGATTTGTTTATCTTCTAAGCAAACTAAGTAAAACTAAAGTAAACTAAAGTAAATTTCAAAAGCTAAACATTTCGGCAGCACGTATGCGATGGGCGTTCCCGAACTGTATTTTCGCTAAACTGTGCAGATAGAGCTATACCTACGGCCCTAATTGCTGCGGCCTGCGGGCTGCGGGCTTCAGCAACGCAATCTTGAACCGAAAACTTCGGAATAACAATGTCGTGAGATCGAATAGTTTCCGAGAATCGGAACAAGCTGATAACTAACTTTGAATAACTCGTCTAGCCGAATAACGGCCCGTTCACACATGGGAGTCCGTTCTACTGGTACGTTTTTAACGGATACGTCATAAATTTATGCTGTGTTCACACATAGGCACCGTATAACGTTCAACGGATCCGTCATTACTGGATGCGATGTGTGAACAGAAAACTCGCAGTATACCGACGCTATTCTACAAGGATGGATCTATCCGTTAAAATTCTACGTATCCGTATATTTCCGTTCCGTTCGTCCAGTATTCGATGTCAAAACGGAATGTAATTTTTTTACGGAACGATATTTTTTACTGTATACAGAATACTGTGCCATATGTGAAGTCGCTCATACAACTACATACGCCATCAACGAAAAAAAAACGTACACGATAAAACGGAACAGTAAAACGGAGACATGTGTGAACCGGCCGTAACTTTGATTCAAAAATCAGAATCAAAATGTTTTATGAGGCCAACTTTATAAGCTTTTTAAATGGAAAAGGCCAAAACGATTATATTTTATTTATTGGATAGAAAATCAAATTGCAATGCAAATATGATAAAATCAATGTACAAGTGTAAATTAAAAATTTTCAACACCCCCGACAAATCATTTTCAAATAAATAATTATGTATATCTAGGCAACGTCCATCTTGACAGCTTGACATTTGTTAATTGACACTTAAATATTATGAACCTAAGGGTTATCTAACCTTCTTTTCTACAAGAAAACTAGAAAATAGCTGATAACTTTTAAACGGCTGAACCAATTTTTTCGGATTATAGCTAAGAACACTCTCGATCAAGCCACCTTTCAAACAAAAAAAAGTAAATTAAAATCGGTTCATTCGTTTAGGCGCTACGATGCCACAGACAGATACACAGATACACAGATACACAGACACACAGATACACAGATACACACGTCAAACTTATAACACCCCTCTTTTTGGGTCGGGGGTTAAAAACCAGTTCTTTGATGCGTTTTTTTCACCAAGCTTTTATACGGGGTTGAACAAGAAGTGAAAGTCTGTAATCACTTAAGTAACATCGGATGACCTGCTTGCTCTAATGCCCGCTATTCGTGTAATTAAAAAAAAACCCGGTCAAGTGCGAGTCAGGCTCGTGCACCGAGGGTTCCGTACTACAGAAGAAGTAAAAAGATAATAATCACTTTTGTTCATGAACTGCAAAACTAACTTTGTAGAAGTATATTGTTAATATCAAAAAACTATGATGCACAAAAATAAATAAAAATTTGTTTTAGAATGTACAAGGAACGCCCTTTTATATGATACCCTATTTATTTTCACGATTTTGTATTGAATCCTAAAAAAAATACGAAATAATGTTTAAAGCTCAATAAACTTCGACAACTGAAGTTCAAAAACCTTTATGAAAGACATCAACGAAATCGTCTGCAAAACAGCATTTACTGATTTGCTCACATACAAGACCAGATAAATGCATTGATAATATGCAGATACTACTGAATACATATCTGTATTCAGTATACATACGATATGTAATCCGCAGAGTAAGTACGTATATGGATTATCCACAGATCCATATATGTATTAATCGTTTATGACAAAATATTATTAATTCATTTTCTACTATGTATCTGTATTACTATCAAAGGACAAACTGACGGACTGACATATCAACATTCAGTTGAAACTGCTGAATTCAGAAACTTGAACTTTGAGATTTTCATAGTTTCTATCTTGTACTAATTTATAAAGAGGTACAGTTTGTAAGTTTGGACGTAAGTAATGGATAAATTCCGGAACTAATGATCCGAGTCTAAAATTTCCTTTACTGATAGACAGCTGCATTACTCCCGAATGCTCTAGGCTATAAAGTTTATATCACACGGAGGAAGTCGGGGGTCTATAACATAGACTCGAAAGCTAGTCTTCAACATATTATATTCCCACTAAGAAAGGGTTTTGAGAAGTTCTCACGTCCCGGCGAACAAAGTCGCGGGTCATAAGGTCTACAATTGAATAAATAGTTAGATGAACTTGTTTGTCAATTAAATGCATAGGAACGTCAAACTTGCTTCTACCCACGTCACAGTCAAAATATTGGTGACTGATCAATAACTTAACAGTTCATTAATATGGCCAGCCACGGTTAATCACATATCGTTTACAGCTGTCGGCTCCTTCGGTGACCTTTATTAATTTCGCCAGGAGTTGCAAAGGGTACGCCCTGGTCCCTAGTGTGGGTGTGCAGGGAGGCCTGACATTTGCGCTGCCCGTTGTCGCCGTCCGCCCACGCGCTATCGCCGACAAGTGTGGAGCACACTAGGGACTTATTATTGCGCGATAAATAGCAGCTACGCGCACAATCTATTTTATATTAGCCGACTTAAAAGTAAACAAATTCTTTTCAAACAAATTCTCAAAACTTCTCGCAGAAATTATATGAAGTGCGTTTCCCCTGAAGCGGAGCGAATACGTTTTTTTAATAAGTTATTCAGATTTTTGTAAGACGATGTGATTATTATTTTTATCACCTCTCTCAATGATCTCATTGGTCGAACCACACACGTTTGCGCTTAACTCCGCTCATCATCGCTTCAGTCAAAATGCACTCTAAACGTCGCTCACGCTACGTACTTACTTACGAAACATGGACGTTCTTACCACGAACTAACATTGAAACTGATACAGATGCAAAACCATATTTCATATTTTATAAAGTTGTAGAAGGTTGGGTTTGTTTGACAGATCCATATTTTAAAATTAATCTGTGTCGTATCCTCGTGTGTCGATAGGACAAAATATTGTGAAACAAAAAGTCTCTAATCTACTACAGCTCTAACACCTAACGGCTAAACCCAATCAGACTACCTTTGAGACTCAATTTTGCATTACATCGATTCGAAGCTCGCACCTAGGTAAATTACATTTACAATTCACGAGAAAACTTGGAATATAATTTATATGTGAGCAGCTTAATATGTGTCGCATAGTCGACTTTTAATAGTAATTACACTTTTGTTAAGTATTTAATTGTGCGGGCCTTAGTTAGTAACTTAGTAAGCAGGACTCTCGAGATAAAAGTAGAGACTGGATACTGGATAATATGAACTAAGAAGTCAGATTTATAGAACTTTCAACTTTTTTGTGCATGTTACCATCGCGAACACATTCTATCGCAAGCACATTTTATCAGTCAATTGAATCAAAAATGTTTCTTAGCGTTGGATGGCTCAAATTAAAGGCCCGTGGAGTGGAAGTTTTGAGGTGATTGATGAAAACTGAATGTTTGCATGGGTTGTATGGGTATGGAAAACTGCCTGCTGATTGCTTGCCATACCTACTCAAGGAAGGTATAGAACCAACCGTGTGAATTCAGGGCGGATCAGCTAGTATAAAATGAATAATTAAGGTCGGGACTAGTAGGTGAGTAGGTACCGAACACGCAATGTGTGGTCACTGTGTCGAAATTTTCTAAACACAAAAATGCCCGCCGCGTGCTCATAAACAATTGACCCGCATTTTTACAAGCCCACTGTAAAACAAACGCAGTAGTTACGCACCCATTGATATACCAAACGAGAGACACTGATGGGCGCGCGTAAAGGTTAAGTGTTGTTTTTATTGGTAGCCATGATGAGCGCGGGAATTCACATCTAAATATTAGATAACTTAAAATTTAAAAAACCCCCGACACAAAACCCTCGATAAGAAAACTAGAAAAGAGCTGATAACTTTCAAACGGCTGAACCAATTTTCTTCGATTATAGCTAAGCACACTCTCGATCAAGCCACCTTTCAAACAAAAAAAAAAATTAAAATCGGTTCATTCGTTTAGGAGCTACGATGCCACAGATAGATACACAGATACACACGTCAAACTTATAACACCCCTTTTTGGGTCAGGGGTTAAAAATTATAGGAACAAAATTTTATAAGCTATTATTAAAAGTTTGACAGTTTTTATTTACTTACGAAACTTGCACAATGAAAATAACATTTAGCTTAGCTCTTAAATCTTTATTTTTTTAATTATTATCATTTACTTGCTCTATTAGAATACGATTTCACTCAATTTAATCACGCAGTACATAACAAGGCCTTAATTTATAACGAGAATAGCGTATGATTTCATTTCTGATTGCGCGGAGCTTTTGCAATGATTCTCAGACTGAAAATTGCCAAGCTTTGTATATCTTTAGCATTTTACATCAACGCTTACTCCCTTAAAATATTGGGCTTAATTTATTATTTGCGTAGCGTATGCGTCATTTCTGATTGCACAGAGCTTTAGCAACGATTCTCAGGGACTGACGAATTTCTATATAGAAATGTGTATCTTTGGCACTTTATATCAATGCTCGCTCCCTTAAAATATGATAGCACTCAATTTAATCCATCACGCAGAAAATTGGGCTTAATTTATTACGGGAGCGTATGTGCCCATTTCTGATTGCGGGAGCTTTAGCGTTGATTCTCAGTGACTGATATCATACGATTGTTCTTTATTGCTCTCAACTGAAAAGAAAGATATTTTTACCTAAGGTTCTAATGCTATATTATTTTGCGGCTGAGTTTAAAAATATTTCTGAAGAAATATAGATTTTTGTAATATTAATAATAATTAGCGTGTGACCCTGTTCTTTACATGGTATACGGCCAAAGAAAATCACTTCCAAGATACCTAACATTTTTAAGGTAAAAAAAAAAAAAAACAACTTGAACTAGCAAAATTATACCTAATTTCTTTAAAATCGACTAATCGGATAGGATATGTAGCTATCTCAGAACCAAATGTCAAGATCGACTCATGGGTTGATCCGTGAAAAGGTGAAAGATAGATACACTTTCGCATATATAATATTAGTATGGAAATGGATTAGATCGTTATATGAGTGACCAAAAGACAATTGGTGTACAAAAGATATAATCTTTATTTCTATAGCTCGCGACCGCTCTAAGCAATCAGACTCGGTTATAATCACAAACAAACAAACGTTTTAGACAAAAGATCTATGAGCAGCCAATAACAAGGAAAATTCGTGTCCACTACACAAATGAATCGGTCAACGTATGACGTTGTTGCATATTGATGAATGGGATATTATGATGCAAGTCTCGCACGCCTATACCTACGCAAGTGTAGCGAATAGTGCCACTATTATTTTCATATCCTGCTGATTTCAAATATAAATATGTTTTGAAATATAAACCCTAATAAAGATTCCCACAAACAAATATTGAAAACAACGATTTATAAAATATTTAGTAAGGTGTGACCAAAACAACCAAACATTTTTTAGGTTTTTCTTTCACAGTTTATTGCGATGTACTAGGTTCGGAAAAGAAATATTTCATACATCCAAAATATGATGTTCATAACTTATGTACGGAACCTTAAAAAAGCGACGTCCGACTCGCACTTGACCGGTTTTATTGATTGGATGCATGTCCGCAAAAGTCTGCAATCCGTCGCTTGCGCCCTGACCGTCGCGACTGCGAGGCTTGAACAGATTATCCGTTGTCGCGCTTGTAATCTCTCACAAATAGGCTCACGTACGACATTCGCCTGGGAACCGGAGAGATGAGAGGTTTCTGAGCAAATTGTAGTGTCGACTGACGGTTATGAGTGGATAATACAATGGCTGCCTTCTTGATCCGTTAAGTATTGATCTGTGTCAGTAAATGAGCTCTAAAAAGTTAACATGGAAATGGGGTCTATTTAGTAAAAGAGCACAATTTGCGGCAGTCAGGGAACTTCTAACAAAATGTCGACGTTACTGGCACTGGTCGTTGTATGCCAGGTGGGCTTTGAAACGACAAGGTTTCATTGATTTCAGAAATAATGTAGATAATAATAATTATTATTTCCTACTTCAACGATTTCACGATCCTGGAACGACGATCTGTCAAATATTAGGCTAGGGGGGACCGAGCCTAATATTTGACAGATCGTCGTTCCAGGATCAAGACGCGAGTTCCGCGTTAAACAATTAAAAAAAATTAAATCCTTAAAGTGTAAAAAATAAAAAATAAATCACTTATTTACTACTACTAAATGCTCATTTTAAAATTTTTCACACAAGGTCATCATGTCGTTGACCTTTATGCAACTATGTATTTATAAACTATATTTTTTAATGGAAAAGCGCGTAAACTAACCGTTCATAATGGACACAAGGTAGGTAGTTCCAGATGTCAGTGATAGGTTCGATCGCAGGGGAAATTGCCATACGTTGGGCTATTTCCGCCCGATCGTCCGCAGTCGCGCGACCTTCAATCGCGTGCAGCATCCACCAATCTCCGCACCTACACGGCTTGTTTACTCTTGTCGCTCGCGTTATAAAAGCTTTATTTGCGCCACTGCAACACACTGCGACATTGCAGCATGCCACCGAGCCGCATGATACATACATTTTCAAGCAAATAATACAGACGCCATTCTTACTTTACAATGCACCTTACTACTTTACAAAAATCAACAAATGATGCATATTTTGTTGATTTTGGTGCAGAAGTAAGCAGTCTCAAATAAAGATTATTTCTTTCATTCTAGTTATCTGAAATGTAACTAAAATTGTTCGCGTATTCCAATTCTGCAGCACGATGTTGTCTTTGCATAAAATGGACTGCCGCATACTGCATAAAGCCACAAAATTAATGTTTTCATTTCCAGCAGGCCGCATTGTCGCAGTTGTTGCTCTGGCGTAAAACAGCCTTTAGAGTGTGGGTTTACACTTGTAGCATGTTGTACGGTTGTAACATCAAAAAACACAACATGTTTTGTACTTGTAACATGCTGTTGTAACCATTTTGTGTGGAAAATAATGAAGTATCATATTATACACATTGGAATAAGGTAAGTCGTGAATATACGAGTAATTAATGACGTTAGTCGTCGTCACTGCCGACACTGTCGTTATATCATGCTATGAATTCTTATAAACCTATTTTGTAAATTTTCCTAACAAATAGGTATTTACCTAATTACTCGACTATCCAATACAGGAGTTTAATGTTTTTAGGCTACATATTATTGTAATGTATGTATGTGAGTTTCTTTATTCCACCATAACTTCCACAAATGCCTGAACAGATTAAGATGTAAGGGATATTGTTACGGCTATAACTAAGCGACAAGATTTGAAACCAAACAGAATATCATAGAGCCCGTCTCTTTTACATTGCAACAGATTTGTTTCGATTATGTAATCTGCATGATCATTGATCAGATTCAAATTATTATTCATTAAAATTCATTTAGATTGACTTAACCAACCTGTACAACTAAAAAGCAGTACAATGAACGAGTATACTGTGATCTCTATACAAAGAGCACAACCTAACATCTACCTACGCGTCTAACTGTGTACACTCGCTACAAATAGCATTGTTTGGTGTTATGTACTACACCGGTTTAGCGCAGAACAAGTAAACAATCCAAGGATATGGTTACTAGTCTGAAAATAAAGGGAACGTGTGCATTGTACGCGACTGGTTGAAATGGCAATCGGATTGCCTCACGATCGGGTCTACAAACTCTCACCATAGATCCTGAATCGCGCTAATGAAGTTTTTTCAACGGAGCACTGTAAAAATAAATTCCAAGATCGGACCACCTGGTACGGTTGACCCCATATTACCTGCTCCCGTACTATTATAATTATCCCATTGTTTTAGAATTCGCCAGATTTCTACCTTGGCTTATACCTAGTAATAAGATCCGTATCTATAGCCTTTTCTCCTAACTTTATACATGTCAATATATTCCCCGTCGTGCTTCTGAATCTGACAGATACAATGAGATGTATGAGTATCGTCATAGAACATAGACGCGGCGAGGGAGTCGATACCGCGTCCTTGCCCACCCCCCGTTTCGCCTTATACGCAATAGTGGGTGACCGGGAGATCTGTCGCGAGCGATCTTTTTTTAAACATTATTTGCCTTTTACGTGAAAGGCGGAAATCCATGACCACATTCTGAGACCGCTGCAATATAGCGTATGATGTGTTATGTAAAAATATTAATAGGTGCAAATAATTTTTAAGTACTTACTTATTTAAATTAGGTAAGTTTATTTTATTAAATACGAGATGCAAGTTTTAACAAAACATCTATATTTTGTACAAATGTAAAGATTAATTATTAAATCTACTGGGTACTGGCACACTGGCTTTATTGCTCAACAAGTATTAAATGCACCGGGATAACCAAATCCGTAGATAGAATTGGTAATGTGGCACAGCTTTCACAAGTGTAAATTAAAAATTTAGAACACCCCCGCCAAGTGAAGGTTACAGTACCTAACTAGAAAAGAGCTGATAACTTTCAAACGGCTGAACCGATTTTCTTGGATTATAGCTACGAGTAAGAACACTCTCGATCAAGCCACCTTTCAAACCTAATTTAAAATCGGTTCATTAGTTTAGAAGCTACGATGCCACAGACAGATACACAGATACACACGTCAAACTTATAAAACCCCTCTTTTTGGGTCGGGGGTTAAAAATAAACGTTTTTTTTTCTGCTTTTTCTTTTAAATATTGAACCATATACTTCGAATTTTTATCTCACTTCTAATCTAATTAAGATATTTTTTTCCTAAAAGATATCTACCATTAATAAAAGGCTTCACCGCATCAGTTATGAATGAGTTATCAATCGGTCAAATACTTAAAAGGACCTACCCTAAATAGTCACTATGAGCCAAGTTCCGTTGACCGCTTCGCTTCAGTCCAATTCGGACGCCGCACTTAGCGCCGAGCGGTACATTCAAGTATTCATTCACGTATTGCCGTAATATTGTTAAGCTCGTTTAGCACCTAGGTGCGACGTTGCGCAACTCCGCCCTCGCTAATACACGTATGGCTGCCTGATACACATTAGCAACTAAACAATCAAGTAATAGCTTCTTAACACGATTTACAAGACAAAGCTTTTGAACTAATTTTCTTGCAAACTTTTGCCAGCGGATGTTATGCCATGGAAATCTTATTGGAAGTAATAGAGTGCCGGACGTTATTTTATAAAATCTGAAAGTTTCTCTGTGAATTGTCTCCAACACAGGGAAGAACGATAAGCAACTATGAATTTTGGATCATAGTGGCTTTGGGAAACAACAGGTAACAAAGGCGTAAAAAAATCTCACGTCAAAGTCCCAAATTATAAAGTCTAATTTTTTATATTTTCTTTGAAAAAGTATTACATAAATCACGTCATGCATTGTCAGACACTTGGTGTCGTGGCAACCCTCCGCCAGAGGCCCGTAGAGTTTAAAGGTTTAATGAGTGACAAGACTGAACAAAAGTTTATTATAAGTAGCAAATCTGATACAGATTTCCAGTTTCATACAAAACTGCTACGAACTATTCCCGAGTTAAATGGGAGCACAAGGTTAAAACAATTGAAGCGACCAAACCACGGTCACAACACAAGTACAACCAAGACTTCGCAACGCAACGCGAGATACCTATGCCGTTCAAGGGTAACTAAACTTTTTAGATTGAAGGAAAACTCTCATAGTAAAACACCTTTATTACTGAGCGACCTACATTTAAGATGTAGCAAGTATATAAAGTGCGTTATAGTCAGAGTACAATATAGGTAAACTAGTATTGTATAAACTCTTGGAAAACAAATACCTAATTAGACGTATCAAATTTTCTAAATATCAGCAAGTGAAATGAAGGTCACGAAATTCTAATCATCAGTGGCGTACACAGGGATTTTGATCAGCATAGGCATAAGGCAGCAGATATGCATAAAAAAGGAGAATCCATCTGATACGGGTCACAAAATATTTTAAAGATCGAAGTATTTTTATGCATGTATGGAGGGGCACGTTACTGCGGTTCATAAATAACATGTAACATTTCTTGGTAGGTAAATGTATCATTTAACAACAGGAAAACCCTAGCGCAGCAGACCTTGGTACAAGGTAACATTATCAGCTTAGAACAAAGTGCAGACCTTTTTAAAGCATCCCTAGGACAAGGACTATCTAGTGACATTGTGTAAGGTTCACAATCAAAGTCCTTCACAGGTCATGCGACAAACCAGTGAAGGTCTTTGATTGTGATACGTGTGATGATGTGTGTGAACGACTGTTTATTGATATAACTTGACTTTCAAGCCAATTCATTTCGGTTTTAGTTACAAGTACGAAACAAAAACAAAGAAACCCACGACATTATACCCAATACGTGTGTGACGCGAGACCGTCACAATGGGCAACAGCCGAAACACAGACTGTTTATGGTTTTTATAGATTTATGTCACGTCCTATTTTGGATCCGCTCCTTGATACAAGGTCACTTTAACTTCTTCAAAGTATCCATGCAAGGACTATGTACATTTGAAACCCAATGTAAAACCACAACGCATACGACATGTTTGTTGACATGACTGGACTCCCAAGCGGATTCATCTCGGTTTTAGTTACAAGTACAACACAAAAACAAACAAAGAAACCCGTGACATTATATATTGTGATGCGAAGACCGTTACAATGGGCAACAGCCAAAACAAGGACCGTTTATGTAGATTTATGTCACGTCCTATTTTCGGATTCGGTCGCACTCGCGTGAACTTGCCCGCCGCGCTGCGCCCGCGCCGGTAATCGACATTATTTAAATAAACACGCGAGGAGGAAAACTGTTACGAAGAATTCTATTCAACAACTATCAAGACGCCATTACTCACCATCAATTTCATGAGAAACGTTTCACTTGACACCTTAATGACGACAAATTTGGCTCACCATGGCTATAATATTTTCTTAACACTTTCAAAAGCATAAAGCTTAACAATAACATAGTTTGGGGTACGAATACGACAAGAGTGCAATCCCGACAATTATAATGCAAATAGCAATACCCTTCCGGCTTCCGTTTTCCCCACTAGCTATAATATTATAACGTTCAAAAGTAGAGTCAATAGGCACCTTCGAAGCAGGCGCAATTCACTTTAAGCTGCTTTATCAACTGCTATTTGGTGTGCTGCTAGTGGAACCAATTCGATCGTATTTTTTTTAGGAATGTTTCTATTATTTTATTTTTTGAACACATTTTTTAACAAGTGTAAATTAAAAATTTATAACACCCCCGACAAGTGAAGGTTACAGTAACTAGAAAAGACCGAAAAGACCTGATAACTTTCAAACGCCTGAACTGATTTTCTTGAACTATTCCGCGCCTACGATCTAAAGTATCTGAGTTTTCCAAAACATCATTTTCAAATAAATAATTATGTATTTAGGCAACGTCCATCTTGACAGCTTGACATTTGTCAATTGACATAATATTATGAACCTAACGGTTATCTAACCTTCTTTTCTACAAGAAAACTAGAAAAGAGCTGATAACTCTTAAACGGCTGAACCAATATTTTTGGATTATATCTAAGAACACTCTCGATCAAGCCACCTTTCAAACAAAAAAAAAAAGTAAATTAAAATCGGTTCATTCGTTTAGGCGCTACGATGCCACAGACAGATACACAGATACACAGACACACAGATACACAGATACACACGTCAAACTTATAACACCGCTCTTTTTGGATCGGGGGTTAAAAATAATAATCCAATTTATTTATACTTTTATAGCTTTAGGCAACTTTTATACCTTTATTCGCTCCAACATGAAAATGGTAGAGCACACTTTCTAATGATTTTATTAATTGTACTGTGTTTTTTACGAATGCAGTCCTAGACGATGCCTTGCGGTACGAATGGTAGAAAAGTGGAAAAGGAACGGGATCAAAAAGCTCTTATGCACACTCTCCGATATATATCCTGTAGAAAACCGATAGACAGGCGCTGATGTTCCAAACTTCAGTACTTGTCGTGTACACAGGTATGTAATGATTGATAGATATATACAAAACCTAGTGGTAACCCCGCTGCTAGTGGAACCAATTCGATCGTATTTTTTTTAGGAATGTTTCTATTATTTTGTTTTTTGTACACATTTTTTAAAAATACGACGGTCATAAGAACCTATCGTAAATAAAAAATATTGTAAAATTGTTACGCTTTTTAGTTATTCGGACAATTTAAATAGCGCTTAATCTGACAATACGAATAATAATATCATCACCCTCATCATGAATCATTTGAATAGATGAAATGCGGAGACATTGATGTTTTTGTTGTGTGATAACTGAGAGTAGTTATAGGGACGCGTGCTATAAGTGCCCGCGCTACATACCCGTAAGTGAATGCTGTGAAAGCGGTGTAAAAATAAACGCATCGACAAAAGGCGGCCGGAATGTGGTTAAATATGGAGCAAGCGCGGTTCAACGCTCAATCCTCTACGAGCAATAGATTATACGGGCTTACTTTACTCTCGATACATGTAATAAACTTTATTACAACTACACAAGAATGTGTGAATATCAAATGTTCATTCCGCGCCTCAAAACTTTCTCATATCTGTGTACTTAGTTATGGATGCTTTATCCCGGGGATTTGACAGGATATTAATTACTAAAGTACCAATGAAGTTAATACGTATCTATAGAAGAGCTATTTGAAACAAAAATCTTGTTCTATAAAGCTGTTAAAGTTAATATGACATTGGACATCATGTTGTAAGCAATTTTTGCTAGGAATGCACCCCGTCTTACACTTTAAAGAGGTCGTTAGTTTGCACGATTTATCGACTCTACAAACACTTCAAAGAGCAATACATAAAAATGATAACGTTATATACATGGTTGAAAGGGGAAGAATGAAATGATGTATTAATGTTGGAAAGCAAGCATAGACTATGATGATATGTCATGAAAGAGGTAAACAGTAAAAAAATCCAGGTCCCAGGATGCACTAAACACGATGCGCCCTTCCTTAACTACACGTGCAGGAAAAGCAAGCAATCATCCAAAGCTGATCATCTAAAACACGTGTGACAAACATCGTGACTTAAAAATTTACGCCAATAGGGTACGGGAAGAATACCCGATCTTTATTCCAACCTCCGGTAGAAGACGGCCCTTCAAGAATCTTCTTGTAGTGCCGTATGAAGTGGAGTAAAAAGACTACAAAACAACAAGATGTGTACCTATTAAGAGCATTATGCAAACGTTGGCACTACTTTTTAACCGACTTCCAAAAAAGGAGGAGGTTCTCAATTCGTCGGGATCTTTTTTTTTTTATTTTTTTTATTTTTTTTTATATTTTTTATGTATGTTCCCCGATTACTCAAAGGCCCCTGGACCGATTTGGAATTTTTTTTTTTTTGTTTGAAAGGGTATACTGTGCAGGTGGTCCCATATAAATTTGGTGAAGATCTGATGAATATCTTCGGAGATGGAGAACAGAACTCCTCAATGGATAGGAGCAAATTGCTCGCGATCACTGTAATAGCTTAGTAAACAGTAGGGTTTTAACTGGGCATAGCATATTATAGTACAGTGGGGCCACTAAAAATTGTGAAATAAAAAATTTTCAAAAGAAAAATAAAACCGACTTCAAAAACCAAAAACACTAAAAAGTAGAAAATAATTTTTGTTTAGCTACACATGTAATGTACCTAGGTATGAAGTCGGGCGAGCTTCACTCTTGGATTTCTAATTTTGTTTTAATATGCTCGCTCGACTTCATACCTAGGTACATTACATGTGTAGCTAAACAAAAATTATTTTCTACTTTTTAGTGTTTTTGGTTTTTGAAGTCGGTTTTATTTTTCTTTTGAAAATTTTTTATTGGTCTTAATAAGCTTAATCTGCCTTTATTAGGTGATACGTTGTTCGTGTGGAACTTTTGGCATAGGTATTATTTGTCTACTCAATTACGAGTCCACTTAGCAGTTTCGATCAAACGGACGGGCATGACGTTTGCATCCGTCGACGTATCGTGTCTTCCAGCAATTAGTCGATCTCGCACTGTTGCTCAACACATTGTCGGGTTTATGAAGTTTCTAACGATTACGATAACTGTATAATTCTCTACGGCTGTTAAAAGTATTGCCAAATTTTTTCAGTTGTCGAGGACAATTTGTGGTTTTAATTTTGCTGATGCTATTATAATCATGAAGCTGGACCGGAGGATACTTTAAGGCTGAGATCTATAGGGCGCACTTTAACTTTGCTCAGACTTAAGACACTTAAAACGAGACAGCGTTATACCACACTGGCATAAATCTGTCTCGTTTTAACGTAAACTTAAGTCTAAGCAAAGTCAAAGCGCGACTTTAGACTCGATCGCTTAATCCAAAGAAACTCAGTTTTGTAAGTTTGAAAACTTTCTTCAATTGCAATAAAACTCTTACCTTTCAATTTCAACGATAACAACGAAGCATTCTAAAGGGACACGTTTTATTTGGCTTATTCTTACATCAGCAAACGTCAAAAACCCGGCAAAGCTTAATATTTGATTTTTAATACAATTAATTAACTTTTCCGCTTATTGGAGCTTTCCTTAGGCTATTTTGTATGTCAAAGTGTTTAGAATGGTAAAAATCCCATGGGAATGCTTTGATTTTCCGGGATAAAACACAAGACCCTCCTTTGGGCTTCGCTGTAGTCGGGTAAAAAGTAGCCTGTCACTTTCCAGATCTTTAACTATAACCATGCAATAAAATACGTCGATCTGTTGCCATGTTGCATCATGATTGAGGGACAAATCAACAAACAAACACACTTTCGCATCTATAATATGGGTAGTGATATGTATTATATACCCAGAGAACATACCGGGGCGTGGACGAAGATATCCAAGTACAAATGTATCAACAAAATGACTACTAGTATGAAGCAAGTAAACTGCTGCTAATAAATCTAAAGCTATTATTACGACTAAAGTCTACAAATAAACACAAGATTAATATGACTAGGAAGTGTTAACACTCATTCTGTGAGTTAGCGAAATGAAAACGATTGTTTCGCGTGTACTCATTTCAAACCACGCGTATTTATTGCAACAAAACAAAGTATTCGCAGACGCTAACTGTATCAAGAGTAACCACCTGTTGCACTCGGATGGCGAAGTCGAACTATACTTCGACAGCGCCTCAAAGTTTTCTTGACACCTAGCCAACACTTTTACTTGGGACTTGTTACGTGTTATGTCTGGAATTTTATGAACACTCATTGTTATTGGAGAACCTTATTTTATCTCGATAAGTATCTGGAGAGGCGAAGAAATGTAGTGAACTTTGCTATAAAGCGAAAAGCATTCTAACAAAGGGGAGGTTTTGCATTGCCTTGCAGGTCATTGATGCATAAAAGCACTGCTTACCCGTCAGCATACATCATGTAGTAGATTATAGATACAACAATACGATCATATTTCACAGATGGAGAAAGTATTTTGAGACATCGCGTCGACTACAGCTTCGTAACATGGGCAAGCAACCGTTAAGGTGGATCGGCGACCTGGTTAAAGTGACGGGCAAAAATACCATGATACCGCGCAAAATTGATTACATGCTAGAAAAGGTATAATAGCCGTTAGGTGGGTTAGGTAGGATTTGACAGGACTGAAATATCGTCATTTTTTCCACCGACCTCGGAATATCGGACAGCAAAATAACAAAATAGCAAAAAGTGCGAATGTGGGACGACCTGAATGCATATAGGGATAGGGGGAAGTCCCGTAACGCCGGACGGCACCTACCGCCGGACAGTCGTACTATCCAAGCAAGTATAAAGCTGTTCGATTCAAACTACTAGTGAAAGGGGCGCGGGGGGTACATAGCTACAGGATCACGCGCCGCAGCTCGACAGTGACGCGCATAGCCGTAGAGGGAGAGGGTGTGTGTTGTTTTTGGCGGGAACGCGCGGTGTCACGTAAGATCAACGTAAGTAGTTCTGGCACATTTATGCATTTATATTTTAATGGTAGTCGATAATTGAAGTAGCATTTGATTGCTATCCGTAAACCGATATAATATTATTTGATTTTTGAAACCATTTCGGTAGGTTTACCTAATGTACGATATTGTCTGTCCCTTAGTACCGGACACTAAGTCGTCCCCTAGCACCGGACAATGATTTTTTTTTAATTTCTTGTAACAGTTTACGTTATTTAATTTATTTATTTAATTTTCTTTTAAGGTATAGACAAAAGAAGAGAAACGAAATGGAAGACAAGAAAAAGAAAGGATCGTGGGAGCAACAGAGCTTACAAACAGCTAATGATAAGGTTTTGTCCAAGGAAATGAGTGTAAGACAAGCTGCAATGGTTCATCAAGTTCCTAAAAGCACTTTACATGACAAGATAAAAGCGTTAAAACGTGGAGACGAAGTGTCGATGAAGCCAAAGTTGGGTAGATTCACTCATACCTTCTCAGAACAGTATGAACAAGTCTTAGTAGAACACGTCAAAGATTTATCTAACAGATGTATGCCGCTCATGAAAAAAGAGTTTTTGAAGCTAGCCTACGACTTAGCTAAAGAAATGAAGATCCCTCATCGATTTAATAAGGAGAAAGGAAGTGCTGGTAAACATTTTTACTACGACTTCATGCGAAGGCATTCTGACATTTCGCTGAGAACACCGGAATCGACAAGCATGATGCGCGCTGTTGGATTTAACAAACCACAAGTCGATTTATTTTATGATAATCTTGAAAGACTGATGACACAATTCAAATTCCCACCCTCAAGAATTTACAACTGTGATGAAACTGGTGTCAGTTGCGTGCACAGACACCAAAAAGTCCTCGCCTCAAAATCTATCCGTCAGGTCGGAAAGCTCACGTCTGCTGAAAGGGGCAAAAACATAACAGTTTTGTTCTGTATGAGTGCTAACGGTCACTACATACCGCCATTTTTTGTCTTTCCAAGGCAAAGGATGAACGAAAGGCTTATGATTAATGCTCCTGCTGAGAGCGTAGGCGTAGCCCAGCCAAAAGGGTGGATGAACAGTGACCTTTTTCTGCAATATCTAAGAATATTTATCAAACACACGCAACCGACCAAGGAAAACCCCGTACTGCTTCTGCTAGATGGCCATTGCAGCCACAAGACACTGGCGGTGATCAACTTTTGCAGAGATCATCACACCCACTTGTTAAGTTCACCACCACACACTACCCACAAGCTCCAGCCTCTGGATAGGACTTTCATGAAGCCATTTAAAGATGCTTACAACCAGCGATGTGATGTGTGGATGAGAACAATTAATGCTGGATCTCGAATAACGGACTACGACATTGCTGGTTTGGTCAAAGAAGCATTTACAAAAGTAGCTCGACTGGACATTGCAGTGTCTGGATTCAAATGCACGGGATTTCAAATTTCATTCAAATCCATTCGACCGACATATATTTTCTGATCTGGATTATCTGGCTGCTGACATGACCAATATACCACAAGAACAAATAGAAACTCCATTAAACGCACCAAATACTGGAGAAGCTGTTGTGTTGTCAAACTCAGTCGTAGAACAGCCAGAAACCTCATTAAGCACACTGATCATTGAAGGAGATTCAGCTGCTGTTGGCGGATCAGTTTTGGTCAGTCATGCTGACATGCCTAGTAATGTAGTTGAAGACGAATTTATGGAAGAACCTACACAATCCGTTAGTGAGCTTATAGCCACAAGCCCCATACCTTCAACAAGTTCTGCGCCAGATCTCGTTCAGTTAATCCATAAATTATCACCATTGCCTGACGCTGCAAAAAAACGAACTGCAGCTCGAAAAAGGAAATGTGAACGAAGTGAAATTCTAACGTCATCACCATACAAAAAAGTTGTAGAAGAAAAAGAAAACGGAAAAGAAAATATCGTGAAAAACAAAAAGAAGGAAATAGGATCTAAGTTTAAAGTAGCGATTGAAGTCAATGTAAAACAAACCAAAGGAAAACAAGCTAAAGGTGTGAAGTCTAAAATGAAAAATGGAGATAAAGCTAAGAAAGTGGAACTACAAGAACAAAAATCTAACACAGACACAACAATTTGTGTACTTTGCCAAGAAGATTATGTCGAAGACTGGATCCAATGTTCATCATGTCTTGGGTGGGCACATGAAGGATGTGCAGACATTCCAGAGTGTGGAGATGGCTACATATGCGATCGATGCATACTTTTGTGTAATGTCCGGTGCTAGGGGTTTGGCACAAATACCCGTCCGGCACTAGGTGCCACATTTTAAAATTATATTTTTTGTTACCAAAGTTTAATTAATGGTATTAATTTTGTTTTGAGCAGAGGTTGCTTTTTTTTAATTTTATTTGATTTGTATCTTTGTTACCTACTCTAAGTCATTAATAAATATACATTCCTGAAAATGTTTTTTATTTTATTCATAAAAAACCTTAGGTGTCCGCCACTAGGGGACTTCCCCCTAAGGGCAATTCTGTCCTGTCAACCATCCTCATTGTTTTTCCGGAATCTAATATAAATCTAATACACCACGGGGAGGATTAGGTAATCACAGTCACAGAAGGTAGCGCCCGTCTACCGGCTGGCGTGATTTGCTGTACCTACTTATTATTTAAAAATTCGTTAAACACAAAACTTTCGCCGAATCCCGAATAGTTTGACTGTCATTTTTTTTTTAAATAAAATAGCGAGGAAACGAGCAGGTGGGTCACCTGATGTTAAGTGATTACCGCCGCTCATGAACATTTGCAGCACCAGAGGTAGGTACCGCTGATGCGTTGCCGGTTGCCGGCCTTTCAAGAATTTGTTGGTCCGCCCCTTGAATAACCTCACGTTGTAATCTATCTAGTATTTACCCCGAACTCGAATCATTTGCCGAAACTCGATATTGGAGCCGTTCCATTAGTACCAATGTCGCATAGCTTTGGGTTTCATAATAATAATGTACGAAAGCGAATAATTCATTAGATTAATATTTAATCTCAAGTTCGCTCGGTCCCCGTTGCTGAGCTCTCCCCGAGTCGTTACTCGCAGCGCGGCGGATAGAATGACGTCGCACGATGTTAATCTTTCGCGTAATTGTTACCGTTGATACATCTCCTCAGGGCTTGTTAAACGAGCTGTTAAGTTTAGCCATTAAGCTGCCAGCGCGGCGAAACACTGTGTACTAAGCTCTTAGGATACGTCCAGGCTTAGACAAGTGTAAGTTTATGAGTAAACAAGACTTGTTCACTTTGCGTTAGCGTTGTCTATTTTGTACAATAGTCCAGCCCTTTTTGGGTTGTTAAAGAGTCTTTTTAGTGAAGAGCTATCTGGAAAAAGGTTTCACTTGACACTGATGGCGCTAGTAATTTTTCCGTACCTAGCTAGGTCCTACACATATGGATGGTAAGAAATTTTCCCGTAGTCATCGATATTGAAAGTATCCCAATAGAAAATGTACAATTGTACTTACTTTAATATTTGATTTTAAATCACAACTTCGCGGTTGAATCTCGTTACGAAAGCTATACGAAACATGGCGTCATATGAACGCAGCCTTATAATGAAAATAGATAGATCGCTATATTCAAGCGTCTCACCGTGAAATTCGAATGACGACACCGTTTATTGGAAAGAAGATTAATTATTCCACTAATTATACTAGAGTAATGCGAGTTAGGCTGACCTCACCTTGTTTCAGCTCCTAATAGTCTCTACTGTTTGAGAGCAACCACTCAATCGTAATCAATTAGATTTTAGAAGATCATAATATGTATTCATCGTAGCATATTGGAATTTAAAACATTAATCGATTATGGAGTAGGAGTATTCTTTATGTATACTTTTATAATCCATTACTCTACTAAACATGTCACTATTAAGAATGTTAGTTATATACATTTGGAAGGAAAAAAGAGGAGAGGAAGACCAAAGGCGGATAGATTGCGTGACAGAGGATATGTGTGAAAAAGGGGTAGAAAATGCGTTGACATACCTATGACAGAAGTGAGTGGAAGAAAAAGACATGTTTCAAATATCAGTCTTATTCTATCAGGTAGTTCTGATTTTATTCATATTTTTATCCCTCATGTACAATGGATTCTTTTCTATACGCCCTTATGTTATGTTTATGTTATAAAAACGTCGATATGTTGAGATAAGTTGGAATTCGCTCAGCAGTAAAAAGGTTTGTAAAGATAGTTATGAAGAATTTAACTTAGTCCTCAGTGCCTTGTCCATGAAAAATGGAACTCCTGTAGGTACACTATTTTATGTATGTAGCTATAAAGTATAAACCTAGCATACTCTAGTTCTGTAATTGGATAGTAAACCTCTATCGTGGACGCTTCCCATTAACGTACGAGCTTGCAGCTTGCCAGGTAATTTGGTTTCATACGATAATATGGTGGCTGGGCCATATCGGCATCGGCTCAAAATTATTAAATATGGTTATCAACCGACCAAGGTCTAGTCGTTAATATTGATTTACCATTGTAAGTTAGCACATATTATGAGTACATGCTCCGCCTGCGTAAATGACCCGCACGGGTTAAAGGCGTTGGTATCCTATCAGCTTTTTATTATGTAGCCTACACAAGTGTCTCAACTTGCGCCAGCTACACGAACTGTGTACAGGTATCCTTAGATAGCCTGTCTAGGCTATCGAAAATATGGAAACATTCACAGCGCCATAAAAAACTTAAAACTAGTATAAAGGAAAGTAAAACTCACGGCTCGCAATGAGTTCGGGCGCGACCAATCCGTTGAGGTCGGGCTCTTCGCCGTACCAGAAGATCCAGAGCTCCTTGGAGGCGCGCAGGGAGAGCGGCGGCGGCGCGGACATGCCGATGTCCAGGTCGAGCGGCGCGGGCGCCGGCACGCGCCGCCACACGCACAGGATGTCGCCGGCCAGGCAGCGCGCGTAGCTGGCGATGACGGGGTCGGCGAGCGGCGCCGCGCCCTCCTCGCCCTCGCCGCACCCGCCACCGCCGCCGCTCGACTCTCCCCACACCAGTTTACGCCATTTTATGCCATACAGCTCCGTCTGGAAAGAGGGATCACCGTTAAGTACTACTGATCTGTATTTCTAGAAACGAGTTAGAAATCTAACTTTGCTTGTCAGCTTTTGGGAAGCTTCCAAATTCCACAGTGCTTGAAGATCAAAGTCTTCGAACAGTGCATGTTGCCAGTTATGTGACATGATTATGGATCCGAGACAAAATGCTCGCTAACAATATAATCGCTAGATAATACTGTAATCTAAGAAACAAACCAAGTTGGTTAATCTGACGTACAACTTTAGAGAATTTATCGGGTGGTTAGACCAGTTTGATCAAAAGTTTATTTAAAAAATCGTCAAATCAATCGAATCGCAATCGAAAGTCTAAAAGATTGCAACATTTTATTAATCCTAATTTAACCACGTATCATGAGCATAATACGGACCAATTTATATTTAAAAGGCAAATGAAACCAAACTCGAGTATAAAATATATTTAGTAGTAAGGAATGTCGGCTTCCTCGTTGCTGCTACCTATATTGTTGATTACCTTGCGAGTTGCGACTTACGTAAAACGTGCATACGTAATGTATAAAATATTAATTTTAATACATTACATATATAGTAATTATAAAAAAGAGAAAGAAGAGAAGTAATGTCCGTGTGTCAATTTAATCGACACTATTTTGTGCATAATAGTTTTTGATTTATCGAGCAAAATGTTGGAAAAAATACCCGAATACGGAACCCTCAGTGCGCGAGTCTGACTCGCACTTGGCCGGTTTTTTATTATTATTTATATGGGTTAAGCAGCGCGGCCGCAGCGCGGCACTTTGCCGCAAAGGCCCGGATGCCCTAAAGCTGCTTAATTAGTTACCAATTAAATAAATAATTCGGATCTTGTCTTGAACTTCATCTATTGACATCGAGTAGTTTACAGTTGTGTAGTATGCTGTATAAGCTTCGATATTAGCAACATCGCAACACCACACATATTAGAGGCGACCTTGTGCATGCAAATACGCAGCGCGTCGGGTCAAAAACCCTGCGCCGCGATGTAAAGAGACGATTATAATAAAAGGACTCTAGAACAAACATGTAACAAATCTGCCTCCGCTAAATCGTGCTAATTACCTTTTGAAATCGGAAAGGAATATTTTTTTATTATTTCATCATCATCATCAGCCTGTGCACTTCTATATGTGGATATCGTTGGTGCTGGAGGGTGTCCTACATTACGCTTGCTTAAATACGCGGTCTCCAATCAAGGACTTTCTGGCTCAAACGGCCATCGATTCTAGGACAGGCATGGCCTACGCACTGCCACTTCAGCTTGGGCTTATCTTAACTTGATTTCATTAATTTGCAAGTTTCGAGAAATGTTAATTCTTACTCGTAAATGTTCTCTAAAGATATATTTTTACCACTTTTATTTCAAAGTCATACAAAGCGTCATTATGAAAACCAGAATGTAATAGGTACCTACGAGACATTACGAGGTTAAATTGTCTGTGGGTACATACAACAATTACTAAGATAATTTGTTGGAGAGCTCCACAACTAATACGGATCAGAAGGTGAGCGTCTTGTTGCTAAGCGGCGGTCGAATATGAATAGCCCGTAGAGGGTCAACGTCTTCGTCCCGCCGCCAACATCTGCAGCGGAAGGGGTCCAAAGTTCCACGCACCTGGCTGGCGCGCGTGGGGTCGCATCGACCTAGCGCGATAAGGGGGACGGGTTCGTATTCGATGTTAGTTTAGAATATTCGATAAAAGCTGCGTTTCAGACTAATGACTAGCGAGGTTAATATATTCTGAGCTAAGATGGAACTAAGAATAAGAAATAAGTTCAATTTTAATTGTGTAGATTACTTGATAGCAAGTAGTAACGATTTGGGTCCAGATTTAAGTGAATATTTTTCTCGAATTTTATGTGTTACACTTGAAGCACTTTGAAAGCATGTTTTACTTTTAGGTATAGGACGCCCTCTACAGGTATAGTAGGCGCGAGGATACCTACTACGTAGCTAGGTAGCTAGTCAAAATGTAGTGAAGCGATACTATACTTGTCATACGGTAGAGAATGTAATAGGGTCTATGACCATAATCATAACGAGCGGTTAAGTTAATGAGAAAGAATGCGCGGGCGCACGATCGCTGTTTAGGTGGTCGTCGGAGGCCGGCCGCTTTCTAACGCCCGATGCGTTCGCGCGGGACAAACTCACTTTCTATCGTTATTTAGTTACTACTTAATAACGCTAGTACGAAGTTTTATACTGGTGTGATCCAGAAAACACTGAGCAATTGATTAATTACTCAAAAATTATTCTATCATTAATATTGATTAATCAATTGCTCACCGGCCCAAAGAGGCCAGTCTATTTTTATTGTGATGGTTGTCGTTAATATTAGGCTTTAGGGATATTATATTGTGAAATTCGAGCTACGAGTACCTAATGCCAGCTACGGGAGGTAGCCATGAGTATAACACAATGTGTAGCGAATCCAAATTCGAAAAATACGGACCGAGTAAATTTTGTACGCAATTCTGCTGTTAGGGACATTTGAACCGAATCCGTGAAAACGCGGTTTCTTACGGAGGTATAGTTCTTGATTCTACGGTCATTTCGAGTCGATTTCCTTCGATTGACACGTTCTAAACAGGTGCGCTCCATCTTAGGCTGCATCATCACCTAATACCTAATTCAAGCGTATGCCTATATAGTTAAAACAATCTGATCGGAACAGAGCACAAGATACTATATCATAGAGCCAAGAAGCCATAAGGCGAAACTTTGCCAAGAAGAATCAGCGGCCATTTGAATTTAATACAAGAAATAGAGTGCGACTCCCGACCACCGTGCGAAACCATTGATTCCCGAGTTAGCTCTCAACCATTTCTGGAGTAAACTTACGTAATGGCGAGTTCTCACTACGCCGCACAAGGGAGGTGTCTTCCCAGACCAATAGATGATCAACTGAAACAACAAATGCATCTGGGTGTCTTCTGAATGGACGAATTGTCCACGCAAGTCTGTGTTCCAGTTTCTGTTCAAACGCTCGGTCCGGATCCGCCGAAGTGGTACTCGCCGTAACGTTTCCGAAGTTCTACAAGTGCAGTTATACTATACACAAATGAGGGTAGTTCGTCAAAGAGCCGTTGACTACAATGTGAGCTAGCTGAATTTAATTAAGTACAGAAACAATTACACACGATTTCTGGAAATAGGGCACACTTCGAAGTTTTAGTTGACTCGACTTGCCATGCCAGAATCGAGCCAACTTGACCACCCGATAGGTAACCTAGGTACTTTTGGTTTATAATAGTTTATCATCTTAAGTTATACCTACTAATTAATACTAATGGGCCATTGCCTGAAATAAAGTTCATTTATTTTATTTTTATATAGGATTACACTTGGTAAATGCTTTCTAATCTAACATTTCAATCGTTAATATCAATTATGTTAATAAACTTCCTACAATCTATATATCAGGTATTGTGTAATCTACAAAGTAGCATGTTTTCGTGTTTCATTCGATTTCTGTAAATTAAATTAAAAAAAAAAAAAAAAAAACTCTTGTCACTTTGACCACCAAGCCAACACGGCTAGCTAAAAGTAGGGCAATAAAGGAAAAATTTCGAATTACCTATGAATCGTTTCATTAATGAGTTCTAATCTAGCATTTCAATTATAAACATCACAATGAGATCGAATCATCGTTTACTTTATTAGGTACCTACCTACTATAATAGTTGAACTACTTCCACGTAAGTACCTGCCTACAATCTTGTAGGAGACGAAAAAAGTAAATAAAATGTACACAATCAAATTAACAGTTGACTGTAAACAATGTAGGTCCGTAAAGCGAGCATAACCGAGAACGGAAAAAACTGCATGTCCAAAAAAGTCGAACACCGCTAGTCGAGAGCGAGACGGGTGTAGCGCGGGGGAAAGGGTCGGCGAGTCGCGAAAGTGAGAGGAAGCTAGGCGGCGCGGCAACCGCGCACGGTTACGTTACTCGGGTAAACAAGTAACCAAACAATCGGGGATGACGGCGACGCGAGCTGCGCGTGCGCCGCGTTGAGCCGACCATGCACTTCGCTACTGCATTTTTGTTTTGTGACGTCACTGTTGTCTGTTTTGGGTGTATTTTGCGTACAAAACTTGTAACAATCGTAATTCGTCATTAACGCCGCTTCTTGGTATAGAAATTGACAGTTATCAGAAAATTAAACAAGAATTACCTACTTCAAATTCAATCTTATTATAATATAAATATAAAATTATGCGAAAATCTGTCTGCTATGATTTACGGCCCATCCATTTAACTGATTTTCACGTAGGCTACTTTTTGTCCGGGAAATTACAGAGTTCCCACGGGATTTTAGAATACCTAAATCCACGTGGATAAAGAACTATTTCGTACTCCTTGTATTCCGGAGACGGATATAGGTTCTTTTTATCCCGGAAAAGGCAGAAAAAATAATAATCAAGTGAATTATGAAATTTATTTGAAAATTATTTTATCCAAATACCGATTGTCGTGTTTATGATTGTCAATGTTATGCGCACGTTTTTGATATAGATAATAAAATCACGCTTAGAATAATTTCCCCATTTCCCTGTCGTCACCCGGCGCGTGACACGAACTCTGCATGTCGGCCACTTCCGCGAACGCCTTCGATACGGATTGCGCGTATCATTTGACATTCACTACGCTCACCACGTCTTTGGCTACTTGGGAGATTATCCCAGAATCATTATCATGATCAACCCATCACCGGTCCACTACTGAGCACAGGTCTCCTCTCAAAATGAGAAGGGTTTAGGACCTAAACCCTACTTTTGGCTATAGTCCGCCACGCAGGCCAAATACGGATTGGCCACACACAACTTTGAGAACTCTTAAGGCATGCAGGTTTCCTTCACCGTTAAATAGATATTTAATTGCTTAAAAAGCACATAACTCCGAAAAGGGAGACTCTGACAGACGGACGGACGGACAAGTGAAATTTCACTCAAGTAGACTTCGAGACCTCGCTTCGCTCGGTCAAGAGTAATTTACTAGCGAATCTTTGGCAATAATGCTTTTAACACCTATCAGTAGTGCTGTTTTTTTTTGGAATTTACATTATTGTAGTCATGATGTAATACATATACCTACTAATTATTATTTTACACCTGTGCTGTACGGTATGCACGGCACAACTAAGTAAATATAGCAGAATGTTGCTTTTGTTCTAACTAGATTTCAAATAAGTAAGTGTAAAATAACTACTTATTAGTTATGTAATTTAATTTCTGAAAGTTTTGCTACATCAAGTTAGTTGTTTTACGTTGGGTTAGCAATAATAAAATGCCTTGAAAGTTACCAAAAGAATTGTCCCGAAAAATCGTTTTCTTACCTTGGTAGCCCTACTTTCCAATTTTCTCAAGCCAAACTCATCTCTAGCCGTATAAGATACCGGTTATTATGGAATACGGCATTTCTACGTTCACGGTATTGTGGTATGTATAGCGAAGGTACTGTTACTACGCGTGAAGCAGCGATATTCTGAAATCAATGATCGAGATAACACATGTACGTGGAGTTGCATCGTATTGTTTGTTCTGAATCTTGTAACGTTCTCCAGTTCTGTTATTGTTTGTGTTTGACTTCTGAGCTCGATTATTATACTATAGTTGTACGGAATAACATTACGAAATCAACAGCGAAAAAATTGTGTGTGCCTTTCAACGTAAACCTCGTCAATATATCCAAACATTGCAAAGCTTTATTTGAAAGTAGAGAGAAAAAAATGAAGCGGCGCGGTGGTTAGAGACTATAACCTCGTAAGTTCGTAGACGTCGCTTCTAACTTTGTGCTTTGCTAAAACGCTAGGGGGTAGGAGTTAGGATTGATAAGATTGCGTTTATATTGTAGATTCTAGCTAACAGCGAGGTGCATTATTGACCCTCTTTTCCCTTGGTTGGAGATCATAATTCCTAGACTCCCTTCATTCACGACCTCCTTCACGAGCCTCTAAGTTAAAGAGAAGTTAAAACACTTAAAAGTCAGTCGGGAAAGGAACAAGGTCTTCACTTAGTAGACAACGTAGCCAGTTTAATGACAACATCACGGAATGTGACGCAACTCAAACTGTTCACTAAAATGTGTTACAAGCGAACTAAATAGACTACAGGCCCATGTTTAAAAATGGGTGGGTCATATGAACCACCAGGTGACGTATACAGGACGATATAAGAGCATAAAATAATAAGTTTCAGCACTATGCCGTCACTTGTAAGCTGTCCAACAGAGTGCTGGTGAGAATTGAAAAGTGCAGGTAGAGTGAGTACATTTTGGTCATATATTTTTGTACGGCATTTTTACCATCGATAGATCCATGAAAAATAATAAGAAAGCGCGCAGTGCCGTAAAAAAATGGTGCGCCACAAAGTCAGTAAATGTTTTGATTTTCTGACAATTTCCGGGGTAAATTTGGTCATTTAATTCTGTACGGCACTAGTTTCATATTGTTTCAATACAGCCTCTAATCCATTATTCCGCAACGCCGTACAAAAATCATGCGACAAGGGGAAAAAATTGAGGGTAGCAACCCCCTCTCTTTCCGTGGTCCGGGGGGTGATTTGAAACAACATAAAATTAATTTATTTTGAAAGTGTTTTATGCATAGATAATATTTTTTTACATGCCGTACATTTTCGTTGGTCCAAAGGTTTGTAGGGGATGTGGATATTATATACACACCCGTTCACTTCAGTTAGACGGCATAGTGATTTTATCATATTATCAATTGTTCTCTTCAAAAATATGTTAATGCCGTACAGTATCAGATGGCCATAAAGTACTACCCTTAAAATGGTAGCGTCATTTTCATCAGCCTAAAAGATATGGTCTGCATTAAAATGTACGGCATAATTTTTTCCTAATTTATTTATCTTAATACTATTTAAAACAAGGGAAAAGCGTAGAAAATTGCTATATTTTATTAATCTATGAATATTTAAACTTTTGCAATAATTTGAAAAATTTCAGTTTTTGTATTTATCTATAATTTTTTTTAGAACAGTTTCTTTTGAACGGCAATACTATATAACAATAGTATTTTACACTATCATGTTAAAAAAAAGTTGCCGTACAGAGTCAAATGATTTTACAGCTTTAAAAATTAAGTATACCATGAAATTAAGATAATTATTGATACACATTCAAATGAACACTAATTTTTTTACGGCATTATTTTTAATAGTACTTTTGAGTGCTAGATAATGTTTTGGAACCAAAGCCGTACTTTCTCAAATCACCCCCCGGACCACGGAAAGAGAGGGGGTTGCTACCCTCAATTTTTTCCCCTTGTCGCATGATTTTTGTACGGCGTTGCGGAATAATGGATTAGAGGCTGTATTGAAACAGTATGAAACTAGTGCCGTACAGAATTAAATGACCAAATTTACCCCGGAAATTGTCAGAAAATCAAAACATTTACTGACTTTGTGGCGCACCATTTTTTTACGGCACTGCGCGCTTTCTTATTATTTTTCATGGATCTATCGATGGTAAAAATGCCGTACAAAAATATATGACCAAAATGTACTCACTCTACCTGCACTTTTCAATTCTCACCAGCACTCTGTTGGACAGCTTACAAGTGACGGCATAGTGCTGAAACTTATTATTTTATGCTCTTATATCGTCCTGTATACGTCACCTGGTGGTTCATATGACCCACCCATTTTTAAACATGGGCCTGTAGTCTAAAAACAGAATCTAAACAAACTACTTTTCTTGCGTCTTTGAGTGTGAACTTTTACTTATTAAGTATGTCGTATTAGTTACTCTACATTGCTTAAATAGATACTCAGGAAGTTATGTTATGTTATAAGCAAAAGTTTGTCTTAGATGCTGTCGAGAGAAGAAACGTGGCAACGATACGGTCAATTGCGTAATGCTATAATGATGAAAAGAGGAGATAGAGACGAAGAAAAGTAGAAGACAAAGAAAAACTAGAGAGCCAGCGCGAAGTAAGTAATGCTATGCAGTTCCGTGCTGACATGGAACACAAGGAGGAGCTTATTCCATCCAAGTTGAGACAGAAATTTTTCTTCCCCGCGAGAACAAAATGTTTCTTTACGACAAAACGGCTGAAGATTGAACGAATTCTTGTAGGTCGTTGGAGGTATTTTTTCACCACTTGCAACCAATTTTTTCGCTTAGTTTATAAATGACTATTGTTTTTTAAAGAATGCCTAAAAAGTATAACAATTACGCAAAAAGCAGAATTATAAAAAGATCTCAATTTTCAAATATGGCGATGGTCTTCAGTCTTCACTTTTGAAACACATAGTAGATATAGGAAATTTTCCCAATGTCTCTATTACTAAGCGGGAGTCAAACACATTCCTCCGACAACTACATAATATGAGTAGATCGACATCGCCAGGGGCGGTGTGGGCGGTAACGACTTACGATTTACATGTGCACTTCTCACTCTCTCGTATCGGTATTATCATGTGGGCGACCGAGACGGGGATAGAGGTTAGTGAATTATGCTGTTTATCTAGCGAATTTACATTGATAAAACAATTACCTTTGACCCGAGGCCTTTCAAATTAGTAATAGCAGAGTGAACTAGTAATGGTGACAAGGCGACAAATTATTATCAATGTCTAATATTATGATTTTCCATTATAGGTATAATATGCGACAGGTTGAAATGGCAATTGGGGAGGGAACGCCCCGCACAACCTCCGCGCTAACCCGATGCAGGCGAGCGCGGGTGACGTGTGGGTATGCGGAGCATCCCCCCGCCTCATACCCCGATCGCCATCTCAACCTGTCGCAGATCATAAATAGTAGGTACTCGAATTTCTACATATTTTTTAAAATATTAAGTAAAATTTTGCTTTTTAAAAAGGGTAGGTAATTGTTGGGTTTCTCGCCGATTCTTCTCAGCAGGATCAGCTTTTCGAACCGGTGAAAGAGTATAGGCGCAAGTTTGAATTTAAAAAATGTGTTTACCACAGTCAAACATAGAGTAATGGACTCCTACTGTAGTTTTCTTACCGAAAATTCTACTAAAGAATCTATAAAAACTTTTTCTCTGAAAGTAGCTCTACCAATCAAATGACAAGCTAGCTGCTAGTTTATACAAAAAGTAGCTCTGGCGCCGAATATAACGAAGTCTACAACAATCTAAGGGGCCGATATCAAAGCGCAACCAACACCCAATGATATTGTTATGCGCCGAACGCGTCTCGAGGCACGCGTCTCCGAGCGTGAGGTCAGGCTAATAGGGTTCCCACTTCCCACCCTCAGCCATGTTCTTATCTAATAGACATATTATGTTGTACATACTAGAAGGATACCCGACGTGCGCTACTACGCTAAAAAAATAATGTACCTAATGCATTGTTATAGTGGTCTAAAATCCTCGCATTATTGACTCTTTGGGGCACATCAGTTGCATCAAACATTTTTTGTGTTTTATATATGTACTAGCGACCCGCCCTGGCTTCGCACGGGTAGCGTATTACAATTTTCGTAGGGATCTCTAATTTTGTTGAAAATAAAATATAGCCTATGTCACTCAGGAATAATATAGTCTTCTATTGCTGAAAGAATTCTCAAAATCGGTTCAGTAGTTCCAGAGATTACTTCCCACAAACAAACTTTATCTCTTTATAATAATAATGTAATATATTACACTGCGTCATATAATATATACAATATGGTCTGTATTTGATTGGTGTACATTAAGTTTTGAATTTTGATCGGCGTTAGGTAGCGCTTTACTCCGCAAACGAATTCTGACGATGCAACTTATAAAATCGGTAGTACTTGAACGTAATCGTGGCAGCAGTGGCAGCCCTAAGATCAGGTCCCGCGAGATTCAAGCGATGGTGCGGCGCGGCGCGGTGCCGGCAAATCGTTACCACGATACCTACTATTGTGAGATCGCATTCAAACAAAACTACAGCCTACCGATCTATGTTTGTTTATTGACTTTATTGCCACTCGGTCGCTGGTTAAAATTAATTGTTAGTTTAATCGCTCCATAAGGTTTTTAGAGTTCCGTACCTCAAAAGGAAAAAATAAACCCCTATAGGATACTTCCTAACTTCCTAAGGTAAACCTAGAATCATGAAATATGGCAGGTAGGTAGCAGGTCTTATACAATAGCAGAAGTAAAGGAAAAAATTCGAAAACCGAGAATTTGAAGTTACTTACGAGTACATCACAAAAAAATGTATTCATGAACATGAGTATTTTCAATTTTCAAAGTAAGATAACAGCTGTGCCAAATGGGGTATCCATATGAAATGGCTTTATTATTTTTATGCATACCTAATAGGTTTTGATTTATCGTGCAAAGTGCAGAAAAAAAAAATAACCGAGTGCGCGAATCTGACTCGCACTTGGCAGTTTTTTTTTCTTAGTTCATTTTTATATCATTGCTAAGTATAACCATTATAATAAAATTATTCTTTATCTTCTGTTGTGCCTATGAGCTTGTGTTCGCATTCAAACAAAATGATTGCCTCGTACGGTCTATGTTTCTTATCGACTTATTGCCACTAATCGGTCGATTGGTGGTTAAGATTAATTAATTGTTAGTTTAATCGCTGCGTAAGGTTCTTCATAGTTAATTTTTATATTATCATGAATAGCAAGTCAGATAGGTTCCTATATCATACTGTATCGAATCATAAAACTGTTTGTTTGATTTTGAAAGAACCTTTAAATTCTTATGAATTACATACATGCCCAAGACATGCCCAAGTTCTGGAGCAATATAACTTTGAATTAGGAAATTACTTGATAAGTATTTTTTATAATGTTTTAAGTTTTTTACTTGCCAAGGAAATAAACTTTCAACTGGCGATAGATTACATAAAATCCATTACCCAGCCCCTTAGCATGTCTTCATTCATCATTCATTCAGTAGATTCATCAGAAGTCATAGACACACGCAGTTCACGAAAATTGTATCAATTCAGACTTCCAGAGTCAATAGGATCTGTGGCATCCAGGATCCTTGCGGTTGGCATTCTAGTCCTGCTCCTGCTCAACCTTTTCAAAATTTGAACATTTTTCAAATGTAGATAGATTAGATAGATACCTAACCTATACAATAGACAATATCTCAGGCATGTTAGGTACAGGCCTGGGATACTAACCGATGCGTTGCGAGAGGTCGATTCTTGCAAATAAATATTAATTACGATTAAAATTAGTTCCCAATCACAGCTGTCAGGTACCAATGTGCAATATTTTGATTACAACGAGCCTCGCATTGTGTTCTATTGTTCGCACGCTTTAGTCGTGTCGTAATCGAGCGGAATTTAATAACTTAGTGCAAGGTTACTCATGCGACATGCCGGTCAACGAAAAGTCGCGATATTGTATGAAAAGTATGAACGAATACTCATGTACAATTAAAATGTAAATGTGTGTAAACTGTACGGTTCACATCTTGAAAATAACGAGATTAGTTAGGAATAGGGGTGGCACTGTTTATCAACAAGAACAGTACAGTCTCTTGAATAGAAAAGAAGGCAAAACGAGTACCAACAGATAGAATAGACGCACTACTTGTAATGCACATTCAGTTTGATTTCACTAAAAGAATTTCATAAAATGAAAGTCAAATAAAAATCAAAAGCTAAGCTTATTTCTATTGACTTCCCAGTTCCTCTTCATTTATTTTATCAATCTCAATAAAAAAATATGCAGAAAGGCAACAAGACAAAGTCATTAAAATAAAATCGAAAGCTAAATGAGCCAACCGGGATAATCTCGCTATGAGCTTATCGTTCAACGACTTTTTGTTTCACAACAAAATGCTCGTGGTGATCGAACTTTTCCGGGCGACATGACGATAGTCTGCTTTGAGGCTTACCGACCGCACCGCGGACATTGAACTGGGGTATACAAAAGGCGCTAATTAAAAATTGCGCCCAAAATTTGGCTTCGAACCGCACGCAAGCCGTCTACTCGAATTATCGTCACATTGTTCTATATGGAGCTTTCTGATTGATAAAGGCTTGCAACAAACATTACGCGTGACAATAACATGTTCATCGTCGCTCCTAGAAGTTTTTTGAAGTGAAAACTTCTTTAGGCGCTTTGAGCGATTTAAGATGGGAAAAAACTAAAACTTCAAAGTTGCGTCACCGACATGCTAATGTCATGGCTCAAAGTGCCGCGGCCGATAGATGTAAAAACTTAAGTAATGTTCTTAATGGTTTCGATTGGTTGGGTGGAACTTCTTAATGGTTTCAATTTATTACCTCATAATTTTAATTTAAATGATACTACAATTAATTTGAAAATAAAAAAAAAACCACTATTTGTTTAAAATCAGTGCAGTGACATCCGGCTGTGCAATTACCGTCGCGCCGCGCCGCGCTATCGTTGCAAGTTCTGTGTGCCTCGAGCTTTAAAATCAATATTTTTTTAGCTTATGAGGGCATACATTTGTCACAGCGTTCCATTTTAGTTTGCATGTAAAGCAAAATGTAAATAAGGGTCAGTAGTTTTAATTCATGTCCAATTGTTTTATTTTAATTATATACATATTATGATATACCAATAACAAACGACAAGTAAAAAAGGTAGGTGCCTAACTACTTCACATTTAAAAAAAAATTATGAAGCCATATCTTCCGTATCCATATCGATTTAAGTTTTAAAAGATCCCGTGGGAACTCTTCGATTTTCTGAGATAAAAAGTAAGCTTATATCCAAATGCAAATTATCTCTGTCCTCGTCAAAACTGAAAGGTACCTAACAGTCTTTCGCCTTTATAATATTAGTTTAAGTATTTTCTTGACATTGATTACAAATTATTTTAATGCTAATTTAAAATTACTTATAATTTTTTTGTAATAATTTTTAATTAATTATTCTCTTGAATCATTTAGGTACCTACATGGTTAACAAAAGAATTTGCTAATTTGATATTTAATTTGATAAGTGCTTAGCTCCACACAAATTAACACGTGACGTTCGAGTTACATTTGTAGCTACATACCTACTTGCATAAGTATATTTATGTTGTAAGCTGTAATTCGAGCTGTGAAGCTGTACAAGATAATATACAACTATACATGTATCTTGACAGGTGTAGATATCATTACTTATAAATAAATAAATGCGAAAGGATGTTTGTTTGTATTATATTAGTTGGTTTGTCTTTTAATAACGCAGCAACGGATCAACGTGATTTTTTGCATGGATGCATTGCATGGATAAGCAATTATATTAAAATAATTTAAGGCTTTAGGCGTGGTGGGCTACTTTTATTCCGAGAAATCCGGAATAAAAATATATGTATCATTATAATGATATCCGCAAATTGATACGTGGATTTAGGTAAAATCTTTAAAAAAAAAACCGTGGGAGCTCTGCTTTTCCGGAACAAAAAGTAGCCTATGGCCGTCTACTACGGGATGCAAGTTATCTCTTTAGTCTGCATCAAAACTGGTTAATCAAATGGGTCAAGAAAAGATAGCCCACAGATACACATTCGCATTTATAATATTAGTAGGTAGCTATGGTTGTTGTAGGAACCCTGGATCGCTGCATGTAATCTTTCATGGCTCATTACTACAATGAAACACTGAAGGATCCCAGACTCTACTTACAAGATGCCGAGTAAGAGAGTAAAACATAAAACGCGAGACATCCGCACCCCGAGCAAGGGTGAAGGGTATATAGGGCTCAGGTAGGCAGTAGTCTTCGCTAAGGAAAGCTAACGGTAAAGTGTGAAGCCAGGCGCCGCGGTCAACGAACCTTCGCGAGTATGTATATCTAGAATTTGGAGGATTTGCCCCAGTTTTTTCTCTTTGACTGTGTATTGCGTAATACGCTGTGATGTGACTTAGAACAATTACCACGATTGCGGATATTATTGTAGTTTTTAGGGTTCCGTACTTCAAAATGAAAAAAAGGAAACCTTATAGGATCACTTCGTTGTCTGCCTGTCTGTCTGCCGTGTCTGTCAAGAAACCTATAAGTTATTTCCCATTGACCTAGAATCATGTTTGGCAGGTAGGTAGGCTAGCATAAGTAAAGGAAAACATTCGAAAACCGTGAATTTGTGGTTTTTTTTTTTTTCAAAAAAATGTGTTCATGAACAAATAATAATAATAGTATATTAAATTTTCAAAGTAAGATAACTTTACCAAGTGGGGTATCATAATATGAAAGGGCTATATACCTGTACATTTCAAGACAGAATTTTAAGTACATATAATAATAGTTTTTGATTTGTGGAAAATGTAGAGAAAATAGCTGAGTACGAAACCCTCGGTGCGCAAGTCTGACTCGCACTTGGTCGGTTTTTTTTCACGTATCAGCGCGATCGCGGCGTGTATGTAGTAGGTACCTACTTGCATTCTTTACACACTCGCGATTAGCTTAATCGCATGTAGCTACCTAGTTAAGTAGTTATACCTACTTATTTAAAATTTAAATTACGTTAGTTTTATCCATTCAAGTTAATGATACAAATGTAACAGTGTGCTCGTCTGTTACTTTTTCACGGCCTATCCGTTTAACCATTTTGATTTCAGAGACAGATATGGGCTACTTTTTGTTCCGGAAAATCAAAGAGTACGGGATTGAAAAACCTAATTACACGCGGACGAAGTCGCGGGCATCCGCTAGTAACTAACGGGAACTTAGTTAAAATGTCCAATATGTTTCGTCAAATGACATAATGATTATAAAATTATTATCAACATTTATTTAGTTCATTAATTACTTAAATTTTATCATCCTCCAGGTCTTTTATCCATGCAAAAAATGTGTCGATCAGTCATCATCAGCGTTCAGTACGCAGTCCTACAATGCATTTTCAGCGCGCATTGAGTGTGTTTGGTGCTTAAAACTAAAAGTGCACCTACATAATCACAGGGACCTACATCCACTGACATAATACGGATCCCGATGGAAGGGTTGCCAGCATGGCGAAAACAAAGCTGCCTATATCGCACGAAAGCTTTTACGAATATAAAGGACTGAGGGTCGGATTTTTACCTATATGTTGGAAAAAAGACAATAACGAGCCTTAAATAAGGCAACTCGCACGAAACGGCTCATATAATAAAAATTAAATTAAAAATTTAAAAAACCCCCGACACATAAACCTCTAAAAAGTAAAAAAATAATAGGTAAATATGTATGGGCCCTTTAAGAATAGTATAAATAGTAAAGTTTTATCCAAGCGCTCGTTGCGCCAGGGGACCGCTACCTATGATAAACTATGAAAGTTATCTGTTGTAGAAAGAATAGTCTTTAGCGGTCCCCCGACGCAACGAGCGCTTGGATAAAACTTTACTATTTATACTATTCTTAAAGGGCCCATACATATTTACCTATTATTTTTTTACTTTTTAGAGGTTTATGTGTCGGGGGTTTTTTAAATTTTTAATTTAATTTTTATTTCACGCTTTTTAAACTTTATTCATAAATTACCGTTTATTTGTGCCATTCTAAAACCCAATTTCTATAATAATATAAATCCAATAAGGCAGCTAATATCTCTTCAAAAGTAACATCAATGTTATGTTAATTATACGTTCCATGAAATATTTTTGACCGAACATCACTAAATCAAGAATTATCTGAATGACTCACATAGTTTAACACGACCAAAACGAAATATCTGTTTCTAACATGTCGTTGCTTTAAAAATGTACCCATTTTACGTAGTCGTATAATAGTTCGCTTTTCAAGATATACCTACGATTAAATTGAAATCGACTTTCACCCGATGAAATAAGGAATAAAGTGGCTTGTATTTCATTTTGTTTGTTAATACATGTCAAATTTTTATTTGACATAACTTTCAAAAACCGGTCAAGTACGAGTCTGCCTCACACATGAAGAGTTCCGTACAAGTTTTTTTTTTATGTAATGACAATTCAGTTGTCGGATTTTTCTCTTTACTTGGGCCACAGGAGTAGAGTGCTTGGGCTATAAGATATTGCTACCTGCCTTTCATGATTCTACGTAAACGGGAAGTACCCAATTTATAAGTTTTGATTCTCTTGAAAGATGACACACAGACAGACAACGAAGTGGTGAAGGAAAACACCGTCAGGAAACCTGCATGCTTGAGAGTTGGCCATAATGCTCCCTCAAAGGTGCGTGAGGTGTGCCAATACGTGCTTGGCCAGTGTGGTAGCTTCTCATTCTGAGAGGAGACTTGTGCTCAGTAGTGAGCCGGCGATGGGTTGATCCTGATGATGATGAATTTTAAACGTATTTTGTCAAAGTAAATAAGCTGAGTTCAAGCAGATAAAATAAAAAGAAGGTGCGCCTAATGCATCATCCAAACCTGCGCGACAAAGCGACTACGATGCGGGAACCTCAGCCGCGCGGAGGGTCATCGCCTCCTACGATATTTATTGGTGCCATGCACACCTACGCGACTACAACAGTCGAGGCTACCTACAACATCTTTTTTTTCTACAGATACCTACTGAACCCTAAAAATAGTTTGACTATGGTTTGGGTTTGGGTTGATTGTTCGTGGCCTTTGGTTGACTGTTGGATATTATAATTGAATTGATGTTTTCTCGTTTAACTTTGATTATAATATTTTATAAATTAGAAACTCCGCGCCTACGATCCAAAGTATCGGAGTTTTCCAAAACATTATTTTCAAATAAATAATTATGTATCTAGGCAACGTCCATCTTGACAACTTGACATTTGCCAATTGACATAATATTATGAACCTCTGTTACAATAGTGAAAGATCCCAGGGCCACCAGCCGTCACGTATTTTCTGACAAACGAAATGTGGACGATTGAGTAGTGTTACTATGTACTAAGAACGCATGCCTACAGACCTGCTAGCTTGCTTAGACGGCCAATTTTCAGGTATCAGGTAATCAAGGTACATAAAAACATTACTTACCTCACGTAAATTCTCCATTTTTTTTAATTTTTAGCAGATTTTTTTTAATATTAATAATTAATTGACATAAGTAAACTATAAGAGAGTGAGAGAGAAGTCAATATATCCTAATACATGTCTTACTCAGTCTCATGCGCGTAGATAATGATGCCCTCGCGCTCAAACCCACAGAGGCATTAAAACTGAATTTAGGGGATGATTGGCCCTCTGGATCGGTCTGTCTTCTTGTAAAAGGTTTTAAAATAGTTGTCTGGTGGACATATATAAAAATGGAGCATCAGAATTTACGTGCAGTTAAGTAATTACTTATTTTGGGAGCTTTAAAGCGTCTGCAAAGCAATACGGCCGACGCGGTAAGTGTCTGGGAGTATTGGTGACATATTTTTAAGGATATTGCCTAAAATATACGTAAAAATCAATTTGGCGAATTTACGTGAGGTAAGTAATGTTTTTATGTACCTTGATTATCAGATACCTGAAAATTGGCCGTCTAAGCAAGCTAGCATGTAGGCTAGGCATGCTTTCTTAGTACTTACTAACACTACTCAATCGTACATATTTCCTGTGTCAGAAAATACGTAACCTCTGGTGGTCCTGGGATAAAAGTAATAAGAAAACCAGAAAAGAGCTGATAACTTCCAAACGGCTGAACCAATTTTTTTGGATTATAGCTAAGAACACTCTCGATCAAGCCACCTTTCAAACAAAAAAAACTAAATTAAAATCGGTTCATTCGTTTAGGCGCTACGAGGCCACAGACAGATACACAGATACACAGATACACAGACACACAGATACACAGATACACAGATACACAGATACACACGTCAAACTTATAACACCCCTCTTTTTGGGTCGGGGGTTAAAAAGCGGCCAAGTGCTAGTCGGACTCTCATCCAACGGGTTTCGTAGGTACATAATACAACAAGGTATACCTAACACTTAATTTTTTTTCAATTTACATGGCGACCATTTTGAATGTTTGACTATTTTTTTGTTCTTATAGCGGGAATAGAAATACACACATAATACAGAAATACACACGCACAAACACACACACACACACACGCACGCACGCCCGCCCGCCCGCACGCACGCACGCTCGCACGCACGCACGCACGCACGCACGCACGCACGCACGCACACACAAACACACACACACACACACACACACACACACACACACACGCACACACACACACACACACACACACACACACACACACACACACATTCTGTGAAAATTTCAACTCCTATTACGGTTCACGAGATACAGTACGCACTATAAAACACCGGTTTCCGTTTTTCCTTCAAATCTAGAGTCAATAGACATCTTCTAGCGCGTTCTCTCATGGGGAATATTTGTCGACAAGCGTAAGCCTATCCAGCACAAAACAAGGAGCCTACCTATCTACCTACATTATTACAAGGCCCTACTTCCACTGTGACATAATACGGATCCCGATTGAAGGGTTGCCAGCACGGCGTACACAAAGCGAGCTGCATGCGAAAGCTTTTACGAACAAAGGATTGAGGGAGTATTTCCCTATAGTGTGTATTAACATGACGAAAATGTAAGTAAAAGGTATGGAAGTGCAAATTAAACACTAATCAAAACTAAGACTATACTCGATTTGGGGCATAAAGTGCATAAGGAAATACGATGATTTTTCCTTTATAACATCGGACATGTAAAGTTACGTATTCAGTTAGAAGAACATCGTTTAAGTTAGCTGAAATGTCAATTACATGACACGGCCATGTCTGTCACAGAACCAGCAGCCGATGGGGCAGATCTATTCTGAGGACACCACGTACCGATAAACGCAGTGACCTCCAGTCCGCTAGATCGACAACCAGAAGAAGATGTCGCAGGACAGGTTGGTGGCGCGCTCTTGATTTTTTTTGTGTCCAGCAATGGACGCATACAGACTGATGGATTGGATTTACATATTTTGAAGATCTGGTTGCGAAGGATAGGTAATAATAAATGCATATCAAAATCGGTTTGGTATAATAAATTAGTCTTGTTGAAATACCGGGAACTCGCCAAGATTTCATTTCAGGATATAAAAGCAAGCCGTAAAATGCAGTGACGGCCGTCACAAATAAAAGCATCATCCCGTGAGGTGTGCGAGTACCTATTTATAGGACGTCCTTTGCTTAAGGCCAAGCGGAAAGGCCGCATGATATTCTAACAATTTCTATTTAAATACCTACTTTTTAATACGCATTTTGATTAAATTTATTAATTTAAATTTTTATAGTTGTGTACGTTTTAAGCGATCATGTTGCCTTAACGGTGAAGGAAAAACATCGTCAGGAAACCTGCATGCCTAAGAGTTCTCCAAGTTCTCAAGGCCAGCGGGTTAAACTATGGCCTAAGCCCTTCTCATTCTGAAGACCATGTGGTTAATAGTTATTAGGCTGGCGATTGGGTGAAATGACGATATTACAATAGTTAAACCTTACATTAAAGTAAGTATAACAATTTTAAGTCATGCTCTATTTGGTAAACGGTTAATTTTAATTACTTTACTTAAAAACAATGTCTTTCAATGGGTATTTAAAATAACGTGATCACGGAGTAAGTGACATCAAACCATTTAACAGCTTTGTCGTGATAATGGAACAGAAAATCATTATTTTTCCTGTTAAATATACCTACTAGGTGTATATATCAGAAGTAGGATAATCTTAAAGATGTAAGTTTCCTTAAATTGTGTTCATTACTATGAATGATATAACGGGAATTTCAACTCTGATTTGTAAAAGGCATCGTTATGCAAAATAACCGTAAAATGATCTCATGGAAAATTACATTGTGTCGAACTACGAGGGGGTTTACAGAATCGTAAATAATACTTAATCAATATATTTTAACTGTTTCTAACAGGAACTTCATTCACGCAGTCATCACGCATTCTAACACTTTAATGTCTGTGTTTTTATTTAGTCCAATTTGTTTAAAAACCCGGTCAAGTGCGAGTCGGACTCGCTTGGTTCCATACCATTTTTTGTGTTTTCAGTACGCACAAATTCATCACGGTTTTCGGATTTTCCTTTACTTGTGCTATAATTTCATGATTCTAGGTCAAGGGGAAGTACCTTATAGGTTTCTTTACAGACACGACAGACAGACAGGCAACAAAGTAATCCTATAAGGGTTCCGTTATTCCTTTTGAGATTCGAAACCCCAAAAACTGCCTTATCCTTTCCAAGTTAGCCTGCTTCCACCTTACACTGCGCGTCATCGTTTACCACCACGTGAGATCGCTTTTTTTCATTACAGAAAAAAAAGAAGGAAATATAAACAGTTCTCAGAAACCAAGCTCAGATATAGAAACCACTAGCAGCGAATTGTCAATTGTAACAGAATAAAGACAGTAAATAGAGCAATAACTAGCGAGCGTTTGTATACAAAACGAAGTTTACGAATACATCGAGTGCAATCTTTGACAGTGATCTCAGACAAAACGAGTTCGTAACTTTGCAACCGCACCAGTTGGCGAAAGCAGCAGAGCAGGGTGGACTAAAATAAAATGAAACGAATTCAGAATCAAGCACAGATAATTCTGGTTGTAATCAATTTGGTTACTTATGCTGTAATCTCTAAACTAAACTAAAATGATGTGTCTAACTAAATATTATTAGTATTTCTATCCCTTTCATAATGTTCCTTGCGGAAAATGATAGCACTAGATTTGGTTCTGTCAATTTAGAGATTGTGTACAACAGGAGCTCGATTACGGTAAAAAGACAGTGTGACGATCGCAATCACCTCTGATTGCCCGAAACTCACTATTGGCTACAATACATTAATGCAACAAGGATACCATAAATTCAACCAATCAAAACAATTGCGATTGTAATAATGATTGATGCAGGTTTTCCGAAATCGACCTATACAGTCTACAGAGTTCTTTGGTATACAAAGACTAGTTTAGCCATGGAACAACGATTGTCAGTCAGTTACTACTGGAATGTCAGTATCCATAGTTAGTAAACAAAACGAATTCTCGATGAATCCATCGAGTGCAATCTTCGACACTGATCGCAGATAGAAACGAGTTCGCAACTCGGCGTCTCGGCGCACAGCAAGTGGGGGGAGACAACTAACTGAGGACTAGGGGGGACGAGTGAAAGCGTTTTAAATTTAATCGCATGCCCTCAGTCTGACGCGGCAGCCGGCCGAGTTTCCGAGTTATATCGAGAGGCCCTTGTTTACGCATAATACCTAATTGCGCAACATTGACCTACAGAGACAATCTTACAAAACGCCTTTGCACCAAGGTCTAAAACATATTGTTGTATTCTACAGTTTTTGTTTACACCAGAAACTAGTTGAACAGTAAATAGGTACTTGATCCTACAAAACTTGTAATATGAAATGTTAGTTTATGCCCGCGACTTCGTCCGCATGGAATACACAAATTTCAAGCTGCTATTTCACTCTCTTAGGGGTTGAATTTTTACTTTCTTATCGGATATCTGCGCCATAATCACTCTCTACATGCCACAGCCCGATCCGTCCAGTGGTTTGAGCTATACATTGATAGATCAGTCAGTCAGTTAGCTTTTCCTTTTATAATATAACTAGCTGATGCCCGCAGCTTCGCCCGCGTGGATTGGTCAGATCCCCTGCAGCATCAGGATTGAGGAGTTAGACTCCAAATTTTTTATGAAACAATGTCGCGAAGTTCCTCTATCGATTAAAAAAGAAATGACGCAAATCGGTTCAGAAATCTCGGAGATTTCGGTGTACATAGGTAGAAAAACACAACTCCCTTTTTGAAAGTCGGTTAAAAAAGTAGCCTATGTTACTCCCTGGTCAATTCTCTACTTGTCTGTGAAAACCCCGTCAAAATCGGTCCAGCCGTTCCGAAGATTAGCCTTTTCAAACAAACAGACAGACAGACAGACAAAAATTTTAAAAACGTGTGATTCAGTGTTGGTATCGTTCAAATAACCATATGAGCTTAATATGAGGTAGTTATTTCGAAATTACAGACGGACACTCCAATTTTATTTATTAGTATAGATAGATTTAGTTGGGTCTATTGTACTTGTCAACAACTTCCCTGACACAGTGGTTAACGCTGTGTTTTCAAGTGTGTTCAATTCCTGGCAGAAGCAAATTTTTACCTTGAATTGGCTCCAGTCTGGTCTGCTGGCAGACTTCGGCTGGGGCTAGTTACCCTACTTACAAAGTCTTGCCGCCAAGCGATTTAGTTTTCTGATATTAATACCGTTTAGTATATAGGGGTTGGATTTAATGTACACTGCCATATCCCTATGTTCTAGGTGAGCCCACTTCCATCTTAGACTACATCTTAACTTACCACCAATGAGACCGCAGTCAGGAGCTAAGTTAGATTTTAACTAGTTTGATCTGGTTCGTGGTTTTTTCTGTAGCTGTTTAAAGGTCCAGGGTTCGATTCCAATTTTGGAATTTAAAAGCTTCAAATTACTTCAAAGGTCTGGAGGACGATTCTCTTCTTCTAGGCAAGCGCGCTACAATCTACATACACATCATCATTGCTTTTCGCTTGACTTTGTCGTGAAGTGCAAGCCTATCTCTCAATAACAAGTGTAAATTAAAAATTTATAACACCCCCGACGATCCAAAGTATTTGAGTTTTCCAAAACATCATTTTCAAATAAATAATTATGTATTTAGGCAACGTCCATCTTGACAGCTTGACATTTGTCTATTGACATAATATTATGAACCTAACGGTTATCTGACCTTCTTTTCTACAAGAAAACTAGAAAAGAGCTGATAACTCTTAAACGGCTGAACCAATTTTTTTAGATCATAGCTAAGAACACTCTCGATCAAGCCACCTTTCAAACAAAAAAAAACTAAATTAAAATCGGTTCATTCGTTTAGGCGCTACGATGCCACAGACAGATACACAGATATAGTTCTTGCAATTCACGAAGGCGAGTGAACTTTACTTGTGGTTACGTCGTATACACGGGCATTGCGTAAGTGTGCGTGCATGTCGGACCAATCAGTCGCGAGCAAACGCACACATTTAAACATTTAATGTAAGGTACCTTACTAATACCGATACGACATACGACTTCAACACAATCATGAGCCACTCGCCTTCGTGAATTGCATTAACTGTACACAGATACACAGACACACAGATACACAGATACACACGTCAAACTTATAACACCCCTCTTTTTGGGTCGGGGGTTAAAAAGAGGTTTCTCTGACGTGACTAGTAACAAGTAAATAACCATTTACTTTGAAATATAAGTTGAATACAATCTTTGTTAATAAAAATCAAGTTAGTTATAAGTAGTTACAATTACTTATGGCTATGGCTGTAGCCTCCGGTACGCAAATGTATTGTTCGCTGTTTACTGCAATGAGGTCAATTTCAAACTGATACGTGACAAAAAGTTAAATACAAATCTAGCACAATGGTTTACTATTCAAACTTTTATTTTTACAACTTCGATCTAATGTTCTAGCTTCTTAGTAATTATGTTCATTAATTACAACAAGTAGGTACATACATGCAGCAGTTTTAATATTCTACAAAATAGGTAGATACGTTATTTTGTATAATTTATTTTACTTACTAAAACTCGTTTTCCGTGAGTACAGGGTCATCAATAAGGACCAAGGCGATAAGAATAAAATTTCTGCGTTAAAACTTTATTATTAAGTAAAATGCAATTTTCCTAAAAAGGAATAATTTTAAAGTACTGTAAATCGTAAAATATTATCGCATTTTTCAATCGCAATGCTGCATTATCATTTGTATGGATTGTTTTGTCGGATTATTTTCCAGCTTAATAATAAATATTGATAACTTTTAAAGGTAAACTAACCGACGAATCCCGATAGAAAAATTTCCATGCCAAATCTCAAGATTTTAGACTCATCGGTTTTCAAAGGATAAGTTGAAGACCTGGACAGGCTACTTTTTATTCCGGGAAATAGAAGAGTTCTCACGGGATTTTCGGAAATCTAAATCCACGCAAACGAAGTCGCAGACACCATCTCGTTGCTCATAAAACATAGGACTCCTTCCTAAATCCTAACCTTTAACTAAGAGCTTTTCACCTTTCCAAAAGTATACTTACGAGATTACTAAACAGTAAAGTGAGCATCATCAATCAATACCACAGCATCATCCAAGGCCCTTGACCCCGATCAGACACGTCCTTTTCCCTTACATGTCACGAGTAACACATACGGGGTCAAGGTGATGTTTGGATGGCTCTCGCGAGGAAAATACCTACTTTTTTGTGTTCGTTATGCAAACACTTTCTGTTTCAACGTCTCATTATATTTATATTTTTATGCTCTTTTCCCGTTTCGTTTATGGAGGTCGGTTCGTATGAGGCTTGGAAATAAATCGATATAAATAATCCGAAACGATATTATGAGACGTAAAAAGGTTGAATGCATATCGTTTATTTTTGCTTATAACTGTGATTTTTTTAAATCGACGCACGACAACTTAGTCCTTGACTGTGATTTCATACTGGTGGTACACCGTCGATTCATTAAAGCGAACTGATTTAATTACCTATTACTACTACCGCCTCACCGGCCTGCCCGCACACGATTTATGTGTATGGGGTACATAACGGTAGGACAGAGGTCTAAGCAAAGAAAGCGAGCCAGCAAGGACAACGAGTTGAGTTGTTGGCTACGGAGGGAGAATGAGTGTCGCTTCTTTATGTAGTAATAAGTTAATATTCTATGCTGCAGGTAAGTGACGACGCCATGTCAGAAGAAAGCTGGCTCTTGAAGGGTTATGGTAGTTTTATTAAACCTATAACCCTTATATAATATTAATACAATGCCACAATAAAACTATTTCAGTAAAGTGCAATTCCATCTGGTTCTACATCAGCACTAACCATTAAGGTGAGGTTGCAATCAAGCGCAAATATGTCGCCAATAAATCAATCATTTCCTACTCCTAAGTAGTAGCGACTAGAAAATGATTGATCTGTCGAAGAGGTTTCTATGTATTCTGGTCATATTAAGAACCGTTACTTCTATGTATGGAACCGCAAAGGGAAGTGGCTGATCGCTAAGTGATCACAATTATAAAGATAGAAATTTTCTAGATAACTACATTGGGTATTAGAAACAGTTGTTGATAATTGTTTAGAGGCGACTCACAATTAATGCGGTACATTAGATGAGAGAGAGTGCTACTTAAAGCCTGTCCGGTCTGTACGTCAAGCATCAAGGCAACCCTGCTGGCCAATTTTTGAAGCAAATGTAGAAGATAAAATCAAACTCAATGAAAAAAATAATGTAGACAGTAGAAACGTTCTAGAATCAAAAATCTTCGGATTTCTGTAAAAATGTTTAGTTTTAAAGCTACACGGACGCGAAGAATTTCATACTAATTTTTATTTGTGTTGTTTGAATGGAGCGCGTTACGAATAAACTCACTCCTCTTAAGAAGCAGATACAAATTTAGTGCTACAGATCGCCTTACTACATATTTGAATAATCCCGCCAACGTGCATTCTTTCTAATCCCACTTCTGATGTCATATACGCAAGATGAAAGAAATCTCATCGTTCGCTTTTCAAACATTATTCTTTTACTGTTTAGACGTGTCGAGTGACAATTACTGCGGCACGCTAGATTGGCGAGAGTGCCGGCTCAGTCGTGAGTCGCGGTCAGCGATATGTGGGTCAAGATAAGAGAGGAGTGCGCCTCTCCCTTGCGACGTCCGGCGCCTCGGCGTGCGCTAATAACCGTACCTATTCACTACATCGCATCGTGGCACGGTATAGGCCACGCACTTTACATGTTTTCTATTACAGGATAGGCTTGCGCTTGACGACAATCATGCCTTGAGGAAAGCAATAAGATCTAAGGTGGAGCGCGCTTTCCTAAAAGAGGCCTATTCTAGGCAGACGCGCTCCACTTTAGGTTGCTGCATCTTCACCTAGAGTCTATATATTTTAAAATTTATAAATTGACTAGCTGATACCCGCGACTTTGTTCGCGTGGATGTAGGTTTTTTAAAATTCCCGTGTGAACTCTTTGATTTTCCGGGATGAAAAGTAGCCTATGTGCTAATCCAGGGTATAATCTATCTCCATTCTAAATTTCAGCCCAATCCGTCCAGTTGTTTTTGCGTGAAGGAGTAACAAACATACACACGCACACACACACACACACACACACATACAAACTTTCGCCTTTATAATATTAGTGTGATTAATTCATATTTACTTAGTTGAATTCATTATAGATACTGATATAATAAAGAGCAAAGATAATGCATCGATAAATTCTGACTGAACCGATTTTAATATTTCTTTCACCATCAGAAAGCCACTTAATCCAAAAATATCTTAGACTATAAATTACATATGTACCGCGAATGAAGTCGCAGGCAAAAACTAGTAGAGTATAAAATCAAAACAATAGATATAATAAGGCATTGTAAATTCAATTCCTAAAATAACTAATGACGAGCTTAGCCTGCGGCTCCGATAGCGTACCAATTGGAATATTAAATAATGAGTGTGCCTCATAGACTCCATTGCGACACATCAAGTAAACGCTACTTGTACCTACCTACTGATTGAAACTAAGTGAACATTGTTCTAAACCCGAGGTGCCGTCTGAAAGAAAACGATAGTCTCATAAAACAATTTGGAGTGCCAGTCGCCCCTTCGCATCCCCTCGAATGGTATAATGCCTGTGGCCATTGAGTCCATTAACCTAGAGACATTCGTAAATTTTTGAAAAGCCGACCACAATAGGTTTACTTTTAGTTTGCTCGCTGTTTTTATTTGAAAAAAACCTCAGCAACAATTGACCTAAACAGATTACAAGATTAACAGAAGTTTATACGAGACGATGGGCATTCTCTTATCAATCACACTGATAACGTTCGCGCCGATATCAGGCCGTCTTATTGCCGGTGTGGTTTATTTATTGCTCGAGCTATGCTGATCAACTCACATAAACAAAATTCAGAAATCTTTTCTAAGAAATATCATAAAATATGCAACCCTTAATGAAAATATTTTAAATGCGAAAGTGGATTACACGCTGTGCTAAAAGATGTCAAAAGCTGTTTCATTTTCATGGCCCAACTGTTTAACCGATTTTGACAAATTTGGTACACAGGGATTGCTTGCATCCCCGAGATATAGGCTACTTTTATCCCGGGAAATCAAAAAGTTCCCACGGATTTTTAAAAATCGAAATCTAGAACAATTTACTTACTTTTATAATAATATGTATGTAGTTCTATGACTACTTCGGAACGTATTTTCTAGGATTCGGATCATATTAGTGTGTAACCGCCCTAAACGAATGAGTCTAAAAACTAATGATTTTCAGAAATTCCACCCGAACGAAGCCAGGGCGCGTCGGCAGTATACCATGTTAAATAAAAATCCTTCATGCCCTCAATAAAATGCACTTAAGCATTGTTGTATAAATTATGTTGATAGCAATGAGTCGGTATTCAGTATCGAGGTCGTCCTTGGTAACTAACGCAGATTGTGGGATGTGTCCTTCACCTAGATCCTGCCGTACCTACTACTTACCTACTTAGAAAAGAATCATGTTTCGCTCAAAACGATTGTTAAAATATGTTCTACGATATCCTATATGTATCTACAATTTTTTTAAATACCTACAATATATTTATTTTCCAATTACGGAACGAGACGAGAAAGAACAATAAACTTTTAGGGTAAGAAGTTATATGTTTGTGTATTTTAGTTAATTTTTTTCTCAAAAACAACTGTAGGTACTGATTTTGGGTCATCGTCATCATTACAACCCATTGCTGGCCCACTATTGAAAACGGTTACTCTTTGGTCTCCTTTCAGACTGAGGTCATTCTGAAAGGAGACGAAATGGAGGAGCATTTGAAGGTTAGGCGATAGTCCACCACGCTGACTAAGTGAACATTAACAGATTTCACTCATAGAGAACATTATAACTCTAAGATATGCGGGTTTCCTCGCGATGTTTTCCTTTACCGTTAAAACAAGTGATATTTAATTGCCTTAAATGCTCATAATAATTCCGTTACCATTTACAAATATAGACCTATCTATCGTTATTTTTTATAAAAATCACATTTATTTCCACACTCGTTAGGCTGTGGCAGTACGTAAAACGAGTAGCAAGTAGAGTTATATCAATTTGATAAGGATCGCCACCGCCGGGCTCGAACCTTGATACCGAGTGACGACGTGATAGTTTATCTGCGACAGATGAACACCGACATAACAAGTAGCTACAATTTAAATACGTGAACAATTAGTAAATGAGCTTTAAAATAATTACGCAATCAAACTATCAGTTGATAGGTTCTGCAGTCAGTTTTACCACAGTCACAACCGATAGCCGTCCACACTCCATACCACTTGCTGGACATAGATCTCCTTCTCATTCTGAGAGGAGACCCGTGTTGAGGATTTCAAAAGTGGGCCGGCGATGGGTTTATGATTCATGATGAACATAAAAGTTACTCGAATTCAAACTTTCAACTTCAAAGACGACCGTGGAAGTTACTAGTCACTTCAGTAACGTAAAACATAATTTTCGCACACGACAGATAGGTACTGATATGCATGACCACATAAGGTTACCGCGTCAGCTGATAACAGTTGTTTATCTACGCTCCTAGGTAATCAACGCTGACAGTGAACGTCAAGGCGTCGGAAAATTTGTATATGTTTTGTATATTCGAGTAGATTGTTAAGTAATGATGATATTGAATTACTTGTTATTCAGGTTGATTTAGGTGATTTGGTCTGATGATTGATACTGACAGATCTAATAAACAAATCATGCTATCTTTTCCCCCAAAGGAACTTTTAACACAGCCAATGTAGATTAAAGTTTAGCGTCCATTCAATTCTACCAAGTATTGTTATGAATGTAATTGTTTTTATTTGTTGTTCAATCATGCCACAAGGGAGCAACAAAAAACGTTCCGGCGTGATTTCTTGCATGAAAATAGTTCAAGACCTAGAGAATGTAACAGGTTAGTTTGTATACCAGGAAATTAACGAGCTCCCACGGGATTTTAATAAAGCTTAATGCAGGCGGACGAAGTGGCGGCCATCATCTAATTAGAATTTAGAACTACGAAAAATACGTATATTATTTACGTATAGGTTTGGCGAGAAATTCAATGATGACTGTAAAATCCATATGTGTTAAATTTTATGCTTTCATGCAAACTTCTCGTAAGTCTTTAATTAAGCGTGTTTAAATTACATGATGTATCCATCGTTCCAACTTAACTGAGCATGTTTTTTCTCTGAGAATGAGAAGGCTTTAAGGCCATAAGCCCACCACATGAGGAAGTGTGGCCAAGTGTGGAGTGGTAATATTTTTCTACCCACATTTAAATAACACTTATTTAAGGAGGTACTTATCTTCAAAATAATCACAGTTGAAGTTCACTTACTCGTGACACTCAAAAAACTACAATCCCCTTATCGACTTCCCCGATTACGAAATTACTCTGATACAGAAAGTTGTAGAGCTGCTCCTATTCGCATGGATTTGTATGGACATAAAGGATAAGTTGGGGATAGTGGGGTATCATGAATAAATGAACAAATCCCGGCCGGTCAGCGCACAATACCGCCGCGTCGCGTCGGCGCCGGAAAAGCGCGCTGAAATATTAAGCCGAAGTAATTTTCAGAAACCATCCGAATATTTCGCGGCAAAAGAATATGAAATACCTACGTACTTGATTGTTTTTTTGTATGCCTCGTTGTAAGTACATATATATCAAGTGATGAAAATATAGTGGAATCATTAAATCGTTCGCGACGTCCAAGGTCCAAGGGTTTTTAGGCTGGGCGTTAGTGAGTCAGTCAATGAGTCAGGACTTTTTTATTACCTTATATTTAGAAAACTAAATGAAAGCTCTATCAAATCACCAAAGATATCAGTAGCCAATCGCTTTCGTGAAAACAATTTGGGACGATTACGACGTCAGACGTCCTGATTTAATTTCTCAGGAACAACGGTTTCAGGAAACAAGAAAAAACCAATGTTAACCAAATGTTAGGATATTTTAATAACCAAAAATATTAAGTAATAGCAATCACTTTCGTGAAAAAATTAGGACCGATAACGCATAACCATATCTAGGACATTTGACATCCTAATTTAATTTTTAAAGAACACCGGTTTTAGGAAACAAGAAAAAACCAATGTTAGGAAAACATCTAAAGCACGACTGCCATATTCCTTGAAGCTGTGAGATTCCATTCAGAAGGAAAATTGAAGCCGCGCTCGTTTGCTCTGAGATAAAGAGTAGGTTGGGCGCAGATGGACAGGGCATGAATAATGAACGAATTCGGACAATACCGTCATGTTGGCGCCCGCAACCTACCGGCTACGCTAGAAATTCGTAATTTAGGACCAAATTATATGAAGATGGGCTGAAAAATGGAATTTACTCCATTTTGGATTGTGTAACATTAGATCACAGATTGTGATCAATAAATAATTGATGATTGATGAATAATACTCATTCCTTAAACAAAATATCACGTCCAATGTAATGAACATAATATTTTTGTTTGCATGGCGATATTATTTTTAACTGAAATTTGAAACTATTAATTCGTAATCTAGGACAGACAAATAAACATTTTAATCGCAAAATCTTGTAGTCTTCTAGACAGCGCCTGTATCTGTGATTTAATAGCGGAAGAAGTTGTGGAGCAAAATTAACGTGGAACACCTACTTTCACAATAGATACGGAATTTAAAGTATCTATTTAAGTAGTTAGATAATAATACGCAGTTCTTTACGTCTAGGTCTGCTGTGCGAAACGTCACCCCGGTGAAATATTGGTGAAGCAGGAGTTAGAACATGACACAAAATAATACCGAGATCTCTATGGCATTTCAGATTGGCGGGATGTGGAAGCACTAAAAATGGCATGGCAGGTGACAGATAAAATGTAGATTGAAGAGTGTATGTAACCCACCAAGTTTAGACTTTACAGGCTGCCTTACGTGGTAACAATCAAGCAAATAACTATAGAAGTAACGCACAGGAATCATAGGCACTAGTTAAAGGTAGTACCTACCGATTAAAATGGCCCAATATTACACATTAGCTGATGCCCGCGACTTCGTTCGCGTGGATGTAGATTTTTTTAAATTCCCGTGGGAACTCTTTGATTTTCCGGGATAAAAAGTAGCCTATGTGCTAATCCAGGGTAAAATCTATCTCCATTCTTAGTTTCAGCCCAATCCGTCCAGTAGTTTTTGCGTGTGTGTGTTTGTGTGTGTATGTTTGTTACTCCTTCACGCAAAAACTACTAGACGGATTTGGCTAAAATTTAGAATGGAGATAGGTAATATTCTGGATTAACACATAGGCTACTTTTTATCCCGGAAAATCAAAGAGTTCCCACGGCATTTCGAAAACCTAAATCCACGCGGGCGAAGTCGCGGGCATCAGCTAGTAAGCTCTAATAAAGGTGTTATAAATTATAATGTTCTAAGAAAGTTAACTTATTACGTGCCAGACATCACGAGCATGCGAACCAGGTAGGTAGAGACCTCAAGCTTCAAGTTTGGGAAAGTTACTATTACACGGCCATTCATGAACTGTTGAATGAGCACAAGACCGCCCGCGCAACGTTGCGCCCGCGCACACCGAACTGTCACGTCACCGATTTGATTCTTTAATCTCGATCGTGTACGTAGACAATACCGTGCAATTCATAGAGGCAAAACTACACAGCATGCCCTACAGTTTCAGATGAAACTTTTTTATGCTTTTGTTAAACTATGACTTATCTCAATTTGTACGTGCAGACAATACTGTGCATTTCATGCGGGCAAAAATACACTGCATGCCCTACAGCTCTCAAATTTTTTGTACCTACTGTAATTATTAAACTGAAAGTCATTTCAAGCTACATATTCAATTTTTTTATATCGGTCGCGAACGTAGACAAAATCATGAACTTCATAGAGGGAAAAATACATTGCATGCCATATAGCTCCAGACAAATTATTGTCATGTTGTTAAACTGAAACACTGTCAATTTACTGAATCTTCTTCACGTTCTTTATTCTACATCGACAATAGAGCGAACTTCATAGAGACGGAAATACACTGCCCACCCAATTAATTTCAGACAAAATTCCTTAATCTGTCTTTAATTCAAGGCCTTTAATATACCTTTAAAATACAATACAGTGTAGGACCAGAACGGATTTAGATTTTTTAAGTATATAGTGAGTAAACAAGCATCGGGTCACCTGATGTTAAGATGACTACCGCCTCCCACAAACATTAGCAGACAATATATTGTCAATTTTTGAGGAATTTGTTCATCCACCCCTTAGGGCTAACCCTTTTATCAGTTTTGTGGGAACCAATATCACAAGCAGCAGGATAACGAGGGGCAGATATGTAATTTTTGTTTTGTTTAACAAGGGTATTATTACTTACTTTTTACAGTAGTTCAAACTATAATAGTCGCTATATCGCTATCTATCCTATTCGAGTTTGATTTGCCGCCTATTTTGAATTGTTTTCCGATTTTCAATGCTAAAGACGCGCGAAAATCAGCGCCGTCTTTTATCCCTCTCGCACGCGAAAGGGCGAGTGCGGAGGGAACGAGATGACAAGCTCGGTCATTAAGACCCATAATAGGAATGCATCGGTATTACAAAACTACGGTTACCTACTGCAGTTATGGATGCATGTTTATTTTATGTACAAATACTTACATTGCCGATATTGCTTTGTATTAGAAAACAGTAGTCAGTAACTAGAGGTAGGTAATCTGTTGTAAAATTATAATAGAATCTCCATTGATTTATTTAAACGTACTTAGTAATAAAATATGATTTAAGTAAAGTGCTCTACTCTAGTTATGCTCACATCACTGAGCGAAGGTCAACTTAATTATAACCTATTTAAAATGACGTGTAAATGTACCTATTAGAAGTAGGTCTTTAGGTCGTTATAACTATTAGTAGGTAGGTATTAAGGTAGGTAGGCACTAGTATAACTAGTTTACAGATTGTAAAACAATATTAAATTGGATTCTTTGAAATAGTGACGGCTTCATTTATACTGTTTGACAGTTGCTTAATGGAATTAGCTTTAAAATAACAATCAAAGACACTGTTCAATTTGTCGAAAAAAATTCAAGTTATGTGCGATCTAAAGTGTATTGAACCCGGCGCAATGTCAGCCTAGTAGGTCGATGCGTCACCGGCGACCCACGATCGGGCGATGTAAACGAAAGCATTCCTCACAACAAAAGGAGCCGTGTCCGCGGACGTCGCATAAATAATTAGACAATAAGCAGGCAGGGCAAGAAATCGGTAATTTGTATCGCTCGAGAGTCGAGATAGGCGGAGCGACGTCGAGGGAGACGGGTGCTCGCGCGGGCGCGCGCGCGCGGAGATGTGGCAACGCGGCAGCCGTCAGGTGGAAATGGCGCCGGCCCGCTCTCGCGAGGACGAGCGACCCCACCTCCCCACACCGACCCTCCACCCCCGTCTCCGCTACACCCGCCGCTAATCCTCCACCGAACACAATCTGATAAAATTCGCGCCAGCTACGAATGTTACGCAAAGCGACTCCACACTACAACACGACGATAATGAATGACCCGACCGTTTCTTTACACATAAACATTAATTCTATGATACAATGTTATGTCGCAGTATCGAACCGAGCGTAGAAGAATGCAAGTAATAAGAAAGTTATTTCCTCGACCTGGCGAAACTAGTCTCGCGAACGCATTACGGTCCGCGTTACGGCCAGGTGAATTCAAAATGACCTCTATGGGCCTGTGGCTTCTTGCGGCCTCGCTCGTCGAAAGCGATGACATTCTGTGGGTTAGCAACACGACATGACTCCAATGCTGGGAAGTACGATGCCAGGATGACTAACGGTCGAGCGTCACATACCGACTAAGCATGGATTCTTCCATACCAAACATTTAACGCAATAGATCGATTCCATTGCTGTATTATCATTAAGGTGATTTTTGTTTAACAGCATCGAGTAACGATAATTGGACCGTTTGGATCGTAGATTTATTGTTGACTTATAGAAAAATGGAAGATACGATTGCGTTAAACGAAAGCGCACAATAACATTACCACGATAATCATAATGATTTCGAAAGAAAAGTACCTACGAGTTCTTTCATCAATGTAAAAGTGACTTACCAAGGCGAAGAAGTTTGTGTGGCAATCCTCGAGACTTGCACCGTTTGTTTGGTGATTTTGATGCGTCATGGTAGTCCGGGACACTTCATTTTCATTTCACAACACTAAAAACTGATTCAATCTTAAAGAAACCACTCAAAATCTTAAAATCATCACCGACATTTAGTGAAGTTTTCACCTTTCAATGGCGACTGGAAAATGGCGGATAGGAAACAACAACCCAAGCCGATGCTAGCGCACTGAACGGCGACTAGATGAACTAATTTCGTCCAGAAATTTTCAGCCGTTTCTTTCTACGCATTGAATAGGGCCTTGAGGCATTAATGTTTACAAAATCTATTTTCATATTAAAAATATATTATATTTAGGCATTTTTATTTTTAATGACGAAATAATCAATGAATTATGGCTTTTAAAAAGGTTAGAGAATAGAAAACAAGCAATCTGTACTCTGTATATTTTAATTGGGCCCTACCTGTATGCTTAAAATGAAACGAGCTTTATTGTGATTTATTGTGACAAGGGAATGTCAAGTTTATTTCACGTAATATTGAATTAATTAAAATACAAAAGTATTTTTGAATACCACGAGCATATTAACAAGAGGAAGTTTTAGTTATTAATTTATAATGTTAAGGAATTTGCTACGCACTACGACATCTCAAAATTTTCAGGTTATAATTTGTGTTACTTTACGTGTTTTTTTATTTACTAATGATGAAGGCGGAAGGAATTTACAATAATATTTCAATTTCAGATTATACCCGTAAGATATAAACAAGCTAAGTTTCCCAAAACAGATAAGAAGTTACAAGCTGCAGCGGAATCACTTGCATCTAGAGGGTAATAATTGATTTCATATTTTATTCTATTGATCCAAATACCAGATAAGACTAAGATAAGACTATTATTATGTATAATCAGAAAAGTCAACAATTACTTACTGCTTCTTAAAAAAAAAAGGTTAATCTAAATATATGTTAAAAAAAAAGGTGACTGACTGATCTATATGCACAGTTCAAACTACTGGACTGATCAGGTTGAATTTTGGAACCCAGATAGCTATAATGACATCGATATCTGCTAACAAAAGATTTCTAAAATTCAAGCCATAAGGGGGTAAAATAGGGGATTGAAAGTCTACATGGAAGAAGGTGCAACCATAAGCTTAGCAAAAATGTTTTTTTTTTCAAGGTTTCTTCGTCCAAATAAGCCATGGGATCCTCCAACAGACATAAATGAGACAATAGTTAAGATATGTTCTGAAAATGGACTCAAAAATGATAGCGAGTTTGATTCTCTTGAAGTCAAGTATACTGTACTGAAGGCATGTTTTGATGAAACTGGACACAGTGTGCCTAACTCCTTATTGCATACCATTGAGACTGTGGGTAAGTGACATTTTTTTTCTGATAATTGTATCTGTAAAGAAGATAATAATTCTGTAATGATAAGTTTTGTATATAACTGCATACTTCTTATTTATAACTACAAATTCATGATTTCCGGATGGTTACTTTGTAATATAAGACATTTCTTCTTGTTCTTGCAAAATTTCATGATTCTTGGTCAACCGAAAGTAGGTACCTAGAGGTTTAGATTCCCTTGCAAGTACTTAGTGATGATGTACGTAAGATACTTGATGATGTTGGACTTGAGTATTTTTTCATATCAATTTCAACTTAATACTTCTATGTGTTCTTGAGAAAGGGTCTTGACGCTTAACAGACAGACAATCAATAGACTAGACAGAAGTGATCCTGTTTGCTTTGCCTTTTGACACACAGAACTCCAAAAAGATGAATCAATAAAATTCACATTAAATTTTTTGTATTTTTCTTATTTTCAGATGACCTAAAGCACTTTTATAATACCCCCATTGATACAAAGACTCCATTTGATGCATTGAAGAAAATGGATCTGCCTAAGAATTTACACGTCCAAGAGGACTATGTTCGCTTTCACCCAGGTAAGTCTATAATACAAGCAATTAAATTATTAAAGTATTGGTTCTAATTTTAGCGTCTGTATTACTTTTAAAAGTGTACTTCCAAAAAGCGCACACTGCTGATGAATCTGCAATCATAAACTATTTTGACCTTCTAATCATGAATATTGTAACAAAAATTGAATGCCGATTCTTTCAAATAGAAGGCAGATTTTGGCTTCCTTTTTGGGTGATTCAGGGGTTCAATTCCAGCAATGCATCTCTATCTTTTCGGTGTTATGTGGGTTTCAAGCAATTCAGTAACAAGTGATTTAACAATGAAGGATTTTGCGAGGAAATCTAGATGCCTAAGAGTTCTCTATAATGTTTTTAAGGTATATAAAATCTCTTTCTCTCAGAAGAGATTAAGAGTAATGCAAGTGCAACTATTCCCAGTCTAGTCAGATAGTTCCTTTGCCATGGACAACAAAACCAATATCAGACAAGGACAAAACACAAACCTGTGAAGTCATCCACAGAATATTGTTTTACAGTATTTGATCAGTACGAGTGAAGAGTAAGCTTTAAGAATTAGACTGGTAGTTTTCCAAATTAAAAAGTAGCCTACATGCCTATCTATCTCTGTGCCTCTATCAGTATTGATTAGCAGTTTAGTTAGCAGTGGGTAAAGATAGACCAACTCAATTTTCATTTTGCATCAACTCATGATTTGTAATCAAGTCATTTTTTGTTTCAGATAAAGATACCCTGTTCAATGGAAAGTCTGTGTTCCCGAAAAGCTCTACCATAGTGTCTGGTCTGAAAACAAGGAAAAAATATGAAGGCTACATTGCTAAGAGATCATGGCCTTGATCTAGTTTTGTGTTTCTAGCTGTTAGATTATAATAATTATAGTAGGTATGTAAAGGAATAATAAAGTTATTGCAAAAAAAATTGATGGTTTCTTTGAAAATGGAGGGAACAATTGACCTTGAAAGGGTGTTCGAATCAGAAATGAGGAGGCAAATGAAATTTTAAAGTACGTCCTAGACCTTGATTTCTGAAAGCCAAAGGAAAACAATAACTGAACAAAAAGCCTTCCTTCCAACCACGTTGGTAACTATTCCTTGGTGTGTAGCAGCCACCTATAACCACCAAAATAGGTACAATCCTGAAAATGTTTTCAGAAAGCTAATAACTATGGTGTAGTTATAACAGAATTGCGAAGTTAGATATAGATTCTAGAATTATTCAGAAGCGGCAACACACACGAAATTATTTTACAAAGTACACGCGTCACGACGCAACTCTGACGATCTTGCAGCTAACGAGAACAATGTGTGCTCACCTTTACAGCAAAGTTCACTGCTGAGCTGCGTTACGATAAATTACTGAACGTTACTGTAACCATCATAAATAATGACGTACTGACAATGACATTGACATATTCATAGGTACGAACTGTGGGTACGAATTTCTGAGTAATAGGGTTAAATTTGGATTCGAAATATTTTGAAGAAAACGATTGTATTTAAAGCTATAATTTAGTTATTAAATAAAGGAATGATTGCAGCATATAAAAATGAATATACTACTAATATTGTGTTTTATTTTTATCGTCATATATTCGTGTGTTTCGTGGTAAGTAAATGTTTGTTTTGTTTCACTTTATTAACAAAAAAGCCGGGAATCCGATAAGAATAATTTTACACTGATATTCTGGACTTATTTTCAAGAATTTCTTTATGTTTCCCAAAGTAATATGTATTTAAACAGCCTGATTTCGTTCGTTGTAATGAACTTTCTAATTAGACTAATCACGAAGGCTGTGTGAATGATACCTTGAAGTTATTTAAATAATTCGACTCTGTTATTTACGGTCTTACTTGTTATTTGTGAACAAACTACTAACTCCAAATACTGAATTTCCAATTGGTACACACACAAACACTTTCATAAGCTCAACTATTGTCATAAACCACATTGGAAAGTCATTTTAACAAAATTCTAATAGAAAAAATTAAGCCTTGTATGTTAAACTGTAGAGAAAAATTGATAAAATCTTGTTTATAATCATCAACATTTTTGTATAGGTAGTTAAATAGACTGCTTTAAGACCTTTATTAATTACTGTATTTATTTTACACTCTATTTGTATTCAGGTCTCCAGGATACATAAATTTATGCACTGACTATTGGTTTCATAACTTTATTACTGTAGGAATGATAAAATAATTTGACAGTCTCATCCTTTAAATTTCTTTTGAATTATAAAACATATTTCAGGTTGCTACCAGCTTTGCTATCATGGCTATTCAAAAGGAAATATCACATAAAACTGAAGATTGGTAGAATAGCTGTGCCAAAATTGATTTTACGAGATGTAAGCCTGTCAAAAGATGGGTATTCCATAGTAAGTATTCATTTTACTAAAAGTGAAAGGATGGAAAAGATTTCTCAAATAAAATTTCACAACTTATTGATTAAACTTGCTACTCTTTTAAATTAGGATTCACACTTACCAACCAACCACCTAGTGGAATTTTTGATGACTAGTGGTCCAAATACACTTACATTGCGCTGCACGACACGACTTGCTCTATACAAACTCATACAAACCACATCTGCCGCGCAGCATCGGTCAAGTCCACTTTGCTACATGCACTAACTACTAGCTTATGCCCACGACTTCATCTGCGTGAACTACACAAATTTCAATCCCCTATTTTATCCCCATAGGGGTTGGATTTTCAAAAATCCTTAGCAGATGTCTACGTCATAATAGCTATCTGCTTGCCAAAATTCAACCCGATCAGTCCAGTAGTTTGAGCTGTGCATTGATAGATCAGTCAGTCGGCTTAAAGTGTTATTATAATATGATATCTTTATATTGTTTTTAGCATATTGAAGAAGTGTCATTCAGAAGCAGTTTCTTCAACTCAGAAATCAACAAATTACTATCAGTGGTGATGAAAAATTTAGAGTTGACCAACAATGCTGAGGAAAAGAGAAGTGCTGTGGTTGAGACTATTTTAAAGCCTCTATTATCTAAACAGAATTCAAACTCCAAGTCAGATGGGTTTGATGATGAAGCGAATAACTTTAATAGTTTGAATAGAGATTTGGCTGCTCTGGGAAAAAAGAAGTTACTGGATTTCAGGAATAAAAAGCTACCCCCAAGTCTCATTATGTTTGCACAGGTATAATAATAAAAATAACTGGCAAATATTTCACTACCATACAGTGAAATTTCCTGCTGATTTTCCCTTACCAAATTATTATTTACCGAAATCGGAAAAAGAAAAGTCCTCCCTTTTGAAAGGAAATGCTTTTGGGAGGAGAAAATCAGAAGAAATATCAGTAAATTCCTCTGTGTAACTGATGCTGCAACCATTGTAAATACTTATACAAAAAATTTACTGTTCTGTATCTCCAGAAAAAAGGAACCCTTATAGGATCACTTTGTTGTTCATCTGTACATCTGTCTGTCAAGGCCCGTCAAGGAAATCAAAATCTATAGGGTACTTTTCTTTGACCTAGAATCATGAAATTTGGCAGGTAACAATATATTATAGCACAAATAAAGGGAAAAATCCGAAAACCTGAATTTTTTGAAACGAAAAAAATTTAAAAAGCATTTTTTCTTGAACAATGGTATGCAATGGACCGGTTTTGGGCCTTGACAGTTTGAATGTGAATGAAATATATAATGGCTTTCAGTTCATGGGTGTCCACATATTCAATGCCACAGTAGCAATAAAGGATACAACCAATAACGCCTGGTCTGTGCACGCGTCGGCATCAGAGTTACACGCGGACGGCGCGGCGGGCGGGCCGGCCAGAGCCCTGGTGTTCTCTGCCAATTTGGTGGACGCTACAGCAAAGGTTGTGAGCGGGAATAAGTGCCTTGCTGAGGCCTCGTGTGGAGTGCTCATTGAAGGCACGGTGAAGGCAGATGGTCCTTTGAATGTTGAGGTTTGTTGGATTGGTTTATATTATTTATTACTAGATTATGCCCGTGACTTCGTGCGCGTTGACGATACAAAATTTAAACCCCTATTTTATCCCCTTAGGGGTTGAATTTTCAGAAATCCACTCTTAGCGGATGTCTTTGTCATATGAGCTTCACGTGTGGTGTGATTGATTAACAAACCCTTTCACATTTAAAGTTATTCAATCCAGATAGATCCAGGTAGATCCATCCATTCCAAATCCATTAAGCAAATTATGTTTTCAAAAATAACTCTAAAACTATACAAACCATATCTATAAAAACCATAAATAAGTACTTCTATGTGATGTAGCCACAGAAGAAAGAAGATGTTGCAAAATATAAATAATGTCAAGTCAGAATATTGAAGTTTTGGCCATAAAATAAAAAATTGGGTACTTTTTAACCGACTTCCAAAAAGGAGGAGGTTTTTGGTGCAGTTTCTGTTATGCTTAGGACATTTGCTAGAATTGAGCCACTAAGCTGTACTTACAGAATCTACATTCAACAGGACGAAGTATGATCAGTTAATTAGATTTTTTTTAAAATTATATAGACTAGTGCTTGGCTGCAATCAGACCTGCTAGCAAGTGATGATGCAGCCTAAGATGGAGCGCGCTTGCCTAGAAGTTGCCTATTCACTCTTGACTTGAAGGTACCCATATCAAAAGTGGGAGGGAAAACTGATGCCGGAAGGATGTTCCATATCCTATCGGTTCGGATTAGAAACGAGGAAAGGAGGAGGAGGATTATTTTATTTGCTCTATTTATTATTGCAGAAAATTCACACAGCGGTCAGCAGCCCCACAATATGTGTGCAGGATGAACTGTACAGCTTCTTGCAAAAGACCAAGAAGAGGAAACGAAAATCTCTGGGATACTTTGAAGAAGATCATTACAATACTATTTTACCAAGACTCTCGCCTGCTATACCAAAGGTGAAACTCCTTATCTATGAAATAATAATAATGTAGATTTTAAATACATTTTATGATTATTATATCTATTTTGCAGATATTTAGTTTAAAGATCGACACAACGAAAGTTACCTGCGTGGACAACTTTACGAAGACCAAATTTGAGATTACTGTCCAAAGTTTACAAGTAAGAGTAGATATTAATTGTGATTGAACTTTAACAACATGAACTAACTGTAATTATTTACAGATTATGCTTTTACTTTGTAGCTAAGCATCAGTTGTCTGTGTGTCTGTCTGTCCCTTGTGTCTGTCAAGAAACCTATAGGGTACTTCCCGTGGACCTAGAATCATGAAATTTGGCAGGTAGGTAGGTCTTATAGCACAAGTACGGGAATAAATCTGAAAACTGCGAATTTGTGGTTACATCATTAAAAAAAAATTAAAACGTGTTTCAATTTTCAAAGTAAGATAACTATACCAATTGGGGTATCATATGAAAGGGACCTGTACATTCTAAAACAGATATTTATTTATTTTTATGTATAATAAGTTTCTGATTTATTGTGCAAAATGACGGAAAAATACCCAAGTACAGAACCCTCAGTGCGCGAGTCTGACTCGCACTTGTCCGGGTTTAAAAAAATAATTTACTTTTTCAAGGTAAACTCTCGATTCAGTGCCGCCTCTGTAGTGGTTGGTCCCACGGGCGCCGAAGTGGTAGGCCTTCCGCAAGTCTACGTGGCCTTCCAGATGGATCAAGTGCAACTCATCGCGAGTAACGAGACTCTCATGTTCCTCAACAAACTCAAGTTGGATGCCAAGGTATGTATTTCTGCTATTTATATTATATGCCCAACAATCTCTATATGTACTATATATATGGGTGATTTGGAACGAAATTGTTTGCATATGTTTTGTTGAATAATCCCAAGCTTGTTTTGCTATAATCCGCCAAAATAGACACAAATCTGTCTGATACAACATGCAACAAGCGATATGCACTACCTCCGCTCCTACTACTTAAGAAGCAGCAAAAGCAAGCAAATATCTTCTGAGGTTGCTCCAGTGTCGGAATTAAACATAAGGTTGAGTGTCTTCTAGAAGGTTGATATGGTGTTGTGTGCTTGGGTGTGTATCGCTTGCTTTTTCTGCATCTTTAGTAGTGGGAGGGCGGACAGTGCATATCCCATACTGCACGTTGTACAATACAGATTTGTTTATTTTGGCGAATTATAGCGATCTGAGCCTGTGGCTCCTTGTATATCATGGACTTCTGCAAAGTAACGCCTGAAACGCCGAAAATAGAACCAACATTAGAGATTGTAACTTATATATTTTTCTTTTCTAGCTGGAGAAAGGTGTCCTAAACCTGTACCTCATAATCAGCACATTGAGCCTAACATACAACCACAGCAACACATTCCAGTGGTACACAGCTTTCCAGCGGATGAAGAAGTCGCAACCCATGCAAATTATTGAGCCTACTGAAACAAGTAATTTTGCAATTTTTTTCTTGGTTAAAACTTTCTAAAAAATTTTGAAACTAAGCTTTTCTTTCTAATCGTTTCGTTATCTTCGGTTAAAATTAGCTGGCCCAATATGACTTCTGAGTGAGTCATTAGGTGTTTAATAAGTTTTACAAATAATTCAAAAGTGAATTTATTCGAAGCATTACGATAGTTATAGTGCATACATTTTGAGAACACACTCGACATATTAGTTCTATGTGTCAATTGTCATATGTACAAAATTGGTTCTTAATCTAAGGGTAAACCAATATGGCGTGTACGTTTTCAAATTGTATGCAATATACAGCGATTGCATCAAATATTCAAAGTTTTGTGATAAGCGGGGTTTTCTTTATGTGGGATTAGATAAACTTATCAAACACTGAAAGAATTCTCAATGAATTTATATAATAAACAACATTGTCGACTTTCCATAGCAAACAGTATAATTCTTTACCAGCATGGAACACAGACTCGTGGTGGGCCCGAATAGCTTGCAGTTGCGCAGTGCAAGGCTGCGCAGAGTTGCGTGGCGTTGCGTTGCGCGCTGTGCGTTCCAACGCGCCCGAACATGCCGCCATTGCGCTGTCGGCTGGCTGCAGCGGGCTGAAGGTCAAACTGGACCAGCTACTGGACACGAGAGGTAAAGTTGTAACACTTATCACCATTGCATACCATTGGAATTTCAGCTGGAGTCGACGATATATTTCAATTTTTCAAATAGTGACTTTTAAAGTGGTACTCTGCATTTTTCCTAAATGGGAGATAGATTTGCGGAACGAATAGCTTGCAGTTGCGCAGTGCAAGGCTGCGCAGAATTGCGTTGGTTCCAATTCACGCAAACACGCAAGCATTGCGCTTGCGCCTGGCTGCAGGCTAGAACAAAGTTTAGTTTTTGTGTTACAGAGGAGCCATACAAATGGGTGGTCGCTCAACTAGTAGTGGGATCTCGGCACTGGAGCGCGGAACTATTAGTGGACGGCGGCTGGGCTCGATTCGGCAAGATTGGTACCAACAGCAGCAGCAGTGGCAGGGAACCGCCACCACGACGATACCACTCGTGGGGATCTGCCTTACTGGCTGTTGCGCTTGTCAAGTGGGGCACTCATGGACCGAGGGACTCCAAGGTTAGATTTCTGTACCAATTTTTTTTAAGCTAACTCCGTACCTAATTTCATCAATATCAGTTAAACTGTTAGGCGGTAAAAAGCTAGCAGACAGACAGACATACACACTTTCCCATTTATAATATTAAGTACCTGGCAAACTGATATCTCAATCTGTGAACCTGTTTTGAAGAAGACGCGCGGTAACCATTGCCGGTATTTCGGTCCCGTATTTTTGTTCGAACATACAATAATATTTTATTTTAAAGGAAAACTTACAGCTAATTGGAAAAAGTAAATAGAAGAGAAGAAAATTAAAGCTAAGAACAAGTTTTCAGAGATAGAATTTAAACCACAATATTCTTGAGGTTTCAGAAACTTTCGTGTTTCATAATCAAATCATGATTATAGATTGATCTCCAAAATTCTTTGAGATCATATTTAGAATCCGTTTAGAATGATTGTAGACAAAGAAGCACTACATATACAGCAATTTCAATGTTACAGATCGAAGCAATGATGGATTGCCTTCGGGTCGAATGGAGTACCGCGATCGCTGAAACCGTGCTATCGCTCGTAGATTGTCTGAACGACTACAAAACTACCTCAACTGTACAACCTCAAGAAACAGTTCCTGAATCGACATGCAGTATCGCGGTCAACGTGGCCTTGTCTCATATCAACATGTTCTTTATAATTAACGATACGATGTGCATCATGAGTCGTGTCGACGCCGTGACGTTGGAGCAGACGGTGGTCAAATCTGGCGCGGTGGTATCAGGGTTAAAGATGGTGGAAATTGTGCCTTATCAAGGTCAGTGCAGAATTAATTCAAACTTTTGCGTATGCCTATATTTTCTTCTTTTCATAGTCTTCATTGAGTAAGTGTTACTTTTAAGTCTGCTTATGAATAATACATGATACCTTGATAGCATGACAATTGTTAGACTTTTGAAACTATGCATTTACCTCCTCCAGACCAGGAAGACCTCACCTCACCTTTTCGGAGATGTGCTTAAAGTAATTAAATATAAATATCAAATCAATTTATTAAATTATATGATTAAGTTTTTTTTTTTTTTTGCCAACAGGGAACATTCATTGTCAAAGGTCAGATGAGATCCTTGCTGCGTTTTTTCATGTAAAACTAGCAAGGATCGAGCATGTGCCTTCGAAAGAGAGAAACTCAGTTTTGCTAGATTTCCAGTTCCTAGAAAATGTGATTTTCGAATGGAGCGCTAACTTGCATTTAAAAATAGTCACTTTTGTAAGAGCTGTTAAGAGTTTTAGACAAGAATTTAGATTAAAGCGAGAGGGAAATAATGATGTAGTCAGCAAACGTAAGAGCGGGAGAGCGATAGATTGGAGGGTGTCATTCAAAAGTGATACGAATCTCAGTCTAATTCTGTCAGAAGATAATAACATGCTGTTTACTACTGGTAAGTACTTGTAGTTATAACTTGAAAGTGCTAGTTTATATACTTTAAACAAATAGTTATTGAAAAAATTAAGTGAAGGGCTGCCAAAAACAAACTAGAGACTAAAAATTTTTACACTTGAAAATGGTGCCATACAGCCGCCATTTTTTTTTTAAAATCAGCTACTCAGGATAATATTATCAGGATTCTAACAATATCTCAAACATCCAAATCTGTTCAGGCAATAGGAAGTTATGGTGGAATAAAGAAACTTTGCATGAAATTTAAAAATAATTCTTTTATGGGTATAGCTCAAAAATTGTGAGTTTTGAATATCTTTCTGTATCCCATATCTTACTGGGAATCGCGTCTTAAATGCTTTGGCCGTAAAACCACGATTGACTTATCTATATGCCATTGATATTATGTATTTTTGCCAGTCTAAGCGATTACTTTAACCATACCTAATTCATGTCCATACTACTATTATAAATGCGAAATTGTTTCTTCTGTCGGTCATGTTTACGTGACTTAAGCGTGAACCGGTCTTGAACCAGGTATAGGCTACTTTTTATCCCGGAAATTTAAAGATTTCACTTGGAATCATCATCCATATATTATAAATGCGAAAGTCTGTTTGTTTGCTAGTTTGTCCTTAATCACGTCGCAACGGAGCAAAATCGACGTGATTTTTTGCGTGGGTATAGAGTGACATAAACTACTTTTTATCTCGGAAAATCATAGAGTTCCCACGGTATTTTTAAAAATACTAAATCCACGCTGACAAAATAACAAATACAGACGTCATAATATAATTCCTAGTAAACAAAGCTCTCTATTATCTATTCAGATGACATGACGATAGCTTACGACCATGAGATCGGTCTGTCAATACTATGGAGTCAGTTGAAGATGGTGTTGAATGGAGACGAGATTATCAACGTGGAAGGGTATTCCATGGAACGGGTGACGGATGACCCGGATATCAGGGTCGAAAGGAAGGCCAATGAAGGATTTGTTCTCGCGTGGAACAAGGTTTGGTAAGTTCACCCAAAAATCTTTTTGGCCTTTGAAAATCTGCCTTATCACTGCCAGGCTAGTGAATTCAACCTACATAATGAAAAAACTTCTTTAGATGTGGCCTTCAAACACCCCTATACTTCGTTAGATATAGCTGGTTATATATAAAAACTGGCCGCCAAATAGAACGGCTGTTTTGAGGCCGCTGTTTTTTATCGCGGCGCTACACGTTATTCAGATAAAAAGTTTTTGCTGACTCATTTTCAAAAATAGAAAAAAGAATTACTTCAACCTTCAACTTCAACCGCTCGCAAAAGTTACACGCGCTAATCGGATTTTGTGTGTCGGATGAATTTAAACTAAAATCGTAGACCAAACGCGGTTTCTTAGTCAACATTCTGACAAAATATGTCACCACTTACCTGTGAGGTGATAAACACTGAATGATAGCCACTAAGCTTTTATTTTTAATCCATTGAAGGTTTTCTAATGCCAAATGAGCTTAATGTCTATCAATGCATCGCCCCGCTGAACTGATTCATTAATTTTTAGGGCCGTGAACATAGGATTAGTCCGTGTGATATTTCCATACAAGCATCGTTGGGCGGAAGCCGTCCAAGGCGATTTTGTCTCGCTGTTCAAATGGATCAAAATTATACATGGCATCAAGAAGAAACCGTTTACTTCGGATAGTCCACTACCTAGCGACTTACATATAAAGGTAAAGAGTCCCAAAATGGATTTATTATACTCTTGCTTTATTACTTAGCTGTTACCGTTCGTAAACTTGCTTTATTACGTGGTTTACATAGCTGTGGTGTATCACTCTTCACAATAATATTATAAAGGCGAAAGTTTTTGTGTATGTATGTATGTGTGTTACTACTTCACGCAAAAACTACGGGACGGATTTGGCTGGATTAGCACATAGGCAACTTTTTAGCCCAAAAAATTAAAGAGTTCCTACAGGATTTTTAGAAAACCTATATCCACCCGAACGAAGTCGCGGGCATCAGCTAGTCTGCAATAAATAAAACTGAAGGCCTTAGAAGACTTGCATCCAAGGCCGTAATTTTTTTTTTTAAATTTACAATTTATCTCATCGACATAATGCTAGGAATCTGCTCACGTTTTTTTTTCGAAAGCGTAATTCGAAATACACTCAAGCCTTACCATACAATTTTTTTTTTTCAGATTGATGAAATAGTCATCGAAATGAGCGATGATCCGTTTGAAGTGAAACTCCGAGATAACTACGAACTTCTGGAAGACGAGTATAAGGAGAGTGAGAAACGGCGGATTATGCTGGATGCTAAGGTTTATAGCGAATATTATGTATTATGTGTGTGTGTGTGTGTGTGTGTGTGTGTGTGTGTGTGTGTGTGTGTGTGTGTGTGTGTGTGTGTGTAGTACATATGTGTAAAGATTATAAATGCATATAACCCTGTCATATTTCGCCCCGTACAGGTTGATTTTTTAACGTAATAAGAATACTATTTTTCAAGTTTTTCTATAGTTAGCAGTTTTAATTATGGATTAACTGCAATAGTCTGCCTTAGTTAAATTCTTAAAATTAATCTTTAGTTTTTGGATGTGACCAAACATCATGCTATATTTTCCACAGGGAATATTCTGAAAAGCATGGCATTATCAATCCGCCGCAACTGGCCACAGTAAAAGTCATTTAGTTGTCACTTGCTCACTGCATCAGATGCAGTTATCGTGTGCAGTAATCTTTATCCAGATGAAATTCTTTGTATGCAGGTCCAAGAGCTATGCAAACCACACTTGTTCCTACCAGCGGGCAAAGTGGAAGAGTTGTACGCAGCCTTGCGACAAAAGGACGTGCAGATCTACGTGCAGCGTTGCCGCGCCGCACCGCCGCCGCGCACGCGCCTCGTGGCTTGCTGTCTGTCTGCGCTGCGCATCATATCGCTTGCCGATCCTTCTATACACGGCGCGCATAATGCCACTAATCGGCTGCGCGAGATTGACTTTGATAGGTGAGTTTGAAAACGTAGGGCAAACTGACTGACTGACATATTAACATTGAGTTCAAAACCGCTGGAATGGGTTAGCTAGTATTACATTATTACTTACTAGAGGATGCCCGCGGCTTCGTCCGCGTGGATGTAGGTATTTAAAGATCCCGTGGGAACTCTTTGATTTTCCGGGATAAAAAGTTGACTATGTCAGTTACAGGGATGCAGGCTACCTCAGTACCAAATTTCATACAAATCGGTCAAACAGATGAGTCTTTAGGAATCCCGCGGGAACTGTTTGTTTTTCCGGGATAAAAAGTAGCCTATGTCCTTCCCCGGAATGTATCCTAAGTCAGTACAAAATTTCATCAAAATCGGTTCAGCAGTTGAGCCGTGAAAACGTAGCAGACAGACAGACAGACAGATAGACAGACAGACACACTTTCGCATTTATAATATTAGTATGGATAAGAGGGGGACGAAGGACTTGTTTATAAATTTTTCCTCTTAAAAAAATTGTTATTTCCGATAGCCCTTGGCCAGAAGACGGTATCGAGTTCACAACGCTATGGTGCCGCTCAGTGAGCGTGAGTTGCGCGCTGTGGCAGCTGCGCTTGCGTGATTTCCCGCAACCACTCCTCAGTATGAGCGAGCTGCGTCTGTGGGGAACCCTGATGGCTGCGGAGGAACAACCGCCTTCTAGAGGTATAAGACTAAAAATATATTACTAATATGCTGTGTGTTGTTCGCCATTGAATGTTTTGTGGTTGAAAGGAATAACTAGGAATATTTTAAGGGATGTTTAGGCCTTGTGTTTTTGTGAATTTAAAATCTTATCTAAACTAATCTAGACTGGAGCTTATTTAGAATTTGATAGCAATCAAATGTTTTTCAACCGACTCCAGTTAGTCTCAAATTGTCAACATATTTGTTATCAATAAATCAAGCGACTTGTTTGCGTTATACACAAACAGTCCCGCCATATTCATCCACCCACCTGCCATCTTCTTTTTAAGGTCCAGGGGGCTGAAGTTCATCTCAAACTGTGCATACCTGTACATAGTTTCTGCTGCAAAACATATCACACTAGCGACCCGCCCCGGCTTCGCACGGGTGGACATTTATTTTTTCTATTTTCCGGGATACAATATAGCCTATACGGATTCGGAAGAATCCCTCTAAGTAATGGTAAAAGAAATTTTGAAATCGGTCCAGTAGTTTTTGAGCCTATTCAGTACAAACATACAAAAATACAAAGGTTTCCTCTTTATAATATTAGTATAGATGAATAAAATATTTACTAACCAAATCACAAGTTTTCATTAATTCTCAACTGTTCTGTGAGACTAGAAGTTTTTAAATGTACTGCCCACAATTATATCCCAGCAGTCTTACTAATAAAACTTGCGCACTGGTTATACAGAATACGTATGTCACACATTAATGCAAGTTATGCATCTACGAGTAAATCATGTAATGCCCCCTAACTGAGTCGGTGCGGCGCAAACCAGTTTGACACTAGACGGAAGGTCCGTGAACATCTCATGTGTGCATAAGCTGCGCTATAAGTGAGTGTACCAACTATGAATGAATGAATGAATGAATATACTTTTATTGTACACCACAAAATTAGTACAGAAAAACACATACAAAGCTCAACAAAATATAGGTACAATTTGGCGGCCTTATCGCTACCTAGCGATCTCTTCCAGGCAACCAAAATGGTCCAAAGGATATAGCTATAGATATTAGACTATATTTAAGAGGAATGTGCAACATCCACATAAACTCAAGATAGTTTCAGGATGTCAAGCGGAATTATGTACACCTGTCATTTGGTTGAATTAAAGGATTTAAAAAAATCTATTGCAGCGGTCAGAACAGTGACGATAGAGCAAGGTGAACCATGGGGGAAGTTCGAGCTGGAACGCAGTATGATGCCTCTCAAATGGTACTACGACCTGTGTTGCGAGATGACGGAATACAGCTACGCTTTCGGACCTTGTTGGGAGCCTGTTATCGCGCACTGTAATTTGGGTATGTGATTTTATCTAATCTAAATATATAAAAGGAAAAGCTGACTGACTGAACTATCAACTCACAGCTCAAACTACTGGACGGATTGGGCCGAGATTTGGCATGTAGATAGCTATTATGACGTAGACATGAGCTAAGAAAGGATTTTTAAAAATTCAATCTCTAAGGGGGTAAAACAGGGGTTCGAAATTTGGGTAAAATAGGGGTTTGAAATTTGTGTTGTCCACGCGGACGAAGTCGCGGGGATAAGCTGGTTCTTAAAGGTTCGTCGAATTAACCAACTTCAATAGCTCAACCGCAATTAAATAAATCGTTTGAAAGCGAAATATAATCTGATTATGGCTTCCAAATGTTGTGAAATATTTGGTGTGTATAAATATGAAAATGATGAAAATGTGTTTTAAGTTTGAACAGTTCCGGGATTTTCAATTTTGCCCATCTGGCTGAGACAAGCAAAAGAAAATGTAACAGTATATATTTTTTTTATAAATCTTGTCCTCAGCCTTCAACCAAGTGTCACGTCCATCATTGGACCCATCAGCTCCACTGGCGTGGTGGAGCAAAGTTAGGCTGCAATTCCTCGGGCGGCTAACTGTGGACTGCTCCAAATTCATCTGCCTATTGCATGGTCTCTTGACTCTTACAAGTCTACCAAAGAAAAATAACTTGTCTTCTTGTCCTCAGCCTTCGACCAAGTGTCACGTCCATCATTGGACCCGTCAGCCCCACTGGCGTGGTGGGACAAGGTTAGGCTGCTATTCCACGGGCGGCTCACTGTGAACTGCTCCAAGTTCACATGCCTGCTGCATGTGTCTCTAGACCCTTACAACACGACTGAAGAAATGGAAGTCACTTGGAGTGATCTTGTTCTTGATTGGACTAATGGTAAGTTTTGGATTTCAAGGTTATAAAATAATCTATCAGCTTTTTATGTTTTAAATATTGTCTCGTAGGCAACTACAGACTGTTCACTATAACTTATCCCTTGACGTCATGTTGGCAAGACTGCAATTCACACAATAATAAACCCTAAGTTCTAAACAATAAAGCATTGGTGTTGATTTAAATTCTATCTCATAAGGCAAGCTCGGTTTCCTGGGAGAGTTGAAGGTATTCGTGCGCACTGCAAGCAAGTACGACGATTGCCGCGTGCTGTGCGTACCGGTACTCCGGTTAGCCGTGAAGATGGGCTGGCAGTGCGTGGGCGACCCGCGCGACCACCACGCCGTCGCGCCCTGCGCTCCCACCCGCCTGCCAGAATATTCTAGCAACCAGGTACATGCCTAATCCATACTAATATTATAAATGCGAAAGTGTCTCTTCTATCTGTCCGTTCGTCTGTCTGTTTGTCTGTTGCATTTCCATGCCCATCCAGGCATGATAGGCAGAGAGATTTTTATCCAAGATTTCATCAAAGATTGAAGAAAATCTCATTGGATTCCATCTAATCTAGCGTAATAATTCCTAAATGAAGACATTGTTTGTATAGGCTCGTGTATGAAACACATTACACACACATACGCACAAAAAAATGTACAAAATATGTGCACACACTCACAATGTTAAAATTATTTTCGTGCTGATAAAGTTTTTTATTATGAATGTAAGTATATAAAATTGCTCAGATGGCGAAAGACAGTGGTATCTGAAATTCCCTACAAGAGACCTATGTTCAGCTGTGGAGTCTATTGGTAGATAATAATAATAATGATGATGAATGATGATTCTCAAAAGTTTTCACATTTTTGCTAATAAGGTTTGATAAAAAAAAATACTAGAAAAGCTAAATTTTATAGCGATGATAATTTTATAGGAGCACGACTCGTACAGGGCGTTTCGCTCGCAAGGTGTCGATCTGCACCTGAGCATGGACACCAAACCTATAGACGGGGATGGACCCATTCTCCTCTTATATGGAAGCACACTAAGGTATAACAAGTTTAAAGTATTTAACTGTAGGGTTAGTACGAATTTGAACTTATCAGCAACGTGGATAGATTTCGAGTATAGTAATCTTATACTAGAAACTCTTAGTCTTACGTACTTTTGATACTCGAAAGTTTTCAATCTTAATAATAATCTTTTATACATTGGTGTTGATTCGATCACATCACTAGATCTTAGATAAAGCTATTAACTGCAGTGAAATGTATTGTAATTTTTTTCAGCAATAGACTATGGCCCCAGGGTCTCAACGGCAAACAGAACAAAAATGTAACTCTCGATAAGAGAGGCTGTTTGAAAGTTCTTATGCTTAGGATACTTCTCTGCCACACTAGGGTTTCTACAATTAATTATTCTATTTGTGTGTGCAGGTGGTTTGAAAGCCTCAAGCTAATCTTATCAGGCACGACGCGACCAACACGCCGCGGTCGCGTGTTCAAGAACATGCGTCCTCGGAAACCGCAACTCTCACGACACTATCGGAATGTTGCCGTCTCCCTTACTCTCCACAACTTGCAGGTTTGTGGATGTTTATTAAAATTTTTGAACTCACTGAATTTTTAATTGTGTGCTCTCACGTAATATTTATACTTGTGAGCAAACTTTTTGGTGATGAACTTCCTTAAACTGCGCTAACCCGGAAAGTGCTTTTTTTTACAAAGGACAGTTTTATCCAGCCCTTAATTTATTTTCATATTCCTCTAGAATTTTAAGAAATTATAGAAAGTAAAAAAAAATACTAAAACTTCGTTCGCGTGGATGTAGGTTTTTTAAAATTCCCGTGGGAACTCTATGATTTTCCGGGATAAAAAGTAGCCTATGTGCTAATCCAGGGTATAATCTATCTCCATTCTAAATTTCAGCCCAATCCGTCCAGTAGTTTTTGCGTGAAGGAGTAACAAACATACACACACACACACACACACACACACACACACACACACACACACACACACACACACACACACACACACACACACACACACACACACACACACACACACACACACACACACACACACACACACACACACACACACACACACACACACACACACACACAAACTTTCGCCTTTATAATATTAGTGTGATTCCTACGATAAACTTTTTATTGGTACTGTGATTCAGCAACTTACCAAAACCAAATCTACGAGCGTACCAAACACGATTTAGTCTAAAAGCCCACCATTCTTTGCCAAAGAATCTGCCTATTTGAAACATCTACAGGTATTCTACTGGCAGTCATCGTCAATGCAACGCGGTATAGAAATGCTTGGCGTGCGAGTGACATGCGGTTCTCGACACCGTCTGTCGCTCGTGCAGGGCTCAGACTCGTTGATACGCCGCGCGCGGGCAGTGTGGGCCACGCTTTACATGAACTGCGACCTCAACGACGCGGAGATCTGGCTCAAGACGCCTGCGCAGAGGGACTCCTATGAAGACAAGTATAGTGATGAGGTAAGACTATGAGGACAAAGACATGATAAGTTCCACAGGAAATATAGAATGAATGAGTTGTTTGCAGTCACACAATGGCTAGAAAGTAGAGATGAATTTTTTAGATGTCATGGTATCGCCTATCACTGACTGGAACAGTACTGCGCTGTCAATATGAAAACGTTACACATTTTGGACTTTCAAAAAGACTTATCCGAACTTTGCATTCATTTGGATTTCGATCAATCGATAACCGACATCGTTGGCATTATTCTGATTTTTTCCCCTTTTATGCTATATTTTTGCACAGATTAATGGCGTTTTAGTTTGGTGATGCTGATGTTGTATAATTTAAGGGTGGCTTAAAAGAAAATAAAGTATACTGGTATTCTTATTTTTTTGTAGAATGGCTATACAAAATTTTACCAACCACTTATAATTTTGTAGAACTCCTCAATGCTAAATCCACCAGCAATGGAAAAGTGTTACTGTCTGTCGGTGCGGCGCGTGTCATACGGGCGCGAGGCCAGCGGCGGCTCCACTCCTGCGCCCACGCATCGCCTGGCCGTGCACGACTTGCGTGGAGCGTGGACCAAGCTCAACAGAGACCTGGCTTTTGCGCTTATTGACACCTACATCAAAACACAGGTAAAATATGCAGTTTACAGGATGTTTAAGTTTGACTAAATCTCATCTGAAAACTCAAGTTTTAACGAATTATTTGCTTTTGTCTTTTAATAATAAATAGAAAATTATTTGTTAATCATATGATTGCCTTCAATGCTCGGAATTTTTTTATGATAAAAATGCGAAACCCGAGCTAAGTTAAACTATAGTATGCACTATGGAGATTTGGAGATTTGATATCATGTCGAATTCTGACGCCTGCCCGTCCGTACAAAGTTCATTTAGGCTAACTTTTAGGTCAGATTAATTAGCAAAAATTATAACACAGTCTTAGATACCTATTGAAAATGAATTACTATTTGAATTAACGTTTTTTGTAGCAACTCAAGAAGAATTTGTCCACAAAAGCCTTGAAGGAAGAAGAAAAACCGACCACTTCCCCGAAGCATCAGCGAGAATCTGATGTTGTTTCACCACCTCCAGCACAATCACAGGTGAGCTTAGAAACAAGCAATTTTTTTGTTTACTATCAAGCAGTTTGTATCATGTTACACTTTAACACACACTAAAAATCTTTTAGAAGAGGATTGAACTCCCTACTTTTATTTTATTCGGATACACGTTATTCTGATATCAGAGTTCACTCAAGTTAGACGTCTACGGCTACGACTCAGAATTTTCTTTATTAGGGCTGCAGCAGCGCAAACAGTAGTGGGGGCGGGGCCCACATGCTAGCGGCTTTAGTAGCGGAAGCGGGTGAGGCAGGCGGGGACGCGCCCGTAGTGTTCAGCGACGAGTTAGCGGGCGCGGAAGCGGACGCACCGCCCGCTCACCCTTCGCATTCGCATCTGCGTCATGTACTGGACGATGATAACTCTCACACTGCCTGTTTGAGTAAGTAGTGTTCAGTTTTACTTTTTAGGCAAGCATAGCCTTAATAAAATCTTTTTCTCAGTAAAATCTGCTTTCTGGATTGATAACAGTCCTGATACAGAATAAGCGTCAGAAGTTGTCCTACTTGAAAAAAGATATTTGAATTTAACTATTTATCTACTATAATTTGTGTGTAGCAGATAAATTATGGAAGAAAAACGTTGAAAAAGGGTGTGAAACTTCGTACTTGGCTTTCGCTAACTCATAAATAACTACAAACCTAACATTGGCTAATCTGTGTGAAGCCAGAACAAAAAAAAGTTATGGAAAAAATATCGCCATGTTTTGATATAATTTTAAAAAACCTTTACAGTTGAGCTGGTGAACTCGCAAGTGGTGCTCAAGGGTTGTGAAACGCGTGGCTACGTGATTCTGTGCGCGGCGCGCGCGGAGGTGCGGCAGAGAGTGCGGCGCGCGCCCGCCGCCGCCGCGTGGAGCGGCGCGCTGTCCGCCATGCAGTACTACGCCACCGTCAGCGCCGCGGACCGAGACCAGCTTGACGGTAACATTCCCTTCTTACTGACTGGCTGAAGACATAAGCCACGCCACATGATCTTCATCATGCTGATTTGGCGGCTATGTAGGACACTTCAGACCAAACTAACGTTGACCGTTGCCGATCTATTGTGATCGCCACCGTTTTACTGTTCTCGTCCAATACTGATTGCCGCCAGGAACAGCAGCAGCTTCTGTCACACGGTCTTAGAATAGTTCTTCGACAATGATCTTCCCTGTTCAAATTATGGTGCCTCTAAGTATGTTTAATGTCCGGGGTAGGCAATATTCGGCAAGCCAATATGAAAATATTATCTAGAAAAGAACCATAAAGGAATTAACATTGAATTCTATACAGATCATTAAATTATCTTGTGTGGCTGGACTGATATGCCACATAGTCAGAGTTAAAACGAGACAGATCAATGTGAAAGTTATAACGTTGTCGCGTTTTAGCAGTGTCTTAAGTCCGAGTACACTATAGATCTCCGCATCAGTGTATCAAAAATGCCGAATATGAATGTGGCACTGGCACCTTGTATCTTGGTTTGTTTTTCAGAGAACATCCAATGGGTGTCCGTGGAAGAGATCGAAGAGCGATGGCAGGGAGCGGAGATCAGCACGCTACCGGATGTGCCACGGCTGGTTGGCAGTGGGCATTCCGCTGGTGGAGTTATAGGCCGCACTGTCGGCCCATCTGCTGATGCGGGGTTGGCTCAAGTAAGCCAATAACATGAAGCTATTATAATATACATGGATTGGGTGTACGAAGGCAATAAGTATCTCAATCTAGGAAATAGGTAAGCTATCCAACTAAGAGTGAGAGATCTGAGCCCAGTAGGTTCCGACCTCCCGCTCTGGCTTGGTAGTCATAAGTAGGTATTTGCTTCATGTAGGCTTTATAAGTAAAACCCTCACTTGCGTCCACTTCGTGGTCAAGTCTGAGCTGAATTTGAATGTATGTAAACGAAACTCAATTTAAAAAAGTTTTGAAACGAAGGATTTAATGGCACAAAGTGAAGCAAATGAACTAACGCGTCATCTCATTGGCTGGGCAACACATAAGAGTAACCGAGACAGTACGGTACTTCGCTTCTGCCGGTTATGCCATGACATCTCAGGACATGTTTAACTGACTTCAAAAAGGAGAAGGTTTTCAATTCGTCGGAATCCTTTTTTTTTATTTAATTAAAGCAGTTTCGTAAGTACGAATTTCAATCATTCAAAACACATCCATATCTTTGATAAACTTCATGTATTTTTTTTTCAGCTGCAACGTATAGTATCACGATGCGCGTGCGAGTTTTACTACGTGTCGCACGAAGAAAATGAAACTAGTGGCGGCGGCGCGGGCGGCTGGAACGCGGCGCCCGAGCCTTACGACTCCTTCACCCTCATGCATCACGACCTGGATGTGTGCACAAACTCTCTACAGGTAAGATGCACGCAATTTTTTTAGGTGCAATTGTAAAACAAGAAACCCTTATAGTTTCGTCCAGTCTGTCTATCTGTCTGCCACTGCTAGCTTTAAAAATCCATAGTAATATTATAAAAGCGAACTTGTCTGTCTGTACTCTGTAGTAGGCAGAGAATTGAAATTTTCATAGTGTGCAGAGTTATTACTGTTACCGCTATAACAACAAATAATAAAAAACCAAAATTGACAAATTTCAAAATGGCCGCCATGCAAAATAAAAAAAATAAAAGTACATAGAGTTATATATCTTGTGCGATGGTACGGAACCCTTCGTGTGTGTGTCCGATGATTCGCACTTGACCGGTTTTATTTCTATTTGCGTACCCATCCCAAATGCCCCTTTAGAAGCTTCACTTAACTAAGTATGCGTTTTTCTAGTACGCAATGCTGTTGGACGTCGTCAACAACGTAGTATTGCACGTAGAGCCGGAGCGGCGACGGACGCTGGAGCGGCGCGCGCGCATGCGCTTCCAATTGCAGCTGCATCGCGACACTGACCCGAGGCATCTCATTCACAAGCTGCAAACACAAGTATGGAACTTTTACTGAATCTTCCATGAACTCAGATTCATACTAAATCTTCCATGAACTGAGATTTCACTTAATCTTCCATGAACTTAATTCTTTGTACATTGCGTGTATTTTTCATATACGCACTAAGGAACCGTAAGGTTGAAACCTATAGACCGCACTTTGACTTTGCTTAAACTTAAGTTTCAGTTAAAACGAGACACATTTATGCCAGCGGTATAGCGCTGTCTCGTTTCAACAGTGTCTTAAGTCTGAGCAAATTCAAAGTGCGCTCTTTAGATAAGTGGGTTCAGCGACGCAGGTCCTGAGATGCTTTAAAAATAAATAAGTAAAGTTTTATCTTGAAAAATTCTACTAATAAATGCGAATGTGTATTTGTTTTTTGGTTTGTCCTCAACGACGAATTAACGTTATTTTTTTTTAATGGAGAGAGAGTGAGATAGGCTAATTATATTTTCATACAGGAAAAATCAAAGCGTGCGTTAATTTATGCAGATGAAGTTGCAGGCATTATCTAGTTTTGATATAAAGCTATCACAAAAATAGTTTTGATGAAAACATATGTTTTGCCAATGTGATAGCTTTACTAATTATTGTAAACATTAAAAAAACTACAAAAAAAAAAAATTAAATACAAAAGTAAAAAGTAACTCCACGGCGGGGAATCGAACCCCGGTCTCCCGCGTGACAGGCGGGGATACTCACCACTATACTACCGAGGATGTGAATGTTAATGCGAAATAGTTGACTCATATCTAAGACCTTGAATCAACTTATTGAAATGATGACATCATTGAGTATAATATCATTATCATAAATATTTATGACGTGTTTTTATAATACAAACTGATCCACCTGTACAATCTTAATAATATATTAAAAGAGGTAAAAACGTTATCATCCGAAACAATATTTCAAGAATAAAATGTAGTCAAATGCCTATTGGACCGAAAGTTGTGACTCTAGTCTAGCTAATTCATCAACGCCCAACCCAAACCGTTAGACCTAGAAAGCTGAAATGCTCAAAGATTACCTTTATAATGTAGACAAGCAATAAGGCTGGATTTTCCGAAATTCCCACGGGATAGGGAATAAAGAAGCCTAGCAAAGCTGCGGGCGAAAGTATAAACACCATTCTGTCAATGTTTCTTAATTCTGCCTTTTTACCTCTTTCAATGATTTGTTAATCATTATCATCATCAACAATTAACTAATTTTTATACATAAACCTTATTTAGGTTAGAGAATCTCTAGCGCGGCTTCGGCGTTTGGAAAAGGAATACTACCTCAAGAATCGATCGATCAACGGTAACGATCCACTGGCACTGGCGGAACTTAAGGCTCTTGATGACCAGGTGATTATATACTACGAGTAGATAAGTGCAGTAATTAGATAATTAAGTAATTAATATTAATAGTCCTATAATAAAATAAATAATATAATAATAACTGACTGATAATATATATAATATATAATATATATAATATAATAATAAATAATATAATAATAACTGAAATAACGCTGACTGTAATAAAAACTCTCTGTATATTTTAAATGTAAATAATAATAAATAAAAATAAAATAATAATACTAGTTCCTTGTTCTTAATCTCTTAATTGAGTTATGTCCACGTCAATTTAATTGTAAAGAACTTAAATTTTTCTTAACCGCAATACCGAAGAGGCACTGGGCCATTGGTGCATTTCTGAAGTCACGTGATCAAGTGAGCCTTGCCTGGTAATACATAGAGTTCTTCCTTTCCTAGGTGAATGAATGTAAGGAAGCGGCGTGGTCGCTAGGCGAGGAGCTAGACGCGATGGTGCGAGCGTGGCGCGAAGTGAGATGCGTGGCCGCGCCCCCCGCGCCCCGCGCTCACCACGCCGCCCCGCACCGGTACAATGAGATCTGCTTCAAGTCTGCTCGATGGAGGCTTACTGACGCGGACGGACAACTGGGCATCGCTGATCTGTTGCTCACTAACTTCTTGTGAGTACTGCTTGCCCAGTACTTCAGGTGTCAGAGCGGACTAGAAGTTTGGCGCGACCTATACTCGCGGTGCAATGAGATTTTCGAGTTTGTATGATGGAGGCTTACCGATCCGGATGCACAACTGGGCATCGCTGATCTGTTGCTTACTAACCTCTCGTGAGTACTGCTTGCCTAGTACTTCAGGTGTCAGAGTGATCTAGATGTTTGGTGCAAACTAGGTGAGGTCCTAGATGCCTGGTTCTTTGGGTGTCAGAGGCTCTGAGTCACTCAGAGCGGGCTAGATGTTTGGATACCCGCGCTGATATGTCTGCTTCAAGTTTGCTCAACGGAGGTTCACTTTCTCGCCCGATTTTTTACTTAGTAACTTCTTGTGAGTTCTGCTATCACCTGGAGCAATATAATGAGATTGTTTTCAATCCTGCTTCAATGGAAGTTAATAAGGAGGATGGACAACTGGGAGTCACTGATCTTAACTTACTAACTTCTTGTGAGAAACGTTTGCCTTTGTTGAGTACTTTGGGTGTCATAGCGACTTATAAGTTTGAAAGTTCGGCGTGATTAATACCCACGCCGATATAGTAATTTTAGTTTTTATACTGTTTTATGGAAATTAATTGACACTTATGGACATTGCTGCATTGTTGATCTATCAATCAATCAATCAATCAATCAATTTATTTATCTACCGTTAACATCTTGGAGTTCTGTTTTCCTTTTTTTTTTCCTCTCGTCTGGTTTTACACAAATTAGCCAATGTCAAGTTTGTAGTTATGTATTTACAAGTTAGGGAAACTATATAAGTATGGACGGACTTCGTCTGTTTTCCTGGTACTTTAGTTTGCAGAACTTCTTTTAATGTTTTTTTTAGATTTTTTTTTTTTTAATTCCTGAAGAACTTCATAAGTTTAATGATGGACATACTATCTGGATTTTCAGCATGTAGAAGTTTACCCTTATTACATTTATTGATGTCTGGTCACAGGTACACTAAAACCTCTCGTTCAGACGATTCAGTGGAGCATCAACTTGAAGTGGGGTATGTGCGAGTCACCAACTTGCTCCCTAACGAACCCTTCCCAGAAGTAAGTTGTAGACTTTTGTTGCACAACAAAGAGTTATTATTGTTACAAGGGGTCAAAGTGTTATTTTGTTCATTGAGGGCTTTATTTTGAATTCAGAGCAAAGCGAAGGATCCCAAGTGCAGCGAGGAATTCTAAAGTAGAATCCTGGGCGTAGTGAGGAATAGAATATTATACACTGCCCGAGAACCAAATATTTTGGCCCTGAGTGACACACTATTTTTCATCACTTATTTTTTATTATGAGAAATACAAAACAAATACTAAAGCGGAGCAATAAAAAGGGAGAAAGTTTAAACTCCCATGAGAACAAAATGTCATTTTGTTCCCACTAACCCCTAATGCCAATTTTCGTTTTTCTAAATGGTATGATGAAAATTATAATTTGTTATTTTTACATAATGCAGACGAGTTTACATTTACTTATGCGTAGTATGTTAATGATTCTTTTATCAGTCCTGTTTCACCTCACCAGATACGAGAATTAATTCAAAACTTGTTTTTCACGGCCTTGGAATATTTTAAATATTTACTCAACTTAAATACATTATTTGTACATGATAAAGTAGGAGCGGAGCATACGCAATTATTACTAGATGATGCCCGCGCCTTAGGTTTTTCGAAATCCCGTTGTAACTTTGATTTGATATGTACTGGGATAAAAGTAGCCTATGTCACTTTCTAGGTCTTTATGTATATGCATGCGAAAATGAAGTCGATCCGTTGTTAAGTGGCGTCATGATTGAAAGAAAAACCAATGTACTGTTGGTAATTTTGAGAAATTATTTGAAACTAATTTATTTTTCAGGCATTTAAAGAAAGGATGAGTTTCTTGCATGTTTGTGAACTCCTCAGTGAAGTTCTTTTTTAAGTTATGAAAAATATTTAAGGAGAATCTGTCTGACTGACGTAATAGGGTACAACTTTAAAACTTAAAATCCTTTCTTAAGGAGATGGACTCCCTAAGAAAGGATTTTTTTTTTTTTCTTTATTTATTTAAGGGCTTTGATACATTAAAGTACATGTCAGCCCTATTATAATCTAATTAAATACAACAATACAACAAAATTCTTAATCTAACAAAATAAGTCTTTCTCACTATCCATAATTTGATTTAGAAAGCAGCCATGTGCAGGTGTCATTATCCCCAAACCAAACCGAAATATACTTCATAGGTCTTTATGTATATGCATGCGAAAATGAAGTCGATCCGTTGTTAAGTGGCGTCATGATTGAAAGAAAAACCAATGTACTGTTGGTGATTTTGAGAAATAAATATATCAAGAAAGGATTTAAGCCGTTAATAGAGTTGTTCTAAATTTGGATCGATAAAGTTTTGATATTTAATTTAATTTTGGCCGAAGTACAGTAAACATATTCTTGGTGTTAGGTGCTAGCACCACAAGCGGCGTCAGGTCGAGCACCAGTGGCGCGGCGCGCGGCGTTGCGCGTATTTTGCCGGGATCGACCGCCAGTCGGTGGTATATCCGTCAAAGAACACTTCGAAGTCAACATAGTGCCTATTAGGATAGGTTTGTGCTTTTCCACATCTATATACTAACACTTTTCTCTTAGTAACTTGTCCAACGTAAAAGTCTATAGAATGCTAACCATATTCGCCAAGAAATAAACTGTCCCTAGAAAGATTTTGCCAGACAAACTTTGGATGCTTCAAATAAGAAACTTCGCTTCAAAAAGCACGTGAGAAGCCACCTGATACACCAACGCAACGGTGGTGCTGTAAATGTTCATAGGTTGCGGTAATCACTTAACATCAAGTGACCCGCCTGCTCGTTTGCTCGCTATTTTATTATTATTAAAAAAAAATAGGTATTTTTAGTCGAGTTTGTATGTGTTGTTAGGTTTAACAAAGAAGTTCTTCAACACAATGCTCAAGTTCTGCTTCCCCGAGCGCGACCCTGATGCCATGGAGGAAGGAGACGAGGAGGGCGAGGGCTCCACTTCCACTCTGCGCTCCACTTCTAGCGGCTCCAAGAAGATGAAGAAGAAGGGCAAAGACTCCAACTCCAACTTCTACGTCAAGCGGGACAAGAAGGATAAAGATGACGTCGAGAAAATGAAGGTAACTCTTCTTTCTAGGATACACAATATTTTTTTTTTTTAGGGTTACATCCCTGAAGGGTGCCAACTTCTAATTGCCAGTCTAGGTGCCCAATTACTAAGCCTCCGCTGTTCGTTCGGCTCTATCTGTCATTGGGCTGTATCTCATGATAGGTAGATATTGGAAATTTTCACAGAGATCTACTATTGCCGCTATAATTACAAATAATAAAAAACCAAGATGGCAAATTAATAAATTATACATCTAAATTTAAAAGATTAAAAATTACATCGTGTGGTACGGAACCCTTAGTGTGCATGTCCAACTCGCACTTGACCGGTTTTTTCTGTAGGTACTTGATTTGATCAATCAATTATTCACACGTTTATATCTTCCAAATAGGAGCGAGCAGAAAAGAACAAGCTGTTCATATACATCAAAATCCCAGAAGTGCCCGTGCGAGTGTCGTACAAAGGCAGTAAAGAGAAGAACTTGGAGGATGTGCGGGACTTGCCGCTGGTGTTGCCAACATTGGAGTACCACAATGTGACCTGGACGTGGCTGGATCTACTGCTGGCTACCAAGAGTGATACGAGGAGGTAGGATGGTCTCTTAGGTGTAATATAAGCAGGAGCGTGCAGAAAAGAACAAGCTGTTCATATACATCAAAATCCCAGAAGTGCCCGTGCGAGTGTCGTACAAAGGCAGTAAAGAGAAGAACTTGGAGGATGTGCGGGACTTGCCGCTGGTGTTGCCAACATTGGAGTACCACAATGTGACCTGGACGTGGCTGGATCTACTGCTGGCTACCAAGAGTGATACGAGGAGGTAGGATGGTCTCTTAGGTGTAATATAAGCAGGAGCGTGCAGAAAAGAACAAGCTGTTCATATACATCAAAATCCCAGAAGTGCCCGTGCGAGTGTCGTACAAAGGCAGTAAAGAGAAGAACTTGGAGGATGTGCGGGACTTGCCGCTGGTGTTGCCAACATTGGAGTACCACAATGTGACCTGGACGTGGCTGGATCTACTGCTGGCTACCAAGAGTGATACGAGGAGGTAGGATGGTCTCTTAGGTGTAATATAAGCAGGAGCGTGCAGAAAAGAACAAGCTGTTCATATACATCAAAATCCCAGAAGTGCCCGTCCGAGTGTCGTACAAAGGCAGTAAGGAGAAGAACTTGGAGGATGTGCGGGACCTGCCGCTGGTGTTGCCGACGCTGGAGTACCACAATGTGACCTGGACGTGGCTGGATCTCCTGCTGGCTACCAAGAGTGATACGAGAAGGTAGGATGGTCTCTTAGGTGTAATATAAGTAGGAGCGTGCAGAAAAGAACAAGCAAATTGTATTTTTTTACGTGACAACGTCTTATAATTCGATAGAGCCGGCTGCACGCACGAAAAAACATGACTCATACGGCGTTACCTCGCTCTGAGGCGTTCCATGTAAGGCTTGAAGTGCAAGCGAGAGCGCGGAACGAGCGACAAAGAAGCATAATCGGCCTTTGTTGTCACGTTCAACTATCGTCAGTAAACCGACTTTATAGACAACCAATTTTTTTTTTACTGGAACAGTATGGGGAAATCCAAAACTATAGGAGATACAGGGAAACTGTCTTAGAAACCTTTAGATCTTTTTTTGTTAAAACCATTTTGGCATAGTAAATTTTTTCGTCAAGCGTGAGTTATCCATAAAAATCAATGAAATTGACTAATTTTTTTTTAATGCCGATCAACCCAGTTTCATTTGAGGATCATTTCATTGTATTTAAAAAAAATCGGGACAGCAATTGGTATTTGAGATATCTTTCTTCCAAGAATAATATTTGTTTTTCCAAAAATCTCTCTGCCGCCTACTCATTTTTCTTTTACCTGTATTTTTTAAAGATCCTGTCAAACCAAATATGTAGTAGGTATTAACCGTATTTTTGCGTTTTTTTTTTTTGCGCAGGGTGATAGTGTCACAAGCGATCAGACAAAAACTCCAGCTGCATCGCCGCGCCGCCGCCGCGCCCGAGCCTCTGGAAGAAGACAAGGCTCGATTACTGCTCGGCGACCGAACTGTAAGTAACCGAGGTACTTTTTATTTACTTATATTGTTCGCGACAGTAGATAATATGGTAATTTTCTAGTGAGGGACATAACATAAGTGGTATCTTTAAAACAAGAGTGAATAGGCACCGTCTAGATAAACGCGTCCCATCTTAGACCACATCGTCACTTTCCATCAGGTGTGATTGTGGTCAAGCGCTTGCCTATAGTGAATTAAAAAAAAATATCGATAGTTTTTTTTGTACGCAATAAAGTATTTCATAATAATATTTTATTCATCACAATCGAGATCTCATGAATTTATACTAACATCGTTACAAACACTTGATTTGAATTGTGAAAGGTATTTTTAATAGTTCGTGTGGTCTTGATTTTGAATTGGATTTTATTCTGGACTTGGATATAGATCTCAGCCTAAATCTGTTCCTCTATAAACTTATCGTCACGCCATTTTCAACCAAAGCCGACAAGAGTTAGCAAATATTTTGAATCACGCCAAATAATTTTGTACGGAACCCGAAATTCATAAATCGGTTTAGATTAAACTTTCGCAGTTCAAGCTCAAATCGATGCATTCTATTTGAAATCTTCAAGGATTATTTTCGTTTGTAGGTGGCAGAAAACAAACCGCAAAAGAAGAGCACCCCCAGCGTATTTAAGTTTTCCAAATCATAGCGTAAGTTGAAAAAGCTTTGTGAACAAGCGAAACTGAACCAAAACAAGACTTAATTGTAATATTTTCTAGTGTTAAACACAGAGTAAAGAAAAATGACAGACAGATCCAGTGTGTATAAACGTGTTTAAAAAGCGTCCCTGATTTATTATGTTCCTGCCAGGGTATAATCTCACAGATTTACTTGTATAGTTTAAAGCTCAAAAGGGAATTTAGAACCCAGAATCGTAAAACCACTTAAAAATAATGTAAAGTTTAACTATGCAGTGCAGCTGTGTTTAAAAACTGTGATCATACATGCTCAGTTTTATCTGCACTGTCTAAGCAAGCGTTTATTCAGTCTGGGACAAACTAGAGGTTATTAAATCCAGACCTGCGCACGCGCACGAACCGTGTCTATCTGTCTTTTTCGTTAGTCTGTGGTATCAAACTACCATTGTTAGTTATTATTAGTATAAGAATACCAGTGAAAATATGATTCTGTTATTGATATTTAAATTCATCGAGAATCTGTAACGTTCATTCCAAATTAATTAATTTATAATTATTATTTTAAGGCAATTCACTATAAGGGAAAAAATAATCACTATGAGGCTGTTAAATCTTAAACAATTTCAATAGTGTAGGAGTGTGATGGCATGTGAGTCTTTTACTCCAATAATTGTACTTGAGCGTTGATAACGCGTTTTTTTAGATGTTTTACTAAGAGTACTGGAACAAGCTGTAAATAAATATTTCTTTTATTTTATTATTAATTTATTGTTGAAATGAATTTTCGAGTTTATTTTTCTATTACTAATGAAGGAAATAATGTCAGATGGAAGCACAATCGTTACAAAGCATTTAAAAAAGTTTTTCATAATTTCTTAAGGCGGGTCGAGATTTACACTACATGTTACACAAATTTGGACTCGCCTTTATTCGTAGAGAAGGAGATTTCACACAGAATGCTACGTACATGTTACAGTCAAAACCAAAATGACAGCGCTACGCGATTAGCCCAGGACCTACGTCTTAGTCCAAAGCCAAACTTCAGCGTCTGCCTAACGAGGTTTCAGGTCAATTTAGAAGTGCGTTAATTCCTAGTCCTGCGTTACAAAAAACGTTTATTTATACAAAAGTGTCAATTAGTATCATATCTCAGGGTATCGTTCTGTGTGCAAGTCGTCCGTAATAAAAATATGATCATTAAATATTATTCTAAAAAAATGTATGGGTACATAACATAGTGTATCATATTAAACTTAGGCAAATACGAGTATTTAATCAAAAAGGCAGTATTGTAAGCGTATTTATCAAGTATTTTGTACACGGCTGGTTATTATTATATTAATAAAATAAAGTTTGTGAATTGAATGTTAACATGCATTTTATTTACATATTCGCCTTTTTGCATACTAAAACGTCCTGTCAAAAATCAACCAGCTATTGGTTGGTTGGTTGATTTTTGACTAACCTTTGGTTTTGGTTTTACTTAGGCCATAGAGAGTTTCTGCTTCATCCTAGGAGTGCAAATAGTGCAATAGTCCAAAACCGAAACTTAATATTACTAAGCTTCAGAATAACAATAAACATTAAAAAAATTGTTTTATTCAAAGACTAAACTAATTCAAATACATAATTCAAGCTTTCCTAGTCCAAAGTCGAATTATAAAATGGTCACATGAACTTGCCTAGGCCAAGTGACTTTGGACTTTAACACATACAATAATATCAAAAGCAATCACTTAAGTATAAAGATAAGTTTCAGTATTCGATAGTTAGGTTATCAAATATGTGAACTGCGATCACCCAAGTCTTGGCTCCCGTGACTTTCGAAAAATCCGGCCTTGTTCTTTGTCTTCATTATACAGGGAATATCTGAGAAAATTTTAACTCTAGGTCCAAGATTTTGAGCTGAGCGTTGAATCAGTCACTGGCTGAGTCAGGATTTTTTATTGTATAAGATAATAATTTATTGCATAACGGAGAAACAAAAATCTTTTTTTGTTACGTGGAATCACTATTCAAATATGTGACATCATCAATGTGTTTATAATAATTGAAATACTGTGTGTGGGCCATTAAGATTAGGTAAATATAAATACCTACATTATTAATGAGAGGTCAACTTATCACGACTTACCTATTGGTTCTCAGAAAATATACAATCCGATTATTTTGTAAGCTATTGGATTTACCACTGAGGAAAGTCTTAAGGACTTTAATTAATATTGTAATGTATTGTCATTTTCATGGCAGCCATTTTGCAGTATTTGTTGTTACAGTAGCAATAGAAATAGACATTCTGTGAAAAATTCAACTCTACCTATTACGGTTCACAAGATACAGCCCGCTTACAGACAGACGGACGGACGGACAGCGAAGGCTTAGTAATAGGACCCCATTACCCCCTTCGGGTACGGAATCCTAAAAAGCTTTAAAAGAGGCATTCCGAACCAGTGGTAGATGCTTTTGACGATTCGAAAGAACTTGTAAAAGTCTAATTGAATAAAAACATTTTGAATTTGAATTTGAATTTTGAATTTGAAGACCAAGAAAAATATGGTTGAATTGTGTCAAAGAAGATCTTCAGAAAACTGGAAAGTTTCTCGTGGAAGCAGAAAGTAAAGGATCTAACGAAAGGATCTAAAAAAAGTAAAAAATTGTAGAGAAAGCCAACGAAGAAATGGTTGTAACGCCGAAGTATAAACCGACAGTAGAATAGACCGTGTCATTAACTTTTCCGAGCCGCGATTGTGGTTGGGAACTTGACTCAATTAAAGACGTCACCCAAAACATTACCGAACGCCCCCAAACAGAACAGCTCATCTTCCGAGAAAAACGCGCGAAACAAGAAGCCGTCGCTCGTAACACGTGAAGAATTTTCCGACTATTTTCTACGGGTTACCTCATTCACGGCCTTGCTTGGAAACTTTGCTTTAGTGTTGCGCCGGCCGTCGAGTGGAGAGTACGCGTCGCCCGCAACTAACTACGACCACGAACTCGTTAAAGTCGAAACGATCATGAGGACGAATTATATAATTTATTTGAATAAATAGTGTTTTTTGGTTTTATATCTGTTGAAGTATCTTGTGTAGTGCTGTGACTTTTTTTTTACGATGGCGATATTTTTGTGCGTTTTTCTGTGCGCCTGGGCGGGCGCCCTAGGGTTTAATGTGGACATCCCCTCGAGGGTGGTTTATACGGGAAATTACAAGTCAATGTTTGGATTTACCGTGCAGTCGCATGTGGATGGCGATCGGAAAATGTAAGTATTTTTCATTATTTTTTAATATTTATTTTACCTGAGAAATTCTAAAATGTAGAGTTTTTGACTGCTACGTCCCTAACTTGTAGAGTCCACATTCCTAAATTTTTCTCGTACATTTTACCGATTCTTAAGAACCCGATTTTAAAATCGATTGATTCGTAGATCTGCGTTTTCTTAGACAGCCTCGAGATTTAGCTCGGGATGGGATTTTCGGACTTTACATAGACAGACAAAATGACGTACTTTTTCTGCCTATAAATGTATTACTTAATAGCGTAAGCTGATATTTAAATAAATTAGCATATTATCAAGGTAAAGCTGTCCGACTACATAGCTCTACATTATTTTTTACGATTTCTTAAAAATTCCGATTCCAACACACTTTCGGTAACAATACTCTCATAAATTAAACTTTAAATCGTCGCTTGCTCGAAAAATAAAGGTTATGAAAATTGCGAGGTTAAAATAACTCCTCACTGCACAATGATTCATTGAACGCCTCAGAAATGGGACACGCTGCCCGAAAGAACAATAAAAACAAAATTATTACATTTTTAAGAGTACATAAATCCTTGAGATTAAATTTTAAGCCCTGCAGCAGCTCTAGTGCAACATTTCGATGGAACTAATTTGCTAATTACATGATTCATAAAACCTGTTATTTATATTTATGCATGAATAGGCAAACGTCGTGATTTGAAATCGTCATATGTTTGGGAGATTAGCGCAACTCGGATGTCACGTTTTTTGTCGTGAAAACTTAGACGCAGCGCTTACCGAGAAGGGCGCAGTGATAACCGTGATAACAACAGCGCATTCTTACTTAAATCTCCTCCGTTGATTTAATATATTTTGATTTCAACCATAATATTATGTCAAAGTACATAAAACTCAGTTTAAGCCGTTATTACAAAGAATTAGCTCGACTCCACTCTATCTGAATGCGTCGTCGATGTGCGTCGGTCTAGATGAGGGCAACGTCTCCAAAGCTACTATTTACTTCCAAAAGGAGCTCAATGAAGGCGTTCCTAAAAAAAAAGAAATGCCTGTAAAAATACTAACTGTGCTGCTACCTTCGCACTCCGCTGGTGCGTGCTCTTTGTGATACAAAATCAGAAGTTGTTGCCGCTACTCGATGTATTTGACCAGGGCTTCAAGTCAAAATTATTACTTTTTAACAGTACATAAATCCTTGAAATTATATTTTTAATGGTTTATGTTGAGCGTGGAAGGCATAAATGGTAATTGTGAAGGTTGCGGACGTGGATACACAAGTCGGTTTTATCTCGCATGACATCATCGGCGAAGAAGTTCAGAAGTGCGATTTTTAGCACGCTTTCAATTGGTTTGCGGTACAACATAGACATAACAGACCAAATCATGCTAATTTATCTTTTGCTAGCTAGATAATGCTCGCGACTTTATCTGCGTGGGTTTAGATTTCTTAAAAATCCCGCGAGAAATCTTGATTTTCCGGGTCCGAAAATCCGTCTATGTTGAACAAGGTAACTTTTTTTAATGTGTAAAAGGTAAAGAAAGCGAAACAATTTTAGTTGCGATGATTTGCTTTGATACATTTAAGGGGGGAAGCCGACATTCTAATGTTGTGAGATTCTTCTAAGAGGATAAGGAACACAAGTGCGAAAACTACACTATTTATTTTGAGGTTTCTTTCTTTTGTTTGCATCCTAGGCTATACGGGTATGGTGGTCAAAGTCTCCTAACTGCATAACGAACACGTCCTTGCTAATTTGAGATCGCTGATGATCGCGTAGAGCTTGTCTATTTTGAAATGACGCGCCCCACTACATAATTTTGTGTAGTAGTAATGTGTGGTAGCTAGATAGGTGGTGGGGCGCGTCATTTCAAAATAGACAAGCTCTACCTACTTGTATAAGAGAGGTTGTTAAATTATTTTATTTATTTTGTACCAAAAACTTAAAAACTAAAATAAACATTGAAAGAGCATGCACAAAGAAAACCTTATCTCTAGAAAATTTTTACCAGAAAATTTTGATCAAAGTCGATTTGTCCGCAAAAAAGTAATGCTATTTTCGCTTGGTACGTTTCAATCTTGTGTTATTGAGTGTGCGCACATACGAGATGTTGTCTAATTGAGTCCATCCATGCATTGGACGATGACAGACAGACAGTGCGTCTTTGATGTATCGCCTCGGTCCATCAGACAGAAGCGACTCAGTTGCAATGTGCCTCGGATCTAATATATCTGTCTAAGATATCTCTACATGGATATTTTCTTTTGTGACTGTGTATTTGTCTGTCTGTTTGTCGTGATTGCGTGAATAAAATCAACACGACAAAACTTTTGCAGTTCGAAAGCGTAAAATATTAAATTATAATAAAGAATCAAATTATGTTTGACTAGAATCAGTCGATAGAACTTCCAAACCATCCATCTTGAATAAATATGTATTGCAAATAACTCATCTATTTGGTAGCAAGGTATGAAATATGAAGCTAAGTAATTCGTTTCTTTATAACGCCTTTAAAACCGTCAAGTTTCTATGATAAAACTGCGTACCCACAATTGTAGAGTACATGGATATAAATAATAAGTACACATGTAAAAATTTCTGTCCGTCTGTCGGACATGCACCAAGGTAGGTAACCAATAACCATATAGACCAGGAAATCAAGACTAACTTAAGGCCTCAAAGACCATAGTTACATGTTAAGGAACCATCTCAAAAAAATAACAGAAGAGGAATACAAATATTAGATTTGTCTTCAAAAAAGATACTTCAACGGTCAACATTGGTATATTTACTCTTTGTCACTATTTTATCGCCGCTGAACAAGGTGTTAAGTGTTAACCGATGCATTAGACGGATAAACAAGACAGGTATGTGATATGTCAAGAATAATACAATCTGATAAAATATTGGCCCCTTTCCAGCCATTGCTATGCTCATCGATCTAAAGTGTTACCAAGAAGATTTAGCCAAGAATAGAGCGGCTATTGGATACCTTAATTTTACATCAAAATATTTATTACAGATGCTTTCATAAAAGTCGATGTTTGACCCTAGTCGTTGGCTTTCTAATGGTCTGGACTCTGGGATAAAATACAGGGCACGTACTTTTAACGATCCGGAGTTTAACGGCGAAGTAAAACATCATGAGCAAACCTGCATGCCTCAGATTTGCCCATAATTTTCTCAAAGACCCCCAAAATAGGACGCAATGGGACACCGACGTCTTGATCATTCAGCTGTCATTCTTTCTGTAGTCCTATGACTTAAAAAAAATGTAGAAGTACTTACTTACCATGAATTAACTAACTCAATCAATCAATCAATTTATTTATTTGCTGATACAGGTTGTGTAATTATACAAAATACTGGTCCAGCTGTACCACGCCAAGCTGGCATGCAAACACATTAATTTGTGTTGAACATAGTAAAAAGAAAAATTAAAATTAAAGTAAAATTTTCGATTGTTTGAAATAAAATATAAATGAACTCAGATCATTAGGTGAAAGAAATTGGATGTAATCGCTTTGTCCTACCTTTTACTGATAAGAAGTTTAAATATCTTTGCCACACAAATACAATACAGTAGGTAAACGCATACCTACTTGTCTCCATTCATTATTTCCCATACTCGTATGATAAACGCGGCTGTTTAGTATGCGAGCGTGCATGATCGGTGGCTCCTTACTGTTTAATCAGTTTTATTATATCTATTTGGCGCAGAGTTCACGGGGTCGTCGAACCTCCTTCCAAAAGCCACTATGACATTTTAAGGCACGGAGCGTGGTGCGCTTCCGAGGCGTGCCGTGGGAATGCTCACCTATAAATTGCAGAACGTATATTATTTAGCGGTTAATAAGTAGGTATAACGTGAACGCAAACGTGAGAAGCGGTGATAGTCTAGTGGTTAAAACGTCCTATTCGAGGTCTACTGTTTGATCCCGGGCACGCACTTCTAACTTTTCGTAGTTATTTACGTTCTAGGCAATTAAAAATAACTTGTTTTAACAGTGAATAAATACAATGTGAGGAAACCTGCATGCTTGAGAGTTCGCCATAAGGTTCACAAAGATATGTGAAGTCTGCCAATCTACACTACCCAACGTTGTGGAGTGTGGCCTTTCTCAGTAGAGCGTCGCGCTCAGCCGTGGCCGATGATGGGTTAAAAGTTTAAACTAGAAATCATGATACTACTTATATCTGTTTAGAATATACAGAAGAATCTGTATTCTGAGATACTAGGTATATTTCAATATTAATGTTTGTATTTGTATTTTGTAATAATGAATTCTCAATAAATAACACGTAGGTTGGTATGAACCGTTATCTAATGACGCTGCAATTACCTGCTAATTTTACATGATTCACATATTATTATTTCCAACGACTTGATTGACTAACAAACTAATTATGTACTTAATTGGGTATGTTATGAGTTATGTCTGTCTAATGTCCTTATAAGGTAATAATTAATTATTTGCATCAGCGAAAGTAAATTTGTTAACAATAATATGAAAGCTCTACAAAGCTCGAACAAATTACTTACAGCTAATTTGCCTGCTTATTCAGAAATACAGTATATTATAAGAGAAAGAAGGAAAGCAGATTAGTCCACTGCAAACTTCTAATTTTAATTTGTACCTACTTATGCTATTTGGTTGTTCCTTGTAAGTTGTTGTACATAGGAGTAAGAAATATTATAAAGAAATACGTAGAGCTTATAGTTTTCGCAGAAAAGAAAGGTGTGATATGATTCCTAAAGGTTTTCCTAATCTGGAAAAGTTAAGATTGAATTGAATTTCCAATGAAGCATTTTTTATACTTATCCAAAAATTATTAACATGTCCAATTGTCCTTTTTTTGTAAAATGCTGCCAAATTCATGGAGCACATGTGGTCAGTGGGGTTTGTTTTAACATTTATTATCCTTGACACCCGAACCCCAGACAATAGGCGCAAAAATTTCAATTCTGGTACCGGAAACACGTCACAACACATGCTCGGCACATGCGCGCGCGCCGACTGCACTCCCTTTTTAACTTTTTTTCACTTAATTCACTCGTGAACGGCTATTTTTGTTTGTAGGGGTGAGATGTCTTCGTTGATTTATTATTTGTTTCGGTTTATATTGGGTAAAACTTTCAAGGGCTGGCATAAAGCGTTGCAAGAACCAAATCAAGCGTAAAACCTTCGTAAAACGTGATATTATGATCTTGATTTTAGGACTTTTGCTGGCAAGATCCTAATCAAGCATTTTATACCCGTGGTCTTGGTTCTAACTCTAAGAATCTGTTTATTGCTTGATAGGCTTGCGCTCGATGACAAAAAAAACTAGGTCGGAGTGCGCTAGGTAATCAATTCCTAAATTCTAATTGATAAATTAATAACAATCGATGCAAAAAACAAAAATAAAGTGTGTTATTGCTTCACATTAAATTGTTGTATTTAGAGAATGTTAATAAGTTATTTATAAAATGCTCATAAGTAAAGAGGTAACGTAGAGTGAACATTTAGCAAAAAATTAATACCAGTAGACAGGTAATTGCTGTTACGAGGTTATAGGTAAATTAAAATTCAAATCAAATATTTACGTGTTGAAAATTTTGGTGGATTGTAGTTTCTAATAAAATGCAAACTTGCTGACTAAAGTTATATTATACTAGCATTACATACATAGGTATACATAATTATGTAGGTTAAAAAAATCTAAACGTATGACGGCCCTAAACGCGAGACACATTTAAATGCATCGACAATCGGCATGTCATTAGCCGAGGCCTTATGCTGTGAAGCAAGTCTGAGTCCATACTTGTTAATGGTGAGATAAGTAATGAGCTAGGACGTTTACAGCTGCGGTCGGAGGTTTTTTATCGATCATTTATTGATGTCGAGCTGTCCAAATGTAGGTTTACAAGTGTTCTGTGATTTATGTGTAGTAATACTTTGCTCTTCATGTGTGGAGACTGGAGATGGGTAGTTGCTAATCGAAGTTAATCTAGATTACCTATATAAAAGGAAAAGCTGACTGAATGATCTATCATCGCCATCGCACAGCTCAAACTACTGGACGGATCGGGCCGTTTGGCATGCAGATAGCTATAATTATAACGTAGACATCCGCTAAGAAAGGATTTTCGAAAATTTAATCCCTGAAGGATAGGGGTTTGAAATTTTTGTAGTCCACGCGGACGAGGTCGCGGGCATAAGATAGTGTAGAATGAAACAGCTCAGATCGTCGATAGTTAAAAGTAGGTACTCATACTAGGTCCAACAGTATTAAATTAGTATACCGTATATCTATACTAATATTATAAAGAGGAAACCTTTGTATTTTTGTGTATTTTTGTATGTTTGTATTGAATAGGGTCAAAAACTACTGGACCGATTTCAAAATTTCTTTTACCATTACTTAGAGGGATTCTTCCGAATCCGTATAGGCTATATTTTATCCCGGAACACCCGTGCGAAGCCGGGGCGGGTCGCTAGTATAGTATAAAGTAAATACTATATTACTTTCTAATGAATATTGTCACAATTACCTTAAAAGGCCATAGTGATCTATAAAAAAAAATTAAATATTTGTTGAAAGGTAAGCGAATAAGGTGATAGAACAATTTTTGTAAATAACAATATATTATTTTCATGCCACTAAGCGTAAGTATTTAGCCTTAATAATAATAATTAGGCATTAATATAGATTATTAAAATTGATGATACATATAATAAAATGTACTAACCAATATACCAGCTTTTTTAACCGACTTCCAAAAAAGGAGGAGGTTCTTACACTCAAAGGACATTACGGCGCGGTATTACATTTTCAAACATTTTACTTAAATATTGGCATCGTGCAACCAAATACATTTCTAATTGAAATCAATCAGTCTAATGGTCTGTGTTAATTTTTGTTACTTTAAACTCTTCACATCAAACCCAAATTTCATCACAATATTATGTGAGTGTGTTATTGGGAAATAATGATAGTCAAATATTTGATCTTCTAATCTGCCTTATCACTAGGTCGATGACCGCTAGTCTTAATTTGAGCATGCACTTGTAATTATAAGCTTAACTTTTATGGCTAGTTGATAAAATGTTATCAAGGAATTGGACACTTGCAAAATAAAGTGGTATTCTTTAAATACCCTTATCTCGTCACAGAATATGAGAGGAATCGTCGGAGTCTGCGTATTTGTGTGATAAGCCCGTGGCCTTATCTCCGACTGTGTATTTAAAATATTGCCTTGTCAAGTGATTAATGATCTCTTCAATTTTGGGTGGTGTAAGAAATGCTTTATCCTTATCAGGGTAACATGCGGTTAATTAGAGCTCATTTTTAAGTTTGCGACTCTTTCGGCTTAGGGTAAGGAGATCGTTTCATAAGTTTATGTAACAGAGATATTTTTATGTATACCAAAGTATAATATGAGTTCAATTCGTTTTAAGGTAGGTATATTGTAGTGTTATAGTGATCAAATAAAAAAGTTATTTTTTTCTTTCCTAATTTTTTTATTCCAATAGCGTTTCCATACAAAAAAGAGAACATTTTTTTTACCGATTCTGTTATTTTGTGGAAATTTTGTTTTTCCCAAGCTACAGATAAACCAACAGGTCGACGGCGCCTGCGCATGTATCCGTGACCTCATTACCGATATGGCGCGCAGGCGACCTCACGAATGCTGCGAGTAACTTTCCTTGAGAACAAAATATAATGAGAAAGGAAACATTGGAGATAATCTTACTAGAAACCTATTTTTACTCATTTTTTTACTCCATGGCATGCTATGTCTTGGTATGCTAGCCTTTGATGTGATTTTACCTTGGGTAGACTTAGTGACGTTGGCAGTTTACTGAAACCCATACCCATCGGTTTCTACGTATCAGAACGCTAAATCGTTTCGTTTGGTTGCACGACTTTGCTGGCAGGCTGGTTGCTATAGACACTGCCGAAGGCTCTCACCAGACTATTAGACTAATACTATTTTTTAATACTAAATTTTCACGGATGTTTGCGACTCCTTTACGCCACAATGACTAAACCGATTCGGCTGAAATTTTTATAGAAGATAGCTTGTTCACACATTTACCATGAATTAACACATAGGCTAATTTTCATCCCAGAAAATCTGAGTTCTTGCGGGATTCATAAAACCTAAATCCACGCGGATGAAGTCATTTAGTTTTGTTATAGATATGACGTGTATAATTTAACATTTATAAAGCTACCCCTATGCTTTACATTGATTAGTAGCTGCGTACACGTTGCGATGAAAGGCCACTGAATGTGTTAACAGGCGTCGCTTGTTGTACCAATTAACCCAATAATAATTGAGATGTGGCATTGAACTTGAATTTGCAGTAGCTAATTGCCGAATTGAGTGCAACATTTATATTCATATGAATAGGAATAATCAATTTATATTTAAATAGCGACTCGCTCCGGCTTCGCCTGGATAGAATTGCTGAAAATCCTTTTTAGTGGGATTATATAAATATAATGATAAATAGAAGTTGTAACTTTATAAATTATAATACAAATAGTTAGTAGTAACAATATAGATAAATATAATTAGGTATGAAACTTAAATACTGAGACGATTAAAAATCACTTTTCAGATCCCGGTCAATAGACTGCTATTGCTAGGTATAATGTATTAATACTTAACTGGGTATATAAAGTCCTAAAAGCCTTTTGGGCCTTTCTTGGGCACTAGATAGACCTACACATGCCTACAAATCTTGCAAGTTTCTTCCTTTAGGTTAAAACGTAATAAAACTATCAACTAACTAAATGTAGGTTAAGATTATACACAAAGACAACTATGATATCTTAGCGCTAAATAAATAGAGGCTTATGTCATTCCCTGTTTATGCAACTGCTTATCTGTTATGAATTTAATTAAAATATAACATTAATATAATATGTATCTTTGTATTTACATAATCTAACTGGTCTGAATTACCCATAGCCACAGCCTCCCAAACAGACAAAGAGAAATATACGTACAACAAATTTGTATCCTTGAGATTTTCTGAAGTTAATTAGATGGATGTGTATTACTAGCCGATGCCCGCGACTTCGTCCGCGTGGATTTAGGTTTTTCGAAATCCCGTGGGAACTCTTTGATTTCCGGGATAAAAAGTAGCCTATGTGCTAATCCAGGATATTATCTATCTCAATTCTAAATTTCAGCCAAATCCGTTCAGTAGTTTTTGCGTGAAGGAGTAACAAACATACACACATACACACACATTCAAACTTTCGCCTTTATAATATTTGTGTGACATCTATATGATTACCTACCACAGAACACTTTCATTCTGTGCTACCTACTAACTATAATAACAATACGTGACTGAATGTCAAGGATATGCTCCAAAGTACATTTATCGCTTACATTTTGGGTTATTAATACCTACACTACACACACGAGCTACCACTGATATGATAACAATTACGACATGCGCCCACGCAAATCTCTGCGGCGACAAATTAATTTTATATGATTATAGTAGGTAGACTTTTCATTATGTAAAAAAAAATGGTACAGGAGATTTTAGTTCAAGATATATTCTGTTCGATAAATCTCTTTTACTTTCTTACATTCTTTCTAAACCTAGCTTAACAAGAATGACTTAGGACATTACTTTAGGAGCTACGATGCCACAGACAGATACACAAATACACACGTCAAACTTATAACACCCCTCTTTTTGGGTCGGGGGTTAAAAAGTGTACAATGGTACCTAATTAGAACAAATGAATTGACTTTGACTTTGAAAGAAAGAAAATTTTAATACTTAAATAACCTCCAGAATCTACCTAGTCCTTCCGGTGACTAGAGATATTATGATTGCTAGGATAATATGATAGGTATTATTATTATTTTATTAAGCCTTTATTTACTCCTTATCTTTAAGTACAATAGGTTTTCTTACAACTATCAAGCTATTTATTTGACAATTTACAGGTGATAGGTATAGAGAGCTTAAAATAATACTTAATTTATGTACCTAATATATACCTACGGTCTATTAGGTACCTATAATTAATCATAATTATATACATTTTCTAATATTTACAAGAGGCTAGATCACTGGATCTAGGAACGTGAAATTTTGCATGCAGGATTTTTTAATAACATACAAATATAGTTTAGAAAGTATTTAACAAATTCCATCGGAGCGAAGCCGCGGCGGATCAGTATCAGCATCAGCTAGTTAAACATAAACACAGGTTGTAAGATAATACGCACGTTGTAGTAATAAAGCTATAATCATCGGTTATCAGTATAGTTAGAAGTTATAATCATCGGTTATCAGTATAGTTAGAACGACTTTTTAGTAGCCGCTACTACCTAACTTAATTGTTATTGATTGTTACAGTTTTATCATAGTGATTACAGTGGAAAACTCAATCAGTTTTCCTTGTTAGCCCGTACTTAATTGTATGACTGACGAAGTTTGTAATACGATCCTTGAAATACAGCCGACGACGGTTTCTTAACATTGTTAATATCCATAAAACGGAGTATATAATAGAATCGACAAGTTCAAGTTATAAGGTCTTTGAACATATCTTTATACCCAACTAGAGGATGGTCTCTAAGACGGACTGGAATAAGATTATTTAAGTAGAGTCTTGATTTCGAAATTTATTTTTGGGGTATTCCCGTTTTCGTTTCCACTTTTTGGACAAGAAACACATGTAGGTACTTATTTCGAATGGAAAATTCACTTTGTAGGTAGAAAGGGAAAAAAGTATTAGAAATACAAACCATACTACCAGATATCCATGTAATCCATCAACAACATCCCTTATTCCTAGTTTCTAATTATAGGTCTATGTTCTAGAGTGTTCTAGAGATAGGTATTGACTATTGATAATAATCATGCGCGTAAGTAAATTACGTACTTACTTAGGCCCTACTAAGGTACCTATTTCAGGGAAACGAAGTATATAAAAATCAAAAATACAACACATAATTCGCTATTTATTACGCTTATGTCAGACAAAACTACGTCATTTTCCCCGGTAAGTACCTACCTATCACTCGGAGCCCTGAAATTCTCCGAAGTTGTTCGCTTACGCAAATCAGTCTCAAGTCCGTCTCCCTGACCCGAATGCGCGAGATTAAGCTCCACGAAATGATATCATTGCAGGCAAGGTGAGATTGGCTGTTGTGTCTGCTGTTCCGATCACAACAATTACTTCACAATGCTGTGGTGTGACTAAAATACACAACAGTACAATACACTAAATAAGCTATCTGTTTATGGGTACTTCAGTTTTCCTTAGAAAACAAGTAACTTTTAGCTGAAATGCGTATTGAGGCGCCTATACGACCTTGTTACCGCTAACTGACAATGAAATGAGATGAGTGAACAAGCTAATTCGATAAGGTCCAAAGCGCCGGGTAACCGCGTAATCGCTTCGCCTACGCGTTTCTCCGATTTGTGTACATCTTTCAAACAAATCAAAGAAAAATGGGTCATGCCAAGCATTACCTCACCTACATAACAAGCCACTCATCAGACTGCGAGAGTTGGTTAGATGCATTTAAATAATACGACCTCTAAACTGTCTATTTACTACAAACTAGATGGGTCATTCTGAACAATATTGTTTGCGGGCTGCAACTTTTTAATTTTTTTTAATTCTCATTTAGAGAACTGGGTCACCAATGCCTCATGTGGCTCTCGTAAGTCTAGACTATTATTGTAATACTTAAAACTAGATCTAAATACTATTTAATGATTATTTCTACGAGCTTTTATTGATGACCATGTCACAGTTCACGACAGCGTTATGATAGGTACTTGTATCAAAACCTCGAGGCTTTCCTACACTGACAGGCGTCAAATGTAGGTAGGCTAGGTAGGCTATTAGACGACTATATTCACATGGACTGGTGATTTCACCAGGGATGTAATAATAAGTACCTAGGTCCTACTTCCTAATTCCATGAATTTCACACCATCCGTAGCCTGATATTTGACAGATGTCGATTCAGGATGAAACCGAGAGTTTCCTCACTCTAATTCACTCTGGCCATGTATCAAAAATGCCAGACAGCTTCTTAAACACGATTTTTATTCGAAATGGCCCACTTTCAGATCGTGGTTTAAATCTAAGGAAAAAATAGCTAACCAATTTAGGGGTGATAGCATGCATAGAAGGCTATGCATGCTATGCGGGTTAATTTTGACTGATCTTGAAACTTTGAAATTCGAACCTACGATCCCTCATTCTAATATATCGCTGGACCATCGAAGTCACACGCTTCATTTACTAAAATCACAGAATGAAATAACAATTATCATAACCAGTCTGGGCGTAGTTTGATAAGGCGATTTATCTCCGTTTGACCAAAACAAACGACTCCCGCTGCTGCCGAGACAGCCCGGTCATTACTGCTACGCGTGTAAATTAATATCCGTTATAGGCAGTGATATCCATCATATTATTAAGTCATACGATACGAGTGGGCCCACGTAGATATTATAAAAAACTAGCTAATGCCCGCGACTTCGTTCACGTGGATGTAAGTTTTTTAAAAATCCCGTGGGAACTCTATGATTTTCCGCGATAAAAAGTAGCATACGTGCTAATCCAGTGTATAATCTATCTCCATTCTAAATTTCAGGCAAATCCACCCAGTAGTTTTTGTATGAAGGAGTAACAAACATACACACACATACACACATAGCTACATACACACAAACTTTCGCCTTTATAATATTAGTGTGACTACAAGGCTACAACGGTCAAAATCATAGTAAACATAAATTCAATATTATTTTCTAAATTTTTTATCCCGAAAAATGAAATAGTTTAGTGAGAGATTAAAGAAACATGAATCCATCCACGGGGATGAAGTCGTGGATAGTTTACAATAAATATGATTCTTTCATTCTTCTCTAGATTGGCAGTCTTCGCCGTTTGGGCCATAAGTATAAGCTCCAGAATTTGGCAGCTGTGTTGCGTGGATCAATTTTTCTATGTACAATTCTTTCACTCCTGACCCTACAATTTTGGTTGGGTACCTCGGACGATTATGATGATTAGATAATATGTTTATTAATTCCAAAAAATTTAATGTTTGTAAGTGTTTATTTATGTAAGTTTAATTAAATACTTAGTGTGTATTTACAAGTTTGCCGATAAAAAATGAAAGTAAAAGTATTGAAAGCGTTAATGAGGGTCTTGCAATTTTGCCCTAAATAAATTTTACTTTCACTTAAGTTTTGAAATTAATCATAAGTATCTTTTAGTACTGTTACTAGTTTAGTATGTAAATAGTATTTATTCCATTCAATTCATCACACTTCACACTAATATTATAAAGGCGAAAGTTTGTATGTGTGTGTGTGTGTGTGTGTGTGTGTGTGTGTGTGTGTGTGTGTGTGTGTATGTTTGTTACTCCTTCACGCAAAAACTACTGGACGGGTTTGGCTGAAATTCGGAATGGAGATAGATAATATCCTGAATTAGCACATAGGCCACTTTTTATCCCGGAAAACCAAAGAGTTCCCACGGGATTTCGACAAACCTAAATCCACGCGGACGAAGTCGCGGGCGTCAGCTTATTAGAAAATAATATTATGCCTTATTGTGAGTGTGCATGTTTAGAAGATGAACATCGCTTGAAGGTACCGGAAGGGCGTTCCAAACTTCAGGGGTTCGTATCAGAATCTTTTATAACAAAAACGTTTCGCACGAGCAGACCGGATACTGACCACATAAGGATGACCACATAACATGGACTAAAGGTGCCCACGCACTCGAACTGATATGGAGCTGAACTGCGCGTCGCGGCAGCGCCCCGCACGATATTCTCTCCAACCGCGACGCGCGGTAGTCACGCGCTACGCGGTACGCGCGTCGCGGCTGGAGAGAATATCATGCGGGGCGCTGACGCGACGCGCAGTTCAGCTGCAGCTCAGTTCGAGTGCATGGGCACCTTAAATCAGTAAAAATCAGTGTCGCAAATCATTTTTATCGACCTACGTCCTACATGCATCTCAAATCGATGATTCAGATCGATGACGGTGTGAACGGTCGGTGGTTACTCAGACACACACACACATACAATATCTACATAATATACATACACACACTCGCTCACGACTCACCTGCCTCACCTTGACTTATCGGGTGTATGTCACCTTAAGTCGTGACCTCTAAACGATATTCCGTAAATTAACTCTTGATTGGAATGAATATTAAAATGCATTTTAATTTTAACATTATCGTATATTTAATAGGTACCTGTCACGTATTACTTAAACGATCTATTAATACAATGTTCTACTGTAGGACAAAGTTCTTCCCCTTTTATAAGGAGATACCTATTACCTATGTCAGAATATGGAGCTTACCTTCTCGTATGGTGCGTTAAATAATATATGCACCCATTGTTTGATGAATTTCCCAAAAATTCTGTTCAAAACGAAACATTATAATATTGCGTGTTCCCTTTTTGTTCCATATATAAATAGCGAGCAATATTTAAATCAATGGGTTCTTAATTTCATGAGGAGTAAGGACTGGATTTGTTTTAACTTTTAATGAAGTCAAAGTCAAAGTCATTTATTCAAATTGGGAACTATTGTACACTTTCTGATTGTCAAACAATGATGCAGTGGTGATAACTATCAAAAATCAAACACCAACCATACCATTCACACACCAATCCAAAACTAATTTGCATTAGGATTTAGGTTACATATTTCGTTCATCGAACTCTATCGCTCATTAGTAAATCAGTAAAGCACGCGTTCGTTTGCGCAAAGTGGCGCGTTTCGCACTAAAACTAAACTTATATATTCGCAAACCACAACGCGTATTGATTTCCAATAGCAACAGGTATCCTATAACCAAAAAAAACTATGCCTATTACGTAAAGTATCTTATAGCATAACCAATGACGTAGGTATCTCAAACAATGGACCGGACATATCATATAGATGCCATGTCGCTACTTCGCTAGCTTGTAGGTTTTCCCATTCGTCCGGGCAAGGATCTGATAGTTGCTTCTTCAGTAAGCATGGCTGATGAATTTCGTGATCATGGTGCAATAGTTCCATCTTACATCTTAGATAGTATAGAAATATCTAATCATAGATCAATCAGCAAACTCAGATAGCTAACTTTCAGGAAAAAGTGTTAGATTTCAGTCAATGCGGGCTATTGCAATGAGGAAGCCAAGATGTCATGCTTAGGTGATCAGTCGTGATTTGGGCTTCCGCACTTTACTTCTCTTACACGACATTTGATTATACTGACTTATTCAGGTTTTTTAAAGTATTGGATTCGTATAGAGCCTTCTTACTTGTGTATGGGTGAGATAAAGAAGGATTCCTCAGCGCGTGACGATTTTTAGGCCGATCCTTTCGGATACGGCTTGCTATTACGGTTTGGGGCCTCGATGATAAGCCTTATGCCAGTCCGGACCGGAGTTTGGTGTGAACCCTAAGCCAGATGGCGCCCAAGTGCACTATTCGTATGCGCGCGCGTACGTCGAATCGTCGCCGCGGATGTGACGTGACGGAAGCACCATAAATTGAAAATTAATTCTCATTAAAACACAATCAGCCCGTTAAGGAGGCATTCTAACGGCTAAGTTTGTTTTTGTTAATTGATGAAGGATATGCTTTAGAATTAGATAATTAATTTATGTTCTATCACTAACCTCTTTTAGATTTTTAACTTCTGACTCTTCTTTTTGATCTTTCTATGCCTGAATAACTATAGTGAATACGTGTAAGCTGTTGAATAATTATTTATTAGTTGAAATCCATTTTAGAGAGTTGGTTTTTTTATTTAAAAAGCTTTGGCCTGGTTTGGCCGCTTCCAAAAGCTAATAACTATTAGCTTTTTAGCTTGCCTCCCTTAAAATAAAACCTACTATATTGTATGTAATAGCTTATTAGTGGTGATAAGGGTTATTAAGCAGTGGGTTAGTGCGGTTGTGTGGGGCATCCCTACCCCGGTTGCTATCTCAACCTGTCGCACCCTTATATGTATCTAAAGATAAGATAATAATAAGTATACTTTTATTGCACACTCTTAAAGAAATCAACAATATACAAGGAAAAAGATAAGAAACTATTCAAAACCGTTTTTTAACAACATCGTGAAAACACTATTAAAAAGTATCAAATTGATTAGCTCATAGTCCAAATATAATCATCCAAAAGTGTAAACTAAATAAATCTAGCGCATAACGATAACCCTTCTAGTATAATTGAATGCAGGTCATAGAGTTCTAACCCCGCGCTTATCTTACCGATATCACAAAGTCCTACCAACTTAATACATGATAATAATTAAAATAGTTACTTAAAGCTTTATCATTAGGTAAAGTTATCTTGAATGTGTCATGTAATTAATTTAGTTGTTAATTACATATTATAATTATATTATTATTGTAAGATCAAAACTACCGCTCTTGGCAACATCCGTTTTCATCATACTTAGATACGTCTTCTATGAAATAAAAGGGTCCAACGAAGTTATATCTGAGTTGTTAAAAATACTGTGCTGTTTGTTTGTTTCTGTTTTTTAGTTACAATTGCTTAGTATGTATTTATTTGTGTAAATAGAAGATGTGTGATTGTGTCATAGACATGAAATATCGTGAAATCTTCTAGATTTTAAAAACAAAACCGCAATTATCACCTTTCAAGTTTACTATTTATATAAAAAACAGACAAAATATAAGCATTATCTCTTTGTTGTATAATTATAGATGAGAAGGGAAGAGAGAAGAAGAAATGAACAAAATTTTAAGTTTTAGTACCTACTTACATTCAACGCGGGCATGATTTGTAGATATACTTAGTAATTAGATAAGGCTAGCTTTAACTTTTATTGTAATATTTTCAAAAAATTATAAAAAAATCCAATAAAAATGAAAAAAACTAAATTATAAAGATAATTTAACTGTACAAATTGCCTATAGCTAGGTACAGTAAGCAATAAGCATGCTTAAAATAAGTTAAAGTATACAAATACATAGTAGTAGAATCAAGGTTTGTTTGGGGTTTACTCACATCAGTAACATAAACATACAGACAGACTGCTTATTCAGTGGAGGTCGCACGTTCAAGTGACGAATTCACGTCTTTACTGCGAACCCGTGATAAAAATGAAGTGACTAATAATAACTATGTAGCAACTTGTAAGAAATTGGTTTATTTGATGACAAATTATAATTAACGATACTGTCATCAGTTACGTGGTTACATACGTGGAAAATACTGGTCATGTATTCATTGCAACTTATTTTTAACCCCCGACCAAAAAGAGAGCTGTTGTAAGTTTGACGTGTGTATCTGTGTATCTGTCTGTGGCATCGTAGCTCCTAAACTAATGAACCGATTTTAATTTAGTTTTTTTTTTGTTTGAAAGATGGCTTGATCGAGAGTGTTCTTAGCTATAATCCAAGAAAATCGGTTCAGCCGTATGAAAGTTATCAGCTCTTTTCTAGTTACTGTATCCTTCACTTGTCGGGGGTGTTATAAATTTTTAATTTACACTTGTCAAAGAATTTTCGTCATTTGATTTACAATTTTTTTACTTATGAAAGGTTTGGCTGACCGACTATGCGGCTCAAATACTAGAGTCAAGAACAACGATTGCGATTGTAATGATAATGATTGGTGCGGGTTTTATGAAATCGAGCTACTGGTGGTAATCGAGCTAATCGAGCTACAAGCAACTAGAGATCTAATTATGCCCAGCAGCAGACGTCTATCGGTCGATAGTGAAAATGATGATGATAAAAAAATGTACGACAATTATAGAACAGACGATGACTTTGAAAGGTAAAGCCATGTTTCCGATTTGATCACCGAATCAACGCGTAGAAATTGGAATCAATGAGCGGACCATATGGCATGGCAAGCCGCGTGGGCGGTGACGTCATTCCCATTCACGGCTACCGCAGTCGATACCTACTTAGTACTTACCCACTCTACTCGACTGATAGTGATACTGATAAGTATTCGATTACACGATACGATAGAAAGAATTAAATGTTCATTGATTACTTATTGATGATTTTGCTATCTGATTTAATTCGTTTTTTACCATCTAAATATAAATGGTTTTACCTATAAGTGTTAAGATTAGGGTTGTCAACAGTTCCAGATATTTTGGGAAATTTCGATCTCGCAAAATCTGTGTCGTGTCGTATCTGCGAAGTTGCTCAGCCTGCGACTTTTATGACAAAGCTTATGACAAAGCGTTTCTTAAGAGGGCTCTCTCCGTAACTCATACAATCGTAGTTCCAATTTCATTTGAATATTAAGCAACCAAAGTCCATGAAATTTTGCAGACATATTCTAGAAACTAATACCTATGTCTGTGGTTTTCTAGATTTCTGTTAAAATATTCGGTTTCAAAATTACGCGGTCTTAAAAATTTTCATACAAATCTTTGAGCCCCTGTAATTTTAAAACTACATATTTTTAGAAAAATCTAAAACACCACAGACACAGATATTAGTTTCTAGAATATGTCTGCAAAAGGAGAATGATCATATACGGGCCACGCTTGTGTCAGAAGATAATTATCATCATAATTTATGTTTTATTTTATAATTCAGTTTGGCATAAAAAATAAAGTGCTGACTATCCCGAGATTTTTTCCTCATTTTAAAAGTACTTCAAATGTTACTATACAGAAGTCCAGTCTCCATTTTTATCGTTAGACATACCATAGTGATGTTATTTTACGAAATCGATGATCAAAATCGGTGGTGGTCGAGTTATAATCGATTAAAGACTATTATTTTCATAATAATATTTAAAAAATCGATATTTTTAGCAAACCATCTTGATCGAATCGAATCAACTCGATAAGTGCTTGTTGCATGTCTATGGTTTTTGCTTTCTGTCAATTTCGATAATTACAGTTTTCAACTGTTATGGTGGTTCGAATTTAGATATTTTAATCCCATATCGTTGACCGTTGCGCGTTGTCTTGTACGTCGAGTTGAGATCTATATTTCCTCCGTATTAAGCTCCGTATATGCACTTCATCGCGTTGTGCAGTGTTATTTTATAAGCCCTGTGACTCTTTAATAAGCTCGTTGACTTTATTAGTTTATACTATCTTCAGCGTTTGTTTTAATCGATTGAGCTCGTTGACTCTGTTTTAGTTATAGTTTTCCTTTGTAAGTGTTATATAGGCAGCACTAAAATCGTTCTGGTGATATGTGGAAACTACTACCTACTTTACTTTACCTAATAAAACCTACTTACCAAACCTAACCTAACCTTTTACATAAAACTGTTTTTCTCAGAAACTGGGAGGAATAAATTAAAAATTCTTTTTTTATATGAAAGTAGGGATATCAAACTTTATTATATGTAAACTTTCATTGAGACACAAAAATATTTGTAAGTGGCCCAAACTCCATAGAGTGCCGTTCATTCTCCTTTCATGGATTTTGGTTGCTTCATATTCAAATGAAATTGTAACTACGATTGTATGAAACGAGTGATGGAGAGAGCCCTGTTAATATCTTCTATACCTACCTAGTCTAAACTATTCTTCAATACGATTGAAATTATTTAATTTCTTTCTTATCCTTCGATACTTCGATTTACTTTTTTTAATGGACCTGTCTCTATTCAGGTAAAATTCAAAATGTTGTATGTAATGTAGTAGATAATATGAGGCAGTATGAAAAATAAGAAAAAAATCAAAATGTCATTTTTGTTAGCAACTACTTAGGTAAGTTCTTGTTACTCATGTTGATTCATATTTGCATACAAGTCGTGCACTTTTGTAAGACGTGACCTAACGCCAATCATAGCCAATAATATTACTTACTAGCCGATGCCCGCGACTTCGCCTTTTAGGTTTTTCGAAATCCCGTGGGAACTCTTTGATTTTCCGGGATAAAAAGTAGCTTATGTGCTAATCCAGGATATTATCTATCTCCATTCCAAATTTCAGCCAAATCCGTCCAGTAGTTTTTGCGTGAAGGAGTAACAAACATACACACACACATACACACACACACAAACTTTCGCCTTTATAATATTAGTGTGATGATGGTGTAAATTCTAAGAAAATCACATTACAGTGTCGGTATAGGTAAATCGACATGCCCACGCGCATGACATAACGCCATATGGCGGGATTGTCGTCACCGCGAACGAGGTATTGTAAACAACGGCTTATGTTGATATATGACTTCAGCACACCTGAAATTCTCCTATTTGTAATACATATTATGTGCTCGTTGCGTTAGTTGCTGCGTTGCTGGAACAGATGAGTTTTGTAGTGGAGACCAAAATATTATGCAAATAATGTGATGAACCGGGAATTTGAACAAGGTGGCAGAACAATGGAGGGGGGGGGGGGGGGGAGAAAGAGGACCTTTGCGAAGCATATTCTTCCTATATTATGATACCTGGAATTTACGTTCGTGGGATCGAAACGTGGAGCTATATTCAGAGCGACAACAAAGATTGGCGAGGGCTGGACTTATCAAACTACAAACTAGGTGATAGCAATACAGGCTCGCGTCTCAACCTAGTTAGTTTTGTTTATGAAAACAAAAGGCCCCTTTGTAAGATCAGCATTCTCAATGTTAAACAGTGAAAGGTGCAAATGCTTATTGACACGTGCAAGTGTCATTTTCAAGAGCTAAGAGTCCACTTATCACGGCATGATTGTGGTTCACGCGTGCTGAAATGGGTTTCTATTTGTTTAAACTGTGTGGTCCGTTGCAAGGCAAATACTTGTGTGTTTTTATTTACTTCTAGTGCCACCCGGGCTGTTGCGCCAATTGGAAAAAAACTCAATTCGTTCATAACATTTCGTATGGTATCAGGTAGGCCAATAACATTATTCATGGATGTTAATTGAAGGGTTTAACAGGCGCAAATCACCTTGTAATAAAGCTGAAATTTCTTCGGAAATGCCATCAATGACTTCATCAAAAACTGCCGGAATTAAAATATGGTAAATTGGCAAAATTTTCAGATAGGTGTCCCAAAAGGTCATACTCACAGAATAGGCAGTTAGTGAGAAATCGACGGGAGACCTTTGCTCAGTCCTGTGACAGTAAGATGGACTATAGAGATGGACTAGAGATAAGATAAGTTTTTAATAATGATAATAGAAATACATAGAAAACTTCGTAAAAAGAATGCCCATATAACATTGTATCAAAGGACATCATAAACGTGTGCAATATTTTAAATGCTACAGTAACCAAAGTAGCCTCAATCAAAGTATCTAATAATAATGAAGTAGATAATATAACAATGTAGAATGCAAGACAACGAGAGACTTCCTCTGGCTTATCTCAGCGTGTTTACAATAATGATATAAAACACAACACGGCTGATAACGTAATAGTTTAAAATTACCACATCGCTGCTGCCGAGCGAGTTACTGACTGAGGCCACTGAGACGGTGAGCGCATTGTGTATGACTTTAGATATGCTTTAGATACACAATATAATATCTGGCTTATTGGAATGCCAAAATAAAATCCTATTGGGGTTTTTCTTGTAAGAAGTTCTCGTAGAGTATTTGAAGCCGTTGGTCCTCCGTCTACCAGTAAATTGTTTTCTTACGACAAAAGAGAGATCAGGAACAGAATTCAAAGGATTTCCATCATATTATGACTATGAAAGTGAAGAAATAGAGAATGCACCTGTGTTTGCGCATCCTCCAAGAGAATTGGGATTTATCTCATATTCTATGTTATTAAATACCTTACAAAGAGACAAACATCACTTTACAACGGGAAGAGGTACTACGAGTATATAGGTACATATATTATTTTCATTTGGAGAGGTCTCTACCCAATTAATGTAAATTCAAAATAGTTCTATAATCTGAAACTGATTACTACTAATATACTATGAATACATAATACTATAAATAAAGAAAACTTGTTTCATTGTGTTCTGAGTTTGATTTTGAGAAAAAACACTATGAAAGTTAAAGTTGACCTGTTGAAGTTTTTAGTCCTTTGATCTTATTCAAAAACCCAGAAAAGTGATCCAAAACCTATAAATTGAAAGCAAAAGTTGCCGATATTAGTCCTTTGATCTTTTTCAAAAATCCCAGAAAAGAGATCCATAACCATTCCATAACCTATAAATGATGGTTCTGACGAAAGCACTATAGCAAATGAACCTCTAAGGTCAAATGGACCGTGAACGCGTAACATACGGTGTCAAGTTACTCCGACGAGCTGAAACGACGGGACCACCGGAGCGGGCAGGCAGTAGCGTGCGAAGTCTGTGCTAACTGAACTTTGCAACCGCCTAACGCATATTCAATGTGACGGAGACGTGATAGATGCGTTAGACACGTTAGAAGACGTTGTTCCATGCCAAGAAACCGAGGCAGGGTGCCTGTTAGCTGTCACTTATTGTTAAGCCTAACATCATCTATCTATGTCTAACATACAATCTGACAGTTGACACACATCTTCAAAAATCTAGTTTGAAATTTGGGATATGGTTACAGTAGCGTACAGTATACACTTCTTTATTTGCCCAGAACTACTGGGCAAATACTTGTCTTAATTCGGGTTAATTTTTTGTTAAAGTTAATCTCTATATCTAACATAATTTGACGCACATCTGTAAAAATCTAGTATGAAATCCAAGACAGCTTCAGTATAATACACAACTTGAGGTCCAAGAGCGCTAAGTAGGCAGAGGATTCAAAAGGGAATAATACTTCTCCGATACGAGTTAACAATCTGTAAAGTTAAACTAATGTTTTTACTAAGTCTGAAACCAAATCATGACGAATGTCATGGAAGTCGGGACACTGACATCATCATAAAACCCAACGTAGCCCCTTCTTTAAGCAGATCTATCAGCCGCCTTATGCCTTATCTCTCCCCAAGTGTGGCTGGAACTTTGTAAGTACTAAGTAGTAGGTATTAATAATTCAAAATTGAATATGTATATCCTAACTAACTTTTAATGCCGGTGCCAATGAAAAAGAAGATCTCATGTGAAAGATAAGGGAACGCGGCGTCAGAACGCATATTATTAACTCCGGTCCCTTTTTATATTTATATTCACTGATGAAGTTACTAAAAATGAGCCGCACGTAGGTTTAAAAATAACCGAACGTCTCACTTCCTCTGCGGACGGCGACTTCCCCGAGGGAGCGGCGGGCGGTGTAAATATAACGTAACGACTGGGGTTGCTCGTTAACGGTTACCGCTTTGCCAGATTAGCTTCTTCCAGTATGTTGATAGTTTAATTATGTTTCGAATAATATATAAACTAATAAAATCTCTATATAAAGACACTCCAGAGATACCTCAAGCCAATAAATAAATAGGTAGAAGACTGCAAGAAGTACTGATCAGGCCATGTTTGTAAAAGAAACAATGGTCTTCTGAGATGAAAAGTCTTGGAATGAAAGCCGCGTAAGCATTTTAAATAGTATTTATGGGGTACCTATCTCTTTAACACGATGGACGGACGCTATGTGTTAATTTAAAAGGCGGTGGCGGGAAGTGGCTGGAGGAGTTAATAAGATTTAGGAAAAGGAGTGGTTACACTTAAAAACAGTAGACTTTCATAGGCTGAAACTACGATGACAGAAATATCTGCTCTACCTTTATACAAAAAGGTGGAAGTAAGATCGACATTGCGTTCAGTTGTTCATAAATACCTATCTATGCAATGACTTCAGAATACGAACTCAGAATCTTAACTAGGTAATTTAAACAAAATAATATTATAATTTATAATCTAGGTTGCACATTACATACCTGAAACGTTGCAGCATGGTTGCAGCTGTTACACACATCTGTTAAAACTATAGGAAGCATAATATTAAATATGCATACAGTAAGCAGTACCTATAATAAGGTCGCGTGCGTCCAGTCTTGTATTCACAAAGAAACGATATTCGAACACCTGCGATCGAGTTGAAAACTTTTGTGATGCCGAACGTTGATAACTTATACAGCCTGCTGAACAAATAAATGCTATAACTCCTTGTAATAAGGTTTAAGTTCTAATGTGGTTGTGCAAAGGTTGTAGGAAGGAAGGGCACGCGCGCATCCCGCGAGGCGAGGGACAGGTGGCGAGTGATTTAATTAGAGGACAAGAGAAGCATCGGCCGAGCGTGTTATTACCGTGTCACCTTCCTGTCTGGGAGGTAGGGGAGGAAATAATGCAGTGTATGAGAGGAGCTCTTGGTTTAGTCGCCAGTTGACACGTATACAGCTATTAGCTGTAGATATTACCGAATGATGATTAATTAATAGCAGGAAAATTGACAGTTTAGGTGCAATTAGCAGAAATTCTATGAGTTCGTAATAAAATCATGAGGGACATAACATATTTAACTGCATTTTTCCTGAAATAACTTATTAAAAAACTGAATTGTTCTCTGAAATTCATGGTAAGTATATTTTACTACAAAGTATGTTTTGAATTCCACATTTTCTGAATTAGATAAGTAGGTATATTTTCCGGAAATCAGTAGATACCTATCCAGTATTTTCTTTTGTATAAGAATTTTGTAAGTGCCTATTATAATATTATGTATGAAGAAAGGCCGTTAGTTAATGGCGAAACACTGTATTTTAAATATTTTAATACAATCGGAATTTGTATGTTAATACGGTGTTTTCATTAAAATATTTACATGGTGGTAAAATTTATGAAATCGGATATATTAAGCGTAAAATGGGAGACAAATTTACATAAACTGATAAACTCTTAATTAAATATGCCGGTACCGCTAGCGATCGCGTATAGACGATGCATCATAAAATCATAGAGTCTCAACACACGGGTGGTCGGCATGCGTCCTAAACACCCACAATAAACAACTGCGCGGACGTGTGTACACGTCATAAATTTCCATACTTTGGTATCGTAAGTGCAGCGTGTGTGGACTGTGGAGTCAATGTAGGCTTCGTGTTGAATGAATACAGCAATGCTTGTATCCGTCGCGCTCCATGTAGGTACCTATTCTCTACAATTCCTGTACCAGTGTTCTGTATAGAAAGCTCTCAGTAAATTCGATATATAACTTTTCTAACACTCATTAATTATCAAGCGGAAGAAGTCATCATCACTGCTGACAAGACTGCGCTCAGGTTCCAACCGCATCCTGAACATGTTTGCAGATAAGTTGGACTCACCAATACTTGAACACATGATTCAAGTGTTGGTGAGGCAACAATAATTGTAATTGTTCTTTCCACTACAACATTATATTACTAATATTAGTTTTAAGCATCAAAATTGTCTACTAACAAAGTGAGTCCTAGTTGCTCTTAATAAAGATTATTATTATTATCATCGGCGTCAACGACCGATAGTCGTCCACTGCTGAACACAGATCTCTTGTAGGAACTTCCACACACCACGGTCTTGCGCCGCCTAATTCCAGCGGCTCCCTACGACTCGCCTGATGTCGTCCATCCTAATAGGGGGTCCTCCAACGCTGCGCTTTTCGGGATGAGGTCACCATTGCAGCACCTTGGGATCCCAACGTCTATCAGGGTTTCGAACTATGGCTAGTTATGCTCATTGCTGCTTCAGCTTCGTCACCCGCTGAGCTTTGTCGGTTAAGTGAGGATACGGGAGTTTTCTAACACTAGAGATACATTTTTTTTGTACAGCTATCAGCTTACAGCTAAAAGTATCTGTAACAAATGCTAATCACGCGTGTAACTGTGGTCGCGCTTATGAATGGTATTCCTGTTTCAAGGGCACTTTCGTTGTCGGCAGAAGTGGGCCACGCGGACTCCCACGCATCACTCGATAGCTCGTACCTGTACCTGCAGCGGCCATCTTTTACGTTATGGAATCGGGATATTTTAACTAACAATTATTTGTAGAATTCCGTAACCAAGGGAACCATCGAACCTTATTACTAAGTCTTCGTTGGTCGTCCGCCTGTCTGTCATCGGGTTTTATCTCGTGAACCGTAATAGGTTAGAGTAGAGAGTTGAAATTTTCACAGAATGTATATTTCTATTACCGCTATTAACAATACAATTACAATGACCCTATTGATTTAATTGACTATGAAACCCTCCGTGTGTAAGTCGGACTAGCACTTGAGCTAATTGTTTTCTTTTTTGTGAAAAGAATATTACCCCTTTCCCTTCCAACTAAACGTAAAGCTTGTGCTAGGAGTAGGTAGGTACGACAATAGTGCAACGGATAAAGTCTGAACCGGTGTCCTTCCGAATTTCAGTCCGAGATCCTTTGACAGGGCTCTCTCCGTCACTCGTTTCATACAATCGTAGTTCCAATTTCATTTGAATATTAAGCAACCAAAGTCCATGAAATTTTGTAGACATATTCTAGAAACTAATATCTATGTCTGTGGTTTTCCAGATTTCTGTTAAAATATTCGGTTTCAAAGTTACGTGGTCTTAAAAAATTTCATACAAATATTTGAGCCCCTGTAATTTTAAAACTACATATTTTTAGAAAAATCTAAAACACCACAGACACAGATATTAGTTTCTAGAATATGTCTGCAAAATTTCATGGACTTTGGTTGCTTAATATTCAAATGAAATTGGAACTACGATTGTATGAAACGAGTGACGGAGAGAGCCCTCTTAACAAGTGCTTTTTTTGACTTGCCAAATGTAGCTACCACTGGTGCATCGCGTAGTATAATGGATGATACCACTTTCAAGATAACCCCATGCTATCTTAAACGGCATTTTCACTTACCAGGATTGTAGCTAAAGGCTCACTGAGAGTCAAAATCCTGCATTCAATCCGTATAAATGGTGACCCTGTCAGTACGAAATGAGAATTGTACCGACATTAGCAGGTATTGCGTGTTGTTTCAATGATTACTTCACCTTGGTTTGCTTGTCCTATTGTAATGATAACGGCTGTTATAACAGATGCTAGCTAGTTAGTTAAATCTATTTTTGTACAGGTACAATAGAATAAACACATATATGTACATAATATAAGTAATTATAAATGCAGTATGTTTAAACTTTTGAATTGAGATTTTAGACTATTATCCATAGTTTTGTTTCAGCAAAATAAACAAAATAATCGTATCTATGATGTATTGAAATTCTTTTAGATATTTCTAACTATCGCAGCATATCTACTTATATCTAGATTCTTCATGTAATACATCGATTGAGAACTCCAGATTTGAGGATAAATGAATATTGCATATTAGGTATATGTATCGATTCGATACATATACCTAATATGCAATATTCATTTATCCTCAAATCTGGAGTTCTCATTTTCTTTCTTAACTGACTGCTAATACTGTACCAGATAGGTACAGCTATGTCATCAAGCTGTTTAGGGTTGCGATATCAAACCGTGTTGAAACCAGCTGTTTAGTTGATTTGATTGTACCTATCATTGGTAACAATGTATGCGAACTCGACAACGTAAGCTAGAGAAAGTGACATGTAACCTATGATTTCGCCAATCAAAACCATCACAATGGAAATAATGTTACGTAAGCTACAAATTCGATGACTCCAAATGCAAATACTTATTCGAGAAAGCTTCGCGTGGGAAGCATTTTTATTGAAACCTAGATACTTAGCGATGTATTGAATTATCATCAACATATTCAATGTCAAGTCTATCTAAAATTAATCAGGTTATTCCGATTAAAGTAAGTTCCATTATTTTCCAATTTTCTTCACCTTCGTCGGCATGGATATAGAAATCAAATTTACTTATTTTCTTTCTATCAAATCAATATACATACCTAATTATGATTTTTATGATCGTGGCCGTCCTTGGATATAACATTTCTTTTACGCTGTTTTCCTACTTCTCTCTGCTGTTCCTCCGATGTTGCAGTGACTATGAGTTTTTCAATACTGCTGACATTTTTATTCGCGAAGAGACCCAACTCAAGGCACTCGAGGGTTTACGTGGGGTTAAGGATCTGAGCCTCATTTTTGGAAATCAATTTTATACTCGCAAGTTTATCTATGAGTCCGTAGTGAAAAGTTCAGAGCAGTAGTTTGTTCGCGTGCGTATCGGCATTCTCACGAGTGGTCGCTCGTTACCCTTGCAATCTTCTCATTGAGACAATCAGCCCGGTCTCCCCGCGCGGCCGATCGGCCATGCGGGCACTGTTTGTGTTCAAATGCTTACTAATATGGGGCTGTCAAAATGTTTGTTTTTAATTTGTACCTAATCGTTATGTACTTAGTTGCTAGCGAAGCTTGTTTACGGACGTTAGGGCTCCGTCGCTGGGGAGTAATTTTTTTTAACTTATAGATTAGTGCTTGGCTACAATAAGATCTACTGGTAAGTGACGATGTACCCGGAGAGCGTGATGGACTGTGGCCTAAACCCTTCTCAATCTGAGAGGAGACCCACGCTCAGTAGAAGACTGGCGATAGGTTGGATTGATTATTAAATTTATCCAAAATCTGAATATTTATCAGTGAATTTTCTTATGATCATAAATTCGAATTGATCTGATAAGTTATATGCTTAACATAAAGTTACAAACTTGTAACATTCCAAGAATTTACACTAATACATAATAATAAATATCAAGTTCTTATAGTTATAAAGAATTCTCAAAAGAAACCTATCAAAAGCCGCAATCTCGTCGAAAGCGCAGGATGTCGCGACAGAGGGGTGAAGCAAGGGCGTGCAATCGCTTCGACTAGCGATAAACAGTATTGCTACTTTTCATTTGGTGACTTTTTTCACTGTGATTTCACAGCCAAATTCTCACGGAAAGTAATTTTTTAATTTTCGCACTTACAATCGTTTGCTACATTAATTTAACTAGGGATAATGATCAAGATCAATCTTCTACTTCACAGGAGATTTTTACGGAAAGTGAATTTTCGCTTTCAGTGAAACGTAGCAAACAATTGTTTACCAAGTAGGTAAATTATTTTAACTTGTGTTCTCTTAGCGTCTTAGCTAGGATCAATAACCGCACGAATTTCCAACTTTGTGAGGTTTGCGTCGCGATTTTTCACTGGCTTCTACTTTAAGTAAGGTAGCAAGTGTTACAAATGAAAATGCTTCTCACGTGATTTTTCACATGCTATCTGTGAAATGATAAATCTCTACTTACGTCCACAATCAGTAGGGCTTCAATGTAATCACTGCGCAATTAATGTTCGATGAACTTTCATAGCAGGGTGCCTAGTGGGAGATTTTTAACCTATTCGATCGCGTAAAAGTTAACTGCGTTTTGTATGGAATTGAAACAGCGCCATCTAGTGACAAGAAGATGGCGCTGTTTCAATTCCATACAAAACGCAGTTAACTTTTACGCGATCGAATAGGTTAAAAATCTCCCACTAGGTACACTGATCAAATTAAAGCTTTAGAATTGCTTGTTCTCTCTTGGCTTAGTTCTGTTAGGACATAGTTAATAATGACTAACAACATGTGCAACAGAGCATGTGCAGATGAAGAGCATTCCTAAAAAGTGGTAGTTTTACTGAACGATTCAATGCTACTTTGTAAAAGTTTATTTGTAATAAAAAACTTTTCTTTTGGAGGTAAGTACCTACTCTATTCTCAAGATAAATAAGATAGGTAGTTGCTGATAAGAGCCGTGAAAATAAAATACCAACTATAAAACGTAATTTTAATTTTGGTAAATATTTCTATAGGTTACATTAGGTTAGTAGGTATGCTCAAAAAAAAATATACTACGTAGTTATACTTACTAAGTTTTTAGTTTCAAAACACCGCTAAGTAACTTTTGCGATATAAATTGGTTACAACTTACAACACAGAACTGGTCATTAAGGTCATTATGCATGGTACTCAATTTGTCCTGCTAATTGTCTCCAGTTAGTAGCTTCAGCCACGCAGACAGACTGACAAAACGACGCGTCATTTCGCTTACAGGTCGCCAAATGAGTGTAGATACCTACACTATTAACAGTGGTATTATTTTTTTCGCTTCACTAAGTATGGTCAATGGAGAGATCTATGTTTGGAGTTTCTATACGTGATCAAATCAGAAATGTGAATCGGGTTGAAGTGGCAATAAACAGGGCACGTAATTCGAAAACCGATAGGCGCTGGAAATTGCTGAGATCTATAGAGCGTACTTTGACTTAAGACTTAAGTTTTAGTTAAAAAGAGACAGATTTATATCAGCGATATAACGCTATCTCGTTTTAATAGTGTCTAAGTCAGTGTGAGCTCTTTAGTTCTCAGCCTCAAGCTGTGCTCAAGGTGCTGGAATGACGACCTTGTATTGGAAAGCGCAACGTTGGAAGACCTCCCATTAGGGCGACAAACGACATCAAACGAGTCACAGACGGAGACGGTGGGATGTGGAAATGGAGACCTATATCCAGCAGTGGACGTCCTTCTTTTCACGTCCACGTCCATGTTTCCTTGTGTTTAACTAAACAACATAGCCTCTGAGTATGAAGTAGGCTTGCTGCTACTCATAGCACAGTTCCAGAATTAAAAAAACCGGCTAAGTGCAAGTCAGACTCGCGCACTGAGGGTTCCGTACTCGGGTATTTTTTCCAACATTTTGCACGATAAATCAAAAACTATTATGCATAAAAATAAATGAAAATCTGTTTTTGAATGTACAGGTAAAGCCCTTTCATGTGATGCACCACTTGGTATAGTTATCTTACTTTAAAAATTGAAACATATTTTAATTTTGAATGATGTGACCCCCAATTCATGGTTTTCAGATTTATTCCTGTACTCGTGCTATAAGATCTACCTACCTGCCAAATTTCATGATTCTAGGTCAACGGGAAGTACCCCATAGGTTTCTTGACGGACAGACAGACAGACAGACAACAAAGTGATCCTTTAAGGGTTCCGTTTTTTCCTTTTGAGGTACGGAACCCTAAATATAAGTCACGTTGAAAAAAGTGTAAATATGTAATCGTGACACTAATTGCGCATATAAAACAGATAGATAAAGAGACGTAGATAGCATATCTACGATGTTTACCGCAAATATACACGTGGCGCAACGCTGATGAGCATAGCCAGGTAATTGTGACGCTGATTACTGCGGTTGAGTAATTTAACTCATACTAAAGCTACGGCCACACCTGCGTATCATTAACGCGGCACGCATAGCGCGACGCGACTACAGCCGTCGCGTAGATGTGCATAGCGCCAAAATATCATTGGAGGCGATCGAAGGAATCACACTATCGCACTAATATTATAAAGGCGAAAGTCTGTGTGTATGTATTTGTGTGTATGTTTTTTACTCTTTCACGCAAGAACTACTGGACAAAGGTTGAAATTTGAAATTGAGATAGGTTATGCCGTGGATTAACACATAAGCTACCTTTTATCCCGGAAAATCAAGGAGTTCCCACGGAATTTTGAAAAACCTAACTCTACGCGAACAAAGTCGCGGGAATCATCTAGAAAGAAAGAAAACATTTATTTTGTAAATTGTACCACAACATCACATGTTATATCTAAAGAGTTAGTTATCCCGGTGCTTCCTCCACCGTCCTCTTTCCACGTGAGGCAAAATACCTCAAGCAGGAACCGAAACTGGGCCACTAGAGCTGCACCGGCAAAACACGAACCGTAGTAAAAGATGAGAAACTTGTCATCCGCGCACAACAGTCCCTCGTCTGCGCAAGCCCTTAGGTACTTCTTTGGTATGTTTCTTACCCGATTGCGGCAAAGCCAAAAGGAAGGGTTATGATTTTAGCAGTCTATGTATGTATGTATGTATGTATGTATATATTTTTTTTTACAAAATACTACATTTTATTAAAACGTAGTTTCCAAACAATTATATAGATATTTATTACGATAATAAAGTAACATATAGGTATATTAAGCGGTATATACAGGCCGTGTCGTGACTAATAAAGACATTTCCCTGGCCGTTAACAGATACCCGCGACCAATCGCCCGGGTCGCGAACCTTTCTCCGCTAATAAATTCATATAACACTTCGGTGAAATTGGATAGCCAGTAGACAATGTATCTAATTGTTGATAGGAATTCCTCTGTTTTGTAAGCCGTTATCTTCAAAGTTCAAATCTTTGTCAAGTACAAGATATGGAATAGGAAATCGCACAACCATGAAACTTATTTGATACTAGCTTTTTATCGCGACTTCGTCCACGTGATATAATTTTTAGTTTATGAAGTTATAACACTCGGGGGTAATAAAGCTATCTATAAGAGAAAAAAAATCTACAATCGGATCATTAGTTCCGGAGATTATTTCTTACATCCAAACTTACAAACTTTATCTCTTTATAATATGTATTATTATTTCATTATATTAAATAAAGTGTAGTTTGATCCAGATATTAGTGTAGATGAATTGACGAAAATGCCACAATTAGGCTACCTAACCTTACCTAACCTTGAGTACCTAACCTATTTATTTTACGATAGCCAAAAATGAGCTAGTGAAGTTCATGATAGAAAAAATACTTATAGTAGGACAAAATGAAAGTACTTACTTAATCAGTGAAGATAACATTTTGGTTTTTTAAAAATAATGAATCTATGAAAATACAACCAAAATACACAAATTAAACGCTCTTGGCAAGTAAACATCTAACAATATCTTTAGAATAACAAAAAATAAAGGAAACCAGCGAAGTGGCGCTTTGGCAAGTCTACTGGTGACTCGGCAGCCGCGGCCAGCCGCTGTCCTTTCCGAGATGACTCAAAACCTGGGAGATTGGACACGTTCACTTGACGGCTGTAAAACGAAGTAGAGCAAAGTAAATGAAGCGTAACGAATAACTGAAAGAAAAGATATAGGTACTGGTACAGCGTGTATGGTAAATCATCCTAATCCTACTAATACTATTAATGTGAAAGTATGGATGTTTGAATGTTTGGATGTTTGTTATTCAATCACGCAAAAACTACCAGACGGATTTGGCTGAAATTGGGAATGGTGATAGATTATACCCTGGATTAACACAAAAAATATTTTTTATCCCGGAAAATTAAAGAGTTCCCCCGGGATTTTTAAAAACGTAAATCCACGCGGACGAAGTCACGGGCATCAGCTAGTAATTCATATAATAAAGTGACAAATGAGATATGTAGTGGGTACTTATCAAGTAGTTATTGCCCTAGATTCTTTCTCTGTCTCTGCTACTTGACAAGCGTTCAATTCAAACGATCCTTCGAGTTCACTGAAGTTTTTTACGAGTTCATTTCCGCGATCAGCTATTTGAAGAATTGTTACATTGGAACTATAAACAAATTCGAGTCCTCATATCTCTCACGGGTATTATACAATGACGCTCATCATTTTTTTGGTACATTGGTCCTAGCCTCAACTTATCAAGATGTTACGGACATTACCTATATACCTGTATCTATCACCTTGTATATAACCACATAGTTTTAACTATGACTATCGATCTTCCACTTTCCTCGTCCATCCGCTTTCCGTCATTGTCGAACGTCGTCATCTTATCCATCGCTAAACACGATCTCGACATCAGAACATGTCTGCCTCCGTGATTTTATAATTACTACATACAAATCAACCAATTCGCTTACGTCGCTAAGGTGTGACCGCTGGAAATAGCCCCCTCTTCCGGTGCCCGATATAGCCCTGTCGCCTGTCGACCAAACGCACGCACTATTCTTAGATTGCCGTCTATCATAGAGAAATAAGGATTTCAAATGTAGGAATTCTATTCATTAATTCTAGCCTGCTGTGTGCAATTTTTTTTTTTGGATAAAAAGTTGTCGGCAAAACTGCCTGAAAATATAAACTTTTGACCCATCTTTTAAGAAATCATGGAATATCAAATTAAGCAAAATAATAGCATCTTCTGATAATACTATTTAAAGCAACCAGACAGACAGATAAATAGAAGATTATAAATACCCACAATAGACAGACATTGCAATAAAGAAACGTAGAGACGTTTTAGAGACGGTTGGCATATCGAGTATCAGGGGGCACGGCAGTGCCCCCGCCAAGACGAGCCAAACGGCGGCCGGGGCGCTACGTACCTTTTTCTCGAAGTGTTTCGCCGTATTTTCGACCCGTCATAACTTCGGTCTGGATGACGCTAGAAAGCTGAAATTTTCAGTATAAGGTGTCCTCAACAAATTTACCAAATATACTAAGTATCAAATATCTAGCTTTTATGCTTACAGATTTATTGATACCTAAAATACGCCGTTTTCGTCCCTCACTGATGATCATCACAATTCATGGTCTGTAATTCTAGGGTACTTCCCGAAGTCCTAGAAAGCTGAAATTTGGTATGTAGACTAGAAATTGCATACAAACAACAGGAAAATTGAGAAATTGGAATTTCCCCCCCTCTACGCCTCTTATGAGAAAAGCAAATCTGTAAATTCTGTCGCTAGAATGCTGATATTTTCAGGATAAGATGTCCTTGGCAGATTAATTAAACGTATTGAATATCAATTGTCTAGCTTTTATAGTTTCAGATTTATTGACAGTCAAAACTTCTAGTCTGTAATTCTAGGGTACTTCCCGAAGTCTTAGAAGGCTGAAATTTGGTATGTAGACTAGAAATTGCATATAAACTACAGGAAAATTAAGAAATTGGAATTTCCCCCCCTCTACGCTTCTTATGATAAAAGCAAATCTGTAAATTCTGTCGCTAGAATGCTGATATTTTCAGGATAAGATGTCCTTGGCAGATTAATTAAACGCATTGAGTATCAATTGTCTAGCTTTTATAGTTTCAGATTTATTGACAGTCAAAACTTCTAGTCTGTAATTCTAGGGTACTTCCCGAAGTCCTAGAAGGCTGAAATTTGGTATGTAGACTAGAAATTGCATACAAACTACAAGAAAATTGAGAAATTGGAATTTCCCCCCCTCTACGTCTCTTATGAGAAAAGCAAATCTGTAAATTCTGTCGCTAGAATGCTGATATTTTCAGGATAAGATGTCCTTGGCAGATTAATTAAACGCATTGAGTATCAATTGTCTAGCTTTTATAGTTTCAGATTTATTGACAGTCAAAACTTCTAGTCTGTAATTCTAGGGTACTTCCCGAAGTTCTAGAAGGCTGAAATTTGGTATGTAGACTAGAAATTGCATACAAACTACAGGAAAATTTAGAAATTGGAATTTCCCCCCCTCTACGCCTCTTATGAGAAAAGCAAATCTGTAAATTCTGTCGCTAGAATGCTGATATTTTCAGGATAAGATGTCCTTGGCAGATTGATTAAACGCATTGAGTATCAATTGTCAAGCTTTTATAGTTTCAGATTTATTGACAGTCAAAACTTCTAGTCACAAATTCTAGGGTACTTTCTGAAGTCCTAGAAGACTGAAATTTGGCATTAAGTAGGAATTTCAAGAATTATGAACAACAGATAAATTAAGAAATCGAGTCCCTTCATCCCCTCGTATATGAGATGCATATCTGTAAAATCTGTTGCTCGAATTCTAAAGTTTTCAGGATAAGATGTCCGTGGCAGATTTATCAAACGTACCAAGTATCTGTTTCCTGAAGTCCTAAAAGACTGAAATTTGGTATATCTGCTTCAAAATTGAGTTGCAAGATTCCACCCGAACAAACATATTTACATACGAGTACATTGCAAGTTGAATAAAAGCTTTTAAAAAAAGAGGTAACGATAGAGAGTGGGCCATGAAAATGATGTACGTCTATAAGAAATAGATCCAAAAAAAATTTAGGGCACCTGCCAAAAAGAAATGAAATCCCACCAAAAACATTTCATGTAAAAAGTTAGCCAAGACTCACAAGTTCATAATGTTTTCACTGTTAAAAAGTTATGAGATCTCTAGTAGAGCCAAGCCCCTAGCTGAGCTTAGATTTGTGCTGGCCATGGGACCTATCCCAAGTCCAAAGTAATATAGCTCTTAAATGTTCTTGACTATATCACATTTATAACAATAAATAACAAATCACTCTACTTACAAGCTCTGATTCTACAAACCCTATATCTTGGTAAAAAAAGTACGGCTTGGCCGTAATGTTCGTAAAACTATTACATGACGTAACATATTAAACGTTAAAAGTTATTAAACGGCCAAGCCGTCCTTTTTTTACCAAGATGTAGGGTTTGTAGAATCAGAGCTTGTAAGTAGAGTGATTTGTTATTTATTGTTATAAATGTGATATAGTCAAGAACATTTAAGAGCTATATTACTTTGGACTTGGGATAGGTCCCATGGCCAGCACAAATCTAAGCTCAGCTAGGGGCTTGGCTCTACTAGAGATCTCATAACTTTTTAACAGTGAAAACATTATGAACTTGTGAGTCTTGGCTAACTTTTTACATGAAATGTTTTTGGTGGGATAGATGAAGGAGTAACAAACATACACACACATACACACAAACTTTCGCCTTTATAATATTAGTGTGATTATTATTTGCTTACATGGATAAGTGATTACCGCCGCCGCCCATTAAATTCTATATCAGTTAGTCTAATAATAGAGATTTACATAAGAATCTATTAGTTTGTAAACATGTTATTTTAAGCTAAAACAACATGTTTACAAATCTAAGTAATTATTATTGAAGTGAAAATTTCTTTAGGCGCATTGGGCGATTTTGGACGAATGGATTGGCGTAACTTCAAGGTCGCTACACCGATATGCTAATATTAATAGTAATCTGTAGCTATAAGCACACATAAGTATATCTAACTTGTTGCGTGTATGAAATGCGCGTTCAATAATAATAATTTATTTATATACCTAATAAAAAAATATTTTAAGTTCAACGTTCTCCTCCAGAGTCGTTTGGAGTTTTGAATTTTAAATGAAAGATTTTTGATTTGTGTTCTAAGATCCTCGTCTTTATGAACTCAAATCGTTAAAAATTCTAAATTTAAATGTGTATACACATACTCGTACTTCTGAGATAGGTCCATTGCTAAAACATGGTGTAGACTCATTGCAGAGAATATGGTTCTGTGAGAAAATCTTAGTGAGTGTCCAATTGGAAAACACCTGGTTTGATGTCCTAGCCTAGGTTGTGGAGATGGAAGTGTCAATTGTCGTAATAGCTCTAGAAATGTATGACCTAGCGAAGGAAGTCATGAGCTAAGGAATAAAAATGTTAGTAGTGCATCTAGAGGACATTACGCAATTTAAATTCAAAGCTCAGCTAGTCGTAGTTCTAAAGGTCAATAAATTTAATATTACGTAGGATCAATGTGTCATATCTTTGGTCACAATATCAATAGATTTCATCACAACACAGAACGTATCTGAGTCAACACTGGTGATATATAGAAATACAATTTGGCGAGCAGCAGGCGCGGGACTGAGGCGGGTTTTGAACCCCGGCTATTTGCGTGCTGGCGGCGCGCCAACTCACTGAGATTGTTTGACCTTATTCATTTCACCATTGCTTTGCTGTGTTGGATGGGCAAGAGATACATTGCGTATTGCAGTGGTTATTGCTTTTGGAGTGCTGAAGCAGGAAGCGAGAGTAACTTCGCTTGTTACGATTAGTTTCGTCTGTACGTTTTAAGATTATAAAGTGTCCACGATTAAACCACCAACAACCTTAACGATTTCTACGGATCTATAGTACTTAATTTACTTATTTATACCCACAGATACGAGATCTTATGTTGCGAACATAAAAGCTATTCAAAACTAAACCAAAATTAAATAAATTCTTCTTCTTTCCAGGATATTAGTGGGAGCACCAGAAGATGATCCTTACAAAGAGTACACGGTGAAGCGACCGGGCGCAGTGTACCGTTGCCAGCCCGGTCGCCGAGGTTACCCCTCAGAAGACATCGTCAACCCACTCCAGATGTGCTCTATCATGGAGTTTGATAAGAACAGAAGTAAGTACCAATTCGAGTTAACCTCTCTTCTCTTTTTTGAGTCGTAGAAAGCTACACATTATAGCCATTAGATAGTTTCTAGCCACATCGTGTGGCATGAAAATGATGGGAAAGACTCGAGGAAGTTGCAAGTGCTAACACGGTTCTGATTTTTATCCCTTGTAACCCTTAAAAATATGCGATTTAACCGGATTACCATTGAACTACAGCTGCACACTTTTACTTTTCATATTACATTGTCACCCCAGAATTTGCTTCTGCGTTACCTTAGTGACGCTGATCTGAGCTTTTCGTTTTCCGTCCTCGGTGCTAGTAGAATTATTTAGAAGGCTATTTGTGTATGTTGCTTTAGGTCATCACAATCATGAACCCCAACCAAAGCTACAAAAGAGAAGGCGGCTGATCATAGAATTTGGATCAAACATAACCTCGTGGGAAAACCTGCATGAATTGAGATTCTCCTCACTTTAACGGTTAAAAGCTCTAGAAACAATGTAGTCGACTACTAAATAGTCCACAATCCCACATTGGTATAAAAGATGGAATAGTGTGTGTTATATTTTGGCGTAGCGTGTCACGAGCCCCCGCGCGCGTGACGGCGCGCGCACGCGCATCTGATTTATATCCCTGCGCGCGCGCCGCCGCTTTGTTGCGGCGCAGGACGGATGCCGTGTAATATGTCACAGGATAATGCTAAGAGAAATGCTTGCTCCTGCTTGTATATTATACTATTGTTCCCGGTATCTAGCCAATCTCTGCTATTTATTATAATTTTTTTTATTAGGCTCATCATTATCAACTGATAGACTTGTATAGACTCTGCTTTGCGCCACGGTTTTGACCTGAATCCAGCGTTTCCATTGCGACTCGTTTGATGTCATCAGCTCTCTATGGCAAGGTCGCCTTTCCAGCATATAAGGACCCCAACTCTCTCGGTTTTTCGAACATTGTACCCTGCCCATTGCCATTTCAGCTTCGCAACCCACTTAGCATTAACTTTTCATTGAATTCGCCCTTAACTGTGATCTCATCTGTTGGTAAGCCAACAGCTGGAAAAGCTGTTTCTATGTTATTATGTACTACAATCTCCATTATTGTTATGATTGACTCAATTTATGGTATTTTTGCTGTAAGTAATCTGAAGAAAAATCAGAGGTGATTGCGATTGTCACATTGAAACAGCCAAAACACCACGGTAGTCCCTCAGTGGTCGCTATACTGTACTGGCTACTATATACATTATACATAGTGGTCATATTATGTGGTTACGATTTACGATTTTCCATTATTGCATAGAATCAGTTCAGTCTAATTTTCGATTACAAATAGTACCAATTTTAACTTTCTATAAACAATTCTGCATTTAGCTTTCGTTGCTAATTCCTAATATCAAACCAGTGCTTCCCAAACTTTTCCTATGATTGACTATTATTACTAATAATTGTCTATGGTTTCTTCGTATTCTCGCAAGGCGGAGGCGACTCAGGGGCTAGAGGGTGGTAATCGGGTGAGAGATGGTGACTTTGAGAGCCTTGATTTTCAAGTCAACAGTCATCCCCCACTACCCGCGTCCTATTCCTCACGAGTTCACGAGCCGTCTCAGTGAAACTGTACACCTATTAGTAGACTGTTTGTGGTTTTGTTAAACATATTCATACATTCTTCTTCTTGTTTTATTGAAGCTACAAATTATTATCATTGCAAATAATATTTATGATTTCTATTTTATTATGGTAAAGTTAAAAAGCCGAGAAGACGATGAACTATAAATTGTTTTGACGTGGATTGAGTTTGTGATCTTGTTTACTTGCAAAGCGCTTTTCGCGCAGTTTGCCTCACTCAATCAATTTCTACGCGGTATTCATGGATTTAGTAAATCGTGCTATGTACTTGTCAGTAGGTACAGCTTTGTCGAAACTCGTAAGACATGTGAGATCTCAGTGGAGGGCTAGCTTGTAATGAAATATGAAAAAGCATGATGATATAAAGAAATAAAAAAAATGTAGTTAGTTCCTACTCTTCCGTCAAACGACGGCCGAAGCTTTCACCTGAATAAGTCCAGAGCTGGGATCTTTTTATCCATTTGAGAAACGCTGTCCTAAATTCTAAAACATTGGATTCTGTGTGTATTGCACTGTGGTCTGCTAATGAAATAATAGTTGGTTAGTAATTAGCGAGTATCGCGGATTAGTGGGTCGTGCCTGTGTGGGTGCGTGGGTGCGCGGGTGTGCGGGTGTGCGTGGGACGTGGGTGCGCGCGCGCAAGCCTGCTGCCGCATTACTAGCTGACGATTACGCAATTAGCGCGGGATTTACTTTATTTTTTATGACAACAACCTGGTCTAATGAAAGGTTTGTTGAGATTTTGCATGTATATTTTGTGACTTTTAGATGTCAACTATTTAAAAGGCATAAATCCAATAACTTTTACACTACGAGTATGTGAATGCAATTTGCGTCTTTCTCGCTACGGTCGGCAAACACACCGCGCGTAACGGAAGGGGCGGAGAAGCGCGAAATTATACTAAACTGTTACAAGTAGGTACGGTCTACTTACAAATAAGTTCCGAGCAGATTCTGTATGTTACTGTAGGGGTAAAGCATTGATAGCCCAGTGCCACATAATATGCCTGGGTTCGAATTTCGAGCATGTAGGTCTAATTTTTTGGAGTTACGTGCGTTTTAGTAAGCAATAAAAAAATGCTGATGACGTTTTGACAATGGCGGGTTATTGTAAAATAATTGAAAAGTTAACTAAAAGTTCACTAAATCGTTTGAACGGAGTTTACCTTTATCACTACCTATATATTTCCGATGTTAGTAGGGGTTAGTTAGTCCTTTCAATTTTTCTCTATTATTAATTTAAAAAAAAAATGATTTTTATTTATTATCCTTCTGGTCAGATGAAAGTTTCATTTATCTTCAGGCGTATAGATAAGTGATAAGCGACAGCGGGCTACGATTGTGTACAGAAGTCAGCGTTACAATGGAGCTTGTGAAATACCACCACCACTGATAAGATAGGCGACAGGGATGGGGAGATTTCAGTTGTCGATTTTATTTTTGGCGAAAACTCTAAAACGCCATTTCTCTCTTACGGCGGAAGTCTGCAGGGTTTGTTTGCGAATTCTAGACCGCGCACACTTTGCAGTCTGCACACCCCGTGGACTTCGCTCGCAATAGAAGCAGAGAACGGATTTATACTTTACTAGCATGTTACTAGCTGACGCCCGCGACTTGGTCAACATGGATATAGGTTTTTAAAAAATTCCGTAGGAGCTTATTGATTTTCCGGGATAAAAAGTAGCCTATGTGTTAGTCCAGGGTATAATCTATCTCCATTCCGAATTTCAGCCATATTCATTCAGTAGTTTTGTGTAAAAGAGTAACAAACAAGCACACATACGTACACACAAACTTTCGCCTTTCTAATATTAGTGTGACATTAAATTCAGCTTAGTTTAGATCTTTGGAATGGTCTTACAATAAATCTAGCGCGGGCGGAAGTTTAAAAAACATTTATCGATATGAGGAATCCTGCTACATCACTATTTATTTGCATGTTCATACAATATCAGCGTGTTATCTACATTTTACGGTTATCTTTTCTGTGTTATACAATAGAGCCGCCACCGCGAGATGCACTTATTGAACCGAAGCAGGGAAAAGTTCACCGGTTGTCGATAATAATATAATATCGATAATAAATTTCTTACTTATCGGTAAGCATATTACTTTTTAAAAAGAATTTTACTTATCGCACTGCTCTTGATAGGGTTCCGTACCCAAAGGGTAAAAAAAGCCCTATGTCACTCTGTTGTCTGTTTGTCTGCCTGTCTGTCTATCTGTACGTGTGTTACAGATCTTTAGCTCGTAGATAAAATGAGTTACAAACCTGGAATTATGGTTTTTTGTGTAAAACGCTGACCCAAAACCAAATATTTAATTAGAAGTTTAATTAAATTATTTCTCCCCCATACATGAAAAAATTAAAATGTGTTTCAATTTTCAAAGTAATATAACTATAAAAAGTGGGTTATCATATGGAAGGGCTTTACCTGTACATTCTAAAACAGATTTTTATTTATTTTTATGCATAATAGTTTTCGAGTTATCGTGCAAAATGTTTGAAAAAATACCCGAGTACGGAACCCTCAGTGCGTGAGTCTGACCCGCACTTGGCCAGTTTTTTAATTTTAACTTTTATTTCTAACTTCATCCGATTTTGATGGTTTTTTTTAAATCCCGCAAAGTCCCTCCCGCCAGCAAGTCAATAAGGTTTACAGAAGTCATATATTGTATACCTAGACTCTTCGAGGTCCAACCCTTTATCTCTAGTTTGACAGATATAGGTACCCACTTCAATCACGGTCTCAATGTTGAGACGTCAAGGCAAATACCATTGACCATGAGGTCAACAGTAAATAACAAATCAAAAAGACATTAGCATTAACTTGTCCTGATGATCTTCATCCTTACCTAATGTATTTTCGAGGACATCTGTATGACCCTAATGTAAAATGATTTTTCAGTTTTATTTCTTGGAAACGCGCAGGTTTTTTAAAACTCAGTCACTCACTCAAGTTCACAACTTGGAAGGTTTCGACTGCGGATAGTTATCTTATTTCTTTATTACCTATTTAGGTAATAAAGTCAATTTTGACTTTATTTTCAACATAGAAGCTTTTCTTGTTACCTTCACGTCGATCCGTTGTTCAGTTGCGGAGTCATTGAAGGACAAACCACATAAATCAACAAACAAACACACGAATAATTTAAAAATACGTGTAGATATATTGTACTGCACTTTATCTCCCTAAAGAACCTCATTCATTTTATTTCGACCTACATAGTAACACCAATTACCAAATCGCTTAGATAGTAAATTAGTACACCAGTTATTAAATAAATTCATTTACGTGGGATCGCCATTTGGGCCCGTGGGCGCGCGCGTAGGAAGGTTCGATTCCCCGGCTGATCTGTGCTGTCATTGACAAGATTTTCTCACTTTTTGATTGCCAGTCAATGATATTATACTCGTATGTAAAAGAAAATAGATAAGTCAAGAGAGAACAGGCAACTATTTTTTTTAATAACTAATGGGACTGCAAACATACCAAGCAGGAGATGATGCAGAGCTAAGGTAGAGCGCGTCTGCCCAGAAGGTGCCTATTCATTCTTCTTTCGAACGTACCAATATTATAGCTAGCGGGAAAAACGGAAACCAGAAGAGCATTCCATATTCTAGCAGTGCGTGTCAGAAACAAGGAAGCAAATCGCTTCGTACGGGTTGAGTATGCAGAATCACTGTTTTTAGGGTTCCGTACCTCAAAAGGTAAACGGAACCCTTATAGGATTGTTGTCTGTCCGTCTGTCTGTCTGTCTGTCCGTCCGTCCGTTCGTCCGTTCGTCCGTCCGTCGTGTCTGTCAAGAAACCTGTAATATAAAAGTAACATATCTATGTTTTAATATCATTGTAGCCAGTGCAGTGTTGTGAATACTGCTTTTATTGTTATTTATTGTCTTCAATATTACTGTTTTTATTGGTTGATTGCTTTTAATAAGATGCTTGACGATTTGATCGGCCCTGGAATACCAATTTGATTATCTCTTGGTCGTCTTGTATCGTGCCTCTTGCGTTTTAGAACTATCAATAGTGGGTCATGAGTTTATGTACAGCTGCCCACGTATTTTGGCTAGAGTATTTTAAAGGCGAAAGTGGTTTTGAAGGCTTTCTATTCTTTCAGGTGTAAGTTATTTTTACATAAGTAGGTATCTTTTCGTAAATACCCCGTTAAAGAATGCTTAAAATAGAAGAACTTCAGCGGTTGCCAATATTATCAAAATTCCAAATTGAATAGTTGAGACTTTAAATAATTAATAGACTCCTATCCAGGGTCCAGAGCTTGATCCTGGGCGCACACTTCTAACCTTTCAGAGTTAAATGTGCGTTTTAAGCAATTAAAATTAATAGAATAGAATATATTTTTATTCAAGTAAATTTTTTCAAGTGTTTTTTAAACGTCAAAATAATTTACCACTGTTTCGTTCAATGTTATATTACTCGTTATTATATAACAGTACAGTCACAGTTTTCAGGACATAGGGTCACTGTGCATATTATTTTCGAGAGATTAGTCCCGAAACTGATTTGCTGGTATTTTATAATTTCACCAACTAAATACCGACCAAAATATTATTTTGGCTTTTGTCAGGTATTAAGGTAAGTGTTCTTTATAGATTAAGTTCGACGACTAACTCCTACATGATATTATAATAAGTAGTATAATATTTTTACCGTTCCTCCTTCGCATTGCGTAAACACGTCGCTCATTGTCGCCGGTCGTGCAAATCGCGGCGCGTGGGCGCTAGGTGTCGCTAATGGGGCACTTCCGGTGTGAACTTGACATCTTGCTCTATCACACTGAGCGACTCTATTCGTTTTGTTGCCTTTTTTTTTCGAAGGGGAAATCTTCTGAAGATACCCACTCGGGTTATGTGGGATTTGTACCCACTAAAACCCCCTCGGTGGCCCTCCTCAGCACATATTGAGAAGCTCTGGGAACTCTGACGAACGTGCGCCAGTGCCTCTCTCGTGCGACGCCCATTGGGCTCCTGAGCGATGCACTTCCCTGCCTACGATATCTGTACGGTGACCTCGGCGACTGATAAGTAGGTTTATACTGCTAACATATATTTTGAGAACGCACTCACCATATTAGCTCATACCCATTATATTTTGCTCAATAGATTCTAATCTATGTTTAGAAATTGGTTTATCTGTCCTCTACATCCATTGAGCTATCGTATACCAAATCATCGCTCCTAAACACAGGTAAATCATTACTGCGCTACCGTTGGTTTCATTTGGTCATAGGTATTCTGCTATGATTGCATTTCAGTCATATATTGATGATATCATAATTACCACACCCGAATCGTTGGTAGGACGGTAGCTTAGTGTGAAACAGCATTGATGAGGTTTTATACCTGTTATAACTTATATTTAGATATGACATTTAGAAGTTTGCTCAAGGGCTTCCGATCGGCATAGGATTTTTTATACCTGTTTTCTAAGGTGTTAATGTGACATTTATTATTTAGGTCAGTTTTTGGGTCACAGACCCAGCTTTTGTACACGTTCATGCCCAGCATAATATTATTGTTTGCTGTGCATAGGCCGTTGTATCTCATCTTATCTTGTTATCATACCTATGCCTATTAAAATTAGTAAGTAATCAAAATTACTTGAATTTCGAGAACTTTCGAAACCTATTTCGTTTCAACATTTAATTTTTTCTCAGCATAATATTCTCATAGCTGAGTTTCTTGAACATCTTTGCCAGTTCCACTTGACACCTACTTTACTAAACTTGTAGTGTTTATGGTAGGTACTTTACGGAATCGCAACCATAAAAAAAGTTAAATATTTATTATCATTTCTAATTTACATTTCTAATTTTATAATTTACTAGCCGATGCCCGCGACTTCGCCCGCGTGGATTAAGGTCTTTCGAAACCCCGTGGGAACTCTTTTATTTTCCGGGATAAAAGTAGCCTATGTGCTAATCCAGGATATTATCTATCTAAATTCCAAATTTCAGCCAAATCCGTCCAGTAGTTTTTGCGTGAAGGAGTAACAAACACACACACACACACACACACACACACACACACACACACACACACACACACACACACACACACACACACACACAAACTTTCGCCTTTATAATATTAGTGTGATTATTATTTCTAAGTTGTCTAATTTTGCAAAACAAATACATAGCTTCAAGTCAGGTTCTCTCAGGTGCACTAAATCGGTGAAGGTAAATGAGGTTCTTATTTTCAACCACAACTGGAGCAATTTAGATCATTTTACACGTATTGAGTAATTTTATTAGTTAGTCCTTGACATAATAATATCCCTACTTCTATACAAATCTACATACTAAGTACTTATATCTACAGGTCTACCTGTGGTTTTATAATTCAAGATTTTAGTTAAATTCCTATCAATTTCATATTTTTTAACCCCCGACCCAAAAAGAGGGGTGTTATAAGTTTGACGTGTGTATCTGTGTATCTGTCTGTGGAATCGTAGCTCCTAAAGTAATGAACCGATTTTAATTTAGTTTTTTCTGTTTGGAAGGTGCAGCGATCAAGCGATCGAGAGTGTTCTTAGATATTATAATTCAAAAAAATCGGTTCAGCCGTTTGAAAGTTATCAGCTCTTTTCTAGTTTCTGTAACCTTTACTTGTTAAAATTTTTTAATTTACATTTGTTAAAATATTAAGTTAAACGCAAGTTAATTACTTCCATATATTCCGTTGAATCTTTAAACGATGTCAAAACGATGTTTTTAATTTTGCTAACTCATTTTTCGTTTAAATTATTATTTTAATAATAAAAATGTTTTCGATCATGCGCTTTTATTTCTTGATTAATCATAATATTATCATCAAAGTTTTTGTGTACATTGCGTGTCTGTTTTTCGTTATCATAGCTGTTGAATTGAGTTTGAATGACTTTTTTACGTTTCAACACAAGTGAATTAACACATTTGCAATCTCGAAGGAAACACGTTTTGGCAAAACTAGTATCCAAGCTGTATGTGAACCGGTTATGTTAGACTAAAGTGACGTCACTTTATTTGCTTATTCTTTAAACAATTCGCCAAGGTTCAAATACTTATCATCACTACCAGTACTTAGTTAAAAAGTAACGTTATGGCCTTTATTTTAAGTAGAATTTTGCTAAAATTATGTATTTTTATTTTTGTGGACAGTCTAAATTCTAGACAAGCACGCTTAAGTTTGCCATAAAAACATGAATAATTTAATGCTTCGTAGTCAATAGTCATGTCTTCTATTTCGGAGGTTAAGTGTTCGATGCCGGGCACGTACCTACCTCAAACTTTTTCGACAGACAGACTACTCTTCGGAGTTATGTGCTTTTTAAGCAATTAATTAATATCACTTGCTTTAACGGTGAAGGAAAACATCGTGCTGAATATGTTCTCAAAGCTGAGGGAAGTCTGCACATCCACACCACACTTACCTAGCGTGGTGGACTATGGCCTAAACCCTTCTCATTCTGAGAGGAAACCGTGCCAGCAGCTATAGGCTAACGATGGGTTGATCATGAACACTTACACGTAAAATTAATCAGAATAAAAAAAATTGCAAATTGCAACGCAGAAAATCAACAGGTTATGATTTTCCATGAAATTCCACACTGTGTAGAATACATTTTAAGCGGCCCTTACACAGTCAATTTTGATCGCGATTAAGTAGCTTTCATCGCGATCACAGATTGATGGATTGTGCTACAACATTACACGTTCAATCTCGATTCCGTCAGTCCGTGTTATCCTAGCGCCGCGTGAACACATGTTATCATGGATTTACAATACATGAGGTTAACGCTGTAGTATCTCTTGTCTTAGCCCTAACTTTGAAGAAGAGGATTCGTAGAAGGCGCTGGGTTAAACAATTGTTACAGAAAAAAAAAAGTGTATATACTCATTTAAATCTTCTTAAAGAAATACAACTAACTGCTGAAGATGATGATTACAAAAACTACTTCAGGATGGAAGAAAAATCTTTAAACGGGTTACTACACATGGTAACTCCATATAATAAAACTGACTGACGCGATCCTGCGTTTACACGTTCAATCTTGATCACGATCAGTGGATCGCGATCTTTATTTCAAAATATCCAGATATTTTGTGATCAGATGCACCAATCCGTCAATCTACTCCGTACACTATCAATCTGGATGGCGATCATTGATTTAGATCGCGGATTGCGATCTAAATTGACTGTGTAAGGGCTGCCTTACACAGCTCTATCTATCAATCTACAGCTACTCGTATGTCCTTTGCACCATTTTGGTTGCCTAGAAGAGATCGCTAGGTAGCGATAAGGCTGCCAAAAAGTACCTACCTGTCTATATTTTGTTTTCTTTGTAGGTATATGTTTTTTCTGTTTTAATTTTGTCGTGTACAATAAAATAATATTTATTCATTCATTTTGATATAAAATAATAATAACTTCCGACCACCATAAAGACTTTCTCATTAGCAATGTGTAATGGTAAAATTTAGTGGTGTGTATGCTGTGTGGTGTACGTATGAAAGGTGGTATAATTTAAGATGTACAAACAATTCATCTTGTATGTTTGCGTCGATGCACTGCGCAGTGGAGTGCAGACACTGTGTAGAGAAGACACAGTAGTCCAATGCCTTTGATCTCGTGGTAAAATTTGACTACGACGACCATTGAACATAGATTATTATGTATTCTGAGATATAGGGCCCTAACTTCATAGGGCAGTTCGGGTCGCTTTTCGTCCTGCACTTTATGCACGCTTGCTCTCACTCTGCTTAGAGACTAGTTGGCCTCGTCGAACCTCTGTATGTAATATCATATTATCTACTCTGTGGTGAAGTGGAGTGGATAGTTGATTGGGTGCATTGAGTCCGAGTTGAAAGCAGCAACATTAACGCTTCGTGCGTTGATAAAACATAAATCAATGGACCGCATCGACTTTGTAAGGTGACCATAATACTTAAACGAAAGTAAGCTCGGTCTTCAAAGTACAGTAGAGCCTCGATAATCCGAACTACCAAAAAATAACCCCTGTTCGGACTCACGGAGCGTTCGGATTACAGTATGTTAAAAAAAATGCAAATATATTTTGACAAAAAATATTTATTCAGGTACTATAAAATACATATTTAAACCACAAAATACGTTACTTATTCATAAAGTCATCAATTTTAGTTTGGCGGGTTCTATTTATTGACCAAAAAAAGGCTTTGTCCCTCAAATTACGCAGCATCATCTTTTCGGATAAAGACAAGTCATTTTCATCAGCCCAATCTAAACAAGTGTTCAGTGCTGATATAGCTTGTGAATGAGGAATTTTCTTGACGTTTAAAGCTGAAGTATTGTTAACAAAAGACTGGTCATTCCCAGACTCGTCAGTCTCTTGCGTAACAAAATATAAGATCAGCGGTCACGGTAAGGGAGAGAGAGGGGCAGTCGGCAGTTCGGATTACAGCGGCGTTCGGATTATTCAGAGTACGGATTATCGAGGCTCTACTGTATAAGTGCTTTAGTTTTATTTAACCTTCCTGATGCAGTGGTGAGCGCTGTGGTTTTATTAGTGGGAGGTTCAGGGTTCGATTCCCGGCAGGGGAAATTTGGGATTTTATAAATTCTAAATTTTCTCTGGTCTAGTCTGGTGGGAGGCTTCGGCTGTGGTTGGTTACCACCTTACCGACAAAGCGTGCTGCAAAGTGATTTCGCGTCCCGGTACGATACCGTGAAGAAACAAAAGGGGTACATATTATTATATGGGTTTAGTAAAGACTGCGATACCCTTTCCAGGTTAGTCCGCTTCCATCTTAGTCCGCATCATCACTTACCACCAAGTGAGATAGCAGTCAAGGGCTAACTTGTATCTGAATAAAAAAAACAGTAATTATACGCATTTCCTTCCAGGTTAAGAGTCATCATCATCATCATCATCACCTTGACCCAGTAACAGTACCTATACATATTTGAGCACTTTCCTGTTCTTTTTTCCAAGTTAGCTACTTCTAATAAATACTACAATGTCTTGTTAATACCAATCGCCTGGCCACCCTACAATTCCATAGCGCCACATATTAGGGTCGTCTTTGATGCGCTCGCACTCCTCCAGAAGCGTCATTTATTCCGATTTCATGCGCGAACGCAGGTTCAACGACCTCTTCACATATGCTCTCTACTCTTACAAGTGCACATTTGTTCGGACCCTGATTTCTTTATTGGTATTGCACGAGTGACGTCTTTGTGAGGACGCCTCGTGTTTAATTAAATGACTTATCACTGTGACTCGAATTTCGTTTGAAGTGCATATACTTGTTAATGTAACGATTTGCAGCCTAGCTATTCCATATTATTTAATTTAATGAAAATTTAGTTACTGTACAGAATTAGGTATAGTAGTAATCGACAATTCTATAAAATAAACTTAAATCTAAATTAAACTAAAATAACTAAAATATTAATAATTAACTTTTCAACTTTGTTAAGTACCAATTTCCCCTGCCCACTCGACCACCGCCAACATTTGCCTAACGTTCCCCAAACAAGAGTCACGTGCTAATAAATAAACAAGACAATTCAACAATCGCACGACCAAATACTGCAGTGCTTGCCCAAATATTGGTGCTTGGCCAAATTTGACCCGTTGTGAAGAGGCGTCGAGTGGCCCAAGCAAACGCCAGTACAAATTGTACGTATCTTGATTCCCGCCAATATTTGATGTGTAATTGAATACAGAAAAGCAAAATAACTGAACTTTTTAATATATAGGCACCTATTTCGAGTTTGTTATTTTAGGGTCCGGTTGGTTTTCAGGTACGTATTTGCATTTAGGGAGTACAGAGAGAGTATTTCTTAAAAGACGCTACTTGTATTCCAATAGCATTAGCCGAACTTATATTTTTTTAGGAGTCCATTAGAATAAAAATAAATAAAGTCTTATCCAAATGTCCAAAAGTCATTTCCGAAAATTGGTGATCTGTTTTCCTGCAAAGATTTTCAATATTTTGACGATTGTTATATGTTTTATGAGCATCCTTTATGCGTTTAAAAATTGCATAAGTGTGTTGAGTGTTTTATCGTAAGTAGTACCTACTAAAAGTTAGGTGCATATTCTAAGGATTCCTATTAAATTAAACAATCGTATTGCATTGTAAATATAATATGTTTATTGCATAGTTGCCAAAGAGGTAGTTCATACATCGGCATCGCATTATTGTTTCTAAGGTAACAATGAACAGTGAACAGTAGCGTCCATCAGACAATAACTGGAGCAAATACGCTGCCTCTACCTACTTCGATAACCTAAATACACATACACAATAATCATATCTAGCCCATTCAAATTAAGGGTCATGTTTCTCTAAAGTTAATTATCCTTGTTGCCCTGCGTACAGGATCAATTAGCAGCAAGTGGAGCGAAGTCGGGGCCAATTCGTTCAATTCCGAGTGCTTCAATTGAGACCAGATTGATGAGGTCTTACGTTGAGGAAATTATTAACTATACTGGAGAGTGGTTACTAAAAATAAAAATCGGTCAAGTGCGAGCTTGACTCGCACGCGAAGGGTTTCGTACCATCGCGTCATACAACTCTCTCTTACTGCTAGGATATGGACCGCCCTTTCGGCATCAGTTTTCCCTTCCACTTTTAATATGGGTACTTCAAGTCAAGAGTGAATAGGCAACTTGCATTTGCAGGTTTGATTGCAGTCGAACGCTAGTCTATAAATAAAAAAAAACTATTACGTTTCACGATATACAGCCCGCTGACAGACAGATGGACAGACGGACAACGGAGGCTTAGTAATAGGGTCAGGTTGGCACCCTTTGGGTACGAAACCTCAAAAAGCAGTAATAGCTTTGTGGTTAAGATGTCGGCCTCCTCTTATTCGGGATATCGGGTGTTCGATCCCGGGCACGCACCTCTAACATCTCGGAATTTAAATATCACCTATACCTAATGAGGAAACATAGTATGCTTGAGAGTGCTCCATAATACCTACCTATGCTCAAAGGTGTGTGAAGTCTGCCAATGAATTTCCAAATTGCCGGTGCTGGAAATTGTACCTGGGACATCATCTCACTTATAAGCCCAATAGCGTAGGCAATATCTACCTATATAAATAACTGTCAGACTATTTATAAAATGTATTTTCAGAAAATACATAATATTATTTGTATAACGATTTGAATGACGTACCTACTTATAATAAGTACTAATGAAATAACCAAATAAAGTCTTGTAGTTTATAAAACAATACATACCTAGTGTGCATAATGACGCTATTTTACTTATTTAGGCTTTTATTATCAGTTTTAATAATAATTTACTTAGGTAGGTATGTCTTTATATGGCTATGTGGTCATCATTTTATGACCTAAAATGTAAACATCCTCAGCGTGTGGGAAAACGTTTGTTTATGCAAAGTCGAAAAAGCTAGGTCATTGCCTCTATAATGCCTACAACTATTCTAGAAACCTTTATATTCTATTACTAACTACTAACCTAGAGTTTCGGGGTTTGATGCTCAGCTGAATTCTTTTTGGGAAAATAAAATATGTCTTATTGTATAGAACTAGCTGACTCACCTCAACTTCACTCGTGAGGAATTTCTGATTCTGTGATCTGATCTTAGTCTATGTTACTTTCCAGGTCTTCACCAATACTCACGCAAAAAATCACGTCGATTCGTTGTTCCGTTTACAAGCCTAAGGACAAAGCAACAAACAAACACACTTTCGCATTCATAACATGGGTAGTGATTATTTCCGTTTTTCTTTTGCCATTAAACTCTAGAAAAGGGCTCCAATGTTTTTAACTAATTATCCATAACAGAAGGGGTTCTACCCTCTCTTTTCAGTTCACGGAAATATGCTTCATAAATTGTGGGTGATAAAGGCTAGATTTGTGCAAACATATTTTTGGCCCACCTTTAGTAAATTGTTGTGATTTATCTTTTATGTCTTTCATACAACACGGAAATGGTACCATCAAGGTGTCTTCTATAAGTCAATCATGCGTAAACACATCGATGAAAATTCTCCAGCAAAGTTTGGTAGATAAAGATTTTTTCTCTCTTTACCATTGTTCTTCTTCTTCGTCGTAGCACTCTTGGCAGAGCGGTCGTGGTCTTTGAGAGCAGATGTTATACGCCTCACGAGCACTCACCACTTCTTCCTGCTGGCCGACAGCCTGGTACAATCGTGCAAGGGACCGCCCACAGCAGACTTAATTTGGTCGGTCCATCGTATGGACGACCTTTCTCGCCCTCTGGTGCCCTCCACCTTGCCCGGCATGACAAGACGTTCGATGGAGTTACTCTCACGCCGAGAGACGTATCCAGAGAATTTCAATATGCGACTCTGTACTAACGCCGAAAGTCGTTGTTTAATGTCGAGTTCTTGGAGTATAGAGACGTTGGTACGAAATTCGGCCCATGAGACTCCTAAGTTCTAGCATCCGCCTCCAGCACCACATTTCTAGAGCATCAATCTTCTACTTCTCGACTAGTCGTGAAATAAGTGTCTGAAAAAGCTGGATCTTCAAAGCTTTTGTTATGTTCCTGTTCTTCGATATTTTCGGCTTATTCATCGCAGTTCTTGCTATCGCCATAAGTCAATCAATCAATCAATCAATCAACTTCTACCCAATAAGTAAAATAAGTCGCTTCTTCTACGCAACCTCCATCGAAATTAAAGCTCCAAGATATACGTAGGATTGAACGACCTCGCAATTTCACGATCTAATTAAAATCAAAACAAAACAATACTTATTCGTTGCGTAGGTAGGTAGGTACGTGTTATAGGTATAAGGACCACGATCCGTGTAATTGGGTCGAAATATCGATAAATAAAACCTTCAAATTAATCGTGGTATGTATTAGGGATGTTATGGATATATAATTTCGGATCCGGATATGGATATGGATATTGGTAAAAAATAATATCGGTTTCGGTTACGGTTATGGATATTAAATTATTTCGGATTATCCGATAGTTTCGGTTACAGATATTAATTTTTTAAGGAACTATAAAATGTGAACTGATGAAGGTGTCGCATTCCAGCGGAGTGCACAGTTAATTCGTACGAGTGTAGTATTTAGTTAGACTCCGCCCTATCCGAAACTATCCAAAACTTTTATTACGGATTCAGTTACGGTTGCGGATATTTTTTTATTTCGGATATCCGATAGTTTCGGTTACGAATATGGATATCCATAACAACACTAGTATGTATATACCCGTTATATACATATACATGTATGTAAAATGTATCTAACTAGATGCATACTTTATAATTTTTTTACGCGGCGTTCTTTTCTCCACATATTCGAGACGGTTATCCAATTTATTCTGATTGCCAATTGACACAGTATGCAAGAATTAGCTACCATGGCGACATGGTGCTTTCATGGTGTTCATTGGAGCTAATCAATGTCGTGCCATGTTGTAGTAGTATAATTCGTATAATTGTTCAACTTATGATCACAGAATAAAGGAAGAACATAGACGGAGCGATTGTGAATAAAGTTATGAAAGTGTGAACATAATAATGAAATAATACTTCTGCATAATTGTATATGTTCCCTATCCTGTATGTTTTGCAACACCTAAATTGTGAATAATGCATTACGATATCGCAATTTATAGCAGAATTTATATATTATGTAAGTAAAAAAAAAACTATCAAAATTGAATGCATTTACATATTTATAGTTGCAAGGGTGTTATAAATTTTTAAGAGGTAGAGCTATACTTTCATATTGAATATAGCTTTCTGAAACCTGTTTATTTCATTAATTTATACACTTGAAGAAAATAATTCCAAAATAAATATTTTATATGTATATCAAAAACTGCGGAACCGGCAGTTTAAAAATATCCTTCTATATCATTATAAATATTAATAGCCCTTCTTGGTATACGTATTAAAATATTAGTTTTTTTTTACTTGTCTCATATCCTTTTTTCCTTCAGTCTATGCTTGTTACCTATGATGAAGTCAAACATTTAGGGTTGTATGACATTTTATTTTGGGGCGTCACGGAAGGCGATTGTTTTTTTGGATTTTGGGTAAAGGAAATGACAGTTACGAGACTCGTAGGGGTGACTACCCCTCGTTAAGACATGCAATCGGTACCGTGCACTGACTAACGGCATAAATGGTTTCATACTGTATCGTTCTCATCATTAGCTATATCAGCAATAAACCATCGCCTACTCACAACTGATCACAAGTCAAATGGGGGTTGGCCACGCTGGCCAAGATTGGCAAACTTCACACGGAGAACTCTCAGGCATGCAGGCCTCACGATGTTTTCCTTCACTGTTAAAGCAAGTGATATAATACAATTGCATAAAACGCACATACTTAGCTCCGAAAAGTTAGTGGTGCGTGCACGGGATCGAATCCTTTAGACCTCCACTCCGCTCCGCTCCTCTGGCTCCTCTTATTCTTTAATTCACTAAGTTACTTTCATGATTTTTATTTAAAAAAAAACTAAAATTATTTCTATGTTAATGAAGCATTATAGTTTTGAATTTTTATAAAAATCTTTAAGATCTTTAATAACTGCTTATGCGAATTTTGGATTTAATTTCTCAATCAAAATGCTGTTGGAATATCTTCAAAAAAAAAAATTTTGGACCTACTTTCATAATAAGTTGGTCCCAAAACGTACTGTATAATCTAGGTACCTACATGGTAGATAAAACCGTTGCAATGTCCGATACTTACGCATAATTGATAACAATTATGTACCATCAGATAAGTGACCAAATTGCTGGTAGGCACATCGCGTTAGGGACCATCATTGTACCAGGGCACATAATTATCATCTTAAGGTTATGATGCTCATGTCAAAATTTAATGTCTCAATCTCAATACAAGATTGATAACTGAAATCAATATACAGGATGTGTAAATAATTACGATTATTTATCCAAGGATTACTCGTAGAGATCTCGTGTGGAGATAATTGCACTTTTATAGAAGTTTCCGTATGTGTATACAGCGGTGATAACCTAGTGGTTAAGACGTCGCGTCGGCCTTCTATTCGTGGTGTCGGGAGTTCAATCCCGGGCATGCACCTCTAACTTTTCGGAGTTTGCATACCTAAAGGCTGATTCACACCAAGTACGAACAAGTGACACGTGCGTAGTGACGCGCGTAAACCCCTAACACACCGCGTTACGCATACGTCCACGCTTTACCCAAGCGGTGTGCTATGTTTCATACAGTTCCATACATTACAACGCAATGGTATGCGCTACGTCTACGCTTACGCAGCCTGTGTGAACGAACTTTAAGGGTTCTCTATAATGTTCTCAAATGTGTCTGAAGTCATAAAAACTAGATTTGAAATTGTATTAAAGTTAAAAGAGTTCACATCTATAAATGAATTGTCAAAAAATGTCAAACGCTACAATTGTTAATGTTTTTGAAAATAATTATAATTAGCTGATGCCGGCGACTACGTCTACGAGGATTTAGATTTAAAAAAATCCCATGTACACTTTGATTTTCCGAGATAATAGCCTATGCCATTCTTTAGGTATTCAACTGCACCCATGTAAAATGAATTCAATTTTCAAAAAATTGGCTCCGAATCGGAACACCATGTACGCCCATTAGGAGAACCATGTTATTGTGTACTCTTGTAATTTCCCACAAGAGAAAGAGATAACAGGAACAATAAAACTGCACTATAATTTACAAGCGATCGTATAAGGCTTCCCATTAAAGGTTCGCGATAAAAATCAAGTTAAAAATCATTGACATTAAAAATACAAGATATACAAAAGGAATAAATGGGCGGGATTCGTCGAGGTTTTTGCTAGTTCTTTTTGATAGCGTCCTGCACCTTTAGATTACTGAATTAGTAAGTATTACGACGCGAACGGTGCGTGAGATAGATATGCGATCAAATTTTTCTGTCTATAATTTTAATCTAGTCTACGGCAGTGAAATAGCTAACATAAATTAATATCATCAACATCTCAACCCATGCTCCTGGGCCCACTAAGTACTGAACATGGATATTCGGGTATCAGAATGGATTCAGACCATAGTCCATCACGCTGGCCAAGTGTGGATGTTTGGTTTCCTTACGATGTTTTTCTTCATGCATGCACCATGAAATTTTTAATTGCTTAAATCGCACATAACTCCGGCTGGTTTGGGATTGAAATCTGGAAAAGCCGAAGAGACGGCCACTAGCCCACGTTTAAATAAGGTCTCGCATATAGGTAAAATATAATAATCTAGTAGACGCCGCACGCTTCATCGCAGCAATGCTTCATCAAGCATCGGCAAATACCACAGATGGCTTGGCAATCGGAACGCTGCAAAGCGTTGGCAAGTATACGCAAACACCAGCAGTTTGCCTATGTTCTTCCCCGGGATGTAAGCTAACTCAGTACCAAATTTCATCAAAATCGGTTAAACTGTTGGGCCGTGAAAAGCTAGCAGACAGACAGACAACACTTTCGCATTCATAATATTATAGTATGGATAGTATGGATTATATCAATGGGCACGAGTAAAGAGGTTTCGGGTGGCGAGTCCGTTGCACAAACACGGGGCGGGGCGCGGCGTCTCTGATTTATTCGGCGCATTGAATCCGGCTCGCGGCGTATTTGTCAGTCGCCTTATATGAACCACTGCACCGTATCGGGTGAGGAAGCTGGACTTGTGTGCATTGGGATGATATACGAGTAGATACGTGAAGAAAAATATCGAGAAATATTTACATACTTACCGAGCAATTTTGTAGTCCCTTTTTTAGATACAAGTTGCCGGTAGGGTGGTAACTAGCCACGGCCGAAGACTCCCACCAGACCAGACCAGAAATTTAGAAATTAAAAAATTCCAAACTTCTGCCAGGAATCGAACCCGGTACCTCCTACTAAAACCACACATCACTGCCCACTGCGCTATAGAGTTTGTCAAAGACGAACTCTTTACGGTAAACGGCCAAAATAGATCAAGTTTTCAGCTTCTGAGCGATGCCGCTTTCTTACAATAGGTACCTACCCATACAATATTACAAGATCTAAATAAAGGTTTAAAAACCTAACATACAACTTTACAAGGAGGAATTTATCATTGATGGAATATATACTCAAGCCGCTGAATGTAATAATTGTTGACATTAAATCTTGTCACCCTTTTGAAATTCCTGTCCTTAACTTATGATTAAAAATAATTTTATTACTTTTATTTCTATTTTAAGCTTGCTTGTTGTGTAGGTAATTTTCAGTAAATTCGTTGATTTATACTTTGATGCGCCTTGTGCTGAATGAAGTCTGTAAATACCCACTGTACTTAACTTACTTACTACATCTTGATTAAAATAATTAAGTAAGACTAAAAATTGAAGCGCAAATTTTTAGACAACTTTTAAAAGGTTACCTACTTTAATTTGAAAATGTAAATTTTTGCTAACAAAAACTAAAAAAAAAAAACAAAGACGTTAGGCAATTGCTTTCCAATGACTAACGCCATCAACAATGTAAACGCAGTAAAAGGTTAAAGAAATTGGTTTAAAGTCGAGGCACAGGCGAGTTTTCCCCATGACTCACGGTGTGGACAGTAGAGTGACGACGGAGGTATAACTATGTACTTACTTAGGTAATGACCGTTTATGCGACACTCCAATACGATAAAACGGAAAACGGAAGTAAAAAATGATGGATAGTAGCAATGTAGCACTAAATTTTAATTTTATAATGTGGTTGATTATTCTTTAACTAACCGCTTGGGTTCTTTGAAATGGTTATATTTGATTGTGGTGGGATAGTAGTGGAAGATCGCAAAAAATTGTGCCACAAATGTTGTGACCTCCGGATCAAACTTCTACCACGATAGTCAATCTCAACGTAGTATGTAACTACCCAAACACAGCACTCTCTATTCCCTCACAACGGATCGCCATCTATCCCCTATTCAAATTCAACATTTATTCAATTAGACTTTTACAAGTTCTTTTGAATCGTCAAAAGCATCTACCACTGGTTCGGAATGCCTTTCCTACCGAGAAGAACCAGCAAGAAACTCGGTGGTTGCTCTTTTCAAAGATGTGATATACAACATTATGTATCCTATCATCGGACTGTGGGAATAGTCCAATGATGTGGTGGCAATCCTACGCGAACGAAGAGAAAACAGGCGCTGGAGTATCGGCCTTACGTGCCAACGGGCTTACGTACACAAAGCAAAACAAATCGGTAAGCAGGCAACACAACGAAGCATTATGTGTGTGCATAACTCGTTTACTTATTATTTTACACCTATCTCTCTTTAATGAATTGTCGGTCTCTTTTCACCATACCTACTTGCAATAATTACAAATTACATATTTCGCTGATTTCCCCACAGCAGGCACTAGGTAGTATTGCCGCTTACCCACGCTGATAGAATCCGATCGTCGAAGCACAATTATGTCAGAGTAAAATGGCCTTAAACCACCTTGAGATAACGTCTAAAATTCACGACTTTAATTAGCAGTTTTCACTTGCAGTGCTGGCTGTAGATATGTGGACGAATTTAAGCTTTAAAACAAGACAGTTAAGGTCTATTCATCACTGAAATGTTTCGAACACACAAAACGATAAATTATGCGGTGTAGGTATACCTATAGATTACAGAATGGCAATATCAAGTTGATGTCCCATTTTTTAAATCTACCCTACCTATTTTATAAATTATTGTCAAATAGAACTTGAGCACGCGGATTAATAGATCTTAGTAGTGAATTCATTTATGGTGTATTGTGTTATTTTTCACACTGAATAACTACTGAACTTCTCACCACCATGGAACATTTATTTATCTTTGTTTAAAAAGCAGAGATTGTTATTTGAGCGGAATATTTCGATAACCGAAATCGATGATATCGGTAAGTAAACAAATATAACCTACTCGTATTGAAATTATGTTTATGGTTTTACTTATGTGCATTTAGTATTTTCTAAATGTTAGCGTAATGTTTTTAGTCCATTTAATACTTTTAATCAGACGCATTATAATATAACAATGTAACCAATATACTAAATACTAGTTGATGCCCGCGACTTCATTCCCGTGTATATAGATTATTAAAAATCCCGTGGAACTCATTAATTTTCCGGGATAAAAAGTAACCTATGTATTAATCCAGGATATAATCATTTACAGATGAATACCGTGCGCTTGTGGGTCTGTCACTACGGAGAAACGGGGCATGTAGACAATTGTTGACCTGGGCCCAAACCATCAGCTTATAAGATGGAGTCACATCACCACCAAGAAATCGTTGCAATGCATAGCGTGGATTCCTTTTTAAAAATTTGGTTGACAGCGACCAAGCACAATGTAGTTCTACAAACTGTGCGGAAGCATTTGCGTGCGGCCGGAATACATTACGAAGAAAATATTACGAATGGTTTGCACCAGGACCATAGACTTTCATTTTGCAATGAAATATATAAACTTTGACTGATGTAATTACGTTGTTATTTTTAATAATGAAAAATCTTTTGAGTCGGACAAGGATGGACGTAAAATACTATAATAATAGAACAACAGGTAAACGATATATTATACTTTGAATAAAGTGGTAACTTCAACCTGGGAGTCTCTGTGGGGCAGCATAGACTTGCTGGAATATGGTTACTAACATGACGAGTCGATTACAAAAAGTAATAGCTTACGAGGGTGGCCTACCTTTATACATTATTAAATAAAGTATAGGTAATTAATTTAATTCTATTTGTGAGTGATGTTATTGTTATTGCAGTTAGAAGTTATAATTGATTTTGATTTCTAACTAAGTAATTAACATGTTGATTCATCTCACAAACCTAAAAGTAACCCAAAACGTAAATAAAACATTACGTTCATACTTGACCGACTTTTAGCATACTTCACATCGATATTGGTTTTAAATTACTATAGGAGTAATAGGAGTAGATAAAGTATGTCAATTTTTTTTCCTCTTTTGTATACCTTCTGTTAACTTGATGTGTTAATTTTTTGACAAGCGTCTTATTTATTTCTTGCTTATTATAATAATTTATGAACTGCACAAAAGACAAATAAATAACTTCTAAAATAGAAAAGTGTTATTATTTTTGTTTTTTCTTGCTTATAATTATATTGTTTGAAAGTATGATAATTTTGACTGTATAAAGAAGACAAAATAAATAATTGCAAAAATAAAAAAGCAATCCCCCACTAGGATTAGAACTCACGCCATATTTAAGAACTTCAACACTATTACCACTCGGCCATCAGAACTATGTTGACGAATGTGAAATTTGCAACCCTATACGACTGGTAAGGTTATCTAGAAGTGTGAGTGAGTGTAGTAAGTGTGAGTGTATCTATTATCGGATAGCATCGGGTCGTATCTTTGTGTGTTATACATACGCGCGCATTAGTATGCTCTGCCAAGCGAATTATTTTTCCGAGTGTACGAGGTATGCCAACTTCCCAACTTCGAGTTGCTACTGAAAGTTTTTGGACAGAAAAACCAAATAACTGTTCAGGTCCGATCCAAACTCGGACTTTCATGACCCACAGCCGAATAAACTAGCCACTAAAACAACTGGGCAGCAGGAGACATTATAAACTAAGTGATTTTAAACTAGAGGAAATCACTATGAAAAAGGACCCCGGATGGTTCGAAACTAGTCGGGCTTACATCGACTAAATACTCGAGTATAGCTGTAACAACCTATACTATAATGAAAACAGGAAATTATAAACTAAATTGCTTCTAAATTAGAGGCAGGCACTGACATTATAAACTAAGTGCTTATAAACTAGAGGCAGGCAGTGACATTATAAGCTAAAGTGTTTCTAAACTACAGGCAGGCAGTGACATCATAAATTAAGTACTCCTAAACCAGAGGCAAGTAGGGACATTATAAACCAAACGCTTCTCACCTCGAAGCAGGCAGTGACATAAATAGCTAATGAAGTATTTCATAACGAATCGGTGCACAGTTAACAAAATATTAAGAATGACAAATGTACCTAATCTGTTTAAAAGCCTTATCCTGAGGGTTGTACACTCATTAACAACTGAGTGCGTTACAGTTATGACGTCAGCGTAACCCAACCGTTATCTCCGTATCTCATTTCCGTAACACGGTAATGACATGATAGAGAATACATTTTTTAGCCCTAATGCTCGTAGATTTATCTTTCAAGGTAACGCGTAGGTAAATCCAATATGATGCAGTTTACTATTATTTCGTTTAAACTCTTGTTAGGTCACTAAATACTCACTGCCTTTTCTATATTTTTCTTTCTAAGCCCTGACTGACGCTCATATGGTCCAACAGGGACTTTGATTCCATAGGAATAAATAATTACTATCACCCTAAAAAATATAGAGAAAATTTACATACATAAACTAAAGTTGATAAAGAATATTATGTCAGTCATTAAAATAGGGCATTAATGATTATATTTTTTGTCTTGCAGATAACAATTTGGACACTGCGCATCGGCAAATCGACCAGAAGTCCAACCAGTGGTTTGGAGCCACTCTGACCAGCACTGGCAGAAATGGACCGATTGTGGTAAGTGACCATAACCTACATTTTTACTCAACAGCAACGAAACCCTCAGGAGGGTTAATTTTTAGTTTTTTTTTTTTAGTTTGACCTGTATTTATGTCCGTTTCTATGTCCGCTCGTAACTACTCAACGACTCTTGTATTGCACACTAAGATTACGGAACTGCACACCACAAACAAAGGGCAGATTACAAAAGAAAAACTTAAAAGGGTTTTATTAAAGCGGTCTTATCGCGAAAGAGCGATCTCTTCTTTAAGTTATCATGTTATATAATTAATATAAATAAAAACCACATACATTTATAAAATTTGAAATGTGTTTTCATTGATTTTTAGTTACTCGTAATCGAAACAAAGCTAAGGTTGCTGTATGTCCAAATTACATAAACCACATTGTGTTCAATAGCCGTATTTATTTCAAGTTTATGGTGTTAGACGTTAGTCTGTGTGACCCCATAAAGAGTGGTATAGTGACCTATAAAGTTTATGGGACGACCGGACTGCACCCTTCCTGTTACACCCAGCGTTGTGAACTGATTTGAGTTACACATCGCTTTGAAACAATAGTTTTTACTAACTAGTAACTACACAATATTATTATATCTTATAAGGGTATATATTAGTGTTTTAAAGGCTGAAACTTCTTTATTAGAATTTTTATTTTTAATTTATTATCTTAGTTAGTAGTATATTTTATGAAGCTGAAAATTAATTTTGTACCGTCATTCAGACCATCTATTCAGTAGTCCTCTTGCATATTTCTGAAAATTCTCTATTATTATGTGCCAATAATAAAAGTATTGTATAAAGAACAATTTGTACTTAGGTAGATTAAAACGTAAAAACGTAAAATGCTTAGTTAAAATTTTAAAATACAGCGTCTAAGTCGTTGATTTAATTATTAAGTAAAAAAAATACAAATATAAATAAAAGGGCATCCATAACATAAATCATCGGTCGATACAAAACAGGAGATTGATAATTAAGATAAGATGGTGATTCAAAACAAATTTTTACATGATTTTAATCACAATGCCCCACAAGGTACATTTTTGATAAATAGCGTGACATTATATAAAAACGAAAGTTGTCTTTTCACCCTACAATTTGTCATGACCATTAATTTTCGTTGCGAAAGGCTTTGATATTTGCAAAGTGGGTCAATAGATCTACGGGCGAGTGGTATTGGGTCAGGAGAACCCCATGAAAGGGTACGTTGGAGGTCAGATGGGCCGTCATTTTGGGGTTAGTGCTATTAGGTCAGTTGTTTACGACTTGTGGACAGATTAGTTATCTGTGCCAGGGGAAAATGGCGCTAGGGAAAATAGTTATACTCATCATCAATCCATCGCTGGCTCACTACTGAGCACGGGTCTCCTCTCCAGAATAAAAAGAAGTTTGGCCATAGTCTACTACGCTGGCTAAGTGCAGCACTTTTTGAATAGTGCGGCACATCCGATTATTATTTGAAAAAAAAACTGCTCTACTTTCTCCACCGAATGTTATAGGTTATACGTACAATGGAGGAAATGACAAAACTGTTAGTCTTTTCTCGAAATTACGCATCAAATATCTAAGTACCTACAAAGTGATATTTTACACCTGCACAGACCAGGGTTATAATTTTAGGAATGTTGTCATTACATCTAAATACATAAGGAAAACTAGATACCTCTTTTACCTAATGGTTATTCATACACTGAGCTTCTCCAGTTTTTGCGTGGTCGCAGATCACACAGCGCACGCCTTCGCCGAAGCCCCTCCGCTGCAGTTTTTGCTCCATCTTCGAAGGAGACGGAATTTTTATTTAGGTATGCCGAATTAGTGCAAAAACGGGCCTCTCTCATGCCGCGGCAATTTGTTTAGCGTTTTGTTTTGTTTGCGAACGTGCTCGTGGTCAGAATTTTTGATGGATTCTACCGGTGTATAGGGTGTTAAGATTTCTTCTTTAATATTCAGATACAAATTAGCCCTTGACTGCAGTCTCACCTGATGGTAAGTGATGATGCAGACTAAGATGGAAGCGGACTAACCTGTAAGGTGTATGACAGTTTTCATTAACCCCATACTCCTTTGGTTTCTACACGGCATCGTACCAGAACGCTAAATTACTTGGCGGCACGGCTTTGCCGGTAAGGTGGTAACTAGCCACGGCCGAAGCCTCCAACCAGACTTTATTGTAAAACAATAACAGAATTTGTTTTACAGTTTACAAAACTTTTGCAGTTTCAGTACGATATGATTTTGGATAGATACGTGAAGTTTACAGGGTTTTCTGGTTTCTTTCGATTTTAATTGTTTCCGCTATTGTGGCGAATTCTGTTGGACAAAACCTCTTAAACTAAATTGAAATAGCAGGTTTAAATCTAATAGCAATACCTATCTCTTTCATAATGCTCCTTATGGAAAATGATAGCATTAGTTTAAACCTGTCAATTTAGTTACGAGAACTAGAACAACAGACTTAGCTCCATTATGTATTTCATGGTTAGAAGGGGACTAGCGTAGTGTTGCAGAGCAGTGTAACAAGTCCGCGATTAATTACTCAACAGGCTCAATGTTACCACCACGCGGATAGTGGTCTACGGGACTGCCTGATGCCAGGATAGTATAACATATTAATTATAAAATTTACTTGTGCAAAAAATTTAAGTTAAATGTTGGAGCACCCTGATTACAAACACCAGAGTTTTCAAATTGGTAGCTTATAGTTTCCCTCTGGCAGTTGCAGCACAAATATCCAAAGTGATTCTAATAAAATGAAATGGGTAGATAGTTAATTGGAAGTGAAGCATCCTGTACAGTCGGGTACTCGGGTACAATATCGTTTTAAGAATGTATTGATTTATAATTGCCCGCCCGATACGTCGCGACTGGTGCTGCGACTTAAGAGTAGGGTTACCAATTAATATAAAATGGAAGAGTCCTGATTCTGACATTAGAAAGCAGGCAAAAATGAATCATTTGTTTCTTGGTAAGTTCGCGACGGACTACGATCATGGAATCAAAGATTGGATGTTCTATTGATTTTAAAAAGTTTCATTTGAATACGATTCGGCGAGAAAAAGGAATTAAAGAAAATGACGCTTTACAGCCGCGAAGTAAGTATATTGAATTTTTTCAAAATAGCCTCTCCGGATAATATAATAGTCAAAATAATATTCTCTCGGGATGTAAAGATTCTATCTAACAATACCCTAACCACATACACTCAAATCTGTTCGGGCACTTAGAAGTTATCCATCCATACTATAATATAATATTATAAATGCGAAAGCGTGGTCTGTCTGCTACCTTTTCACGGCCCAACAGTTTAATCGATTCTGACGAAATTTGGTACAGAGTTAGCTTATATCCCGGAAATGGACATAAGCTACTTTTTATCCCGGAAAATCAAACAGTTCCCGCGGGATCTTTAAAAACCTTAATCCACGCGTCCGAAGTCGCGGGCATCCTTTAGTGGTGGAATAAAGAAACTCACATTACATGAACCCTGAAAACATTACAGTTCTTTTTTTGACAACTGTGTAAAAATACTGTAATTACCAAAGAGTTGCAAAAATTCCTGGCATATCAGAGTAAATCCTGATGTCTATTAACCCTACTAACGAGTATGTTTTGCTCAATCGGTTATTTATAACGAATTGCTCGCATCCACGCTAAGAGCTCACTTTGGCCTGATCTGTAATTGTTATTCCTTTTATTAGGTGCGTATTGTGGTCTGTTTTTGCTGGTTTTTATTGCTTTACATTCCCACGACTGAGGTATCTAGTAATTTGTCTTTTGCCTTATCGGGAAGCGTAGTTTCTTACAGGATTTCCATTGGTAATTGAAGATGTTTGTCGTTCTTAGTTGGTTGTTTTATTTTCTAATGTAAACAGGGCATTAATTGCATAATGTAGTCGCAATTAGCTTAACTTCAATTCTGCTTATCCATACTATCCATACGAATTAGTAATTACAAACATTATAAATGCGATAGTGTGGCTTTAAGTTTGTCTGTCTGCTTTCCTCGTCACATCCGTTTTATCAATTTTAACGAAATTTGGTACAGCATGCATCTCATTGGCATCTTTTTAATTAAAGACCTCTAATGGTTCATGGTTGGAAAACAACTATTAAATCCAGGCTGAAGAAGTCGCGGGCTAATCTAGTTGAAAAAAATGTATTAATAAGTAAGTAATTTCTGTTACATGCAACTTAGTCCTTGCAATTTCTCAGAAATTTTTGTTTTTTTTGGAAGACTGAGATATTTTTCTAAGATAGTCAGCTTTTCTAAGTTCTCTTTCACTGTGATGTTACGAGTAGGTACTCAATAAGTACCTAAGTACAATAATATAATAGATTCGGATTTCTACAAAACTACTTAACAAAATAAATAAACATGGCATCAATCGCACATTTGGACCGCACTGTAAGCAATAATATTTATGTTGTATTAGTACTGATTTATTTGAAATTAGCACTGAATGTTCGGCGTATTCATTGCAAATTTTGGCAGAATTCAAAATTTTCTTTGGAAATCGATCAATGGAAATCTTTCACATAAGTATTTATTTATCGTTTTACATAGAAATGTATAATGTATTCCTATTCACACTGCTGTATAATGCCGAATAATGCATTGACACAAGGTTTTACTCGAAAAGAGTAATTCTCTATTGCTATCGGAACGTGTATCGCTCGCTATTACAATTGCAAATATGTTTCCTGTGATAAATCGCAAGATATCGCCGTTTGATGCTGGCTGCGTACGCGCATTTACTTAGTATAGACAAACATAGACTGAGAAATAAATAGAATTCCCTTCTTAATCAAATCAACAATCATCATCATATAAGCCTGTATCCACTGTTGAACATGGGCCCTCCTTTGTGAGCGCAACCCCACTTTCCCTCAATCTTCCTCATGTAGCCGCTTCCGGCTACCCTCTTTATATCGTCAGGCCAACGAGCCGAAGGCTGCCCCACGCTAGTCATTTGCTTACTTACTTATACATATTTTGTATACTTAGTACTTACTCAAGTTGATAAAATACCTACTGACAGGTACATAGCGCGGTAGGTACATTCAAAATTAGTTGAGATATAACAATTAGGTACAGACTACAGAGCTGAATATCAAGTCAAAGCTTATTGCGAATATTTGCTCCATTCTTTACCAAGAGTATGTCTATGGCAGGTAATCTATTCAATTGTCCAATCTATGGCCCAGGTTTTATACCCAGGCGTCTGTATATGGGGCTGGGCTGATTGATGCGACGATACCCCTCCAGTGCCTCCCGTTCTTAGTAATATTCGATTATTCACATTGTTTACTTTGTATCGGCATCAACTTGCGGATTAGTTCACGGTAGGCGCCTTTCCGAGAACCTTGGAATTTATTTGCTTTCTTTAGGTGTTAGAATTTAGATAGAGTCTTATTCATATTATAATCGTTATCGTCACAGTCCAATATTCAGCACGGGTACTTTAATGAAGAACATGGAATAACCATGCATGTTGTACCATACATATTTATCTGATACTTAAAACTAGGAAATGTGAACCAAGTCACATTTGTAGAGCGCTATCTGAGGTATTAATGGGAACCAAATTTCCTTTTTTTTAAGTGTTTAATTTATTTTAGTTTTTATTATCATTGATTATTCTTATTCACTTTAAATATTATTATCTATCTATCTCGCTACCATTAGGTAAAGTTCATTAAAGTTTTGGATAAAATAAAAGCGATAAAAATCCGTATACATTTCGCCCTCCATAAAAGTCCAAAGCCACGTCGGACGTTTCAGGTTTCAACCTAAATTTGTAATCTCGGTGCGAAACAATTTCGGAGGAATCCCGTAGGTAAGGTATTTAAGCAAACAAATTGTCCGGTGATTTGTCAGACGGATTCTTTACTTCTTGCTGCGCCGGCGCGCCTAATATGGCATGGTACGGTTGACAGCTACGCACGTCGGATTTGGACGGTGCCCTTTTACGGCGGGCCTCTCTTATTGTCTACCTTTGGAGTGAATATCTTGGATGTTTTCGCGTTTCACCATTTTTAAGGGTCCGTGTCTCCAGAGAAAAATGGAACGCTTATAGGATCACATCGTTGTTTGTCTGTCTGTCTGTTTCAAATTATCTTATTAAGCATCCTTTCTCAAAATATTTTCACCGTGGCCCGTTAAGTTATAACTAGGTGATGCCAGCAACTTGGTACACTTGGATTCAGGTTTTTAAAAATCCCGCGGGAAATCTTTGTTTTTCGGGGATAAAAAGTAGTCTATGTGATTCTCCAGGATCCAAGCTATACCTGTATCAGCAGATGATGCATGCAACTTTATCCGTGTGGATTTAGGGTTTCCAAAAGTATTCAAACAAACAAATTGTCCAGTGATTTGTCAGACGGATTCTTTACTTCTTGCTGGCCCGGTGTGCCTAATATGGCATGGTACGGTTGACAGCTACGCACGTCGGATTTGGACGGTATCCTTTTACGGCGGCCCTCTCTTATTGTCCACTTTTGGAGTGAATATCTTGGATGTTTTCGCGTTTCACCATTTTTTCACTTATTGGGCAGGGGTTCTCGAACTGCTTTTTTGGTGGCCCGGTTATTTATCTTCGTGACCCAATTTTTCTGTTTTTTTTTAATAAAAAAATCACAGGATCTACCGCGGTTAGTTTTGCATTCACCGCTGCACTTTCTCGTTTTGAAACTTCAGCAAAAATACTTACCTACCATAAATTCAGTCAATTCTAAAGTCAACCAGCATAGTTAATCTCGTGTCTTATCATTATCAGTGTTGGTTAGATATGTATTTGTAAATCTTTCAAATTGATAACGCTTAAAAAAAAAACGGGTTGAATTGAGAAGCTCCTCTTTTTTGTAAGTCAGTTAAAAGATTTTAAATTTTAACCACTTTTAGGGATGCTTCATATCAGGGTCAGTCAGGGTTTCATGGCTAAATTCCTCGTATTACTCAATACTTTACCTTCTTCAGTAGGTCAGGTAATCAAGGATTTCTAAATTATACTTAAGCAATAAAAAAATCCCACCCTCTAAATTTTCGGTCCACGAAAGTTGAGTTACCACCATCAGTTCGTTTCATGTCTCTAATGTTAGTAAACATTGTAATGTTGCAATCAACATCAAAATCATTAATAACACGCTATTTAAATCCCTTTCTTCATTAACAGGAAAGAATAATCCCAAATTGGTCACGCGTGCCGAACTTATGTTACCATTATGCTACAGACTTGTACAAGACGAGTCAAAGAGTAACACGGTCCGGAGTAGACCTATTACACTAATATTAAAAATGAGCAAGTTTGTGTATGCGTGAGTGTGCGTGTGCGTGCGTATGTTTGTTACTCTTTCACGCAAAAACTACAGGTCATATTTGACTGGAATTTGGAATAGAGATAGCGCATACCTTGACTTAACACGTAGGCTACTTTCTATCCCACTTCAGTTATCGAGCACGGGTAGTTTAATACGTAAAATAATGGAACTTCTACATCAAGGCACCAAGCGCAAAAGCTCACGAGCTAAATTTTCATTTATTGTGAGGTTATGGGTATCCTGGCGAGGAAACGTACGCTAACTCCGAGGCTAGTTCATACTCACTGCGCTTTTGGCTTGCAAGCTTGGTGTGGTTAAACAGCCATTCAAAACCTTGGTGTGTCAAACCTCGATGGATGATGTTTGTGACCAAGTGGGCGTGCAGTTTGGCAGACGAGAACTTTGTGTCTATCTACAATAATGTCTTCTTGAGATACCTACTTAACTTGAAAAAGCGAAGCAAAAAATCTATTAGCCCGCGGTGTTTCGGCCTCATTCATTAGGAACCATTCTGTTATTTCTATTATTTAATTATAGCCCTTTACAGCATTTCGTTACGGTTAAATATTAATGAGAAACGAGTGCTCACAAGGAATGAGAAAACAAAACGATTAAGTACATGAGCGTAATTATTATAATTATTGTTGATCGGATTTAAATTGTTATTGTCATTATCTAGATACATCTTTACTAACGTAAATGGCCTTTAAGTAAAATAAAATAACGACGAATTACATATTCCTAATTTTGTTTTTAAATGGTTACTTTTGTAATCTAATAGTCCTAGTCAAATAAACTATGTATATGAAACCACATAAAACTGAGTTTTAAGGTGTTCGTGAAAATAACTGGGACCGACGGTAACGGTTTAAACGTGCTCTTCGAGGCACGGAGGAAACGAAAAGGCCAAATTTAGACTTCCGAAATCGGTCACCCATCCAGTCGAATGCGATGTTTGCAATGCCACACGCCCCTCAAGCGAAGGAAAATGAGTGTACCGATTTTTTATACCGAGTGTACCGAATTAGCGTCTATAGGTGTATAGGTATACTGCATAACTTAGTTGGATTGCCATGTCAACCTGTCACAAACTATACTCAGTTATGCGTTATGCCAGCACCATTGCCATTTGTTGACAATAATTTGAAACGCTTTACCTGCAATCAAGACATTGCTCTTCAATTGTATAATAGCTGCAAATGCATTTCCTTATAAGAACACAACTATCAGGGTAATCAGCACCAACACTAACTTCCTGTGTAACCTCTCTATCAATTAATCATCACTCCACAATCGTATGCGAATTGCACGGCGCGTAACAAAAGAACAATGCAATAAAGGATCAATATTCAATAGGAGTCATTATTGCGCAGGCGCATACAGGCGTTTGCATCAACGTTGATAAATGAGCGCGAAGGGTTACTCCTTCTTTCACCTTTGTATAGAATCTGCGCATTAGTCTATATCTGGGTTTTCGTTTGGAATATCATATTGCATTAAGAGAATACCTCATCTGTGATTTCTTTCTTACGATGACGAATCTTTAAACGAATTGCTTCTACTTGGAAGGCTGTCAAAGCCAAAAGTATTCTTGATAAGCCAACCGTATTCTTCAAATCCTACAGTAGATATTCTTGTAAAATTGTAATTATTTGTAGTATTCGGTAAATGTTGGTGGTCGCTAACTATGGGCCTCATAAGACAGTTCAAAGTCACTCAGCGGGCGATGGAAAAAGCTATACTTGGAGTTCCTCTACGTGACCAAATCAGAATTTAGATCCGCAGAACCAGAGTAACCAACATTGCTCAGCGGGTTGCGAAACTAAAGAGGCAATGGACAGCCCGGCATAAGTTCAGAGGGACAAGGGAGGTTGCGGTCCCAAGATGCTAGAATGGCAACCTCACACTGGAAAGCTCAGCATTGGAAGACCCCTACTAGGTGGATAGACCACATCAATCAAATCGCAGGGAGCCGCGGCCATAAGACTGTGCCGTGTGGAAGACCCTACAAGAGAGCTATCTATGCCCAACACTCTAGACGTCTATCGGTTTATAATGATAATGATCGAGTCTTCCATTCCATCAACCTGTACGCGTCCACTGCTGGACATAGTGTACAATAGATCTTTCCAAGAGCGCGCCACCAAACACAGTCCTCTGCCTTCCTCATTCACTCACTCCCTGCCACCTTCTTCAGGTCATCGGTCCAGCGGGCTGGAGGTCGTTCCACACTGCACCTACCGGTACGCGGTGGTCTGCACTCCAGAACATAATGACCAAATATAATGTTATTTAATTAATTTACTGTATCATTGTAGAGATATTCAGTACAAACAAGGTAAAACGCGCGATTGTTGGGCGCCAGTAAGATACTCGTAAATCATGCGAAGCGCATAAAGCATGCTGTTATCATGCGCAGAGGAAATTAGCTGCCCAAAGGTCACTCGTATCTGATAGAGCGGAATGCACGGCCGTCTTTCATTACCATTCCTACCTCCGGGGGTGATCGCAGAAGTTATATACTAGATGATTTCCGCGACGGTGTCCGCGTTGCTTAAGGTTTTTAAAAAACTTTTGAGAACATTATGGAGAGCTCTCAAGCATGCAGGTTTCCTCACGATGTTTTCCTTCACCGCTAAAGTTAATATTTTATTTGATAAAATATTAACTTTATTATTTATAATATTTGATATTTGAATAAGAGTTTTTTAGCCTCTACTTTTCTGAATTATGTGATTCAGAAAAGTAGAGACTAAAAATCTCTGCGTTAGATAAAACTAGGAGGCTTTTATAAAAACCAGACAGTTTCGCGTAATTTTATAAAAGGTGATTCTGTTTTCGAAAAAAAAAATGGGGACTCATTCCCATAAAGCCATTGTGTTGTGGTTCATGCAAGCGCACGCGCCGCGCCCTCTCGCCACGGTCGGCGCACACAGCGCACGTAACGAAAGGGGCGGGGAAGCGCGAAAATTATACTAAACTGTTGCAAGTACTATAATAAGTTCTAAACAGGTTCCTATTATTACTGTGATGATCCACAACGAAGGAGCTACTAGGTATATTTAACTGATTTTAGCAATTTTATTTTAGATTGAGATCCGGGGACAGGCAATAGGCCACTTATTATCTGGAAAATCAAGGAATTCCTACGGGATTTTTGAAAACCTAAATGCACGTAATCGTCAAATGCTTAACTATTTATTTGTCTTTTATAATATAAGCAAAAAGGGTTAACACACTCTTATTAGTGTTGTTAATGCAAAAGAATGTGTGTCTGTATGTCTGCACACAGTTACCATTTACATGTTTTCGGCCACTAAAACAATGCATTAGGCACATTCTTTTTAAGCGTGGTTGGACACGATAGGTATTCCCTAGTTCATAGTAATCTTATGTAAAATATACGTTTTTCCAGTGTGGTCCTTACCTACTTGGTATTTATAGAATCGATAGGGGTAATGTTTAAACTTATATAGTAGACACATGAATAAGTAGACAGTCTCGCCTTAAATAAATACAATGCAACCCATTCTTATTTAGCCAATGCAATCCCATCGCACTCCATTACAACGTCACATAAAGTTAAAAACAAGGGCGCATACAATTTGTCAGCATCGCCTTAACTGTATTCAAAGGCCGCTCTATTTTGTTTTACGTCTATGGCAGTGGCCATTGAACAGTCGCTGGGAAATGCACCACACCATTGTCACAGTATATTCTTTCATGCCTTTGTGGTGTTGGGGCCTAATTTAGTGTTGCCTTTAGAGTTAAGACAAATGATTATCGCAGTATTGTTGACACTTCCACTACAAAGTAAGCTTTAGGACATAGCTGCAAGCCTTTCAACAAGCATTAGAAGCTAAAGGTACCTATCGGATTCAATCTTGGTTGAGAAAATAGGTATGCGCCTACATTTTTTCTGCTGAGAATCGAATAGAATAGAACCTTAAATGTAGTTAAAGACCTAAAGAATGACCATAGGCTACTTTGTCATCAATTTGTTAATGTGTAATTTTTATAAGGTATGCTTAAATTACATGTAATTTAACCTTCTTAAGATTTAAGAACGTTGTATTTTAACAAATTAGCGTAGAAATATTATACAAACGGAATTCTTATACCCCATAAGGCCATGATTAAACTTATAATAACTACCTGTTTCTGTAAGTTATGCTAGAAATAAGTAATATCAACATAATCTAGATACAAAATAGGATCTGAGAAAACACGAAGCTTACTACTGCACGCCATTCGACCCAACCGCCACCCTTTAAGGGCATGTATGTCCCAGTTACTATTTAAAACCTACCATATTTAGTCTACTCTGTCATACCCGTAACTGTCCTGTACGGTACCACTCCTTAGGGCATAAAAACTGGGTGTAGAAAGTTTGCCTTTCCAGACCTTCCTGTTAACCCTCATTGATAACGGTGTTACCTGCACAATTAGAAGTGCTTGTGGTGTTGGAAAGAAGTGTATAGTTTCATTCTATACTAGCTTTTGCTCGCAATTCTGAGCGCGACAATTATATTACGTACTTAACTATTTCAAAAGAAACTTTTCTCACCAATTTCATTTCCATATTTACCTAAGTGGCTTACAATTCCTCAATTCTGCTGAAAGGGTACCCAATCCAAGAGGGCATAGGATCTGCCAATTCTAAATTGTTATTGTGAGTACCAAGTAAGATAAAGCTTTGTCATATTATGCAGAAGAGAGAGAGAGCAGACTTGCGCAGACTTAGCCTGTTAGACTTTTGAAATATGTTATGGTCATTTTAATTTACCCCTTGAATGCACAATGTACATAGGTTTACTTTCTATATCTATGTTAAAAGCCATTGAGTAATTTTTTGAGTAATGCCCACACAAACAAACAAATAGTGGCTCCATAGTAGAGATCTTTTCGTATAGTAGAGCACACAGTTACATTCGCATAAATGGTGCTTATCTGGACGCGGCGTTAACGGACGTCTCCTTTTGTGGTTTGCGTCAATGTGATGTCTTCAAGAGATTGCGAAGTTCAACAAAAAATTTGGCCGTTTAATAGGTAAACGTACATTTTATGCAAAACTAACAAATGACAAAAAAGATCACAAAAAGATAAGTCAGTAGGTAGAACTATCAAAGAGGGATGAGGACACGTTCGTTTGGTATAAATCTTAACTGTTTTTGTGCCACGAAAAGTATACACATAGGTTAAGTATAGGTAGGTGGGTACGTTCTTTAATGCGCAATGAGACGAAAAAGATGATATCTCATCACAAAAATTGAGTACCTACTACCTAACTATGTCATATCGCTAATAATCACTACCCATTCACTACCCATATTATAAATACGAAAGTATTTGTTTGTTGGTGCATTGGTTTGTGCTTCAATCATATCACAACGGAGCTAGAGATCGACGTGATTGTTTGTTGATAGTTAAAGATATGGAGAGTGACATAGGCTAGTTTTTATCCCGGAAAGACAAAGAACTCCCACAGAATTTTTTGCAATAAATCCACGCTGACGAAGTCGCGGGCAACAACAAGTGAATAATTTTTTCCTCATGTGGCTATAGTATAGATTGACGTAACAATTGAACAAAGAAAATTAATAACGGTACCATCCTTTTTTGAGTTTGCCGAAAAAATTTGCAACTCGCGCGTGCCCTTTGTGCAAAACATGTCCAAAATATGACTCTTGTTCCTTAATGCAGCCAAAATGGCGCGTGCTTGGCATTTCCATTTCTCCGAAGCGGACAATTTAAGCTGATTACTTAACAAGACTTTTACATTAAATTAATTTTATGACTTTTCCGTATTAATTTCTTGCCGCATTCTCGGCGGGCTGAAGAAAATTTGATTAATTGCATCGTGTTTCGGAATCTCAGGACCAACGTTGCGTGTCCAAATGCTGTTTAATTTTTTTTTCGGAGCTGAGCGATAATAATTCTCATAATTTTAAGTGATCTGTAAACTGCGACTTAAAAACAGATCTTTCTTAGATTAAAGATTGGTCTTCGCTAGAAATCTAAGAGATTTTAAGTATTTTCATGAAAACATTGTCGGCTGATTGGCTGGATTAGCTAATAATAATACATATGTACTCAATTTGAATCTAGGAGTTGTTAAAAATGTTAGCATATTACCTTTGTTACTGCCCTTGCTTAGTCTTCTTAGCTTTCCTAAACTCGGGAATATCAGCAAATCACTCAATATAATATGTTTAAAATACGATTAATGGATTTGTTCGCTTTTCACGGTTCACGGTAAGCTGGCCATTCTTATCTGGATAATTTAGAATATTCTAATAACCAGGTTCTGACCTGATATTTCATATCGCTACATTAAGCTTATTCCAACAATGTTGCAACTAGGTCGCCTATAACCTAGAGGTACCAAGACGACGTAACCTATTTCAACAATCTCGTTCCTTGTACGATTGCGCTCATTCAGAGCTCCGTACTTTGCCTTATGGAGCGAGTAACTGCAAGTGGGGGCGGGTTTTTGCTCCCAAGTCACTCTCCCTAAATAGCGTGACGCGGGATTCTCGAAAATTAACAGTAGTCAGTGCGAATAGCTGTACTCTGTACTATGTGCCTTGAGATAGTAATGTACCTAATGAGGTGATAGGAACTATGGTCACTACAGACTTGAAAAGGGAGGTCCACGTCGTCGTAAAGAAACATTCTTCTTTGTAATGAAAAAATTAAGAAAATACCAAAGATTTCTCAAACTTTCCAATGATAGAATCATTAATTATTTCCTAAACTCACGCATTTGTTATTCAAATTAGCACTTAACTTTTAAAAAGTCGTTTTGTCTCCTAAAAATTTTAAAAATCGTGAAAGTCCATTAAGTTATTGTAATTTTTAAGGTTAAACATAACGAAACTATATTTGGGAGTGGTAACACCGAAAATCGATTAGACGTGCGCGCCGCTTTCTTAGGGACCTTGCGCACTGCAGCCACGATCCGCTGGCGCACCGCGCAGTGCTCAGGTAAAGCTAGCTGGTCGGTGCAGCCAAGTACATGAGGCGTCATAACTTTACCTGCATAACTAACAGCTAGGAGCCTTTTCTCCTCTACGACGATCTAAGGCAGTTAAGAATGATTTTCCCAAACACCTTGCCAAGGGTGTGAGTAGATTAATAGGGCGGTAACTTGTAGGGAGGTTTCTAGATTTCCCTGACTTGAAGATCTCTATGACGGTACCTTCCTTCCACCCATCGGGGAAGGGGCATCCCGCCATAAGTGTGTTGAAAATGACAACCAGGAGGTTGATGGACGCTGCGGCCACTGACTGTGGTCGTGGCCGCTAGTGCGCGAGGTCCCTTACATGATATTGCGAGTGGAATTTTATGTAAAGGTGATTACAACAGTGGATTTACGTTGAGACGGTAACAATGGCGTGGTTATAGAGGAGACATAAAAACTGATAGCCCATAATGTCCTAGCCTAGCGCGGAAACCTTTTAACTTGGAAGATATTAAACCTAAGGATGGCTAAGTCAAGCACAAGTAAGGCATCGCTTAGCTGCCGTACCTTTTAAGGATCAGTACCCGAAGGGTGCCAAGGGGACCCTGTTACTGTCTCTGCTGTCCGTCCGCGTCGGTCCGACCGTCTGTCTGTCAGTGGGCTGTATCTCGTGAACCGTAGTGCGGAACCCATCGCCCACTGACCACGGGTTTCTACTCAGAATGGCTTAGGACATAATTCGCCAAGTTGGCCTAGTGCGGATTGGCAGACTTCACTCACTTTTGAGAACATTTTATAGAATTCCTGAGAGTTGCAGGTTGCATGCAGGTTTTCTCAGTATGTTTTCTTTCAAGTGATATTTTAATTGCTTAAAATGCACATAACCCCGAAAAGTTAGAGATGCATAGCCGGGATTGAAGCCCGGACCCACCCTATAACCACTATAGGAGACCGATTTCTTAACCATTAGGCTCTTTTTGACACACAGTAGTGACAACAAGTATAGTAAACAATGATAAACATGGCAAAACATAGTAAAATCCCAGGATCCAAGCAGCGAGAGATGGTCAAATAACACCAGTTAGACAGAAGCGTGAAGGCATCATTGTTTGTGATTTACAGCTGCCACCGACAGACGCGACCATTGTCGCACGACGCCTGTCAAATAGGTCAACTGGATGATGTAGTGTTTTGTACATGACATCATATTACCGGTCTATTGTAATAGCTTTTTAATGATCACAAACATTTCCTGATCATCCTCATAATCATGATCATGTCCCCTCTCAGAATGAGAAGGATTTAGGAAATAGCTTGTCACGCTGGCCTAGTGCGGATTGGCAGACTTCACAGTTCACACACCTTTGAGAACATTATGAAGACCTCATCATCATGGCATATTTTTGTAAATTGAATACTTGAAAAGAGCAACCGCCGAGTTTCTTGCTGGTTCTTCTCGATAGGAACGGCATTCCGAACCAGTGGTAGATTATTTTGACGATTCAAAAGCACTTGTAAAAGTTTGATTGAATAAAAATATTTTGAATTTGAATTTGAATCATGATCATGTCTCCTCTCAGAATGAGAAGGATTTAGGACATAGGTAGCTTGTCACGCCTAGTGCAGATTGGCAGACTTCACATACCTTTGAGAAAATTATGGAGAACTCTCAGGCTTGCAGGTTTCCTCACGATGTTTTCCTTGACCGTTGAAGCTCAAAACGCACGTACCGAACTCCGAAAAAGTTGTTAACCTCCGACCTACCGAATATATCTAATAGTATCTATTGTAATTTAATGTTTACGCAACATCACAGTCTCCTAAGCTAAAACGGCACATTAGCCCAGTTTTCCCGAGATTCCAGGCAACTGGCATACTGTACTATTCTCGTCTCATATTTAGGTCATGTGTCAATTAGTTTGCTTGAGCAATCGGCTATTTGTTATGATTTACCGACTTCTGAACCTATTGGAAGTTGAATTGCAAATGTATTTTTAAGTGCTTTTCGATGAGAAAAATGTTTCGTAACCTACTCGTAAGAAGAAATACGTCTGACGCGAATTTTCGCGATCGAAGGGTTGACTTCACTTTAAAAAACCGTTTAACTATTTGTAATTTTTTTTATTTTTATTCAGTTAAGTAGGTATACACATCACAATCAACATTTCACCTTCCTAAAACCGTAGTTTTCTTGAAATTATCTGCTCACATCGTTACGATTTTGCATTAGAAAACCCACTAAAACATGAAGTTGCCACTTTTAAGTACCAGTCCGCTGCGCATTTTTATACATTCAAATTCAAATTCAAATTCAAAATGTTTTTATTCAATTAGACTTTTACAAGTTCTTTCGAATCGTCAAAAGCATCTACCACTGGTTCGGAATGCCTTTCCTACCGAGAAGAACCAGCAAGAAACTCGGCGGTTGCTCTTTTCAAAGATTTGATATACAATATTATGCCATGTATAAAAGCAATTGAAGTCCTGCGCATTGCTGGAGCGAATCGAAGTTCAAATCCACGCTTTTCCAGCAATTAAGTAATTTAAAGTGTGCTTTTTCAATTATTTTCCAAAATAATTATTTTTTCAAAGAAACTGTATAGAAAATGTGCCACATATTTAGTATATTACTTGTTTTATTTTGTACTACTTCCTTTTGTTATAATTTTCTTTGTGATACATTAATCTTCTAATAGCTCTCTCTCATTATTATAATTTAGCGTCTATGACGTAATATTTCGCTGTTGATTTTCCTAAAGCAAAAAATAAAATAGTATTTATGTAAAATAAAGTAGTATGTATTTACAAAACGGTTTTGTATGAGTATTTTCCAAAAGAATAATAATAAATAACAGTGGAAATCATGAAACGGTTTATCAATTTACGTATGGAATTAGCGGTTAGCCTCAACGTGCACTGCTGACTCAGTTTATGACGAAGATCGTGAATCATCTCAAATTCCAGCCTAATCGCTTAGTCGAACACAAATCAGCTGATTTCGTAAAGAAAAGACTTCGGTTGTTGCCCTTGTGGTGGACAATGTCCTTTCTTAAAGCATCCATAGACATACCAACTTTATACTGTCTCCTTCATAATTATGATCAACGTCTCGCTGGCCCACTACTGAGAACAGACCTCTTCTCAGAATGAGTAGGGAAGCGGCCGCCACGCTGGAAAAGTGCGGATTGTTCCCACACTTTTGAGAATATTATGGCGAAATCTCCGGCACGCTGGTTCCCTCACGATTTTTTTCTTCATCGTCAAAGCATATTTCCTACTACCTACTTCTATTTTCCGGACCAGTGATAGAATAATACTTATGATATAAGTTGGCCTATGTGAAATTAATACTTTTTATTTTCACAATAAAATTATTATATAAGTAGGTACATATCTATCTAGGTAGGTTGGCTAGTTGAAAGAAGCAAGAACATTATTGGATGACTGACCCGACTGATTCCCTTCCTGAATTTAATTATTTACAAGTTGGAATGCGTCGACAGCCGACTTGTCGGCGCATCTAAAAATGCATAAAGAAACGTTTTAGGCCAATATTAAGCAAGTGACTCATCACTAGCGTATTATTTTCTTTCAAGAGTCAAGTTTCATATTTTTGTTCATTCATGAAATAAGTTTGTTGCCCCCAAGAATGTGGGGTTTCAGTCGTAATATCCGGTGCCTTAACTTTTCTCTCTTATTAAGTTCTTGAATTTCTTCTCTTTCTAGCATGTGTGTGCTTTGCAATTCTAGCACTTTTGGACCACAACGTCTAATAGTTTTACAAACTGTGCCCCGCCCATTACCACAAGCATGGCTATCCCGCTGAGTAAGCTTTCTTATAAGGCTCATAGTTAGCGTCCATGTTTCGGATCCACAATATATTGTCATCATTGGCAACGCGCACTGTTCCAAGACTTTGGTTTTCAAGCACTGAGAAATTAAGACATCTCGAAACTTCCCGGACGCCGCCCAGCTGAGTTGAATTAGGCTAGCCCTTTTCTCAAAATTATACTTACCTAACTGGATAAAAAAAACCGGCCAAGTGCGAGTTAGACTCGCGCTTAGTACGGGAAGTACCTACCCTATAGGTTTCTGACAGACAGGATAGACAGACAGACAACAAAGTGATCCTATAAGGGTTCCGTTTTTCCTTTTGAGGTACGGAACCCTAAAAACACATTTGAAAACAATTAAATAACGAAATTGGTAGATAAATTGCTACACATTATGTAACCTCGTAAATTGCTTCGTACTTGCAGCGATGGTTGAACGTAAGAATCGTAAAAGCTATAAAGGCAGATTGTTTGTCGATCTTTACGACGCTGATCAGCCCATTACAGACGGATGCCGCCACTTTCACCATTATTGCCATAACATCGGTGTGTGTCCGTAAACAAACGGTACCAGATCGAAAAATTATTTCTATTTTATCTGCTTGTTTACGTTTTATCAATACAAAGATCTGCTACTGTGTTACCAAGCTCGGGAACCATCATCGTTTGATGTCGTCCGTCCATTTAGTGCGCTTTGCGATGTGGTACCATGTATGTGTACGTGATCAAATCAGAAATGTGGCGAACCGTAGGAGAACCAGAGTAACCGGCATTGCTAAACGGGTTGTGAAGCCACAGGCACAGGCATTCGGCAAATTCCCTAATATCAGGAATGTAATGCATAATATCTGTTAATTGATTTAAGAAATCAATTAATAGACAGTGGAGGACAGTGGCTCTTTAGTCTGGCGATGTCACAGACAACACAACAAACCTGCCTATAGAGCCTGTCGATTGATTTCAGCTACACAACAGAAAAAATAAATCTCTATTTCCAATTAAAGAGGAGACCTTTGTTCTCAATGTCCTATTGCGAATGGACATTCGGCTTTATTGCCTGTTTATTCGGAATTATTGAAATTAATCATAATAATATAAATATAAACATAGCAGAAGTAAATATCCGCCACATGGCTCTGCATTGTATAACAGCTCGAGTGTTATTAGTTTGTTTGTTTGTTATTAACTTTGACGCGACGCGTGCGCAGATGTGTCTGTTTTTATTCCATTTAATAAAGAAGGGTTTGTAGGGCTGCCAGTTCTTCTAACTTTTCTTCTTCGGCTGCGCATGGAACCAGTATATTCACGGGTTGCTTATAAGACCAACTAATTTCTCTGTATCCAGGCTAAATAGATAAAACTATGCCAAGATATACTTACCTATCAAATAAATATGTAGACGATAAACTAGTTTGTTATACCTACCCATATCGTAGGAACCTTTTTACAAAATTGCCACATTAGTCTGCCGATCCGCATTTGGCCAGGCAGCGTGGTGGATTATGGCCTTCTATACTTCTATATACGCTTCTTATTCTGAGAGATGATCGACAACCCTATTTTAGGGATTACACCACCTCACTACAGTGTTAAGCCGAAATGAACTGTTGAAGAGCAAGTTCATACCGAATGTTTACGCGTCTATTTCTATACTGTATACCTTCCCTGTGCCTACTGTAAAGGCCTGGAAAGACATACAGCGTGACGGTCGCGGTAGCAACACGGCAAAATGCCACTTTGAAGGACTTAGTATAATTTTTACAAGCGACTGAAACTATTTGCATACAGTGCAGAGGTCCTAGTGTAAGTTTTCAAAACGTGACGTTTAACCTTGTTAAGAGGAAAACCTATGCGAATGACATTGACGATTTCCCCTTCAAACTAGCAATTTTGACATGTCATGACCCTCTATTGACAATTAATCAAGCAGACATTTCAATCTGCGAAATTTACGCGGACTTTTAGTATTTTGACGTAGGAGGGTAAAAGATCCAGTACATGAACGAATAAGGACTACCCTGACTTTGACCTAAAATTAAGATATATGAGAATCGTTCTATATATAATTTTTATATTTTTTTTTATCTGTGTCTATACACAGTAGGTATACACTCTTAAATTATTTAAATATCAAAAACGCAAAAAAATGCGTGGTATTAATTATTATAAATTATTTTATTTAACAAAAGGATAAATTGCCAGTAAATGAACTGGGAATTTCAGTGAATGAACGAACTCTATCTAGTGCATAAACTCTCGATTCCTATTAATAAATTCTTAAGTATATTTTCGCCTTGGAATTTTAAAAAAAATGTCAGATTTTCAGTTTTTGACTTATTGTATATTTTTTTCTACATTTTGCGCGATAAATCAAAAACTATTTTACATAATAATAATAAATAAAACCTGTTTTAGAAGACTGCAAGTTACAATAGAGCCGCTTGGAACAATTTTTTTTGCTGTTTCTTCTGGTAATATTCACAATGCAGAAATAATAATCATCATGGTGTTAAGATGGTTTGCGCCAAATTATAAAAATTTTTGTTAGTAAAAGTAGTTAACTATTCTTATTTGCTCATAAACGCAACGAGGAAATACAGCTTCCACATATAAAAATTTGAGTCCAGGCCTTGCTGTTAGCTGCTAATGGGTTCTCAAAGTAGCCCGAGTATGCTTGTTTTACTGGGCACAAAAGGAAAGAATGAAAGGAGCTTACCCAGTACATCTTAAAAGATCCGTTATAGATACATGCATCCTGCCATGCCTTACCTATGCCAGCCAAACATGGGTCCAGACAAAGAATATAAAAAGAAATAGTGACTTGCTAAAGGGCGATGGCAAGGTGCATAAATTAAGCAAAAAATATTCAAAGTGAGAATTGAAGACATAAGAAAAAAGACAAAGCCTACAGACACCTTGAGACATGCCCTAAAACTGAAATGCAAATGGTCATATTGTATCGATTTTTACAGATGAAAGAAAGACAGGTAGGTAGACCGAAGACGCGTTGGTCTAATGCTATTGTGCAAATCGCGAGAGAAAATTAGCTTGATAGTACCAAAGACAGAGAGAAATGGGGATACCCAAGAGGGATCCATATCCAAGAAAGCAGAATACCAGAATAAATATAAAAAAAATTCAAAAGAAAAATAAAACCGACTTCAAAATCACAAACACTAAAAAGTAAAAAATAATTTAAGTTATTGTGGTTTTTGAAGTCGGTTTTATTTTTATTTTGAAAATTTTTTATTTCAAAATTTTTAGTGGCCCCACTGTACTATAATAATATGCCATGCCCAGCTAAAACCCTACTGTTTACTAAGCAATTACACTGATCGCGAGCAATTTGCTCTTATCCATTGAGGAGTTCTGTTCTCCATCTCAGAAGATATTCATCAGAACTTCATCAAACTTATATGGGACCACCTGCAAAGTATACCTAGCTTTTCAAAAAAAATAAAAATCCAGATCGGTCCAGGCGTCTTTGAGCAATCGGTGAACATACATTAAAAAAAAAATTGAATTTGCTCTTATCCATTGAGGAGTTCTGTTCTCCATCTTCAAAGATATTCATCAGATCTTTACCAAATTTATATGGGACCACTTGCAAAGTATACCCTATCAAACAAAAAAAAAATCCAAATCGGTCCAGGCATCTTTGAGTAATCGGGGAACATACATAAAAAAAAAAGATACCAACGAATTCAGAACCTCTTCCTTTTTTTAAAGTCGGTTAAAAATATACTAAGATTTACTAACATGGTGTTATACCATAGAGTAGCAAACAGAGGCAAAGCTTCTAAGAAGCGAGCAAAATTTATAACTATTTTGGTAGGGCTGGCACTGGAGGATACAATTTAATTAACAATAGTTATTTGTTCAACAAGATGGTAAAGTTTGTTTTTGTTGTGATTGCCTAGTTTAAATATCGATCTTTAAATATCGATCGATAGATCTAAATATCGATTTTGAACGAAATCAGTCAATTTAGAAAGAATTATAAATGGTGCCAACTTTTTTAAATTTTGGTTACAGGTTCCTATTTTGTGATCCCAGGGAGCTCTAAATATCGATTTTGAACAAAATCGGTCAATTAACAAAGAATTTCAAAATGGCGTCGACTTTTTTAAATTTTGGTAACAGTTTCTTATTTTGTGATCCCAGGGAGCTCTAAATATCGATTTTGAACGAAATCGGTCAATTAACAAAGAATTTCAAAATGGCGTCGACTTTTTTAAATTTTGGTAACAGTTTCTTATTTTGTGATCGCAGGGAGCTCTAAATATCGATTTTGAACGAAATCGGTCAATTAACAAAGAATTTCAAAATGGCGTCGACTTTTTTAAATTTTGATAACAGTTTCTTATTTTGTGATCCCAGGGAGCTCTAAATATCGATTTTGAACGAAATCGGTCAATTAACAAAGAATTTCAAAATGGCGTCGACTTTTTTAAATTTTGGTAACAGTTTCTTATTTTGTGATCGCAGGGAGCTCTAAATATCGATTTTGAACGAAATCGGTCAATTAACAAAGAATTTCAAAATGGCGTCGACTTTTTTAAATTTTGGTAACAGTTTCTTATTTCGTGATCCCAGGGAGCTCTAAATATCGATTTTGAACGAAATCGGTCAATTAACAAAGAATTTCAAAATGGCGTCGACTTTTTTAAATTTTGGTAACAGTTTCTTATTTCGTGATCCCAGGGAGCTCTAAATATCGATTTTGAACGAAATCGGTCAATTAACAAAGAATTTCAAAATGGCATCGACTTTTTTAAATTTTGGTAACAGTTTCTTATTTCGTGATCCCAGGGAGCTCTAAATATCGATTTTGAACGAAATCGGTCAATTTACAAAGAATTTCAAAATGGCGTCGACTTTTTTAAATTTTGGTAACAGTTTCTTATTTCGTGATCCCAGGGAGCTCTAAATATCGATTTTGAACGAAATCGGTCAATTAACAAAGAATTTCAAAATGGCGTCGACTTTTTTAAATTTGGTAACAATATCCTGTTTTGTGATCCTAGGGATCCTCAGATATTGATTTTGAACAAAATCTATGACAGTTCAAGAAAATAGATTTTAAACACTATTTAAATTATTATCATTAACATTAAATTAAATGAAAACACGACGCGCGACGTGTACTGCAGCCCCTGAGCTTGAGCACAGGCCGAGCCGATATAAACCGATTTCTCTCCGTACGCGACGTAGCGCCTGTGCTCACGCACACACGCGCCTCAAGCTTGTAGTAGTGTACCTATCGTAGCGCGCTTGTATGAAGCTTTGACTCTGTTCGCTACTCATGTGGTTATACAACGCAATACCACACTAACAAACACTCGTACAAACATACAGACAAGTATATACTCACACACACTCACACACACACATGGACGCACGCACACGCACTTTTGAACGGTTTGAACGGAACACGGTTTTGAAATTGAAATTGAAAAAAGTGTAAGAATTTGTAAGAAAATATTTAAAAAAGGTATATCAGCCGGTTTTTTATTCCAGCTCTTAATACATGTAAAAACGTCCAATCTGTTCATTTACTTGAGCCTTTACCCTAGTACCTAATTATATCGACCGCCCCATATCAAAACAAAGTAAATGTCATTTTTCCGAAAATCGTTTTATGTCATAAGCCTAACTTTCATAGTATGTCCCGTTGTATTGTAAGGACACCCACATTAAAGTAAAATTAAAAGCTAGTAAGTCGCTTTGACCATTTTAAAACATAGTAAGTCTATGAACTGGCTAGGTTTTTTATAGATTAATGCGCCTTACTAAGTTTTTCAAAGGAATTAGATAAAATAAAATAAATATCACCCATTATCTAAATACCATGTCAAAACAGTAAATACTTAATGATGCATTAAAACTTAAAAGTAAGATAGGAAAAGTCAATGACCTCTACATGTCAACTGTTAAATATGGCTTGCAAGGGAAATACTTTGCATACTTACATAATGTTTTTAAGGTTCCATATCTCAAAAGGAAACACGGGACCCTTATAGGATCACTTTGTTGTCTGTCTTTCTGTCCGTCTGTCCGTCTGTCGTGTCTGTCAAGAAAACCGATAGGGTATTTCCCGTTAACCTAGAATTATGGGCAGGTAGATAGGTCTCAACTCTCATAGCCCAAGTAAAGGAATAAATCCGAGAACAAATTTCGTGATTCTAGATCAACGGGAAGTACTGTATAGGTTTTCTTGACGGACGGACGGACAAATGGACAGACAACGAAGTGATCCTCTAAGAGCTCCGTTTTTCATTTTGAGGTACGGAACCCTAAAAAAGAAAGTGATGCACATCTAATGAATAAATGTGTAGGCCAGTCTTCACACTAAAATATTTAAACCCCTTTAATTTAAAAACTGTCATAGCCTAGTGGTTAGAACGTCCGCCTCCTAATCGAAGGTCGGGGGTTCGATCCTGGAATCACGCACTACTAACTTTTCAGTTATGTGCGTTTTAAGCAATTTAATATTGTATATCAAATCTTTGAAAAGAGCAACCGCCGAGTTTCTTGTTGAAGACTACGGCCTAAACTTCTCTTGAATTTAAACCACTTACTAGGTTTTGATCTGAGAAAGAAATTTGACATTAATTGACAAAATTGAGAGACCTAAGCTTGTATAAGAACACAGAAGTGTCATAATTCGTGTTCACTTTGCCTAACGTCTCTCGGAGAGCAGAGAGAGATTTAAACTGTTTCTTATAATCACTGGCCATATTTCAAATGCGAAAGTGTGTTTGTTGGTTTAATATTCAATCACGCTGCAACGGAGCAACCAGTCGACGTGGTTTTTTGCATGGATACATTTAAAGACCTTGAGAGTGACATCTCTCTCCGCATCGTATTCTTTATTGCTGAGGGTTGTGACCTCTTTCCATTATTCCTACATCTAATGGTAGGTTTTCTTGGGATAATAATGCGGTGGGTTCAAAGAGCCTACGGAACTCGACTAGAAAAACGAGATTTTGACTCTTAGTTTTAACGGTTATGAATTAGTTATTATTATCAGTGATAAAATTGATTAGGGCTGCCAGGTAAAATGACATTTATCTCGGAAAATCAAAGAGTTTCCACGAGATTTTTTCCAAGTTTGCGCTACTAAGTACATATATTATGAAGAGGAAAGGTTTGTTTGTTTGTTATCGATAAACTCTGGAACTACTGAACTACTTGCACTAAAGACATAATCATCAACATCAACCGACAGACGTCCACAGTGAACATAGGTCTTTAATAGGGTCTTCCACATGCTACGGGTTTGCGCCGCCTGAATCTTTGCGCTTGCGCTTGACGACAATCATGCTTTAAAGAAAGCAATGATGAGGTCCAAGTTGGAGCACGCTTACCTGGAAGATGCCTATTCACTCTTGGCTTGCAGGTATCTATGGTATATATGGCAGGAAACACGGCCGCCAAAATGGCGTTCCAACCTTTAGGCTCTCCCCATTGCCCGCAGCATGAATCTGAGCTTCCTTATGATGGTTATATTATGTACATATAATATCTCATAAGAAATCTCTAACACACAATCCAGCTAAGTAAGTCCAATTTCGAAAAAAGCTAGCTAGCCGACAAATCTAACTCAGGCAGCCTTCGGGAACCTTCGAGATGTCTCTGTCCAAAATTCCTCAATGCTTGAAGAACAGTCTTTGAATAGTGCATATTGTCAGTGATGAAATATGGATCCGAAATATAGGTCTTTTTTTTGTACACAGGAAATGCCTGACGCATACCCCTCCGTCATGTGGGGCTTGCACCAAACTTGCACTACTACGAAATCCATTTCGGAACACGGCACCCGGAACGAGGCGCGCTATCTCCTAACATAGGTATAATACCTATTTAGAACACTTACTATCTGTCATCATAATCTATGACAACCTCCGAGTATTTACCTGGTAAAACCGTAACTTTAGAATAAAATTTAGTATATAAGCAGGCTTCATTTAGAAATGAAAAAATCCCTATTTTATTTTTCAACGATTATAAACACAACTTTCATTCAAAAATAATAAGCTTATATTCATTTTAAATAATATTTTGCGACGAAATGACGCGCACAGTCCTTCCGCCATGACAGTCCAGTGGACACTGAATTCCATAGAGCGCCTGCAAGAAAATAAATAGCACAGGAAGTTTTTTGGTTAGTTTTAGATTATTTAAGAAACGAAAAACATTTAGTATAAAACTAACAGTTAAAATTGATTGCTAAACCTAAACATATCATTTTCTGGAGGTTGGCTTCAAAGTATCAAGATGTTAAAGAAAACTTTTACAGAACAAGTTGCGAACAGCAATGTTTTCAACTTGGTTTTTTTTTATTATTGGGATAATGTATACTAAATTAAAAAAGGCCCTTATAATCTTCACAAACTGAAGTTTTTAATTGCATGTATTTAATAGCTGTTAATGCTTTAGAAAAATAAACAATTTACTTCAAAGTACAGCATTTTTGCGATTTGTCAAATAGCAATTACCTTAAAACGTGATATGAGGTAAATCTGACATTTCACGCTAGTGCGTGTGGCGTTGTTCTTGTGCGTGTGGCGTTGTTCTTGTCCGCCAGATGAAACTTTCTGTCCCTAGTGCGTTTGACCTCTTAGACGTTATGCTTTCGCTTTGTGTCTGTCAGAGCCTTAACGGGACGATACGGGAATAGCGTGAACGTGGCTCGGGAAGGATGTTGATCGTAATTCCGATTTGCGTTGACATTAGTTGCATTTATGTTATGAAACATTGTACAGTTTGTTACGTGGAAGGGTTCATTAAACTTCGTTTGTAAACCTGGTAGAGTTTAAGGAAATAAGGGTACGCCTCGAGAATAATTCGTCCGGAAAACGGAATGGCGGAATGGTTGCCTTCCGTTATTTCTGCGACCTGTAGTTGATTCATTTTCAAACTGAAACCGTCTGAAACATTGTACGTACTTATTTGTTCTTAGGTTTTTCAAGTTTAGGTCCTTCATTTTGGTTTTGAAACTTATTTTTCATCACATTTTTACTTGTTTGTTATGAAAGACTGATGTTTTTAAAAAGTAGGTACCTATGCAACGCAGGACTTGACAAAAAAGCATAATTTTTAACCCCCGACCCAAAAAGAGGGGTGTTATAAGTTTGACGTGTGTATCTGTGTATCTGTCTGTGGCATCGTAGCGCCTAAACGAATGAACCGATTTTAATTTAGTTTTTTTTGTTTGAAAGGTGGCTTGATCGAGAGTGTTCTTAGCTATAATCTAAGAAAATCGGTTCGGCCGTTTGAAAGTTATCAGCTATTTTCTAGTTACTTTACTTGTCGGGGGTGTTATAAATTTTTAATTTACACTTGTATAGAACACAAATTTTTCCTTTTTTAGGATTTAGGATTAGGCGTTTTTTAACAAAAGGTTGGAAGTATTCTTATTATAACGAATCGGTAAATAAAGCGGAAATACATTTCAGCTAATTTCGTTTTAATGCACCCAATCAAATTAAATTGTCGCCAAGTTTCACGATTTTGTACCATAAGCTCATGAAATTGTTTATTTTCAGGCGTGTGCTCCGCGATACGTGTCGTTCGTCACGGCGAAGCTCAACCAGCGCGACCCGGTGGGAGCGTGCTTCGTCGCCAAGACACCCGACGCGTTGGACGTCACCGAATTCTCGCCGTGCCGAAATTGTAAGTTAAAGATGAATTTTTCTCTTCTTTACCCACTAAACGCGTTCAAAAAAGTGTTTCCTACCAATTATAATCGGGGTATCTTTAAAACAAGATTGAATATAGGAATCTTCTAGGTAACTGCATCCCATCTTAGGCCACATCATCAGATTCCATTAGGTATCACACCTAAATTAAAAAATAAAAAATAAGTTTAATATTCGTTATTCAATTAAACTTTTATAAATACTTTTGAATCGTCAAATGCATCTACCACTGGTTAGGGATGCTTTTCCAAACAGGTGATACTTGATTGTGGGCGGTACAGTGGTGGGCTTTGATTGTGGTCAAGCGTGTGCCTATAATGAATTTTAAAAAACCTGAGTTTTCTCCAGCTAAGCCTCAAGCTTGTGTCAATCCTAGAGGCTGCAGCTTCCACGATAGGGGTGGGCGGGGCGAGAGCGGTAGAAGTGGGCGACGATATCACATCACTACTCATATTATCCATGCGAAAGTGTTTGTTTGATACTTCGACCTCCAATAGAGCCTCAATAGCTCAACGGTTGAGGAGTGGACTGAATTCCGAAAGTTTGGCGATTCGAACCCCACCCGTTGCGCTATTGACGTAGTTCGTACATACTCCTAGCACAAGCTTTACGCTTAGTTAGACGGGAAAAGGGAATATTAGTCATGATTAGAATACCTAGTATTCTTTGAAAAAAAAATCTTGTTAAGTCATTGATAGATTACCAAAATAATTACCTATATGACGTACTAGCTGATGCCCGCGACTTCGTCCGCGTGGATGTAGTTTTTTAATAATCCCGTAGGAACTCTTTGATTTTCCGGGATACAAAGTAGCCTATGTGCTAATCCAGAGTATAGTCTATCTCCATTCTAAATTTCAGCCCAATCCGTCCAGTAGTTTTAGCGTGAAGGAGTAACAAACATACACACACACACACACACACACACACACACACACACACACACACACACACACACACACACACACACACACACACACACACACACACACACACACACACACACACACACACACACACACACACACACACACACACACACACACACACACACACACACACACACACACACACACACACACACACACACACACACACACACACACACACACACACACACACACACACACACACACACACACACACACACACACACACACACACACACACACACACACACACACACACACACACACACACACACACACACACACACACACACACACACACACACATACAAACTTTCGCCTTTATAATATTAGTGTGATGTGAAGTGTGATCTATAGGTCGCGGCAAACAATCCCATTTCCGCCAGTGATGGCGGATCGAGAGTAAAATTAGCGTGACGAGCGCTCGCGGCGATTCACGCTGATCGGCGTCTATACTTTTCTCTAGACTAAATTTAAAGTATCTGCATCTTTTTCTTTTTAATATTGCTAAAAAAGGACAGAAAATGAATTTAGAGGTTTAACAGTTCTAAATTAAATTGGGTGTCTCTGTCCTTTATTTATTTCACTGGTAAAAAGAAGATGCGAATACTCTAAAATTTAGTTGCGCTCATATATTATTTTGTTAAATGAAAAAAATAATTCGAAATATACTCAGTTAAAACCATTGAATAAAACTTAATCAGAATGTTCTTAACAGAGTTTTTTGTGGCGTAGAGACAAAAAAACTTACATTAATAATAAAATTAATAAACTTTCAAATCTTTTTTCGAAGTTTCCCAAAAGCTTACTTTTTTAGATTCTTCTCTATAATACCTACTTAGTTTGGTTTGGTAATAGTTCGTTTGTACATAGGTACTGACACAATAAAAGCTTGGGTTCAGAATTTCACCTATAAAACTCCTGTCTACCTTTTTGAGACAATATTATTTTATGAGTAGCAAGTAAAAGCGTGCGAAATTCCTCGTCATTTCCTCCGGTAATGGGAAAATTTACATGACAGGCACCCACAGCGCTCATACCTACTCCGATTATTTCTATTATAAGCGATAAATTATCCACTGCGCAGGTTCAACATAACTTCTATTTGAATGGGTCATTTCAAAAACCGCATAAGTCAAGTTATTCTCAAACAGTATTTTTTTTGCTGTGATTTTTTCCCAAAAGTAGACGTATATTCTGGGTAAACCCCATGTAAGTCAGTTCAATCTTATAAAGTTCAAACACTAATTATATTCAGCGCAAAAAGTCCTTTAAAATACTTATATGTTTTTGTGAATGGCACAGTATTTATTGATTGATTCCTGAAAAAATCAATACTTGTGACTTAAATGCGGCTTTTAAATTTGACAGCAAGTTTTATGGCGTACAGATAAAAGCGCGCCAAAGTTCATGTCACTTCCTCCGGTAATGGCGGAGAGTCAAAATTAGCGTGACGCCCGCCCGACGCGGACACTTTGATTTATGATAAGGCGCACTACACACTGACAGCTTAATTAAATGTCACAAATTATGTTTCACTTAATATTCTCAATATTATTTAGGTTCAATCAATATTTATGTCTCTTACAACACTACAATATATTTATGCGACATTTATTATTTTTCAAATATTTGGTTCTCATTCTTACAATAAGTAAATCCTTATTTCATAATACATATTATTATAACTATGCGAAGTTGTGTCCGTCTGTATATCTTTAAAAGCTTATCGTTTGACCAATTTTGGCGAATTTTTTCACGGAGCTAGCTTGTAAACTGGCATTGATTACTTTTTATCTCGGAAAATCGAAGAGTCCCGACGAGATTTTTACATAAACCTAAATCTACACGAGTTTGCGGGCATCATTTAGTAAAAAATAATCTAGTTGGAAACACAAAATTATTCTTTTATTTTTAAAACATTTAAAAAAAGAAATATCTCTTACACATTATTAAATTAGATCGATTTACTTTTAAAATACATTAATCATCGAGGTTTGAAATCATATATATTATTATTTAATTTGTATATTGTTATATAGTGAAAATATATATTTTAGCAATTCTGTACTCTGTTTAGTGTTCAACTCGGTGGACGAAGGTATGTACTAGAGTAAAAAGTGTCCCTCGATGTCATGCACTTGTGAAGATTGGGATCAGTTAACTTGGTATTGGTGCTCATTACATTACCACTAAACTTAAACTTGACTAAATTTACGGAACTTAAAAGTTAAGTTATAACTTCTCTCTGAACGTCGAGAAGTGGCACGCTTTTAATCCATTAATTTTAGTTTAGTTTAAGTTTTGTGTAGAACTAAATTAGCGCCAATATCTCCATCTTCTGAACCAATTTAGCAAACACATTGTAAAAGAGTTTTAATCACACAATCATCATAAATAGTAACTTCATTCTAAAATATATAACATATTCTTAGTAGTTCGGTGTAATGTAATTGTGCTATATTGGAGTAGAGTAATTAAAAAACTAAATAAGACAACAAACAAAATTGAATAAATTTACACATATGTATTTTGATATACTTATTTAAGAAGTACAATTTTATTTTCACAGTCCTTACCTATAATATTATATTTAACTGTGTAAATAGTGTTAATACATAAGAAAATACCTACATAATATTATAATAGCGTACCTACGTACACTTTGTACTATGATAATCTCGGTTTAATTTTCTTTATTGAAATAAATTAAGCTCTATTTATATTGATAAAGTTGGTAAGTATATAATATTGCATGTATGTTTATGTGTGTACGATGTTGTGTATTTGTCATTATATTGTATTTAAATATGCCTATGCCTATATGTATCATACACGCCTCGTCTAATTAAATAGTTTAATTAAATTAAATTGCCGCAGTTCCACATAATTATCTTATTTCCTTATTTACATTACCTCAAATTGCTCCCTAGACTAGACAGCCATAAAATGTAATTATTAAGAGACATTCAGACGTAATAACAGATTTAACCGCAAGTATTAGCTTGATATATTTTATATTGTTGTGGTTTATTTATCTAACATTGTTTACATGTTTTCAACGTGTACACCTACCAAACATTGTTTAAATATTTTTAATAGGCGTTAAAAATGTGAAACACAAATATTTTATCGTTATCAATACATATTCAAACAAAAAGTCCTGAGTCACTGAATGTCTCATCCAAATCCCTTGAATCTAGAAAGCTAAATTTTTTCACAGAAATTCCCTTTGTAATGTAGGCGAATTTTTAGGATAGAGAATAAAGAGGATTTATATTCGAGGATTTTGCCGAGCGACGCTACGAGTGTTAGTTAGTCAAAATATAACTAGAAGATATAAAAACGATCGGTTGTAAAAATCTTAAAACATTCTTTTGATCTTGAAAAGCAAATGCCTATTTTTCGCTAAGGTTCGGCCATCAATGTAATGTAATAAATACTTTAAAATACTTCTTTCGTAACTAAAATATTACTGGTACTATTTGGGCGAAACTTAATTACTATTTGGGCAAAAATTAAAAGTCAGAATAAAAGTAAAACTCATTCAATCTTGTTTATTTTGAAACCATTTTTATGAAACTAAGTAAATATTTTTTTCATTGCAAATTGAATTTTTATATATGTTCAAGAAAAGTTTGTCCTCGTTCTATGTACAAAATAGTGTTGTTTATTTATTAATCCTAATGCATACAATTTATATCATTGATGGACATATCTTGGCCAAACGCCTTTGTCGACTGTGCTTTTCCCTTTTTGGAAGTATTGTGTTGCGATTAATTTAATTTTCCAATTTGCAGCGAGCCACGGGCAGCGGAAGACGGGCGTGTGTCAAGCCGGTTTTTCCGCGGCGGTTTCAAAGGTAACTTAAATGCATTAATAATAAGTAATAACTTAAGTAATAACTGTAATTCGTTATACGGGAGGCGAACAGAATTAAAATGTCATGAGCTTCTTATAAATACAAGTACGTTTCGTAATGTGAATCTTAATTTTGAGGATTGTCGATAATAATTATTTACATTTGCAAATAGATCTTGCTCTAATATTATCGTTAGCATAGAAACATAGTAGGTACAACGCTTATTACAACATTGCGATATTTGTGGTTACATTTTGGAATACATAAGGTCAAACTGCAGAAGTGGCCTTAGTTGTTTGTATAAATCAAAATAGAAGATTATACCTGTAAATATTTTTACTATAAGCAATTCGATATTATTACATAACTTAGAAAGTTCTAAAACGATTAAGATTCTTTGATAAGCCCATAACACTTCTTGTACACTATTGTTCTTTATAGATCTTAAAATCATCCATCTAACGTTACTCGATTCATTATCTTAGCGTCTCGAATCTCGATTAAATCGCTCCTTTTATAGTTTATATCGGTTCTGATACAATCGGGAAGGCAGTTTAGACGATGATGTAAGATTCAGCGATAATTCAGAGAGGGTAAAATGGTAGATCGTTACGCAGATTCGCGTTAAAAGCTCAAGTCATTATTTCGATCCGATGAACAAAGCACGTACCGTACACGTATCTTTCTTCGAACCGCTAAGCTAAGAGATGCCTAGTTGGACTTCTATTATTGTACAATCGGAAAATGAACAAAGTAAGCAGTGATATGAAGGTATTCCTAATTAAAATGACGAGCAGTAATGCTTTTTACTTGTAAATTAAAGTAAATTGAACAGATCTATACAACATTGGTAAGTATAGGAAAAAAAATATAACGATTTTAACACAAAATATACTTCCTAATTTTATTGTGAGTTTGTAACAAGTACTTATTATGTACCTATTAAAAAATATATATTACTGGAGAGAAACTACTAGTAAAATATAATTCCTAAAACTGCGTCCGCGTGGGTTTATTTTTTAAAATCCCGTGATTTTCCGGGATAAGTTCGTTTTCGGGATTAAGTTAAATTCTGTGTACCTTTCATCAAAGCGGTTAAAACGGATGGGCCATAAAAAATCTGAAATACGTACTTCTAGTGTAGAGTAATAAGATTCCATGAATTTAGAACCGTAAAAAGGCAGTTTAGTGTAAAACATCGTGATTTTAGTATCGTGGGAACTGTGAATAGTATTATTTTAGCCGTGTTGAATTATCTCCGCGATCGCATCGGTCGCACGTGACGCGACTGCGCGGCCCGCCTGCGCCCGCCTGCGCCCGCGCCGCGCCTTATGAATTATTAAAACTTTTATTGTTGCCAGCGCAAAAAATATAGCAAAACTCACGACGATTTCTATTCCGAAAATAGGAGGCAATATTGTGAACTGTCCGGTCGCTTTATGACTCTCTATATTTGGAGAGCTGTAATGTTTATTGCTGTATGACTGACGGATTGATTTTGCCTTTCTTTGTAGATGATCGCAATAAAGATAGAAGTAGACTTTATTTATATTTTATTAATCATGTTTTTGTTATTTTCATCACATTTACAAAATAATGTAATCAATTTTAAATATACAACACATGTACTACCTAATTAATTTGATTTAGATTATTTTTTTCATTTATTTTTATTATTGTTCGCCTGTGCATGTGTGAACAATAAAGATAAATAAATGAAATAAATAAAAATAGCCACCAATCTTTGCACCATATTATAAATTTAAAACTACTCCAATGAATAAATATTTAAAACCACGACTTCGCAAAGAAAATTATTGAAATCGAAATTAACATTCCAGTCACGATCTCGCAGCCACAATTAATTTCCATTATCTTTAGTACTCGGCAGTAAAACTGACATCTGAACGACTTCCAAAAAACGTCACTCCAAAAAAGTGACAAATTGTTCGTGCGTGAGCAGCCTTTTATGCACTCTTTTGATTTTTTGTTACACATGTTATTCGTTGTAATACGTACTTGTAATAATCGATATTTTTAATATCTTAGTATCCTTAACTCATTTTGTTTAAACAAGCAATGGGGGTCTTACAGATATATACGAGTACACGGATTCCTCCAACATCAATGGGGGATCCGATTTGCTTTCTTTAAATATTTTTTGTTCAAATTTCAAATTTCTCTTAAAATTAAAAAAGTAGCGCTCTTTGCACTCGCACTCCTTTTAAATTTATCCTTGTCTGTGTAAAATTAAAAAACAAATTATAGTGAACAAAAAATAATAATTAATGGGCCCACAATTTTTTTGGTTCGAGTTTCGACTCTCCTAAAAACTAAGTTTTTAACTTGGAGAAACTAAGTTTTTTGATGTTAGGTACCTTTATTTAATACATAATATATTGCAAACATTCCATCTGTTTGTGAATTCAGCTATCGTAATATCCGGGCACGGCGCGTCACACTTGCAGTGGTAAAGCAGAGATGAGATCTTTCGGCGAATGGAACTTCACAGGGCTTGTATAAATCCGCCACATCTGCTCCATGTAAACTGACACGCTAAACGTGATTCTTTTACAAAATAGATTTAAAATAATATTATAATAAGTGCCTACATAATATGTAAAGATAAATAAAGTAAGATTAAATAAAGATTCACAACAAGCAGATAACAGACTTGATCTACAGTAGGTACTTACCTACAGTTTATGAAAAAGTTTTATTAGTTCTATTTTTATTATAAATAGAAAATGGTCTATGGAAAATTAAAAAAAAATAGTGGAAAATAAAACAAATTAAGCTACCTATAATATCTATTGTAAATTGCAATAAATAAACAATTATGGTTGTGCTATTCAAAAAAATAACTTTCAATAACAACTACTTTTTAATGATGATCCTCCTGACCCGAATAGTTTGGTTGGTTATTGAGGGTGGTAGTTTGTGGTAGGCCTTATTAGATAGGATAATCGTAAGGTAAAGATAAAGCGAAATTCATGTAGTACCGTGTCCCTCGTCTTCCTTCCTTCCTTTTATAAATATTTTTGCGACCATCTCTCTATGCAAATAAAAATTCCATGTCATTGAAACGTCTGAAGACATTCTTTGTAGTTACAAACATGGTTTTGGAACGCAACCCAAGCAGCCGCCATTTGCAGACAATGGCGTTGGCGGGAAAAGCGATACGCCTCGCGAAATTGAATCCAAGACATTTAGGGATTTGTTCGAATAATTGTTTTATTTATCGCAATAAAGTATCATTCCATTGGATGAATATATTGGGGTTTACAAGTGTATCCGAATTTTTCGGCAGGTAAAATTGTTTTTAAATAAAAAAAGCACAAATAAAAGTCGCGTGCACTAGAGCTATTTGAATTACATACTTTGTTTGTTCGTAATTAAAATTATTGTTTCAGTATTTTTTTTGCGTAGAATGTTTCCTGAGTATAATATCCGTATCATCCGTATCCGCATAATCTGAGTTACAATTGGATGCGTAAGTCTTTATATCCGATTTTATTGAAAAAAAATAATTAAGAAATAAGTAGCTGTGTATTAAAAACAATAAATTTATTTAGCAGACTTTAATATGATAAATTAGTTATAATATCGTAGTAATAGTTTGACCTGGCAGAACCAGAACTCAGAATCGATAAAAATGGACTTAATGACTTTTAGAACAGCTAAGCTCCAGGGTAAACCACTTGTAAATTTAACGACCGATAGGTGTCGCTGTTACGCTTTGTTTTTAACGTTTACGAGCTTTTAAACGTTTCCAGCGCACGGCCGTTAATTGAATATTCTATTATTCGCGGGATAAGTTAACCCGCTCAGCTTAACATTGCATATTCTATGAGCGGCACTTAACTTTGCTTTCACTAAATGAAATTCAATTGGGAAAAGCATTAAACGAATTTTGCAGAGTTGCGTCTTAGCTAACATTCTCTCCCTTATTATAAGTAGGTACTTATTTTGCGTTGTTGGTATGTAAAGGCAAGTATGTAGATTGTAGGTATGTAGTATACTTATACCTAATTAATATTTCCTACGTCTATGCTAGATATTTCAATTGCTTCGACTAAAGAACTGAAACGACAGATTGAGCTACAAGTATCTCTATCATGGCGACAAAATACTTAAGAGCTATTTAAACCACTGCCTTCAACATGCCTTCCCACAAAAAGTTGCGAAACCTAAGTCCATAAAACTCGGATTTGACATTGTGCCCCCACGTGACAGCTACGGGCCGAAAGGCGTGCGCCCGCGCATGGAGCCGTCGCGCTTTATATGGCCCGCCGCCTGCGTACGCGCATATTTATTTATCGACCAGCCGGCGCCCGCAAGCACTACTGCCTCAACTACCTACTACCTTTAGGGCGAGCACAGACAAGAGACGATTGGTCGCAAGTCTGTTTGATAAGGCAAAGTGAAATACTCTTAAATCTGGCACCAGGAGAATCCATTAATTTGTTCCATTTAATCGTACACACGATTAATACGACGTTACAAGCCAATTTTCTTATGGGGTCCTTCTTCTTTGTCATAACTTCGTAGTCGTGATCATCACAAAACGACGTCTTAAGGAGAAGGTGTTATACACCTCACGAGCAGTCGCCATTTCTCCCTGCTGGCCGACAGACCGGTACACTCGTGCAACTTGCAAAGGAATTGCCCACAGCAACTTAATTTGGTCGGTCCATCGCATGGACGACCTTCCTCTCCTTCTGGTGCCCTCCACTTACCCTGCACGACAAGACAGTCGATGGAGTCACTCTCACGCCGGGAGCCGCTTCCGAAGAATCTGACGGGTTAATGACCAACTTGATCATATAAGCAATTTCGCATATTAATTTTCAGAACTGCAATGGTCTCAAAGTCATAAAAGAACCTATGGCTAAAAACCATGTAAAAACGATGAATAATTAGAATTTAAAGCCTGCAAAGAAAGATAAAATTTGATGCCGCAGGATGTAGATTACTCACGCATCTTTACTTTGCAAGCTACTGTTACAAAAACAGAAAGTAAACTTGTCTCAAGTGCTACACATGTTGACAGGGCAGGGTCGATTTGGTTTTTTGTTCTGAAAGTTATCTCATGCATTCACACGAAGAACGTCTGCATTTTGTACGATAAGTAAATTGTTCGGGAGAATGCGTAGCGGATGAGATCATTTAGTATAATTTAAACAAGGGTACCTGACTCCCGCGGACTTTCCTTTGTCCCCGTTTTACCAAAATCCGATTATATTTGGATTTTTAATCATATCCTGTTGATTGATCTATTTTTATGGATAGATATTTCATAAATAAAGCTGTGAATAATCTGGACTCTATAACCAATACGGTGATTTCCAGAAAAAATTAACTACTAATGTAATTATTCGTATTTAATGAATAACCAATTTTTAGAAAGTATTTTATGACTTGATTTTAGGTTTTTTTCTCTCTTATTTATATTTTTTAATTATAATTCAGGCTCCTTGAATATCCTTATATTTAGGAAATTCCTGATTAATAGCTTTTACCATTACTCTCATGATACCAACACAAAAGTCAGTAAATGTTGGTCTTGAATGTTCCATACCAGATATGAGAATTTCAATTCGGGATTGTGATTTCTGCGTCAACCTCAAACTCAAGATTCGACCTAGTCTTCTTCGCAAGTCTACCGTGACCAGCCCACAGTTGGAAATTTAAAACTTGGCTTGACTTGCCAATGGAATAATCATCAAATTATTCTTGCCAATCGTCCACTAGGCGTGCCGTACGGTACGGTTGACGTATCGTATTGGAATATTTTAGGGTACGTGATTACCGTGATTGGCATCACCAAGCGTTACTTTACCTCTTCTGGTTATTTGGATCTATAGAAGTATCTCAACATTTATGACCTCAGCACGTATTCATCTGGAATCTTTATCGAATACTTAGTAAACCAGAGCACTCCACTTAAAACGTGAGAGATACAACTATAAAATACCAATAAAATGTTCCGAGCTGTGCGTACAGCGTTGACGTTATCATTTCCTATCGAAAACATTTGAAGTAGGCTATAAGTGCGCTTCACACATAAACAAATCAATATTATCTCGAGAGACGAATATAATTAGACATGGAAACTACCCTGTTGCCTCCAGAGATTAGAAAGTTCTTAATATTCTACCATACCGTTTATCCAAAGCAAATTATCGTTAAAGTAGTTTTAATAGTTTAGAATAATAAATTACGAGTAAATGACCAAGAATTTTACATTTTTACATAAATATTTTGGATAAATAAATAAACAATGTAAGAAAACAATATATAGCTAATGAATATTTTGCGAACATAGTAGGTCGATAAGAAATAAATGTAGAATGAAGGGAGGATTTAAATAGATTCGACTTATTGGAAATTACTTTTATTTTCAGGATGGACAAAGGCTTTTCATGGGAGCACCTGGCAGTTTCTATTGGCAAGGTGAGATATAGAAAATCTATAAAATTACTTCTAATAATTTTGTTATTGTTGAAGAATCAAAACTTGGTTTTAACTGTTAATCACAGAACTGGTTTTTGTGATGTTAACCAGAATATACATTTCATAAATCAAGTTGTTATCTCTAAAAGTGACGTAAGACGTTAAAAAAATTAAGAAGAAGTAACATTAAAGTTACACCATATGTATTCTGAGACTAAACATAGTTTTGGTTCTATAAACGATGATGAAAAGAAAATCAAAGTTATAATTTTAGTCGTAAATGTGAATATATTCTGAATGTTTAATGACAATCCACAGGACGAACATTTTCCATAGACACTAGCGCAAGGTTCAACTACTATATGCCGAAGGAAGGTAAAAAGCCAACGTACCGCAAGATTGACCTCGTAACTCTTAACCAGAATAACCTAGACAGGCTTCAAAGCATAATCCTACAAATAATAAAGTCAAACCATACACTTCATAGGTTTTAGTTCTTATTGCCACGATATTTCGAGTTTTGCTTTCTTCAATATTGGTATATGTACTTTTATCTTTATGAATTCCTTTTTACATTTTTGAGTATCAATATTTACATTATTAATATTATTTTGAATTCACAATCCTACAATTTTGGTTTAAAATCAACATTAACAAACATACGTATGTATGAAATATCAATAATTCAACTAATGATTCGGAAATCATTAAAACAAAAATTACCATGTTGTTCTTCCAGAGAAGTAAAACTCGCTTATATTTCAATAAGAACTAAACAATAATATTTTGGCTCTATTTATACTGGCTGATAGGGTTCGTTACTATTCTATCAATCAGCAGTAAAAATAGACTAATCATTAGCTTTCCATGTCACATCTTGATCAATGGTATCGATGGTATGTCGACCTATTTCCATCAGCTCCCATCCGATATAAAATTTAGATTTGCGCTCAAGTCGTTGCACGAAGAAAGTCTTTGATCCTCATGAATGGCCTATCTCTCCATTTTCTCATTCATGATCCCGTGCTAACCTCGCAGTCTGCATTTTTTTACTCGTCGTTTAGATCTATGTAAATGAGCTTAATTTTTTGAAAGAAACATAAATTAAAATTTGTAAAGTATCAAAATCTATTGATGCAATCAAGGTCAATCAACATATTATACATTGCAATCGGTCTTTACATTTGGGTTAGCAGAGATCCCTTTTCAGTTTTAACTGGTCCCAAAGGTTCATAGGTGTCCGGGAGATTATTATTAAAGGGATTAAGGAGGTGTAATATTAATGCTTGAAATAAATGCCCATCGCTTTTAAAACTAATTAAAAGTAAATTTTAAACTTCACCCCCATTGGCTTTAAAATAATTTGGTCGCTTTTATATTTTTGGTGGAATTAAACTTACTCAAAAATCCCTTTTAGTTTGCTGAGGTGTGATTTTAGTGTAAATTCAGTGGATTTTCGTATTTTTATAATTGGCGTTTTTTGAGACTGGAGTTTTGTGAGAATTTTGTAATTAAACTTTTGTTTTTGTTAATTAAAATCTGTCTCACTTAAAGGAGGCAATAAGTCCGATTTGAATTTGGTGTATCAGAGGACATGTATTTATGCTTTAAATGAGTTTTAATTCAAGATATCTAATGCTTCACCTGCAATAAATACTTAATCAAAGCCTGCTACATGTTATAGAAAATATTAAACACTACTAGTTACGTAACGGTGTCTTGGTATAAACTCATTGGCAAATATTCTATTGATAAGAAGTGCTTTTAAATCGTAGTCACTGATTATAATTATTGTAATATCTTCTATTTGTCATATTATGCACATGTTATTGCTGTGTCTACTAACAATTTTATTTCTATTTTGACTTAGTTCATCAAAACTAAAACATTTATTTTGTGTATTTTAAAATTGTTGATAGTAGACACAAGCATTTACTAGATTTATGTATATTCATACAATCCAAACTTTTCAAGTATCTTGTTCACATGAATGATATCACATATTCATATTTTAAAATTAACGGAATTTTGTCTGCTCGTTATTTGTTGTAACTTGTACAGTTCTCTTAAACCCATCATTGATATGAAACATATGAATATCATTAAAGCTTTCATCATGTACCTCATTGGCTTTAAAATCACTTCGCGTAAGAATGTTAGTAAAAATAAATTGTTTCTTTCGTAGGTCAGTTAAAAGTGCAGACATTGAATTCGAGGCCAGTATTGCTTTCGACACCGGAAGCCAGTCCTAAGTACGATGATTCGTATATGGGATATTCGGTAACAGTAGGAGACTTTGCTGGCCAAGGAATCCAAGGTGTAGCTGTTGGCGTTCCTAGGGGAGCAGAATTGAGAGGATTGGTTAGTCTATTTTAGATTTAGTTTTCTGTTCTGTTTTCTTTGACTTGATTAGCTCTGATCAAACTAAATCTTGCCTTGAAAATCAGAATCAAATTGGCTGACTGTAACTTTATACCAGTTTAATATTTCAACGACTTGATTCACCTCCTGTTGCAGTTTTGCATAGTTCAATGGAAAAGATTTGTTATATTTTCTCTTCTTCGCTGTTTATATCGATTAGCACTAAATAGAATCACGGAAGTATTGTTATACTTGTGTTTTTTTCCAGGTGGTTCTTTACACTTGGGAGCTGCAAAACATTAAAAATATCAGTGGTTCGCAAATCGGCGCCTATTTTGGCTACAGTCTCGCGAGTGGCGACATCGACGGTGATGGTGCGGAGGATCTTATTGTTGGTGCTCCCATGTTCACGAAGCCGAAGAGCGATGGATATGAACATGGAAGGATATACGTCATTTACCAGGGCAAGGACAGGGTAAGTTACTTTTCTGTCTGTACGTCATATTCCACATTTCTAAGGGTAAATAACTATAGGGGGTTTTTGCGATTTTAATGTTATAATGTGTGATGATGATATTGTTTGCTTTCAGTTGTTCACAAAGAACCATGCAAGAACCGGTGAAGTATCACGGGGCAGATTTGGTCTTGCAATCACCTCTCTTGGAGACATCAACTATGATGGATTTGGAGGTACAATTTTTTCACAACAGTCGATAAAAATACTTAATATTTCATACACAAATAAGTCTTCAAAAAAGTGTTCAATAAATAGACAATAGCTTAAATATTTCCAAACATTTTTGCTATCATCGCATAAATTATAACAATGGTTGGCTTTGCTATTAAATACAGATCGTGCATAACTTCGAGATCGTTCGGAGTCGCTCATGTTCGTTTTTTGCTAATGCTCAAATTGTACCTTCTTGAAGTTTTACAAAAATTTTTTTTAGTATAATGATGTTGTTTTTTTTGTTATTCAGATGTAGCAGTAGGTGCCCCTTACGGTGGCGAAAACGGCAAGGGAGTGGTATACATCTATCATGGAAGCGAGCTCGGCATCGGCGAAAAGTACTCTCAAGCCATCACTGCTGAGGAGATCAGCCCCATCCTCACCACTTTCGGCTTCTCCCTCTCGGGTGGAGTTGACTTGGATAATAACAACTATACTGATTTAGCTGTTGGAGCATATAAGTCTGACAGTGTTGTGTTTTTGAAGTGAGTTTGAATTTATTTACTTTGGTGCATTTTCTTCATTATTACTTACTTTGTTTTTTTAATCTCAACTCTTACTTCATTATATGACTGTCTGCGGCTGCTACTGCTATCTTTACTGGATCCATTTTGTAACCTCCAACTTTCTTAATTTTCAACTATTTTATTAATATGAAAAGGTCCATCCATCCATCCATCTTTATTTTATCCATCCTTCTTTTCTAATAATCCATGCATCATTTAATACAATTTTTTTGTTATTAACTTCAGTCATTATCCTCAGACACGAGTCAGTGACCAATGAACTATTGTCTAATTTGGGAACAATGAAGCACAAATAAGGAAAAATACTATCTATTTGTTGTGGGATGGTTAAAATATAACCACAATGAAAATATACAATATATACCTATTATATAGATAAATCTAATTATAAACAATAGCGCCTGATAAGCTCCATTATATCGTGACTAGCTTATGTCTGCGACCTCGTCCGCGTGGACTACCTACACAAATACACACTACACCCCCTTAGGGGTTGAATTTTCAAAATCCTTTTTTGTGGATATCTACGTCATAATAGCTATCAGCATGCCCGCCCGACCCATCCAGTAAATTGAGCTGTGCGTTTATTATTAATCAAACAGTCAGTCAGGCAGCTTTTTCTTTTATTTATTTAGATATCACTGTTGCCTAGATTATTATAAACATGTTTAACCTCGTCCACAGATCTCGCCCCGTAGTCAAAGTGATGGCAGACGTCCAGTTCATGGGGGAAAGCAAGTTGATTTCCATGGATGACAAGAAATGCTCTCTCTCCAACGGCACGCAAGTTGCGTGCGCGCATCTCATGTTCTGTCTTACCTATGATGGTGTCAATGTGGACCAGCAGATAAGTGAGTATACTTTCTAACTTATAAGTTTATCTACTAATCTAAAATACAAGGTTGATGATATTTGAATTATTTTTTTTGCATTCAAAAGTGTAATATTGTTATTATATCGTAAGACTTGCCACTTTCGAAACAACAACAAAAGATTTACTTAAGATTATACAGAATGCTCATCAACAACGTTAAAAAACTTCATTCATTAGGAATGCTGTAAGGCCGCGATTACAATCGTAAGTTTTGCTCACGTAAGTAGCTTATGTAATTAATTGACAGCAAAACTAAGGTAAATGACACTTATAAAAGTGTTACGTACATTTATAAACTTTTGTAAAACATAACATTTGCAGGTGTAATTGTGGCCTTATATTACGTTTAAAAGCTATATATGTATTATTATACCAACCAATGTGACAGGAAAATTGTGTTAATAATTCTAATTTTCTACTCCATAAAAAAAATATAAAATTATATAAAAATTATAAATCACTTATAATCACTTTGATGTTTAGAATTTTATTGTGATTTTCTTTTTTCCAAGCCGAGGGATATATTTGCTATTTCGGTGAGTGGTAGCAAACGATTGGCTATGGATAAAAAACAAAATTATTCGTTGATTTTGAATTTTATCATTTGAATTTGAGTTGGCTAATCGTCCACGCTTTGAACAGATGACTTCCCAGCTCATGCATCAAACTTAAAAGAAATAGTAACGAAATTATCATTTGTACATAAAAATACCACTCGTAGTGATTCGATGTTAGAAACTCACCATTTTATCGTCGCACTTTAGTTTTATGACGCATGAAATTATTTCCAAATTAACTTCTGACTTATAGCTACTTAAATTATATTGTAATACATCTAGATATGCGATACATTTTTACACCATGAGAAACTTTTTATTAAGATAATGCAAAATATATAGCAAGAATCTTGATGGTCCCAAGAAACTTCCTTGTCGCAATACGTTATTAAAAACTAGAGTAGATGAATGTCTTCACATGTATTTATAGTACTAATAAGTACTTTAAAAATGATATCAATTCATAAATCGTTTCCCACTCATAGATCTAAAAGTAAAGAATTAAAACAAACATATGTATAATTTATCAAATGTGTCATAGATTTCGAAGTAACGTTGGACCTAGACTCACGGCAGAAGACCAGCAAACGACTGTTTCTAATGGAGAGCAGACAGACGATATACACAACGCACATTTTGCTTACTCAAGGACTGCAGGAGTGCAAGAATATCACGGTGTACCTTGACGTAAGTAAAATTAATGATTTTACTGTAAAATATTTAAGGTATCAATCATATCTTGTGCTCTTCATTGATGTAGAAAGTAATAGGTAATTCTTATTGTCCTCTTTTCAGTATATTCGCCAAAATGAGTAACGATGCATCATTAAACGATTATTAAAACTTAAGTCATAAAACATAAAACACATGAAATGTATAAACATTTAACTTTTAGGATGAGATCCGCGACAAGCTGACTCCCATAGAGGTGAAGATGACGTATGAGCTGACGCAGCAAGCGGCCGGCAGCGCGGTGCCGCCCGTGCTGGACCGCACGCGCAGCATCGAGCGCACCGACTCGCTCAACATACAGAAGAACTGCGGACTCGACAACGTGTGCATACCCGACCTACAGATGTTTGTTACCACGTGAGTACACCATCTTCTGCCAAACATAATAGAGATGAAGAAACGGTTGCGCTGACGCAGGAATTTTAAGTTAACTTCTACTACAATAATCTCAATAATAATTCACACTCAATATCAGTTAAAGTTTTATCTCTTATCATTACAGACCTACAGTCAATTACGTGCTAGGATCAAGTGAGAATGTCCACATTGATGTGGTAGCCAAGAACGCCGGTGAGGATGCCTTCGAAGCAGCCTATTACCTTCAAATTCCCGCGGGAGTCACTTACGCCAAGATGGACCGATTGGACAAAGATAACGCTGATTCTTCACCGATATACTGCTCCATTAAGAACAAGGGTGCTGAGGGAAATAGCACATTGAAATGTGATTTAGGAAACCCTATGGCTAGCGGGCAAAGTGTAAGTTAATAATTTTTTTTTAATACATCTTGTCTGAATCACTAACCTTTTATGTTGTGTAGGTAGTTGTCTGAAACTGTCCTTAATAATTTTTGTTCAAAATTTTTTATTCAACATTTGGAAAGCTATATCAATTGAGTTCAATTTGAATTACATGTACTATTGCTCTCAGTAAAGTAACTTGCCATTACAATATTTCTCAGAAAAAAATACCAATTGTTATATTCATTCTTGTCACTCAAAGTACCTTAATTACATCCATCCAATGGAATCATGTTAAGTATTAACCCTGGGTGAATACAGGAAATATGCAGGAACAGCTCCAATGCCGTCTTATAATTTATGAAGCCAGACATGTGGGCTGAATATTCAACTAATTTCTATCTTCTACCTACTTCTAGGTGAACTTCCGCGTGATATTGGAAGTAGATGCCCGTGTAAGAACTCTCAACTTCGACATGGAGGTGAACTCCACCAACCCGGAGCAAGGCACGCAATACGACAACACCAGACACATGGCTATTGGCGTCGTGGTCAAGGCTGTCTTGTCCATCATTGGGTAAGTGAAACAACTTTAAATAAATAAAATTAATAAAAGTTTATTCAGCTCAACCACCAACAAAATGAATAAAAAATAAAAATACAATTGATGTTAATACAACAAAATAGCAACTAAACTTAAAACTAGAAAATTTATAGAACAATATTTTGTGTGTGAGCCAAAAGGACTCTGCCTCAGCATCATCACTACTGCGCTGATTTTCCACAATTTGTGTCCACCTTAAGTAACAACAATAAGCAGCATAATTGATGATCTGTCAAAATTATTAGGATAAACCTCAATGTTCCAATATTACCATTCCAGAGCATCAGATCCACCAGAATTGCACTACAATGCTTCACTGTACGACGCGCAAAAGTTGAAAGATGACACAAAGCTGGGCCCTCAAGTCATTCACAAGTACAACATCAAGAACGAAGGACCTTTTACTGTTGAGGAAGCTGAGATTTATGTGATGTGGCCTTATCAGACTCTAACAGGTAAAAATTATTTTTATAGGAATACTTCCGTAAAGATCTAACAGATTCCCATAACACTCTGTACAAAGACGATAGAACACACAAAAATACATCTAGAACTTAATAATATAGTTACTTAAGTTTTTTCCGACGAGCGGGTTAGTTTTGGATTGTACACAAAGAGGCAGCCACTTTTGAATCCGCTCAAACAAAAGAAGTTGGTACTGGGTTTAGTTTATTTATTCATCATGTTTCTTGTGTACTTACAATCCATGAGGTAGGGTGGTGAGATGAGCACTATCGTATCACAGTCAAGGGCTAACTTGTCGTTGAATAAAAAAAAATCAAAAATATTCTCTAACGACTCATTTTTGACTTGGCTTGCACAAGATTCGAAGCTAAGATACACAGTAGACACTAGTTAGGTTACTTATTTAGTAGCAGTTCATGATGAACAGTGAGCATCAAGTTATTCGGTAGGGTAGGTAGTGTTTTGTAACTCTCCTTCACTCCACTATTTATACTACCCTCTAATAAAATAATATCGAAGCTGAAATTCCATCGACTTGTCGTCATCGTTAACGGATAGATGTCCACTGCTGGGCATCATAGGTCTCTTGTAGAGGCTTTCACACGCTATGGTTTTGAGCTACCTGAATTCAACTGCTTCCTGCTACTCGTCTGTCCACCTAATCGGGAGATTCCTAACGCTGCGTTTTCTGGTAGCCATTCCAGCATCTTAGTCAGCCCAATGTCTAACATCTGGTTGTGTAATAACTTATAATAGTAAAATTATGTTTTCAGGTGAGAATCTGATGTACATGTTGGTGCAACCGCAATGGCTAGGCAACATGAAGTGTGATGTGGCGCGAAATATCAACCCGGAGAACATCTTCGTGCAAAACCCTTACGCCTTCCTGCTCGCTAAGGAAAAAGAAGGTATGTTCATATGAAATGAATTAATTTCATTCTTCTGCTTCTGTGATCTAGTGGTTATCTCATTCAACCGTAGACTATGAGTAAATCAAGACCAAAAGTATTTGACTTCGAGTTACATGACCATGACCCGCGATAACATGCAACACTTAGTAATCCCACTGTCGACTTACATCAATGGCTAAATTACAATCATTCACTTCCAATGTAATCCATACATTTTTATACAAAGCAGTGACCAAGGGTCGCTTCCCAATTATCGTATGTCGAGGTCGGGTAGTTCAAAGTGTACTTGTGTGTGCACAAAATTCAAATCGCGATTACTAATTAGTTGTCAAAAGCTTTTGAAAGTTTACTAAACGATTTTTCAATCGTCAATTATCTTTTTAACCCCCGACCCAAAAAGAGGGGTGTTATAAGTTTGACGTGTGTATCTGTGTATCTGTGTGTCTGTGTATCTGTGTATCTGTGTATCTGTCTGTGGCATCGTAGCGCCTAAACGAATGAACCGATTTTAATTTAGTTTTTTTTGTTTGAAAGGTGGCTTGATCGAGAGTGTTATTAGCTATAATATAAAAAAATTGGTTCAGCCGTTTAAGAGTTATCAGCTCTTTTCTAGTTTTCTTGTAGAAAAAAAGCTTAGATAACCGGTAGGTTCATAATATTATGTCAATAGACAAATGTCAAGCTGTCAAGATGGACGTTGCCTAAATACATAATTATTTATTTGAAAATGATGTTTTGGAACACTCAAATACTTTGGATCGTCGGGGGTGTTATAAATTTTTAATTTACACTTGTATCTAAGGAATAAAATTGTCGTTTCGACAGATTTCCTATACAAAAACTGTTAAACCTCAAATTTAATCTCAAATAAAAAATATTTGACAATTGAAAAATGAGCCCTAACTATGCGATAATTGTCTGCACATTGATCATCAATCTCATCAGTGTAAGTCCACTGCATGATACATCAGTGTGAAAGAAAATACAATTTATATTTCTTTTTCAGCAATGAAGAGCAATGAACTCTACACGGGATCGCAAATTGGTGGCAGTGTTGGTTATTATGGACAACGTACGTAACTTATTTAAAGTGAGAGATTACAATATAGGCGAAGCATATTATATTATTTATACAGTTGTATCTTTCTTTTGCAGAAAATTGGGATGATAGCTACTCTATAAACGGCCAATTTGTTTCTCAGCAAGGCAGTGGCCAAGTTAGTGGCAGTCAAGGTCAAAGTTCTAGTGGCATTTATGGTAGCGGAGGTCAATTTAATAGTAACCAAGGAAGTGGTGGCCAAGTCACTGGACAGACAAATACAATTGTATCAGCTGGTGGTCAGTATGGATCGAGTGGAGGCCAAGCTACCGGTAACCAATATGGTACTGGCCAAGTTTCTGGAGGCCAGTATGGCAGTGGCCTAGGTGGTGGTACAGGTCAAGGCAGCTCATATTCATACAACCGTACCTGGTCAAGCGGATCGTCTGGTGAAGGTTTGACGGAAGCAGAACGAGAAGTTATGAGAAAGAATCTCCAAACATTAGCAAGACCTAATTACCAGGGATCTGGAAGAGATTTAAATCAGGGAACTTATAATCAAGGACATGTTACTTATACTCAGGGAGGTCAAAGTGGATATGGCCAAGGTAGTCAAACTCAGGGTAGTTATGGTGGCCAAGTTCAGGGTAGCTACGGTCAGGGACAAGCGCAAGGAGGTTACGCACAGGGCAACTACAACCAAGGTGGCTATTACCAAGGAAATGCTCAAAGCGGCCAAGGTTACGCCCAAGGACAAGGGTTTGGCAATGCTGGTGAATTTGGGAAAGACGGGCGTGTAGTTCGAGTTAAGAACCGTACGATTATCTATGATGAAAACCACAACATTATATCCCAAACTGAAACGAGTACGGAATATGGGTCGTTGGGACACGAGGGTGAAGCGGGCAGCTCTTTTAACACGTAAGCATATCAAACATCTTGCTTCAACTATAATTTAGGTGTAATATTTTTTTAGCAGGTACAAAATATTATGATGTTCAAATTTACAGCACCAAACTAGTACAGAACTGTCAATACGTCTAATTCCCCAGATAAGGATTAATTAAAACAAATCTATCCTTAACTAACCCCTATTTTTTGCGCGAAGAATCGGCCTGGCTATTCAGTGCAAAAATGCAGCCCACATTCTTGGCGCCAATTCAGGCTAGCTGTAAATTTTACTTTAACAGTTTCAGTTATACAGAAAACTTTTTAACGTAACAACTTGAATAACTTATTATTTAAAACTTATCATGGGTTGTAGGTACCTCAACAACCAAGGTGGTGCAAGCCAAAACTACGGTTCAAGTTCAGGTCAAGGTCAAGGCTTCGTCCACGGTTCCTGGGCAACGACTGAAACTGTGAACCCAGATATCATGAATGCTGGATCCAGTACCTTTAGAGGCGGCCCCAGTATCACTGTAGTGGGGGACGAGGAAGAAGACAAGCTGGAAGGATTTGGAGCTTATGCTGCCCAGAATTCCAATAATGAATTTAAATACGGAATTGCTGATGTAACTAATGCCAGAGGCGGAGCAGGTGCTGTTCATGGAGGTGCTTATCAAGGTTCCCAAAGCGGAGGTGCCCAAGGAGGTTACCAAACTGGAGTCGGACAGGGAAGTTATAGAGGCTCGTCTGGGAGCGGCTACGGCGCTAACAGTGGAGGTTATTCTTATTCTTCTAGCTCAGGTAAATCTTATTCATTTGCTACCTTTTGGTATTAAACCATTGTGTTACTGGCTGATGCTCGCGATCTGCGTTGATCATCTGCGTTGATTTACAGGTTTAAAAGTTTTAAAAAATTTATTAAGAAAAAAAGTATCTTAATATACCCGTCCCCTGGATGCAAACTATCTCCATCCCAAATTGTGTCGAAATCGATTCAGCAGCTTATGCAAAGCACCAGAATTTGTGCAACAATTAAATTATTATAAATGTTCCAAGTCCCTCCAACGAAAATGCTTTTTAAGTATCTAAATCGATCTTAATTTCGAAACAGAACCAAGATATTTCATTGAAAGTTCACTAGTAGATGAAAATATAGAATGTATTACTTACTTTGCCCAACAGGAGGCCAAAATACGTACTCTCAATCGGGTGGCAGTTACAGTTCAACGGCAGAACAACGACGAGAGAGCACTAGACGGAAACGACAAGATCAAGAGGTAGGTAAATCTATTAGAGTTTAAGGACAGCTTAGTCATTATCGTCATCAATCTATAGAAGTCCACTGCTGGAATAGGTCATAAGGACTTCCACACGCCAGTCTGAACCCAGCAGCTTCCTGCGATTCTTTGATGTTGTCTGTCCAGCTAGTTGGGGTTCGCCGACGTCGCGATTTCCGGTACGAGGTCACCATTCTAGCATCTTGGGACCCCCTAAGACTCTCGGTTCTTCCAACTATGTCCCCCACCCCTTGCCACTTTAGCTTCGCAACCCTTTGAGTTAGGTCGGCTACATTGGTTCTGATATTAGATCTCTTCATTTCTGATTTGATTACTTAGAGAAACTCCGAGCATATTATCTCTCCATTACCCATAGAAGTGGTTTTTTGAGAATTTGTGGGAACCCTTGACATTTAGTCGCAGTTTTGTATTTGGATTTCACTGTTTCAATGATAATAAAACTTGTAAAATCAAAGTTCGGAAGTAACGAGGTTGAATACCTGAATATTTGTTACTGTACATGAGATTTATGTTTTTTTATGCACTCACAAAAAATCTTTATTTTACTTTGTGCTTTACTTTGTTTTGTATTCTCCGTTTTGGAAGCCCTGTTTTCCGAGACACAGTTTTTACTAGTTCAGGAAACAGGTGCACATGCAGTAATGTTTATTATTATAACTAATTGTGTTTTGTTACGTTTATGTTACATTTGTTTCTGAGCCAAATAAATTTATCTTATCTTATCTTATCTTTTATTAATAAGTCGATGTTTTCTAGGTGGATCCGCAATTAAAAGAGATGTTGGAGAAATGCCAAGAGAAGTACAAGTGTGAGGTGCTGCGGTGTAGGACTGGGCAGCTGGTGAAGGGACAGGAGATCTGGCTAGCGTTGCGGTCAAGAATCAACGCCTCAGTACTTAATGAAGTATGCACCTGCCACCTATACATATATTGTAAAAAAGTAGTGATTGGCAAACCCATTGAGTTATTAAGTACATACTAATTAGCAATACCATAAACGTTTTTATTACATGAGCAATAAGTGCTCAGTAATTTACAAAATTGATCAATGTTTTGAGAGGACGTAGAATTAATTATGCATCGTTCAGGTTCTAAAACCTTTAAAACCTGAACGTGGCACTCAAACTTCTGAAACGGGCATTTAAACCAATTTGGTTTAGGAATAGAATAGAATAGATATTTATTCAAATAAACTTTTACAAGTGCTTTTGGATCGTCAAAAGAATTTACGAGTAGTTCGGTTCGATTTGGTTTAGGGAAAAAGATGACAGAGTAATATTTTTCAGATTTCACAAGAGCGAGCAGTAAAGCTGTCCTCACTAGCAGCGGCGCGGGTGTCCCGGCTACCCATGGTGGGGCGGCCGACGGACCGGACGTGGAAGGTGGTGGAGGCGCACACCACGGTCACGCCTCAGCTCGAAGCGCTGGAGAGCGGTACAATCCCGCTGTGGGTCATCATCTTGGCTGCTGTGGTTGGCGCCTTACTGCTGCTTTTGCTCATCTTCGCGCTCTACAAAGTAAGTTTATCGTGTCAAGAAAGTCTTTGGAAAACTGTAGGGCATGTATGTGTTTGTATGTATGCATCTGACAAAAAACTCTCTGTAAAAATATTGAATAGAAAGAACCATGCCTTTTTCATACAAAATTAAATTGATTTATGTACTGACGTTTCGTGCATTGTTTAACTGAAATTATTTCCTCTGACCGCATGTAATAACAATAAAATACCGTTAACTCTTGACTTCACACTTCAGTGTCTTCGCCATCGACGGCAATAAAATGATCTTCACTCCTCCTCCGCTATCCAAACGTAGTCTATAAGTTTTCAACCAGCAATCTGGTTCATCCTTGTAATTTCAGACGTCACTTGTTATGTGACACGGAAATACGGCTTAAGAGGCTTGACTTCACAAAAAACTCACAAATGTTCGACTTAAATTGTTTTAAGCCACTATTGTCTGCACCTTTAGATTTATATCGAGATTCTGTGCTAATGTTTCTGTGTTTTCTGATTCTTTCCAGTGCGGATTCTTCAAGCGCAACCGCCCTTCCGACCACGCCGAGAGACAACCCCTGAACGGTCGTGACGAACATCTTTGATATCCGACCACTGATCTCGGCCTCTCTAGCGACGCGGCCGCCACCTCGGACGTCGACGCCACCTCCGATCTCGACGCCACCTCGGACGTTGACGCCACCACTGATGTCAACGGCACCTCGGACGTTAACGCTTCAGACTCTAGTGCTACTGATGCAGCGAGTGATGTGACCAGCCAGGACTCTACTAGCATGGACCGCTATTAAGAGTATATTATCGCTAATTTTTTATGTAAACGTGAATTTCGATGTTGATGTCATGCCACCTATGGTAACTTTGACGTCAATTTTAACTCTAATATGTGATCTAGTCCAAAAATAATTAGCGACTACTTTTAGCCATGCTTACGATGTGTTTATTTTGTCGTGTTAAACTATCAACCCTTGCGTTTAACGTCAGTTTAAATCACGCCTAAAGTTTCTGCAATAGATCGATAATTTGACTATGTTAATAAGTAGATTGCAACACCATAGCTGATAGCAGTAGTAACTAGATATACTCGTATCTATATTTAATGACTGTGGTCATAAAACATAGGCCAATTTGAAAGACGTGGTGGGAGTTGGCGGCCATTACTTTAATAAAACTGGAGGTTGACTAAAATTTGTTTCTTTATTTTATCAAATTGATTTACATTTGTAACTTTATACATCTGAGTAAATTTTAGTCAATCTTCTGCTTAGGAGCGAGTGTTGTAAAAATCACACTAAAAATTAGTGAAACTAATAATTCAGATGTAAACTTTTGACTATGAAAAATGAAAAACGACAGATTTCAGTTCTGAAATTTATTTTACTTAGTTTTTGTACAACAGAATTATATAAAATTGTCAATTGTATATACCAGAATAAAAAGTGCCTCATGAGATTAATCTCAAAATAGAATTTTATATTTGTGAAAACCTTGAATATTTTTGACTAAAAATGTTTTAAGGCATACCTATACAAAAATATGTATAAATATATATATTTTAGATATTATAACGTATTACTAGTCACGATATTGAAACATAGAAACAAACCACTTTGGTATTACGCCATATTAGGGTATATATGAAAAACGAAAAGTATAAAAAAATGAGTACACGCTATGAGTGTCAAAAATGGTTGAGTGTGTAAAATGTGATCTATATAAATATTAATTAAGTTTATTTTCAAATGACTGCGTATTATTGCAGTTAGTTATATAAAGATCATCTTCGAACTATTAATTTAATACTAATGTGAATCTATTTTATATATCAAAAATTAATAATTTAGAAGGCATTGATCGTAGGCTTGCATTAATAGTATGCATGAGCAATAACAATTTTATCGCAAACGAACTCAATTTTATGTGTATTAAATTGCGTAAATAAAAAATGTTCTATATTTTGTAAAGTCTATGTGCAGCATGATAATAAGTTATAAATCGTTTTCAGTTTAAAATTTAAACTAAGTAGGTAGATAGTTTTAATTATTAAGAACTAATTCTGATTAAGAAAGGCTAGTTGTAACAAAGCCTTTCAGTCAGAACAGTTTAGTTAAAATTAGTTTAAACTGAAAACGATTTAATGTTACTAGACTAGTTTTATATTAGTACCTAAGCGAGTGATAGAAATTTTCTTGTAGTGCACAAGGTAGATATAAACCGTGCATTTTAAAAATTGAATCCCTTAAAACCAGACTATAGGCTAAGTTTAGCGAATTTCGTACATCCTATCGAGAATATATACATATTATAAATTATTGCAGTAGGTCCAGTAGGTATGCTTTTTAGTGCCTTGTAGAGTAAATATCTATGCTGTTTGCAATGTGCGTGATTCGGTACTTTATTAGAAAAACATCACATAACACACCTAACTAAGTAAACATAGGTATTAGGTGTACCTTTACATAGTATTATTAGCTAAACGCACAGTAGTCCATTAAGTAAGACGTACGAATAGTTAAAAAAATGGAATTTTACAACACAACATTAAATTGTAAATATCTACCTCCGGATTTACCTGGCTGGGTATCCTTTTGGAGTATTTTGTCAATTTTTAAAATAGTCATATCATGGATAAAATACGGTCACTCTTAACCTTAATGGTTAGCATAGCTTTTAAGCTAATATGTTGTGCTTTTTACAATAAAATGCCTTCGAATGTGTGCCTTCTGAAACTGCCAGTTACTAATTAAATATATTAATGTAAATAAATATTTTTTAAGATTATTGTTTTAAATTGAAATGCATTTTTTCACAGAACTTTATTAAGGACATAATGATTGTGATTAGTATTGTAATTTAGTACGTACTTAATAATTTTAAGGGACATTTGAGAAAAATATAATAATATGATAGCCGATTTTTTTAAATATTTTTGAAAGTGACATTTTCTTACAGAAAAATTAAACAAGCACAAATGCCTAATACTGTATGGATTGAAAGGTGCAATTCGTCAACTATTTAGTTTTTCCGTTACGCCGATTAGTTTTTAGCTTAAAGAATAAAATTTTATGGCGCGGAATCTCCTTAAATAAAAAGCGATCTCTTAAATAAAGTTACAATTTAAATAATTAAAAATTGAAAAATTAAGTTCTGTGAAGAGATGTTGTTTAGTTTTTAAAAATTAGCGCTAACGACGCCATTGTTATTTTTATTATTAATTAATTAAAAAAATAATGATAATTATTTATTTCTCATAATTTCGTATTAATAAGAATTCCGCTTCTACTTATAAGTTAACGGTGAACTAAAATTATGGGTGTCCATAATATCATTTGTATATACATAATAATATGAATTATTATGAATACATTTTTGGTTGTTTGTCTGGGTAATTTGCATTTACCAAAAATAAAACTGTAATTAATTTTTTTGTTTTTTAATACAATCTCGTTTTTATTTTCACTGACCTTGTGTTTTCGTTATTTCTTTTAACTTGCGTATTCTGGTGACATAAGATAGATCGGGTGCAGTTTGAACCTGCCAGTTTTTAGTCATCCCAATGTTAATAATTCAATCCAACACCACAGCTAACACCTTCAAATAGAAACCTACTACTCTACTTAGGTAAGTATAAGTACCTAACTTAATAAGGTATATAGGTAGGTACTTAGTTACATGCGCCCATGCATTAGGTATATTTTGGTGTAAATAATATTCTATGTGCCTACCAAGAACGTGGCGTCGACACCAATATTTGCCAGGTCTAAGGTAGTAATATTTTTGTCTTTATATGTGAAAAAAGTTGAATTTGTGGTGAAATAGGTAATTATTGTGTCTTGACTTTAGATCTCTTGAATAGTTACGTCATTCGATATGTATACTACTTAGGTATTTTTCAGACATAGGTAGGTACTAAACCAGGACGCCAGTAAATTACAAATAGTAAAATAGGGTAGATACTTCTCATAAGTGTATCTACACGCGACGTCGCGGATAGTCACGGCGACAAAAACAAAAGGCGCGCTATAACGCCATAAACGTGACGCGAAGAAAACGGCACCATCCGCCACACGGAACCAAATAAATCATACTTCGGAAACTTATTGCCTCTATTTTTTCACTTGGGTATCTCGTTGGCAGTTGTTAGCTTATTTAGAAGGTCCTAGGTTTGGATCGCGGGTAGGCTTCATCGCTTGGGTGACTTCGGCATTGGCTACTTACTAGCCACAAGACCAGACTAATCCAGCTGGAAACCCCAAATCACAAGCCCCCCTAGCATACTACCTTAAAATTGCTCCCATAGCTGCACAGTACGGCCTGTGCAAAGTTGTGGCGCCGCCCAGTTTAAACCGGAGTGTAAAACAACAGGCTTGGACCACGTGACTGCCGGCGCCCAGTACCCCGCCCGCTTTTTTAAGCGGTGGGGTGACGGGACGCTAGAAATGCGCTATACGAACTTATTTAGCCAGCCACAACGTGTTTTTCCCTAGGCCGCCCTTGGTGGACGGCCTAGAAGTTAACTTACCAAAAATGTTCAGAGTAGTTCAGGGGCTTGGGGGATTCAAAGAGGTATCAATAAAAAAGAAATGGACCAAAGTAGCAGAGGAGATGAACTTTATCAAATTAGCAAACCCAGAAAAATAGCTTGACCAGTTATATGTCAAGTATAATATATACTCCCTTACGACATATTGACTAACCATGAACGTAGAAGTCTGTACCATAAAGTAGAGGCGAGGTGGCACGCCAAGCAGCAGCTGCTGCAAAGGCGTGTGGACAATCCTCTGCACCTAAGGAAGGTCCTTAATGAATCTGTTGAGTCTTCAGACGAGGGAGAGTTGAGCGAGGAAGAAACCAACCATCGTGAAGCAATACTCGACGTTGAAGAGTGTGTCAAGGCCGGCCGCCAAATGCCGCTGGCTACTTTCAGGAAGGTCAGCAGCACGGCCCTACAAATGCACTTCCCTAACGGAGAGCCCACGGTCGATGACATCGAAAGGGCCTACTGGGAAATGGTCCTTCAGGCCACGGACCACATAGGAGTGTACACGGCTTCGGTCGACACGAGCCAATTTGAAATTGGATTTACTACCAATCCCAGCGATCCTATAAGCAAGCATCCATGGAATTTGAAAAACATACGACAAAATGAAGCAAATACCATGCAAATAGCATAAATAAAATGGGGTATTCTTATACCTGTATTTTTGTTACTAAACTTAACTCCTTCATAACGCAACTTTCCAAGCTAAGATTTAAGTTAAAGCATAACTTTTATAGTGGCCAAGATATATTGCTCAGCGCAAGTAGGATTAACGTACGAGTACGTCGCGTCGCTGAAAAAACACATTTAGCGAGAACTTAAAGCTAATGGTAAAATTTTGGCTATGTAGCTAAAAAGCTATAAAACATGACTTTTTTAAATTAATCTTATTCAACGTAAACTTTTTTTATCTCTATTCTTATGCCTACCACTATCATCTAAATTAAACAAGAATAAATTAAAAATTTATAACACCCCCGACAAGTGAAGGTTACAGAAACTAGTAAAGAGCTGATAACTTTCAAACGGCTAGGCTATAGCTAAGAACACTCTCGATCAAGCCACCTTTCAAACAAAAAAGAACTAAATTAAAATCGGTTTATTTGTTTAGGAGCTACGATGCCACAGACAGATACACAGATACAAACTTAGGAAATAACTTTTTGGGTCGGGGTTTAATAAAAGTAACTGTATGACTGATCTATCAACGCACAGCTCACGGCTGGACGGTTGCAGACAGATAGCTATTATGACGTAGAAATACACTAAGAAAGGATTTTTAAAATCCTAAGGGGATAAAACAGGGCTTTGAAATTTCTGTAGGTATTGTATTGTACTATGTAGTGTTTGTGTAGTTGTGTGACGAAATTATGGGTATCAGTTCCCTACCTAGTTAGTATCTACTTAATAAAACCAAAAACGCCTACACAGTACCTATTAGAAAACTATTATGGTTCGTACATAAATGAAATCATATTACGGACGTATGCTATCTGATCTAGGTTGACTATAAAAATATACCTGCATGACCTCTGACTCTACATGCATAATTCCGACCTCAACAATACATGAGTCCGTAACACCCGTAGTATAAAGCAAACAGGAAAATGAGACAATTATTCTCGTAGCCCAGTTTGTCGACAGCAGTCTCTAGTAGAAAGACAACATCTTACAAAATTTAATGAGCTAGGATTCGTTTTGTTCCTTTATTTCAACGGAGAGCTTCAAAGAGAATTGCTCAGTAATTCACAAAGCAAGTGGTTGTCTCTTCATGAAAATAAGAAAATAAAGTTCAAAGCTTTAAGCCGACTATACTAGGTACTTAGGGCTCTTTTATGGAGACGCGGCGCGTTGCGCGTCGCATGGTGCGTCGCGTGGTGCGTCGCGTGGTGCGTCGCGTGGTGCGTCGCGTGGTGCGTCGCGTGGTGCGTCACGTGGTGCGTCGCGTTGCGCTGTTAACTCAAACATATGCCAAGTATGAGAGTGTTCTTGCAGAAGAGTTTGTTTGTTATACTAGTACGACACGCAACTCACATAACACACATCAATGTAAACCTTTGTGGTTTTTCGCTGTGTCAAAAGCAAACTTGAGAAAGTCTCCAGAAAGAGTCGTAAGGTTCCTACTATTACCTAAGTAGGGGTACCTACTACACACAACATGAATATCATCATCGGAATGCATGTATTTCGTAGTACTGATTACGGGTCGCCTTTTAGAATGAGAAGAATGTAGCCCACAGTCTTCTACACGGCCAAGTGCAGTTTGAAAAACTCTCGAGCATATAGATTACCTCACAATGTTTTTCTCATCGTTAAGGCAAGTGCGATTTAGGTAATTGCTTAGAATGCACATAACTCGTTAACTCGGGATCGAGCCCCAAACCGAGGAGGTTAACGTCTTAACCCAGTAGGTTATTACCACTTTTTAACAAGTTTTTATGAAATAGAGACAATTTATACTTACCTTGTACAATTCAAGTGGCGCAAGATTCGACCGTGGCGTGTGGAAATCCCTACAAAAGACCTACGAGTAGATATGTCTAGTGGTCTAGCAGACCTAGGCTACGTCTGTTGGTTGATGATAATGATAATGAATAATTAAATCAGTCCATCAATCATTATCGCAAGAAATCTCCAACCAGTAGGTATATTAATGGAAATGGGTTCTCAGCAATGAAAAATACGACGCAGACTTGTGAAATCCAATTTTCCATACAATCGTGCAATACGAAACTGTGAGAAATTCAATTTTTCCGCAATTACAAAATCAACCTTGCACCTTTAGAAATATAGTTTAGATTGGATAAACAATCGTGTATCTGAAAATAAGCAAGCAAATCATTTAGCAATAGTAAACCGATATAGTGGGTTATTATTAAGAGGTAGTTGGGGATTCCACGGGTGTTGTGGTCCCATAAGGGGTGCGTGTCCATTGTCATAAAGGATAGGTCTTATAAAACTCTTTTGTAATTTTATACCACGGTTTAGTGAGTCTTTTTAAACGACTTCCAAAAAGAAAGAGGTTTTCCAATCAAGCTCGGCGTTTCAAAATGTTAAAATAAAGAGCGGAGGCGAATGCTCAAAATCGTAGAGTCCGGAAAACTAAACGATTTCAACATCTTCTAGAACGTACCTACATATAACAAGCTTCTTTACAAGTAAGTGGCTGGTAGGTATATCAACGGAATCACAGGGAACGGATTTTAAATTATTATACCTACAACCTAAAGCTTTTAATTAAGTATTTATTATTTGTCTTTACGCCTAATATTATTGAGGTCTGGTGTAGAGGTGTCAAATATGGTTAGATTCCTATATCATAATATTAATGTTTGTTACAGAAAAATATTGAATATTTTTTACGTTAAAATATATTAACTATCAAAAAAAAAAGCCGCAAGCAGAAACTTGCATGCAAACGATTTTCAACCTTATTGACATATTTCAGAAAACCACATATTAGCAATCTATGAATGATACTGAGCAAGAATATGACAAAATAACAACTTTCTCGTTACCGTCAATAAGGTCGAGAATCGCTTGCACCTGTTTTTCTGTTGCTTTCACCCCTAGCGAACCATTATACAGATTACCACCTTAAAAGCTACGTCTGGGAGGTGTCGGAGGAGGTTCTGTAGAAATATATTATATCACTTTAAAAAACAAATAATTTTTATTTTGTATTTTTATACTTAAATTATTTCTTTTCATTTTTTTTTTATAAGAATCATTAAAAAGAAGTGAGAACTTATCGCCGGCGCACTACTGAGCACGGGTCTCCATTTCAATAACACTCAAGTAATAAAAATAGTACCTAACACGATATACTAGTACCAACAAATTTCAAAGGCACTTGTAAACCTTTACTTCAATAAGTACCTACAAGCTTCACAAAAATAAATAATAGATTCTGTATTCCTTGTTAGCACCCTTCAGGTTCAGATACGGAACCCTAAAAAGCATGACAATAAAGAAATCCCGAAAGACGTATAGTATATGGTAATAATTTTACTCTAAATACCTAGGTACCTATACCTACCTACGTATTTATGCAAAATTAAAAACAATTGGAATGATAAAGAAATGTCAAGAAGGTACAAAAAGTAGATAAGTTTACCCAGTTACCTATTTAAAAATCGTTTTAATAACGAGTTTTTATTTTAGCCTTCATCACGGCTAAAACTAATACAAAAATCGAACAACCCAAGCTCCAAGCACGCCGGAGCTATAACAGACACTCGGTTCCTATGGCTACCTCCCAGTTCCATCATGAGACCCTGGATATAATCCACTATGCCCACCCGGTTCCATCATGAGACCACACAAACACACACATTTCCAAAAAGACCAATACAATTTACGTACCTAACCTATAATAACAAATATGCGCGTCACAAATCTACAAAATCAAGTAACTAACCTAATCTGTGATAATATCAACTCCGAATATCGAAATATGATATTATTTACATTCAGTATTCACCCACAACCAAGTTCACAAATAAATAAAACTACTGTCCTGATTGAATAGCAAAATCGAAAGAATCTATTTGATAAATGAAACTACCGAGGGGCGATATTCCAAACGAATTAAAAACCAACGCGTAGCGATAGAATATAATATTTTATCGCGTATGATATTCGCTATTGATATCGTGTGACGTAGATCGTAGGTCTATCTTTGGCAAACGCCTCGTCAAATTTAAAAGCAATTACTAATAGAAAATGTATTGCTTTAAAAATTTTATATTAAATATGGGGTTTAAGGAATATCTAATATCCTGAATATTTTTTTTATATTGAATATGTATTGCAAAGCGAAAGCCGCTATTATTGTTTCAATATTGTTATAATAATATATGTGACTTACATCCTTGTCCGGGGCTGTACCAGGGTAACCTGGACTACTATCCGGTAATCTATTCTACCCGATATAATGGAGCTGTGGCTACATCTAATATTCAAGTCTGGTTCAGCGCGAGTGCCGCTAGTTATTGTGTCAATATTGTTCACTGTATTGTCTTCCCTAACGCGGGAACACCCGGGTAGCCCGGGCAACTATCGGGTAATCTACTCCTACGAATTAATATCCTTTTATTAAGCGATTCTGTAGCACGTGCTTGGTTCATATTAATCTTTGGACGTGGAAATACCTCTCCTTATTTCTCGGGGATTTATTCTACACAAAATCCGGCCAAGTGCGAGTCCGACTCGCGCACCGAGGGTTCCAAACTTGGATATTTTTTCCGACATTTTGCACGATAAATCAAACACTATTATGCATAAAAATAAATAAAAATCTGTTTTAGAATATAAGGTAAAGTCCTTTCATATGATACGTCCCACTTGGTATAGTTATCTTACTTTGAAAATTGAAACACATTTTAATTTTTTTTTTAAATGATGTAACCACAAATTCGTGGTTTTCAGATTTATTTCTGTACTTGTGCTATAAGACCTACCTACCTGCTAAATTTCATGATTCTAGGTCAACGGGAAGTACCCTATAGGTTTTCTTGACAGACACGACGCACGGGCGAACGAACGGACGGACGGCAACAAAGTGATCCTATAAGGGTTCCGTTTTTCCTTTTGGGGTACGGAACCCTAAAAATCTCAATATTATATTTTCTTCAGGGCAATAACATAGTCAACAGCCTTGGTAGAGTTCACCTATCCAATCTTATCTGTACCAGTGACCATTTGCAGTGCGAGTATAGGTTTAATTTAGTAGAGGATTAGTATAGGTAACCTAGGTAAATGATAATACCTTCGAATGTTATAAAATAAAGGTCACTGCTATGCTAATACAATATAGAGGAAGTGAGTAGTGACTTTACATCGACAGGACGTAGTTAATAAAGCCCCCGCAAGTTTGAAACTAGGTTCATAAGTAACTGTACGAACTCGGTTAGCAGAAGGATGGATTGCACAGTTAGTTACTTAGTTAACTTTGCTAGCTTACTGTGTTTGAGTTGGCCAGTGGACTGCCTTATCAAATAGAGGCAGGAATATGAAACTAAATAGATTTATTAAGTAGTTTCTTCAGTTTCATAAGCCTAGGACCAGATTTTTTTTAAAGACCCTGGTTTAATGGCAACGTTCTATTAGGTATACCTATAGTAAGCGCAAAAACAGTAGGTACCTACTTATACAAATCTGACCACCAAGTGTATGACTGCACATTGTAAAAACTAATCTCAGCCAGGCTTGTGTTTTTAATCCTTAGTCCTTTATGACCTGCGCAGGTCTCAATATTGTCAGATAGGCTTTTTTTTCCTACCAAACCAACCTTTTAAAAAATTTCTTACTAATCACACAAAAACCATTAAAATATGTCGCGTTGCGTGTTAAAAGTGTGCTTTCACCCTAATATCCCTTTATCTTTTGTCAAATTAGAATTAATTTTATTAGCCTCACGTCAATCCAAATGAAATCGCTTTAATCTACTCAATTTAGGTTTAGTTTAGAGACAGCAAATAAACAAGCCGGCGAAATAAATGGAATAGTCCACCGAGGGTTATTTCATTTCCGTTTCGAGGCTGGGGTCGATTAGACAGACAGACGTTTGAGAAAGACTCGCAGAGCTAAGATTTACGTTGCTACCCCACGATGTAGAGTCAGAGAAAAACTCGATTTTCACTTTTTAAAAGTGACTACGGACGGACCACACTGTGAACGACGGACCGCCCCGTGTCCATCATCCACAGGTATTCCCGAGGGCTAGGGTTCGCGGGGAGGGCAATTCCCTTTCCACGTTCTCAATCCTCAACATCTCCCTCGCCCGTCACCAAACTGGACAGGCGAGAAACCGGTGGAGCAGCCAGTGATTGGATGGGTGATGAAACACTCATCATCAATCACCCAACATAGCCACACCCTAACCTCCTGGGGCTATGCCCCATGGGTGCGTCTTCTGCATCCTCTGCTTTTCAGAGGGACGCGCGGACAACATCCAATCCCTGCCAGGTCTATTAGCCATAGCTAACAATATCCCATGAAGAGAAATTGTAACCAGGCCCAAGCGTTGCTGTTATCTGCAACACTCAGGTATACGGGGCGGTTGCCTGGCTGGTACTACACCAAAGCCAAGTCTCTGAAACTTTTTGATATTATTTTGCGAACGGTACAGCAGAAAAGCTAATTTAATCGTTCGGAACGGGCGCCGACGTCAGTCTATCTGATGGCATAATCGAAAACAACTGGAGAGTGCCCGACCGCGGCCTTTAATCGCAGGTAAACAATCTCGGAGCTTGCGAACTTTGTAAGATGTTTGTTACAGCTCGCTCTTAACTTTGGTTAGGTTTTGAATTAATTTTGGAACTGGATTACAACCGGATTTACTAATGCTTTGTGCATGAATTTATTTAAAGATCTGGAGAATGATATAGACTGCCTCTAGGATTGTAATCCAGCATTATTTTTAATCCAGCCCCAATCCAGCCGGAAGCGCAGCGTTAGCAGAACTCCCCACTAGGTGGACAGATGACATCAAACCGCAAACGAGTGGCAGAGAACCGCTGGTTTCAAGCGGTGCTAGACCGTGGTGACAAGAGACCTATGTCCAGCTGTGGCCTGTGGACATCTATCGGTTGATTATAATGATGATGAAGCAATATAAAACTCGTGGTATAATAATAATAATTTGTTATTAATAAATAGTTGAATGTTTAAATGAATTTGCTTTAAAAAATGGTTTTAACTGCAATGATCTCTGTGAAAACAGCGAGATTTTTTAAAACTTTTCTTTGACATAAACTCTGCTTGGAACTTTTAAAACATACGTCATTAGGTCAACAGCACTCCCCTTTAGACCGATTGACTGGATTTCTTCCACCGAATGCGCAATAAACGATCTCATTCGTCGAACGCTTTTGAAAATATGAGTCAGTGTTACGGGCAAAGATCGCTGGGTGTACTAAATTGACTCTTCCCGGATAGTATATGACGTCTTTACGGAGAGCTTTTGAATATACTGAGGCATAGCCACAAAATACATAGATAGGTACAGAAGGATGGTTCTACTTTTATTTACCTAACAGTGAAACTGGCCCAATTTAATTGGAAAACATTAGAGGTTTCTCGGGTTGCCGACATCCACAGCGAAACGATGGTCAAGTAGAAGGTCGAAGCTGAATGAAGGGACGATGAAGCGAGTTTTCTGAATAATTCATTTTAGTTGAATGCAACTCGCGATCAACTGCTAATAGACCGCACTTAATTGTAGTCAGTTAAAACTAAGTGCAATGCCACTTAATTATGTAGTTTTAGCCAACGCAAGCACAATAAAGATACCTACCTGTTTGCGTCGCGCAATCGGGTAAAAGTTAAGGCGTATAGTTATTATTTTCTGAAATTATGTCCTGCTTTTAAAGCAAAGTTAAGAACATTCCAAGCATAGTTGTACGATACTTGTTGTACTTTGTACGATATTTGAACTTCGGCCGTAGCATCAACATATAAAAGGATAAAATTTCCCCAAAAGCCTGTATTGGCATGAAAAAGGCTCCCAATAATATCAAAGCGCGCTTATCTAATACCATTTTGTTTGGATTTCGGATTTAGACGTAATGTGGTTTATGAACACGGTTGGGTTGTCTGAAAAGATGTTTTAGTACAAGAGGATTTCAAAAAATATTGTGAGGACAGCTACCGAAATGCGAGGCTTTTAGCCATGGTTTTTTAAACTTCACTAAACTGCAGTGTCCTAATGAAGGAATATATATGTCACAGCCAAAGTAATAAATCCTGATATTATATATATTATCTAGTCATTATTTATAATGTCTACCCAATTTAGATAAACTGATAATTGACACAGAATTAATCACATTAACTAGCAATTTTATATAATTTCTTCGAAGACTTGGATGATGTAATAAAACAAGTAGGTACTTACAGGTAAATATTATAAAATTATATTTCAATTTGCCTTATGCATACCTAACTATATGTGTAGCAATATTATACTGTTTTGAGACTTATTTCGTGGTTTAATGACATAATTATGTATTATAACGGGTACATAGGTTAGGTTAGGTTAGGTTAGGTTAGGTTAGGTTAGGTTAGGTTAGGTTAGGTTAGGTTAGGTTAGGTTAGGTTAGGTTAGGTTAGGTTCAAAGTTAGACCGTATTTATTACTTTGGCTAACTTTGAACCGCTATTATGAATAATATCCGGATAAAGTGATTAATTTATTACATTGTCTAGTCAATTTTGATATTATACATAATGACCAGTCATTATGTATAATAGCTATTTAATCACTATGACTGTAACATATATATTGCCTTGCATAGTTCTCTAGATCCTATTCTACCTAGAAGTAGTAGAACTGTATGTATAACGTTTTGCACTATCAATTTCATTCATGCCGCGTAAATTTTGTTTTTGGGAAATCCACTCAAGAAGTAGATGGTAGGTAGGAACTAACATACCTAAAAGTGCAAAGTAATTAAGTCACAAGTGTAAATTAAAAATTTATAACACCCCTGACAAGTGAAGGTTACAGTAACTAGAAAAAAGCTGATAACTTTCAAACGGCTGAACCGATTTTCATGGATTATAGCTAAGAACACTCTCAATCAAGCCACCTTTCAAACAAAAAAAAACTAAATTAAAATCGGTTCATTAGTTTAGGAGCTACGATGCAACAGACAGATACACAGATACACACGTCAAACTTATAACACCCCTCTTTTTGGGTCGGGGGTTAAAAATATGTAAGTATAAAGTAGGTATCTAGGTAAATTAGGTTTGTAAAAATCGAGAGGCTGTAAGATGTATTTTTTTAATACTTTACATGAAAAATAAACAACAATGAAAAAGTAATCTTGAAACGTATTACGAGTTGTTCAAACAAGCAATTTTCTCTTATTGGCAAACAGCGTGTTGTGTTGAATCTTATAATAAAATGCTTTCTTTTAGATCATATAAAATCTACATAGGTACATTTTTTTTAGATAAAATAATTCTAATTTTTAACAGTAGGTACAAGAAGTACCGAGGTTCTTATTAGGATTCAAGTTGCCTTCAAACTACGGAAATATAATATATACTAGCTGTGCCCGTTTCGGGCATACAACTATTCGCCTATACTCTCCCAGGATACGTGCGTTCGCTACGAATAACTGAATCTTTATGGCAGCGGCGCGGCTCTCAGCGCGCTTTATATAGCCACGGACGCTCAGGCGCGAGGTGTGTAGTACGTACTCTGTACGTTAAAATGTTCGCCATGATTCTTTAAATTGACATAACTTTTTTATTTATGAACCGATTGACATGAAGTGAAAACTGTATCTAAATCGAATAAGCCGTTTCTGATATTAGCGTGCACGAACACACAGACAAACAGACAAACAGACAAAAAAAAATTACAATTTCGGGTTCGGCATCGATATAATAACAACCCCTGCTACTTTTTTTTAGTATATTTCCATAGTACAGACACCACTTTACTACAATTTTATTATATGTATATTGTATAGATAGATAAATATCGCTCACCCTACTTTTAAATGTCATTGTTCACACTTAGATGTAATATAAATTACAATATTGTAATAAAAACTAGCAATTATCTACAGTTTCATACCTACATATTGAATCGCATTTCTAATGCAAAGAAACTGTTAAATTGCGGGCACAGTAATGAATGGGATACCAACCGGAATCCGAGTCTATCCCGTGATGGAATCCATTAATCACTTTCCAAACAAACAACACAGCTCTCCCGAAATAGGTGTGGTTAATTTGGAATTTGTTGAATGGAAATTGGAAAGCTCTTTACAAGATTTTTTCTTGTAGGGGGTACGTTTCTAAGGAAATAATATTTATTACCGACGTCCGCCTGCTATTCGGAAAGTCGAAGATTCGATCCCAGGCACACACCTCTAACTTTTATCACATGCTTTAAATGTGAAGGAAAACATCGTGAGACCTACGCGCCTGAGAGTTCTCCACAATGTTATTTTTTGAAGTTTGCCAATCCAACCCTTCTCATTCTGGGAGGAGGCCCGTGGTGGCTGGCGATGATTTGAGATGATACTGAACTAATTTAGAGTAAAAAAATTGTTGCCAGTTTGTTGGGTTCATTTTATTTTCAATTCTGTAAAGAAACACCTTAGAAGTTAGGCGCATTTTTTTTTTTTACGTCGAAATCAAAGTTACGCTAAGATTTGATAAACATAAATTTTTAACTTGTCTTGTAGAGTGTCGCGAGGAAATCTCGCGGAAGGAAGTATATGTACAACACATTGTAACCTCGACACGGGACGAGGAAATATTCCCTTCATGTGTGTATAATTTCATATTTAGTTTCGAGAAATCAAACGGTGTTTTATATGTCGCGAGGAAATATCGTTTATACTTGTCTAACTTTTATCCTATTCTCTGCTTTCTTTGGCACAAAATAAAAAATACTAATTTAATCTAAGTAAATTTTCATATTCTCAAGTATCGAAGCTTTTTAAACTAAAAGGCTCCACTCCATTGGGAATAAAAGAAAACTCAAAACACAGACGCGAAAGAAGTGTAGTACTTTAGTAAGTATAGGTATTCTAGTTCTATACCTACCCATTTTTTACAGTTCCAACTTTTATGACGCGCGTTCGTTTCGAATAAAGCGCCGGCCACACAGGCCGCGTATGTGTCGCGTAAGCTTAGACGTAGCGCGTACCATTGCGTTGTTATGTGTGGACTATGGAACTGTATGAGACATGGCATACCGCTTGCGTGGCATGGACGTTCGCCCAAGCCCAACGTATTCGTCCTACACGTTGGAAGAAAGCTTATCTTCTAATTATTATATTGAGGAGCTGGTAAACAAAACGGTGTTATTGCACGAAATAAAATTTTACAGGAGGAGCAAAACTCCTGTTGAAACTTTACTGTAATTGTAGCGTTTTGATCAAAATTCGAAGCTTTGGACTTAATTTTGGCATAGTTTTAGACCGTTTTTCTTGAAAACGAGTTCAAGTTTGTATTCAGTGATTGAAATCATGAAACGCAAAATAGTAGTAAGTAGTAGTTTAGTACAGTTTTAGACTGTTGACAATAAGTTTAGAGTTGTATGTATTTTGATCAGAAGTGCAATTACATCATTTTGTTTACCAGCTCCTCAATTATCTTTGTCGTGTCGTATACAATAAAAAGATTCAGAGATGAGACGACTGCCTCTTTGAGCGAAATGCAAATAAAAGGAAGGTTTTCTACGAAATCGTAAATCAAGCTACTCGGGCAAAGCGCCTTCGAGTGCGCAGCTCCATTGTACCGCGATCGTACGAGTGGATACCAATACTCGGGACTTTGCTTCCCGTACTACTTATTAAATAATTGATTTCCATTTTCCAACAACTGGAAATTACTGACAGGATAAAAGCTTTGAGGACACAGCTATGCTCAGCCATATTAGCCATTTCCCAGACGTCTGCATGGATTTAAATCATTTAAACATTCCTTTAGAATTTCCCAAAATCATGCCAAATGTCAGGTTTCTGGACCCAATTGCTGCATGTATCTCTTATGATGTATGATCTTCTCTTGAGAATAGTTCGACCGAATTGGTTGTTTTTTTTTTGTGTTTGTAATTTCTTTGGGAAATCCTTGAAAAAAAAAGCCATGCGAAGCCGAGGCGGGTCGTTAGTTTATTAAAAAAAAAAATGTTAAAGATTTTGATGTAATTGTGGTTTCATGTCATAAATAAAATACAATAACTGCACAAATTACAATAAAGTAAGTATATTGAAACTAACTTTTAAAGACGATGGTTTATCAGAGAGATAGTTGCACCCCACGTAATTTTTAGCCAAGAAGCGGGGAAAATAATTAACATCCCCATTTGATACAAACAGATAATAAAATACGTAGGGTTGGATTCACATAATCGTACCTGATTAAACAACGGAGCAACATACGTCAGGTGATAGAATCGTGAACACTTATCAAAAATATATTTGTGCTGAGAGAGCATTCGACTCAAAAGCTAAAAGGCGATTACAGTAAATGCCTTTTAAAATATGTGGGGGAAATTCAGCGTCTCTTACGAACGAATGGGATACACGGAACATCGATAAAATTCTTGATTTATTTTTCGAACTCAAAGAACAATGAAACTATGGAATACTAGCTGACACCCACAACTTCGTCCGCGGGGTTTTCGGTTTTTCAAAATCCCGTAGGAACTTTTTGATTTTCCAGTATAAAAAGTAGCCTATGTGAAATCTATCTCCATTCCAAATTCCAGCCAAATCCGTTCAGTGGAAAGTTTTTGCGTGAAAGAGTAACAAACATACACACATACGCGCACACAAACTTTCGCCTTTATAATATTAGTGTGATTTACTGCCCGCTGATGCCCTGGACTTCGTCTGCGTTGATTTAGGATTTTATAAATCCCGCGGAACTCTTTGATTTTAAAAAGTACACTATCTCATCATCATTAATCATCACCAGCTCACTACAGCTGAGAATCTACTCTCAGTACTCTCTGGTAACTGGTAACTGATAGAGAATGACTTATGCCATAGCTCACCGCGCTGGCTAAGTGTAAGTCATCATCGTGACATCATCTACTAGGCATTAGAAGCACCTATAATACGTAACAGGTTGAGATGGCAATCGGGGTGTGAGGCGGGGGGACTGATGCCCCGCACATCCGCACGTCACGCGCGCTATGCCGTACCGGGTTACAGTACAGTGGCCGGCAAACAACTTGGACATTGATGCCATTGGCTGGCGAATGGCGGCTGCATGCGATTGGTTGATCAGTCGACGCGTGTGTAGGCCATTGGCTGAAACGTCGCCTTTCACTTCCCGGATTCGCCAACTCCAGCTACACATCTTCAGGTTTAAGTTATTTTCCGGGCACAATAGCGCGGAGGCTGTGCGAGTGTGCCGAGCGTCCCTACCCTGATGCCATCTCGACCTATCGCGTACTATAAGTCCTATATCATCTAAAAAGCATTAAAGAAGAAAGCTATCGAGAGTCAAACAAACGCCGGCCGGAATTGGCCGCTCAGCGCAGACTCATCTTAAGCTTACGACCATCTTACGAGCATCACAATAAATTGTACAAAAATTAGATACAGAGTTTACGGCCGACCGGATAACAAACACAGGGAAGTATAAAGTGTAGGCATACCATTATTTTTCCATCTTGATCTAGAAATGGAAACTTTTTTTATTCAAATACTTTCTTTTACAGTTGCGACAGGTCGACATGGTAACAGGAGGTTGGCGACGCCCCGCCCCGTCTCATGTTTATTCACACCTGTATGTATACCTGTATCATCAAAAAAATATTTAAAATTGAATTGAATAATTTTCGAATTGTCTCTTGTCTGGTTCGGTGGGAGGCTTCGGCCGCGACTAATTACCACCGTAACGGCAAAGCAGTGCCGCCAAGCGATTAAGCGTTCCAGTACGATGCCGCGTAGAAGCCGGATCAGATTTAATGAAACTACCATTATACCCCTTCCAAGTTAACCCGCTTCCATCTTAGTCTGTTACCACCATCAAGGGCTAACTTGTATCAGAAAAAAAAACTCTTAAAAGCGGACAGTCCCAGCAAGAGCCGTACGTATGGCACGCCTAAGTAGAAGGCAATAAAAACAAATTGGACGCAACTACGCAGTCGGGCTGTATTGGAGTTATGCTGGTCCGATCAACCCCGGCTTCCCGCCAAATGAAATGGGAATAATCATGTTCCCGTATCACAAGGATCGGGGTGTTATTTTCCTCTCAAATAATTTGCTTTTATTCGACGAGTTGGCGCTTGATTGAAGAGGATGTGAGAAGAGAAGAAAAGCATATTCTACAACCAAGAACAAACTATTGAATCGAGCTTTCTTCTTTTTTCCCACAGACCGCCACTACAAATAACGCGTCCATACTAAGAAAGGAAAATGTTGTTCGCTATATTGTGACATCCTATAGCTAGAAATTTTGAATTCAATATATTTTCAATAAATTGTGTAGGATTAAATATAATATTATATAATACATATTATATTTAGGTACAAGTATAAATAAAAAATTTATAACACCCCCGACAAGTGAAGGATTTGAAAGTTATCTCTTTTCTAGTTACAGTAGGTAACTAGAAAAGAGCTGATAACTTTCAAACGGCTGAACCGATTTTCTTGGATTATAGCTAAGAACACTCGATCAAGCCACCTTTCAAACAAAAAAAATATATTTTAAAACCGGATCATTCGTTTAGGAGCTACGATGCCACAGACAGATACACAGATACACACGTCAAATTTATAACAGCCCCTTTTTGGGTCGGGGGTTAAAAGTTAGATACTGCCGGAAAACTAGTTCGATACTGCCCGTGACAGTGTTGCAGCACCGCAATCCCGTCGCTCAAACAGTTCAAAAATCATTGTATTATTCGTGGTATCTACGTTACCGCTATTTACATTATATATTATGTCGTAAAACCATGAAATAAGCCTTACCATTAGATTAGAAATTATTAAAATATCTACCTAATTAAATTAAGTAATTACTTATATCTTTGCTTTAATTAAGTAATAAGAATGGTTAGTACGCTGGTAATTAAGTAAGTCGTTTACTCTGTCAATAGCAGCAAGTTTTAATTAAAATAGCTCTTAAGCGACGCGCTGTTTTGCAAAACGAAGTAAAAATCGGCAACTCGTTGAAAGTAGCAAATTGCTTTCCCAACACAGTTATCACGAGTTACAGTTTACGAGACCAAAATGTAAATAAATAACTTAATAGTTACGAGTATTAATAGCTATTAAGTATACATAACACATTTTTAGTGAATCCTATCCAACATTATAAATGCGAAAGTGTGTGCAAAAAATCTGCACCGCACTTTAAAACTGTAACACTGAAACTTTCAGAAATTTCGGCCATGGCGGCCAATCTATCAATAGAGATTAGCCTACTGAGCGGGAGATATTACTTATAGTCCACAAAATATGTGTGTGCAAACAAACACAGGTGCACTCTCTATTCCCTCAATCTCATAGCTAAATGGGACGGAAATCCGACACGACCAGAGATGGATCAGGCGCAGGACCGATGGTTTTACCTACGTGCTCTCCAAGGCACGGGAGTGACACATCGCAAACTCCGAGCTGAGAATTTCTTGTCAGAAAAACCCAATACCTATTTTTGGTCTAACCCGGGAATCACATCTCATCATCCACAGTGGAAGTTCCTAACCACTAGACACGAGGCAGACCACGATAGACTAAGGCCTCATTTCTAAGTCCAAATAATTAGAATAAAATAAATGCATTCCCAAGTTATGTTCACACGTCAACGCTTTTTTAACCCCCGACCCAAAAAGAGGGGTGTTATAAGTTTGTTACGTGCAGTGAATAGATACCTACTTGAGAATACATTTTGTTCTATTTGGACGCTTTTTTAATAAGGCTTAACTAGATGGGTTCCCAACGAGTCACACTTTTGAAAATCCATTGATTTTTTTTTCTTTTCGAGTCATACAAGCAACTTTTTTTCCATCATAATTCCCAACGAGTCACATTGTTACTCTGGGTGTGACTCGTTGGGAAGATTTATTTTAATTTGGTCACATTTATGATGGGTAGGTCTGTAGTTCAATAAAGCGGATATAGCCGAACGCAATAGAGCTGCCTAATGGAAGTACCGGTATGAGAGTAAAAACAAACAGAAAAATGAGCTCCAATTATTGCGTTGCACGTTGCGAGAGAAGTGGAATATCGCGTAATTACTCTGTAAAAACACCTCCCTACTTTGAGTAAAATAAAACTGGATTTAAACGATAAAATTATTAAAGATAGATGCAATAATTTTTTTACGCTTAACTTAAATGGGACTGGGCAGGATATAATGTGTGTCGTATGCCAGATGACTTATGGGCAAAATCTGCTTCTTTCTGGACACCCCAAAATCATCAACGCCATCGTGGCGGCAGTAGCGATGATGGCGGGATGAATTTAATAATTTTACAGTTACGTGGCCTGAAGAGGCACAAAATAGGGAATGGTGGAAAAATCGGAGGGAGGCCTTTGCCCAGGCGCGGGACAGTCCAGGCTAGTTTAGATTAGATTAAATTAGACGCAAAAAAAATAGGACGTTTGACTTATATCTACGTGCGGTTGAAGTAAAACTAAGCGAGCAATGATATTAGAAGAATTACTTCTAATATCATTGTAAGCGAGAGATTTCAGTTTTGAAAATGGCGAAAGTTTCACATCATACCAAGTAGGTCTGAGGTAGGTTAGAAGTACCTATCACTTCATTATCATCATCATCATCATCATCATGATCAACCCATCACTTGTTACTAAGCACGGGTCTCCTCTCAGGATAAGAAGGTTTTGGTCATGGTCTACCACACTGGTCAATACGCATTGGGAGACTTCACACATCTTTGAGCACATTATCAAGCATGCGGGTTTCCTTTTAGGTATTTGCTTAAAATGCATTTGACTGAAGAGATCGAAATCGAACCGTCAACGTTCCGAATAGTTGGCAGTGTTAACCACTGGGCATTCACGGCATATAAGCAGACGCATAAAAAAATAGTCACTGTAAATTTAAAATTGCATTCAAATAAAACTCATTCGTACCTACAATCTACATAGTACAGTACCTACTGCGCTTGATAAATGAACAAACTGATTTCAAATCTACGTTCGAAGCCGGCTTAATACGGGACACGAGAAAACCAATTTCCACGCAACAAACTCGTTATAACTCGTTATGTTACGAGATACACTCCAAAATTCAATTTTTCCATTACCCATAGAACATTGCACTTTAAAATCAACCTTACCATCCAGATATAGAGTTCAAGTTTCAGTAAAGAGGTGGAAATCTGAAATAAGCAAGAAAACCATTTAGCAGTAGTGGGTCTATATCATAGAGATTATTATAAAGTGCTCATTGGGGATTCCCCTAGTGTTGTGTACCGTTCATACAGATTGCGCGTTTCCATTGCATCGGTTTCATTGCAAAATTTCTAACAGTGTCTTGATATTCTACCTACTTAGGCAGCTTGCTGTAAAATGTTGCCTTTTAAAACAGTAATAATTGCTGAGTTTCTTGCTGACTCGTCTCGGTAGGAAATGCAATTTGACGTTATTAGTCCGTTAAGTACCTAGGTTATAAGTACTTACACTTTCTTCAGGTTAACCAGATGTAATCTAGTCTTATAGATTTTCAGGGTAAAAGCAGCCTTTAAGGCCTTCTATACGTAGGTAATCTCTGTACCAAATTATCATCAAAATCGGTCAAACGCATGGGCCATGAAAAGGTTTCAGAAAGACGCTTTCGAATTTTAACTAGGTTTTAGGTAGATATTGATTTTATAATCAGTCGGACTAACATTTGAATTCGCAATGCTTTAACTCTACGTCTACTAAGGTTTTTGTTCATTTTTCTCAATTACTTACGTCATATTTTGTTAATATTTGACTTATTAGAAGGCGTAATTGGAAAGTCTTATGCATTCGGTGGCGGCAAATTAGTTTTCCGCTTTTCAGCAGTGCATCCGAGAGCTAGGTAGGTACTTAATAGGATTTGCAAACGAATAGGTACACCTTTGAGGCATCTATGTGCAAGTGTGTGCAGACTATTTGTCACGTTACAAAGCAGGCCCTGTGGTATGCATTGAAATTCATTTCGAGATTTTCAAAATTCTGTTCTCAAGATAGATCAAAAATCAAGACTCGAGTCGAGTATACACTCGTAATTACGAGTTACTGCATTCGTAGTCTCGAAAATCGATATAAAATTATTCGTAAATAGGTACCAAAATTAAAACACTTTTACTTGCGTAGGGTACCTAGGTCTATCTTCCTCAAACTGTTATGATTCTTCGAAACATGAAATAATAATAATCAGTAAATGTCTGTCTCTCTGCCATGTAATTTGTACCAGTCAACCTATCATAGAAAGATTAACGTACAGCTGAAGTAGCTAACAATTTTCGAAAGGTATTTTGAAAATGTATAGGCAGATAGATTACGATCTTTCGATTCTCGAAAGAGAAAGTGTCCAATAACAAAAACAATAACGGACGTACGGTCTGCCTAGGTAGTAGGTACGCAGATTTTCCTTGAAAGATACTTAGAGGTTATTCATTATTAAATTAACTGTGAAATGAACTGAAGTCTGCAGTAGGTACCTACCATCACAAATTAAAATAGGCGACAAGTTGATCAATCGAACACTTTTGCAAAGGGAAACCACAAGAAGACAACTCTCAAACTAATTTTACGAACAGAATTCTACTCTATTTTTAACAACATAAAGTTCAAATCTTTTGTTATAGTGATCGTGTTTAAAGTCCTGAACATGCACGACGCGACGGTAGAAGTATGATAGGAGGTCCATTACCGAACCCGTCGCAGGGTAGTTTCTAAAGGCTTGAAATACAGAAAAATTAAGCAAGGTGCACTGCGAAGCAATTGAAAAGCAATAAAAAATTAAGCAAGGTAAAAAAACATCCACAGTGTGAACGTCGTCATACAGTTTCTTGACTACTATGACTACCTACTATGAAGTTCCTTTCAGTCACAACGCGTTCTTGTTTGACGATCGACCAATCGAAACATATCAGATCTATTGAATACAGACCTTAAGATCGAAACTTTAGAACCAACTGGTTCTACAATTTTTTTTTGTTGTTGTTTAGTCTTTTAATCATGATTAACATTCTCGTTTCCTCTTCAACTAAGCGTACGTGGGTACGCCACTGTGCAAAGGGTGGGCTTTGCACAGTGGGTACGCCACTGTGCAAAGGGTGGGCTTTGCGCCGCCTTTTCGGATTTCAGTCCGCTCCTATTCGCTCCGTGCTGGAGCACTGACATTGCGCGTCGTGTTTGACCGAGGTCTTATAAAAGTTGTAGCAATGAAAAATGCAAGTTCTCGGAGGTACTTAGCGAAGTATCGCGTGCCGCATGATGAATGGCCAACCCTCTTAGAGGTTCCGCGAGTTGCGAACTTTTGCCGGAATAAATATCGGTTATGTGACATCGAATACTTTAAGCTTCGTGTCGGGGAACGGGGATTTCACTTATATACCTACCTATACTTATCATCAGTTCAATATAACTTCGGAAAATCTTATGGGTGACGATGGGAACACCTAATCCGTTTCTCTATCACGACTCTATCACGTATCTATACACGACGATAAGCGATGCCACACGGCACACTACTCTTATGGCATATGTAGCTATAACCTAATTTTAAGCCACTGCGCTAGAGAGAACCTATCGTATCTGTAGTACTCTACCTACTGTACCTGTAAGTAGGTAAAATGCCGCATATTTAACTTTCACAAACTGATTGTTAAACTGAAACGCTTCTCTAAACTGGCTTCAAAGCCTGCGGTTAAACAGTTTTTAGTTCAGTTTGTGGTAGTTTGAGAAGTGTTTCAAAGGGACAAAAACACAAACCTCCATTATTTAGACTATTAATACTTACCTAGCTAATTCACCCCGTTACCTTAGTTTATGTAGCCTTAGTTAAGTAGCCTTACTTCCTTAGTTTATGTTCTTGTTATGTGTAACGAACTTTTCCTATTTTCAATCCATTCTTATCAATAGCGAGCAAAATGTTTCTAATTAAGTATTAACACCGCTCATGAATAGGTACTTATAATAATTTGCGACAGGTTGAGATGGCAATCGGAGTATGAGGCGGGGAGCCGCGCACACCCGCACGTCACCCGCTCTATCCCGCACCTGGCTAGTGCGGGGACTGTGCGCGTGGCGTCCCCACCCCGATTGCCATGTCGACCTGTCGCGAACTATTCCTATATCTGTAGGACCAGATTTGTTGACAAGACACTATTAGAGACAATGTATAGTAGGTGCGCGACAGGTTGAGATGGCAATCGGAGTATGAGGCGGGGAACCCCGCACAACCGCACGTTACCCGCACCAGGGCTGTGCGGGTGTGCTTGGCGTCCCCACCCCGATTGCCATGTCTGTCGCGAGCTATACCTATCTGTAAGTCATTTGTTGACAAGACACAAGAGACAATGTAGGTACCCAATTAAACTTGCCAGCTATTATAACAAGCACAATAGTTGTAACTTGTAAACTTGTATAAAATGCGAGTTGCCAAGATAAGGCCCGCAGTATGCACAAACTTAACTAGTGGTGTTCGTCGTATCAGCACCGCGCCGCGCCATGCCTTCACAGGAACAAAGAGACTGTAATGAAACTGCGGAGTAACTCGTGAAATATACGCAGAGGTAACCTAACTTGTGTGTGGAGAATTTGCATTCAGCAAAATATTTCAGACTTCTATTTACATGTGGCTTTCTACTATGGAACAAAATTCAGAAATGCTTAGGTTTCATCCTATCATTCGAACTTGATAAAATTACCTAGAAAGCTTGAATTAAGAATCTAAGATAGAAAAACGTACGTAAACGCGTGAGCACACATTCAATATATTTTTCCTCAGGTGATTTAAAAGGTAACCATTTCGGTTAAGCAGGAACACGTAATATACCGTAAGCGATGCGATTTTTTTCATTTATGGCGCAAAGGATCATGGCAAGAATACTGTGATAAAAGTGAAAATTCAAACTTCAGAACGTCCACAGAGGTCCACAGTGCAAAAACTAAAAAGTATCGCTTTCTACTTTGTTTATTTTTTGGGTTTTAAGAGGAAATAGGACTAAGTCTCACAATCTTTGAGACCTCTACGATATCTATTCATGTGCCTCTACGCGGCGTAGCGACGTGACTACGCCGCAGGAAGTGTGCTGAAAAAACATGATAACTAATTAATATCTACGTCTATTTTATCACCAAACAGCTGATCGTTACTAAAATTAAAGATTTCAGTAAATAGGTAAGTATTCTTCAGCATACCTACCTAGTAAAGTTTAACAAAAGTGTATCAATAGCTGTGGCTTCACTCACTCGAGGCTTCCGCTGAAAATCAGCGCTGCAGCATAATGCTGAGGAGACCTTTATACTTTATTTATTTGGTCACATTTCATTTGTTTATATCAAGGTAGGTTTTTTCTCAGTTGTATTATCGTGTGATCACATAATAGAAGCTTTCTCAGTTTCTAAACATGAAGTGTTTGGTTACTTCCCTTGTATAAACAAACAAATCCGAATTATTCTGAACGCCTTGGCCGTGTTCTAGAGTGGTAGGTGTTCTTACCTATCATTAATAATTAGGCGCGGGTGGGTCTAATGTCTTCGCTAATGGAGCTATTGAAACCGCGCGATGACTGGCAACCGCATTGTCAAGTCACGATCCTTTGCCGGAATGTCGACTATTGAAGATACGAGCGCTTTCACTCTATCAAATCTATGGCTTTCACACTAAGCCATCCTTTTATAATGTGAATTTTTTATAAGTACTACTTAACTTTCTACGCTAGGTTCGATCGGTCTAGAATAGAAAGAAGTATTTACTTACAGTACGCGACAGGTCGAGATGGCAAGCGGGTTGTAAGGCAGGCGTCTCCACCCCGATTGCCATCTTGATCTATCGCAGGTTTCAAGCCGCATTGTCAAGTCACGACCCTTTGCCGATATGTCGACTATTCAAGACACTAGAGCGTTTCCATACTAAGGCATTCAAATTTTCAAATTCAAATTCAAATTATTTTTATTCAATTAAACTTTTATAAGTGCTTTTGAATCGTCAAAATAATCTACCACTGGTTCGGAATGCTGTTCCTACCGAGAAGAACCAGCAAGAAACTTTCACATTCTTTATCAATGTGAAATTTTTTATAAGTAGGTAAGTACTAAGTAAGAGCTGTAATAGCCTAGTGGTTAGATCATCCACTTCCTGATCGGAGGTCGAGAGTTCAATCCCGGGCACGCAACTTTTCGGAATAATGTGCATTTTAAGTAAACATCACTTGCTTTAACGGTAAAGGTAAACATCGTGAGGAAACCTGCATGCCTAATAGTTCTCCATAATGTTCTCAAAAGTGTGAGAGGTCTGCCAATCTGCATTTTTCCAGCGTGGTAGACTATATGGCCAAAACCCTTCTCACTCTGAGAGGAGACCCGTACTCCGTAGTGAACCAGCGATGGGTTGATCATGATGATTATGATGAAATACTAAATATCTATGCTAGGTTCTAGATAGGTAAGTATCTAGGTAGATTCTAGACCGATGTCTAGAATATACCTCTAGCAAGTCACGATCTTTTGCGAAATGTCGACTATTCAAGACTATCAATACTCAATCCTACTGAGCTCTTTTTTCCTGAAAAGTAATGAATTTAGTATAATAAAAATACGGAGTAAAACAGCAAATAGAAAAATAGTAAATTTTTATTCATTTAACACAATTGATATGTTTATTTACATTCAGCGTTTTACAATGATGCGATATTCGCACACTTAGACTAAACACGTAAAGGTTAGTTAGTAAATAGTTCAAACATAAACAATTAGAATATTAAAATATGATATAACGCGTACAAAATGAGTTCTCAAGCGTCATTTTAACTTTACGTCTCGACTGTCATGTCAAAAGCACGGTTCACTTTTAAAATAAGGACCGTACTTTGGTCACAACGTGAGAATTCATTTTGTAGTACGGATTATACTAAAGTTCTCACATTTAGTTTATGTTAAACTTCAATACAAAGGTCAATAATAACATTTTTATTTCTATTAATTCAAATATTAAAAACAATAAGTACTAATATAAATGCAAATATTTTATATTAATAGTCGAAAATAATTATTTACCTATTATAACTAAAACTATATTCGCACGACTAAAATTTCTTGTGAAGAAATCTGTTTAAAAGTTAAAAAATGGACGAATATTTAACATACAACATTAACAGCTTATAATAATAATTAATTAAAGTAAGTAAGTAAATAATTCCGAAATTACTAAAAATACTGGCACATAATATATACCTACTGACTGACATAAATTAGCGGTAATACCAGCTTAATTTTTTAGTGTACGCACTAAAAAAAACGATCAAATACTACGGTACTACACAGATATCGTTCAAAAAAATATTTTGTCGAGGACATTTTTAACCACCCAACCCAAAAAGTTATAAGTTTGACGAGTGTATCTGTGTATCTGTCTGTGGCATCGTAGCTCCTAAACTAATAAACCGATTTTAATTTAGTTTTTTTTTTGTTCTAAAGGTGCCTTGATCGAGAGTGTTCTTAGCTATAATCCAAGAAAATCGGTTCAGCCGTTTGAAAGTTATCAGCTCTTTTCTAGTCACTGTAACCTTCACTTGTCGGGGGTGTTATAAATTTTTAATTTACACTTGTTATTTAATTAATATCTACAGCTCATCCCGGTTCCTCTTTCTGAGCGCGAGGTCGTCATGTTGGAACCACGTCGCGTACACTCGGAGCGGTTCCGGCGACGAGTGGCGATGGAAGGACACCGGCCGGTCTCGCGCTAACACCTCGCGCGCGTAGTCTTGTGGCCGAGCCTGGAATTATGTCACTTATTTGAGGATAATTACGAATTAGATGATATTCGAAACAAATCCAAAAATATAAGTAGAGATTAAACTAATCAATGAATCCTATGAAAACTCGTGATTATCAGTTTAATTTCTTTCGAACAGCTCAGCGTTAGTCAAAGAGATACTTCAGTTACTGAAAGCATACTGACATTTGCATTAAAATTGACCCTTATAAGTTTGCATTAAGGAACAAATTTTAAGAGAGTATCTTCACTAGTGGAGGGGTATTTTTTTTACTAAACGACCAATGGTGGCTGTCACTTCCAAAAAGTAAGGTCTGCCGACTAGAGGCAGCGCCCCGTTCAGCTGAATTATATACTGAAGTTGGTATCTGGGTCTCGGGGAACCAAGGGGCATACAAACTTTAATTCCCTGAGGTCTATGGTGCTCTACCTGTTTGTATTTTTTTATTTGTAGTTTTTGGCTGTGAAAAGGGTTTTTTTATTTATTTACATACCTGGTGGAATAATGGTGAATGTGTAAGCGTAATGTTGAGGCGATGCATCGCGCAAGCGCCTAAGGCCATGTCGTCGGGCGCGGAGGGCGATGCGCACGCGCACACGCGCATCGCACGCGCCGCGCCCACGCTCAGCACCGTGCCGCCTCCGCCGGTGATGTAGTCGTAGCCTAACAAATATACAGCGTGTATAATATCTAACAAACAAAGCAATATCAAACCCCAATTTTACCCCTTTAATTGTTGAATTTCCAAAAATCCTTTCTAAGCGAGTGTCTACGTTATACTCGTAATAGCTATCTGCATGCCACAGCCCAATCCGTCCGTTTGAGCTGTGTGTTGATAGATCAGTCAGTCAGTCAGCTTTTCCTTTTATATATTTAGATAACAAAATGAGGTGTTTTGTGTATCAAATAGTTAATGCTATAGATTCTCTCGTTGTTCTGCTATTTGACAAACGTCCAAACAGTCCTTGAAATTCACAGAAGTTTATTACAAGTTGATTTCTGCGATCAGGTTTTTGCAGGGTTTTAACAAATTCTTATCTCCCATGGATATCACGCTATAAGGCTCCTTATTTTTTAGTATATCTACACATCGGTCCTACCCAAATATCTCAAACTCCTACCTTTGGCAGCAGTTTCCCTCTTGCCGTACCCGTAGCCGTACCGCTCGCCTAGCAGCGTCACATCGGAGCCGCCTCGGTAACAGCTCAGCACTTCGCACAGCCTTTGTACACTAAAATAACGTATATTCTACAAAACCTGACGTACGCGTTAAAAAATATCTTTTAACAAGATCTTCCAGAAAACAATATTAAAAAAATTACAGAAGCAAGCAATACACAGGATAAGCAGATTATTCACACACTAGCTGATGCCCGCAGCTTCGCTCGCGTGGATTTAGATTTCTGAAAATCCCGTGGGAACTTTTGATTTCCCGGGACAAAAATATCCTATCCATAATAGCCCGTCCCCGGGATGCGACGTGTTTCTGTACCACGTAAAAACATTTAAACGGATGATCCTTTAAAAATCCCGAGGGGTCACCAGGATTTAGGAATGCAATTCCTTACAGCATCAGGGTTGAGGAGTTGGGTCCTCGAGGTCAACGACAAAGTCTTTACTTGTTACAGATACCTTCAATATCCATCAATTTATAACCGACAGTTTCTAAATCCCATCAGTTTTGGATAGTCAGGTTCCCTGCAGCATCAGGATTGAGGAGTCTGAATCCAAATTTTTATGAAACAATGTCGCAAAGTTCCTCTATCTATTAAAAAAACAATGACGCAAATCGGTTCAGAAATCTCGGAGATTTCGGTGTATATAGGTAGAAAAACACAACTCCCTTTTTAAAAGTCGGTTAAAAAAGTAGCCTATGTTACTCCCTGGTCAATTCTCTACTTGTCTGTGAAAATCCCGTCAAAATCGGTTCAGCCGTGCCCAAGATTAGCCTTTTCAAACAGACAGACAGACAGACAGACAGACAGACAGACAGACAGACAGACAGACAGACAGACAGACAGACAGACAGACAGACAGACAGACAGACAGACAGACAGACAAAAATTTAAAAAACGTGTGATTCAGTTATAGTATCGTTCAAATAACCATATGATCTTTATATGCGGTAGTTATTTCGAAATTACAGACAGACACTCCAATTTTATTTATTAGTATAGATTTTTAATTTGTCATAAATGTTTTAAAACTTGAAGATAGACTTTTCTACTACATTTATCAGGATTTTTTCTTGTTTCCTCATCCCTCAACACCCCTCGTAGTTTTGTTTTTTGTTTTCAGCATTCAAAGAGATATTTTCTACTTCGAATGTCTTCTAACATAATTATCATGATTATTTATACCTATCGCAATTTTTTTGTGATTTGTTAGTATTTAATTCGATTATGGCATTATTACGAGGGCGTTCACTTAATTTAACAAGCTTGACGTTTGATCTTAATAAGTTTAGACCAAATCTTACCCAAGTATGGTATCATCATCCGCCAAGAAAATCCACTGGATATGTGGCATCTTCTCGACTCTCTTCACAACCTCCTTCAGTATTGTCATGGTCTTCAGGCAATGGCCAGTCTTTGTGTTTAGCACTCCCACGTCTATGGCTGGGAGCTCGGGATCTGATGATGAGTACAATTTGTCACTCCCCAAAAAACATTAGAGAGGATCCAAAGTTTTAGATTTTGAAATTAAACTTTGGGAACTGACGAACAAAACCATAGCCGTAATGGCATACAAATATATTACGGTATATCGGATTACGAGAGACGAATTTGAACATTCAATAAATGTACTGTGTATCGACCTAATTTAAAGTAAATATTTTGATCCTTGAGTTCCTATCTTGTTGGATTAGTATTTGTAGTAATTAGTAACTGGCCTGTGTTACTCACTGTATTTAGTAAAAATAAGTATTATGCACTTACCACTCTTATCGCTAAAGAACTGCAGATGAGTGACATGTCTGCCCCAAGTTTTTTTGACGATCCGCGCTCTGGTGGCGTGGAAACCAGTCCAGGTTTTCACAGCAAAGTATATCGTATCTTCGGGTATTGGACTGCCCTGCCAGAAATGAAAAATTACATACAGTATTGTCAGTTGATGATTCTTTTATACCTATAGGTAATTCATAAATCTGTTGCACACATAATATCGTCATGATCTTAGAAATATTATTGATCTGCACTTTGTGAAGCTTTAAAGCATAGTAACAACTGTTACGAGACGTTTCACCGCGATTAATAGCTTCATCGGTTGACAGAAGGGCTGGTTCATTTTTTGCGCAACGGATCAATCTGGCTGTCCAGCGCGGAAATGCAGCCAGTATTCTCGGCACCATTCCACTTAGGCATGATTTGTATAGTAATTAGATATAGGGCTAGCTTTAAGACAACCATTCTAAATAAATAATAATGGCCTGTAGAAAATGCAATTAATTTCCAATTAAATCATTTATTTACCCATAAAACCAAAATAGCTACTTAATAACTCACACGTAGGACTTCGTCTGTGTTGGTGTTTGCTAGCGCGCGTGCTCTGCCTTTTTGGAGTGTTTTTTTGTTAAATGTGGCCAGGTTTTGTGTTTTACTGGTGTTTTTGGTGGTGGAACTGACTGGGAAGCGCAGAGCGCTCTATAAGGGGCGCCGCGCGTGTGTCGGCGAGCGCCGGCACAGACGAAGTCCATACTTATATAGTTTCCCTAACTTGTAAACTTCGTATCTACCAACTTGACATTAGCTAATCTTTGTAAAGCCAGACGAGAGAGAAAAAAAACTCACACATATGTCAAACTGTCTAGGATATGTGGCACAGTTATCCCCGGACACCACACAGAAGCTCAGGTCAGGGGTTAGTAATGGTCCAGGGTTATCCCTCTTTCCATACACCAGTTGAGCCAATTCAAATGCCGGGTCGATTGAAAAGTCCGCCTCTAACTTGCGCTCGTCATTCTCAATTTGATATAGAAGTCTGGAGACGAAGGTTTCATTTACAACGAAATAAAACGAAAAAAAGGTTCGTTTATTTACAAAACACATCACCCATTTAAAAAGTTGATTCATATTAAATGGAATATAAACTCCTGAATACTTTACATAAATTAATGAGGGAGAAAGTTAATATCGTTTTTGATATTATTAAAAATTATGTAACAGCAATCAGTATTTATAACAAAAACAGATTTCTAAAACCTGAAAAAATTGGTTTCAATTGTAATTATTTTCGTTAATTGGCAATAGCCAATAATACTAAGTTGGAAGCCCAAATATACTGTGACATATACAATTTTACATTACCTATCCATCAGTTCGATCCTCATCGCGAACCCATTAGCAAAGTGAGGGTACACAAATCCTCCGTCCTCTTCTAAATCCTCATAAAACATGAAATGGTGAATAATGGTCGGTTCGTCATCACTAAGGGGGTAACCTATCCACATTGTGTCCTGAAATGCATTGAACTTTATAGCAAAGATTTTACAAAAAACCATGGTAAAAAAAATATATAGCAAAACCAATGACTTTTGTTTGGTTTCTTTAATAATATTGATTAGTTTTCAAAATAATAGCATAATACCAAACGTCGATTTACGTTGTTAAAACATCGTCCATCTCACTCTTAAATATGTCTCGCCTGTAAAGGTTGATTGGAATGGCAAACGCTCACGCTAGACTAAGGTTGAGATCTACAGAGCGCACTTTGACTTTGCTGAGACTTAAGACACTTAAAACGAGACAGCATTATACCACTGGCATAAATCTGTCTCGTTTTAACTGAAATTTAAGTCTAAGCAAAGAAAAAAAAATTCAACCTAAGAGAGACAATAGAGCATCACTTTGCGTTAAGGAACAATATCTTCACTAGTGGCAGAATACTTCTTTTTATTAAACGGCCACTTACTACTCACTCAGTCGCGGTAAAGTTTCCTACCTTCTGTTTATCAGCCGCAGCCAAAGCCTCAAACAGCTTAGCACAGCGCACCGCTGTATGTGGCTCCATAAGCAGTATCCATCGCACATCACTGCCTTTGTACTTTGTTACTAGCGGCCTGAGCAGTGGAATGATTGTCCAGGCTCCAGGTACTGGGAAGTCTTCGTGGGTTATGTGGACTGTTGGCGTTTGCTAGGGTATCAGAAAATACAATGTGATAGACAACGATGGACCTTTTTGAAGCCTAACAATCAAAACCGACGTTGCAAGCCAACTACAAAATTGCTTTTTGGATGCAGGTATTGTGCAGTTGACACAACTGCACAATACCTGCTCTCTCTCTGCTAATCTCAACTGCTGAGCGACTGCGTAATGTTCGCGTGTAGTTCACTTGGTGTACCCATACTAGAATTACAGTCTAAAGCAGAGAGTAGTCCGTTGTAATTATGTGATCGGCAATTTTTTTCTTCTTACTTTTCACACAGAGACCAGCAGCATAAAAAGTACTGTCGGGACTTTTATTATTGTCCTCACCACATAACTCACAAAATATTGTATACATCCCTTTTAAAATAATGGTCCAAAAATCTTTATGATCGGTGAAGTTTGGCTTCATGATATCATAAGCTCTTTAAAAAGCGAGAATTTCTTCAAGTAGTCGCTGTGTTACTTTCGTAGTAATAAGAGGAAAAGCCTTACCTTTTCTATTTCTAAAACTTGATTTTGTATATCCTGCTTGAGCCTTGTTGCAACGCTCGCGTGGTATGGCTCAGGTTGACTAACTATTGTGAACACTACATTTTTTGAACCTGTAACAATTTGAAATTCAATTAATTTTATTATTTGCCTGATATTTGTTTTTAACAGAAGTCTGAACAACAATTTCCAATTTCAAAATTAGCTAACTTCCATATAAACTTTCACCCCCTAAACTCAATCAATCAATTTCAAAATTTCTTTCTTATTCTATGTTATAGATATGGAACTATCATTCATGCTTCTTGATCGACCGACGGGTCTAAGCTATACGTTGTCTGTCAGTCAATCAGTATTAGAGTTTCATTAAGTAGAAGATTGTTCCTTTCCAAGCAGCAAAAAGTTTTCTTAACAAAGGATAAAGCCTTTGTATCGACGTGCTTAACTCCCAGTATCGAATGACAGCATCCCCGACATCAAATTATGATGTATGGCCCCACACGCCACGCGAGGGACAATCAATCATGGGGCGTCAGATTTCACGCGTCACGCTGATTAATCCTGTACATTAATTTAGCATCAACGGGGTACCATCCGATACGAGCTCTTACTATAGAAATCCACCAGTATACTGTATAAGCTTAAAATGAGAAAGTGTGTCTGTTTGATAGTTTTTTACGGTATATCCGTTTAAGCGATTTTGATGAAAGTTAGTATAGAGAAAGCTTGCATCCCAGTGATAGACACAGGCTACTTTTAAACCCGGAAATCAAACTTCAAAATATCATGTGTTTTATAATAATATAATAATATCAGAAAATCATGTCAAGTTTTTATGTTCAAGCTATCGTGAGTCAAGTTTCGCTAATAGTAAATCGGAACAGTGGATAGAAACAATATTGGATAAAATAGTACGTAGTTACACATATATTAAGGAAACTATAAATATTTAGAGAGACTAAGAGATTTTTTCAAAAGCCCTTATTCAAAGCCATCAAACTGATTCATAATTTCAGAATAATCCACAACAGCACGTGATGTGCGTGTAATCCGTCATCCTCAAGGAATAATAACATGTTAACGTATTTGATGTGTTACCTGCCTACGCGTCATGATCGACAAGATAATCATCAAATTATGATAAATAGGGGCACACGCTGCGCCGAGGGCCATCAATCATTTTCAGGTTTTATGCAGATTAAGCCAGCTTTAATATGAGCTTGCCCGTGGACTGAGGTCCTATATAGTGATAAAATTAAACACATTTTCCACATAATTATGGACAATGCTAAAGCGTAATATGCTGTGGTGAAATTTGGCAACGTAATTGAGAAATCTAATAAATATCACTTGCTTTTACGCATTTTACGGTGGAAGGAAATCTGCATGTATGAGAGTTCCGCATAATGTTCTTAAAAGGTGTGTGAAGTCTGCCAATACGCAGTCGTCTAGCGTGATGGACTATGGCCTAAACTCTTTTTATTCTGAGAAGAGATCCGTGCTCAATAGTCTTGGCAATTATGATAATGATGAAACATAATATCCCGTCCAGTTTGGCAGCAAATCCAAGACGAAACAACGACAAATGTGTAAGTTTTGAACCGGTTAGATACATTAAACTCTAAACTCCTAGAGTATCAAGAGGAGAAGTAAAAAGAAGTAGGTAAGTAGGGATATGAGACTATTACCACGTATAAAATTCATAATTATAATAATGTGGCATGTGGCTAACACAATTTTTAAAGTAAATAGGAGCATTATGGAAAGGATTAGCAATAGCTTGTGTACCTACAACAGAATAAGCAGATGTGTTGAAACTAGCATCACAAATCTGTTAGATAAAAATGAAATAAAGACAACAAATTGGTGGAGAGAAAATGACGCGGAAACCGAAATAGTACAGTGTATGGCACTGTGGTAGACAAAATGACAGGAGTTAACTACTAAATGCGTCCAAACTGCCGACACAGTTTGCATTATGAAAGTTGTAATAAATCAAATTTAGAGTTTCCTCACTCCAGTTCATGCTGCTCCAGTCGAGAAAAATGCTCGACCAAACTATCACCATCATCAACCGATATACGTCCACTGCTGGACATAAGTCTTCTTCCTCACGCCACGGTCTTGCGCCGCCTGAATCTAGCAGCTCCCTGCGACTCGCCTGATGTCGTCCGTCCACCTAGTGGAAGTCTTCTAACGCTGCGAAGTCGCCATTCCAGCAGCTTGAGACCCCAAGGTCTATCGGTTTTTCGAACTATAGACCATGCCCATTGCCACTTCAGTTTCGCCATCCGTTGAGCTATATCGGTTATTCTTGTTCTCCTACAGATCTCTTCATTTCTGATTTAATCACCAAGCATGGCTCAAAACATGAACAAAAAAGTTGAAGGTAGATTATCAAAAAAACCAAAAAAAAAAACAAATCTGATATTTCTATCAACGCTAAGCAGGAATCTAACGATAATGCGTCTGTATACACGAACGACGATGAATAATTCAGTAGTTAATAAACTCGCATCGAGTTCGATGCAATCTGAACTTAGGCAAAAGATTTATGGCGAGGAAACTTCGCGTGCGGAACTTTCAACGGCGGCGTGTCAATAAAATTTTGCCACTAAACAAGTGAAAAGTGAAGTCGTTTCCGAAAATTTTGCATGTTTAAGATTTTATGAAATCTCGAGATTTTCTTGAAATATAAAGTTTATGGCTGCGGTTTGTAAAAGAACCACTACGGAAAAAATTTCATAAAGGAGATCGAGGTGACGATGGCAAATGATTCAACAAAGATGATGTGATTTGTAATCAAGTTCCAGCAGTCCAGATTTAAGACTTTGGCAGTGAAGACGGTTCAAATGTCTTGAACTTTCAAATTAGTTTCAACGTTAAGCAGGAATCTAAGGATAATGCGTATAGATACACGAACGTCGATGAATAATTCAGCAGCTAATAACCTCGCACCGAGTTCGGTGCAATCTGAACTTGGGCGAAAGATTTATGGCGAGGAAACTTCGCGTAACTTTCAACGGCGGCGTGTCAATAAAATTTTGCCGCTAAACAAGTTAAAAGTGAAATCGTTTTCGAAAATTTTGCATCTTTACGATTTTATGAAATCTCGAGATTTTCTTGAAATATAAAAAGTTTATCGCTGCGGTTTGTACAAGAAACACTACGGCAAATTTTTTAAATAGGAAACCATGGTAAATACTTCAGCAACGATGAAATGATTTGTTGTCAGATTGCAGAAGTCCAGATTTTAGATTTCGGCAGTGAAGACGGTTCAAATTCTTGAACGTTCAATTTGGTGAATTATTTCGATAATATCAAACAATAACCACATCTATTAAAGCTTGCTTATCTTGATGAAGTATCCCAACAAAAAGCTTCTAGCTTTTTGAGATTATGTGCATTTTGAGCAATTAAATATAACTTACTATAACGGTAAAGGAAAACATTATGGGAAATGAGGAAAAGTTCACTCTTCGGCATGCAGATTTCCTATCTGTATGCCGAAGAATGAAGTTTTCGGCATGCAGAGTATCATAAGTATAATTCACCATAATAATGTTTTCAAATGTCTGAAATGTCAATTTGCAACTGACTAGTGTGGTCGTGTCCTAAATCCCTTCGCACCCGAGAGGAGACCCGTTCTTAATAGTGGGCCTGTGGTGGATCGAGATTATAATGATGATGAATAAATCAAGCATCGCAGACCATCCAATCACTTGACTGTGCATACCAGTTCCTTTAATCTCAAAACGCTGTATGAGTGGTTGATGCTCGGTTTCAAGCATCCACATTAATTGTCCTCACAAATTATGTAGAGACAATTAGCGTGGAAGACAATTGGGGGGTGGAGGTAAACACTTCGCATTATTGCTTATCGAATTATGAGGGTAGATTGCTAATCAGAAATCCATTATGGCGACCCGATACGCCTCCCTAACGTCTAGATATCGCTTAATCATGAAGTATTGCCGTCACATTATCGCTCGTCGAATTAGGCAGTTCGACAAGTTATCTCGAATCCATTATTTCAAAGTAACGCCTCGAAATACTGCGATCACATTTTAATGTGTCGTTTCTCAACCCTCGAAAACAGTTTAGATATCGTACAGTTCGTTGCAGCATGCCATAGATCCTCGACTAACTTTTCGCTTAGTGCATTTAATGCCGCATTACTATACCAAGAGAAACGATTTTTCTTATGTCACAGATGCGTGATAGTAACCAAAAGAAGACACTTTTGGGTGGCATTGACATTCAATAAGACCAAAATAAGGTAGGCTAACATTTTGCTTAGAAACTTCTTCAAGAGTCTACCGCCGCTGCCGCTTATGGAACAAATTTTATGGTACTCGCGGCAGAGTGAACTAATGTGAGTGAATTCTCGGTTCGATCTTGAATCGACGATATGTCAAATATTAGGCTATGGTGAAATCATAGAAACATAGGGCTACCTTAAAGCTTCAAATGTACTAACATTTGACGCCTGCCAGTGATGTCGAAGTTTTGTTAGAAGTTCCCCAATTGTCGCGGCGCTCGCTTCCCCGCAAGACTCTCCGCGCCATTACTCTTCACAAATACGGTAATTTCTGAACTGTATGATTGCTAAGCCAGCCTTCAGGTGATCTTTTGCATTATTCATGGAGTCAGGTACCAGGCGTTTCAAGTTCGCGAATTTATTTGACTCGGCTTTCGCTCCCGGAGATAGGACACTCGCGGATAAAGAGATTCGACGTAATGCTCCGAGATGGCTCTGAGAGTAATAGAGTGCTTTTAAGTTTTATTGGCCGTGTTCGATTTTGGATTTGTTTTTCATGATACCAGAATCTCTGGAGTAATTTAAAGTTGTGATGGAGAGAGTTATGCTTGGAGTTTCTCTACGTGGTCAAATCAGGAGTTCCGTAGAAGAACCAGAGTAACCGACATAGCTCAACTAGTTGCGAAGCTGAAGTGGCTATGGACAGAGCCGATAGACGATGTGGTTCCAAAGAGCTAGAATGGCGATCTCGCACCAGAAAGCGCAGCGTTGGAAGATCCTTCCACTAGGTGGACAGACGACATCAAACGAGTTGCAGGGAGCCGCTGGATTAAGCCGACGCAAGACGGTGGCTTGCGTCGGGAGGCTCTAAACTTGACCGGCGTGTTGGACTAAGGCCAGACCCTTCTCATTTTGAGAGTAGACATGTGCTCAGTAGTGAGCCGGATATGAGTTGAAGATGATGAACTAAAAACCAAAAGAACCAAGAATTAAACTGAATTTAAGATCTCCTAACCCTGATGCAAATTCGAAAACAATTCGCATAAAGTCCGAGACGTCTTTACTCCTTTAGGTACTCGTACCTGCTCCAAGTAAAGCAAATATTTAAATGGGACTGGATTGAGACTCATCCTTTTATCAGATTTAAGTTTCAGAGTCTCTCGGCCGTGCCTCGCTGAATGCATTCACTCATTCGGAGCGACCTTTCATTTCTGAGCAACAAATGTAATAAAAAATATGTATAAAATGTGATTTTAGGGTTCCGTATCTCCAGAGAAAAAAAGGAACCCTTAGGTCTTAAACGCTCCACGACGCGACGCGACGCAGCAGCGGCTTGCTCCATACAAACTCATATCTTAATATATAAAAGAAAAGTTGATTGACTGACTGACTGGTCTATCAACGTGCTCAAACTACTGGGCAAAATCGTGCTATTTGGCATGCAGATAGTTATTATGACGTTGACATCCGCTAAGAAAAGATTTTAGAAAATTCAACCCCTAAGGTAGGGAATTGAAGTTTGTGTAGTTTATGCGGACGAAGTCGCGAGTATAAGTTAGTAAATTATATTCACCACGCCTCCGCGTCGCTCAAGTGCGCTTTGCTCCATAGAAACTCATATAAACTCACTCCGCGTCCGTGCAGCGCAGCTCAGGTTGGTTGCTACCTTTCTAGGATCACATCGTTGTCTGTCTGTCGGGTCTGTCAAGAGTCAAGACCCGTCAAGGGAAACAAAACCTTTAGGGTACTTTCCGTCGACCTAGAGTTAGACTTATGAAATTTAGTTGGTGCGAGTAGCAATGTTTCATAGCACTAGGTTTACCGTAATTTGTGGTTACATCACAAAAATAAATAAATTGTGTAGTACGATTGGATATGGAGTTATGAAAAACATTTCAGATTTTACGCAGACAATGGAGTGACTTTAAAGATCTGGTTCGAAAAAAATTTTTTAAAAATGATTTCTAATACTTTTCTGAAGCTTTTAGAAAAACTTTAACTATCAGGAATGAATACACCATCAAAAGAAAGACAAAATGTATCTACTTCTATTTTTGTTGTGTTATTTTACATAACACAATAAAAATAGAAGTAAGTAGCTATTTTACATAACACAACAAAAATAGAAGTAGATACATTGGCGGCCTCATCGCTTTAATTTAAAGCGATCTCTGATCTCATCATCATCAGCATCTCACACCATCGCCGGCCCACTATCTCGAGCACGGGTCTCCTCTCAGAATAAGAAGGTTTTAGGCCATAGTTCACACTGGCCAAGTGCGGATGGCAGACAAAAACTTTTCAAAGTCCAACATACTACAGTTATCTTATAGCAAATCAAACTGCTTTGTTTTTAATTTATAACCTAGCACTTGGCTGCAATCAAACCTGCTAGCAAGTGATGATGCAGCCTAAGATGGAGCGCGCTTGGCTAGAAGATGTCTAATTCACTCTTGACTTGAAGGTATCTATATTAAAAATGGAGGGAAAACTGAAGCCGAAAAATACATAATTTCACTATTTCTGAATTTGAATACAGAGCTTTTTCTAAAAACCATTAGGTACGCTCTCACAAATGATAATAAATAATCGCATAACAATTTTTCGGCGAAACATTATATAAAACAATATAATCAACTGAATTAACTTTCCGTTCGATTTACTCCTGAATTTATAAAAGCTGGGTTTAAATAACAAATTAATATTATAGCAATATCAGGATAAAACCGCAGCAAATAACCTATTTTCAATTTTATAAAACGAATGACGTGGATAGACTTAAAACAAATCTTTATGTTTGACTAGCGACCCGCCTCGACTTCGCACAGGTGCAATGTAGATACTAATGTGGTGTAAGTGGGGTTATTTTTAACCCCCGACCCAAAAAGACGGGTGTTATAAGTTTGACGTGTGTATCTGTGTATCTTTCTGTGGCATCGTAGCTCCTAAACTAATGAACCGATTTTAATTTAGTTTTTTTTTTGTTTGAAAGGTGGCTTGATTGAGAGTGTTCTTAGCTATAATTTAAGAAAATCGGTTCAGCCGCTTGAAAGTTATCAGCTCTTTTCTAGTCACTGTAACCTTCACTTGTCAGGGGTGTTATACATTTTTAATTTACGCTTGTGTTATAATATTTCAAAAGAATAAGACAGCATTGTCGATGAAAGCTCACAATTGGCTTGATTTTTTCCGACATCTTCATTTGTCGTCATATTTCAATAAAATAGATGAAGATTTTTTCTTCTTAAATCACTCTATCTATTGATGATAGCGGGAAGCTGCTGTTTTATACTATATAGACAAACCTATGCCCCGGTCTTCGCCCACGTTAAAGAGTATCTGTACAATGTTAATAATATTAGAGAAAAGAAAATATAGAGATAGCACGGTAGGCAACCCTAGATGGACGGTAGATGCAAGAAGTTTTTAAGCCGTGCCGGCATCCTGCATAATTTAGCGTATGTACGCGTGTACTCTGTCAACTTGCTAAGCAGTTGGGATATTGTCTTGTACCTTGTCTTAGTTTGCCGTACCTATCTAGTAAGAAAAACAGACCACGAACTACAATTTCAATACATTTTTTTCCGATTTAGGCTTGTGTAAGTTCTTACGGACGCGGACGGCATTGTACAAAGTAACTGTTGAAACATGGAAAAAAAAATATTTTATTGATGGAATTATCATCATAATCTCAAATCCTTCGCAAGGAAACCAGTACCAGAGGAGGGAGGATACAAATACATGTCTGAGAGTTTTACACAATGTTCGTAAAGGTATATAGAATCAATCACTTGGACTTGGGCTATTATGGCTTATTCGTTCTTCACTGACTGACTCATCAATGCCCAACCAACAATTTAAAAAAAACACCCCAAGACCTAGAAAGCTAAAATTTTGCACAGAGGTTCCATTTATGATGTAGGCAAAGAATAAGGTCTGATTTCCCAAAATTCCCACGCGATAGGACGACGATTTATATTTTCCCCTAGCGAAACCGCAGGCGGTCGCTAGTGAATCAATAAAATAAACCACAGAATCAATTCGGACCCAAAAAATCACATTTTCATTATTCATAGATCATATGCTACTATTATTAGATATAATAAAAACGGCTAGGGCTTCATCAAAAATTCCATCGAAATCAATTTGCCTCAATTTCGCTGGAACTCTTTTAGCTGAATCGCGGATGAAGTGCAAATAGCACCGGGAGCATCAATAATTCCGAGGCATCGAGGCAAATGGATGGATTCATCTAAATCCTGCGGGAATCAGGCGTGTGGGCTTCGCAGCCCGTTGGTCGACAGTCGACACTTAGCAAAACAAACAAAATAATATCATTTCAAGCCATTTTCAAGTAGGTATTTACAGGTCAGAACTTTTTACGCTCTGAAAACTCAGTTACCTCGTGTCTTACCACAAAATGTTAACCCTGTTTATCCCAACGCACAATATATTTTAACGTCAGTTTAAACAGCTCCTAAAGTTTAACTGGTAAGTTAGATAAAGTCTAACATACAAGATCGTCAGGCATCATACGAATAAACAACACAGAATAGTATGTGTTAAATGTTTTAAGCATCCCCACTAACTCCCCAGTTTTGATCATAAGTTTTTATATAATTCCTAACGATTCAAAAATCAGCAAAAAAACCATCAAAAAACTAGTTTTTCCAGCTGTGCTCACTTGAAGTCAACCTTTCATATTTTACCTATGCATTCTAAATGCAGTAATATTGTATGCAAGCAAATATTTTCCGCAACAGAACAAATACAAAAAGCTGTCTCGAAACACAGTATGCCCACTCCGGTGCTGGTTCGGGGCACGCATCAATAATTCCAGATCGCCAATGCAGCGAGTGAGTACTGAGGAGTGCATTCGATAGGTACCGAATTTGCGAACGTACCGACTATTTCCAATCGAAATAGGTGCCCTTCTATGAACCGTAGGTATATCTACAGGATTGTGAAGGCTATCAGAAAAAGCAGATATTATTGAAATATTTTTTACAATTGGAATGCCCTACCAAAACATGCGCGAGATACACAGGTCACAAGAAGCTGTTTTTTCGAATAATTTAATCTAAAGGAGACCCATGATTCAACAAATCCTTTAATTAGAGCGCTATTGCAGCATCTAATTGATCCAATTCACGATTTTAACACGGAAGGTATTCAATAATAATAATCGTTCAGTCTCGGAGGGAGACTGACATAAACCATGTTTAAAAAAATATCCTAACAGATGTGTGTTCTTAGGGTTCCGTACCCGAGACCATACTACCTACGCAGACTAAGCCTCAGCTGTCCGTCCGTCTGTCCGTCCATCTGTCTGCATCTAAGTCAGAGGGCGCGGGCGCACTGAGCGGGTGTCCACTCGCTGTGCACCCGCTTACGCCCTACTTTGAGTTGTTATCAAGAAAGACGCCGCGCCTAAGCTCTGCTGGTGTGCCTTGCGCCTAAGACCTATTTCTCTTTTGTCAGCTACACAAAGTACCATACTTAGTACGTAAGTATAGTTTGACAAAGTAGACAAGCTAAATTACTTACGATACGAGAGGCTTTGAAAGTTCTCCCGTCCCCGAAGTTCTCGCATAAAGAACTGAGAACTGCCTGGCACCTGCATGTTTCAGTGTTCTTTTATAACTGACTTAAGTTATTGCGAAGAGTATCAAGTAGTTCAACCGGCCAGGTCCTTTCAAAGTACTTTTAAACTTTGCTGTTTAATATAGAGAGTGGTTTCTTTTGAAAACTATTAAATATTCAAAGAATGATTGGCAATTAGGTAAGTAAATAGTATCCATCTCAGGACGTTTCCTATAATTACATTAAATATGTTGATCATTTTAATCTGTGTTTTAATCGGAGGAATCTTTATTATCAATATACGACCGAAATTAATGCTCAATCTATCTTTAACTTGTCGATAAGTTACTTATAGGAACGCTGTTATTTGTCAAAAAGACTTTTGACGATTAACAACATTGCTAAGTAACTTATCGACAGATTAGAGATAGAATGATTTTAATTTTGGCCAATAAAGCCCAAAACAGACTATCTTTAGGGTTCCGTACCTCAAAACGAAAAAAGGAACCCTTATAGGCTGGTTTGCGCCAACACAATATCAGTTTAAATGATGTAGGTACCTACTACAGATAATAAATTGGGTTATTTCACCGTCGATTTTCTCAATTATAATAAAGGTCCAATAACAGACACTTTGACGGGTACAAGTGGACACTTACAATTTCCCAAAGACTCTTCAATACAATTGAAGTTAACTACATAATAAACGGTCATAATAATTAAATGGTTATAATTTTATTCTCGTACGCAAATGTAAGTCTTTTAGCAAAAAACTGGTCAAGTGCGGGTTTTGGGCACGCATAAGGCAGGGTTCCGTAGTCACGCTAGTTGCTAGTTCAAAATATGCTGTTATGTAGCGATAGCTAATAGGTTTCTATAACTATACTAACTTTACACTTTTACCTACTTTTGCCTAATACTTTTCTGAAATTTTGAAGAAATCAAATCATTTCCAACAATGCAAAGGAGTAGGTACTTAGCTAGAATAATTTTAGAGAGATTTTTTAACGTCGACACTAGGTACGTGAATCAGTGGCTTCATGCAGACACAGTTTAATGTTCTGAGGGTGCTAGTGCTCGACAGGACGGAAGAGTTTGAAAGCCCCCCCGTATCGTGCATAAATTAGACCGTGTACTTTGTCAACTAAGCACCAAGTTGGATTTCCATGAAAACCATTGTACTACTATGTGACGACATAAATTATTTATTTGCTTGTTACTATAAAATTTTTGATGTAAAAATGTAGAAATGAAGAAAGCATTACCTGTAGGTATGTAGCCTGTGGGCTTATATTCAGCAAATAAAAAAAAAATCGAATAGAAAAAGCAGAATAAAAGAGAAAGAATGAAGTACCTCAAATACCACTATTCTACAACCATGCATATGCCCCCATATTCTCGTACCTCTAAATTCGGTATCGAATGCATTCCCCCAGGAGCTCTGTATCTGCGACATCGAATTATTGATGCATGCCCCGGACTAGCACCGACTACAGTAGGTTTGTCTATGCAAAGTAAACTTAGGAGCTTTGAAGTTCATCTTTTTAACCCCCGACCCAAAAATAGGGGTGTTATAAGTTTGACGTGTGTATTTGTATATCTGTCTGTGGCATCGTAGCTCCTAAACGAATGAACGATTTTAATTTAGTTTTTTGTTTGAAAGGTGGCTGGATCGAGAGTGTTCTAAGCTATAATCGAAGAAAATCGGTTCAGCCGTTTGAAAGTTGTCAGCTCTTTTCTAGTTTTCTTATAGGGGGTTTTGAGTTGGGGGGTTTTTAAATTTTGAGTTATCGTTTATTATTTCTTCCCTTACACAAAATCTAATGAGGTGTATTCATACGAGTATAGTAGAGAGCTATCTGAGGATGACAATGTCATGACTGTCAAGTCGTGACATTGATTGAGTCATGACATGATTTTTAATGTGACAGTCATGACAATGTCATGACTGTCACATTAAAAATCGCGAAAAGACAAACATCACTTGCAGGAGGCAACAAACATATGCAGGAGGCAACAAACATATGCAGAAGGCAGCAAACTTATGCAGGCGGCAACAAACTTATGCAGGAGGGAACAAACATTATTATGAAGGAAGCAACAACTTATGCAGGAGGCAAACGTACCTCTAAAAAGGGGCATGCAGTGTATTAGGTAGTTTATTACTATTCCTTGCAAACTTAATGCAACATTTTGATTTATCAGCGAACCATGCTCTGGAAATTCTCCCCGTATACCTACTACCTAGTACCCCATATACTACCTAGTACCTGAACGCATTCAAATTGAAGCTGGAATCGAAAACAAATGGAGGTGTATCGATTTCTGTAACATCATCTCCACGTGCAGCGAGCCGCAACAGCGTCCTCGTCCCGGTGGATTCCGAACGAATCCGTCCATTTGCTATGCCGGGGAATTATTGATGCTCCCAACTCCCCAACGATCGAGCACTTCGCACCTTAACCCACGATTTAGTTGGAGAAAAGTTTCTGCAAAATTGCTTTCGTTACATAAAGCAGGATTCTCTATAAAATTGACAAGCTATAGGTACATAAAGAAAAAGATTTTCTGCATAAAATAAATGTAAAGAAACTTATAATCTATTTGATTAACTGCATAATCACCTACTATTTGGTGTGATTGCAGTCACGCGCCTGCCTAATATTCTTTTTAAAAATACTTAACTACCAAATTTCATGATTCTAGGTCAACGGGAATATAGGTATAGGTTTTCTTGTCAGACACGACAGAGGTACGAACTTTTGAGGTACGAACCCTAAAAAAATGCTTTGTTGTAGCAATTTAAAGGTTCATATCTAAAGTATTTTTTGCTGTTCAAGTTCCGCCACTGGCACAACATTAAATTCAATCCCTTTTTCTGTCAGCGGTCTGTCTCGAAGAACAAAAGCGAAAGTCAAATGAATGTACGAAATGGAAACACACAGTGCTTTCACCCCATAAATAATGTATCAGATCCTCCGAGTGCTGAGCGAAACATTAAAATCCCATTGCAACTTCATATTAGGGAGAAGTATTTCATGCAAAGACGAGTGGATTGAGTTGTCGGAATAATTCAGTGAACGCTTCTTATCTTAGGAAACGTTAATTAAGTGCCAGAAATTCACATTTATTTACTGACCCAAAAAACAGTGTGTAGACTGTAGAGAGACCATACCCAATTTTTAAGACCGCGTAACTTTGAAACCGAATATTTTAACAGAAATCTGGAAAACCACAGGCATAGATATTAGTTTCTAGAATGTCTGCAAAATTTCATGGACTTTGGTTGCTTAGTATTCAAATGAAATTGGAACTACGTTTGTATGGAGCGAGTGACGGAGAGACCCCTCTTAAACAATTTTATTTGTCAAACTGTGGATGTACCTACATTGCATTGTAGGACTTTAGGAATGTAGAATTGAGTATACTGTATACTCAAAAAGCCCTAAATTTGTATACTAAATACATTAACTGTATATGTGAGAGCTTTTCTTTCCCGGTTTTCTTGACCGGAATTTAGAAGAATAAATCTGCATAAGGCAACCAGGCCGTTTTTACACAATTTTAAAAAGTGAAGACAAATTCGTACGCTTGCGTGTGAAACGCATACGCGTAGCAGCATAGACTACATGGGTAGATGTTGTACATTGTTTACGCATATTTGGATAAAACGACACCTATGAGCATGATTCCAGGCATGCCCGTTATTAGCTGATGCCCGCTACTTCGGACTTACTCCATTCCAACGTGATTGAAGGACAAACTAATAAACCAACAAACAAACACACTTTCGCATTTATAATATTGATAGTGATTTCATCAAACACACAACTTTTAAAATTCAAAATACGATCAATTAACTAAAATTAAACAAGCTTTTAAAAGCGCCGTTTTTAGCGGATACCGGACAAATGGATTGGTCCACTTACCTGATTAGTTTGAGTTTATCCCTCACAATGTTGCGCGTTTTACTTTTGAATCATTTCAGTGCCTATTTCACACAAACAGGGTTGCTAGGCGACTGGCTTTAGCAGGATAGATTTGGCTTTTTACCCGATTACGGCCAAATCAAAAGGAAGATTTTAACGATCTATTTTTGTAGGTATGTATGTCCTATAGCAGCGAGCTACTGATCCGATGTTTATAACCTTAAATCCTTGCTGAAGAAGTCGCGGACATCATTTATTTGGGCCAGAGATACTAGCATCCCGGAGACGGTACAGACTACTTCCATCCCAGAAATTCAAAGAACTCCCACGGAATTTTAAATACCGGAATTTACGCGGGCGAATGATTGTAAGCTTATTTCGTGTTTTAACGACATATTATTTTGTATATAACGGGTAAAAACATACCGTTACCATTGTATAAAATATTATAAGTATATTACGCGGATAAAGTTGAAATCACGGCCGTCTCAGAATTGGATAGAGTATAGCTATTTTTTTTTTCAAACTTAGTTTGTTTTCGTAATTAAAATTCACTTCAATTGCTACTAAAAATTGATATGGAGTACTAAATTTTAGTAGTCCATATATATTTTTTGTAACGCCAAGCGGCACACCTAATATTATTATAATACATCACTAAAATGAGCTGAGACATTATTTCTTAGCTCATCTTAGTGATGTATTATAATACCTACTGTTGTTACTAGTCTAATACACAATATCAATGCAATACACATATTGACAGTCCTACAGTGTACAACACAAAGACTAAATCTATAAACAATTAACACTACAGCCATTCAAATTGGTTCGTGTGCGAGAGATCTGAATACTAATCAAGATACCGATAATTCGATATTCACCACAAGCCATTGCCTCAGTGCATTCTATGAGCGACCATCATATCAACCGATAGACGTCTAGATAATTTAAAAAACGTATCAAAAATTGGAAAATTAAGTCAAGTTTTGGGAAATTAAGTCAGGGATTCTAATCGTCAATTCCTCTCAGTACTTACCTGAAAACAAGCCTTTAAGCAGTGTGTCCTCGCCGTCCTCACCTATGGTGCTGAAACATGGACACTGACAAACGGCCTTGTCCACAAATTCAAAGTCGCTCAGCGAGCAGTCTATGGAGAGGCTATGTTAGGAGTTTCAAGAGAATATTGTACCTATAAGTAATTCCAGTCCCGCGCATTGTGATAGCCTAGTGGTTAGAACGTCCGCCTCCTAATCGGAGGTCGGGGGTTCGATCCCGGGCACACACCACTAACTTTTCAGTTATGTGCGTTTTAAGCAATTAAATATCACTTGCTTTAACGGTGAAGGAAAACATCGTGAGGAAACCTGCATGCCTGAGAGTTCTCCATGTTCTTAAAGGTGTGTGAAGTCTGCCAATCCGCATTGGGCCAGCGTGGCAGACTATGGCCTAAACCCTTCTCATTCTGAGAGGAGACCCGTACTCAGTAGTGGGGCGGAAATGGGTTGATCTTGGTTGGTTGGTTGGTTGGCATTGCTGGAGCGAGTCAAATCCACGCTTTTTTATCATTTACATAACTTTCGGCTGTAGATGTATGTAGATTAGTATGTTTTTAGGAGTATACTTTTAAAAGATTTTTAAACCTTTCAATTGCTAGGATGACGTCAACGTTGTATAGCTTACTGATAGCTATCGCATCGCACTGAATATACGACGCGCGTAAGTCTGCGAATCAGTATTCAACATCTAATCCGCACAAAGGGCATTATGTATTATTAGCACTGCCGTGTTAATTTGTCCGAGTTTACGATGATTGAAACATATTATCGCACTAACTAACCCGCTATGGCTTCACCCAGATAGAATTTCCGACCTAATATACCTCCTAACCCGAAAAATTTTCTCTGAAAAGATTTTTAGTTTTACCTACATTACAGAAGAAACCTACATGAAAAATCTTAAGTTTCTAAGGTCTAGGTATACCATTATACCAATAATTTTATGTTGATTTTCGTCCTACGTAGGTATATTGAAAAAATGAGTGTCGTTCAAAATCTGAAAAACATGTTGCTAACATTTTTTTTTAAAGAAAAAATATATATACTTTGATAAGTACAAATAAATAACTCACCAAAACTGGATGCTGTCTGAACACAAGCTACTAACATCAACACGGTTACTGTAACAAAAAACCTAAAGTAAGTAAAATAAATATCAAAAAAATAGAAAAGTAATTACTTAAAGAAAAAAGGAAAAATAAATAGCTTGTTTCTCATTAGGTTCAATCAAGACTTTTTAAGGAAACAAGCTTTTTTACTAATGAACAAGTAGTTACGAAGTTTTCTTTTCATAAACTTCTCGAGCTTTCGAATACAACGAACACAACTTTACGTTCTATAAGGTAATCTAATTTTTCTACAGCATTTCGTTTGTCTCTAAAAATTATATTTAACAAAAGTAATACGAAATAAAATGTTTTTTAGTATAAAATACTGAGTACCTCTCGCGATCATTTTGGCGGAAACTTTCGCGGCGAACGTGCGCCTCCCCCTACGTTCGGAGGGTAACTGCCGTGAAAATGGGAAAACGCGGGAATATATTTCTGAACTTATTAGTATAGCATTTTCCAATAAGATTGTAGTGCATAATGTTACAATAAACTACAGCAAGTTTTTGTGGTTCAATTTTACATTTTACTCGTTGGCTCCAAAAATAGCGTAGAGGCTACTGAATTGTTCCTGGACCAATACAGAACGGGAATGAAAAATATGAACAGTAAAGACAATAAAATTAATAAATAAGAATTAATTACTTAATTAAACCTGAATACAATAGTAACCCAAATTCCCCGCTGCCCCGTGCCGTAAGGATTATAATATTTATTATTACTAGATAAAACCCGGATTTAGGTTTAGGAAAAGTAGCCTATGTGGGGTCTTTAGATTATCCATGTAATTTCTCTTTATGTCTCCCATATAAATAATATGCATGTACCATATTCTAGCAAAATAAACTATGATTTATAAACGAGACCGTCAGTCCCCCACTGCAAAGGCTTTCCAGAAATCGGGGCAATTTATATAGTTACAATAATATAACTATATTATGTAGATGCGCAAACAAAACGGAAGTCGTAACTAATTTTACTGGCTATATATTTTACACTACGGAAAAAGACCTAGCTGGTAAAGTATTTCTTGCAATAAAGTTTTTCGCCTTAAAACCCCTTGTATAATATAGCAGCTACTATAAATATTCACGAGGATCGCGCGGTCTTATAAACTCAGGTTCTCTTCAAAAGCTTCAAACTGAGGGGTTTTACTGTAGGGTTGGCAGCAGTCACTTCTATTTAAAACCGTCATAGTTCGACAGCTAGAGTGTGACCTTCAAAATCACCTCTGATTGGCTGACAGTCTCTCGCTATTGGCTGAAATTAACTGTCACAGCAAGAATGGTATAAATTCGGCCAATCACAACAGCTGAGATTGTCGCAATGATTGATTTGAGCTTTTTCGCAACCGACCAGCTGTGTATGTTCATGGTATATTGATGGTACTATGTCAGAAACCTTCAAACGCCAACAATAGCTGTACAAAGTTTGACTCAATCAGTTGAATGCGGACTGAGGCGCGAACACATAGCACATAAACTTTAATTTTTATATATTTTGGAACAATAGATAAAATCTACATATAAACAGGACGACACAAGTGACATAAAAGTAAAATACATTTTCTGAGTTTCATAAAAAATGTTCTATGTATAAAAGCTGTTTTACATTTGAATGTTAATAGTTTGTAAAACTGATTGTTTTACATATGTGCTTATTTTGTTTTAGCAAATAATAAGAGCATTTTTTTCCAAGTAAGTAAATTATTACTAACATTTTTCAGTTACCCACACCATCAAAAATTGTACTCCTTATTACTAGCACCCCTAGGCTAGAAGTTTAGAATACAGATGCAAAATAAACTGCCCACTACAAAATATGTTCATAATTTCATAAGAATAACAATGCATGTAGGTGGTGAAAATTAATAAAATGCATAATTTAATGCTTACATGTTTTAGTATCAACTTATTCTCTACAACCTATACTATATCTGTACTGTAACTTATTTATAACCCAAGTTCAAAGTTAAAAAAAACTTTAATCCTCTATGCCCACATGTTGCCTGGTAAATCCAGTGGTAACCCTATTGTATACTAATATTCTGGGATAAAAAGTAGCCTGTCATTTCCATGATGCAAGGTAACTCTAGACTTTCGACAAAATTACAAGCCACACTAGCCAAAACTTCACACACTTTGAGAACATTATGGAGGGCTACCAGGCATACATTATTTCCTCATGATCTGTTAAAACAAGTGATATTTAATTACTAGCATGTAAAAAGTTAGAGGTGCATGCCTGGGATAAAATCCTGTACCCCACAACCTCCTGGGATCAAGCTGGGATTACCTCCTCCCTTCTTTACTTATTGAGTTTCCGGAGAATGGTGGACCAAAAAAAGATGACAGAAAAAGCAAAAAAAAAACTGAAGGAGTTTCGGTTGAATGGTGGGTTGGTATAGTATGTATAGTAGGTATTTAGAATTATGTATTAGTATTTAGAAATATACTTCTATCAACGCGTTAAAAGATCATAAAGGTTTAAAACAGACAAATAGGTCAAAGATTCTGCATATCAGTACCGAATTTTATAAATCTCTTTATTCCGACTCCAACCATAAATTAATCCCCGTAGATACTATAATAAATCACGATACAAGCTCGATGGACATTGAACCTATTTCAAACTGTGAAGTCCATCGTGCACTCTGTAGTATGAAATATGGTAGGGCCCCCGGAGAAGATGGAATTACTACAGAAGCACTAAGATTAGGTGAGACTGTATTACTTCCACATATAACAAAATTGTTTAATACTATTTTACATTCTGGTAATTTACCTGAACAATTTTGTCACTCAAATATCATTTTACTGCACAAAAAAGGTGACAAAACAGATGTAGGTAATTATCATCCTATCAGCCTGATATCACATTTTTATAAGACATTTATTAAAATAATAGAATATCGAATATCGGGACAGTTAGATAAAAACCAACCTGCTGAACAGGCTGGCTTCCGACGCGGCTTGTCTACCACTGATCATCTCCATACAATAAATCAATTAATTGAAAAACATTTAGAGTTCGACCTTCCACTTCATTTAGTATTCATAGATTACTCAAAGGCATTCAACAGTTTAAAACACTCCAAAATTTTTGAAGCTTTAAATAGCCAAGACATCCCATCCCAATACATTAAAATATTACAGCAAATATATCACAAAAGCACAGCATCCATCAAAATACATTCAACAGGGCCGACTTTCCACATTCAAAAAGGTGTCAAGCAAGGAGATCCACTCTCTCCCAAACTTTTTACTGCAGTTTTAGAGGAGGTGTTCAGGAAATTGGCAGTAAAATGGATGGGAAAGGGTATCGTCATCGGGGAAAAAAGGCTTTCTAACCTTCGGTTTGCAGACGATATAGTCCTTTTTGCTTCGTCAGCGTCCGAGTTGGGGGCTATGATTGCTGAGCTCAACGAGGTAAGCGTCGGGGTCGGACTTGAGATGAATATGTCAAAGACCAAGCTCATGACAAACAGCACAAAGCGTAGGCTAGAAGTAGAGGGTGCGGAGATTGAATATGTCCATGAATACATATACTTAGGCCAAATAGTCTCTTTTCAGGCGAGACAGGATAAAGAAGTTTCGAGACGCACCGAAAACGCCTGGAAGGGTTATTGGGCCATAAAAGATTTAATGAAGGGAAACCTTTCATTAAATCTAAAACGTAGACTCATGGATATGTGCATTCTTCCCATCCTCACATATGGTGCTCAAACTTGGTCTTTGACGGATCATCAAAAGTCCGCACTGAGAGTGTGCCAGCGGGCAATGGAGCGCAGCATCCTTGGAGTAAAGCTGACAGACCATGTTAAAAACAGCATACTGCGCTCCAAGACGCAGATAACGGATGTGGGAGACAAAGCTGCCAGACTAAAATGGAACTGGGCAGGACATGTTATGCGCATGTCCGATGAACTATGGGCAAAGACCACAACACAGTGGATGCCACAAAATTTTAAAAGACGTCGAGGCAGGCCGAGGCGTCGCTGGCGAGACGAACTCGATGCCTACAGGTCGGCCTGGCCTCAAATTTCTATAAACAGAGACAGGTGGAAGAAAGAAGGGGAGGCCTTTGCCCAACATTGGGACAGTTCAGGCTAATAATAATAATAATTTAGAAATATGTGAATTCAGTATAATTATGTAGGTATAGTTCAGGATAGGACTCCAGCATATAAACCCAAGTGGTTTAATTAAGCTGGAGCCAACGATTGTCAGGTATAAATGTTTTGTTGTAACTTTGGATAGTAAAAATTTAAAAAAAGAAGAAGAACATCTTTACTAAACTATCACTGCTTCTCAAAAAGTTTACATTGTTTGAAAGAAATAATTTGAATTTGATCAATTTGGCTGCTTTAAAATAATTATAAGAGTATCTTGAATTTGCATTCAACTCTTGAGTAGCTGCAGTGCAGTATATGCCATATGAGTGGCCATTCAAGACTGCTGGACCAGTTGACAGCTACATCCCAAGACATCTACTCGGAACGGTAGGGACTGCTTGGAGCAGGTACAACTGCTCAAGCAGCTTAATATTGTTATTAGATTTGAGAAGAAAAACCAATATTTGAATTTCAGTGCTATATCAAAATTCTTTTATTGTTTCTGTATTTTTAAGTTTAAATTAATAATATTTAAATAGGTACGACTTACCGGCGACGATCATTATTACAAAACCCACTAAATCATAAAATAAAACAATAGTTAAGATAAAAAATAGAAATAAATTCCAGAAAAAGTTTGATTTGTTTATGTTGTTCAATGTTGTTTTGAAATTTGAATAATTTTATGTTTTGACAATTTGACATATTGACAAAGCTGTCAATGTGACAAAGGCATTGAGAAGCCTGCTGTCAAATCGGAAGTTCAATTTTCTAAAGTTGGTACACTCGACGCCAACACGGGCCCGATTCTTACATATCAGGTTCCAATTCAATTCAATTCAAATTCAAATTCAATTCAAATGTTTTATTCAAAGTAGATACAAATGTACACTTTTTGAACGTCATAAATGAAATAAAATAATTCAATCAGAAAACATAAAATAAAAATTAATTGTACAATTTTAAGCTAGGTAAATAAAGTAAAAATAATAGTTTTAAACAATAATTAATGAATTTCAGTATGAATACAATGTCAATAGCAATAAAATTAACAATACATATAATTAACAATATTATTATCAATAATATTAGGTACTTCATTGTGTTAGAGGAGCTGTCCAAGCATCCTTATCCGATATATAATCGTTTAAATTGTAATATCCTTTCTTGCACAGGTTTTTTTTAATGTACCGTTTAAACCTCCCTTCTGGTAAACTTTGAACTTCGACCGGAATTTTATTGTAATAGCGAACACCGCTGCCCAAAAACGACTCGCTTACTTTTTTTAGTCGAAACCTCTGGGTTTCCAATTTATTTTTATATCGTGTGTTAATATTATGCCGTTCAAAATTAGTTCTAAGATTTCCTATATTTTTACGAACATACATAATATTTTCATATATATATTGACTCGCTACTGTCAATATATTGCTCTCTTTAAATATTTCTCTTAGCGATTCACGTGGACTTAAGTTGTAAATGGCGCGAACTGCTCGTTTTTGTAATAGAAATATGGTTTTAATATCGATCTGAATAGTCCATATTAGTTCATGTGGTATTGATGTGGTAGTTTGTCTGTGGCAAACTAATTTTTTTTTCAATTTCAGTATTATCTATGGCACGTGCTGCGCAAGTTATCTGTGCATGTCACCTTTTCTTGTTTTCTTGCGTTTTCAGTTTTTCGTTCGGCTGTGTTTTTCGGTTTTCCTTTTCCTACGCGTTTCCCATACAATTACAATGCAATACCTACTCACAGCAAAGAGTATGTAATCACTTGACTAACAGAGTACATTGGTAATAATATTGAAAATTGAAATGAAAAGATAGAGATATTTTACGAATAATAGCCGACGAAAGTGGTCGCTGATGAGTTGCTGACTACTGTTGACCTAAATAAAATAAGATTACGAAGTGACAAAATATAATTACTTACCTATTTAATAGAATCATTCCGAATTGTATTTAAATCTTATAACAATCATTATATCTCGTTGTTGGCTATCATTGAATTGTTAAGTCCAAAGGTGGTGTTAATAATAATGTTGACTAAATAAATTATCACACTTTATCAAGATAATAATTTATGATAAGTGATACAAGCATAACAACCTACAGTGGAACTTTAAATTAAATTAAAACATAAATGATGGAATCTTCAAGGAAGATGGTCTCTGAAGAAGATTTAAAAGTCTATTTTCCGGATTTACCGAGTGGACCGTTGGATGGATATAGAAAGAAAGGGTCCTTTAGTTGGCGCCGCATGAAACTTGCTTACGACAATTTGACTACAATAAAATTGAAAGTAAGTTCATGAATAATATTTTTTATACTTACATAAAAGAAAATATTTTATTTACACTGTACTTTTTTTAAGAAAACAAGTTTATGAGCTATAGAATATTTTTTTTAATCAATTTCCATGTGTAGTGTTACAGTCTTCTTTAAATTTACTTTTTATTACTTAAATAATGCCAATATTAAACTACAAAACTACTACTAATATACTATTATCACAGTATAATTTTAAAGTTAGACACTAATCTAAACTTCTATTTTGTTACTGAATTACCTAGTTGCAACAACACACACTATACTTGTAAATTTGCAAAAATAATTTTGAGATAATATATCCCGCAGCATGATGTCTGGACTTTCATGGAGACGCATCCCTTGTTTCAACATTCAGATACCTCCCTCACTTTGGACGAAGAAAGGAACCTAGCAGTGAAAAGAATGTACGCTGTACACAATGAGAAGTTTACAGAATTAGCAAAGGTAATTTAAAAAAAAAAAAACTGATTTATTTTGTTACTAGATGGTGCCTGTGACTGTCTGGATTTTTTTAGTTTTTTTTTATCCATTAGGAACTTGATTTTTAAAATAAAAAGCATCCTGTCTCTGTAAATGTACATTGGCAGCTGTAATCACTTAACATCAGGAGATATTAAGTGATTACTACTGACTGGTGCCATGCTTGTTATTTTTATTAAAAAAAGCAGAATCCCTTCTCCCGGATTAAGCTATCCCTGTACCAAATACATGATGGTTGCAACATCATTCATGTACCTTTAGGTTTCTTAGAATCCTGTGGGAACTCTTTGATTTTCTGGGACAAAAATTAGCCTATGTCCTTTCCTAAGATGCAACCTATCTCTGTACTAAATTTTGTCAATAACGTTAAATAGATGGGCTGTGAAAAGCTAGCAGACATACAGACACACACTTTCCCATTTACAATAATAATTTTTATTTATATTCTTAAAATATTTAGTGCTATGGATAATATAGAGTTGCATACTAAAGTCTCACAGTCGAGCCATTAAGATTAAATCCATATTTCAGATTGTAGAAGAGCCGAGGATAGTACAAGCCGAAGCAGAGGCAATGTTTATGTTCGACAGTTCACTCGCCATAAAGAAATCCCTAACTTTCGGCATGTTTGCAAACACAATCAGAGGTAGCGGACGACCGCATCAGTACAAATTTGTGGAAGATAACGAACAAGCTAAGATCGGAGGTTGTTTTGCTTTGACCGAGGTCGCGCATGGGTCTAACGCGAAAGGAATGAGGACCACAGCAACTTATTGCCCAGAAAAGAAACAGTTTATTATGCATTCAGCTGATTTTGAGGCTGCAAAGTTCTGGGTCGGATCTTTAGGTAAGTTTTCAGTTATGTGTGTAGTTTTTAAAGTACTTTCCTTTTTTAACCACCCTCATATATATAGACTGTAAATGGGCCACCATATTTTGAAGTATGATCGTAAGGCCCGGTTTCCACCGAAACCACGTGGAGAAACAATGAAAAAAAAAACAAAAGTCCAAGATTGATATTACTTTTATTTAGTATCCAGGCCCAGGTAACAATGAACTTTGACCTCAAAGAAATATTCATAGGCCCATACCTAATAATAGTAGAAAGTTTTAATTCATCTTGAATTATTAAAATTTGTTTGATTACCATAATAATTTTCTAGTCATTGCACTTTTGACCCGGAATTTTGAAACTTCATTCTATTGTTTGCTTATTCTGTTTATTTGAATGTTGCTTTGAAATATTATACTTTGAGCCAAGAATGTTATAAATAAACTAGCTGTTGCCCGTGACTTCGTCTGTGTTAGGTATATAATTTATTGGCATATGGATAATCTATCTGTGAAAGTGAAAGAATTTTATCACTGCTTCACCTACCACTCAGATAAAACCAAGATAAAAAATCGGTCAAGTGCGAGTCGTCCTCGCACACGAAAGGTTCCGTACCGTCGCACAAGATATGCATACAGACCTATCACTTATGTAGAGCACTGCAAGTTAATGACGGACTGCGCCATCTATAAGTGATTTAGTAAATTAATTTTTCGTGAACACATTTTGATTTGTTGTAATATAAGTATAACCGCGAATTCATGGTTTTTGAATATTTTCCTTGTGCTATAAGACCTACCTACCTGCCAAACATGATTCTAGGACAACGGGAAGTACACATAGGTTTTCTTTACGGACACGACAGACAGACAAACAACAAAGTGATCCTACAAAGGTTCCTATTTCCTTTTGAGTTACGTAACCCTAAAAAAAATTGTCAGGTGAGGACAAGGTGAGGACGTACTTTGTACTTTCGTAGCCATAATTTGTTATGATAAAATTATTATGAAGATAAGAAATAATTCAAACAATTGCCATGTCATTGTTATTGCAACACAGTTCAAATGTACTTAAGAGTACATCGACACTAGTTATCGAACCATAGATAATAATGTGAGCTAATAAAGTAGAGCGGTACTTTTACTATACATAGTGGCTGTTTTATTAGTTTGCTTAAAAGATTAACAAATCGCAGAAAATTCGGGGAAACGCGTAAGCGACGCGATTCGCCCGGCGCTTTAGATCAAGGTAAGGTTCTGGAGTTAGGTTAGACCTAACTCCAGAACCTTACCTTGTCAGATGACAGGAAAAGGGTCATATAGACTTGTTTGATGTCATCTGTCCACATAGGCTATATAAAATATAGCACTAGGCTACATAGGCTTTATAAAATGAGGAGGTGGTGAACAGAACCTAAAATTTCCTATATAGAATTTTAGACAATACTGACATAATAAAAATAACATTTTTAATGAGGAAATTGTGAAGGTTTTGGACGAAAAATATGTTTTTACGTGCCGTTTAAGGCAGGGAATATTTCGTTTTTGATACTTCTAAAAATTGTCAGATGCTGTAATCTACCTTGACAACAAGACAACACTTGACAACACTTTTTTTTTACCTGACTATGGCAAAGCTGAAAGGAAGGGTTATGATTTTAGCAGTCTATGTATGTATGTATGTTTGTATTTTAGGAAAATGCTCGACCCACGCAATAGTTTACGCAATGCTCATATCGAAGGGTACCAACCATGGCTTACACTCCTTCATTGTGCCTATTAGAGACCCGAAGACGTTGAAGCCATTCCCAGGAGTCATCGTTGGCGATATAGGAGAGAAGATTGGCTTGAATGGTGTTGATAATGGGTAAAGTTAACATATAGTGCATACATTTTGAGAACCCGCCTTATTTATCCTAAGTATGTGTCGACTGTCATGTTAAAAGTACGATTTTAGTCTATAATCCGTATATTCCGGGTAAACCGTAGTTTTAACTTATGCATCACTTGTCCTGCTCAAGCAAGGGAATTTCTGTGCAATTCTTTTAATAGAATTAAGTTAAGAAGTAAGGGAAAACTATAAGTACAAATATATATTTTTTTAAAGCAACATTAATAATAATTTAAAATAATTTTCATTTTTATTCATTTCTTTGATTTGCATGCCCTTATTTATCTCAATAAATTATTCATTCACTGTTATTTTTTTTATGGTTTCCATAGGTTTGTAATGTTCAATAACTACCCAATCCCTAAGGAGCTAGCTTTGGACAAGTTTGGAGGAGTGGACGACAGCGGAGAATATAAGTCACCCTTCAGAGACCCCAGCAAGCGGTTTGGTGCATCTTTAGGGGCTTTATCTGGTAAGAAATTCTACAACAAAGTATGTTAATCCATCCGCCATACTTAATACTATGTATAAATGCGAAAGTGTATCTGTCTGTCTGTTAGCTTTTCACAGTCCAACTGTTTAACCGATTTTGATGACTAAATAAATTTTAAATACATATCAAGAATTGCGAAACCGGCAGGAATTGATGAAAGATACAGAATTAGCTTACATGCCAGGTTTAGGAAACTTTTCCCCCGGAAAATCAATGAGTTCCCACGGGATCCGTTTTACCGATGTATATGATATTTAGTACAGAGGTAGCTTGCGTTCCTGAAATTGACATAGGCTACTTTTTATTCCGGAAGTTCGAAGAGATCCCTGGGGATTTTCGAAAACCCTATATCCGTGTGGACGAAAACGCGGGCATCATCTAGTATTTTACTGAATAGACAATATAAATTAATATAAATTAATTTGAATTATTGGATTGACGTATAATGTATATTATCAAGAATAAATGACTATGACTATGACTATAATTCCGTTCCCAGGTGGTCGTGTAATGATAACGTCCATATCAACCAACTACCTTCAGAAGGCGATAGTGATTGCGACTCGATACTCGGCCGTTAGAAAACAATTCGGGGCTGAAAATGCGGTTGAGGAAACGCCTGTTTTGGAATATCAACAACAGGTATTTTTTTTTTTTAAATCATTGTGACTGTAAATGCATTTTGTAATAATTCAGATTCGGAGAGTTTTAGGGTCCCACAGTAAAATCCGCCAAGAACTTGCCAAACAGTATCAACTCTCAACGGAAGACATTATGTACGGGGTACTTTTCCCTCAAAATTACCGTTTCTAGTATGGCTTCAGTGTACTAGTTTTTATTTTTTTTTCCAGCAAATTCGTCTACTGCCATACTTGGCCGCGACGTTTGCGCAAAGAATATTCTGCACGTGGTTCGGCACGGTGCTTGTTAACATTACTGTTGACAACTACGCGGGTAAGTGGGGTTTGATTTTAATATTAATTTATGATATATTATTTATGATATTTTAATATTAATTTATGATATATTAGCTGTTTCGTCCCGTTTTCGCATAGTGAGCTTACATATTCTGTAGACTAAGGCGCCCATCTCCATAAACGACAGAATTGCAACGAGTGCGTCCTACTATCGTCGGATAAACCCACGGCACGGCCACGGTAACCCATAATTACGCCTGCGGGCTCCATCACTTGCTCCAGCCGTTTTCGACAGAGTTCGTGAAGGAGGCTCGGAAATTTTCAGCTTTGTCTTAGGTGAGGGGTTAATTCAAATTCAATTTTAATGCGAGATCAATATATTTTTTCTTTTGAAGGTAGACAAGATGACCTCGCAGCGGCGCGCGGTATAGAAATGCACGCGTTGTCGTCCGCCGTCAAACCCGTCTGCGGCTGGATCGCCAGGGATGGCATTCAGAACTGCAGGGAGGCTTGCGGGGGGCATGGCTACTTGAAAGGTAGGCTATTAAGGCATACAAGACGAACATAGGTTCACCGAGGCGAAGAATTCGTTCCGACTGATGTTGAAGTAGGATTGGTATCAAGTTTTAAAATAAAACTTGTGTTGGGCGTGAGTTTTCTGATGTGGGCTCGTCATTCCTTGATGTTCAGATGGGCATCTGGCCTTAAACCAATTTGAAGGACTTAAGAGTAACTCAAACCTTTTCTGGGTCCGAAGTAACGTTCATATTGCTTTCGTCAGGTATTGAAAATGGCCGCCAAATAGAACACCTGTTCTGAGGCCACCATCTTTAATCTAGCACCCCATGAGCGTCTTATTTTACTTCAACCGAGCGTAAAAGTTGCATTTTTTTTTGTAGCGGCAGGTATAGGCGACTTGCGCAATGAGAACGACGCCAACTGTACCTATGAAGGGGAGAACAGCCTGCTGTTGCAGCAGAACAGTAACTGGCTGCTAACAGTGTGGCCCAGGCGACACCAGATCAAGATAGACCAGGAGTCGCCGCTGGGCTCGCTGCAATTTTTGGACAATGTGGACCAGGTGTTGAAGAAAACCTGCCCGTGGAGGACTGTGGATCAGCTTATCGACCCTTATAGTAAGTTCTAACTTATACTGTATGTATTCATATAGCGCATAACTGAGTAGACTCAAATTAGTCAGTCTGTCCTTTTCTAATTACATTGATAAGAAAAAGAGGCTAATACTCTAAAATTTAATGTCACTGAATCAGATGGGTGGCGAGTTACCACCCTACCGGCTAAGCCGTACCGCCAAGCGATCTAGCGTTCCGGTACGAAGTCGTGTAGAAACCAAAGGGGTATGGGTTTCATAAATAACTGCCATAACCCTTCAAGGTTAGCCCGCTTCCATCTTAGACTGCATCATCACTTACCACCAGGTGAGATCACAGTCAAGGGCTAACTTGTATCTGAATAAAATAAACAGTACCAGTTCCTGGACTAACTTTTATCCTAAACTGACGTAACATTCGTTTTACAGACTTAACACAGATGTACAAATGGCTAACAGCGTACATGCTACAGACAACCTACGAAAAAGTGTCCAAACTGAAACGCGAGGGTGCCGACAACCTCACAGCCAAGAATGACTCACAGTCCTACAATGCTGTCACATTATCTGTCATATATGGAGAGGTGAGCTCTAATTTTATTTTATTTATTACTAGCTGATGCTCCGCGTGAATTTAGGTTTATTGAATTCCCGTGGGAACTCTTTGATTTTCGGGGATAAAAGTTGCCTAAATTTCCCGGACGCAAGCTACCTCTGTACCAAATTTCTTACTGATCGGTTAAACGGATGGGCCTTTAAAGATCCCCTTGGAACTATTTGGTTTTCTGGGATAAAAGTGTAGCCTACGTCCTTCCCCATTTATCAAATTTCATCAAAATCGGTTAAACTGTTGGGCTGTTAAAAGCTAGCAGACAGACAGACACACACACTTTCACATTTATAATATTAGTATGGATTACACTAGTTACCCATTTCAATTAGGGATAATAACTGCCTTTTGCCTTTTTTCAGAACTACATTCTAAACCACTTCTACAAAACTGCGAAATCCTTTGAAGATGAAGCTTGCAAGAAAGTCCTACTCAAAATGGTTTCCTTATATGGAGCATTCCTTATTGAAAAGCATATGGCAACTTTGTACATTGTAAGTAGTTTTAATTAATTAACAGATTTACAGTACCACCACTTTTATAAGTTACGCTGATGTACGGTCGGCCTCAGAATTCGAGTAGCATTTCCGCGAAACTTGTATCAAAAACTTGTCGCACTTATGACCTTTTGTATTATATAAACACGCCACACACATCCTAACGCATGTGCATAACCGTGCCACGCTAATATTATGATCATTAAGGTGCTAATCCACTTACGGCCTTTGACTGTACCTGCGCAGAAATCTTATTTTTTAATATCTCTGACAATCATAGCGCGCGTCCGTCTGCCGCTACCGATTGTTTCCTACGCGCCATGTTTTGTCGCGCGAATTATGAACGGAAAAGCGCGAGTCTCTGTTGTTCTTGGGTTTTAAATCTTAACGTCAAGCAATAAGGTCTATATTTCATTGGGGTACATTCGGTTTAAGTCGGCGTTAAGGTGGCGCTTTTCTGTTAAAACTTACTTACTTTATCCACAGGGTGGTTACTTTACATTGGACCAAGGCTTGCACCTGCGGGAAGGCATCCTCAAGTTATGCTCGGAGCTGGTACCGGAGGCGGTAACATTGGCCGATACGCTGGCGCCGCCCGACTTCTGCATGAAATCCGTACTCGGCATGTCTGATGGAGAGGTGAGATTCGATTTCTAGACAGTGGCTTTTTAGCCGTCTTACAAAAGGAACCCAATGTCTAACTATGGATGTCTACTAAAAACCCCAATGGCACTCTTTATTTTTCCGGGATAAAAAGTTGTCTATGTCAATTTCCGGGACGCAAGCTACCTTTGTAACAAATTTCATATAAATCGGTTAAACAGATGGGCATTTAAGAATCCCATGGGAACTCTTTGATTTTCAGTGATAAAAAGTAGAATAGGTCCTTAACTCTGTACCAAATCTCATTGAAATTGGTTCAATTTTTGGGCCGTGGAAAGTTAGCAGACAAACAGACACACTTTTGCATTTATAATATTGTATGGATAGGTTTACAGATTTTATTTATGCCACACGATTTCTATTTGCTGTAAATACAATTACCGACTTCTTAACCATTAAACTATCACCACTATTTTAATTACACTATGATAATTCAATTGCAGGCCTACAAGCACCTACAGAACAGAGTGATGACGTTCCCCGGCGCTATGACGAGGCCGGAATGGTGGCGCGACGTTGTCTACTGGGACTCATACATTCCCTCCAAACTATAATACGATCACATTTTATCGTCATCTTAAATAGTATAAGCTGATCAAATAAGTACAGAGTTCAACCGTAGATGATTTTCCTAGCGATGGGCGATTGTTGCAAATAAAATTATCAAATGAATCGAGCGATTGAACAATCGATTGTCGATTTATTTGTCTTCACAAAAACAATTGAATAAAATTGGACAATCGAATGTTCAGTTGGGCGAGTCATTGGATTGTTTTTTAAACTATTCGTTACAAATGCGCAACGCACGATCTGGAACAAATAAATCGTAAATTTATACAATATGTATACCTAGATGTTTATCTACCATTCCTTTCGTTATTCCTTGAAAAAAGGAAAAATTAAACATAGGTACTATTTACTACAGTTTCGTAATATATTGTGCAATTTGGATAAAGAACTCATTTAGGTATTTACATTGTCAAAAAGTCTGGAATATTGTCGTTCGCCATCTTGAAAACATGATGACGTCACATCATTTAAAACAAAGTTGTGTTACGTTAAAAACAGTCTGTAGGAAAATTTGATTTTTACTTGGAATTTTTAAATCGTCCTAATAATAATTACATTATTATAGTATAAAGTAATAAATAATAAGGCAACTATAATACTGTGTACCTACTGTGATAGTTTATAATATTTTAGCCTTCTCTTCACTCTCGCTGCGGAACCCGTGAACGCCGCAAAACTATAGTGTGGATGTCCGAAGTTTCCGGACATAGAGACTGTCGGGTGCATCCAAAAATCGCTTTAGTGCACCGTTCAGTGCAATCACTTTAGTTTCCACAAATGGTTCCGTACCATCGTCCAAGAAACAATACTATTTTTATAATTTTCATGGCGTCCATTTTGATTTTTTTTTATTTTTCAACTCTCTACCTACTCTTATAACGATTCACGAGATACAGCCCGCTGACAGATGGACGGACGGACGTACAGCGAAGGCTTAGAAATAGAGTCCCATTGGCACCCTTCGGGTACGGAGCTCTAAAAACGAAATCGGATATGGAAAGTCGCGAAACAGAAACGCGAAGCCTCAAAACCATCTTCAATATTTCGTGGCGTTTACGACTGTCGCGATGCGAGTGAAGTGAAGAGCGGGCTTTTAAACGTATTTTATATTTTATCAATGTTGATTTTTTATTTTTGTGACTGGGATTAGTTTGTATAAGTCTATTATAATCGTATTTGTAAGGTTTAATGGGAGCAATATTGTAATGTTATATTATTTTATTTTTATAAAGATTTATTAATATACGATTTTTTGAAACAACCTTAGTTTTGTTAACCTTTATTTTTAATAGGTAGGTAACAATGGACCTCTATAAGCGGTAAACGCTATTCACCATTTTATTTAAAGCTACTAAATTGCTTTGCATACAAAATAAAGTCTGTCAATCAATCTGTCTGTAGAGTCGCCTTGTAAATAATTAACTCAGTTAGCTGTAACTCTACTCAATTTGTATTTTCAAAATGGTCGGACCTGTACTCCAAATTGTCCGTGTTACTGCGGTGATTATTTTAATTTCGTAAGTATCCATACTAAGTACGTATAATATGTATTATGAATGGGAAAGTGTGTGTCTGTCTGTTAGTTTTCACGGCCTCGTTAGACCCTCGAATATAGGCTTTAGGGTCACCTTTGGGGTTTTTTACAGCAATGTCAACGCAGATTCATCGCTCATAGTCAAAGAGCTGCAAGTGCGGAAGGACCTCGAGTTTGCATTGATAGATTTGCTCAATGGAATAATACGCAACGACATTGTTACTTGTGTCACCATTGTGTGCGACACGGTCTACTTGAGCGTCTTCGAAGGGGCGCTGTTCAAAAGAACAATAACTGTGCCCTTTGTTATAGTAGGTATACCTTACCTAATCTTTTAGACTTACCTAGACAGGTAGGTACCTTAGTATACTTAGATGTCGCCAAAACGTCTGAAACGCCTTGAAGCTTGATTGCAATGCCATTTCTTTCAAGATCCATTTAGAAAAATACCTAGGCAGGGACTAGATGTGGGTTTAATAACCCTTCCAGGTTACCCCGCTTCCATCTTACTTAATCATCACTTACCACCAGGTGGAGATTGCAGTCAAAGGTAACTTGTAGGTAAGTATCTGAATAAAAAAAGATTGTCGCTATACCAAGTATTTGCTTGAGTAATTAGATAATTACTTAAGCAAATAGTTGGTCTAGCGGAGGAGATTAAATAATCTAACTAACTAGGTAGCTATTTTTCTATATTTTCTAAATTTTTTTTTGCATTACCAAGATAGTGGTCAAGGAATCCGAGGATTTGCTATCACCGAATTTCGACACCCTTGAATCGCTAAGAGAATCCAGAAAAGATGGTTGCAATGTGTACATTATTATATTAGCAAATGGACTGCAATTGACTAGACTTTTGAGGTTCGGAGACAGGTAAATACCTATCACAGTACCTATTGTTTTATATTATAGGCCCTAGCTTGATCTCCTATTTACCTTACGTTTGAGATTTTCTAAGCAAAATCTTTCAAAATTATTTTAAGTAAGAGCAACTTGTGTTGAATGAACAAACCTAATTTTAACGAGATTAATCCAATCTTTTGGGCGCTCGTTTGGTAGATTAGTTATGGAGGTATCTGCTTCTGAGACCTAGATTTCAGAGTCTAATAGGTAGGTAATAATCAGATCATCCAATAGTACCTAAGTGAGCAACCACTCACGATATGTTTATCTTTATGTTATGTTGAGCTTTATGTTAATTTTCAGTCTATGTACCTATTTGCAAATGACACCTCATTCATCAAAATCGGCCCAGTAGTTTAAGCGCTACGGTGGAACACACAGAATCTGGATACAAACATACACACACACACACATACACACATACATAGACTGCTAAAATCATAACCCTTCCTTTAGGCTTTGCCGCAGTCGGATAAAAAGAGGGAAGTTCTCAACTCATATTTTTAATGATTTTTAGATATCGTGTATTGGACACTAGAGCCAAATACATAATACTCCACGACATCAGACTGTTCCACAGCAATCTCCACTACATTTGGAAGAGAATTGTCAACGTAGTCTTCTTGAAATACCACAAAACCATTATAGGGAACGTGAAGAGCAAGGCCTGGTTCGACCTCTCCACGGTACCTTTCCCGAATCCTATAAAAGGGATATTTATATCTAGGCGAGTGGATATATGGAAGAATGGCAAATTCCATTATGGAAGAGACCTGTTTGCCGATAAAACGGGGAATCTTAACAATGAAGTTTTGAATGTTGTCTATTACGAACATGTGCCCTCAGTTATTGCTATGAATTCCAGCAAAGTTGGGGGTGTGGAAATTGAGGTAAGTTCTTTTCATAGAAGACCTAACAATCTTCTAGCTAACAGAGCTCTACCTCATTTCAATTGTAGGTACTTAAGCAAAGTATGAGTAAAGTCAAAGTTACCTCTATAGATCTCAGCCTCTTAGCTGTTAAACCTTCCCACAATTCGCTTCCTATCCCACGCGCCGACTCAATGAAGCGGTAAGTAGTTACATTTATAGTTTTCTCTTATAGATTCTCAACACTCTAGCCCAGAAAATGAACTTCGAGCCTAGACTGTACCAACCAGCCAACGCAGAAGTTCACAAATGGGGTCAGAAGCAAACCAACGGGTCATTTTCTGGTCTCCTCGGCGAAATGGTTCACAATAAAGCCGACGTAGCGCTGGGCAATTTGCAATACACGCCGTATCACTTGGAACTGACCGATTTGAGTATCCCTTACACGTCCCAATGTTGGACGTTCCTGACTCCAGAGGCTCTGACTGATAACTCTTGGAAAACACTTATTTTACCCTTTAAGTAAGTTTGAGTACATCATTTTTCTAGTGGGAGGCTTCGGCTGTGGCTAGTTGCCATAACCTACCGGCAAAGTCATGCCGCCAAGCGATTTAGCGTTCCGATACGATGCCGTATAGAAACCGATCAGAGGTATACGTTTGAACGTTAAAGAAACTGCCATTGTCCTTCCAAGTTAGCCCGCTGCCATGTTAGACGGCATCATCACTTACCATCAGGTGAGATAGCAGTCAAGGGCTAACTTGTATAATAATAAAAATAACAAAAATTACTGACCGATTTCAGTATGTACTTACTTTACACTTCCCAATATTGGACGTTCCTGACTCCAGAAGCTTTGAGTTTCAGCTCAGGTTTATCATTCAATTTGCTTTCATGTTGCAGGTTGTATATGTGGATAGCTGTATTATTAGTTCTGCTTGTCACCGGCGCTATATTCTACGGATTAGCAGTTTATTATATGAATCTATTGGATTACACGAACAGCTTGAAAATGACGAAAAAACCCACGACTGGTACCTACCTACCTAATATTAATAACCCTTTTCTCAATCTTTGAGATAAGTTTGCATATCATACCTATTATTAACTTGTTTGAGCAAAAATGTTGAGTCATTTGCTGAGGTCAGGAAAGTACAACTAATATTTGCATTTTGTTTGTAGACGCAAAACCTGTTGGCATGTATTTGTTCGGCGAAATAACGAACAGCATTCTCTACACGTATGGAATGCTACTAGTCGTTTCTTTGCCTAAGCTGCCGTCTGGATGGTCCATTCGATTACTAACAGGATGGTACTGGCTGTATTGCATACTGCTCGTCGTGTCTTACAGAGCAAGCATGACCGCTATTTTGGCAAATCCTGCCCCTAGAGTAACCATTGACACTTTAAAAGAGTTGGTCGACAGTAAAATTGCCTGCGGTGGATGGGGTAGGGAGACAAAGAAGTTTTTCGTCGAATCGCTCGACGAAATGAGTCAGAAAATCGGCGTAAGATTCGAAAATGTCGACAATCCTGAGGAAGCAGCTAGTCGAATCGCGAAAGGAGTATTCGCTTACTACGACAGCGCTAACTTCCTCAAATATCTAAGCGTGAAGAGAAAAAATTCTATCATGACCATGGAATTCGAAAATTCTACAGTAAATGGCACGGAAACGAAAGCAGAAAGGGACCTCCATATCATGACAGATTGTGTGGTCAACATTCCAATATCAATAGGATTTCACAAGAATTCTCCACTAAAACCTTTGGCAGATGTTTATATCAGAAGAATTGTTGAAGTTGGTCTTGTGGAGAAGTGGCTTAGTGATGCAATGTATAGAATTAGAACAATGGATACTTCAGAGGAAGAAGTCAAAGCATTGATCAATTTGAAAAAGCTGTATTGTGCGTTCATAGCTTTAGCAATAGGGTACAGTTTGAGTTTTCTATGCTTACTAGGAGAGTTCATACACTGGCATTTTATAATTAAAAAGGATCCTAACTTTGATAAATATGCTATGGATGTCTACTATGTCAATAAGAATAAAAAACAATAGGGAGTACATTAGACATTTTTATTTAAAAATTTAGGATTTTAACATGATTAAGAATAAATAGTATTTTCAGTCACAATTTTTTCTATTATGTTCATATTAAATAGTAAATTACTGTAGAAGAATGCATTGAATACTAGACTATAATTTAAGATAATAACTGTTGCTTTTTATTTAATTCTGCACAGGTTATATGTTATACAGAGTGGCAACATTAACTATGACCATTTTGAAATAGTTTAAAATGTTACTCATACTTGTAAATTAATAAAGAGTCTATTACTTATCGATTTTTTTTTGCTGATTGTTCAAGATTACAAAGGACTCAAAACAAATTTAAATAGTATGACAACAAAAGGGTTAAAGATATAATACTAAGTAGTTATTATAATTGCCTATCAATCAATCAGCCTGTTTACGTCCACTGCTGGACATAGGCCTGCCCAAGAGTGCACCACCACACACAACTCTCCGCCTTCCTCATCCATCCACTCATAATTGCCTAATCTACTTCTATATAATAAAATTAATGAATTTAATGTCAGAAAAGTCTGGATGGCAGTAAGAATTAGAAGCCTGCGCAGATGAGGGTATATGTATGTTAATCCTCAACTTTTTTTTGATAATTCTCAGCCAGTGAGAAATATGACTGACCATAAAACTGCATTGACTTTGTCCCTTGTCTACACAGGCCCTTAACAAACTCTAACAACTAATTTCATTATTTCTTTTGATAAAATTAAAATTAACTCTAAATCATGCAATGTCAGGAATGTGGCATATTTTTAGTTATTTTATACACATTGTACTGGTCCATATACTGACAAATTCATGATAATTAGACCAATATTTTCTAAAGAAAACACCCAACTTTATTAGCACTGCTTGGTTGTGTGTGAATAGAACTTTTAACAGCTCTAGATGTTTTATAGACACTTAGATCTTCTTAATAATGTTAGGTGTATCATTTTTCACTATTTTCAGGATTAAAAACTGGTGGCTTCACACCTTCTGGGGCATTGTCCCTAATCCACGGATGTTGCAGCACATGTACCAACGGCAATCTATTCTCTGGTTCAATGACTAGTAGTTTCCCCATCAAATCTCTTGCTTGGGCAGAAATATAGTCTGGATACTTGACTATAACATATTTAATCTTTTTATATGTCTGATTAGCATCTTTCGCTTCAAACGGAGGGAGCCCTACTAACAGTTCATAACAAAGGACCCCAAGACTCCATATATCAATTGCATAACTGTGAGGCTTGCCCTCGATCATCTCCGGAGAAAGATAATCTAACGTTCCACACAATGTCATGCGTCTTGAAGATGGAGAATGCACTGACCAACCGAAATCAGCTATCTTAAGTTCATAATTATAGCCAATCAATAAATTCTCGGGTTTAATATCTCGATGAATAACTTTTCTAGAGTGACAGTATATTAAAGCCTTGGTCAAGTCCCGAATGTAAATGGCAGCGGTTACTTCGTCGAAACGCCCGCGTTCCTTCAGTAATTTGTAAAGCGCGCCGTGTTTTGCGTACTCTAGGATTAAATAAATGCGTTTCTCGTCATGGAAATAGCCGTACATGCGCAGGATGTTCGGATGTCTCAATCTACACTGGATTTCCACCTCGCGCCTGACTTGGTGTTCGATATCAGAGTCTAAGATTTGGCTTTTAAAGAGCACCTTTAATGCGACCACGTAAAGCGATTTCTTTTCGCGTGCTAAGTAAACATTGCCGAATTTACCTTTCCCAAGTGGACGTCCTAAATCGAAGTCCGACAGTGCCCATTCTTGTTTCTTTTCCGCAGCGTCTTGATTCGCAGTATGTTCTTTATCATTCACTTTGTTGTTCGTTTGAAGAGGACGGGGTCGAGGTAATGGCACTTTAAAATCCGTGGGATGTGTACTTGAGGAGCCAGCAGCTGGCGGTTTCTGTATATTTGAGGGGCACGTGTCAGATCTTCCAGCGGTGTTCGGTCTGTTTTCCTTGCCGTCATAGGTACGGTTACTCATTTTAAAATTTAACTAAACAAGTTTTTTGCGATTCTGAACACACAATACATTTATTAAATACTTAACAAAGATTCACTCATTTGTACAATTCAAACATTTCGAATAACGTATTTTGATTTTTGAAACTTGAAGTTTTCACCACAGACCACGAATTCGGTTTTCACCACAGACCGCTACGAAACCCAGCTTTTCTTTGATGAAACTGATCCACGATAACTGATTGCATTGGTTGGAGTTTGGACTATAAAGGATTGGGTCCAACCTTGTAGGACATCACTAATAAAAATTAAAAAAACATAACATTTGACATTGACATAAATTGACAATTTGACGTTTGCAAATCGTTTGCATTTGCAAAATTTAAAATGTTTGAAAAAATACATGCATTGTAATCATAATATTGTAATATTTAGTTAATAGAAATAGTATCTTCTAAAATAGCTTGTATTGTAACAATAATATTAATCATTGCAATATTTTAAAACAAGGTTAGTGACATTAGTGACTATTTTTACAAGTCCTTTTCCTTAGATTTCTTGAAATTGAAGAGTTTCGAGGAATTTTTCGAACTAGACACGTAATAATTGTTTTTCTGTTCAATTTTCCATCTATAAAGTCAATATTCTAAAACATTTCATTTTTATTTGGGAAAGTTTGTAGAAAGTATTTGAGGTTATGGTAGAAAACTTAATACCTATACTTTTATATTTTATGTAGTGTAATCAGAATAAGCTAAGCTGATTCCTAGTTCCATGAGTGTATTTGTTGCCTAGCAACTAAGTTAATCTTATTTGTATCGCTTAGAACAATAGATATACTAATAGCGCATAACTGAGTAGGCTCCTGCGGCAGTCAAGCGGTGTGGGAGGCTGACAGTTGTCACAAGTCGACGAATCACTGAGCTCTTGCGTCAGTCATCACACTCTTCCGCTCCACTACCACATGAATCTACTCAGTTATGTGTAATTTTTTTTTTTAAAGAATATTAGTCATTTTTAATCATGAATAACATTCCCCTTTCCCCTCCAACTAAGCGTTAAGCTTGTGCTAGGAGTGGGTACAACAATAGTGCAACGGGTGGGGTTTGAACCGCCGACCTTTCGGATTTCAGTCCACTCCTATACCCGTTGATTATGCCCATAATATATTAACTGTGGAAAAGCAATGATATAATATTATATTACTGTTGTAGAAAGCATAACATGATTGAAGATTAATATAAATATTCCAGGATATCAATACTCATAATGTCTGATGATGCAGAACAGCAGGCAGACGAAATTGAAGTGCTTAAATCTATTTACGAAGGCGACGAGAACTTTAAACAGGTTAATGCAACCACATACCAATATAAGGTAATTTACTTAGTTTTCATCTCACATATTTAGAACTGCTTATGCCTGCGACTTCAGCCGCATGGACTACACAAATTTCAAACCCCTATTTTAAGCTCTTAGGGGTTGATTGCTTTAGTACTAAATTTTTCCTTTTTTCATTTCAGTATATAGATGGAGAAAAGTCATTTGTACTGGAAATAATATGGGGGCCCACATATCCCACAGAAAAACCTAGCTTCAATTTAGAAATATTTTACAATCAGAACCTGTAAGTATAATAGTGTAAAATAACTATTTTTTTTTATTTGTTTTTTTATTTTTAACTAGATGCTTATTACCAAAATCTTTGAACAATGCATGATGACATAATATGGACCCAAAACATGGTTGCTAACTATGGGCCTCATAAGATTAAGTTTAGAGTTACTCAGCAGGTGATGGAGAGAGTTATGCTTGGAGTTTCTCTATGTGATCAAATCAGAAATGAAATGCATAGAAAAACATATGGTTTAGCACATAGGTTAAAAAACCGATAGTTGTTGGGGTCCCAAGGTGTGGAAATTAAGTAAGCCCCATGAATAGGAGGCTGACGTGTTTAACAGGTGTATCACTGCTCATTTATGTAAATAGATTAATAAATGTTTATCATTCCAGATTACCGTCAGTGAAAGACAAAATCCTGTCCATACTGGATACAGAAGCAGAGCAGTGGGTGGGGTGCGCTATGACCTATACATTGTTTGAGTGCCTCAAGGAGCGGGTGACGGAGATACTGTCCCAGCAGACTGAAGAGGCTGTTGTTGCGAGAGTGGAGAAGATGGCCATTACTGAACAGGTAAGCTTCTCTTTTTCCCATGTCCCATCAATCTGCCGACGAGACAAAGTATGTCTCCTCTAAATATAAGAAGGGTTTGGCCACAGTTTGGCTGGCGTAATGCAGACTGGCAGATTTCACACATTTCTGAGAATACTATGAAGAACTCTCAGGCATGCAGGTTTCCTGTTTCCTTATTCCTTCACCGTTAAAGCGAGTGATATTTAATTTCTTAAAACGCAAATAACTCCGAAAAGTTAAGAGGTGCATGCCTGGGTTCGAACCTCCAACCTCCTTAATAGGACGCGGACGTCCTAACCACTAGGCTTTCACGACTCATTGACCATATGAGTATGTATAATTTTCACCTGCTTGTTTTACAGACAGAATCAAAGAAACCGGAGAAGAAAGAGCAGTTAAGCAAATCGCAGAAGAGAAGAGCGTGGGATCGAGCAGAAGTGGGACGCGCGGGCGAAAAACCGCGTGGCTGGGACTGGGTGGACATCGTCAAACACCTCTCCCAAGCGCCGCACATTCCCTCCTGACACTGACTGACTAACTGACTGACTCATAGACAGACACATCTCATTAACCACTACTCATATTATAAATGCGAAAGTGTGTTTGTTTGTTGGTTTGTCCTTCAATCACGCCGCAACGGAGCAAGATCGATGTGATTTTTTGCATGGATGTAGTTCAAGATCTGAAGGCTTTTTATCCCGGAAAATCAAAGAGTTCCCACAGGATTATAAAAACCTAATCTCACGCAGACGAAGTCGCGGGCATCAGCTAATGACTAAATAAAAAGGCCCTAGCATAGCTGAGGGTTGAATAAAAGTTATTCGAAATTGTATTGCAAAATTTATGTAGAAGAACTAGTCATTAATGTCTCTTATGCTATGTCTGTGACTCTACTACCTTTTCGGAAAGCAGATGCTACTGAGAGGAGCATTGTACCTATATTGCAAGTGTGCAAAGTTGAAAATTATAGTCAATGCGCAAATTTTGACACCCGAGCCGCGGGCGGGGTTTTAAGACAGCGCAGAATATTTAATTTTCAATGCGCACATGTATAATATTTTGTTAGTAAAAATATTTTTTGAATTGAAAAACGTATTGGCTTTGTTTGTTTATTATCAATTGTAAAAACAGTGCCAACAATAAATCAATTTATGGGCTGCGATTAAACTAAGACAGCGCGCATATTGGCTACTATGGCCTGAACCAAGTATGTATGTCGCTGTTCTTCAGCAGCTGCTGTTGTAAACGTATCACTAATTTGGTTTAATATAAATGCAAAAGTGTATCTGGCTGATTGTTGCCTTTTCTTGGCCCGCCCGTTTTACTGATTTTGATAAAATTTGAAACAGGCATAGGCTGCTCTTATCTAAAAAAAATTGAGTTCCCCAAGGGATTTTAAAAAACCACATTTTTTACACGTGGTTAGTTACACAGATAACTTGCATCCTAGAGATGGATATAATGTAGGCTATTTTTATCCTGGTAAAATTAATTCCCACACAATTTTTATGAATTCACGCAAATGCAGTCGTGGGTATCTAGCCTTGTGACTAAATTATGTGGCCTTCTTACAAACTTTATCTTACAAGTGTGGAAAATTGAACATTACTGTCGATGTGCTTTTGAGACCCAAGCCGCAGGCGAGCATTCTAAATTGGGTTGGGTCCGAACGAAAGCTTCACCTGTTAACGCTATGAGTTATAGTGGCAAGATGTTCAGGCGATAGTGTAATATGCTTGCAGTCTTAGTCCTGTTTTAATTTATTATAATTTACGATTAAGCGCTTGCTTTGTTAATGTATTTACAATATTATTATTTTATGAATGCACGCAAGTTGTCGTGCTAAATATAAATATGTTATGTACTCATATTTTTGTCTTTATTCTAAAAAGTTACCTAAATAAATCATCTCCACCTATATACTGAGAATGGTTCTCGTCTTAGAACGAGAAGGGCTAGACCATAGTCCACTACTCTGGCCAAGTGCGGGAATTAGATTTTACATACCTTTGAGAACAGTATGGATCATTATGGTCTGCACTCATCCGAAAAGTTAAAGGGTGCACGAGTCGACGGACTCTCTGACCCTCGAAGGAGTTTGACATCTTAACCAACCAACCACTGCTCCACATAGTGATTACATAGGTACTCTTTGCACTGCTCTGTTACAGCTTAATCAAACCTCAATCGAATATCTCTGCCGTCAGACTTGAAAGTCAAAAGAAAAAAATATTGTCAAAAGTTTATTGTTTACAAAACACATTTCATATTAAAAAAAACTTTATAATACCATTTTACACAAAATATACACAGTTTAAAGATTAGTATCTACGAATTTAATAATAATTAAGTTTAGCTAATAAAAATACGCACTTATTTGATCTAAACCATAAGAAATTCTCAAAGAAGTACCTAATCAAAAACCGATGATATACACCAAGCAAGAATGGTTCACGCCAGCTGAAGTGGCGATACATAACCGAGCGGGCGACTGCTGGGTTTCCCTCAACGGGAAGGTCCGAAACCTGACCTCCTGGCTTGAAGAACAGTTCAGGCTATGCAAGTGCACCAAGGTTTGCTCATGCGCCGTGAAGAATTGGTACTGCGGCGATGATTGTGTGGAGTACTGCAACTGCTTTAAGCGAGGTTATGCTTATTGTGATGCTAAAAGAGTAAGTACGGTTTAAGGACTTCTATTTTTAACCCCCGACCCAAAAAGAGGGGCGTTATAAGTTTGACGTGTGTATCTGTGGATCTCTGGCATCTGTGTGTATCTGTGGCATCGTAGCTCCTAAACTAATGAACCGTTTTTTTTTTTTTTTTTCCAGTGTGTGATCTGCGATCAGTCGACAGACTATAAGCAGATTTGCTATGGTCGGTTATGACTTTTGCAGAACTTAGGACCAGTGTCCTTAGATCTGCACACTATCGAGCACATTAGCCCGCTTCAGACGCTTTATCCGTTCCACTGTTAGCAGGCTATGTGCCAGTTGATTAGGGTGCCTCAACAAGCGATCCCGATATTTTGTATTATACTTACTTATTGATTTCCTCAATTACTGTTGGTATTTCCAGATACTCATGTATTTCTGTGTTGCGAGTAAACCAGGGAGCGTTGGCAATAGTTCTTAATATGCTATTCTGGGCTCTTTGGATAACTAATATGTTTGATTTACTGGCAGTACCCCAAATCTGTGTGCCATAAAGCCAAATGGGTTTGAGGATAGAGCAATAGACCATTAATTTGTTATTAAGTGACAAAGCAGACTGTCTACCTAACAGCCAGAGCAAATTTGTTTTAACCGATTTTAACTTAGTTTTTTGTTTGATCGAGAGTGTTCTCAGCTATAATCGAAGAAAATCGGTTCAGCCGTTTGAAAGTTATCAGCTCTTTTCTAATTTACTTATATAGAGTTGTTTGTGTCGGGGATATTAAAATATTGAGTTATATTTTATACAGCTAGCGATGACTGTCCTCGCATACGCCGGCAAAGATGTCAGCCACTGGTTCAAAGGAGACGACTGGGTCCATTATATACACCCTATCGTAGCATCTAGAACAGGGTACCATCAACACGGACACGGTATTGATCGCCCGGTGGTACCTTCGACCCTTTGGAGACCCATCACTAACCCATGGTGGCTGGATGAGAGCAACGTTGAGGGAAAGTTGACTGAGCGGACCAGGCCGATCCGAATTACGAATACTTTGACGGGTTACAATTTTTTTGACATTTCATAATGAGGTGCTTTATTATAATCAACCTATCGCCGGCCCACTACTGAGAACAGGTCTCCTCTCGGAGTGAAAGGGTTTAGGGCATAGTCCGCCACGCTGGCCAAGAACTGATTGACAAATTTCACACAGTTGAAAACATTATGGAGACCTTTTCTAGGCATAAGTTTCCTCACGATGTTTTCCTTCACCGTTAAAGCAATAAGTGACATTTATTTTTATTATCTAAGGTGGCTAAAATGGCAGTTTTATTAAAGTTTGATATACTGGCATCTACTTTTTACACGGCATTGCAACGGAACGATAAATCGCTCGGCGGCACGGCTTTGCAGGTAGGGTGGTAACTAGCCACGGCCCTAGCCACTCACCAGACCAGACCAGACCAGAGACGATTTAGAAATTATAAATTTCCAAATTGCCGCTGCTAGGAAACGAAACTAGGACCTCCATTATAAGACCCCAATGAAGGTCATGAAACAAAAATGAAAAAGATTTCTGACTCACCGCTAAGATATTTTTTTATTTTTTTATACACAGGAAATGCCTAACGCATACCCTTCCGTCAGGGGACACGGAGGGGTTATGTGGGGCTTGCACCCACTAAAACCTGTGTTTGTTCCTCAACAGACTGGCGGTTGCGCGGGTATCACTAAGGTAGTATTCACCGCACTCCCGCCAGGTCTTGACCCGCCGCCAAGCGGGGAATTTCTTCCCGGCTTCCGTTTCTCTTATAAATACATTAATTATGTCTTTGATGATGTTTCTAAGCAATCTTGAATTTCCAACTAGGTTCAAGCGATACCCTAGAAGTATGCTCCGAAGAGACAATATATCAGATCATGATGCGCTACCTGCCCCACAACTCGCACATGTTGTCTTATACCTGGCGGTACCTTGGGCGCGGGATCGATTACACCAAGACCCTTGCGGAGAACGGCATTCCTGACGAGAGGGACCGCTTCAGCGACGTGGCGTTGCCTGAGAACCTGCACATACCTGATCTGCTTCTGTATTATAATGATGACTTGACTGAAGGTAGACATTTTTAGGGTTCTGGACCTCAAAATGTAAAAAGAAACCTTTATGAGCTGTGCGTCGGCTAAGCGGGCTAAGGTTTTTAAAAATCCCGTTTTCCATGACAAAAGATAGCCTATGTCCGTCCCCAGAATTGGCAAAATCGGTTAAGCAGATGGGCTGTAAGCTAGCAGACAGACACACTTTCGCATTAAATTATTATTAGTTCGTATAGGTACCTACCTAACTATGGATTAAGTTATATTTTTTACCCTGCTCATTCTTAAAGGCACCTATCATGTTTCAGATCCGCCCAAAGATGATTGTTTCTGCCACGACATGGACTGTGTCCTGGATCGCCCCGAGAAATGTTACAAAGACATCGAATTTTAAAGAATGGATAAAATATTTTAACCTATTTACTTACTTTTAATATCATTAATTTGTTTTTAAATATTTAGTTACACGGATTAAATGTTTACTTAGTTATGACGTGACAACGTCTTATAATTCGATAGAGCCGGCTGCACGCACGAAAAAACATGACTCATGCGGCGTTACCTCGCTCTGAGGCGTTCCATGTAAGGCTTGAAGTGCAAGCGAGAGCGCGGAACGAGCGACAAAGAAGCACAATCGGCCTTTGTTGTCACGTTCAACTATCGTCAGTAAACCGACTTTACAGACAACCAATTTTTTAAATTTTACTTTCATTTTAATTCCAAATTCCTTTCAAGAATTCAATTATTAAAAGGAGATAGGTAACTAATAAATAGCTGAAGGTAGGTACAAGAAGCGGAATGATACGACTATTGTTCTACCTATGAACACCCAACCTTCGATTGAGTAAAACCATAGATATATGTAAGTAAAACGCTTGGGTAGACAAGTGTAAATTAAAAATTTATAACACCCCCGACAAGTGAAAGTTACAGTAACTAGAAAAGAGCTGATAACTTTCAAACGGCTGAACCGATTTTCTTGGACTATTCCGCGCCTACGATCGAAAGTATCTGACTTTTCCAAAACATCATTTTCAAATAAATAATTATGTATTTAGGCAACGTCCATCTTGACAGCTTGACATTTGTCAATTGACATAATATTATGAACCTAACGGTTATCTAACCTTCTTTTCTACAAGAAAACTAGAAAAGAGCTGATAAGTTTTAAACGGCTGAACCAATTTTTTTGGATTATACTCGTAGCTAAGAACACTCTCGATCAAGCCACCTTTCAAACAAAAAAAGAAAATTAAAATCGGTTCATTCGTTTAGCCGCTACGATGCCACAGACAGATACACAGACACACAGATACACACGTCAAACTTATAACACCCCTCTTTTTGGGTCGGGGGTTAAAAACTTATAACACCCCTCTTTTTGGGTCGGGGGTTAATAAATATAGTAGTGATATCTGTAGGATTTCTTTAAACTAGGTACGAACTAGACCGGATTTTCGACTTCATCATCTCAGAGCAAAATATGCGGTAAAGTGATGATGATGGTAGTGATAGTGCGGTGAAGACAATAAATGTACCTACCCAGAATAAAAAATAAAAAAACAAGTGAACCATATCCGTTTTCTACAGAGGTCACTGTCTATAAAATAATCACGGGTTTACGTTAATAGTGTAATTCAGTATGTGCATATTTCCATAGGTAATAAGTGGTAGGATTTACTCAGAAAGTGTGTCGTTCCATTCTTTGCTCGGGGGCGTTTTTGCGTGGCACGTGGGCACTGATATTTAACGCCAATTTGCATTTAATAAAAAAACGTAATAGGTAGGTAAATACACCGCGCGAGTGTATCTACGGACATTCTCCTCCACGGAGGGAAAAAGTTAATTTGAAATGTCATTTCAGTTTAGAGATTGACTGTGTACAACAGGGCTTCTTGACCATCACACTTCACACTATCGCACTAATATTATAAAGGCAAAAGTTGTGTGTATGTGTATGTGTGTGTGTCTGTGTCTGTGTGTGTGTGTGTGTGTGTGTATGTTTGTTACTTCTTCACGCAAAAACCACCGGACGGATTTGGCTGAAACTCAAAATGGAGATAGATAATATCTTGGATTAGCAAATAGGCTACTTTTTATCCCGGAAAATCAAAGAGTTCCCACGGGATTTCGAAAAACCTAAATCCACGCGGACGAAGTCGCGGGCATCAGCTAGTAATCTATAAACATTAACCTGTTCCGCCCCAAGGGCACGTACCTACAGTTTCTTGTTGAACCATAGTAACACCCATACCTACCATACGGCCACCGCCACCGACCTGCGGCTCGCTACGCTCAACCGAGCGCGATTCCTGTGGAGTGTGGCCATTGCTCGACCCGCGACGATGTTTCCTTACCAACCACAGTTTAAACAGATACTTCATACAGTCGGTCGACGGAGACGTCTTGACGGATCCAATCCTGGAGGGCGAGAATTGGGGGCAATCATACCGACGGGTAGAAGTCGATAGAACTAAGAAAAAAATATTTTTTTGATTAGTAGTAACGTAAATACTTAATGAGTTGAGTTTCTGAGCTTGTTGTTTGTGGGCTCTTCTTAGAGCTGGGTGCGTTTGGAACCCTCTTAGCTTTAGTTTTAAGTTTACGTAATTAATTATCACTACTAGGTATATCGTCTTACAAATCTAACAATTCTGACCTTCAAAAGGAGTATAATAGTATCTACTTAGAATAAACAATTTTGAGTTATAGTTTTGAATAGTGTAAATATTGTCTGTCGGCTGAACTCACGAGTTGGGGAAGGTTGACTAGTTCAGACAGACATTAATATTTTGGATATCATCCGCGTAGTATAAATAGTTAATAGTTATCATTAACTATTAACGTATTAGTATTTATACGTTCAAATAAATATCAACTTAACTTGAGTGGACACCGCGTTTAAGCAAGACACAGTGTGGGACGCCCTCCAGCACGATGGGCCGACGATATAAAGCGGCTGGCGGGAAGTGGCTGAATGAGAAAGGCTGAGGACCGGGTGTGGTGGCGCTTTATAGGGAAGGCCTAAGTCCAACAGTGGACTTCCACAGGCTGATGATGATGATGATGAAATAACAACTCTTGTTACGACGCAATAAAGAGCAATTCAGCTTGCATAGCGCTGCGGTCTAAAATGTAACACCTCTCTTTTTGTCGCGTAAACTCTCTCTTTCTTTTATGAGAACACTTACGCAAGAGCCTTCAAAGGTGCGCGTCACCCTACTTATAGGTACTGAATCTCATGGTTATAGAATATAGATCAGTCATCAGTCGTCCGGAATTGTATTTGTAAGTGCTACGCCCGCAAAGCCAGCTTGTCCGACTGTAAGTATTTATTTACACTGTGCTAATGCACCTATGCACAAAAACTTGAGAAACAAGGAATATATTATCCAAATACGTCTGCAGTGTACTTAATCCATAGAATATCATACATATTCTGTGCGGGTTTTTGTTAAAACGCGAGCTGCATAGAATTAAGACACGTTTATGATTGTTTTTTTTTTTTTAATTTTTTGTTGTACTTAGGTAGTGGTACCTACCTACCTATTGGCTCGTGTCTGTGTCTGATCTTGGTTTGATTTTGGTCGTGCCATTTTCTTGTCATGATCATGTCTTTGTCTTGTCTCGGTCGTGTCTTTGTCTTGTCTTGGCCGTATCGATCTTGTCTTGGTCGTGTCTCTATCTTGTCTTTGTCTTTTTTGGTCGTCTTCTGGTCGTGTCTTTGTCTTAGTCGTGTCTTTGTCTTGTCTTGGTCATGTTATTGTCTTGTCTTGGTCGTGTCTTTTCGCATAATAAGTGAATTTATGCACTTACAATCTTGTGCGAAAATTCACATTCCGTGAAATCGCCTGTGTAATATCAGAGATTTTTTTGATCTTGATAATTATAATTTCTTAGAATATAATTAGAAGCAAACTATTCTAAGTACGAAAATTGAAAAATCACTTTCCGAGTAACAATAATGCCCTTATCTTGTTTAGAGAACGTTATATATTATACTTACAGCAAAATTATTATTTAGTAAGAAATTCCTCTGTTCGCCTAGCCCACACGAATCTTTATTTATGTTGTAAATCTATTCTACCCGCTTATTTGCGTACTTGAGCGGCGCGACCACCACGCATGCGCGGATCCGATAATTCACTTGTTGTTGTTACCCCAAATTACAGCAGGGGCACCCCATGCAAAGCGTCAGTAAAAATAAAACGAGCGACAGAAGCGGCGGCCATTTTCGTCCATAGATAATTGAGTGACGGAACGTGTTTGACGTAGAAAAGCGCGGCAAGGACTTTGTTGTGGTTTTTTTTTTATTTTGTGTGTCATTGCCCTCTACTGATAAAGACATGTGATTGTTTTTTTGTGATCTACTAAGCAAAGATGTGTGTCGAGATTTTTTATGAAGTGCAGTAGTGTTTTGTCAGCTACTTACCTACTGATTCTCTAATTAGGTAAGCATTGTTAGGGTTCTATACCAAAATGGTTATCATGACTCATGAGTCATAATATAACTCTCAAAGGGAGTACAACGTAAATAAATAGTCTGCAGATAAAATTGATTTGGAGTCACTTTGGGACCCTCTATTGATTTTAGCTCCCCTTATAAAACCCTGACGTTTACCTTTAATGGTCGCATGGTTTGAGGGCTAGCTTTTTTTTAGAGTGCCTGAACACTCGTAAGAAAGATTTTATTTTTGATATTTTGAGAAAAGTAGTTACGAATATTATTTACAATGTGGGTTTGAATGATAAAATGAATGTGGGTAAGTAGACAACACTCTTGTCTGTGGTTAAGAGGGCTCTCTCCGTCACTCGTTTCATACAATCGTAGTTCCAATTTCATTTGAATATTAAGCAACCAAAGTCCATGAAATTTTGCAGACATATTCTAGAAACTAATATCTATGTCTGTGATTTTCCAGATTTCTGTTAAAATATTCGGTTTCAAAGTTACGCGGTCTTTAAAATTTACATACAAATCTTTGAGCTCCTGTAATTTTAAAACTACATATTTTTAGAAAAATCTAAAACACCACAGACACAGATATTAGTTTCTAGAATATGTCTGCAAAATTTCATGGACTTTGGTTGCTTAATATTCAAATGAAATTGGAATTACGATTGTATGAAACGAGTGGAAACGAGTGACGGAGAGAGCCCTGTTAATACTATCGCGTGGTTTTGAAGAGTATAGCAATAGTTCCTCAATCAAATAAAATTATACCCTCACCGTTTGCACTAGGTATCTACGACACTCGTAACGTTAATGACCCCAATCAGAATTTAAAAAAAGTGAAGCCAGAAGCCATTGTGTTATCGGGCTCGAAACAATAGATAAAGCTTATCGAATGCCTCTATTGTCTATGGGCTTCCGGTCAGAGTTGAATTTCAAATTAAGAACCTAAAATACCGTTAAACAATACAAATACTCGTACGAAACCATCTATGTTGTACTTTAGATAATACTAGCTGATGCCCGCAGCTTCGCCCGCGTGGATTTAGGGTCTGAAATCCCGTGGGAAAGTTGTCACAAAGTTCCTCTATCGATTAAAAAAAAAATTACGCAAATCGGTTCAGAAATCTCGGAGATTTCGGTGTACATAGGAAGAAAAACACAACTCCCTTTTTGAAAGTCGGTTAAAAAAGTAGCCTATTTTACTCCCTGATCAATCCTCTACTTGTCTGTGAAAACCCCGTCAAAATCGGTCCAGCCGTTCCGAAGATTAGCCTTTTCAAACAGACAGACAGACAGACAGACAGACAGACACAGACAGACAGACAAAAATTTTAAAAACGTGTGATTCAGTGTTGGTATCGTTCAAATAACCATATGAGCTTAATATGAGGTAGTTATTTCGAAATTACAGACAGACACTCCAATTTTATTTATTAGTATAGATATAGATTATTATCAGTTTACGTTTATCACAATAAAACTACACATAGGAAAAAACTTGTTATCTCTCTTTTTTTTTTCTCTCTCGTCTGGCTTTGCAAAGATTAGCGATTGTCAAGTTTGTAGTTATTTGTAACAAGTTAGTTAAACTATACAAGTATGGACCCCGTCTGTGCCGGCGCTCGCCGACATACGCACGGCACCCCTTTAGAGCGCTTTCCAGTCAGTTTTAACAAAAAAAAACACTCCAATAAGGCAGAGCACGCCCGCCAGCTAACACCAACACAGACGAAGTCCAACTTGTTATCTATAACATCTGAACATTTTTTTTTTAATATTTTCAGATAAAAAGTCAACATGGCAACGTTACCAATCTACGTTTCACTAAGCAGGTAATTTCCTCTATTCAATTCGTTAAATAATTACTATTACTAATATAATATTATAAAGGCGAAAGTTTGTATGTGTGTGTGTGTGTGTGTGTGTGTGTGTATGTTTGTTACTCCTTCACGCAAAAACTACTGGACGGATTTGGCTGAAATTTGGAATGGAGATAGATAATATCCTGGATTAGCACATAGGCTACTTTTTGTCCCGGAAAATAAAAGAGTTCCCACGGGATTTCGAAAACCCTTAATCCACGCGGGCGAAGTCGCGGGCATCGGCTAGTAATTAAAAAACCTGTAGGTAAGTAGGTAGGTACCTGTGGGATTGAACTTCTTGAGGTTTCGAGTCGGTAGGAGTCTGACAATAACCACTGTGCTCTTCCGTGGTCGGTGGTTTCCATGAAGATTTTCCTCACGGGGGAAAAAGGTACCTACTCTTCTGACCAAAGAAACCCATAAAACATGGCTACTGTAAAAATAGTTTTTTATCCGCTCACCTTTACTATAACCATCTGTATCTATGCACCACAGATCCCTATTCAGCTCTGCTCTCCAAACATAATTTTATAGCATTTTAACGAGCGCTTTCTTTACGTCGGAATAGATTCAAGAACGGTCCCATGGGGGGCAGGAAGCGATTTGTAAATATGCGGAACATGTGTCTCTTGTTGATAATAATTACTTAATAAGCTAGCAGAACTTACATTACATAGTATTTTTTATTCCATTGCTTAGCCCTTGGCTGCGATCTCACTATTTGGTAATTGATGATGTAGTTTAAGGTAGTGGGCTAACTTGGAAGAGGTATGGCACCCATATCATATCCCTGATCGGTTCCTACGCGGCATCGTACAGGATTAGGCCTGTCACAGACAGACGCGGCCTGCTGTGGGGGCCGCGGTAGCGGCTTGTTTTGTAGTATCAAAGTAACTAGCGACGGCCGTAGCCTCCCATCAGACCAGACCAGTGACACTTTTAGAAATTATAATACACGTATTCCAAAACTGGGCAGTTTTGGAATATGTGTATTATAGCTTTGCTTAGGCTACCGGGAATCGAATACGGAAACTCCCACTTATACGACCACAGCGCACTCCACTGCGCCTTGGGTACTATTGATAATAATTTATTATTAATAATGTCTAGTTACCTATCTGTGGTTTAGAAAACTTTTTGTCGAAATTCTAGAAGATCGCTAAAGGTGATGACGCACTGCATCCGATCCGAAGTAGCCATAGAACTGTTTGTATGGTATAACTTACGCACTAGCTCCGACTTCCGTCATCCGAGTTCTCTCCATCATCCGTGAGAATACCTCGAATAAGCCTTAGATTCAAATTGGAAATATTGGATAGAATCAGGCGTTACTTTGCGGAAGTTCATGTTTAGCAAGAAATAGTTAAAAATTATTTTGCTATAATCCTATATGCTATAATAATTGGTGTCGGGGCGAAACACGCGTCGAGAGTAGTGGAAAAGTCTTGTGTGGTGGTGCATGTGAGTGGTGGTGGCAGTGCTTGCTTGGGAACTTGGCTTTATTGCTTGGTTGGGGAGGTAAGCGGTGCTTAGCTTGTAACTGCATGTTTGACCATACAGATTTTTTCTGTTGGCGGATTATAGCAAAATAATTTTTAACTGTTTCTTGCTAAATCGGAAATATGACGTAGATATGACAAAGAGGTCCACTGAATGCTTGGAGTACTCGGATCGGATGAGTGCGTAATGGCTCTGAATCGTCATTTCGGTTCCGGAAGTGGGTAGCATTCCAACACGTACTTTAAAACTTTACTAATAATAATAACAGTATACAAGTCGGATAAAACATTGATAGTCATAGTGTCCCTTCGCTATATTCGACGAGGCGGCTACTGAGCTTTCGTCGCTTCCTGTCCGAGTAAGGAAGTGAAGCAAACGTGCTTTGATCCAGGGCTGTCACTCGCGAGCTTTATTGCTAATTTAAAAAAAAAAAACAATCCAATCCAATTCAATCTAAGAGCCATTCAGATATAGATTTTTTAAGAGCGCACCACCAAATATACATATATTATGTTGTACTTTATTGCACCACAAAACACAAATGACAGGTTACAAAAAATAAAACTTACTCTATAATAAAATAGAATAGATTTTTATTCAAATAAATTTTTACAAGTGCTTTTGAATCGTGAAATAATTTACCACTGGTTCGGAATGCCGTTCCTACCGAGAAGAACCAGCAAGAAACTCGGCGGTTGCTCTTTTCAATTGTTCAATTTACAATAATATCCTATACTATACAAGCAATTGCAGCCCCGCGCATTGCTGGAGCGAGTCAAATCCATGCTTTTTTATCATTTACATAATCTTCGATTGTGTAATATGCTTTTGCCAGAAGCATACTTTTAATGGATTTTTTAAACTTTTGTAAAATAAACCTTAAGTTCTAATGAATAAAGCATATAAAGCAATGGTGCCAACATGATGCCAAAAATCTCAGTAGTCGATAACCATTTTGAGTCATCAACCAACCAACCAACATTCCAAATCCAATTTGAAAACATTTTCAGAAAACAGTTTCGTTTATGATTGGTTGGTGACTCAAAATAGTGAATGTCCACTGAGATTTTTGGATCTAACATTTTGTACAGGATTACGCAACAGAGAGAGCGTCAGACTTACTAACTTCTTTCCGTGGATAAAGTTTAGTAGGAAGCACTATAGCTTCCTACAGAATTGGCAGCCCTGTTCTCTGAACTTGACACTATCTGTAATATCATATTCCTTCCACAGAACACAATATTGGCATTGCCTTTTTCGTCTTTTGACGAAATACTTCTCACATACTAATTTAACTAACAAAGAGCATTCTAGTTTTTACTGTGATTCCTAATATGGCACCAAATGGGCCTAGGCATACAATACATGAAGAAACAGAAATGAGTATAGGTACTTTGGTAAGTAGCTCCCGGATTACTTTGTATTTTTTTTTGCCGATATTAGGTATAACAACAAATATCTGCCATGTAAATTAAAAACCGGCCAAGTGCGAGTCAGACTCGCGCACCGAGGGTTCCGTACTCGGGTATTTTTTCCGACATTTTGCAAAAATAAATCAAAATCTGTTTTAGAATTGTACATTCTAAAACAGATTTTGATTTATTTTACAGCACTTTCATATCAGCTCCACTCTAATAACTCTTTAAGCCCCACTCGGTATAGGTTATCTTACTTTGAAAATTGTAACACATTTTAATTTTTTTTGTGATGTAGGTAACCAGAAATTCACGGTTTTCAGCTTTATTCCTTTACTTGTGCTATAAGACCTATCTACCTGCCAAAATTCATAATTATAGTGTGATCCTATAAGGTTTCCCTTTTTCTTTTTGAGGTACGGAACCAAACCAAAGGTACGGAAAAAATTAAAAAGCTTTTACGATGATATAGAACCCTTCGTGTGCGAGTTCGACTCGCACTTACTTGGAATTAATTTTTTTAATTAGGTGTTACTACCACGTGTTCAAAGCATATAAAATACATCTGGGAATAACAATAAATATACTGGCGTGTGTATAGTATATCCGTCATACAATTACTGCAGATACAAATCAATTGTAAACGATAAGTAATTTAGAAAGATCTATGTCTAGGAATGCCGATAAGACGGCTCGGTAGGTATGTACCACTTGCTAAACAACCATGACAATTACACATGAAACATGACATGGTGATTTGATTTATCTTGTGAATAAGCGATCGTGCGAATTCTCAAATCCAATCCTGCCCTGGCAAAATTTGGCCTCGCCCGGGCTCTCAATATTTAAACGGCCAAAGAAAAACTTCTCGCTTGGTTCGCTTACGAATGATTTACCTTTTGGAAAGTCATGGGTGGGTATAGGAACGTGTGTTTTCCGAAAACTTCCAGGTATCTTCTAGGCAAGCACGCTCCAACTTAGATTTCATCATGTTTCTTTCTTTAAAGTATGATTATCGTCAACCACAAGGCTATCCTGTAATAAAAATATAAAAAACACATTACTTAAATTTTAATATTACTTTTAACTTACGTAATTTAATTTGTAAAAAATTATGGACACAATTTATTATTGTCTGAAATAAAATATTTTTATTTTTATTTATTTATTTAAATTCCAAAATAGACTGGTTTCCAATTGTTATTTTTCGACAATAATTTTGCTCATTGATTATGATATTCCATTTTACAACATTGTTATCATTTTGTAATTTGACGCTAATTCTAAAAAACATTTAGATTTTTACAGCAGGGCAACGGTAAAGCGACATACCCATTGCATCGCAAAAGATTTCAGGATTTAAAGATATTTACTCGTAGGTATTAATAAACACTAGTTAAATATTATAACTTGGAAATATTTAAGTACATAGGTATTTTGTTTTAATTGTAATTGAAACCCGCTCAACCGTTGTCGAGCGAGATTACCTCTGGAGATGCAACAAATTAGTGCACACTACATAAGAGAGCGTAAATGAAACGTGAAATGAACGTCTAATGCGAGAGCGGGCTAATTATAAACACATTATAACGCTATTATAACGCCTCCGGCTTTAATTTTCGCCGCAATATGCTAAGTTGAAGGGAGGCACGCTTGCGGTTAATTGGGATGGTATTGCTTTTACGGATAGGTAACTTTTACCGGAAAAATATGCTTCGATGGAAAACTGAGAATCGATGCGACCCTCACGTTGAACATCACTGAACTAGGGGATCATCACAGTAAGATTACATGTCCATAAAAGTCCTGAAAATCCTGGATATTTCTTAGACGATGCGATATGCCACTTTAGGATCAAAGAGCATCTCTGTAGAAATCAAATCGTTTTTCAGAAAATCATCATTAGGTAGGTATTATTATAATCAACCCATGGCCGGCTCACTACAGAGCACGGATCTCTTCTCAGAATTAGAAAAGTTTTGGCCATAGTCTACCAAGCTGGCCAAGTGCGGATAAACGTCTCACACCTTTAAGAAAATACCTACGTCCAATTATATTATGTTAATTTGGATTTGGGATACGTTCATACGTCCTTAGTTCATAATATTTTATGATATTCTTGACTTATATGCGAACGAAGTCGCGGGCATCAGCTTGTAGGCAGATAAGTAAGGTAGGTCATACGTTCAAAGGTTATTTTAACGATAGCCACTTTAGTTTAAGTTTACATTCTTCAATTTCTGATAGACATAATGAATATAAGCAAAATGATAGGATTAGTTCCTAAACACGCGCGGAATGTGTAACCTATATAAAGCGAGAGAGAACCGACACGGTTCTTATCACACGTGATAGCCTCCGACAGTGACGGACGGACCGATCACCACATGGCCATGACGACACTGTAAGTATTATGCGCCCTCCCGGCTAGGTACCATATGCTTTTAACTTTACATCTATTACATTCATCATTAGCCACTGTATTAACAGCCAGTAAGCACAGATTTCCTCTCAGAATGTTAGTGTCAGTGTTTAGGCCACAGTCTGCCATGCTGGCCCAGTGCGGATTGGCAGACTTCATACATATTTGAGAACATTATGGAGAATTCTCAGGCATGCAGGTTTTCTCACGATGTTTACTTCACCGTTATGCTTAAAAAGCACATAAGTCCAAAGATTAGAGGTGCGCCCTAGGATTTAACCCTATACAATAAGAGGCCGAAATCTTAACCACTAAGCTATAACCGCTTTTTCTGCAGTGTCCATTAATCAAATTATTATGTAATGGATTGAATAATTTTTTCTTTAACCAAATGCAAATAAGGTAAGTGCAAATCCAATATGGGGGCGTGAGAAAGATGCAATATGTAGCCCAGCGGTGGGCGAGCGTGGGCTGTATATTAATTAAGATGAATAGCTGTTGTATATTCGATATTAAATCAAACAAGAAATATAATATCCTCTCATTAAATTAGCAAAAACAAAATATGCCAATGACTTAAAATTTGTAGGTACACAATTTAACAAACACAGAATGAATAAAAAAATTAATTGTATACCATAGAAAAAATATTTGGACAATTAGAAAAGAAAATCAGATTATAGAATATAAAATATTGAGCTATTTCAACTAGGGTAAGCAGTGCTTTTACGCCTCTATGACAAGCACACCACTGAAAAACACTCAAAATTACATGAGTTTGACCCCATCTATATGCCCCATCTTGAATCGTTAAACATTTAGGTACTACAAGTCTCTCTTCTCAGGATTATTTTGGTGTAGTTGACCACACATCTGCCTAGTGCCTACCTTTTCGAAACTTCTACGATTCTTCTCCTACCATATCTCTTTTGATATACCTACCTTTAAAATATCTACTCGTATACCTTCCAAGAAGTGATGGGGACTAATTTAAATTTTAGTGCGAGTCAATGCATTTATTGCAGTACTAACGCCTACGTTCATATAACAAAGCCAATTAAGCGAGGCGATTAAATTCTTCAATATTACGGATCCCCTGGCCTACACCTTGCCTTGTTTGGATTGATCAGGTCGTGACGCACAAAGAGCTGAGATTAGGACAAGGGATTATTAATAAAAAGGTTCTTTGGCTCAAAAGGAAGCACTAAATAAAATAACTGTAATGTTAAAAATTATGAAAAGCCAAAATGATCGTGCCTAACTATATGCAATATAGATGTACGTACCTACGGGAGCAGGTGAAGTATAGTACCGCGACAGGTCGACATGGCAATCGAGGTATGAGGCGGTGGAACGACCCACACACCCGCACTTCACCCATCACCTGCTATCCCGCACCGGGTAAGCGCGGGGTTGTGCGGGTGTGAAGTTACCAAGATTACTTACTCTAGTCTAACTCTAAACCTACAAATAGAACTACTTATTCTGTCTGTTCGATTAAGTCAGGTATTCCTTGGGTAATGTAGAAAATATAAAAAGTCGGATTTTTAAACATTACCAACTAAGAAACACAGGTAATTTATAAATAATAATAAAAAATATTTATCAGTCATCAACTCATCAATCATTTTCAGACTTGTTGATACTAATTATGGAGGTACCTTTTACAATGCTCAACGCAAAAAGTGCCGATTGTATCATATAAACAATGCGGGTTCTGCTCAATTGTTTAAGAAGAATGCATGAGTAAAACCCTCAGTAAAACTGCAACTAAGCGCTTGCACAATGCTTTGCTTGCTCATTGACAGGATGCATTTCCACCAGGAATATGACAAAGATGCGTAGCGTAGCAAGTATGCAATCCAGCAATAGGCTCGCTTCATTTTGAATTCTCAGAGTAAAAAAAAAAAATCCCAAATCGGTCCAGTTGAGTTTCACCTACTTACATATCGGTTAATTTAATCTTGATAATAAATAATTTAACGAAACTTGGGCCACTTTTGATCTGCAGTACGCGACAGGTCGAGATGTAAATCGGGGTACGAGGTAAGTCGGGGAGGAGGGGGGGGGGGGGGGGACCTCTCGGATACCGGGCTAGCGCGGGGGCTGTGCGGGTGTGCAGGGTGTCTCCACTCCGATTGCCATCTCTCTGAAATCTGAAATAACTTGGCAGACTAATCGTGAACAATTTTTCAGCTGTGGTTCGCTTGACAACCCGTCTCCTTTCCTTTCTGGCACAGTCATGTAATATTTTTTTGCGACTTTTATTTGGTACATACTTACTACGTATGTAAGTAGAGTATCGCATGATATTCTGCCGCGTGTTCCGATGCCTTTGCCTTTCCTTATACCTTTATTCGTTTTATGGGTATACGCTTAGACACGTAACTAAGAATATTCTGATTTAGTCTATATCGGAGGCATCATCCGCTTCTAGAAGTAGTTCTATAGATTAGAGCGTTCAAGTACGGTACGATATTGCTAGTAAATGAATAGGGTCTATTGCCATGCTATTTAGCTGATATAACTTCTCTTTTAGGTACCTACGCTTTCTCTTTTAGGTACCTACCATTAAACTAGATCTAGTGTTAATTAATCTGGTGAGTTAGCAGTCAAGCGTTAACCATCGATAAAAAATGTGTGTGAACTTAAACCGTCATTGATAACCATCCTACAGTCCAAAATCTTCGCCTACGCCCTACACACAAAATCCACAGCGGGAGCGCTAAGTGCGAGCCTTTTAAAGAAACTTGACTGAATATTAAGCGACTTATGGCGATGTATTGAGAATTTGTAACGAGGTGTAAATAAATTAAGCGATAGAATAGAATATAATTATTTTAATTAGCATATAATATGGGTTCAATGATTTTTAATTCTGAATGAGTGATAGATAGATACAATACAGCTAAATGTTTTTTCTGAGATCGTTTTGGAGGGTTCCGTAGTAAACAGGCAACTTTTACAGGTTCCGTATGTTCTGTCTGTCCGTCCGTCCGTCCGCGTCTTAGCTCAAAGATATATAATTTGGCGTAGGTATAAATATCTATCTTACGAGTGTTGGGTGTCGTTGGAAAGGTCTTTCAAAAAATAATGTTGTGGGTACCTATAAGTGCTAATTTTTGTTAGAGTCAAGTGCTTAGTTTTGCAAGTCCAGATTGATTTTATGGTATTCACCTACAACTACCTACTTATCTTTTTTTATTTCCAAGGGTCCATCTATCGATTGGTGTAGGTACCCTATTATGTGGGTGCATCTTACAGAGTGGCCCTTGGTCTCCTTATTATATTATACCTATAATACGAACAGATTATGTAGATGAGCGTGCCTGGCGAGCAGCCAAGCGCAAAATGACTCACGCGGGGTGATGGCCCTATAGAAATATAATTAATTGTCTTACACACAGACAGCGACATAAAAAGTTCTACTAGATGCGACACTTTATAGTCAAAGCATGTTCCAACGAACATCGGTGTCCGCACTCATGTCTAACGCAATCCGTTACACGCAGACGTATGTAAAAATTAAACTTGCGCGGTAACTCAAAATTATTATTCACGTTATCTTTATTTAGGAAGTTATAGCTAACTGGTTGAGACGTTCGCCTCCTATTCAGGAGGTCGGGGATTCAAACTTCTAACTTTTCAGATGTGTGTTTTAAGCAATTAAATATCACTTGCTTTAACGGTGAAGAAAAACATTTTAGGGAAATCTGCATGCCTGAGAGTTTACTATGTTCTCAAAGATGTGCGAAGTCTGCCAATCCACAATTGGTCAGCGTGGTAGACTATGACCAAAATCCTTCTCATTCTGAGAGGAGACCCGTGCTCTGTAGTGAGCCGGCGATTGGTTGATCATGATGAAATAGCATGAGTACCTATAATTTGTTCTAACTTAAGTTTATAGAAATGGAATGCGTCGCAGGTTACAGACAGGAGTACAGACACCAATGTTCGCTTGAACTTGGAACATGTTGGTACTTTAAAGCGCCGCATCTAGTGGACAATTTATATCTCTGCACACAGATCTTATCGTCTTTGATATTGCCGTCATTTACTTGCTCTTGCCTTTTCTAGTGAACCTGCCTCAGTATAATAGTACACAGGATGTGTACAGGATATGAAGATGACTTTTTTGTCGAAGGTGGGATTCGTGCTATAATAAAGTTACGTTGATTAAAGCTTAGGTATTGCAGGAGTTTTTAAACTTTTTATACGGCATATTTATGGATCGAATAGATAGGATGGAAGCGATATTAAATAAGACTTGGCCTCTTAATCGTGGGGCCCGTTTCGGTTCCGGGCACGTACCTCATTATCATCATTGTTATCAACCGATCGACGTCCACACTACAGATGTGCATAAGTTTCTTGCATGAACTTCAGACTACAGTCGGACTCAGAATTCGAGTAGCAATTCTACGAAACTATTGCATCAAAAACCTGTCACACTTAATATGAACTTTTTCTATAAACACGCAACCCACATCTAACGCATGTGCATAACCGTGTCAAGCGAAATGATCATTAAGGGCGCGCTTTTTATCCCGGAAAATCAAAGAGTTCCCATGGGATTCTCAAAAGTCCATCCGTTTGGTACAGAGGCAGCTTGCATCCCAAAAACTGACAGAGACAACTTTTTATCTCGGAAAATCAAAGAGTTCCTACGGGTTTTTAAAAAAAATAAATCCACGCGGACGAAGTCGCGGGCATCATCTAGTAAAATATAAAGCATAATAAAGGTATCTGAAGCCTCACATTTTCCGCTTGTTCAAGCAAATTGTTTAGCTCGGTTCCTATTTCTTGCGGTAATTTCCCATGCTTTCCACCATCACACAATGTCACCGGTTTCTCTCCAATTATCTCTCATCGATTTCTCATAACATCCCGAGTGGAATGCGCAAATTGCTTATAAGTAATTCGTATCACAAAACCTTCAACTTCCCATAAAATTAAAGAGATTTTCATGTAACAATTATTTTCTAATCATGTGCTAAGTATGTGTAGTACGCGATAGGTCGAGATGGCAATCGGGGTGGTCATGCCCCGCACACCCGCACTGCCTCTGCGCTAACCCGGTGCGAGATAGGGCGAAGGAAAACGTCCCGAAAACCATGCATGCTTGAGAGTTTTCCATAAAGTTTTCAAAAGTGATTGAAGGTTTCAATCTGCATTTGGCTAGCGTGGTGGACTATGGCTTTCACTGCTAGACATAGGTCTCTTGTAGGGACTGCCACACACCACGGTCTTGCGCCGCCTGAATCCAGCGGCTCCCTGCGACTCGTTTGATATCATCTGTCCGCCTAGTGGAGGGGTCTTCCAACGCTGCGCTTTCCGGTGCGAGGTCGTCATTCTAGCATCTTGGGACCCCAACGTTTATCGGTTTTTCGAACTATGAGCCCTGCCCATTGCCACTTCAGCTTCGTAACCCGTTCAACTCTGTCGGTTACTATGGTTCTCCTACGGATCTATTCATTTCTGATTTGATCATGTACAGAAACTCCAAACGTACTTAGTTCTTCAACAATCCTTCAATCAATCGGCCTGTTTGCGTCCACTGTTGGGCAAAGGCCTTCCCGAGAGCGTGCCACCACAAACGATCCTCCGCCTTCCTCATCCACCCATATCCCACTATCCTCTTAAGGTCATCGGTCCAGCGGGTCGGAGGTCGACCCACACTGCGCTTGCTGATACGCGGTCTCCACTCCAGAACATGCTCACCGACCTTAGCTGCTCTTCCAGACGAGTAGGATGAACATAGACAACAATCTTTATTTAACTCTAATTACATGATGTAGGTTCATAACGATGCATCCATTACAACGTAACTATTTCAGTTAAAATGCAGTGCGAAGTTAACAGTCAGGTATAGTCGTGTGCTAACCCATTGCATGTAAATGCGTTCCCACGATTTTTATTGAGATAATTTTATTATATTTAAGTATGTGCCTCCTTACTATGGGATGCAAAACTGTTTATATATTACTAAGACGTATGCGTATGCGGAATTACCTTATCATATATTTTAATCATAATGATAATATGTCTAAGTTCTTACCTAATAAACACTACCCAATGAAAAAGTAAGTCTATTATAATAGCGACCATAAGATTTTACTATAAAAGCCAAGTTCAGCTATTTACTTTATTCTCAAATAATAATAGGTTAAGCGCTGCTTTTATACCTATCCACTAGTACGGAATGCATGCCACTAGTTATTAAATTACTGGTTGTAAATTCTAGATCCCATGGGAAATGCGAATTTCATGCTCTAGAGACCTCTGCAGTAATACAATTTTATTATTAGGTACTTTCATTTAAAGTAAAGAGGTTTAGCTAATTCTATTTCACTTCTCAACTGGTTAATGTCTGGTCTGTGGAAGGCTTCTCCTGTGGCTAGTTCACCATCATTGTTATCACTTATCACCATTTCGACATAGGCTTTTCCTAAACGACGCCACCATACAACGGATTCTCAGCCTTTCTCATCCACCCACATCCCGCCACCTTCTTTATATCATCGGTACATATTGCTGGAGGGCGTCAGACACTACGCTTAGATATTTACTTGTACGCGGTTTCAACCCTCCACTCTAGAATTTTCCGGCTTCAGAGGCCATGACTCCTACACCAAGCATGCCTGCCCCATCAGGTTAACCATTATTTGGTGATGGTTGACCGGTTACCTTGGTTTTCCTGCGGATCTCTTCATCCAGAGAAACTGCTAACATGTAGCCACATGTTTAACATACCGGCAAACCCTTGTGGCCAAGCGATTATGGTTGCGGTACGAAAAACATTAGGGGTATGGGTGGGTTAAACTGCCGTACCCGTTTCAAGTGGTGAAATTGAAGTGGCAATGGACGAGATACATAGTTCAAATTCAAATTCAAATTAAAAATATTTTTATTCAATTAGACTTTTACAAGTTCTTTTGAATCGTCAAAAGCATCTACCACTGGTTGATGGTTGACTGGTTCGAATGACCAATAGACGCTAGGGGTCCCAAGGTGCTGGAATACCGGAAAGCGCAGCTAGTTGGTACTCCCCACTAGATGGACCAACGACATCAAAATAGGGTCCGGTAGACAGTTGGCACCAATCGGGTACGCAGCCCTATAAAAATGTGAGATTGCAGTGAAGGGATTGTCTTGTCATCAAATACCTGTTAAAAATTAGGTCTCCGAACTCTAAAAGCAACGATGAAACCGATAGGGCTTCCATGACAAACATTTTAAAGACAGTAAGTATAAATCCGTGCTTAATGGCCCCTAATTACATTTTTAATTAAGCACAGTGATTTAAAACGAGATTGTTTTCGAACCAATCAAGATCATACAGGATATCCGTTTATTACAACAAAATGGTCGCCGATCCTTTTAATTTATAGCGCTTTAACTTTACGAGTATGACGAGGTGTTTTGGTTTATGATATGTATGGATGGATTTAAAAGAAATGGCTTTCATACAGTTTTTTTTCTGTCCTCCACTATACAATTTGACTTTTCAATTGTTTTGCAGAGCAGAAATAAAATATCTTTAATTTTTTAGGATTTTGAGGATAAAATAGTATTTTATTAAACACTTTTTTATATTAGTGACCCAAATTAGTCCTGTTATGTATACATATTATAATATTAACAATTCTATAAAATAAACTTAAATCTAAAATTAAAACTAAAAAAATATATTTAATTTAAACAAAAAAAATTAAATTACATCTAAAGCCTCATCGTGACCATGTATTTGTATTGTAGTTGTACCCAAGATGCTGGCAACATTGCCTCTTTGGATGGCCAACAAATTTTTTGTCCAAGGTAGCTGTCAGTTTTCTGTTGACACGATAGTTCTTTTTGAAATTTCCTCAATAAGAGCTCGGGCCCCACGAGGTCTCTACGCCAAAAGGTACTTAATAATTACATACTTACTGTTATAAGCTATAACTCAGAAGAGCTATAACTTAAGCTATAAGACAAGACAACTATAAGCCAGTTTACGACACTTTCTTTTCTCGTAAAACAATGTAAGTTTTATAGTTATTGTCCCGTTATATCTGTGATACACTTATTACACATAGATTGTGCTTGAGGAGTTTGCCGTGTGAGAACGGCTTGATTTGCGATCGCAGAACTTGCGATTGTTTGCACAACAGTCCAAGCACGAACAGTAGGCTATATAAGTTTTATTTCTATTTCAGTGGTATTGACGGCCTTTCTGGTGCAGTGGTAAGCGCTGTGGTCTTATTAGTTGGAGGTCACAGATTTGATTCCCGGCAAGGGTTTGGAATTTTATAATTTCTAAGTTTCTGGTCTGATATGGTGCGATGCTTCGGCCGTGGCTAGTTACCATCCTACCGACGAAGCCGTACCGCCAAGCGATTTAGTATTCCGGTGTGACGCCGTATATAAACCAAAGGAGTACCTATGGGTTTAATGAGAACTGCCATACCCTTCCAGGTTAGCCCGCTTCCATCATAGACTGCATTATCACTTACCACCAGGTGAGATTGCAGTCAAGGGCTAATTTGTATCTGAATAAAAAAAATATACTGTTGCATCGAGATGGTTCGTGAGGGCGCGGGTTGCGACAAGGTGACAGTTGATGTAAAAAAACAAGGAATTCAACGTCGCTGTCAGTTCTCACCCGTGGTTCTCACCATCTTACTATCTGTTGGTCGATTCCAGAAAAACTGCACCAATCATTATTACAATCACATTGTTTGGCTTGTGATTGGCTGAATTTATGGTAATCTTGGTGCAAGAGTTGCATTGATACCGCTATAAAGTCAAGTAAAATTAAACTTAAAATTGATTATTCTTCTCAGACTTTGACCTGATAGTTTTTTGACGCTCGAATTCTATCTGCGTTGACGAGATATAAATCTCATACTAACTATACAAATATACGATAACGTTTTCTCGCAGCTTTAAATCGACAAATTGTAGCAAAAGTCATAAGAGAGATGTGTCGTACTGGTTATGCTCGGACTATTGCGATGGTAGTAGGAGGTGTCGTGATGGGATAACCGTAAATCTATTTTTTCATTGACATCTTGACAGACTTACTTTGTACTTGAATTTGCTTTGCTGTTATTTATCAAGATATTTAATTGCTCTATATCCCATAACATTTGCTGACACAGATTGATTCGCAGGTAGGTAGCTACTTAGAATAAAATGAAATGTTTTTTAATACTTAACTGATTTTAGACCCGTTATAGACCTTGTTCAATACTTGGCGTAGTCTAAATTAAAATCGGTTCATTAGTTTAGGAGCTACGATGCCACAGGCAGGTACAGAGATACACAGATACACACGTCAAACTTATAACACCCCTCTTTTTGGGTCGAAACGGGTTAAAAACAGTGATCAATGTCAGGGGTTTCAGGCGGTTTAAGGTAACTTACGAGTAAATACACTGAGAAGGCACTGTTCTTTCTCTTTTTATTTTTCCAAGAAGGAAAATATATTCTTAAGATACCCGGCGTACGTCCTGTGAATGACATCGGGGTATATAGGATTTTTACCTACCAAAACCTCCTCGTTGGCCACCATTAGCGCGTATTAGGAGGCTACGAGGTATCTTACAAACACATCGCTCCTTCCCTTGTGCGACGCCCATTGGGCTTGTCCCGGAGGAAAAGGCAATGGCCTACCTTGAAGATAATATCCTTAATGACTAAACAGAAGAAGAAGGTACCTATTTCATCAAAATTGGTCCAGGCAAGGCAAAAATGCATCTCGACCAAATTATCCGTTTCCCGAATTTTACATATATTACAAAAACATTATTATTAAACATTATTATATATCATTTATTAAAATCGTTTTTTAATAGCCCGAAATATAAAAAAAAATTACTTCAGTACATATATCTTTATTGCCAAATGCCAAGATTTTTTAAATATCCATTGGACAAAAATGGTATGCAATACAATACCTAATAGATTCCATGTAAAAGATTTAAGTATACTGAAATAAAATGCAGGAAATAAGATACTTAGCTTTACGTATAGCATAGTGTTCCGTAGTAGTAACAAACATCCATTGTGTGGCGTTTTACGAGCGCCCGCGGAATGCAAACAGGAATCGAACCCCGTACCGCGATAGAAGGACAATCACCCGATACACATCAAGTTCCTCATTTATTCCCTTATCTAGTAACTTAAGCTAATTTTATTGTTTTCCAAATTGCCCAGTTTAGCTAGAAAAGTGTGGAGTAAGTAGATTTCGAGTAGATTATTGTCATGTGAAAGAATCGGATTGTTTTAGTTTTAATGGAGAGAAAGGTAGTTATTACTTATTAAATGCTACGTTTATGGATTTGCACTAGTGAAAGTTGATACATATAACCTAGGTTATATCTAGGTTCAACAAATTATTCGATCTGCTTGCTTTGCAAGAGCGTTTTTTAGGGATTTCATTTTCCGTTGGTCCATACCTAGGAAGTGATTGAATGCGAAAGTATGACTGTCTGTCTGTGTTTGTCTGAAAGTGTGTCATTGTACGGCCCTTCCATTTCAATAATTTTAATGAAAGTACAGAACTTAGCTTTTATTCGGGAGGCATGCATGTTCATCAAAATATACATAAGTAGGTGCATATTATGCATCTTTTTATCCCGGGAAATCAAAGAGTTCCCAAAAGTTTTCGCGCGGATGAAGGGATGGGTATCATCTACTTAGTCCATAATCTCCTCGGACGATATTTATAAGTCGGTTTGGTTAAGGAAACATTTTTTAATTTGGTTTTGGTTGGTTGGGTAAAATATCGTGGTGAGAATGAGCGGCCCCATCAAAACATCCTAGAAAATTCAGCAAATTATCGAATCCCAAAAATAGGGCTGCTATAAACTATAAAGCAGTCTTTCTCTGTCTGTCTATAGTATCGGAGTTGTTAAACGGAAAAACTGATACGGGTTTCAGTGCGGTTTTCTCAAAATTTTCCAAGGAAAAGGAAGACCAAGGAAGCTTCTGTGCACATTGTTGATGAATCTAGTACCTACTTTGAATGTCATACAGTGCAGTGCGAGCTCTAGGACCTAGGTACGTATGCCGTTAATCAATTAGCTATAAATAAACCAAGCATGACGGGTCCAACTGGTCTATGCTAACGCCGTGGACAGAAGACATCTGTCGCGAGTTCTCATAGCACCACATGCAAAAACGTTGCATTAAAACATTCCCCACATACTGAGATGACGGTTTTTGTGTGCCCCTTATGGTATTGCGGTTTTTTGTGCGCCGAAGGTATACTTTAATTGAATATTTGTACATAAATTGTATCCGACCAACGTAGGATGTGTTTTATATTGTAGATAACTAAACCACAAAATAAGCTTAAAATCATGAAGTATGTTATTTGTTACCTATTTTATAATTTTCCTTTGTTCTTTTCTCTTTGTTAAAAACCCAAACGGTTTGCGTGCCAATAAAATCATTTTTAGAAGAAATACATATCTTTAATTTATCATCCACGCATCAACACTTGTTATATTATATTATATTATTATATTATTATGTTCTTTGTTTAATAAAAATTGTTTCATTACATAGATTCAGGATTGATAGATACACCATACGTATTTCATATAATGTATGGGTACATAACATGACAAAATGAGATTATTAGTACCAAATCATCAAATAGTAAGAATCTATGGTAATAATGCCATAGATTTTTTTTTCTCTAAATCTGGCTTTACTCTGATTAGCCAAGTCAAGTTTGTAGATATTTTCAAGTTATTGAATTTATACAAGTATGGACTCCGTCTGCGCCGGCGCCCGCCGACACACGCGCGGCGCCTCCGCAGAGCGCCTCCCAGTCAGTTCCACCACCAAAAAACACCAACTAACACAAAAACCAGCCACTCTTAACAAAAAAAAAACACTCCAGACAAGCACAGCACGCGCGCCAGCAAACGCCATCACAGACGAAGTCCTGCCATAGATTCTTTCGTTGTCTTTAAAAAACAAGTCACAGAAGTTACCTGTAAAAATTGTATGAAAAAGGACCTTGCCACCCCGGATGGGTTCGAAGCTAGTCGGGCTTACTTCGACTAGCCACGTGAATCCAGCCGGTATTAGCCATATTTATAACTAGACTTTTCCGGGATAAAAAGTTAGTCTATGTGAATTTTCGGGACGCAAACTATCTCTATACCAAATTTCATGCAAATCGGATAAGCGGCCTTTAAGAATCCCGTGGGAACTCTTTGATTTTCCGTGTCCCTGGGATGTAAACTAACTTTGTACCAAATTTCATCCAAATCGGTTAAACTATTGGACCGTGAAAAGCCAGCAGACAGACAGACACGCTTTCGAATTTATAATATTAGTATGGATGGATAGACACTACTTTATAAGTTTAGATTCCAATCAGCTGACAGTAAATACCGGCCGAAATGGTCAACAACAACCATTGTTATTGAAATAATCATCTTTATATAAAGGAAACAATATATCGCAGGCGACAGAAGGGCGACAGGTCTGACCAAACTGTGTAACTAATAACTAAGATATCCTTATCAAAATGAGCTTTGCTATTAAAGAATTAAGGGTCATCAAGTCTGATTGTTTAGTGGTTGGAACTTGGAACATAGGAAGCTCTTCCTTGCAATCTTATTTCTGTAGTTGAATGAACTGAAATTGAACTATGTGTTTATGGAATTAAGAACTGTGATAAAGGAAAAGCGTTTTTGTTTAAAGTTGGTCGCACACTTTTCCGCACGCGTCATACGCATGAATTTTCCAGTACTGAAAGTTATAATGACGATGTCTTATGTGTGCAGCGACTACAAAGACGCTAATACGTAAATTGCCTATATAGCCTGAGTGTCTAGTCGCTTTAGCAGACCTGCGTTTTAATAAAAGCTGCGACAATCAGCCACTTCTACTGTTAAAAAAGCAAGCCTATGTACGGTCGGCCTCAGAATTCGAGTAGCAATTGCGCGAAACGATTGCATCAAAAACCTGTCACACTTATGACCTTTTTCTATGAATACGTCACACACACCTAACGCATGTGCTCATGCACATGCGTTAGGTATGTGTCACGTGCCACGCGAATATGACCATTAAGGTGTTAAACGACTTACGGCCTTTGACTGTACATAGCCTAGGCCATGTCGCTCGGCTTGCTTCTTATAGCATAGGCCTGAAATACAAATATGTTTACCTATGATAAATACTTGTAAGAGCTGTATTTATTGGCACGTTATTCCAATTTAAAAAATGAAACCTTGCTTTCAGTCCTAATGTGCGATCATCAAAGCACCTGTTTACTTACAAACTTATTGCAAAGTTTGATTAGCGAAAATTAACTTTATGTCTATGTAATTAAGGAGGTTAGACATGAAGGCGTTTGTTGGTTCGGGATAACATCCTGTGGTGTGCGCGTGCGCGGATGTGGTGGTTGTCATAAACCGAGCGATGGGAAGTAGCAGCCTTGTAGGTTGTATAGTTTTAATTTTGTTGCCGGTGTTTTTTTTATACTTCCAAAGGTAGGTATTTTAAACAAGGGTAGGTATTATCGGGTAGGTATAGGTATCGCAAATAAAATCATTAGGTTCGATTAAGTACCTAAGTAAATAGAGGTTATGGATGGGGTTTTAATTTTCACTTTTTTTCCATTTTTAAATTATTATTGGCTTTTTCTTAATTTAGAGGCTTTAACAGTAGATTGTAGATACCTATCTAGCCAGACTTAACACTAAGGTCTATGCCTTCGTATGCATAGCCACTATATGCATCACTCAATTTGCATTTTTTGTTCAGGCAAAACAGAGGATGGCTTTAGAAAACTTCTATACCAAGTCTTCAATCATATAAAGTAACAGTGGCAAACATCACAATAAATTAATATGTTTAGCCTTGAAACTCAGCCCAGGAACATAGAGCAAAATAATGTATTCCTGGATATCCATTTGGAATGTTCAATGTTTGAAATGAGAATTCCAGTTGTCGCCCCTACATTGTGGGTTCCCACCTGTAAACGCATGAAGAGAACTTGTATAATTAGTCCTCATGCCATTGTTTGACTGTTGTCACCTCCACAGAATACTCGCGACCGCCGCCCGGCCACCACGCGTTCCATCGATCAGACCCTCTCATACGCAGAGCGACTCGCATCGATCGCAAAAATAATATTGTTAATATTGGCAAATATTGCAATATCAATTTAATATCGGCAAATATTGCAATATTAATTTAATATTTACGACAATATTCAGAATAGAACGTTAATGGACGTTCGATTTACGAAAATCGAATATTTGAATTATATTCTGAAAAATTAATTCCACTTTATTACAAAAGCTTTTTCGAATAAAGAACTTTTAGTATTCGAATTTTGAATTACGTTTAAAAACTTTTTGTGACTATTTTAATTCATTCATTAGAACTCTTGCATACTGTGTGGTACTAATTAATTAATTTTTAATCATTTTGGAATTAAGAACTTTGTGTGACTGTTTTAGTTCAAAATTGGAACTGTTTAGTGAATACCATTGCAGTGAATTGTGGCAGAGAATTTTTCGAGTAAACTGAAATGACCCCGATGGGACTTCTGTTCAAAGTGAACAGGTGAGTTAACGTGCGTTCGTGAAGTGTGAACTGTTTGTATGCGTTTACTGTTTGTTGACTCGGAGATGGGAAGCGGGCATCATTTGTTCCATGTTCACAGATATCTACAGTTTATCTAAAGGGTAGATCGGCTGTATATGAAAAGTGATAAGACTGTATTCAATGTACTGAGCTCGATGGGTCTAAACACTTAAGATTTTGTATGTAGGTTCTCTTTATAGCATAGACCGGGGAGGTAAGAGATTTGTGGAAATCTACTCGAGCCTTGAGTGCGGTGATGGACTAGTGGTTAAAACGTCGGCCTTCCGGTCGGAAGGTCGGAGGATTCGCCAATTCGTACTAGGCCAGCGTGATGGATTATGGCCTTAGCCCTTCTCATTCTGAAGAGAGATATCCATCCGAGAGATCCGTTCCATAACGACCCATGCTAGAGCTAGTTGTGAATAGTTTCACATTGAAATGTTTCGATCAATTCCTTGGTACAGTGGTGCAAGCAGTTCTTTTGTTAACGAAAGGTAGCAGGTTCGATTCTCGGCTAGGTTTTTCCTTACTTATCTTGTTAAGGTCTGGTCTGATGGAAGTTATCAACATTTTTATCTCATAGGTATAATATTTCTACGGTTCGATTTGACTAGTAGCCAAATGGCTTCTTCTTGGAGTAAAATTAGTGTCCTATCTGTCACTAATGAGAGGTTTAAATATCTTTGACATATTTAAACGTTATTACACTTATTACCTAAAGTAATAGTATAGTTAATATATCGTATTTTGCTTATAACTTTTGCATTATCTATGAAATCAAAATGAGATACTACTGGACGGATCGGGCTGAAAGGCATGTAGATTGCAGACATAATATAATGATGTAGACAATTAGACATTCGCTAAGAAAGGATTTTTGAAAATTCAGCCCCTAAGGGAGTAAAATAGGGGTTTGAAATTTGTGTAGTCCACGCGGACGAAGTTGCGGGCACAAGCTAGTTGTATTATACTTAATCAGCGTAGATGTGTATGGTCAAGCTACGTATAAGCTACTTACCTAATTATAAATGTTTACCATGATAGCGGTGTTCTAACGCGTAAACTGGCGAGCTATACGGAAGCGCGACTGGTTTGCGCGGAAGATCCTATTACCCGGGAACTAACGGTCATCTCGATACGATACGCCCAGAGTATCGGATTTCACATCATTGCTTGTACGCTGTATGCTAATTTGAACTTTTATTTTATTTGTCTTCCGCTAAAACTATTTACTTTTCTTTAGCAAGGTAACTACCTACCTACTAGATAAATTTTACTTGGGAATAAGCAGCTCAGAGTCAGAGCGGAGCGCCGAGTTTCTTGCTAGTTCTACTCGGTAGGAAAGGCATTCCGAAGCAGTGGTAGATACTTTGACGATTCAAAAGTATGTACTTGTAACAGTTTTTAACCCCCGACCTAAAAAGAGGGGTGTTATAAGTTTAACGTGTGTATCTGTGTATCTGTCTGTGGCATCGTAGCTCCTAGAGACTATTGAATCGATTTTAATTTAGTTTTTTTTTTTGTTTGAAAGGTGGCTTGATCGAGAGTGTTCTTAGCTATAATCCAAGAAAATCGGTTCAGCCGTTTAAAAGTTATCAGCTCTTTTCTAGTTACTGTAACCTTCACTTGCCGGGGGTGTTATAAACTTTTATATTTTGATTTTTTTTTTGAGCGTTTGGTTTCACATCAATGCTTGCTAATCAAAACTTTTATTTAAGACCTAGCAAGGGTTTAATTTAGCTTTGGCGAGCTAGATAATATTATTGTTCAGGGGTTAATAGTTTTCATCTCGATGCGATACTCTCTTTCACCACTTGTACGCTGGATGCCATAAGTAGGTACAGTTCGCTGACAAACAGTCAGATAACGGAGGCTTTTGTAGGTAATAAGGTTCCGTTGCGCGTTGGCACCCTTCTTACTGGTTGGGTACCTATACGGAACACTAAAAATTACGTTGATCGTTTTCTCCGTTACAGCGTGAGTGAAGGACAAGTCAATAAATAAAGCTACTTTCGCATTTATGATTTTAACTAGGTTGTCTATTGACTATTACTATAGTTCCTAGGTAGGACGTAGGTGTGGTCTTACTCTAAGCTGCAAGAAACTCGGTGATTACTCGCAGCTTTTTACGATACTCCAATAGTATTAAATATAAGCATTTCATTGAAATCAATAAAGAAGAAAACGGATTCCCATTAAGTATGAAATAGAAAGCAATTGATCCGAGCACCCATCGAAGGAGTATACTTAATTATAGTGCCATAGCCCACTAGCGCTGTACCTACATCGCGTTCTGCAATTCACGCGCGTTTTTTATGATCCGCGACAGGACGCGGCAAAAGAACAGTCATTTCAAATGGGACTCGTAAATATCACAGGCCACAGCGCTGCTTGCGCCAAGAGTTTACATCACTATCTATAAACTGTAACATTGTGTTTGTTTGTTGGTTTATCTTTGCATGACATCGCAACGGAGCAACGGATTGACGTGTTTTTTTTTTTCAGAGATTTAATTCTAGATCTGGAGAGTGAAATAAGCTAAATATACCGGATAATCAAAAAATATGTTAGTAATAAAACAATAGCACAGTGACTTTCATTGACTGTTTTTTGGCCGCGTTCCATCGCGCCTGTTGTCGTGCCTTTTGAAAAACGCACGCCGCCCGCAGTACAGGGCCGCGCCGTGCTAATGGGTTATAGCACTAAGGTTGGAATTTATAGACCGCACCTTGACTTTGCTTAGACTTAAGTTTCAGTTAAAACGATACAGATTTATGCCAGCGGTATAACTCTGTCTTGTTTTACCAACAAAGTCAAAGTGCGCTCTATAGATCTCAGCCTAAGAGTTTACTAAGAAAATAAAATCGCACGCGACGACCTGTGAGTTGCGACAGGCCACACGCGACGTGCCGTGCTAGTGGGCTATGGCCACTGATCTGTGGCTATGGCACATAAACGGTCAGTAGCTATCCCGGTTTGCAAACGCTTTACGTAAGCGACGATGAGTGTCGCAATGCAATTGTGTGGCGCACAACAAACAAACAGACGGTGCATCTCATTGACATAGTTCCAGCGGCGCGCGGGCAACACGCTAGTTGGAATGTGAGGAATCTTCAAGCGATTTTTGCTAGAAGATGTAGCTTTATTTGTTTTAGGTAAGCTTTTATTAAGGTTACACTTCATACTCACTTCTTCAGTATTAAACTATTATTCTATTATCTGTCGTTTTAGATCTAAAACCAGTAATCCTGATATCGATTTATCAAACAATTATCATCATTATCATGATAAACCCGTCGCCGTTCCACTACTGAGCACGAATCTCCTCTCAGTATGAGAAGGGATTAGGCTTTAGCCCACCACACTAGCAAAGTGCGAGTTGTCAGATTCACACACTTTTGAGAACATTATGGAGAACTCGCAGGCATTCAGGTTTCTTCATGTTTTTCCTCCTCGTATTTCATTGCTTACATTACAAGTAGTACTTACCTTATTAAAAAACATGCCTGTCCCGCCATATTGAATTTTATAACCAAAAAGTTCAAAAAATTTACATCCAATATACGAGAATGTATGGAGATGATGTCAGGATTCTAACGATGCCCCCTAGATGACCTAGATCCAAATCTGTCCAAGAAGTTTAGAAGTTATGGCAGAATAAAGAAACATACGTCACTGAAAACCTTACAGTAGTCAGCCATGTAAAAAACAAAAATCGCTGCTTGCACAAGACTATGGCTTTACTATTTACTTAGTATTTACGTGTTAAGTCGGTAAAATTACGTGGGTGAGAATTAATCCAACATATCTTCGTCAAAGCATGTAAGAACCGCTGCGGTGTCCTATAAACTGCTTAGTCAACAGCCGGCTTGTGTGTCTTCAAAGCTATCTGATATCGTATACGAGATGGAATATAACCACAGTGTAAAGAGACACAGTAGTCCGACGCCTTTGGTCTCGTGGTAAATGATGACCGCGACGATCGGTCAAGGTAGAGCCCTAAGGGCGATTACGCACTGCATCCGATTCGAATCCGTGAAAATATGTTCCAAAGCTGTGGTCATAGAACTATTTGTTCGGTAGCTACTACACTAGCTCCGACTTCCGTCATCCGAGTTTTCTCAGTCATGCGTGGGAACTTGGCTGTGCCTCGGATTCAAATCAGACATATTATGACGTAGCTATGTCAAAGATGCCCACTGAAAAGCTAGGATTTGGATCAGATATCGGATTAGTGCATAAGCAAGCGAGTTTTTATATCCGAATTTTCACGGACTCGGATCGGATTAGTGCGTAGCTTGAAAAGAGCAACCGCCGAGTTTCTCGCTGGTTCTTCTTGGTAGGGACGGCATTCCGAACCAGTGGTAAATTATTTTGACGATTCAAAAGCACTTATAAATAGTTTACTTGAATAATAATATATTCTATTCTATTCTAACCGCTCTTACTACCTAGCCTAGGTCAGTTCGAGTCGTTCGGCGCTCCTTCGTTCCATATTTACCGCACGATTGCTCTTCTAGACGGCTTCATCGAACCTCTGTATGTAAATATTATCTTTACTCTGTGACTTAACTACAAACTGCATACATGGCTTTCTCAAGACTCAAGTACACAATATGATACGAAGGTTTTGGAAATAAGATAGTGGCGGTAGCGTCACGTCTTTGGCGGTCTTTTGTTAAGAAGTTGTTGCTAAGTTGGCTTAGGCCGGGCACACATTGGCGACTGCTGCCTATCATAGCGTCCACACAACATGCAAATCAAATAGCCCTGCTGATCTGGTGGTATTGGTCTTTAGGAGCCTACGATAGCTATGAATTATGATAGTAATATTAAGCTCAAATAGGTAGGTAGGTTAGTATCACACTTCACACTAATATTATAAAGGCGGTGTGTGTATGTTTGTTACCCTTTCACGCAAAAACTACTTACTGGACGGATTTGGCTGTTTATAATGGGGATAGATTATATCCTGGATTAACACATAGGGTACTTTTTATTCCGGAAAATTAACCGCCGCGACTTCGTCTGCGTGGATTTATGTTTTTAAAAGTCCCGCGGGAACTATTTCATTTTCCGGGATGAAAGGTTACCTGTGTCCTTCCCCGGGATGTAAGCTAACTCTGTACCAAAGACAGACAGACACACTTTCGGATTTATAATATTAGTATGGATCAGTATGGATAAGATCATAGGCAGTTACATAAACAGTCTGGAATAGGCACGTCAAACATAGCGGACGGGCGGGCGTGGTGGTGGTCGGCGAGCGCTTGCGGTTTCCCATCGGTTTCAGTTACAACAAGTTGCTTTGTTTTGAACTAGATACGGGCTTACATGTTGTAATAATGGTAAATTAATGATGAATATGCCGTAACCCATGTGATAAAATTTATTCTAACGTTACTAAGTATCGTAAATGATTTCCATTATGAGTAAGTATATAAATTGTTACGGCTATACTCACGTATGTAAGCCCGATTAGTTTCGAACCCGAGTTTTTTAAAAGGTTTTGGTGTCGGGGGTTTTTAAATTTTGAGTTCTTCATCCCACACATAAAAGCTGATAAAATCCGCCATTTTATTTTTTAAAGATTTGTATGTATAATGTACTCAGTGACACTTGCGACATTAAAACGATTCTAATGACCTATTATTCATTTAAAATCGGTTGTGCCGTTGAGTAGTTACAATTGGACATAGAAACAGACATAGATATTTACATGCATACAGGTCAAACACTCCTTTGGACTTCGCCACAGTCGGGTAAAATCTAAGATTTACTAAATAAATTACCGCACTTTCATGTAAATTGTAATACTCAATATCTTCCCGGTTGATTGGAATCAATTAGTGATGTATCGCAGAGAATAATTAGAAAGTAAAGCGAAATTAATGAAGCATTTAAACAGCGAGAAAAACAACCCATAAAACAAGCACTTACCACACCAATCTATAATAAAATCTTCGCTTACACGGACGCAACAACTCCACGTTATAAATATGAAAGTCTGTCTGTCTGTTTCTTAACTCTTCACCAGTAAACGGCTTAACCGATACGATAAAAAAATTGAAATAAATATGCGCCGATTAGAGTAGGTATCTTCTCCTTTATTAAAAAAAAAATTAGATTGTATAAACAACTTACAGGACGCGTATGCAATACTTGAATAACTTTAGTAAAGAAAAAGTTAAAGTTTATTCAACCACAAAAACCTCATGTAGTCAGATTTCTAAAATCATAAATTGAAACTGTCCTGTAATAAAAACCTTCACAATACCCTTCACCTTTTTCTGTAATAAAAACACGATGTAATTGAAATCTTGTTCTAAATAAGTATCTTTATTATAAGATTTTTTATTTGTAGAGGTACTAAGACGTATCTTCCGTAGACAACTTTAAAATTAATCTTTATATAAGTATATCCATACTTCCATACTTAATATTATAAATGCGAAAGTGTGTCTGTCTTTTTTGTGAACGTTTTCACGGTTCAACCGCTGAACCGATTTTAATGAAATTTGGTACAGGCTTGGGATACATCCCGGGGAAGGACACAGGCTACTTTTTATCCCGGAAAATCAAAGAGTCCCTACGGGATTTAAAATAATCGAAATCCACGCGGGCGAAGCCGCGGGCATCCCCTAGTAAAGTATATAATATACTTAATACCACGATACACTTTGGTTGCTGATTAGGATAAGTACCTACTTTCTGTTAGTGTATACGTACTCGTATATTGTGTTTGTGGCGATCGATGGCCGTTGGAGCCGGAAAGTCCTTGAGTGGAGACCGCGTTTAAGCAAGCGTAGTGTGGGACGCCCTCCAGCACGATAGACCGATCAATGATATTAAGCGGCTGGCGGGAAGTGGCTGTTTGAGGAAGGCTGAGGACCGGGTGTGGTGGCGCTCTATAGGGAAGTCCTATGTCCAACAGTGGATGGTGGATGATGATAATGTTGTCTTTAATAAGTGTCAGATCAACTAATAAAAACAAATTGATTCATTCATTCATGTTAATTTTTCACGCAAAAAAAGTGGAACGCGCGTGCGTATCTATTATTATATTTTTCTCTTTACAACAATTATGTATTTACAATTAATTTTACTTTTACAATAATTGGCTTTTAATGTGAGGAAAATTGCATTCATCTCAGACGCGTCCGTATGAGATATTGCCATTTTCGCGTGACGGTCTGGATGTTTCCGCCCGTTTTGCTTAACAGGGCTCTCTCCGTCACTTACTCCATACAATCGTAGTTCCAATTTCATTTGAATATTAAGCAACCAAAGTCCATGAAAATTTGCAAACATATTCTAGAAACTAATATCTATGTCTGTGGTTTTCCAGATTTCTGTTAAAAAATTCGGTGTCAAAGTTACGCAGTCTTAAAAAATTTCATACAAATCTTTGAGCCCCTGTAATTTTGAAACTACATATTTTTTGAAAAATCTAAAACACCACAGACACAGATATTAGTTTCTAGAATATGTCTGCAAAATTTCATGGACTTTGGTTGCTTAATATTCAAATGAAATTGGAACTACGATTGTATGAAACGAGTGACGGAGAGAGCCCTCTTAATAATCGGTATAAGTGGGAATAATCGGCGCGATGGAGCGTGCGTATGAGATTTATTGATCGCGCAATGGATTTTGCATGTAGTATTAAAATATTAATATTAATTTTATGTAATGCGTGCGTAGAAACTTGCTTCTTCTTTCATTTTTACGATAAGTTGCAGTAATTTCTATTTTCATTTATCCATAACTTTGTATACCTATTTACCTACTTAGGTATCTAGAATTCGTTGTCTATTTCTGTGTTGCTGTTTTTTTTGACATTTATAATTTTAAAATATCACTTGCTTGAACGAAGTGGGATAATATTTTGAGAAAACCTGCACGTTTGCGAGTTTTGCATATCGACGAGCCAAGGTTCGTAGTCAAATAGTATATTTTTTTTTTTTTTTTTTTTTTTTTTTTTTTTATTGTAGGAACACATACAGCTTATTACAATACCACTTAGCCAATCATTTCTAGATGTTACAGTCGCCCATAAAGTGCTCACTAATAGTCTATACAATCTCAATTCTGTGCGGGAGTTAGTAGGTTAGTCTAAGTAATTAAATTAAGTAAAATTAAATTACAAGAAGTTAGTATGTTATCAAGTATTTATAAAATAGTTATGAATAGTGGATATAGTAATAATGTATATAGTATAAATCACGCCTTTATAAGTATTATTTAAAAAATTTAAGTTCATTTACAAATTTACTAATTTTGTGTTGAAATTGGTCTAAAAGTACATATTTCTTATTATATTTATCGCATGTTCTCACTAAAAATCTATTATGGCCAAAGTTCGTGTTGATTTGTGGAAGACAAAAGGTTTTTACGTTTCGTCTGGACATTCTGGGTATGAAGTACATTATTTTACTTAACAAATAAGGAGAATGAATAAGATCATTTACAATTTTATATAAGAAGATTTGGTCCTTGTGTTCCCTTCTGAGTTCCAAAGAGATTAATTCGGTACCATTAAAGGTGTTAAATCTTTTACATAGACATCTTAAAAATTTACGTTGGATAGATTCTAACATATTGATATAAACAGCGTATTGTGGATTCCATGCAGTAGAAGCATGCTCTAAATGAGATCTTACATATGAGTTATAAAGTAAAATGAGGGTATTTGGATTTTTGAAATCAACTGACTGACGGAGAATAAATCCTAACATCTTATAGGCTCTATTTCTTATTTTAGTTAAATGTGAGTCAAATAATAGTTGACTATCCAGCTGAACTCCCAGGTCTCGCACCTCCTTGACTCTGCGTACCGGTTTTTTAAATAAATTATAATTATGGCAAATCCAATTCTTTTTTCTCGTAAAGGTAATGGTGCAACATTTATCCACATTTAACTCTAAACCGTTATTTGTACAATATAGACTAATGCGATCTAGATCTTCCTGTAGATTTTGACAGTCTTTTACCGTTCTAATTACTTTGAAAATTTTGGTGTCGTCTGCATATAATAATATATTAGAGTTTTTAACACTTTTTATGACGTCATTTATAAAGATATTAAATAGCAATGGTACAAGGTGCGAGCCCTGGGGTACACCTGATGTGATAGGGACAAATGTAGTTGTAAAGCCCTTAACAGCAACCGCTTGGGTGCGCTCCCGTAAATACGATGTAAGCCACCTCAAGAGATCACCGTGTATACCAATAGCTTCTAGCTTCACGATTAAGATATCGTGTGAAATTTTATCAAAAGCTTTAGAGTAATCGGTATACACGGCGTCAACCTGAAAACCTTTGTCCATCGCATCTAAAGTCACATCAAGTAATTCGCAAAGATTAGTTTCTGTAGATCTTTTGTTTATAAACCCATGTTGCAGAGGTGTTAATAATGGCCGTACTGCAGGGAATAATGAATCGTAAATAATCTTTTCGAAAAGTTTAGGAATAACTGACAGCTTGGAGATGCCACGATAATTACGTATGTTATGCTTATCTCCATTTTTGTGGATAGGTACAACAATTGAACGTTTCCAAGTTTTTGGTAAAATACCAGATCTCAGTGACAATTGGAACAAAAGAGTCAATGGAATGGCTAGTTGCTTGCTACATCTTTTAATAAATAAGGGATGCAAGCCGTCGGGACCGCTGCCTTTGGTCGTATTTAAGGCTGATAAATATTTTTCGACAGTTTTATGATTTAAATCTACATGTCCAATGAGAGCTTGTGGATATACGAGCGCATCAATATTTAACGTCGTGGCGGATGGTTTTTGAAAAACTGATTCAAAAAACTTATTGAATAGATCAGCTATTCGTTGCCCTTCTTGGGCACTCTCAGTATCCAGGTATAGACTATCCGGTATGCTATTAATGTTTTGTTTCGATTTTACAAACGACCAAAAGCATTTAGAATTAGCAGTTAATATATTGGCTTCAGCACGCTCAATGTACGCATTATAACAAGATGCCTCTAAGTTCTTAAACTCACGCCGCAGTTCTGAAAACAAAATATAATCACATTGTCTACCATAAATCTTCCATTTTTTATGCAATTTTAGTTTTTTATTTACCAGTTTTATTAAAGGGCGCGAGTACCATATAGGATATCTAGAACTATTTATAACGAGTCTAGATGGGATAAATTTATCAATTATCAAGTTAACTATCGTATAAAATTCAGTCACCGCTTCTTCCACACTTTTACCGCTGAAGCATGCATCCCAATCGGTTTTTGCTAGTTCAATATTAATAGAACTGTAATCGGCTGTATGAAATCGATGCACAAGACGAGGAGGAGGCCTTAGACTAGGCTGCAAATAGTTCACATTGATATTTACGTTCAAAGCAGGATGATGATTATCTTCAGGGAGGGATAAAGGTTCCGATCTTGACACTGAGCAAGTTGAGCTGGATATGACTAAATCTAAAAACCTATTGTTCATATTACTTATACAGTTAAATTGCGACCATCCGGTGAAGCATAAAAATGAAGACAATTGAGTTGTCAGTTGATCAACACCTGGATTCAAAATAACATAATTATTTAAATCGTCAGGATTAGGTTCCCATTCGGCATTCCTGATATTAAAGTCACCCACCACCAAATATACATCAGTTGGATTTTCAACATGTAAGTCTGATAAATGTTCGAAGAATTGCATCTGAGACCATACTTGATGTACATTTTGTGGGAAGTAGCAACAAAATAAACGAACATCTTTAGTAGCTGGGCCACGACATAATGAGATATTTATTTGCGTAATTTCTGCATCAGGAAATACTGGTAATGGACGAATATTGGAAATGTTAGTGGTAAGAGTACGGTGTATGGCGATTAGTGTACCGCCTCCCATTTTCATTCCTAAACGTTCATAATCTCGATCTGTACGGTACACGTTATAGCGAGAGTCAAATAATTCAGCGTCGCTAATTCCCGGCAGTAGCCAAGTTTCGCTCAAACATATAACGTCATAGTCATGTTTCAGAATAGCTTTAAAGAAACCAGTAGTTTTTGTCCGTAACCCACGGACATTCTGATAGTAAACACTAATTAACACTGCTGCAGTTTAGGTTTTATATTAATTGTAAATATTACGTAAGCTTCTCTTGATATTATACTTAAGCTATGACTAAATACCTGAATAATTGTAACTTTGTAATTTAAAGCTACGAATATCTGTTCGGATGACTTGTAATATCCATTGTAAAAAAGTATTATAACGACATGCTTTATTTTTACAATGCGTATTGTATGATAAGTTAGCGAGACTAAAACCGAAATTACAGATAAATCCATATTATTACAAATAACTTCATTAAATAACGACCACAAAAGTATTTTTATGTACAATAATTTCGAGCTACAGTCATTTATCGGGCCTGATATATCGTTATAAATAACACAATACGTGATAAGTACGACTAAGTTCTTATACATTGCTTTCCGAGAAATGACAACGAGTAAGTAAGCTCTCACCATGCAAGCAATGAACAGTACGCTTTGATGTAACCATCCACTATCCAGTTTCTCGCAATACCGGTTTGGAAACAAAAGGACCAAGCAGCTAAACGAATATTCAGGTGTCGCAAACATTTTTCTGATTCTATGATACTTTATGAAAAGTAAGTTTAATACAATATAGTTACATGTAAATAAGTGTAATGAGTGTACAAACGTAATAAACCTTTGTCGATCAAAGAAAAATTTTTTAAAGGCTTTTATTATGAGTGTGATAACAATGTGCACTATAATATAACTTCTATATAAGTACAACAACATATAGGTATTTCTTAAACTATTTTTTTTAGAGATTCTTCCGAAGTTATATGTATAATTTTTGATTTCTCGTTTTGACGAACCATGACCGTACAGTTGCGTACCCAGCAATAATCATACTTTTTTTCTTTTGCCAAGACTTTGGCTTTCTGTAAAAGCATTTTATTAAAGCTCGATAGGTGGTCATTTATATAGATACGAGTTGGATTGCCGGGAAATCCTACATCTGATGCTTTCAAATCCTTCAAACGACGCAAACAAGACAAGAAGTCATCTTTTTTGTACCTATATATATATTATGTAATAGTAGTGTTCCTAATCTTATGTACACGCTGCAAGGTCCTTGCAGAAAAAACCTCAGCCTTTATATGTTTATACTATCACGTAGATCTGATTTTAACAAGCTCTTGAGCCACTACTACAGAGTTTGTCATCAAGCACTTGTTTCATCATCTACCATTAATTAAGAGAGCATTCAAGCGTTAACCGGTAAACAAATTAAAAAATAAACTTAGCATAAAATCGCAGTTAATATTATCATCAAGCTCATAATACTCTCAGGCGATGGCATTAAAATGAACACTTTATGACGGACAACCACGTTATGTTATTTAACTAATAGTTGCATAACTTGTTCGATTCTATGTTAATGAGGAAAAATCGGTCAAGTCCGAATCGGACTCTTACATTAGGGGTTCCATACTAGCGTATAAGAAATAGCACTTTTTCATAGCGGTCATTTTAAAAAAAATATTATTTATTTTAAATTATTAAATTTCAATTCTCTACCTATTACGACGGTTAACGAAATACAGCCCGCTGAGAGATGTATCGACAGACGGACGGACAGAGGCTTAGTAATATAATTAAAGGAACCCTAAAAAGCAAAAGTGCATTAAACCGATTATCGGTCTATGCACTTTTATGCAAAATTAATAGCGCGAGATTGTTATTGATGACAAGGAAGGGTTGTGAATGAATTATAAGATACCAAAGTATAAATCCATTATTCAAATACATATTCATATTAATGCTTTGGTGGGCAGTCCACGCTTGTTGTACAAGCGGTAGCTGTTGAAGCAAGTTTTAGCTTGAATCTTATAGAGCGTACTTTGACTTTGCTCAGAGTTTACTAATTAGGTAAGCAAAGTTGAAATGAAGTTTTAAGAAGTACCTACCGATGAGATATCCTCCTCATAATAAACTCAATGGAGAGAGCTATCTTGGAGTTTGAAATTAGAAATGAGGAGATTCATAGGAGAACCAGAGAAACCGCCATAGCTCAACGGGTTGCGATGCTGAAGTGACAATGGGCAGAGTATACAAATTATACATATAACTAGTTCGAGAAACCGATAGGCGTTGGGGTCCCAATATACTGAAATGGAGACCTCTGGTGGAAGACCCCTTTTAGGTACAATTAACATAATTTAATTTGTTTATTAACCCCCGACCCAAAAAGGGGGGTGTTATAAGTTTGACGTGTGTATCTGTGTGTCTGTGTATCTGTGTATCTGTCTATGACATCGTAACTAGCTCCTAAACTAATGAACCGATTTTAATTTAGTTTTTTTTTGTTTGAAAGGTGGCTTGATCGAGAGTGTTCTTAGCTGTGATCCAAGAAAATCGGTTCAGCCGTTTGAAAGCTATCAGCTCTTTTCTAGTTACTGTAACCTTCACTTGTCGGGGGTGTTATAAATTTTTAATTTATACTTGTGTTTTATACGTTGAACTGGTTTCTGCAATTATTTCATTAGAAGAAAATAAGTGAGATTCCTTAGTTCTCTTTAGGCATGTCATTCCAGTGATTGTAATTCAATTAATATCTTAGTAATCAAGAGGCGTTGTTACTTAGTAAGTATCCATAATTGCAGTGTTCCGCTCCACGGAGGCGGTAATTGATTTCTGAAAACACCACGTTAATTACTTAGAGTCTTTGATCATGTCCGTTCCTATGTCTTCTTGTAACTACTTAAGAGGGCTCTCTCCGTCACTCGTTTCCACTCGTTTCATACAATTGTAGTTCCAATTTCATTTGAATATTAAGCAACCTAAGTCCATGAAATTTTGCAGACATATTCTAGAAACTAATATCTATGTCTGTGGTTTTCCAGATTTCTGTTAAAATATTCGGTTTCAAAGTTACGCGGTCTTAAAATTTTCATACAAATCTTGGAGCCCCTGTAATTTTAAAACTACATATTTTTAGAAAAATCTAAAACACCACAGACACAGATATTAGTTTCTAGAATATGTCTACAAAATTTCATGGACTTTGGTTGCTTAGTATTCAAATGAAATTGGAACTACGATTGTATGAAACGAGTGGAAACGAGTGACGGAGAGAGCCCTGTTAACGGCTCAACCGATTTTGATAGATGAATGATTTGTCATTAGGTTGGTTTTTAAAATTCACACACAAGCTAGCCTTTGACTGCAATCTCACCTGGTGGTAAGTGATGATGCAGTCTAAGATGGAAGCGGGCTAACCTGGAAGGGTAGTTTTCATTAAACCCATACCCCTTTGATTTCTACACGGCATCGTACCGGAACGTTAAATGGCTTGGTGGCGCGGCTTTGTCGGTAGGGTGGTAACTAGCCACGGCCAAAGCCTCCCACCAGACCAGACCCAAAAATTTTAGAAATTATAAAATTCCAAACCCCTGCCAGAAATCGAACCCGGGACCTCGCACTAAAAAGACCTTATCACTACACCAGGGAGGCTGTTCGTTTAGATAATACGTCATTAGTTTCGTCTTGATGGCGTGAGTGTCACTGGGTATATAAAATTTAAAAAAAAAAACAAAATTGTGGATTTTATGCTCTTTAATGTGCGGGCTGAAAAGGATGCAGTGCAAACCGCAGTCGGGGTTTTTTACCCGACTACGGCGAAGCCCAAGTGCCCAAAAGGAGTGCCAAGATATCCTTTGTAATTACCTAAGCTACCTAATTAATTCTTCTTATTGATACAAGGTTATTATTAGGTTACTGGTAAATTATTTTGACGAAAGCTCTTGTAAAAGTTTACTTGAATAAAAATCTATTCTATTCTATTCTATAGAGGAGTGTCAATTGATTAATTTATGTATACTTTTGTTTCAGCGAGGGATTGTTCACAAGTCCTGTGAATGCTTCACCTGTCGATTACGCCAAGGTAAGAATATTTTAAGAACATTTTGCGTAGGATGTACCAAAATACCTAAATACCAAAACATTCAGTACTTTACTTTAGTTACCTACTCAATTTAATTATTATTCTTATTCATACTTCAACTAGCTACTCAATTTTCTTTTTAATCTTCGACTTTGGTCAACTTTCCTAAATTCTAAGTTTTTATTTTTATTCTCATATACAAGTTAGCTGCAAATTTCACCTGATGGTAAGTGATGATGCAGTCTAAGATGGAAGCGGGCTAACTTGGCAGGATTGGATGAAGTTCTACTGCAGCAAATTAATGATGAACCCTATCGACCTCTATGTTTTTATTACGGACTCGCATTGGGTGGTCGCTAACCATGAAGCGGTTCAAACAGTTGTTGATAGATGGCGTTGTTTACAAAAGCTCCAAGTTATGGTCACGCGACGATTCCGATCTAGTTTTACTGTCATTTTAACGAGCCCTAATGGCTTTGATAAACAGAGGGTTAGGTTTCTTGTTATGTTGTATTTCAAGAAGGCTTAACTTTACTGTTTTAAGATAGATAAAAAAAGTCAAATTAATATTGTATTTATGCCTCTACCTACTACCTATTACCTCCCTCCCTAGGATTTTTGATAAAAGTACCTAATAATATATTTTTTTGTCCTCAATAAAATTGTATGGTCCATTTTTAATGAATAGAGTTAAAATTAACTACAAAATAATCTTTTTATTGATCAAAGCAAGCACAATACTAGGTACACCGCAGTACGACACATCAACCCGTTCGGCGTCGCCGGCTTGAGTCTACTGTCAAGATGAGAAGGATATTTTGGTCCTAGGTGGTCCTAGTCTACCACGCTGGCCAAATGCGAGTTGGCAGATTCCACATACCTCTGAGAACATTACTTAGGCATGCCGGTTTCCTCACGATGTTTTCCTTCACCGTTAAAGTTAGGGATAGGTTTACTATATAATTAAAAATGTTATAGGTACCTATTATGAACAAGATAGGGCTGCCAATTTCATGAAGCCATTGCAAGCAGGGTTCAAAAGTTACCTAGCAACTTACAGCGTAAATATTATGCTTGCATTGCGATTTGCGACCTTCTGAAAAGTCACAAATACGAAGGAATATGGATTGTTACTATCAACTTTGAAAGTACCCAAGGTAATAACGGATGTCAATCATGAACAATAATTCTAGATTTAGGTACCTACCTACTTAGTTTCTATTCCGAAGTTTTCTAGCTTCTAGCTCGATCGTAATTGAATTGGAAATAACATCGTGTGAACATTATGCGCGTGCGAGGAATCTATCCTCTTGAATTACGAATTGTGCGAAACTCGGCGGCATTGTGATTTGAAGTTGAACGAACACGATCTACCTACATCTTAGGCGATGTTGCATTTTACATTCATTTTAGGGTTCCGTGCTTCCTCTGTGCCTTTACGGAGGAATGCCTCCTCCGTAAAAAAAGGACTGTATGTCTGTCTGTAAAGCAACCTACAAGGTACCTACCTAGTTACTTCCCGTTGACCTAGAATCACGAAATTTAGCAAGTAGGTAGGTCTTATAGCACACCTAAGGGAAAATAAAAAACCGTGAATTTGTGGTTACATAAGAAAAAAAAATGAAAATGGGTACAAGATGTCGAAAAATACGACTGTAGTACCTACCTACGGAACACTTGCTCACGTTTTTTATAAATTGCAAGATAGGCTTGCATTGCATTGCCAATCATGGAAAGTTGGTAATGATTGATGTCTCTAGATTGAAGAGAAGATGATTTATTCACACTTACCAACTTAAAGGATTATCTGATTTTAGTTAGTTAACTTATAGGTACTATTTTTAAACATCTTGACACTAGA